>NC_091087.1:45483750-46947500 GCF_032405125.1 Capricornis sumatraensis
AATCAAGTAGATATTGGTGTCCCTTAAGACAGCAGTTCCAAACCTTTTTGGCACCAAGGATCAGTTTCATGGAAGATTGTTTCTCCACAGACGAGTGGTTGAGGGGGCTAGTTTGGGGATGATTTAAACATATTACACTTATTGTGCACTTTATTTCTGCTGCTACTGCTACTGCTAAGTCACTTCAGTCGTGTCCGACTCTGTGCGGCCCCAGAGATGGAAGCCCACCAGGCTCCCCCGTCCCTGGGATTCTCCAGGCAAGAACACTGGAGCGGGTTGCCATTTCCTTCTCCAATGCATGAAAGTGAAAAGTGAAAGTGAAGTGGCTCAGTCATGTCCGACCCTCAGTGAGCCCATGGACTGCAGCCTACCAGGTTCCTCCATCCATGGGATTTTCCAGGCAAGAGTACTGGAGTGGGGTGCCATCACCTTCTCCAGGACTTTATTTCTATTATTATTATATCAGCTCCACATAAGATCATTAGGCATTAGGTCCTGGAGTTTGGGGACCCCTGCCATAAGAGAATAGTTTCAGGGGAAGTATAAAAGTAGAAATTAATTGGAGTAAAAGAATGGAGAATGAGCAGCTACTAGTAGTCTGAGTTAATAGAACATGTATGTGTGTGTGTGTGTGTGTTTGCGCACGTGCTCCAGTCATTCTTTGTGACTCTGTGGACTATCACCCACCAGGCTCCTTTGTTCATAGGATTCTCCAGGCAAGAATACTGGAGTGGGTTGCCATTCTTTTCTCCAGGGAATCTTCCCAACCCAAGGATCGAACCCAGGTCTCCTGAATTGCAGACAGATTCTTTACTATCTGAGCCACCAGGGAAGCCCGAGTTAGTAGAACAGTGGTTTTCAAAGCTGATCAGTTATCAGTATCACATGGGGACATTTTAAAACCCACCAATGCCTGTGCTGTATTCCAGAGCAATTACATCAGAATTTCTCAGGAAGGGGATTGGTTGTCAAGAGCTACCAAAGTTTTCCCAGGTGATTCTAATATTTAGTCAGTTTTGAAAACCAATGTGTGGGGTATTATTTTCAAGAACTTGGGTGCAAAGGAAAGGAGAGGAAACTGAGAGAGGAAAATACAAGACTTGACAATAGGAATTATTTTCTGAACAGAAGTTGAAAATATTTGGGATTAGAATCCAGGTTATAGAAGAAACGAAAGTATAGACATCAGAATCACTGGTTGGAAACTCATCCTTGAAAAGAAAAATGATGAACAGCTCATCTTCTGTGACTGGAGAAAGAGATGGGAAAGTGAGTACAATTACAGTTCTGTGGTTTTTCATTTTCACTTGTTTCATAAGGAGATTAGGACAGGAAGTTGAGGGAATTTGACTGATAGCCACAAGTTTTGCTAAGATTATATTTACCTTCTGCAGTAGGAGTGGCAGTAATGTGAGGCATATGAAAACATTGGTAAAAAATTGGAATAACTCACATGGGGAAGGTGACTGTTCAAGGTAACTTTCAGGAAGCTCATAATGATCAGGTGAGATTCAGAGCACCATAATCTAGGTAAATGTATAATTTTCTCCAATGGCATTTTAGTATTGAGGTACAGGAGGAGAAGAACGTTGAGAGCCATCCAATACTTGTAGTTGTCAGGGAAAACACGACTTAAGAAAAAAAAGACTTAAACATTGAGGATACTGTCATAAATCTGCTTGACATAGACCATTATTTGAATAGATGGAAAGTTGATGTAATTTGACATAGTTTGGAATGAAGTAATGTTCAAGAAGGTCTTGGACACTGCAAACCAAGTAGTTCTATGATGTGAAGTGTGGGAGAAAATAAACTTAAGCCAAATAGTTTGAAATTATATTATGTTTATTAAACTAGATATTATCCAAAGGAATAGCAAATGCCAAATGAGAGAGAGTGGAGAGGAATGAAGAGGGAGGGAGAGGGCCAGAGTGAGAGAAAGTGGGAGAAGGAGAGAGAGATGCGAGAATAGGAATAATATCTCACAGGGTTCATAATATCTCATTTCTTCAAATCCCTTTTCTTTGCTTTTCTCAGTTTTCAGTTCTGGTTCTTTTCCCTCTTCCCTCCTTTCAAGTCCAGTGTTTCCCAAGCTTCTGCTCTTGGCTTCCTTTTCTTTTTTTTTAAGGGTACTAATCACTCTCTCACTGCTACAGTTTTCCATTATTATATTTGATCCCTGTGTTGGGAAGATACCCTGGAGAAGAAAATGGCAACCCACTCCAGTATTCTTGCCTGGAGCATTCTATGGACAGAGGAGCCTGGTGGGCTATCGTCCGTGGGGTCGCAAAAGAGTTGACAGGGTTTAGTGACTAAACAACAACAGCAATTTCTCCTGAGATTTTCTCTTTGATCCATGGATTATTTAGAAATATGTGGCTTAATTTGGGGGATTTGGAGATATTACAAATTTATATTGCTGCAATGGGTCTTAGTTGTGGCACATGGGATCTTCGGTCTTCCTTGTGATATGCAGACTCTTTCAGTTACAGCATATGGGATTTAGTTCCCTGACCAGCAATGGAACATGGGCCCCCTGCACTGGGAGTATGGAGTCTTAGCCACTGGACCACCAGGGAAGTCCCTGGAGATTTTTAAAGTATCTTTTCTGTTACTGACATCTAGTTGAATTCCATTTTGATCTGAGGTCCTACGTTGTAAAATTTCAACTTGTACTGATTTGTTAGTTCGTTTTATGATCCATAAGATGCTATATCTTGGTGAAAGTGCCATGTGAACTTGAAAATAATGTGTTTCCATTGTTGTTGTGTGGAGTGGACTATAAATGTCAATTAAGTTTAGTTTGTTGATGGCATTAAGTTCTTCTATATTTTTATGGCTACATGTTCAATCTATTACTCCAAAAGAGGGCTGACATTTTCAACTATAATGGGTGGATTTGTCTCTTTCTCTTCTCATTTTCTTCAGTTTTTGCATTGTGTATTAATATTTTGAAATGTTGTTGTTAAGTGCATATACATTAAGATTGGTATGTATTATTGGTAAATTAACCCTTTTATCATGTAGTATTCATCTTTGCATTTATCAGGTAGTGTTCAAATACAACATAGTGGTTGTATTTCCTATGAATTTTACTTTGGTGTTTATATAGTAGGCTTTGGTATTTTGAAAGGGTTTCCCAGGTGGTGCTAGTGGTAAAGAATCTGCCTGCCAATACAGGAGACGAAAGAGACGAAAGTTTTGATCCCTGAGTCAGGAAGATCCCCTGGAGGAGGACCCGGCAACCCATTCCAGTATTCTTGTCTGGAGAATCCCATGGACAGAGGAGCCCTGAGAGCTACAGTCCATAGGGTCACACAGAGTCAGACATGACTAAAGCAACTTAGCATGGACATGCATGCGTGGTATTTTGAAAAGCTTCCCAGGTGATGCTCCTGTATAGTCAAGATTGAAAACCATTTTTCTTAACAGTTCCAATCTCAGTGAATAACTATAAAGTTAATACTCATCCAACCCTGGGAATCATGATAAGCCCTGAGTTTATCTCTACCTTATTCTCATTCCACAATCAATTAAAAACAAAATACATTCTATCTTTGTAAAAGATCTCTTAACAACATCTCTTCTTAAATATGTAATAACTGTTTTAAGCTTAACATGTAAAAACAAATTTCTGACATTGCCAATCAAAACTAGACTTGCAAAGTCTAGAATATCATTTTGATATTTCTCTTTCTAAAATGGTACTATAGGGAAAAAAATTAATATTGTCAAATTGATTAAAGCTAATTTATTTGATATGGATTAAAAACATCTGGTGGGGTAAAATTGGATTTTTACATATCTTTTCCTTCCCCTCAGGTTAAATTATTAGATAACAATGTTTAAGATTCTAGTTCTTTGCGTATACTTATATAGAATGACAGAACAAGCAGTTTATAGAACTTGGGTTTAAAAGAAAAAGAGCTTATAAATCTGTTGCTTCATCTCTTTGTCATGAATCAAAAGCAGAAATTTTAAGTGCCAACAGATTGCCTAGGGAAATTTGTCTCATAGTCAAAAGCAGAAAGGAATATTACATTGTGAGTTGGTCTGAGCTTCCTTAAGCTTGAGATGGTTTTCTTCTTCTTGCTCTCTTTAAAAAAGAAAAATTAAGTTTAGAGCAATATTCAAAGTTATACTGCCCTTTTTTGTTAATATTGACTCGTAGTTTCTGAGTATGTCACTGCTTTGTTCTTTCAAGAAAACCAAGAGCTACCCCAATGTGGGTGTCTGACACAGGTTTTCCAAACCTCTTATGGTCCTGAGTCAATGAATTCAATCTGCTCTAATAATATTGTAGCCATGACACCGGTCAGTCACTGCAAGGAAAAAAAATGACTTGTTAGTAGAGAAATATGTGCAGATTTGTGCAAATATCAGGATCTATCACATCCAGTGTTTGTTTGGTGATGCTAATATATAATATTCCATTTGTTTACTCTTCTATTAATATGCAAATAGGCAAAAGGAAAGGAAAGAAAATATTCTTCCAGTCATACATGTGGCTGAAAAGGCCTAATCTATACTACATTTACAGTTTCCCTGTAAATCTACATGTTTAGCTTTTAGAAATCTGTCTTTTAAATATGCTATTTTTCTTAATTTGGAGTTAATCAGCTGAAATAGGTTCATCCCTTTCATTTCATCAGTATCACAAAGTGACTGTCTGGGAGCCTGAGTTCTAATGAGGCAGCCATTCCAAACACGTACAGACAAAGCAGTGGTTTCCCTGGCAACGAGCACCATGAAAAAGCTCTTAGAATAGTTATTCCTACCCTTACACATGAGTCCTTTTCATTTCAGTAAAGCTTCCTGTCAGAATGCATTCATCAATGTAATTTACCAACGAAGTTTGTGAGATTAAATCCCTTTCCCCACAAAAATTAAAAAATAAAAACTATAGCTAAAAATCAGCAGCAAGGCAGAAATTATACCTGTGCTGTCAAATGATGCTTCAAAGGAAGTAAAGGACATCGTCAGATTCCTGAATTCACTTTGAACCTGAGATTAATTTTCATTTGATTTAATCTGGGGACATAGAAATTAGATGCATTGGGAGGAGGGGCAGGTACATTTAATCACTAGCTCTAAAATTATCCTTTGTGATCCAAAAATAATTTTTATTAAATAGAATTTCACAAAACCTTAAGTTGCTATATCCATTAAATTAAGATTTATGATATCCTTTACTCACATTACACTTTTGTTAGTGATGTTTACCAAGAAAAGCAAATTCTGAAAAGGTGATATCTTTTCAACTGATGAACAATGTAAAAGATTCTTGGATGAGATTCTTGAACCCACTTTCCATCTAAGTGTGCAATATAAAAAGGCACAGAAACAGGCAACACCTTGTGTTATGTAGCATTTCAAATAAGATGGAAAAAACCTGGAAATAAAAGGAGGCTGGTTGAAAGAATTGCCCATAAATAAAATAATTGCAAAACTTTATCTGGCTTTTTTTTTTTTTTTACTAAAAGTCAAATTCCTTGAGTTTAAAATATACCCACTATCTGTAATACAAAATGAGAATAACTCACTTCCAGCATTTCTCAAAATGTTAGCACCCAGCAGATACAGGGAGAGTTTATATGCTAGTGATTTACCCTGGTAGCTTCATCGAGCATCTATCTATGCTTGTTTTTTAGCAAACATGCTTCAGCAAAGGAACATTTGTGTTGCCCAGTGCTTTTTTTCTTTTAACACGGTATCAAAATTACATTTATGTAGATTCAGTTTTATTTCATTGCTAAGAAAAGTCTATATTGCCTTTGCTTTCTTCCCATGACATGCTGAACCTCATAGTAATATTAAGTAAAAACTACCATTACAGAATAAAACACAGGCACGTACAAACACATAATTTAAGAAAGAGGTAAGAAAATAATTTACATTGATAGAGCAGGGCATTCTCACTATTTTTTTCACCTGAAGATTGAAAAGGAAACTCATTTCAGCTTGTAACATTGCACGGATTGCTGCAGACACAAAATGAATCAAATCTCCTGTTGGATTAAATGGGTGGTATTTCTTTTCTTTCCTAGCAAGATAATTCCTTGCTTACTGCTATAGCATGCAAACGCAAATGTTGCCTTTTTCAGAATGGTTTTGAAAAGTGGGTCATTTTACTGTTGTTTGGGGATAATAAAATCACAAATTTCATTAAGCATCAAAAAGGATATGGAATAAAATATAGTGGGAAAGAAGTAACAATTTAGGATACAATAGATGAGAATTCCATTACATGAATATTCATCAGTTTCTTAGAATTTGCATCTATGTACAGGCTTCAGGGGGGAAAAAATGTGTGTTTTAAATCTCAGACTTTATCTCTTCCTGCTGCTTTATCTTTTCAACATAGGAAGACATCCACATGACAAAATGTAGAGAACATACTTTTAAATATTCAAATCTGTATACTATTCAATCTGTATCTTTAGTTAACAAACCTTTAAAGATAAGAAAATCACAAAGATTTTTTTTATCCATTTACTACATTTTTTTGGTTTCTTTTTCAGTGGACATTCACAGCTTTATGCTTATAAGACTGTATATGTTTCAAGTACTTTCATGAAATAAAATATCATAATACACAGTTCTCTACAATTAAAGTTAGTGTGCAAAACCTCAGCTGAAAATTACTTATAAAACTTCCCATTACAGTTTTACAAGTTTAGGTATTCTCTTCACAGTTGAAAAATATAATGCAGATAAGAGTTGAGTGTGCTTCTCTGCCTCCAACTACAACATAAAGTTGATCTTCCATAGCATGTTTCTTAAAAGCAACTGTGAAATAAGTTTCCTCCAGATCCTTTAAATTATTCACTTTCCCTAATGGCTTGTTGTAACATTCCCCAGCAGAATGACTAGAAAAGCCCTATTGCATTTAATCTAATTAGGGATTTTTGGAAAAACCGAGGTTACATAGTTCTCATTAACTGGTTAAAAAAAAAATTTCTACCATCTTTAGAGGTATAGAAATAAACAACAACAAGAAAAAAAAAAAGGAAAAAGGATGATTCCTTTTAAAGTTTCAGAAATGAATGTAAGTGTTCATATTCTGGTACATTAACAGTTTGTTCCAGTACATTGATATTTTATGTGGAGGCCCTACTCTGCAATTAATATGCCTGATGCAAATTGAAAAACCCATAATCCATCCTTCTCTGTTGGAATGTAAGAGTATATTATTATTGAGAAGCTACAGGATACCAGAGCCATTTTTTAAACTTGAGTGCTCATTACCTTAAATCTGCATATAAAACAGTTTTGCATTCAGACGAGGTAATACATAACGGAATATATTGTGGCGCATATAAAAAAAAAAAAAAAGTGCTCCAAATAAAAACGACCTGTGGGCTTCCTTTGTAGAAGAAATTTATGCCGTTCCAGGCATTAGGGATTAATGATAGCTAACAGCAAAAGAGGAGAAATGAGCATTAAAATACTGTGCCTAACTTTCCTGACTACCCCAAGGCTACAGGACAAACTGAATTGTCTAAATATCCTTAAAGATAAGGACTAGGTATTTATCATTAAGCAAATATGGTATTAGGGGACTGCATCTGATTTTGTCACATTAGTATTCAGAATATTTCTTATATAGTTGTGAAGGAGAAAAGACAACCTTAATGGAATAAGAGAGAAGAAAGAAAGGAAAATAAATCCTTTGTTTCTAACAGTTCAGAGAATCTCTTTCCTTGTTTCCAAAATTATGCATACAGTTGTTTTCACAGGACATATAATTCTGCCATTGTCTTCTATGATTTACAAAATACAAGAATTTAATGAAGGTTTTATTGTACCTTTTTTAAAGGGAAAATTAACCACATACCACTAAGGAAAGAGATTCAAATGTAATATGTTCTCAAAAATTGAAAGATCCCTTGGATACGAGTTTATTTCTTCATGGTTCTCTCTTAAACCTGTTCAATTCACTTGCTTCCTATTTATTTTAATTCACTTGAAAACTGTTCATTTCATTTACTCCCATCACCACCACCTGAGATCTGGGCCTTATTAGCATTTTAGCATTCACATGGACTCTTCCTTCTTGGTTCTCTTCCTGTCTATCACTTCAGACATTTAATGCTTCCCACTGGCAGTTATCAATATAATTGTCTTATTTTACTTACCAAGTGATAAGATTCTTGAGGTAAGAGGCTGTGTGATATGACCTGTATCTTCCAAAACAATCATAGCAAATCACATTATTCACATGAAATAAATTTTTGTTGAAAAATAGTTTTATAGTTATTGATTGTGGCAAACTGATTTTTTTCACCAGAACATAAAAGAGAATTCTACATATTGACACTTAGGAGTATCATATGATAATCTTCGTAGTCAAGCACTATAGTTTTCACTTGCTGACAGTCTCAATGTAGTAGTCTAGGACAGAAAATCAGCTAGTGCTTCAGAGAAAAATCAGATAAAAGAAACATTCTAGGGGCTGTGTGGGCTTCTCAGGTGGCTCAGTGGTAAAGTATCTGCCTGCCACTGGAGGAGATGCAGTTTTGATCTCTGGGTGGGAAAGATCCCGTGGAGAAGGAAATGACAAACCACTCCAGGATTCTTGCCTGGAAAATTCCATGGACAGAGGAACCTGGCAGGCTAGAGTCCATGGGGTTGCAAAGAGTAGGATACAACTGGGAGCACAAGGGACTATGTAAAATCAGATACCTCTGTTTTGGGAATACAGAAATTTACATCTGTAAAGACTATCAGTGTGGCCAAGTTGGAGCCTTAATTTAGCTTCAGAGTCAAATTTCTTTCCTCTCATTCCATGGGGTCGCTAAGAGTCGGACACGACTGAGCAACTTCACTTTCACTTTTCACTTTCATGCTTTGGAGAAGGAAATGGCAACCCACTCCAGTATTCTTGCCTGGAGAATCCCGGGATGGCGGAGCCTGGAGGGCTGCTATCTATGGGGTCTCACAGAGTCGGACACGACTGAAGCGACTTAGCAGTAGCAGCAGCAGCTGATAGCATATTGAAAAGCAGAGACATTACTTTGCCAACAAAGGTCCATCTAGTCAAGGCTATGGTTTTTCCTGTGGTCATGTATGGATGTGAGAGTTGGACTGTGAAGAAAGCTGAGCGCCGAAGAATTGATGCTTTTGAACTGTGGTGTTGGAGAAGACTCTTGAGAGTCCCCTGGACTGCAAGGAGATCCAACCAGTCCATTCTAAAGAGATCAGCCCTGGGTGTTCTTTGGAGGGAATGATGCTAAAGCTGAAACTCCAGTACTTTGGCCATCTCATGCGAGGAGTTGACTCATTGGAAAAGACTCTGATGCTGGGAGGGATTAGGGGCAGGAGGAAAAGGCAACGACAGAGGATGAGATGGCTGGATGGCATCACCAACTCAATGGACATGAGTTTGAGTGAACTCCGGGAGTTGGTGATGGACAGGGAGGCCTGGTGTGCCGAGATTCATGGGGTCGCAAAGAGTCCGACACCACTGAGCAACTGAACTGAAGTGAACTGAACTGAAACAGATCCTTTACTTGAAATTTCCTTTGATAGAATAAAGTTCATGTTTGTCAAAGTGACTATCACTTTGTCGTTATTCAAAAAATACTTTAGAGAAAAGTGGAAATGGCAATGCAAAAATTGAGAGAAAAAACAATAAGGCAGAGTAAGAAGGAAGATTCTCCCACAGATTAAATTCATTGCAAATGTATGTATAATCAGAGAATAAAATTGACCACCTTGTGATTTGACTCATGTGAAAATGATTCTCACAGTGAAAATTCTGTTAGTGGCCTTGCACAGTATTTGGCATTTTCACCATTAAAACAGACTTTTGGTTTCAGATATTGCATCTTATGTCATCTTTACACAAAAAGAGTAAAATTAAAATTATATCAATTCTGTAGGCTATTGCAGAAGATTGGAGGAGGGAAGAAGAGGGAACTGAAAACAGTTATCATAAATTACAGCTAAAGATTTTAGTTTAGACATGAAAAGAGTATTCTGAAAGTAAGTAACATTACATGTAACACCAAGAGAAGTTACAGAATTGCCTTCCCATGATGACTTTTTAGAATAATATAGCATATTGTAAATCAACTATAGTTTGGTTAAAAATAGTTTAGCTTAACATCTGGCTAGAATGGTAAGGATAGAGATGTGGGCAATAAAAATCCTTAATGACAAAATTTAAAATCCAAAATTTCAATTACTCTTTCTTATAAGGATGGTTCTTTTTTCATACAGATGAATACTTTATATAGTTCATTAAATTATTTTCAGAATCTGCAAATATCATGAGTTTAGATTTAAAGGCAAGTAGTGCTGTTTATAGAATAAAAGTAGTTTACAATAACCAAGGTGAATTGATGTCATTATGTGATAACTTTTATTAAGAGAGAGAATGTGTTTGTGTGTGCAAGTGAAATTCACTGGCAAAGAATGCAAATGAATAAGGAAGGAGGCAATGAAATTGCAACTAACTTTTCTTTCTGTCCACTGGGAACTGAACAATTTGAATTTTTAAAATTTACAACAGGAATAGTTATTTCTAAACATGAAGTAAATCATTTTGACTGTTCATGTTGTTAGCTGTGTTAACTATAATGTGTTACTATAAGATGCTTGGGATATTCCTTTGGCTATGTTCTAAACTTTAGCAATTTTCTCTTTCTAATGTGTATAATTAGAAGCTCTTGAAACAGAAAGACTGTTAATATCATCTCTCAGGCTCACTTCCAACACAATAATTATTTGAAGAATAAAACTGAAGATAATTTATATCTTCTCCTTGGTGGATTACACTATAAAATCAAAGTGTTTCTACTTCAGTGGATATTTCTACCAGTTAAGGTGATGCACATTGTTGAGGTACAGTCACTTTGTCTAATCCCCATATCTAAATTCACTTAATGCCTTAATATGCAGACAAGTCATTCTGTTTCATCATCAGTTAATAGTGGACATATATATATTTCTAAATAAGCCTAACATAGAAAAAAAATTAACACTCACCTGAGAATCTATTTAATCTATATGAAATAATTCCTCAGTTTTATCAGTGAGATAATGCAAATGATCCGAATGTTGAATCAGATTCACAAGAATTAGGGATTTACCAATCATTTTGAGGACATAAAGGACTAGAATCTAGAGTCCCAGGAAGAGGCAGCTGGAGGGCTAGGACTCTCTGGGTCTTTTCTTATTACATCAGATAGTCTCTGGGATGTTAATTACATGAAAAGTTAACAGTATCAGTTATGAAACCCCTCCATATTACACTCAAATAGGCATGTATTTTCTGGGAATTTATGGCCCCTATGTACATGACTTCTAGTTGTGTTTAACATAAGGAATGCTTGGTACATCCTGCAAAAAACACCACACAGATAAGAGCTCTTCCTCTAGGTTGATCAGCTTGTTTGCCAAGATGTTTGCAGCTCTCATATTTGAAGTATATTAGTCTGCTAGGGCTACCAGAACCAGGTGTCAGAGATGGGGAGACTTAAATAAGAAAAATTTATTTTGTCACAATTCTGGAGGTCCATCATCAAAATGTCAGCAGGTTTGGTTTTTCCTGAGGCTTCTCTCCCTGGTTTGCAGGGGACTAGCTTCTCATGTGTCTGTATGTGGCCTTTTTTCAGAGTGTGACCACCCCAGTTTGGCTTCTCTTTCTCTTCTTATGAAAGAGGATTGAGTTAAGATACCACGCTTATGATTTCATTTAACCTAATTACCTCCTTAAAAGCCTTATCTCCAAACAGAGTCAGACTGGGAATTAGGGCACCAACTTACGAAACTGGGGGGACATGATTCAGTCTACAACAACAAAGATATACATGTTTCAGATATCCCCCAGATTAAGGGAGAGTATGGACAGCAGACCTGCTTACTATCCCTCAGCTCTTAAAGCCTCAAAAGCCCGTAGAACAGAAAGGTTTCAAAAGAACATCTAAGGAGTGGTAAAGGAAGATAAAAAGCTAAATCTTATCAGAGGCTGTGTTGAGAACAACAAAAAGAATGCTTATTGCCAAGGAACTTCTGAGATGATATAAAATACTTCATTAATAATGCAAACCTAAACTTCTCTGTAGTAAAAGTATAAAATTCATCTTTTAAAAGCTACCAATGCACCTTTAGTACCTGTAGTATTTAGTACCTATAGTATTTCCCTGGTGGCTTAGATGGTAAAGCATTTGCCTACAATGCGGGAGACCCAGGTTCAATCCCTGGGTCAGAAAGATCTCCTGGAGAAGGAAATGGCAACCCACTCCAGTACTCTCGCCTGGAAAATTCCATGGACAGAGAAGCCTGATGGGTTAAATTCCATGGGGTCGCAAAGAGTTGGACACGACTGAGCGATTTGACTTTAATGTACCTTTTCCTCTAAAAACAAATATATTCCCAACAGTAACTCCTCTATCATAGTGTGCACCATTTTTATCATAGCTTTGAATTAAGCAAATAAGTCTTAAGAAACATAATACAGATCATAAGGTAAAATGGGGGTTCACACAGCAACCTATTTCACCATTAAACCATAATTCAGTCATTAGTTTCCCAAGTCATTTCCACAATTACAACAAATATGTCTCATAAGCTATTCAAAATCTTAGTTTATCAAGCAGTTATTTGAAATTCTGGAAACACAGAAATTAGAGCCATAAAACCAGTTTACACACAGATAAATTGTATTAGGAATAGGTGAGTAGATCAGCCATAAATGTGTAGTGAAGTATGCAGTGAATGCCCCTGCTAGAATTTCTTACGGAAACAAGGGGTAGTGAGCACTGCTTGTCTCTTAACACACATACAGCTTCCTTCTTAAGAGGACCTTAACTTCATTCAAATATATACCCATTTTCCTACATACACCCTGTGACTTAGAAAAGTCGACCTTACTTCCTAGATCAAGACTTGAAACCTGATTACTCTAAGGCAATCTTAGTAATTCCTTTCCATTGCTCACGATTATTTCGAAAATCAGACATATAAGTCCCTCAGTACATGGGATTTGTCTAATTGTTATCCAAGGATAAGTAGATTGTTCAAACAGCCTCAATTATATTGAAGGGAAAGACTTATCCCTAAAAGGAGAACACCTCTTCCCTTTTATTCACTAGATTTGAATGAGAAATACTGTAGTACTCATTACTCCTGGAAACTTTCTTACATTTCAAGGGGAACCAGAAGAAGATGAAGCTGTTAGGTAGATTGCAGAATAGAGATGCAGGAAAAATGGTGTTCCTTGCTAATACCCTGGCCCCAAGAATGAACCAGAACTGAAAGCTTTTCTACCTATTTACTTCCTCATGTGCAACCTCTTCATTGCCATGGTAGGCTTTCATTACTTAGAGATCAAAGTAAGAGATACATAATAATCAAAGAACCAAGGATATGTAAATAAGTGTGCCTGATAAGGAAAACAGTGAAAATATTCTTAAGCAAGACCATGTGAGAATTTTAATAAATTCTTTAATATTTGAGAGAATCTTGATTGTTTTTTCAATCAAAATTCTACAGATCTGGAGATTTTCCTGTTTTGTGTCTATTATAATCTCCAGACTTGAAACATTGCTGTCACCTTGCACTCCTTCTTGACCTTTCCTCAATAGTGAAACATTGGAAAGTGGTGGGGATTTTCTCACTACAATGTTTTTCCTAAATTGTACTAACTTTGTAACCTGTGCCAACACCTTATCTCAGATATTCATTATTCCCTATCTCTTCTCATTCTAATTCATCCATCATTTAAAACATTGTAAGTTATTTGGTAATGCTTCAAAAGTGAGATAAAACATGTAGTATATGAACAGAGAGAGTAGTGAATGGGAAATAATGAAAAACCAGAAATGGATAAATAATAAATCTCAAATTACTGAAGGAAAATGAGTTATGATTTTGCAGAAAAATAGCATGAGTGAACCCATATCTTCTAGTGCTTATAATAAGATTCTTTCTAGTGGATTAAAAAATTAAAGTTAGAAAAATAAAACTATGAATCATTTTGAATAAAATGTGGGGCAATTCCTTTATGACCTTGAAGTGGTTAGGATCTATCTGACTATGACTTGAAGTTCAGAAGCCATAAGATTAGAGATAGATAAATGTGAATAGGCTAAAAATAAGCTTCTTCATGGAAAACAATCCTGTAAACAAACTAAAACTCCAAGTGATCAACTGAGAAACTGTATTTGCTTTTTATGTAATATAGCTTCTCTAATATATGAAGTGTTCCTAGAAATAAATGAGCTTACGATTGACAATCCCCCAAATAGCCAAGCATATAAGCAAACAATTCATGGAGAAGTAAATGTAGGTGACTTAAACATATGAAAGGATATTAAAGTTAACTCACAGTAAAAAAAAGAAAAAAACAACTCTAATTAAAACTATAGCTTGATAATATTCTTTTACCAATCAGAATGATACATCATTTAATAACACAAGCTTCTGCAAACATCTAGAGAAGCAGGTACTCCCATCCATGCAAATCCATGGTTGAAATACAGATTGGTACACATCTTTCTAAGGCAACTTAGTAATAGTTACCAAAATGAAAAGTGGATAAACACATTTCCAGTTAATTACACCTTAGGTAGGTTAGCCTAAATAATCACCTACATGTGAAATCACTTATATATATAAATGTACTCATTGCAGAAAAACACATATTAGCAAAATTCTGGCAACAGCAAGACTGTCAGCACAGTGTTACTTAACTAAATCATGATACTTCCCTTTGAAATATTTCATAACTGTAAAAATGTAATGATAATGCGCCATATGTATTAACATGGAAGGCTCTTCAGGAAAGGACATACAAAGTGCTGCTTTAACAAAAATAAAGGAAACTGAGAACTTTTTATGCTGATTCTTATATGTGCATAAATCTAAAACAGCATTCATTCATATTAAGAGATGAGAACAGGGCAGATGAGGGACAAGGTAGCATGGAGAGTTTTTCTACTTTTGAATCATGCACATGTCACCTATTCAAAAAAAATAATAGTGTCTTGTCTCCTAGACCTACTAATATCCAAATTCTTTAACCAGTTGTTTCTAGCACTTTACAATTATTCTGGTAATATTTCTTCTTTCTTGCCCATGCTTAACCACCTACTCATGAGACTCTTTAATACTTTAAATTTGCTTGGCATTTTTCTACCTATGTGATATTATACTCATATTCCTTTCAATGTCTTCTTCCATCTATTATCACCTATAGTAATCCTACATGTTTCATGACATCTCAAATGACAGCTCTTTCAAAATTCCTCTGATCACCCAAGTAGAAATGATTATTCCCTCATCAGAATCCCTAGTGCACTTGTGCTCTCTTTTGCATGTAAGATATTTTTCTTATATAAGAAGTCTGTCGTTCTATTTATTTTGAAGTTCCTTAAGAGCAAAGTTTCTTCCAACTGTATTTTTTTTTTTACAATTAATGTACTCTTTTTAATCAAATTCCTCAAATGTTAACATTTAATACATGTGCTTTGTTTTCTCTTTTGCTTCCTTTTATACATGTGCATCTACTAAATGTATACAAATGTTATATAATGTAATAAGTATAAATCTCTGGACTCAGTTTACAGAGTACTGAGTAACTTACAGATATAACTATCCTTTACCCACTAAACACATCAGTATGTCTTACTGTATTTTTCAAAGATTTTTGTACAGGGTCCTATGCTAGATGCCTCATTTTCTCAAAAATTTTAACTTACAGAATAAAAAATAATTTGGAATGGTAAGTTGTTCCATCTTTATACCTTAAGAAATATCATCAAAGTATTTACACCAAAAAAACAATTGTTAGCAGAATAGATGGTGAAGGAAGATGACTTTCAATGGCATTGGACTCTGGAGTTGTGTGTTAAGAAAAAAAAGAAATGAGTGGAACTAGGTATTAAGTTTGCCAAAAATTTATTGAAATCCAGGGACCTCATTAAAGACTCAAATAAGTCATTGCTTTCTGGGAGCTGTAACTCATGTTAAATGATTAATTTTTAAATATGCCTCTTAAAGTTTGTTATTTTCTCCTTGAGAATATGCCAATAATTTACACAAAGGAAGAGTGGTCTGGTTGTTGTTGTTTAGTTTCAAATCTATGTTTAATTCATTAAAAAATAAATGATAACCTAGTGTACTAAAAATGTTTTAAAAACCCTATAGTATACTCTAACATTCCCTGTTTCTGATAACTATATTGTAACTCTAGAGTAGAAAGTAATTACATAAGAGAATATCTTGTTTTTTAGGAAATAAACAATGAAGTATTTAGGGTTAAAGATGTATAACATCTTCAGTTTACTCACAAATGGTTCAGTAGGAAAGCTAGAGAGAAATGACAATACATCAAAATCTACTCAAGAGTGAATCTGGTAAAGGGTGTATAGGACGTCCTTCTATTCTCGCAGCTCTTCGTAAGTTTTAAATTATATCAAAGTAAGAGTTACATACACATGTGTACAAATACATGTTCAATGAGGTATATTGAATCTAAATTCAATATTGAAATTAAGCATCCGAATTCAGGGTAATTGCTGCCTTTGACAGAAATGAATTTGGGAGTAAACAATAGAAAAGTTATGAGGTCTTCATGGTGAATCACAATGTTTTAAATCTTTTTTATTATTAATTTTTATTGGAGTATAATTGCTGTACAATGTTGTGTTCATTTCTACTGTACAGCAAAATGAATCAGTCATACATATACATATATTCCTTCTTTTTGGAATTCTTTCCCATTCAGGTTGCAACAGGGCATTAAGTAGAGTTCCCTGAATGAACATATGAAAACTAATATGCTTTCATTAGTTATCTTATTTTATACAGAATATCAATAGTGTATATGTGTCAATCCAAATCTCCCAATTGCTCCAACCTCCCCACTCTTTCCCCTTTGGTATCCATACATTTAGGCTTCCCCAGTGACTCAGCAATCAGCAATCTATCTGCAATGCAGGAGACACACAGGAGCTGTGAATTCGACCCCGGGGTTGGAAGAACCACTGGAGGAGTCAATGGCAACCCACTCCAGTGCTATTGCCTGGAGAAACCCATGAGTAGAGGAGCCTGGCAGGCTACAGTCCATAGGGTCTCAAAGAGTCAGATATGACTGAAGTGACTAAGCTTGCATTCAAGCAGACAGGCACAACCTTACATTTGGGGCTTCCAAAGTGGCAGTGGTGCAGTGGTAAAGAATCTGCCTGCCAACACAGGAAACACAAGAGGTGTGGGTTTGATCCTGGACTGGGACTACCCCTAGCGGAGGGCACAGCAACCCACTCCAGTACTCCTGTTTGGAGAATCCCATGGACAGAGGAACCTGGTGGGCTACAGTCTATGGGGTCACAAAGAGTCAGACATGACTGAGCACAAACACACATACACACACACACATGCACACATATCCATACATTTGTTCTCTCCATCTGTATCTCTATTTCTGCTTTGCAAATAGGATCATCTGTTCCATTTCTCCAAATAGTTTTTTCCTCCAACTCACTTCACTCTGTATGACACTCTCTAAGCTCCATCCACATCTCTACAAACAAAGCTGATTACCAAGGAGTATCATTCACTTGAGACTTCCCTGTAGCTCAGATGGTAAAGAATCTGCCTGCAATACCAGGAGACCGAGGTTCGAAACCTGGGTCAGGAAGATGCCCTGGAGAAGAAAATAGCAACCCGCTCCAGTATTATTGCCTATAGAATCCCCTGGACAGAGGGGCCTGGTGGGCTACAGTCCATGGGGTTGCAAAGAGTCAGACACGACTAAGCAACTAACATACACACCCATCATCCACTTGAAGTTATGATCAGTTTGTATGCAGGTCATGTTTTCTGTATGTGTGTTAGCCTCCAATAAATCTTAACAAAAACTCTACAAGAGGAGGAAAAAGGTTTTGCTAGCATCACGCACACAATGAACATGAGCTTGAGCAAACTCCGGGAGATTGATCAGGATAGGGGAGCCTGATTTGCTGCAGTCCATGGGGTCACAAAGAGTCAGACACCACTTGGTGACTAAACAATGATAGTGAAGAGAGAAAAAGTCATAAGAAAAATGCCTCAAAAAGAACTTATAGAAGTATAGTCGATATAAATGTCACTTTTTCTAGGAGTGCTTTAATTAATACCAAATTCGGTAGCCTCCTACAAAATTTAAAATTCACAATAAATCATCTAAACATTTATTTAGTCTGCTGATTTTAAATACTTCATAATAATCAAAAGTTGCATGAAAGTTATAATATAGGATGCAATATTCTTTAATCATTCCAACTACTGTAATTAGGGCCTTATCTGTATTTAGATCTTAAAAATTTCTCAAAATAATGTTGGCATTTAAAATATTTAACAATTTAAATTATTTACTGTATATCTGTATGCCTTTACTAGACTGTTTTTTTTTTTTTAATGAACTTTTAAATTTCTACCTTTAGGTCACTTTCTTCAACAAAATGTCTGAGTTACCTTCCCTTATTTTTCTGTCCTTTGGTCATCCAACATATATATTCTTAAATGCCTTAAGAAGTTTTAATTATCCTTTAATGCTCAAAATCCTCCAAGCCAGTCTTCAACAGTATGAAACCGTGAAATTCCAGATGTTCAAACTGGATTTAGAAAAAGCAAGGGAACCAGAGATCAAATTGCCAACATCAGTTGGATCATAGAAAAAGCAAGAGAGTTCCAGAAAAACTTCTACTTCTCCTTTATTGACTATGCCATAGCCTTTGACTGTGTGGATCACAACAAACTGTGGAAAATACTTAAAGAGATAGGAATACCAGACCAGCTGACCTGCCTCCTGAGAAATCTGTATGCAGGTCAAGAAGCAACAGTTAGAACTAGACATGGATCAACAGACTAATTCCAAATAGGGAAAGGAATACGTGAAGACTGTATATCGTCATCCTGCTTATTTAACTTAAATGCAGAGTACATCTCGAGAAATGCTGGACTTGATAAGGCACAAGCTGGAATAAAGATTGCCAGGAGAAATACCAATAACCTCAGACATGCAAATGACACTGCCCTTATGGCAGAAAGTAAAGAACTAAAGAGCCTCTTGATGAAAGTGAAAGAGAAGAATAAAAAAGTTGGCTTGAAACTCAACATCTAGAAAACAAAGATCATTGCATCTGGTCCAGTCCCTTCATGGCAAATAGATGGGGAAACAATGGAAACAGTGAGAGATTTTATTTTTGTTGGGGCTCCAAAATCACTGCAGATGGTGACTGCAGTCATGAAATTAAAAGACACTTGTTTCTTGGAAGAAATACTATGACCAATCTAGACAGCATATTAAAAAGCACAGACATTACTTTGCCAACAAAGGTCCATCTAGTCAAGGCTATGGTTTTTCCAGTAGTCATGTATGGATGTGAGAGTTGGACTATAAAGAAAGCCGAGCACTGAAGAATTGATGCTTTGGAACTGTGTTGTTGGAGAAGACTCTTGAGAGTCCTTAGGACTGCAAGGATATCAGACCAGTCAATCCTAAAGGAAATCAGTCCTGAATATTTATTGGAAGGATTGATGTTGAAGTTAAAGCTCCAATACTTTGGTCACTTGATGCAAAGAACTGACTCATTAGAAAAGACCCAGATGCTGGGAAAGATTGAAGGCTGGAGGAGAAGGGGATGACAGAGGACGGGATGCTTGGGTGGCATCACCAACTAGATGGATGTAAGTTTAAGTAAACTCCAGGAGTTGGTGATGGACAGGGAAGCCTGGTGTGCTGCAGTCCATGGAGTCACTAAACTGACTAACTGAATTGTATTTTTACATGTAAACTATTATTATGCAAGGAGAAAACTGCTTTGTAACTTGTCTGTTATCCTGAATTCTAACTGCACTCTCTAAAGACAGCATTTAGTGGTTGTCATGTGGATACATTTACTTTGTTGAAAACTAAAAATAACCCCGACAAAGAGATTAACCTTCTTTGGAATTGGTATGAGGTATCTTCCACTCAGGAAACAAGTCAGAATACACAACAGTGAGTACATTTGATTTGGAATTTTAGACAATTACTCATAAGCAGATTTTCTCAATGGTAGAGCCTTGTATTTTTTTCCCTAAGAAGTATTCTGTATTTTATAAGCTTTATTTCCCACAAAGTCTGGATTTTTCCTCTTTAAAAATGGTCTAGATAAATTTTACTTAGGAAACCAGAAGTGGGGCTGTCCTAAATGAAATGAATATATGGGAAAAGATCCCACAGATACACATTCCCTTCCTTTGGTGGAAATATAGAAAACCAAAAAAGATGTTTTTAAAAATAAAACACAGTCAGCACATTATATTATATCTGAACCTGCATTCCCCCTCCTGGACTGAGCTTAAAAAATTCTTAGGACAAATCCGGGCTTTCCTGGTGGCTTAGATGGTAAAGAATCTGCCTGCTATGCAGGAGATCCAGGTTTGATTCCTGGTTCAGGAAGATCCCTTAGAGGAAGACATGGCAGCCCACTCCAGTACTTTTGCCTGGAGAATTCCAGGGACAGAGGAGTCTGGCAGGCTACAGCCCATGGGTCACAAAGAGTCAGACACGACTGAGTGACTAACACTTTCACTTACTTTTTCACTAGCACAAATCCTGGCATATAGTTGCTGCACAGTAAATATTTAAGAAATTGAAAAATCCGCATTTCTCTGGCTTGCCATTACCCTATGTATAAAAAATCTCTGAAATACAACTGACTAGAAAATCCTCATATCCTCCGAGGACAGGAACTAGAGATTACAGTGGTAGGAGGCCCTGTGATTCTCAGTAAGTGATAAGCAACCCAAGGGGACAGAGGAGCAAGGCTGGAATACTCTAAGATGCTCTCTTTTCAAATAATTTGTATTCATCGTCAACTGCTTATTAAAACATCTCAGGGCTTGACATCTTCTGTGCCTTCTGTATTTTTCCTACAGTAGAGCAGAAGTTATTCACTATTGAATTGGGCACATGTCAAAAAGCAAAAAGGGAACACGATGAACAGTTGCATTTCAATTGTAGCCACTATATAGCTAATAGTTTATCGTAATTCTCAAAGGTTTGGTCCCCAGATGCTCATGCAAGTTCACCCTTTGCTGACCTCTTACAATCTTTCTGTCAGCATTTTGAATGCTACTGATTCTGTGAGTAATATTTGCAGCAGAGGTCAGGCAGGCCAGTGAGTTCAGCATGCCCTCTTACTCACGAATTCCTCTTCTTCTGTGGCTTCTCACCACGAGTTCACATGCTGTGGCCTCTACATCCCGAACTGCAGTAAGCAAATTTCAATCCTGAGTAAAAGGGGAGAAAGTAAATCCTGACTACTGCTAGCTTATTTACACCAGTGGTCTAGAGCGAGCTGAAATCCACAGACTGTAAATAAAAGAAAGTCCTCTTTTATGGCAGTACCATACACACTCATGTTCAGATTCTTAGTTAAAAGCACTGCATTGTTATCAGAGCATTGATATGTCTGTTGCTGTCAGAAGTGTCACCAGCTCTAGCAATTCCCATTTTGGCTTGTTTTTCCTATTACTTATTCCATCTATGAGCTTGATGAAATTGAGGTGGACAACAAGCTGGTTAAAGCTTTCTGATAAGGCCAACAGGATTTGCCCCATGATGGTCTCCTTAAGTACTACAGATCCTTGCTGTTAAAGCTTCCTGTTGCTAATAGCCCAGAATGCAAACAGAGACCTGTGCTGCCTTCCCTGGAGATGCACAGCAGCTCACTTCCAATGAACATAAGCAAAAAAAAAGAAAAGAAAATGTTTCTCTTGCTGCTAATCTTCCAGAGTGAAAGGGCCTGAAAATCAATGCCAGGATAGGTTTTCCTTTTTTCTCTAGGCTTTAATCTAAGGATGATGACAGTGATAATAGTATTTCATTATACAGTTAGAGTAAGAAAGAAAAGTACAACAAACCTAGATATAAAAGATGAATGAATATTTGTGGCAGCCTTGTTGTTGGCTTTGGCTTGGAAAATATTTTGCTCTTTTTCTTGGCAGCTGCAGTTGCTACAGCTGCAGTCAGCACAGAGAGAAATGTTGATCATAGAGATGCACTGAAACATGTTAACAAAGGTAAAACTAATAGATTTTTCATAAGTGAGATTCATTTCTATGGTATCGTTAATGTGCTTCAGAATTTTAAAGTAAATGTGTTTCAATTCTTCCAACATGTTGGAATTGGAATTGGAGTGATGTCAAGATGTTCCATCATCAAAGACATGAAGAGAGTAAAACGGCTCTGTGTAGGGCAGTCATCTCAGGAGAAAAAGAACTAATAGAAAATAAATGGCAAGTTTTTTTTTGTTTGTTTGTCTTTGGCAAGCATTTGTATGATAAACTTACAATGTACTGGTTTCAATTCAGAAAGCACAGGAAAAATAAATAAATATATGCTCGCTGCTTTGGTAGCAAAGCACTAAGCATGTATGTTGTCAGAAATTCAATATTCCTTTCTTTCCTCTATTTCCTCTACCAAACAGAAGATTTCACATAAATCAGAGACTTTAGATGTCTATGTGACTTAAGTAACATGTCCTTTTCCTTTTCTTTATATTTTTACCTGAAACTGAGAGAATATGAAAAATAAAAGTCCCAGTATATTGTTTCTCTTGTAGATATTTATCTAATGTCTCTTTTGTGGATAATTTAGAATAAGATATCCAAACCATGAAGAAGATAGTGATGGCATTGCATGAATTTGAAAACCAAAGATTTTTAGACCAAATCTTTTACTTGCATGGATAATGGTTCACTTTTAACTGGGAACAATTAATAGGTTTGCATAAATAGAAAGTAGTCTTAATAGTGCAACAGCCACAAATAGCCTTCATGAACTATCTTGTTGAATCCAAACAATTATTATAATTTATACAAAATCTAAATTAGAGTATAATTACTTTCTCTTCAAAGGAATCACAAAAGAATTTTTTTAACTAAGAAACTGAACATGTTAAGTTATTGGTCTATGGCCATAACAACCTTTTTGTTTTTGCAGAAGGCATGCATTTAAGAATGTCAGTGTGGAAACACTAAGTAGTAGAGAAACAGTATTAAAATTTGAAAACAAAAACAAGCGTTTGTAACAGAAAAGCAGATACTGACAGAAGCCAACATTTCTCTGATTTTTGTTATTACGGTGCTCTGTAGTATTTACAACGGAGAAGGCAATGGCAACCCACTCCAGTACTCTTGCCTGGAAAATCCCAGGGATGGCAGAGCCTGGTGGGCTGCCATCTATGGGGTTGCACAGAGTCGGAGACGACTGAAGTGACTTAGCAGCAGCAGCAGCATATTTATAAAGTACTTCAATAAACACCCATTGCTTTTTATTCTCACAGAAATTCTATGAGCCAGGCAGACAAGCCATTTTTGTCCCCATTTACCTCTGAGAAAACAGCCTCAGAAGAAACATGCTCCCCAGAATTATATAATGATTACAGGCCAGATCAGTGTCTGCATATTTTCATATCCTACTTTTATTTTTTGTCCAAGTGTCCTCTGCTTCTATGGATACTTGTTTCATTTCACTGTAACTTATATTTGTATTCATATAGCAAAGTAGTTGGCAAGCTTCATCTTGGGGGATCAGAAATGAGCATCTAGGAATTACCAATTGCTGAGGCTTTGTCACTCGTTGTGTGATATATCAGAGAAATGCACTAAGGAGTATTTTCATCTTAGATTTATGCTATAGGTTACACGGGCTTCCCTGGTGGCTCAGACTGTAAAGAATCTGTCCACAATGCAGGAGACATGGGTTTAATCTCTGGGTCTGGAAGATCCCCTGGAGAAGGGAATGGCTACCCACTCCAGTAGCTACCCACTCCACTTGTCTGGAGAATCCCCACGGACAGAGGAGCCTGGCAGGCTACAGTCTGTGGGGTTGCAAAGAGTCAGACATGACTGAGCAGCTAATACATAAATCATGGCCTCATCAGCCTCATCAATAATTGACTAGATTCTTGGCATTTTAACAGTATTCAAAGAAATTTGCATAAGTGGGAGTAACTTGAAAAGAAAATAAATGAGAGATTTGGATATCATGGAAGCTTTAGACTGAAGTCAGCTTTTTCTGATGAGATAGAATACTAACATGATACGTTCTCTCTTCCATGATTACAACCCCAGAAATGTCACAGAAATAAGAGGAAGGCTGGTACATCTAATCCCAAAAGGCGTGAAACGCCCTCTGAGTATGAAATAGAGTGAGATTAATGAGTGGAGAAGAAAAAACAACACAGGCAGAAAAGTAGGCTCAAAAGATAACAAAATAGGCTGAGGCAGAGGTCTTATTCATATCAATTTATTTTCCTTGTATTCATTTTTTTCTTGCTCATTCAAATTTCAGAGTATCTTCTATGTGCAGAGTATTCTTCACAGTGGTGACGATACCATAGCAAAATCAGCAAACTCCTGCCCAGAGCTTCCATTCTAGTCACAGGGAAATTGAAAAAGAGACCATCGCCACTTCCTTCAAAGTCATTTTGAAGTCTGCTGAGCAGGATATTACCAATAGAGTGAAACTCATCTCAGCTAGGAAGATGAAGAAATGATGACAAGGGAAGGAAGACCATGTGCACTTTCTTCTAAATGTACAATTGAGCACATCAGGAGTTAGGTTGGTGATTAAAACTGAGGGAGATCACCCATGCTAAAAACTAATAGTTAGGATGCATGCATACATCAAAATTCACAATGGAATGGTTATGGGGGAAGAAGGCGAACAAAGAAGGACAGAATACCACTGTTCTCCTAAAGTGTCTCTCATTCCAAACTGACTATGAAGGAGTTAATACTGAGCCTGCTTTTAGTACCTGCTGACCAGATTCTTTTTCCACCTGAGCATAATAAAGCCCACCAAAAGCAAAATGAGACCTCAGAGAAACTCAACCACATAGAAAGTCCACATGCAACAAAGACAGCCAGATAATTGTACTAAAGTAGCAATAATTTAAAATATGTGTATCAACTGCTCTCGAAGGTGTGAGGGGATATTTGAAACACGAAAAAGAAATAAAAGTCTTAAAATACATATTAAGTATGAAAACCATATCTGTTGAAGGATGAAATATATGATATTGATAAATAGCAAAAGGGATAAATTTGAGGAGCACATTAGTAAGACCGAAGATGTTCAGATAATAGCAAATATTGAAGAAAATTTCAGGAAATAATAACAGACATATACCGCTGATAGGAGTTTGAATTGGTACAGCTATTCTGGAGAGCAATGCGGAAGTCCTTAAGGAAGTACTTAGAGAAATTAAACCTACACTTATAAAATAGCAATCCTACTTCTGATCTACTTGCCAAATGTACTTCCACTTAAATCTGTGAAAGAACATAATGATTTCATTAAAGATTAATTTTTCATTGCAGGGAGCTGGAGAGAACCAAAGACCCAGCATTATGAGCATTATATATATATGTATATATAATTGCTGAAAATGATGGATTCTATGCAGCATAGAGAACAATAAAGCAGAAACACATGTAAGAATGAAGATAGATCTTAATAATAAAGTGTTGAATAAAAAATAAAAGAAACATTTATATAATATAAATTCCCCAAAACTGCATAAAATTTTAAATAACATTCAAATATACATATATATTCAAGAGCTTACAGCAAACACATGGTATAGAGTAAGATAATTGGAGTGGGAGGGAGCGGCAGATAGAATTAAGAATAGAAATGTTTCTTATAATAGGGCAAAAAAAATTATTTAGACGAATTCTGAAATATTCTTGTTACCGTGATAAAAATGTACTTTAAAAAATGCATGACTAACACAATTCTTGAAGGAATGAATTCTTGAATTTAATGAATGACTTATCCCAATCTCACATTTTCCTACATTTGGTTCTTATCCATCCAGAGTTTTCCAAGAGGTCTATTATCCAGACCAACCTTGCCACTAGAGTTTTAACTCCAATCCCTTCTTTCATCTCCAGCAACAGATCTTTGGCTGGCAACTTTAAGCTCCTAATCGTCTGCAGTTTGTTCTTTACTAACTGTACATATGTGTGTGTCTGTCATAAAAGTCTTCACTTGATATGGCTCTCATTTCATGCTCCCACCCTCTTTCACTAAAAGAATTTCCTCTGTAACTCCAACTATAATAATTTATGTGTAGCAATGAAATTAAAAGATGCTTACTCCTTGGAAGAAACGTTATGACCAACCTAGATAGCATATTGAAAAGCTGGGACGTTACTTTGCCAACAAAGGTCCGTCTAGTCGAGGCTATGGTTTTTCCAGTGGTCATGTATGGATTGTGAGAGTTGGACTATGAAGAAGGCTGAGCACCGAAGAATTGATGCTTTTGAACTGTGGTGTTGGAGAAGACTCTTGAGAGTCCCTTGGACTGCAAGGAGATCCAACCAGTCCATTCTGAAGGAGATCAGCCCTGGATTTCTTTGGAAGGAATGATGCTAAAGCTGAAACTCTAGTACTTTGACCACCTCATGCAAAGAGTTGACTCATTGGAAAAGACCCTGATGCTGGGAGGGATTGGGGGCAGGAGGAGAAGGGGACGACAGAGGATGAGATGGCTGGATGGCATCACTGACTCGATGGACATGAGTCTGAGTGAACTCCAGGACTTGGTGATGGACAGGGAGGCCTGGCATGCTGTGATTCATGGAGTTGCAGAGTCGGACACGACTGAGCAACTGAACTGAACTGATGCTCTATGTTGCTTTTCTTCTCAAAACCTGTCATTGCCAACATGCTATGTAATGAAGAATTGTAACATTTTAGACTTCTGTGTCTAGAATACTTGAAATTTGGTTTGATGTTTGATTTGAGAACAGATCTCCTGATCCTGTTTTCCAGGAAAGCAGGACCTAGTCGACCTATCTGTACCCTGATTGTACCATCCCCTCTGCCTCCCCTGGAATTGTGTCTTTGTAAATCATTAAATACTTCAGGAAGGAGTATAACATACTGGTCAAAGCCTCGTCTCTAAAAATCAACAGGGTGAATTCAAATCCCAGTCTTACCACTCATCAGCTGTGCAAAGTTGGCCTCTTCTCCTAGGCCAGGTGCTGTGGGTAAAGGACAAATTCCCTGGGTCAAGTTTCCTCTATTTATGTTGAAGATATCACTGTCAATCTGACTGAGAATTTGGAGTTCCACTCTTTCATTTCCCTTATTTTCCTATGTCTACATAACATACATTTAAATTCTTCCTCCCTATCATGTATATGTCTGCTTTCTTTACCTACTGTGGGCCTTTTATTTATCAGGTGAAGGAAGAAGACAGCCATCCTACTTTCTTTTTGATTATACCTTATTAACAAATATTGTTGTTCCATGACTATTTTGTTCATTTTCTTTATTAACAATTTAAAATATTTTTTTTCTTTTTCCACTTACAGGATAAAGTCCAACTCCCTTAGTTTAAGATTCCAAATCAATAACATTGTCCTGACCAATAACTTCTAATCTTATCTTTAGATATTCTCAGGTACATTCATTTATCTAATGTGTACATTCTGTAAATCTATGAATATGTTTTTCTATAATCCCTTTACCATAAATTTGCACTATATCATCTGTAATGTATTCCTTCTTCTTCTTCTTCACAAAGTCATTTTCCAAGACCACTTTCAAATTTCACTTTTTCTATTAACCTTTCTTTGATCACCATAAAGATCAAACAACATCTCACAACAGCATTTCCCTCCTAGCAAATCCCCCATACCTATTGCATAGCACTTTTCTGTAAGCTATCTTCTTTGTGTCTAGGTTTCTTATGTTCATACCTGGATACTAAATTACCTGAAGTTACAGACTCTATATGCTACCTTCTCTGGTCACACAGAATACTCGGTAAAGGACTGGACTGCACATATCAATTCTATGCAACATGGAGTATTTGCTTTCTAGTTTCACAATGACTGGTTATGTGCTGATATAGCTCCTTCAGCTTTATTAGTAAACTTTCATCTACAAATATTAGTGAAAGGCTTCTTCAGGCTCTCTTTATATCTTTGACTCATTCTGTGGTCAAAAGGGCAAAAGGACAGAGCTGCAGTGCAGTACTTGGATGTAGGAAAGAAGTAAACTATTTTTATTCACAACTGACATGAATCTTATACACAGAAAATCCTAAGGAATTCATGGAGAAACTGCTAGGATAAGCAAGCTTAGCAAAATCATAGGACATAAGAGCAATATATAAAATCAATTACATTTCTATCCACTAGCAATAAGCAATCCAAAAATGAAACTAAGAGAACAATGCCATTCTCAACAGCATTTTAAAAAATATTCAGAAATAAATTTAACATTTTTTACAATACTTGGACACTGAAAATGATAAAATATTGTTGAAGGAAATTTTGAAAGATTTAGGTAAATGGAAAGATATCTCATGTTCATAGATTGGAAGGCTTAATATCATTATAACGGCAATACTTTTTTTTTTTTTTTTCCCTAGTGTTCCGGGCAGTTTATCAGTGTTTACTTCTCCAAATGGCTTTTTCTCACTTGTCAGGATTTGTCTGAAGGGTGCAGATAGGGGTACAGGTGAATGTCAGAAGATACTCTTTGAATGGCTGTGATGGGTAGAAAATAATGCAGTTGACAAGCCCCACATTTAAGGTGCTCAGAAAGTTTGGGCCCTCATGTTTTAGGCCCTGCCCTTTAGAGTGTAGTCTTCCCTCCCTCTCTCCTTCCAACCCGACGTGAGGAGTCCACGGATAAAGGAATTATATTCACATAATGCTAGTGGCATATTTATACCTCCCTATCAGACAGAAATGGTATGGACCTAAGAAAAGCAGAAGATATTAAGAAGAGGTGGCAAGAATACACAGAAGAACTGTACAAAAAGGATCTTCACGACCCAGATAATCACAATGGTGTGATCACTCATCTAGAGCCAGACATCCTGGAATGTGAAGTCAAGTGGGCCATAGGAAGCATCACTATGAACAAAGATAGTGGAGGTGATGGAATTCCAGGTGAGCTATTTCAAATCCTGAAAGATGATGCTGTGAAAGTGCTATACTCAATATGCCAGCAAATTTGGAAAAGCATTGGCCACAAGACTGGAAAAGGTCAGTTTTCATTCCAATCCCAAAGAAAGGCAATGCCAAAGAATGTTCAAACTACCACATAATTGCACTCATCTCACATGCTAGTAAGGTAATGCTAAAAATTCTCCAAGCCAGGCTTCAGCAATATGTGAACCATGAACTTCCAGTTGTTCAAGCTGGTTCTAGAAAAGGCAGAGGAACCAGAGATCAAATTGCCAATATCTGCTGGATCATTGATAAAGCAAGAGAGTTCCAGAAAAACATCTACTTCTGCTTTATTGACTGTGCCAAAGCCTTTGACTGTGTGGATCACAATAAACTGTGGAAAATTCTGAAAGAGATGGGAATACCAGACCACCTGACCTGCCTCTTGAGAAACCTGTATGTAGGTCAGGAAGCAACAGTTAGAACTGGACATGGAACAACAGACTGGTTCCAAATAGGAAAAGGAGTACATCAAGGCTATATATTGTCACCCTGCTCCATTTAACTTATCTGCAGAGTACATCATGAGAAATGCTGGGCTGAAGGTAGAACAAGCTGGAATTAAGATTGCCAGGAGAAATATCAATAACCTCAGATATGCCAGTGACATCACCCTTATGGCAGAAAGTGAAGAAGAACTAAAGAGCCTCTTGATGAAAGTGAAAGTGGAGAGTGAAAAAGTTGGCTTAAAGCTCAACATTCAGAAAACGAAGATCATGGCATCCGGTCCCATCATTTCATGGGAAATAGATGGGGAAACAGTGGAAACAGTGTCAGACTTTATTTTTCTGGGCTCCAAAATGACTGCAGATGGTGACTGCAGCCATGAAATTAAAAGATGCTTACTCCTTGGAAGGAAAGTTATGACCCACCTAGATAGCATATTCAAAAGCAGAGACGCTACTTTGCCAACAAAGGTCCATCTAGTCAAGGCTATGGTTTTTTCAGTGGTCATGTATGGATGTGAGAGTTGGACTGTGAAGAAAGCTGAGCACCGAAGAATTGATGCTTTTGAACTGTTGTTGGGGAAGACTCTTGAGAGTTCCTTGGTCTGCAAGGACATCCAACCTGTCCATCCTAAAGGAGATCAGTCCTAGGTGTTCATTGGAAGGACTGATGTTAAAGCTGAAACTCCATACTTTGGCCACCTGATGCAATAAACTGACTCATTTGAAAAGACCCTGATGCTGGGAAAGATTAAAGGCAGGAGGAGAATGAGATGACAGAGGATGAGATGGTTGGATGGCATCACCAACTCAATGGATATGAGTTTAGGTGGACTCCGAGAGCTGGTGATGGACAGGGAGGCCTGGAGTTCTGCAGTTCATGGAGTCGCAAAAAGTCAGACACGACTGAGCGACTGAACTGAACTGATCAGTGCAAGGGTACAAGTACTCAGGACTGTAATCCTTGGTAGGAAAATAAAATAAAATAAAATATCCTAAGGCTTATGGACATGGGGAAGGGCAGGAGAGGGTGAAATGTATGGAAAGAGTAACATGGAAACTTACATTGCCATATGTAAAATAGATGAAAGTGAAAAGGTTCAGTTGTTTCTGACTCTTTGCCACCCCATAAGACTATATAGTCCACGGAATTCTCTAGGCTAGAATACTGAAGTGGGTAGACTTTCCCTTCTTCAAGGGATCTTCCCAACCCAGGGATCGAGCCCAGGTCTCTGGCGTTGCAGACGGTTTCTTTACCAGCTGAGCCACAAGGGAAGCCCAAGAATACTTGAGTGAGTAGCCTATCCCTTCTCCAGGGGATCTTCACGACCCAGGAATCAAACCAGGGTCTCCTGCATTGCAGGCAGATTCTTTACCAAACTGAGATATGAGGGAAGCCTCATAAAATAGATAGCCAACTGGAATTTGCTGTATGGCTCAGGAAACTCAAACAGGGGCTCTGTATCAACCTAGAGAGGTGGGATGGGGAGGGAGTTTGAAAAGGGAGGGGATATATGTTCACCTAAGCTGAGTCATGTTGAGGTTTGACAGAAAACAGTAAAATTCTATAAAGCAATTATCCTTCAATAAAAAATTAATTAATTTAGAAAAAAATCACCCAAACAGTAGTGTAAACAACCATTCCATTATGCTGGTAGAAGTTAGATATACTCTGGAATAAAGTTTCACTGATGAAAAAAAAAAAATTTAGGCAAGTGATATGAGGGCCTGAGTTTATAGTTTCTCTGGGTCCCACACATGAGAGGGAGGCCTGGATATCTAACTTTCCCTCTAAGTTGACACTAATGTTATAAGAAATGTCTTTTTTTCTTCAATATTGTTGAGTGTACATTTTCTTTCATCCTTTAATTTTGAAAAAGGCCTTTTCCCTCTGCTCATGAAAGGGCAGACTCAGGTTTGGAGGCAATTAGGATTTCCGTAATGTTTAATCCTTATGATATGTCAAGATTTATTTAGAAACAAGTAGATATGGACTTAGTACTGTTATAAAAGGCTTCCTTTACCTTTACTCCTAAATTAAAAAAAAAATTAACAGGGAAAAACACATTGTACAATATTTATACTTTATTTCTAAATGTATAATCAAGTAATATAAATCGTCAGCCTTATAATTTATGCAGTGAAAGTATAGTCCCAAGCTTTATACCATTCACCAATAGCTTACTCCAAATATATTTTTGTAGCATTTACCTCATTTAAAAATCTCTGGCCATTCCTAGAAAATGAGAAGTGACTTTGTCATTATATTTTGTTGTTGGAATCAGTCTTTTTTTTTTTTTTTCTTTACCATTTGTGACTTACTGAGATCCAGCCTATATTTACTATGTCTTAAACATGTGTCTGTTATATAGCAGTTTATACTTAGAAGCAGAGTGACTGGATTTGGATTTTAAAAGTCATTACCGATAAGTAGAAAAAATAAAAAAATAAAAAGGTGTTAGATGCTGGTTCTGAGTATTAATGGCCTACTTTTAAAGTAGCACACAAAGAGCTACGTAAGGAACTTTCACCACTGAGTGAAAATTACATACATGAAAATCCTCATATTGAGCTTGAAGAACTTCCCATTCCTGTCAAATCTTTTCTTAGGGAAGGAATCCAAAAAAGAGAAGATATATGTATACATATAGCTGATCCACTTTGCTGTACAGCAGAAACCAACACAACATTGTAAAGCAACTGTACTCCAATAAAATTTTTAAAAGCAACAAACCCCAAAAATCAATCTCAAATACTACAAATCTACTTTTAATATATTTTATTTTCTCATAGGCTCTTGACATAAACTATTTTAACTTTAAATATCATTCAACAGAAAATTTACAATTTAACTGAGTAATGAAATATATTTTGTAACATGCTGTACCTTTCCATGACTTCAGTAGTTCTCTTTAGTCAAGAAATATTTCTCATTTTCAGCTATACTATGTAAATCTTCAACTTCACCCGTGGTTCAGAGATAAAGAATCTGCCTACAATGCAGGAGATGGAAGAAACATAGGCTTGATCCATGGGTCTAGAAGACCCTCTGCTGCTGCTTCTGCTGCTTCTAAGTTGCTTCAGTCGTGTCCAACTCTGTGCGACCCCATAGACGGCAGCCCACCAGGCTCCCCGATCCCTGGGATTCTCCAGGCAAGAACACTGGAGTGGGTTGCCTTTTCCTTCTCCAATGCATGAAAGTGAAAAGTGAAAGTGAAGTTGCTCAGTCATGTCTGACTCTTAGCAACTCCATGGACTGCACCCTACAAGGCTCCTCCATCCATGGGATTTTCCAGACAAGAGTACTGGAGTGGGATGCCATTGCCTTCTCTGAGAAGATCCCCTAGAGGAGGAAATAGCGACGCACTCCAGTATTCTTGCTTGGAAGATCCTACAGACAGAGGAGCCTGTCAGGCTACAGTCTACGCGGTGGCAAAAAGTCAGATGCTACTGGGTACATGTAAATTTTAGTAATCTGAATAGCAAGACCTAAATAAAAGGTTGTAAGTGAGATAATAAATACACAGCCTTCCAAAGTTATACCTTAAAAATACTAGGATTCATGTACAATGTGTGTGTGCATTGAGTTGCTCAGTTGTGCCCAACCGTTTGCAACCCATGGACTTTAGCCCACCAGGCGCTTCTGTCCATGGAATTCTACAGGCAAGAATAGTGGAGTGGGTATCCATTCCTTTCTCCTGGAAATCTTCCTGACCCAGGGAATGAATCCAGGTTTCCTGCATTGCAGGCAGATTCTTTGCTAAGTTACCAAGGAAGCCCAATTGTGTACAGAAATCATCTTTGATATAATGTTAGAGCATGAAACTTGTATAATCTTATATGGCAGTAAAGAAACAGTAAAGCCAAAAATGTTCTAAAAGTGAAATAAAAGTTACATTTTCTCTTGTACACATAACATGCTTTTAAGAATATGTATGAAAAGAACAAACAAAATACAGTAATAAAATTTTTAAAATAACTCCTCTTATTGGCATATTAATAAAGTAGATTGTCCATTTATAGCTTTCAGCAACCAATTTAGTCTATTATTTTTAATAATATGCATGTTTATTACAGTAGAAGTCTTTCACAAGGTTGTGTTCTCAATTTCTACTTTTTAAAAAATTTCTGATTTTCTATTTTATGTCAGTCTAATTCTTGATGAACATCTAAAAATCTCACCATTTTTGGAATTTAACCCCAGCTAAACATTACAAACAGTATTTCAAGATTCCTTGAAAGGGATATGCAAATCATGAACATATTTTATTGAAAAATTACTTCTATGGAATTAAAATATAGACAAAAGGATCCAAAGCAAATTTGATTTGGATAACTCTGGATAATTCTACAGATATCTTGAAGGCCATTTTCTAAATATTTCCACATTCTCTGTGTAGCAGATAATGTAGCAACATTATCTAATAAATATTAGCTAACAGACTTTAGCTAAAATGATTATTGATAAAGAACCATAGGATAGTAACCATCTCCCTGTGAGCAGAAAAATAGAATTTGATTTGAAATTCTATATAAATATAGACATTTTAAAATAATTTTCTACCTATAGTGAGTAGAAAACTTTTTACTTATGATCTTAAAGTAGATTCACTCAGCAATCTGTACTAGAGGAAGAGGGAAAAAATAATGGCAGAGTTGCTGTTAAAATGTATCTACATGAAACTTTCTGAGGAAGCTTCTGAAGTTTGATATTCTTCTTTTTATTTTTCCCCTATCTTATTTCTTTTCATCTCCATTTCCCCTGCGGTTAATGATTATCAATGATAGTCTTAATGTCTGAATGGTTTAGGATAAAGAGAATATTCCCTTATATTTTGGAAATAGATAATTTTGTAGATCAAGAACTCTTTTAAATTTCTTTGCATCATGAATGTAGAAATTTTCAACTAGAAATGATATTTTGGCCTTCTAAAGTATCTGACATAAATTCTGCACTATTCTTCCCTGCTCTTTTATCATTGGACTTATTCAACTGCAAAGCTCATCTCTTTCATGGATGCTTTCACTTATTTATATAAATAAAAATTTTTTTTTATCATTCTGTACTCCATATGAAACTATCTATTAAGTTTTTTTGTTACCTGTCAATTTTAAACTAAAGATTTATAAAAAGTTGCAATATAGTGCAGAGAACTCACTCCTACCCCTTTATCCAGTTTCCTAGTGGTTAGATTTTTAGTAACTATAATATAATATCACAACCAGGAAATTGACATTTATAAAATGTATGAGTATAGCTCTATGTCATTTTACCACACATGTAGATTCCTATGGGTTTTACCTCAATGGCTCAGAGGTAAAGAATGGGTTCTATCCCTGAGTCAGGAAAATCCCCTATTGAGGAAATGGCAACATGCTCTAGTATTCTTGCCTGAGAGATTCCACGGACACATGAGCCAGGAAGGCTACAGTCTGTAGAGTAGCAAAGAGTCGGACATGACTGAGCATGCACACACACATGTAAATTCCTATTACTACCCACTGCTGTCAAAACACGAAACACATCTGTGTGTGTGTATGTGTGTCCACGTGTCCACACACGTGCACTTTCATTCACTTGTGTCCAACTCTTTGTGACACCAGGGACTCTAGCTCACCAGGCTTCTCTGAACACAAAATTTTCCAGGTAGGAATATTGGAGCCAGTTGTCAATTCCTACTCTGGGTGATATTTCCAACCCAGGAATTGAACCTGCTTCTCTTGAAGTATTGTCCATGATTTCTTTACCACTATGTCACATCTACTTCAGGGAGAGACTTTATTTTTTGGGGCTCCAAAGTCTCTGCAAATGGTGACTGCAGCCATGAATTTAAAAGATGCTTGCTCCTTGGAAAAAAAGCTATGACTAACCTAGACAGCATATTAAAAAGCAGAGACATTAATTTGCCAAGGGAATGATGCTAAAGCTGAAACTCCAGAACTTTGGCCACCTCATGTGAAGAGTTGACTCATTGGAAAAGACTCTGATGCTGGGAGGGATTGGGGGCAGGAGGAAAAGGGGACGACAGAGGATGAGATGGCTGGATGGCATCACTGACTTGATGGACGTGAGTTTGAGTGAACTCCAGGAGTTGATGATGGACAGGGAGGCCTGGCGTGCTGCAATTCATGGGGTCACAAAGAGTCAGACACGATTGAGTGACTGAACTGAACTGAACTGAAAGGTCCTTCTGGTCAAAGCTATGGTTTTTCCAGTAGTCATGTATGGATGTGAGAGCTGGACCATAAAGAAAGCTGAGCGCCAAAGAATTGATGCTTTTGAACTGTGGTGTTGGAGAAGACTTTTGAGAGTCCCTTGGACTGCAAGGAGATTCAACCAGTCAATCTTAAAGGAAATCAGTCCTGAATATTCATTGGAAGGACTGATGCTGAAGCTGAAACTCCAATACTTTGGCCACCTGATGTGAAGAACCGACTCATTGGAAAAGACTGAAGGCGGGAGTAGATGGGAAGACCAAGGATGAAATGGTTGGATGGTATCACTGACTAGATGGAAATGAGTTTGAGCAAGCTCCAGGAGCTGGTGATGGACAGGGAGGCCTGGCGTGCTGCAGTTCGTGGGGTCGCCAAGAGTCGGACATGACTGAGCTATTGAACTGAACTGAATTCTTCCTGGTGATTCAAGACACAATTAATCATGTTATTTCTGTTTCAAGAGCTTCCTTTGGCTATTTTTAGGGGCAGACGCTACTGGGTACATGTAAAACATTGTAAGTGAGATAAGTGGTGATAAGTTTTTAATTTCCCTTCTTTTGAAAATGTTTTTAATTTCCCTTAGTTTCTGAAAGAAAGTTTTGCCCAAAATTGAATTCTGGGTCGACAATTTTTGCCTTTGAATATCTGAAAAATATGTCACTTATTCTTCTGGACTTCATAGTTTCTGATGAGAAATCAACTTTCAATCAAATTACTTTTCCCCTGTAAGTAAAGTATTGTTTTACTGCCTTCAATATGTTTTTTCTTGTTTTCTGAAGTTATATGTTTGTTTGGTTTCTGTTTGGGAGTGAATATCTCTGAGTTTTCCCTTTTGAGATTTGCTCAGTCTGAATCTTGGCTTCTTCTTCTTCTTTTTTTTTTTTTTTTTGCCAAAGTTGGAAATGTTTTAGCCATTATTTTTTAAAATACACATTTAGCCCTGCCATTTGTCTCCTTTGTTTGTGAAATTCTGTTGACATAAGTAATAAGTATTAGATTTTTTTTGTTTCAGTCCCACAGGTCCTTAAAGTTCTGAGGTTTTTGTTTGTTTCTTTGTTTTCAGTCTCTTTTTTCTTTGTTCTCCAGATTGGGTAATTTGTATTGATCATTTTTTCAGAGGGTTTTTTAGAAAAATTTTTAGCTATAGTAATTGTCAGTTCCAAAATTCTGCTTTGTCCTTTGTATCTACTATTTATTGGTAAAGCTTTCTATTTGTTTCATTTGTTTTGAGCATATTCATAACTGCTTATTAAAATATTTTTATACAGATACCTTTCAAATTCTTGCTAAATAAGTCTAGTATTTGTGTCATCTTTATGTTGACATGTGCTAACGTGTCATTGAAGATATGGTTTGTCTGTTTCTTGCTCTGCTGACCAATTTTCAACTTATCTAGGTACTGTGAATATTTTAAGACTATTTTATTTAAATTTTAGCAAGTAAACCTTGCCTGACATGACACAGGGTGATAGTGGAGGCTGCCTTTTTATTTCAAGTTTGGAGTAAAAGTCCAAGGTCCCCACTCAAAGTCAATAGGAGAATAGAAGAGGCTTCTTCTTTTTGCTCCCTATGTGGCCTTCACAAAGAGAGGGCAGGTATTAGGAAACCTTGGTCATTGTTACTAGTAACCAAAACCAAAATATTGGAACTTCAGCTTCAGCATCAGTCCTTCTAGTGAATATTCAGTATTGATTTCCTTTAGGATTGACTGGTTTGGTCTCCTTGCTGTCCAAGGGACTCTCGAGAGTCTTCTCCAGCACCACCATTCAAAAGCATCAATTCTTCGGTCTCAGCTTTCTTTAATGTCCAACTCTCACATCTGTACATGAGTATTGGAAAAACTATAGCTTTGATTGTATGAACCTTTGTTGGCAAAGTGATGTCTCTGCTTTTTAATATGCTGTCTAAGTTGGTCATAGCTTTTCTTCCAAGGAGCAAGCATCTTTTAATTTCACAGTTGCAACCACTATCCACAGTGGTTTTGGAGCCCAAGAAAATAAAGTCTTTCATTGTTTCCATTTTTTCCCCATCTATCTGCCAAAAAGTGATAGGACCAGATGTCATGATCTTAGTTTTTTGAATGTTGAGTTTTAAGCTGGCTTTTTCACTGTTCTCTTTTACCTTCAACAGGAGGCTTTTTTGTTCCTCTTCACTTTCTGCTATTAGAGTGCTATCATCTGCATATGTGAGGTTGTTGATATTTCTCCTGGCAATCTTGATTCCAGCTTGAGCTTCATCGTGCCTGGAATTTCATATGATTAATTTGCATATAAGTAAATAAGCAGAGTGACAATATATAGCCTTGATGTACTCCTTCCCCAATTTTTAATTAGTTCATTGTTCCACATCCCATTCTAATTGTTGCTTCTTGACCTGTGGAGCCTGTCTTGAAGGATTTTTAGCATTACCTTGCTAGCATGTGAAATAAACACAATTGAACATTTTTTGGCATTGCCCTTCTTTGGGTTCAGAATGAAAACTGACATTTTCCTGTCCTGTGGTCACTAATTAGTATTGCTTGCAGCACTTTAACAGCATCATTTTCTAGGGTTTGACATAGCTCAACTGGAATTCTATCACCTCCACTAGCTTTGCTCATAGTAATGCTTCCTAAACCCACTTGACTTCACATTCCAGGATATCTGGCTCTAGGTAAGAAACTGTAACATCATGGTTATCCTGGTCATTAAGACCATTTTTGTTTAGTTCTGTGTATTCTTGCCACCTCTCCTTAATATCTTCTGCTTCTGTTAGGGACGTACTCTTTCTGTCTTTTATTGTGCCCATCTTTGCATGAAATGTTTCCTTGATAGCTCTAATTTTCCTGAAGTGATCTCTAGTCTTTCCCATTCTATTTTTTTCCTGGTTTCACTGATACTGCATTTATAAAAACAGAAATTTCAATACTTTATTTTTTATTTGTTCAAATTATATCAAAAGATCTATATCAAATGAAGGAAAGTTATTCCATTGTTCTAAAGCAGCTTATAAAATGCAATGTAAAAACTGAACAGAATACATATAAGAAACAGGGCAAAAAAAAAATCTGTCTAAACTGCTCTACTGATAACAGGGAGACATAATCTCTCTTCTCTATTGATTTGATTTAGTGAGGGTCAGTGCATGCAGTAGTCAATGGAATAGAAAAAGCAATAAAAATATGTTAGAAGGATAAAATAAAAGTATCCAGGGTTCAAGCGCCTACTTTTTTCCTGCTGCTGCTGTTGCTGCTGCTGCTGCTGCTGCTGCTGCTGCTGCTAAGTCGCTTCAGTCGTGTCTGACTCTGTGCGACCCCAGAGACGGCAGCCCACCAGGCTCCCCCATCCCTGGGATTCTCCAGGCAAGAACACTGGAGTGGGTTGCCATTTCCTTCTCCAATGCCTGAAAGTGAAAAGTGAAAGTGAAGTCTAGATCTGGCTATTTCTGTTTTTCTTTTCTAACACACAGGAAGACACTTACATATATATCAGACATAATGATTTTTGTTGTATTTGCCATTTAGTGTCTCCATTTTTGTCTAATGTTCTTCTCAGCTGTCTTACTATTTCTGCTATGTGCTGAATTCTGCCTTTACTGATGATTAGCATATATACATTTAATTGTGTATTAACCTGGTTACTTGTCCTCTGTATAAAAAATATGATAATATATATGAAAGAAAAATATGATATTCTGTGTCATGTTTAGTCCTAACTTTGTCCAGAGCTTAAGTTAGCCCTTAAGTTTATTTTAGCAAACCAATATAAAATACTGCCATGTGTTTAACTATTTAGTGTAACATCAACACAGGAGTGTAAATGAAAGTTATGAAGCCTATACTTTCCACCACTTTAAGGTGTCTATACAGATCATTATGTATTCCTCACCATAGGTCAGTTGCTTAGCGACCAAAGTAGAGAACTATTAATTGAAAGTATTTTGTATTACTGGCAACATTTGCTGCAGGACGTTGAACTTAGAAACAGCAAAGACTATTTCAGATAAAAATGCTGCCATAGATGAAAGAACACCAGTAGCAATATTATCTCAGTAAAAATAGTTATTTTTAACTTACATATAGTAATTTCTATTTGCAAAATATTTTGCCATTTCTTTCTTATGAAAAATTACCATTAAAATTGATTTCTAGCCTTAAAAATCATCTACACAATGAGAGCACAATTCATAGTTGTAGCATCTATTAAGAAGAAAAATAAAGCAAAATAGAAACCAAGAAAGAGAAGAAAAGGAGGAAGTAGAAATAGAACTAAGTTAAATCTATGTTCCTTGAGATCAGTAATAATATCTGTATGGCCTTTTCTGAATGCATATTATATTTCATTATAAAAACAAAGGAGGAAGAGGAGAAGGAAAAAAGGGAAGGAAGAAAAAAAACTGGGAGGAAGAAAAGAGAAATAAAGCCATATATGCACAGGGGAAAGAAAGCTTTTGGGGGAGAAGTAGCAATTCTATAAATAAATGGGTTCAAAACATGAATTTTATACCAGTCTTTTAAGCTTTCTAGTATAAAGATTAAAATCAGGATTATTTTCTCATTTCCCCATTTAATATACAATTTATGTGTCCATGGAAATGACCTGTGGCCATTGTGTACCCACCTTCATTTTATAAAAGGACTAAGTCAGAAAAAGAGAATACATCCTTCATAAGACCAAGACTGAATTAGCAAGTTGGCTCTGTTCTTCTGTTAATTTATTTGCTATAAGAATTCTAATACAATTTTGTATTTGTGGACTTCTGTCATACTCCACAGACATGTGTAAATAAATGTGTGTGTGTTATTTAAATAACTGGTTTTTATACGAATTCATTTGCAGCAATAGTCACTTCTATCTTTAAGCTAATTTTATCTGGTAATTGTTGAAAAAACAGGATATATGTTAATTCAATGTCTGATCACCTGATGATTAATTATGGATCTTATGTGGATTAGAAATATATATATATTTTTAAGAAATCTCAAAATATATCAAAATGTTTAAAACTACAACTGACCAGAATTTAATTGTTTATGTCCAGAAGCCATTTCAAGACCATGAATGGTCAGTTTGAATATCAGCTGTCTGCAGTGATCGAAAGATAGAAATGATAAGAAATGTCCATGCTGTACTTATGATGCAACCTTTTAAAATAAATCGTAGAGATTTGGCTGTCATTGTCTGTTTTCTCATAAAAGCTGAGTGTTAAACATGCTAAAATTCTAGTGCTAATTTTGGCTAAAATTCTTTGTATTCTGGCTATACTTATGCAGAATTTTAATAAATCGCTGGGTATTCATGAAAAGTAGTCTTTGTTTAGCTTAGAGTGGCATGCATTTTTTTTCTCCTGAGATTTAAGTTAATGATGATAGGATTGAAAAAGATACAGGAGAGTGGGTCAAAATTCTTAATTGATAGAAGTCAGTCCTGCCTTTCCTATAGCATACTGACTGGCATTCTACCCATAATCTGTTTTGTCTATCCTTGTTTTAAAAATAAATACTTGAAGATAATACTAGCTGATTACAGTTTTATGTGGCTGTATAACAAATCGCTTCCAAACATAACAACTTAGAACAGTTTAGCAACAAACATTTATCTGTTCGTGGATCTGCAGTCTGGGTTAGACTCAGCTGTGTGGTTTGCCTTTCCAGATGGTGTTGGCTAGGTCCTCACATGTGTTTGTATTCAGGAGGTGGCTTTTCTGGAACTAGAGATTCCAGGATGGCCCCATTTATGTGTTGCACAGGAGAGACTAGGAGATGACCAGCCTCTCTGTCTTCCTGGGCCTACATTCTCCTGGGCCTTTCCACCATGGGGGCACTCAGCCTCAAGAAACCTAACCTGGACATCTTTGCACAGTGGCTCAAGGCTGAGATGGAATAAGTGAAAACAACAAACCCTCTTTAGGCCTAGGAGAAAAACTTGTACAACGTCATTTCTGTTGTATTCTTTTGGTTCAAAAAAGTCCTGAGGTTAATCTGTGTTCAGGTTGGGAAGACACTGCGAGGACAGGAATTAAAATGGCATTATGAGTCATTGATCATTTGGTCATAATATGTGTTAAGGTTACAGTGTGTTAAACTATAACCTGTATGGAAAAGCAATATATCCTTGCATTTGTTTCCTACTGTTACCATAACAAATCACAACAAACTAGGCAGCTTAGAATAACAGAAAGTCATTCTCTTGCACTTCTGAAAGTCAGAGGTCTGAAATGCAAGGGTTTGTAGTGTTGATGCCTACTGGAGACTCTGAGAGAAAAATCCATTCCACACTATGAGGCGTTCTTGGTGTTCCTTGGTTTTTAGACATGCTGCTTCAATCTCTGCCTCTGTCTTGACATGGCCTTCTCTTTCTGTCTCTGTCTATCCTCTTACAAGAATGCTCAACATTGGATTTAGTGATCATCATAATCCAGGATGGTTTTAGCTTAGACCCTTACCTTAATTATCTTCAAAGATCCTTAATCCAAATAAAGTCACATTTTGAGGTTCCAGGTGGACATAATTTGGGGGAGGAGGAGAGGCATTCAAAACCTTAGAGTTTGCTAGCAGACTTTATAATTTCCCTCCATGCTTTTAGTTGTCTATACTATAAGGAATTTAATTTGGAAAATTTCATATATCTGTACATAACAGCATTTCTCAAAGCATGATCCTCATGAAACAACTTCTAAGAGCTGTTTTATAAGTATACAGTTTCTTGGTCACATAATTCTGGAAAGTACTTGTTACTACTAAGACTTTCTGGAAATTCACATTATGCTTTAATTTATTAAAGAAAATCATACAGAAAAAAAATATAAAATTTTTAGGAAACATTTTTTTCCCCTAAATGCATGTAGACACTGAAAATATCTATTTTTATTCAAATAAAACCTCACAGAACCAGGGTTACATGTACCAGAGTTTCTGATCTGAACTGTGATGTAGACTACATGATATTAGCTTCAAAATGTTGAACAAAATCAACCACATACATTAATGAACATTTTAATAATCTGCTTCTTGGCCCATGAAAAAGACCTTTTGACACCTGAAATGCTCTTTTTCCTTGTTCTGGTTAATTCCTATTTGTCCTTTAAAACTCTCGTTAGAGGTTATTTTTAAAAAAAAAAGCTTTTAACTCTCCAAAGATACAGTTAGATGTTCTTCCAGTGTTGTTTTTTTTTTTTTTTTTTTTTTAATAGCTCCCTATTCTTAACAGCACTCTACTATAATTATGTTGGTTTGTGTTCTTTAGTCTCTGGCCATATGCTTGTTAAGGTTAAGAATCTTATTTGGCATTAATTCCTGGGACACAGCTAGTATTCAATCAGTGTTTGCTGAATGAATGGATGAGAAAATTTGACACTGGGCAGAAACAGATCAACAAATAAGTATATATATAAGCTTGAAAGAACATTCAGTTATAATATATTTCACATGGAAATCACTGTTTCTTTTCAAAATAATGTCATATAAAGTCATTTATTGCCCACAATTTGCAACAATCATCCTCAGAACTTAACTCTTTGTGTTGTATGTGTCCAGCACTAAATAGTGGGCCAGTAGAACTATTAGAAAAAGGCATCAAGTAAATCTTATTAGCCACTTGGTAAAACAGTTAAAAAAAATAAATTTCTTTGACTCAGTCATGACTGAATCCATTTATATAACTTGAATATTTAGGTTTCTCCATGAAATACTACTAAATTTGACTGGTAAAGCTAAGCATTTTAATAATAAACGAGTTCCTCTTTTAGCAGCCTCTGCATAAGTTTGCACCTCTCCCCATAATTTTCTTTAGAAATAATAGTTCTATTGTTTTCTACACTCATTCAGTATTATCTAAACAGCTCAATTAGTATAATCAGCTCAATTAACAGAATCAACTAAGAGTAGTAAATTTCACACAGTGGTCATAGCATTCTGTTAGTGAGACGTTTACCTTCAGCCCTTTTACTTCTCTACTTCTAAGACACCCACATGTTAGAGAAAACATTGAATTATGGTATAACTAATTAAAAACTTTATATTCAAAGACTTCTAGAATTTCACATCTAAATACTTTTGCCAGTATAAAATTTCACGGCCTAACAAGAGTTGCTAACTCTTTTGCAACCCCATGGACTATAGACTGCCAGATTCCTCTGTCCATGAGATTTCCCAGGCAAGTATCAAGCTACCATTTCTTTCTCCAGCAGATCTTCCCTACCCAGGGATAGAACCTACATTTTCTATGTTGGCAAGCAGATTTTTTTTTTACCACTGAGCCACCTAGGAAGCACCCTGTAGGAAGAGAGAATATTAGTCAAGATGGTGCCAGTCAGGTTCTCTCACCCCACCCTCATATCCTCTCACCCCATGTACTGAAACAATGACTTTGCATGGTTGTATGGTGGATGAGATCACTTATAGCATTGTACATGTATGTCACAAGGTGCTCACTTGGTTATGAGTGTGTGCAGTACACCTGTATGAGCTTCACCGTGAAAGCCCTGGTTGCTGCTACACTGGGGCTACACTGGAGCAACATCATGGTTATGTTATATAAGCTTAGGTTATGGCCATGTTTTGACTATGTTATGGTTATCTTATGGCTGCTGCTATAGCTGCTGTGTCAGCCAGGAGAGAGACTATGTTATGGCTGCCATGTTACCTAGGAGAGAATAAACATGTCTAGTTCCTACAGCTCCTCATGTCTTCTTCCAGCCTCTTAGCTTGTGCTTTGCCTGCCCTGGTTTCAGCAGACAATGTGACTAGCAAGACAATTGGCATAGTCAACAGGATTGAGACTGATACACCCCCATTCTCTTTTGCATGGCATGAAAATAATTAATCACCATCATTCCTGATAAATAACAATGTTTCATGGAGTAAAATGCATTTTCTCGATGTAAATAGTTCATCCTATTGAGTATATTATCCCTGAAATCTAGGTTTCAATTTAACAAAGATTTAACAGTTCATTGAATAATATCCACAAAAAAGTAATATTCCAAGAAAAGTAATTTATTTACCTGGTTTATCTCAAAATCTTTACTGTCAGTAATCTTGGTTATATGTTCATAATTAGAATATTATTGCAAGTTCCTAAAAACTCTGCTAAATATTATTTGCACTGAGTGAAATTAAATGTAATTGTTGTGTTAACTTTTTAGTCCTAGTTACACACTTTTCCCATGTACTGTTCTCCTGGTTTGGATGTAATAGCAACAGTAAATGTACATCCCAGGTTGCTTTCTTGCCAATAGCAGCTGGGTTGCACCTACTCAAATAGTATTTCATAATAAGTTCATATTTAAGCACATTAGTGTTCAACTCTCAAGCTTACACAGAATAGAATTTTGAAGTACCTTTCCCTCAGGGAAAAAGAAAAAGAAAAAAACTTTTCACATTTTGTGTTTGCTATTACTCTTCAGATCTTTAACCTGTGAAAGCCCACCTAAAGGAGGTCAGAGGCAACATTTCTGTAAGTTAACTTTCATAGATTTCTTCAGCTCATGGGAGCATTTTCCTGCTTTAACTTGTCAGGAGAGACTTGACCTAAGAATGTATAAGTACCGTTTTATGAGGTGAGAAAACACCTACATGAGACTCTTTGTTCCTGTTTGTCATAATCACATGCCATCCCAAGTAGAGTGCAATAGCTTCAATAAATCATAGGAGAAAAGGACTGGTTTACATCATAGCCAACAATGAAAAGTATCACAGACCTGTAGCTATTGGATGGCCCTGGATCTTCTCACTTGGCAGCTTGCAAAACATATAATAATCTACTACACCTAGACCTAGCAAATTTGAAAATTTTAGAATATAGTCCACTTTTTTAATGGGGTTCATATCTATCATACACTGAAAGACAGCTAGTAGACCCAAAAAACGGAGAAAGCAATGGCACCCCACTCCAGTACTCTTGCCTGGAAAATCCCATGGACGGAGGAGCCTGGTAGGCTGCAGTCCATGGAGTCTCGAAGAGTCGGACACGACTGAGCGATGTCACTTTCACTTTTTACTTTCATGCATTGGAGAAGGAAATGGCAATCCACTCCAGTGTTCTTGCTTGGAGAATCCCAGGGACAGGGGAGCCTGGTGGGCTGCCTTCTATGGGGTCGCATAGAGTCGAACACGACTGAAGACTGAAGCTACTTAGCAGCAGCAGCAGCAGCAGATCCAACAAAAAGGACTTCAAAATATTTTTGTTTCCTGTGGAAGCTTGGAAATCGTTGCAAGTCTTTCATGCGTTGTTTGCTCTTACTTTTTGCTCCTCACATACACACAAGCTATTTTCTTGCCTGTTGTGTGTACTTGGCAGGTTTTCTGGGCACAGTGCCCAGTTGGTTTAATGTGTGCTTATTATTGTCTATACTGTCTCTGATTTTGTTTTGGAAATGGGCATTCTATAAATTATTAATGATTATTATTGTACTTTAGATTCCACTTTGCTTTTGGAATTTAGAAACAAAGAGTGAACATTGGACCCAATGGGTAATAACCAAGAATATCAAAGCTATACCCAATGCTTAACTGTAAGGGAAAAGATTAAATAATGTTTTGGAGTAAACAAAGCAGGACTATTTCTATAGCAGTTTAAATAAACAAAAGTAAACATGAAGGACTGAAGTTATCACTTGACTAAATGCTCTTACTATCATTTATTCCCTTTTTACCATCAAAATAGTACCCATAAATCTTTTGATCAATATCCATGAGTAAACATGTTCTTTCAACGTAGAAAGTCAGAGAAAGTGCTAACTTTTCTCCTCCAATTTACAGGAATTTCTGTATCTGATGTAGTATGACACACTATCAAACATTTAGCAGATCAGTGCTGAATTCACCTCTGAATTTTGAGTCAGAAAAAACAATTTGAATTTAGGCATCATTTCAAAGAAGAAAAAAGTCACATTTATAAATAATTTACACACACACATACATTTTTGAAGCAAGAAATAGTAAAGAAGGAAAACAGAAGAAAATATGTGGGGAAAAACGTCTCTAGAAGTACCAAAGAATAAAAGGAAATGTTTTATTGGCAGTGAAATATAACTACGAATCCACTGCATATAAGTGAAAAGTGGGTCTCTACCTTATAGCTGGAATGCTTAACATTTTGAAATTAAAGTTTAACTAAAGGATAATATGTGCCCAGTAACATGAAACTCAGAGATAAGAATTGTTAAACAAGTGCCATCTTACTCTCTTTATACTGAAAAACAACATGTATTGATTCTCATTTATTTCATCCTGAGTAATGTAAAAAATAGTGAACTATTTTATTTTCCAAAACCATTCTTCCTTCACCACCTCAGTCTCCTCTCTCTCTTCCTCTGTTGAGCATTGTAAATATTTTTTAAATTCATTATTCTGAAATTGGATCTATAGCTAGGATTTTTATATACTTTGCTATCTATTGGAATAAAAATATTCTCTACATTTTCATTATTCTAATATTGATTCAGCTTTAGGGTTAATTTATATGCAAAGCAAATAATTTACCCAAACTTGTAAGGGATATGCATTATCAGAACACAACACCTGCAGGACAAAAGAGAGGTTAATTTCATTGTTGCTCTGAAGCAAAAGGAGATCATTATGGAGTCTGCAGTAACCAAGCTCTGTGAAATAGCTGCATTAGTCATTAACTTTCCAGCACTAAATTTCATATCAAACTCAATTAACTACTACATAGCTTTTAATGACAATATTTTTTCAGATGCAGCTCTTGTTTACTAATAAGATTTCACATCACGACTCTCTGTTCCATTACTTTCTCCATGTTAATATTCAAGTCTTGATTTTCTCCAAGGAAAATGGAGCAATGAAAATTGCATTTGCTAAAAGTTCTCCTTGAATTATGTTTCAACATTTCAAGTGTGTTAATGTAATGCTTTAGAAGCTAAAGGGAATGATTATATAGGAAGCCAAAGTCCTCTATGTCTATCCCCAGGATTGATTAAGTTTGCTATTTATGCATATTTCCCCACAACATTGCTTCTGTGTTGGAATTTATCAGGATCAGAACTGTCTCAATTGGAAATGTCCCTTAGTATATTTTTATCACAGTGAAAGTCAAAGCCTAGAATAACAAAAAGGCACAAAATTAATGTCATCAGGAAACAATTTACACAGCTAATTAGCATAGCATTCTCATATAAAAAGACAGATGGATTAAGGGATCAGGTCATTCATAGCCTGCAGTAAACTGCTTCAGTCTTTAATCCCCTGCTGTTACCTATCAGGGTGCTTTTTTTATGGACTTAGATAGATCCCTGAAAAGATTTAGATTCTCCCATTAGATTGATTCACCTTGTTCCTTTAACTTTTATTGATATGTTTCATCATTTCTCACTAAAATAATAACAGAACTTGAATTTAGTTAGCAGCTAAAGAATCAAAAGAAAAAATAATTGAACATTTCTTAATTAATAGCTTCTACAACACCCACAGACACACTTATTACTCTTTTGTGCTAAGGAAAAGAATCTGATATGAGGGCAACTGTGGAAGAGTTGTTTCCTACTTCAATAAGAGCTGAGGTTGTTTTGCAAGTGCTATACATACATGGCATCCAAGACAATCGCAAAGCAGCCACACATGATCAACTATGAAAAATGTCCAATTCTTTAAATAGGAGAATTTAATCAGCACAGATTGATTTCCATGAATCTTCTTTAAAAGGTCTCCAGGAGTAGTATCTAAGAAAAGTAACACTAAAAGATGTTCGATTCAGTACATGTAAAGCCCAAACTAGCAAATCAGAAAAGTGGTCTATGAAAAAAAATTAAGTTGCAGGGCATAGGGAAATAAATTATTTCCTTTAATTAATGTATTTATTTCCTTTAATTAATGTATTAATTTCCTAGAGCTACCATAATAAAGGAGAAAGAAATGGCAACCCAGTCCAGTATTCTTGCCTGGAGAGCCCCATGGACAGAGGAGACTGGTGGGCTACAGCCCATGGGGTCGCAAAGAGTCAGACATGACTGAGCAAATAAGCACGTACACTCCCAAGTGCTGGGGTTGGGATTTCAACAAATCTTTTTGACATAACTCAACCATAACAACCAAAATATAGTAAGAATAATCAGAATATTAATTTGTTAATTTATAACAAAAATTATGCTATATGAAATAAAATTCTTACTTCAGCATGGCCAGTACATATTTCCCCTCAAAGGCACATCTGTATGGAAAAACAAAATACAGTCTTGTGATACCTGGGTATATATCATATTATATTATATTATATTATATTATATCAGAAGCAAAAGTGCGATAATCAGAAAATTCAATACTATCAAGTTAAAATAAATGGACACATGTATTTTCATGATAGGAAGTCTTGCCAGTGAAATTGGCAATTTAACCAGCCCAGACTTCCTTCCTATCTCATGATTTGGAATTTTACTTGAAGAGAATGCAGATTTATACCTTAGAGAGTCGTCTGCATCTGTGTTTCAAAAGGTGACTAACTGTCCTGTGATTGACATTCTTTAACTATGTTAATGAATTCATTCTCAACACTACAAAATCCTCTTGGCTTTAGACCCTTTAGGTTGCTTTAAAATGCTTAAATCTCAGATGGCATTCTTCCTCCTCTTAGTTTTGGGGATTATATTTTTGTAGCTCTTCTCACTGTTATCTGAATGTGCTGGAAACTTGCCTGTATATAGAGAATATATACATATATTCTTGGAGAGCCATGAAGCTATTTTTTTTTTTTCTATTCTTTTTGTTCAATAATGATACAAATGATATAAAATTACGATCTACTTTTAAAAAATAATCAGTTATTGGAAACCTGTTATTTTCTAGGAAAAATGTAACATAGTTTGTGTTCATTATCCTGTTTAATTCTTAATATCTCAGTGTGATAATTTCTATGATTTCTCTCTCAAAGATGAGGAAACCAAGGCTCATACTGCTGTTTGTGCTCTCCTTAGTACATACAATAGAGATTAAAATTCTTAGTTCTTCACATCTTCAGAGATCTTGCTTCATATTTCCCTCCCTCAGTGACCTACATTATTTGCAACTATATTCACTTTGTAGTCTGAAAATGTTGAGCCTCCGTGCCTAACTCCTGGTTATTATTACAGGAAAGGTGCAAATACCAGCTCTTCCAATAAATTTGTGAAAACAACTTGAAATTCATAATCGCTTGTTCTGTACTCGTGTAGCCCTTTGTTAGTAATAACAGTAAGCATCTTATCTTTTCATGCCATTAATAATACTTTGTGTGTGTGCTTATCTCATTCAACAGACACTAAAGTCCATTAGAGACTTGCTAATATTTTTATAATTTATTCAACAAATTTTGGAAGGAGTATTTATTTAGAGTAACTAGTATGTTATTAGACATTGGCTATCCTACCATGAAGAGAAAATGCCACATCTATTCATGAATGTAAATCTTAGGGAACATGACATTAGTCAAAAAATAAAAAGATAAAATATAGAAGCAAAGAGTAAACAATATCTTTAAGAATTTTACTAAGTATTTAGTTGAAATTTTTAAATATCATGAGTTTTTATTTTGATTTTAAAATAATCTTATTTAAGTTAGTATTTATTAAAAAGAATTCAAATTTGTTTCTTTATGAACAGCTTTAAAATAATGGATAAATCACTTTCTTTCAATTGCAGGATGTATTTTTATCTTATTGTTATTATCCCTTTTCCATTACCAATTAAAATAATAATAATAAAACATTTTATATTTTGGGATTCCCTGGTGGCTCAGAGAGTAAAAAATCTGCCTGCAATGCAGGAGACCCAAGTTTGATCCCGGGGTCAGGAAGATCCCTTGGAGAAAGGAATGGCTACCCATGCAGTATTCTTGCCTGGAGACTTCCATGGACAGAGGAGCCTAGTTGGCTAGTCCATGGCGTTAGAAAGCGTTGGACATGACTAATTAACACTTATATTGCCATAAAAGGACTTAACATAAGAAATACATAAAAAGATCATTCTTCATGTTTATTTATCTGGATATAATTAAGAATAGATCCAAGTCATCTACTTTTATGGTAGTAATGATCCTGTGTGATCCTTGATTTCAACAAAATGAACTTTTTCCTTACTTGCAAATATTACATGTGTATGAAAATTATTGTCAGTGGCTAGTGATAAATATAAAGTGTTCAGTTTTTGATAACTACACAATAGTGACTAGATGGACAGCTGCTGCTGCTGCTAAGTCACTTCAGTCGTGTCCAACTCTGTGTTACCCCATAGACAGCAGCACACCAATCTCCACCGTCCCCGGGAATCTCCAGGCAGGAACACTAGAGAGGGTTGCCATTTCTTTCTCCAATGCATGAAAGTGAAAAGTGAAAGTGAAGTCACTCAGTGGTGTCCGACCCTCAACGACCCATGGACTACAGCCTTCCAGGCTCCTCCGCCCATGGGATTTTCCAGGCAAGAGTACTGGAGTGGAGTGCCATTGCCTTCTCCTAGATGGACAGAGCTCATTCTTAATTTTCCTACTCATAATGTAAATTATAGATTAAGTTTGGAGACTTTTATAGCTAGGAAAAAAAAAATAAAGATCATTCAATCCAGATCTTTTAGTTTATAGATGAAGCAAATGGAGCTCATAGAAAGTGAATTTACTTAATCAAGATTGCAGCCCCAGTAATGGACATTAACAGTAGATCAATTCCATATTTTTTCACTCCAGTCTAAAATTAGGAAAATTGTGCCCAATAAATGACTTATCTATAAAGTATAAAAATTATGGACAATTATGGATAATTATTTGCATGCATTTAGAATAAAGAGCACATTAGAGAAGCACTTATTGTTTATCAGTGTTTAGTCTCAACATTGTTATCAGCTTTCTGTGGGATCCCACTTTTTCTATATATTGTTTTCCATTTTGATTATCATTGAAATGCTTGAAAGACATAATTTGGAGGGCTGAAGTAGAGTACTATTATGTTTTTCATTCACGTTGTTTTTCCATATGTCTTATTCCTGATTCCCTTTTTCTTTAATTCTTTAAAAATTTCTGGACCTGATATTCAGTCAGTTAGTTCAGTCGCTCAGTCGTGTCTGACTCTTTGTGACCCCATGAATCACAGCACGCCAGGCCTCCCTGTCCATCACCATCTCCTGGAGTTCACTCAAACTCACGTCCATCGAGTCAGTGATGCCATCCAGTCATCTTATCCTCTGTTGTCCCCTTCTCTTCCTGCCCCCAATCCCTCCCAGCATCACAGTCTTTTTCAATGAGTCAGCTCTTCACATGGGGTGGCCAAAGTACTGGAGTTTCACCTTTAGCATCATTCCCTCCAAAGAAATCCCAGGGCTGATCTCCTTCAGAATGGACTGGTTGGATCTCCTTGCAGTCCAGGGGACTCTCAAGAGTCTTCTCCAACACCACAGTTCTTAATATTAAACTAGGAATATACTGTGTTCAAAAAAATGCAGAACTGATTTATAGAATGAAACATGACTCATTAAAAAAGACTCTGATGCTGGGAAAGATTGGGGGCAGTAGGAGTGGATGACAGAGGATGAGATGGTTGGATGGCATCATCAACTCGATGGACATGAGTTTGAACAAGCTCTGGGAGTTGGTGATATGGAAACCTGGCATTCTGCAGTCCATGGGGCCACAAAGAATCAGACACCACTGAGTGACTGAACTGAACTGAAATTGCATTGATAAAATTTAGCTTTGTTGGAATAAAAATTTAAAAAACAACACTATTGTCTTTTTTAAGTGGTTAAGTTCATTCTTGGAGAATATTCAGAGTAACATAAATACAATTGTCTCCTTATGTGCTGGAACCTGTCCAAGCTCAGGACACTGAGAAGAATATCTCAATGTGTTTCAGGCTTGAACCATGACCATGATACATGAATACATGTTGACACGTACAGATGTGTATTGCTAAAAGTAGTGTGAAGACCCTTCTTTAGCCTTAATAATAAGTTATAATATCAAATGTGTTGCTAGAGAACCATTAGTAAAGCTAGTAACTGATTCCCTTTTGATTTCCCTTGGTTCCATTACACAGGCTGAAACCAGGAGAGGGCAAAGCACAAGTAAGCATGCAAAACCAGCACACATCATCATATTGGCTGAGAACTAATGCTTGTGTGTGAATACAGCTAGGACGTGAGTCAAAGGGTGCCCCATATGAAGGCTGTTAGTGAACCTCCTATGTGTGACTCTGTCCTGTTCTGGTTGGAATTCCTTGGAACGACAGCAATACAGAAGTAGGTAAATATTTTTTCAAGGAAAATTTTTGAAGTTCAGATATGCACAGTGTTGTATACCAGATTTCAGCATGTGTTGGTGTGGTAGTTTGTGCTACATCAGATTACTTTTTGTCTTTATTGCATTTTTCAGTCAGAATCCCAGGTCGATCAGTAAGTTTTAACCAAGGTGAGTATAAGAGGTTTTTGATATTTTCTCTGTACACTATTATCTAGGTATTCAATCAGCAAACTTAGATTTTTATTCTGTTTATCTTGTTCCAAACTACATTTCAGGCCAAAACAGGCATTGGATATATTGACCATCTCATCACACTCGTGTTATTATCTCCTCTCTCCCCTTGCCAAAACAAACCAGGGTTTAAAGTTTGATTATTTAATAAACCTCGATAGTAATTATGTCTTTCAGAAATACAGTGTTATAGAAACACTATGGACTGGTATATTTTAATCCATAAAAAACTAAAGATAAATCTGAATCCTTCTGAAAGAGCATATTATACGTTTTCTTGGGTTGAAATAAAAATAAAACTCTGAATAATCATAAGTCAGATAGTAAGATGTTTATAATATTTGGAACTCACTGTCTCTATGTAGCACACATAGGGAGTGTTATAAGACACTTTTTGGTCTTCAGGCAGTGATCAGAAAGATTAAAGTTAAACAAACACATAGTGATGGAGCTTGATAGACAGCTTTTTCAGGGAGAATTTGTGTTTGAGGCTTGGCATGTATGAATAGGAAAAGAAGTACCTGTAAGTAAGGTAGGGTAGAAATGGATACTTACACAGACTCAGAATCCATTGACCTCCAAGCTCTCACTGTGTGAGACCTTAAAAGATATAATTAAATAAGTAGGGGGAAAAAAATAAAAGGCCCAAACATAGATCGGAAAAAAAGAGAAGAAAGTATTTCAAGCCAGTAAAAACTGTGAGATGTACATATGTGTGAGAAAGAATGAGATACAAAATAACTGAAGATCTTTGAACACAACAGAAAAAGTCTATTCCAGTGCTTCAGGGGAAGATGATAAGATAGAAGTAGCCCTTCCATCTTGGTAGTGATAACAAATTATTCAAAACTAAAACAAGGAACATTTGAGAGCAGGAAAAATTTTGAGGGTCATTGGAAATATTAGTTTTCTTTGGGCTCCTATGGACCCAAAGAATTTATTAACAACATGTTTAGGCCCAAAATTCTACAAGTGTTCTCTATTTCTGACTACATGGAGAAAAGGAGAGACCAGTTTCCTTTGGGATATGAGGGCCCTTCCCAGGTGGCTCAGTGGTAAAGAATCAGCCTGCCAGTGCAGGAGGTGCAGATTCAATCCCTGGGTCAGGAGGGTCTCCCAGAGGAGGCAATGGCAACCCACTCTAGTATTTGTGCCTGGGAAATTCCGTGAACAGAGGAGCCTGGTGGGCTAATGTCCATGGGATTACAAGGAGTCAGACACGACTTACTAAAAAGACAGCAACAACAACATGAGGGCCCTAGGATATAAAGATACAAAGACAAAAAGTTGGGTAGAGTTAGAAGAAATGACTATAAATTTAATTATCCACAAGAGATGAAGGTTATTTCATTAAACATATTCCATTCTAAATTCAGCAATGAAATACACTTGACTAAGAAGAGAAATGCAAATAAAGGTATTTAAACTTGATTGGAATATTGAACAGGGGAAGGAAGCATTTTTGTCCTAAGAGGCAGGGTGGACTTGGTGTGGATCTAGCACTTTTAAGAACCTCCTATGGCAGTCCTGGGCTTCCCTGGTAGCTCAGATGGTGAAGCGTCTGCCTGCAATGCAGGAGACCTGAGTTCGGTCCCTGGGTCGGGAAGATCCCCTGGAGAAGGAAATGGCAACCCACTTCAGTAGTCTTGCCTGGAGAATCCTATGGACAGAGGAGACTGGTATGGGCTACAGTCCATTGGTTCTCAAAGAGTTGGACATGACTGAACGACTTCACTTCTTTCTTATCCGCTAAGATCATGGGACCAAGGAGGATATGCAAAAAGAAAAGTATCAGTGAAGGTGCCTTGTGAAAGTGGATATGGATTGACCTTTGGAAATCTCCTTCACCCCAAAATAGATGGCACACACTGACCATAACCTTTGATATTTAGGTTTGATGTACTGAGAGGTAGGAAAGACAATTTATTTTCCATTGTGTTATTTCCTGAGTGGAAACTTCTACTTCACTTCAAAGGAAGTGTTTTTTGTAGTGTCCTTAATAGCCTCTAACAACTTTACCTGTGAGAAAAGGAATTCCTAATTTTTTGCAATAGATTCATAAAAACCTATTTTTCTGTATATATTTGTGCATGGTAAGCTGTATCCTTGGTGTGCTAGGTTTCAGGCTATAGACTTGATTTCTGCTTCTGTTTTGTATATGATGAGCAGATTAAATGCTTCCCAGTAGGAAGGAATTCTCCTGCCAGTGCAGGAGATACTGGATACACAGGTTCAATTCCTGGTTCAGGAAAATCCACTAAAGGAGGAAATGGAAACCCATTCCAGTTTTCTTCCCTAGAAAGTCCAGTTGGTAGAGGAGCCTGGTGGGATTGCACCCTGGTGCAGTCCATGGGATTGCAAAGAGTCAGACATGACTGAGTATGCATGCGTGCATGAACAGACGAAGGGTAGATCTTTCTGTTATGCCTAGCTCTGGCTCACTCCCTTCGTTTCAGTTTATCAGTCTCTGGGGAGTCTAGCTCTATCATGAGACATGAGCTCTATCAGTTTATGAGAAAGATTCAGGGTTCTAACCTGTTGTCTCAAACTTTTCATCTGTGTTGGTAAGTAAGAAGTTTTTCAAGAGAGTTGTGAAAAAATATACCTTGAATATTAGGGGTAATGAGATTTTCTTCATAAGCCTAGGGGAGTTACCTTTTATTCATGTGTAGTCATTAATTATTGATTGATTTGTGTACAAATTTGTCTAAAACTTAGAACTTGAAAAGAATATCTTTCAGTCCTCTCCACACTCAAATCCTAATATTAATGCCATATGCCTATATGTTGTGCAAGATTTTTCCGTTTGACTTGAACTATTTTGGTAAGGACCAGAATCTAGCTAGAACCCAACTATCAGATAAGAAGGGTTCCCAAATTTGAGAGGAAGCATTTCTCCTAAAAATTCTGAAAATCTTATGGAAGGGATTATAAGTAATATTGAATATTGCTTACTGAATAAGTGATGTTTTACTCAAAGAAAATATTCACTTAGTTATTCCTTACAGTATACTTAATAAGATATTTACACGTATTTTTATTGAACAAAAATTATCTCACTGCAAACTAAGTTTCCTCATTAGCATGATTTTTTTTTTTTTTCAAATAGCTCATAGTAGCAAACTGAGAAGTATGAGAATACAGACCTATTTCTAAAGATTAGTAGCTTTTGGGAACCATTTCAGGAAAAACCCAAAAAAGATCTTTTTATCCTTGAAAAGTGTACTTTTAAAACCTTAAATCATTTTTCTAAGAATCTTCGCAATACAAAATATAGCATTGTGATTTTGACTAATATTTAATTGATTAATGTATTACCTTTTATTGGAGAATTGTATTAATAAGATACACATGACAGGTTTGCTAGTTGCTTCTGAGGAGCTGAGCCTCTTTCATACATATTTGTAAGATGGGATTGGTGGCAGTGAATTTCCTTAATTTTTGGCTGTCTGGTAATTTTTATATTTCCTTCATTTAAAGGATACTTTTTCTAGATAAAGAATTTTCAGTTGATGCTTTTATTCTTTCAACACTCTAAATATTTCATTCCACTCTCTTCTTGCTTGTGTGATTTCTTATGAGAAGTGGGCTACACTCCTAATCCTTGATCTTCTGCAGGTAATGCATTTTTTCCTCAGGCTTCTCTCAAGTTTTTCTCACCTTTGAATTTGTACAGACGGAATAAGTTATGCTAGCTGTTGCATTTTTGGCATGATAATCATGCTGGATATTTTCCGAGCTTCTTGGGCCTGTGATTTGTTTCATGTCATTGCATTTTTAAATTTATTGATCATTACTGCTTCAGATATATATTTTTTTTACCTCTCTTCTCTCTCTCTCTCTACTCCTTCTAGTATTCCAAATATGTGTGTGTTACAACTTTGAAAATTGTCCCACATTCTAGGATGTTCTGTTTGGTATTTTTCTTCTTTTTGCTCTTGGCATTTTAGTTTGAAATATTTTTCTTGAATTATCTTAAATCTCACTGAGTCTTCAACTGTGTCTGGTCTGCTAATGAACCCATCAAAGACATTCCCTATTTCTATTACACTTCTTTTGATTTCTAGCATTTCCTTTTGATTCTTTCTTAGAGTTTCCATCTCTCTGCTTGCATTACCCATCTGTTCTTGCATGTTGTCTACTTTTTTCATTAGTGCCCTTAACATCTTAATCATAGTAATTTTAAATTGCCTGTCTGGCCCTTACAAAATCTGCATCGTCATGAGTCTTGTTCTGCTGATCTCGTTATCTTTTCAGACTGTATATATATATATTTTTTTTTTTTTTCTTGCACTTGCTGTGCCTTGTAATTTTTTTGTTGTTGAAAGCCAGATATGTTACATCAGGAATATATACTGGATAAGACTATTATTGTGAGGCTATATGCTAATCTGGCAGGAGTTGAGCTATATTTAATGTTTGCTATAGTTCTGGATGTCAGAGGCTTCAAAGTCTTCTGGAGTCCTTATTTATATCCCCTCTCTTCACTTTGGTCTTTCCTAAGTACTCTTCCTCAAAGAGTGTCTGCTTCTTTTAGTTCTTTCAGCTGTAAACCTCCAGTTGTTACACTGGAGTTCCAGCAGATATAAGTTTTACAGTATGAGGATGGGAAACCATTCTATGATATTATAATTTAATCTCAATCTTTTAGTGAATCTAGTGTACTTTTATGACCTTTACAACTGTTTCTCCAGTGGTAGTTTTTTGTTAGCTGTCCCTTGCTAGTGAGACAAGAATATTCAATGGGGAGGAATGCCCTCCCCAGAAATAGTAAAGCTCTGGTCGTGTCTCTTATCCTGGACTGTCACTCTTGTGTGTGAAGAAGGAACTTGTTATATTTCATATGATTACTATTATCCTTGCCCTGTCAGAGTCCTACATGGTCATTCTTAGTCTTTACCATAAGAACTCTGTGGGGTTCTTGGAGATAGAACCCATAAAAATTGAAAGGTATCCATAAAACTTCCCCACAGAAGTTTCTCCCCTCACATATTATAATCCATACTCAGCCTCCAGGAATTAGTCAAAATCATCACTTCAGTGATCCTACAAGGTTTGGCTTTAGCAGTGTCTACCCCAAGAAGTAGATCTTGACAGATTTACCTCCCTCTCTGTTTTGCAGTAATATTTGATCTGCATTCTCAATTCTCTGATGTGTCTAAGAAAAGTCATTGATTTCCAACTTTTTAGCGTTTTTTAATTTTAAGAATAAAACAGATGACTTCCAAGGACTTTGCATGTTGGGAATAAATCCAAACAACCTTCTATACTATAGTTATTCTCTCATTTTTTAAACTAAATATTTGAGGCTATATCATGAAGGATCTCCTTTTCCTCAAAAAATGAAATGCATTGAATATATTCACATTCATGAGGAGAGGTTATTCTGTACATTTTGAAGTTGCATAAATATTATTCCTTTAGATTGAGTAGGTAATGAGAGATCATCCTGTTAGTCAAAATCCAAGTGTAAATTTAGATCATAATTTTAAATTGCTTATTCTTCAAAGCTGACATAATTTTAATTTACAATGTGGACTCAAGAGTGAAAGAACATTGAATAACCTACTGATCCATAAAGACACAATTTCAAATTTTACATTAGACAAAGTGATACAAAATTTTTCAATATTTGTATGTTTAATTCATCAGTGTTTTAAAATATTTGTATCAGTTAAGAAGTGTATTCAGCCAATTTATTTATTTAAAAAGTGGTACACATCTCACAAAAAGGACTTATTGCAGGTGTCTATAGCCAATATCTATTCCCTGGTGGTAAAGAATCCACCTGCAATGTGGGAGACCTGGGTTCGGTCCCTGAGTTGAGAAGATCCCCTGAGGGAGGGCATGGCAACCCACTCCAGTATTCTTGCCTGGAGAGTCCCCATGGACAGAGGAACCTAGTGAGTGACAGTCCATGGAGTCACAAAGAGTTGGACAACTGAGCTACTAAGCACAGAGCCAGTATCTAAGATAGTAGCATTGTCCCTGACCATTCCTATCTTTCTCTCAGTCATTTAAATATATGTTTATTTCTTCATGATCACAAGGGAGATGATCTTTGGGAAGAAAGAGAAAGACAATTATTTGGGTTGTTGTCCTATCAGAATATAGAACAATTTTTTGAAATAAAATCAACTGCTAAAAATATCTTTAAAGTTCAGTTCAGTTCAATTCAGTCACTCAGTCGTGTCTGACTCTTTGTGATCCCATGAACTGCAGCACACCAGGCTTCCCTGTCCATCACCAACTCCCAGAGCTGAAACTCATCCCCATCAAGTTGGTGATGCCATCCAATCATCCAACCAATCCAACCAAACTTGATGATCCAACCAATCATCCTCTGTCCTTCCTTTCTCCTCCCACCTTCAATCTTTCCCAGAATTAGGGTCTTTTCAAATGAGTCAGTTCTTTGCATCAGGTGGCCAAAGTATTGGAGTTTTAGCTTCAGCATCAGTTCTTCCAATGAATATTCAGGACTGATTTCCTTTAGGATTGACAGGTCTGATCTCCTTGAAGTCCAAGGGACTCTCAAGGGTCTTCTCCAACACCACAGTTCAAAAGTATCAATTTCTCAGGTCTCAGCTTTCTTCATAGTTCAACTCTCACATCCATACATGACTACTGAAAAAAATAAATAAATAAAACTAGCTTTGACTAGACGGGCCTCTGTTGGCAAATAAACGTCTTTGCTTTTTAATATGCTGTCTAGGTTGGTCATAACTTTCCTTCCAAGGAGCAAGCGTCTTTTAATTTCATGGCTGCAGTCACCATCTACAGTGATTTTGGAGCCCCTCAAAATAAAATCTCTCACCATTTCCATTGTTTCCCCATCTATTAGTCATGAAGTAATGGGACCAGATGCCATAATCTTAGTTTTCTGAATGTTGAGTTTTAAGCCAACTTTTTCATCTCCTCTTTCACTTTCATCAAGGGGCTTTTTAGTTCCTCCTCACTCTCTGCCATAAGGGTGGTGTCATCTGCATATCTGAGGCTTTTGATATTTCTCCCGGCAATCTTGATTCCAGCTTGTGCTTCATCCAGCCTGGCATTTTGCATGATGTACTCTGAATATAAATAAGCAGGGTGACAATATATAACCTTGATACTCCTTTTCTGATTTGGAACCAGTCTTTTGTCCCATGTCCAGTTCTAACTGTTGCTTCTTGACCTGCATACAGATTTCTCAGAAGGCAGGTCAGACAATCTGGTATTCTTATCTCTCTCAGAATTTTCCAGTTTATTGTGATCCACACAGTCAGAGGCTTTTGCATAGTCAATAAAGCAGAAGTAGATGTTAAATATAAGCTATATAAAAATGTGGGACCTTGTAAAATTGTCAAGTTGATTCTGTGATTTTTTGTGTGTTTTTGGTTTGATTTTCCTCTGCCTCCGTTTTTCATCAGTCTAAATTTCATTCAAAAACACATAAGTGTCAGAATATATAAATATCCTAGAATAGTGCAATTTATAAGTAAAATGATTTTGAATATTTTTTGAAATGCAGTTTTTAAAAACTTCTGAGGTATTAATGTTTCTTATGATTGTTTATCATAATCAACATATTTCTCAGTGGGAAATTCACCCTTTGTTTTGAAAAAAATTGTTATCCACAACTTCTCCTTGAACATTCACATGGGTAAATGTATAGGCATTCTGAAAAGAAGCAAAATTTGCTGAACAGAGTTTACAGTAGCTTCAATATTTAATACAATCAAATGATTTTTAGAGGATTGTAATGACATTCCTATTTCAATCATTAGAGTCTAGATTTACATATCTGGACTCTTAACGTTGCTTTGCAAAGATATATTAAGATTATACTATATTATATATCTATTAAGAGTGCTGACATGAATGGACAATTCAATATTTAAAATATCAATATTGAAATATGGATAAAGAATTGAAAAAAATTTTAAGTAATTTGGTTGAGATATTTGAAATTATAGAAAAGCAAAAGAAAACATAAATGCACTATGGATTGGCTGTATTATTGTGTATGTGTGAATGTTAAATGCAAAAGAAGGTAGGAAAGGGAAATGGATTAGCCTTCACTTCTAATTTTTATTGAAGTTGCTTTACAATATTGTGTTAATTTCTACTGAACAGTGAAGTGAATCAGCTGTCTATAAGCATATATCCCCTCTTTCCTGGATTTCTTTCCCATTTAGGTCACCACAGAGCATTGAGTTAAAGTTCTTGTGCTATACAATGGGTTCTCGTTCGTTACCTATTTTCTACATAGTATCAGTAGTGCATATACACATCAATCACAATCTCCCAATTCCTTTGAAAGTGGTTATAAAAACTACACACCAGGCCAAGACATCTTCACTAAAAATTATTTTAGATAAATATTTAGTAAGAAATGCTTGTTATTTATTTCAGAAAGTTGCGGAGGGACCATTTATAAATTATTTATGAGTCATCATAAGATTAATGCTAGATATTGCCAAAAATTTATAAAAAAAACAAAAATCATAGATTTTCATGAGTATAGACACAAGAATCCCTGAGAATATCTTAGCATGTGTTAGCATTGTTTTACTGGTAAGAAACAGAAGTAAAGAAGAATTGCAACTAACTGAGTTTAATTGTAAGAATGCAAGATTTACTTTGTATTAAAAATCATTTATTGTAATTTTGACACATTGATAGAATAAAGGAAAAAAACTCCAGTGCTGGTACTTCCTTAGTGGTCCACTGGTTAGGAGTCTGTGCTTCCAATTCAGGAGACCCATGTTTGATCTCTGGTTTCCTGGCCAAGGAACTATGATCCTACATACTGTGCAGTGTGTGTAGCCAGAAAAGCAAAAACAAAGATACGGTCATCTCGGTAGACAGAGAAAAAAAAATTCAAAAATAATAAATCCTAAAATTCTCATCAAATTAGAAATAGAAGATTGCTTCAACTTAATAGAAGATATATGAAATCCCAAGCAAACATCATACTTAATGATAAAATACTGTGTATGTCCCATCTAAAATTGTTAATTCTCAGTGATAAATTGGCACATCACCCAGTAATTAAAAGGCAAAAATTTGGACACTTCACACACACGCACAAATGATATTAAAATAGTCAATGAGCTCATGAAAAGATTAGTAGAGCTAATCAATGAATATAGTAAAGTTGCAAGATACAAAATTAATACACAGAAATCTCTTGCATTCCTATAGACTAACAATGAGAAAACAGAAAGAGAAATTAAGGAAACAATTCCATTCACCATTGCAAAGAACAGAATAAAATACTTAGGAGTATATCTACCTACAGAAACAAAAGACCTATATATAGAAAACTATAAAACACTGGTTAAAGAAATCAAAGAGGACACAAATAGATGCAGAAATATACCATGTTCACGGATCAGAAGAATCAATATAGTGAAAATGAGTATACTACCCAAAGCAATCTATAGACTCAATGCAATCCCTATCAAGCTACCAACAGTATTTTTCAGAGAACTAGAACAAAGAATTTCACAATTTGTATGGGAATACAAAAAACCTCGAATAGCCAAAGAAATCTTGAGGAGGAAGAATGGAACTGGAGGAATCAACCTGGCTGACTTCAGGCTCTACTACAAAGCCACAGTCATCAAGACAGAATGGTACGACAGAGACTTCTCTGGTGGCTCAGATGGTAAAGTGTCTCCCTACAATGAGGGAGACCCGGGTTCAACCCCTGGGTCAGGAAGATGTCCTAAAGAAGGAAATGGCAACCCACTCCAGTATTCTTCCCTGGAAAATCCCATGGATGGAGGATATTGCCAAAAATTTATGAAAAACAAAAATCATAGATTTTCATGAGCATAGACAAAATAATCCATAAGAATATCTTAGCACGTGTTAGCATTATCTTACTGGTAAGAAACAGAAGTAAAGAAGAATTGCAACTAACTGAGTTTAATTGCAAGAATGCAAGATTTACTTTGTATTAAAGTTATTGTAATTTTGGCACATTGATAGAATAAAGGAAAAAAAAAACTCCAGTGCTGGTACTTCCTTAGTGGTCCCAAAGAGTCAGACACGGTTGAGCGACTTCACTTTCTTTCACTTTCATGAAAGGACATCTACTCAGTTTTCTGAGTGTCTTCTATGTCTGCAGTCTCTTTGAAATAACCAAATCAAAATAATCCTTAGGCACAAGAGGAATACTTTGGGGTGGTATATCCTGATCCCCTTCAAGTATATGGACATATAAGGGGGGACACATTTGCACTGATTCATGTTAATGAATCATGTGGCTGATTCATGTCAATATATGGCAAAACCCACCACAATATTGTAAAGTAATTATCCTCCAATTAAAATAAATTAATTTAAAAAATATTTGTGTACTTTACTGTTCATTTGAATTTTAAAAATTTGTTCAAAATCTGGTATATTTTATCTATATTTTATTATAAAGAGATTAATTATATTTTAATTTCTTCTTTTGTAAATTTATTTATTACAGTGTACTTATTAACTTTTCTTCCCAACTATTTTTTCTAGTTTTTTCCATATATGTAAATTTGATATATTTATATAGATAGACTATATAAATAAGGTGTAAAGATTTGTTTCACTTTAAGGGCATAGCTTTGGTGCTAGATAATGTTCAAATTGTCTCTGCTACTTATTTTCTTCATTTATAAAATTGGAATAATAATGATTTGGAATAAAATTGGGATAATAAACAGCCTTATAGAAATATTGTAAATATTGATATATTTATATAAATATCTATAAAAATAATGGCCAGCATATACTAATACTGTAAATTTAAAATTCTGTAAAATTCATATAAAATTCTGTATATTTTTACCATTAAATATGTGTAGGTGTATATATATTTATTTATATGTGTATGAATGACTATATATCATATACATTATATATGTTTTCGCTTTTTAAATAATTTGGATAGGAGTATAAATAATATCTGAAAATACGCATTTCTGGCTAAATGTATTGCTTATTTTACCTTAATTTCTAAAACACAGATTTTCCCTTGTATTAGGGTTTTATATTGTAATTGTATTAAATAAATGCAAATAATTCTACAGTCAAATAATTTTGGGAAGTCTGAGTTTGACACTGTTCAAAAGGCATTTTAACTAAGTATAGGGCTGAGCCATTAATATGATAAGGTGTACCGTGACTATGAAAATGGAGAATTTGAAGTATGCAGCATCTCCCAGCATTAGTTTGAAAAGACTCTTTTTTCATGGAATATCTTAAATATTTGAGATCTTGTGAAAAAAAAAAAATGTTAGGAAATAATGTTCCAGGTGTAAATAGGCACATAAAAATACAATAAATCAAAACTTAGTCTTTGGTATCAAAAATAGTTGTCCCTATGCATATTAACTGTGAATTTGGGCAAGATATTCATCATCTCTCAACTCCACTCACAGAGCAGAGGATTGGAGTAGAGCAGATGTATTTCTTTTATTTATACTCTTACATAGTTGTTACATTTATGAATATACCACAGTTTATGTGTTATATTGTTGCTTTTTGGGATGGATTCTATACTTTGATAGAATTGAAAGCAATGCTGTATAAGACTGTACACATGAAACTTACAGAATGCCCTAAACCAATGTAACCTCAATGAAAAAGTAAATTAACAAGAGAAAAAGGAGTGCCATCATGCATATGCCTATGCATGTCCTGCTGTGTTAAGTGCAGGCATACCTAGGAATGGGCTTGCTGGGTCATCATACTAAAGATATTACTGAACACTTTTTTCATGTGGTATACCAAATTACATTTACACCACAGTGTAGAAGATCTCCACTTGAACTATACCTTTTATAGACCTTGTATTATATGAAAATTTTTTCCATTCTAATGGGTGCTAAAAGCCATTCATTTCATTGAAACATGTATACTATCATGTAAGAAACGAATCGCCAGTCTATGTCCGATGCAGGATACAGGCTGCTTGGGGCTGGTGCACGGGGATGACCCAGAGAGTCCATAATGCCATCCAGCCATCTCATCCTCTGTCGTCCCCTTCTCCTGCCCCCAATCCCTCCCAGCATCAGAGTCTTTTCCAATGAATCAACTCTTTTCATGAAGTGGCCAAAGTAATTATTTATTGATTAAGTTTATCATCAATATAAAAATATTTTAAATAGATTTCATGGGAACTATGAGAAAAACATATTTGCACCTTCAGAGAAAAGGCATCTCACAGTGAAAAATACAGAATGTGAATTTTTAACACTGTAAATAAATTGTATCCATAATCTCAGATATGCAGATGACCCTAATGGCAGAAAGTGAAGAGGAACTAAAGAGCTTTTTGATGAAAGTGAAAGAGGAGAGTGAAAAAGCTGGCTCAACATTCAAAAATCTAAGATCACGGCATCTGGTCCCATCATTTCATCCCAAATAGATGGGGAAAAACCAGAAACAGTGACAGACTATACAAAGGTCTATATACTCAGACCTATGGTTTTTCCAGTAGTTATGTGTAGATGTGATAGTTAGACTAAAAAGAAGGCTGAGCAACAAAGAACTTATGTTTTCTGAAGAATTGTGGTGCTGGAGAAGACTCTTGAGAGTCTCTTTAACTACAAGGAGATCTAACAAGTCAATCCTAAAGGAAATCAGTCCTGAATATTTATTGGAAGGACTGGTGCTGAAGTTGAAGCTCCACTACTTTGGCCATCTCATGCAAACAGCCAACTCATTGGGAAAGACCCTGATGCTGGGAAAGATTGTAGGCAGGAGGAGAAGTGGGTGACAGGATGAAATAGTTGGATGACATCACTGAATCAATGGATGAGTTTGGGCAAACTCCAGAAGATGGTGAATGGACAGGGAAGCTTGGTGTGCTGCAGTCCATGGGAAGGCAAAGAGTCAGACATGACTGAATGAACAACATCTCATATATGCATATATTTATATATCTTTCTATCTAAATATCTACTTATCTATAACTATCCTCTGTGTGTGACAAACATCCAAGATGTTAAAGCTGGATTTAGAAAAGGCAGAGGAACCAGAGATCAAATTGCCAACATCCATTGGATCATCAAAAAAGCAAGACAGTTCCAGAAAAAAACATCTACTTCTACTTTATTGACTACACCAAAGCCTTTGACTGTGTAGATCACAATATACTGTGGAAAATTCTTAAAGATGGGAATACCAGACCACCTCACCTGCCTCCTGAGAAATCTGTATGCAGGTCAGAGAGCAACAGTTAGAACTAGAAATGTATCAACAGACTGGTTCCAAATCAGGAAAGGAGTATGTCAAGGCTGTATATTGTCACCCTGCTTATTTAACTTATATGCAGAGTACATCATGAGAAATGCCAGGCCAGATGAACTGCAAGCTGGAATCAAGATTGCCAGGAGAAATATCAGTAACCTCAAATATGCAGATGACACCATCCTTATGGCAGAAAGTGAAGAAGAACTAAAGAGCCTCTTCATGAAAGTGAAAGAGGAAATGAAAATGTTGGCTTAAACCTCAACATCAGAAAACTAAGATCATGGCATCTGGCCCTATCACTTCATGGCAAATAGATGGAGAGACAGTGGAAACAGTGAGAGATTTTGTTTGGGGGGGCTCCAAAATCACTGCAGATGGTGACTGCAGCCATGCAATTAAAAGAGGCTTGCTCCTTGGAAGAAAAGCTATGACCAACCTAGACAGCATATTAAAAAGCAGAGACAGTACTTTGCCAACAAAGGTCTGCTAATCAAAGCTATGGTTTTTCCACTAGTCATGTATGGATGTGAGAGTTGGACTATAAAGAAAGCTGAGCACCGAAGAATTGATGCTTTTGAACTGTGATGATGGACAAGACTCTTGAGAATCCCTTGGACCCCAAGGAGATCCAACCAGTCTATCCTAAAGAAAATCAGTCCTGACTATTCACTGGAAGGACTGATGCTGACGCTGAAACTCCAATACTTTGGCCACCAGATGCAAAGAACTGACTCATTTGAAAAGACCCTGATGCTGGGAAAGATCAAAGGCGGGAGGAGAAGGGGATGACAGAGGATGAGATGGTTGGATGGCATCACTGACTCAATGGAGATAAGTTTGGGTAAACTCTGGGAGGTGGTGATGGACAGGGAGGCCTGGCATGCTGCAGTCCAGGGGTTCACAAAGAGTCGGACATGACTGAGCAACTGAACTGAACTGTGTGTGATGATGGAAGACTCCATTTGTGGTATTCTCCTAGGGAAAAGAATAATATATTGAGTTTTGAAGCCATAAATTTAGTCTAGATGTTAAAGTGACAGAAATGGAAGTATTTTAATGTTTAAGTAATGCAACTTGTTCCCAAAAGTTAAAATGTGGTTATGAGTTGAGATGGCAATTCTGAATCCTGCCCTCAGGCAGCAGCTGAACATTGTGCTTTATTAGCCATCAACAGTTTGCTGCACTGCAGGCTAATGTTGATGCTTTCAGGACAGAAGCGTTACTACTAATGTTCAAAGTGTCAGTCTGGAGGGAAGGCATTAATTGACCTCATGAGATTAAGCTATAAAAATAACATCTTATATTTTGAGCTTTAAAACATTTCAGACAGAGCTTCAAATGCTCTTGATGAAGTGATTAGTAACACAATTCTAAACTGATTTCCACTCAAAATTTACCTTAGAGAAAATCATTCTCAATTAGACTCTTAAAGTGTGAAGAAAGCAGGAAGAGTAAGTCTCTGATGTCTTTCTCTCCCCTTTATCCTTCACACTGTTCACCTGTGGACATACACAACCAGGTACAGGTCTGTGAATCCCTAGTGTGTATCTCCTTGTAGACCATTTACCTGGCTTTATTAAGTTTAAATTTCCCCTGATGTTACAAAAAGAAAATTTTAAATCATACAAAATGAATATGGGCTATATCATCTCATGAATTGCACTAAATCATTGATTTAAATTTTTTTTTTTACATTTCTGAATAATCTGCTGACAAATCTGTTGAAAACTATGTTTTCAGGCAGATTCACATATTCCCCCATTCTTTTCTAAAGCAGAAAATAAAAGCACGAGAAACTGTGATACTTACACTATTGTATTATACAGGAATGATTCCTTGATTCCACATGGAACATGAGAAATCATCTGTCTATGATTATAAAATTTCAAAAAGTATCCCATGTATATTATTTCATTATTTATTATAATAATTTAAACAATATTATCGTCTGGAATAATATCTAAGAAAACTTATTTGCCTATAATTTTTGAACTGGAAAACCCCAAAGTGCTCAAGTTTAGCTTGCAAGTACTGAGACTGGACATCGATTTGGTTTATCTGATTCTGAAAAGAGTTTTGCTCTGAAATGCTGGAGACAATAAAACATTATGAAATCTATATTACATCATTGAATTGAAACCAACTGTTGCTCATGCTCTATCATTTTACTTTTTTGCTATTATATGTAGTTTAGAAAATAGCAGATACTCAGAGATACCCAAAAAATCATTTGTGGAAGCTAACAGATACTTCATCCACCTGAGGGCCTTGCTAGAGAAGTTTTGTTCCATTTTCCTGATTATTTATGAAGTATGGTTAGATAGGCAAAAAAGAAAATTTGATATGAGACATTATATGCTTGAGGTCATTGCTATTATAACTAATATAACACCTTAGCCCTACTCTGTAGGGAGTATAAATTTGTTCAGTTACTTTGGAAAACTCTTGGGCAGTTTATCTATACCGTGTGATTCAATAATTCTACTTCTAGCTATGCAGCCAACAAAAATTCTAGTCTTAAATCTATACACAAAGGCATGTAAATAAATACTCATAGAAGTATTATTTATACCAGCTTTAATTACTCATAGAAACACCATTTATTCCAGAATTAAATTAATAACATCCCACATGCTCATTAAAAATAGAAGGGATAAATAAAATTTGTATATTCATAAAATACATGAGAAATAATGACCTTATACTGCAGAAAAACCTGGATAGTTCAAAAATACAATATTTAATGAAAAGGCCATATATTAAAAAAATCCATACATAAGTTTCTATTAGTTCAGTTCAGTTCAGTCGCTCAGTCGTGTCCGACTCTTTGTGACCCCATGAATCGCAGCACACCAGGCCTCCCTGTCCAGCACCATCTCCTGGAGTTCACTCAGACTCACGTCCATCGAGTCAGTGATGCCATTGAGCCATCTCATCCTGGGTCGCCCCTTCTCCTCCTGCCCCCAATCTCTCCCAGCATCAAAGTCTTTTCCAGTGAGTCAACTCTTCGCATGAGGTGGCCAAAGTACTGGAGCTTCAGCTTTAGCATCATTCCTTCCAAAGAAATCCCAGGGTTGAGCTCCTTCAGAATGCACTGGTTGGATATCCTTGCACTCCAAGGGACTCTCAAGAGTCTTCTCCAACACCACAGTTCAAAAGCATCAATTGTTCGGCGCTCAGCCTTCTTCACAGTCCAATTCTCACATCCATACATGACCACAGGAAAAACCATAGCCTTGACTACATGGACCTTAGTCGGCAAAGTAATGTCTCTGCTTTTGAATATACTATCTAGGTTGGTCATAACTTTTCTTCCAAGGAGTAAACGTCTTTTAATTTCATGACTGTAGTCACCATCTGCAGTGATTTTGGAGCCTAAAAAAATAAAGTCTGACACTGTTTCTACTGTTTCCCCATCTATTTCCCATGAAGTGATGGGACCAGATGCCATGATCTTCGTTTTCTGAATGTTGAGCTTTAAGCCAACTTTTTCACTCTCCTCTTTCACTTTCATCAAGAGGCTTTTTAGTTCCTCTTCACTTTCTGCCATAAGGGTGGTGTCATCTGCATATCTGAGGTTATTGATATTTCTCCCAGCAATCTTGATTCCAGCTTGTGTTTCTTCCAGTCCAGCGTTTCTCATGATGTACTCTGCATAGAAGTTAAATAAGCAGGGTGACAATATACAGCCTTGATGTACTCCTTTTCCTATTTGGTAATAAGAGCTTAGTAACATGCTGTCTATTCCATATTTGAATATTTTACTTAACATCATGTCAAGTTTCTACATGAGTACTTCTAGTATTGGAGAACTCATTGATTCTGATGGTATTTTGAAACACATGAAATGAAAAGTGAAAGTGTTAGTCACTCAGTTGTGTCCAACTCTTTGTGACCCCATGGACTATAGCCAGAGAGGCTCCTCTATCCATGGAATCCTCCAGGCAAGAATATTGAAGTTGAGTAGCCATTTCCTTCTCCAAGAGATCTTCCCAACCCAGGGACTGAACCCAGGTCTCCTGCATTGCCGGCAGATTCTTTACCTTCTGAGCCAGCTGCAACACATAGTGATATTAAATAAAAATGAATTACCCCATGATAGAATGGAATAATTATCTCGCAATACAAAGAGGGAAAAATCCAACTTTTGAAACATAAATATGAACTTTGACAAATGAAGTTTACTAAGTGAACTGAACCTCATTCCATAGTTCATCAGGCACTCCCTTCTATCAGATCTAGGCCCTTAAATCTATTTCTCATTTCCACTGTATAATCATAAGGGATTTGATTTAGGTCATACCTGAATGGTCCAGTGGTTTTCCCTACTTTCTTCAATTTAAGTCTGAATTTTGTAATAAGAAGTTCATGATCTGAGCCACTGTCAGCTCCTGGTCTTGTTTTTGTTGACTATATAGAGCTTCTCCATCTTGGCTGCAAAGAATATAATCAATCTGATTTCGGTGTTGACCATCTGGTGATGTCCATGTGTAGAGTCTTCTCTTGTGTTGTTGGAAGAGGGTGTTTGCTATGACCAGTGCATTTTCTTGGCAAAACTCTATTAGTCTTTGCCCTGCTTCATTCTGCATTCCAAGGCCAAATTTGCCTCTTACTCCAGGTGTTTCTTGACTTCCTACTTTTGCATTCCAGTCCCCTGTAATGAAAAGGACATCTTTTTGGAGTGTTAGTTCTAAAAGGTCTTGTAGGTCTTTGTAGAACCATTCAACTTCAGCTTCTTCAGTGTTACTGATTGGGGCATAGACTTGGAATACTGTGATATTGAGTGGTTTGCCTTGGAAACAAACAGAGATCATTCTGTCGTTTTTGAGATTGTGTCCAAGTACTGCATTTCGGACTCTTTCATTGACCATGATGGCTACTCCATTTCTTCTGAGGGATTCCTGACCGCAGTAGTAGATATAATGGTCATCTGAGTTAAATTCACCCATTCCAGTCCATTTTAGTTCGCTGATTCCTAGATTGTCGATGTTCACTCTTGCCATCTCTTGTTTGACCATTTCCAATTTGCCTTGATTCATGGACCTTACATTCCAGGTTCCTATGCAATATTGCTCTTTACAGCATCGGACCTTGCTTCTGTCACTGGTCACATCCACAGCTGGGTATTGTTTTTGCTTTGGCTCCATCCCTTCATTCTTTCTGGAGTTATTTCTCCACTGATCTCCAGTAGCGTGTTGGGCACCTACTGACCTGGGGAGTTCCTCTTTCAGCATCCTATCATTTTGCCTTTTCATATTGTTCATGGGGTTCTCAAGGCAAGAATACTGAAGTGTTTTGCCATTCCCTTCTCCAGTGGACCACATTCTGTCAGACCTCTCCACCATGACCCGCCCGTCTTGGGTTGCCACACGGGCATGGCTTAGTTTCATTGAGTTAGACAAGGGTGTGGTCCTAGTGTGATTAGATTGACTAGAGATCTCTTCAAGAAAATTAGAGATACCAAGGGAACATTTCATGAAAGATGGGCTCGATAAAGGACAAAAATGGTATGGACCTAAGAGAAGAAGAAGATGTTAAGAAGAGGCGACAAGAATACACAGAACTGTACAAAAAAGATCTTCATGACCTGGATAATCATGATGCTGTGATCACTCATCTAGAGCCAGACATCCTGGAATGTGAAGTCAAGTGGGCCTTAGAAAGCATCACTACGAACAAAGCTAGTGGAGGTGATGGAATTCCAGTTGAACTATTTCAAATCCTGAAATATGGTGCTGTGAAAGTGCTGCACTCAATATGCCAGCAAATTTGGAAAACTCAGCAGTGGCCACGGGACTGGAAAAGGTCAGTTTTAATTCCAATCCCAAAGAAAGGCAATGCCAAAGAATGCTCAAACTACTGCACAATTGCACTCATCTCACATGCTAGTAAAGTAATACTCAAAATTCGCCAAGCCAGACTTCAGCAATACATGAACCATTAAATTCCTGATGTTCACGCTGGTTTTAGAAAAAGCAGAGGAACCAGAGATCAAATTGCCAACATCCACTGGATCATGGCAAAAGCAAGAGAGTTCCAGAAAAACATCTATTTCTACTTTATTGACTATACCAAAGCCTTTGGCTGTGTGGATCACAAGAAACTGTGGAAAATTCTGAAAGAGATGGGAATACCAGACCACCTGACCTGCCTCTTGAGAAATCTGTATGCAGGTCAGGAAGCAACAGTTAGAACTGGCCATGGAACAACAGACTGGTTCCAAATAGGGAAAGGATAAGGTCAAGGCTGCATATTGTCACCCTGCTTATTTAACTTATATGCAGAGTACATCATGAGAAATGCTGGACTGGAAGAAACACAAGCTGGAATCAAGATTGTCGGGAGAAATATCAATAACCTCAGATATGCAGATGACACCACCCTTATGGCAGAAAGTGAAGAGGAACTAAAAAGCCTCTTGATGAAAGTGAAAGAGGAGAGTGAAAAAGTTGGCTTAAAGCTCAACATTCAGAAAACGAAGATCATGGCATCTGGTCCCATCACTTCATGGGAAATAGATGAGGAAACAATGGAAACAGTGTCAGACTTTATTTTGGGGGGCTCCAAAATCACTGCAGATGGTGACTGCAGCCATGAAATTAAAGGAAGCTTACTCCTTGGAAGAAAAGTTATGACCAACCTAGATAGTATATTCAAAAGCAGAGACATTACTTTGCTGACTAAGGTCCATGTAGTCAAGGCTATGGTTTTTCCAGTGGTCATGTTGGATGTGAGCATTGGACTGTGAAGAAGGCCGAGCACTGAAGAATTGATGCTTTTGAACTGTGGTATTGGAGAAGACTCTTGAGAGTCCTTTGGACTGCAAGGAGATCCAACCAGTGCATTCTGAAGGAGATCAACCCTGGGATTTCTTTGGAAGGACTGATGCTAAAGCTGAAACTCCAGTAACTTGTCCACCTCATGCGAAGAGTTGACTCATTGGAAAAGACTCTGATGCTGGGAGGGATTGGGGGCAGGAGGAGAAGGGGACAACAGAGGATGAGATGGCTGGATGGCATCACTGACTAGATGGATTTGAGTCTGAGTGAACTCCGGGTGTTGGTGATGGACAGGGAGGCCTGGTGTGCTGCGATTCATGGGGTCGCAAAGAGTTGGACACTACTGAGCGACTGAACTGAACTCAAGTGAACTGATGTTTGGTGAAAGGTCTAGAAATCTTGAAAGATGGGCATTAGAGACACTTTGCTTTGAAAAAACATAGGTGCAGTGTCATGATATTAGTTGTATAGCATTCGAAAGCATGTTTTGTGATAGAACAATTGGATATGGAGATTGACTACTAAAACCTATGGATAGACATTCAGATCTTGATTTTTTACAGAATCTGAACTTTCTAAAAATTATGTTTCTCAATAATTGAATAGGCCTCCTACATGAAAAATGTGTGTCAACATGTGCATTTTAGGACAAGGTCACAATGCAAGTAACATAGATGTGGCTTTCATGAATTTCCAAAGTGCTTTTCCAACCTAAAGTGTTATGCAGGTATCTTTTAAAAAATCCTTTATTTGAATTAACTTTAAGCACTTTCCCTGTTTTTGAGAATTTTCCCCATGCTTCCTTCGTTACCACACAGAGGGTTATTTAACCTTTTAAAGTAAAATATAAAACCAAATGCACATAAAGACAAAATGTGGGGAATCGTCCCCAGAAAGTTCAGTAAGATTGATGTCAATGGTATTGGAATAGATGGGGTGTGGAACTGTAGCAGTGCTAGTGTGCAGTTATGCTTTGGGTTTCCCTTATGTGTTCTGCTCCAGGTATTTTAAGAGAGCTTAACGTGGGTGTTCCAATTTAATCTCAGTAGATTGCTATGCATATTATTGTTACTAAATCTTGCCTTATAATAATGTCTACATACGTGGCCTATTGGAAAGCAAGCATTTATATCTTCAGCAGAATAAATGGGAAGTCACAGATTTAGGACAATAATCAACTTGAATTCATGCTGCTAGCACAGGTACAGGTTTTTAATATAATCTCAGGCAGGAAAATGCTTTCATGCATGTTTTCTCAGTCGGGAGTTGAGGAGAGCATATGCACAATGGCAGACACCAGCAACTAGCCTTTGGCTGCTTGAAAGATAAAGTCATTATTACCTGGGTTTTAAACCAAATGTTGTGCTGGATGTTGTCTAGCCTTATGCTTAAAACACATACTATGCTTTAAAAGTAAGGCTGAAAGTCACTGAAGTAAAACAAATAAATGAGAAAGCTGCCATTTTACATTGCCTCTTCTTATAATAAGTGATAATTTATATTCCAAAAACATAGTTTGCCTTGAATTGAAATTATTTTTATGTTGAACAATTAATGACTTCATCAATGTTCATATTTTTAAAAGATAAGCTACTGAATAAGAGAAGGAAAATTAACATTGTATATAGTACTTGCTCCTGATTGCTCTTTCACATTAAAGACTAGGAATAGAATACTTTTTTATTTTACCTAAAAAATAAAATATGTTGATTGTCAGTAATCATGTGTATGTGTTAGTCTCTCGGTCATGTCTGACTCTTTGTGACCCCATGGACTGTGTAGCCCACCAGGCTGCTCTCTTTCCATGGAATTCTCCATGGCAAGAATGCTAGAGTGGGTTGCATTGTCCTTCTCCAGGGGATCTTCCTGTCACAGGGATTGAATCCAGATAGATTCTTTACCATCTGAGCTACCAGAGAAGCCCCAACAATTATATATATATGTGTGTGTGTGTATATGTATGTATGTATGTATGTATATATATGTGTGTGTGTGTGTGTATACATATATATATATATATATATATATCTTAAACAGAACTCTGTAACTCTGAAAATTTCCTAGAGTTATCTTCAGTATCTTTGGTGGATTTGTTCCAGGATGCCCATAGATACTAAAATCCCTTATATAAAATGACATAGTATTTGCACATAAACTATGCATACCCTCCTGTATATTTTTAATCACATCTAGATTATTTATAATACCTAATACAATGTAAATGCTTTGTAAATACTGCCAGGTCATGACAAATTCACATATTGCTTTGGTTTTCTTTTTTAATAATATTTTCTGTCTGAGGTTAGTTGACTCTGTGGGTTGAGTCCATGGATATGGAGGGCTGAGCCAAATTATTTATTAAATATTTGACATATGAAATTAAGCTAAGAAAGCAGAGTTGTCAAAAAGTTGTTAATATTTTGAGAGGAAGAGGTGAATGAAAATATTTTCATTTTGTCCATCAAAAAAAGCAGGAGTGATAAGTTACCTGCAATGTAAGCACATATTAACAATCTTATGCTTAACTAGGAAAATTCTACATATTTGTTTTATTTATTTATTTATTTCCATGCTAAGTTTAGAGATGTAAAAAGAAAACCATTCACACTGGCATAGGCCAAGATATAAAAGAGTATTTTCTTATGAAGTTAGAATCTGTGTTAATTTTTTTTTATACCTAAAAAAATTTTTTTAATATAAATTTATTTATTTTAATTGGAGGTTAATTGCTTTACAATATTGTATTGGTTTTGCCATACATCAATATGTATCTGCCACTTTTTAAGGAAAAAAAAATATGAAAGTGCTGATTAACAGCTGAATGACAATTTAATTTCATTTTTGTCAATATTCTTTATGATTCATATTTATGTTGTCAAATAGATGCTCTTTTTAATAACAAATGAATAATATTTTATTCATATGGAAATTCTGTTCTAGCCATAACTTTGCTCTGCAAATTAAAACACAGTGTTAAAAAGATGGCCAAAAATGTTGAAACAAAATTTGTAAAATGGTCTCTTGAACAAGTCATAAGGTTAACATGTGAGAAAAGTCTAATGATGTCTTAGAAATGTTTGGTAGAAATTTATGTGTGAGAGTTGGTATGAACAAAATCTTAAAAATACTGATTTCCTACAGCCAAATACTTTCTTCAGTATCTGTTCTAATTAGGTTCTAATTAGTAAACAAACCTCGGAGAAGGCAATGGCACCCCATTCCAGTACTCTTGACTGGAAAATCCCATGGATGGAGTAGCCTGGTAGGCTGTAGTCCATGGGGTGGTGAAGAGTCGGACACGACTGAGCGACTTCACTTTCACTTTTGACTTTCATGCATTGGAGAAGGAAATGGCAACCCACTCCAGTGTTCTTGACTTGAGAATTCCAGGGACAGAGGAGCCTGGTGGGCTGCCGTCTGTGGCGTCGCACAGAGTGGGACACAACTGAAGCGACTTAGCAGCAGCAGCAGTAAACAAACCTAGATATGATAATGTGGGGAGAGGGGTGAAAGATGATAATCACCTGTGTCAGCTAACAAATGTATGTTATTAAAAGTTGCACATATAGATTATTTAACACTCACCATAATCCTAAGAGTGCTTTCCTGGTGGCTCAGTGGTGAAGAAACTGCCTGCGGTACAGGAGACTCAGGTTCAATCCCTGGGTCAGGAAGATCCCGTATAGAAAGAAATGGCAACCCACTCAAGCATTCTTATTTGGGAAATCCCATGGACAGAGGAGACTGACTACAGTCCATGGTGTCACAAATGTCGGACACAATTTAGTGACTAAACCACCACCACCACCACCATATAATCCTAAGAAGGATTTAAGGTAATTCCCAATAAACAATAGAGCCACATAAAGGTTGCCAATATTGAATTAGCAACCTTTATGTAGATTATATAATCACCATTTCCAGCTAAAATCACATGGCTGAAAGCTTTTTGTCTAATACAGTGTAGTGAGTTTGGAAAAATGGCATAGAGCTGAGATTTCCTGACTACAGTGTTTTTTCACTCAATCATACATCCCTATAATTTAGATTGATAATGGCCCCTAATAAATCCCATTTCATTTAACTGTTACTTTAGACCTAAATAAATGCCAGAAGATTGAAAGAGCATAGAGGGCATAATATTTTCATTTGCCTCAGTTTAAATATTGTTTGCAACTCAGAGTGACAACTAACATCATAGGGTTGTGTAGTAAGCCCAGTGCTTTGACCTTGCTGTGAACTAGAGGAAGAATTTTCTATCTGTGGCGTCCACATCTCTGGTTTCACTTGAGATAACTTTGAGTCTAAAAAGCTGCTTTGGAAAAATAACATGAAATACAGGATCTTATCTTTATCAATGTTACCTTCCGTTTTTCTAAGATGAGAATTTCTTTTATATATTTGCCAAATTCCACATATAATATAAAATTCTGCTTTAAATAAATACATTCTTCATTTTCAGATCCAGAATGATTCTGTTTTCCTGCCTTTAAGTTTTCCACCACAATTACCATGAACTGTCAAAACCAAATACACTACTAAGACAGCTGAAGCTTTATGAAATATTCCACAGCAGTGTGATACTATAACTGACTTTGTCTGTCAGCACCATTCTTTTATTTCTCATAAACCCTTGCACTTGGGAGAAATAAAATGGTCTGCATCATTAATTTCTATGCCCAAATAAAGAGTTTCTCAGCAGGTTGCACATGAGCTATTTAAACTGAAGTGGTGTTAAGAAAGTCATTAATTATCCAGAAATGAATCTTAAGAATGTGAAAATTGCCTTCATGAGAGTCCATATCCTTTGAGAGAGGCTGGCTAAAAGCTAGACCATGATGTACCAGCACCAGCTAGGAAAAAAAAAAAAAAAAAAGTATTCTTTGACACAGCCAGGGGCTTTTGGCCATAGGTTAGCCATTTAAGGTGATCTTAGGGTAAAGGGTGGGAGTGACACACGTGTAACGCATTTAATCTGTCTAACCAAAAGCCGTGAGTGGTATTGGCTGTGTACATATGAGATTAAATAAAAGATTTAAAATACACAAAGCAAGCACACTCATCAACTTATCTGGGATTCTTGGATGGTGTCTTTTTTATCCTTTAGACTAATCAAGATTTGTAGTACTTAATGTTTGTCATGTTATTAGCACTTAGCATATATTAATTCATGTAATACTAAAAATGACCACATGAGTTAGGTATCTAATAAAGCTTCCATTTAACAGGTGAGGAAATCATAGCAGAGAGAAGCAAATTTATCTATCAGAGCTGAAATTTAGACCCAGGCAGTTAGGCTCTAGAATCTGTTCTTAACGTCACACAAGGATATATCATGGCACATCTACTTGCCTTAGGAGGCCTGAACTGAGGATCTTTGGACCTAAGGACCACTTTACCAGTCATTTTTGTCCAGCAAATCATCAGTTCTAAGCAGTAAACATTATGAATTCTCTGGTTAAAAATGATAATGTTCAGAAGAGAGTAATAGGAAGTAATATACTTCTGAAAAAGGCAACACCTGGGCTCCTTTGCCTTTTGATTTCACTTTTACTCATACTTGTCTAATAAGAGTGGGCAGAATCTCTTTTGAAAACTTTTTAAGTTAAACCCCAAAAATCTTCTAGCTTATAAAGTGCTTTGTCAATTTGCTACTAAATGTTTTTTTAAATCATTCTTTATTTTAATTCCTCTGACAGAAGCCTTGTAAAGAATATTCAGATATAATGAATATTTCATACAGATATGATTTATTAAGACTTCTCTGCCTTTGCTACAAAAATTATCCATCCTTCAGAAAGCAAATACACAAAAACTGCCTGCTGGTATAGTAACTAAACCAAATCGCCTGAAGGCAAACTCAAATTTCATAATAATTTCAGGGCCTTATAGACTATGAAAAAGATAGTCAATGTTCTATTAATATTTTAGCTGGCAAAGGAATATAGTTCTAAGCTACCACATGTGGCTGTCAGAACTGTCAGGTATGCCACTGTAAAATTATTAAAAATTTAATTTTTTATGAGCTCCATATCTTTTTATATGAAAATAAAATTGATTTAAGGTCTAGAGGCAAAGAAAATGCTTAATAACAGTTCCTTAGGGTACCTTACCAGTGCCACCAATTTTTTTTTTTTATAAATATTCTCTCTGGCTGGTTACTTCTTCACCCTTAGCAATAACATGTGTGTGTATATATATATATATTTATGTGTGTGTGTGTGTGTCCTATTCATTTGTGAATAGAGTTACCTTCAAACGGACACCTTTTATTTTCATGATATTAATATTATTGCATGGTCTCAGCTCTCCACAGTGATGTCAGACACAATTTGTCACAATCATTATTTATTATTTATAGAATATCCACTAGATGAATGCCATAAAGGGCAACAGAAATAACTAAAACAACAATGAAGATAAATAACTAATCTGTCTCCTCCTTTTGTGTGATTGATTCAATATCTGACTATTCTCAGATTGTGGCACACATCACTCTTAAAAAATATATATATATGCCATCAAAGGCCAAATTACAATTGCCCTATTTGTGCTTGTGACGTTTCCTTATTCCAGATATGCATTAGCATATGTTTATTTGCTTACAGATAATTAAAGTAATGAATTAGTTGATCTTTTAGAATATACAATTAAAGAGTTTGTTCTGACAAAGGTATAAACGTACATATGTTACATTTTAGGCAGCAAAAAATATTTTTAGGAGAACCTTGAAGTTAAATGTTAATAATTTAAATACTGTTCATGTGGTTTTAAGAATTCCAGTTTGGTCTTTTACTTAAAAGCACATAAAGTAGCATTACACAGAAGCACAACAAAAGAAGGAAAAAAAATCTGACAAAATTTTTTGCTACATTTTGCTGGAACAGAATATGCTAAAATTATATTTCCCTTGAGTGGCAGTTCTCAGACTTTCATGTTCCAAAGGATGTTACCCTGAGATGTTTTGATTCATTTGGTCTAGGGTGTGGCCCAGTAATTTGTATATCTAAAAATTTTGGTTGATATTGGTACTGCTGGTGTTAGGAGTACTCTTGGAGCTGTGATGTCTTAAGAGACTCAAGATGTAAGTACCAATTGTTCTGAGGCCTTGTTGAAATAAACATTCCCAGTAAAATCACAGATACTGACATTACTTAAGTAATCTGACACTATAAGAAGGAAAATGAAAAAAATATATAGTGTCTGAATGTGAGTTAATTAGAATTAATGGTTTTCATGTCTTCAACATCTCTGGGTAAGAAAAGAAATTAAGTTAAATAGGTAAGATAAAAACACTGCTTTATGTATGTCATATTTCTAACATAACATAAGAAAAGTAAATTAAGATGCATTAGGAAATGATTTTTTTAAAGTATACAGGCTTTGTGTTTAGATATTAAAACTGAAGTGAGATACTTGGTTACAGTTATTTTATGTTTATTATAGGATTTTTAAATAAAATTAACATGAACAATAAATATGTCAGAAAAAGATATTGAAACAAGGACAATCATTCAGTTTGTAAGATGGGTATCGTAAAAGTAATGCCAATCTAACAACTAAACCTGCACTGTAGAGATTGACTCCGCAGGTGGCAGGGTTTTTCAGTTACCAAGTGTGCTCCATCCACAGGCTCTCTGCAGAAGCTACCATCATAGGGTGTAGCTAATGTCAGTGCAATATAGTTGTGAGAAAGACCACTAGTAACCGCTCATGGATGGCCAACTCATTCTCAGCCACAGCAGGTTTCTTAAAAGCTATTAAGGTTTGTACTGACCAAGGGATCACTTAAATTTCCAAGAAAGAGCTCTTTAAATGTGCCACTTCTCTAGTTATGTATAACACCATTTCAATTACAACTCAATTATTCAGCACTTTTTTTCACTATCAAATTGGAAAGCTCTGACTTTTCTATTACCCAGCCACACATCTTTCTATTATACTGGACAGGGAAATTCTAACACGTCAATTTAATCATTCATAAATCACTGTAAGACCTGAGGAAAACAAGGACAATTTGCCTCTAACCTGAGTCAAGTCTAGACTGATTTATTCTTTTATTCTTTCATAAATTCATTTATTCAGTCTACCCAGATTTCATGAGTGTCTATTTCCTGCCAGTCTCCAATATACACAGTTGAGTACACATGGATGAATAACACAGTAGGACATCATGCTTCTTAACCTCAATTAACCAATTGTTTCCTGGGGCAAAAGGGAAGATTACAGTTTAACAATCTGCTGTTTTTTAGGTAGAAACACATGACTAATTCCAACTAACTGCTAATTCTTAGAAAAGTTTTGGTCATATTTGAACTAAACCATTTAACTGCTGTTATAAGACCGTTCAAAGTCCTTTCTGTTGCCATTAAAAAAAAAAAAAAGAACTCTTTCTCATATTACATTTTTTAAATGGTCAGACTAGTTCTTCTTTGATCTGACCATTTGCAAATTGTGTTTTTGAGACTAGTTTAACTTTGGAGAGTATGTTGTAGAATATATATTCTTGAGAGTTAGTTTGTCCCACCTTGGGCTTCATCTGGGGAAAGAGAAAACAATGGAAACAGGTGAGATGAGCCTTCAATCTTAGGTTTAGTATAATCATTGTGTTCTGCAAACATTAGTTCAGCACTGATAATCTCCTAGATTTCAGACCCTGAAGTGGAGTGAGAAACCTTGGTGAGTAGAGGCTGCTTTGCCCTTAACTCTTGGAAAGTCTGAGCAGAAGGTTGTCTATGCTGATTTTGTGATTTGCATATTACTTTTCTTCCCTATTTTTGTGAACAGAATAGGAGAATAGGTGCTTTAAGGTGGTGCCCCTGCTCCCTCCCTGAAAAATGTAGGAGTCAAATCAATTTGTCATGCTGTGCTCAGAGTCCACTGGGATATATCCAAGAACAAAATAAAAGGGAAAATATTTCCAGTATGATATAATCCTGGCTTTCCAGAAAATACAAAACTTTCAGAAACAAATCATGAAAATTTTGTCATACATCACATATAATCAATTTTATGTCATAATTTGGGGCTTTCCAGCTAGTGGTAAAATATGCACCTGCCAATGCAGGAGACAATCCCTGGGCCAGGAGGACCCCTTGGAGGAGGGCATGGCAACCCACTCCAGTATTCTTGCCTAGAGAATCCTGTGGACAGAGGAGCCTGGTGGTCTACATTCCATAGGGGTGCAAGGATTCGGACATGACTGAAGTGACTTAGAACAGCACACGTGTCATAATTTAAAAAGCAAGACATAAGATAGAAGATAAAAATTACTATACAATGGTTTATATGACTACACTGGAAATAGCATGATGTGGTAAATACTTAGACGTTATCACATTTGTGTATTAAAGATGAATTTATGTATAAAGAGACTTCCTAAACTAAAACACCTGTCATACAAAATGAAGTTTTATAGAAGTACAAATATTACTATCACTATTTTATTGAAAATCTTTCAGTGGCTTCAATTTTGTCCAATATGAAAATCAAAAATATGACCATATCTTAAAAGGACCCGATGGTACTGAAAGTGTCTGTATTTCTGCCTTATCTCACAGTCCCACCCCATGTGTTTATCTCCACTCCATGTGTTTCTAGTTATGCCAGCCTATTTCACTTTAGAATTTACCCCAGGAATTCTTCCCTTATCAGGAATTTGCCCATATTGTCATCTTTTAGTGGAATTATATTACTCCATTGATCACCATTTCTTCTTTGCTTAGCTAATAAAATATATTTATGTACCTGTAGTACTTAGTACAATGCTTGCTAAGTTCTCATGAAGTCTATGTTAAACAAATAAATAGTATATTTGTGTATGCTATTGCTAATAGTCCCTAAATCATGTCTGACTCTTTGCAACCCAATGGACTCTAGCCCACCAGGCTTCTCTGTCCATGGGATTTCCCAGGCAAGAATACTGGAGTGAGTTGACATTTCCAATATTTGTGTATATGTATGTGTAAAAATATATACATATATGTATATATGTATCTATATACTTTTCAGTGATCCAAAATACCAATTAATCTTTAAAAATCTCAACTTTTATATCCAGTTTCCTAGGTTCAAATCTATGCTCCATCACTTTCTAGCTATGAAAGTTTAGGTGTTGCCTCATTTATATGTAAAATGTGGCCAGTAACATACCTACTAGTTTTATGTAATGTGTTTAAAATGATGTCTAGTAGGTGTTCAGTGTTCAATAAATAATGGCTATTATATGATGATGAAAGCACAATACTTATTTTTTATTATGGTTTTCTATCTACTTCAAGGCTTGGTCATGTCTTCTTATATCATCTCCAAAGATATTATAGTTTTTCTCTGAAGTACTTATCACCATTCTAATTACATATTACATGCATCAACTATTTACTGTCTTGCAAAAAATATTGGGAGACCCATACAATCATTAATCCTATTTATTTTGTCAAAAATATTAATATATCACCAATGCCTTACAGTCTCTACTGAGTCCTTAAGAAGTATATGTGATAGAATCATATGCATTAAACTTAGGTAGCCACAAAAATTCAAGGAATTCATAAATCTACCAATCTACCTTGATAATAATACTGAGATGTGAATAACTTGTATGTTACAATTTAATATTTTATAATAAAGTGAATAAATAAGAGGTATAGAAACTACTAAAAGTGATCAGTTTCAGGATAGTTCAGTAGAGAAAAAAAATATTTATACAACATATGACTTTTCTGCCTAATCACTTCTTTTCCATTCTTAAGGTTGTATACAATTGTGTTATAAGTCCCATGATTTTGTTTAATTCTGGATTGAATTACAATTTTTGCATAAGCAACCATCCCAAAATTCAGCAGATTAAGACATTTATTACTCCCAGCTAGCTAACAGGTTGGCTGGGAAGAGCTGATCTCAGCTCCCTCAACTGAGGCTGCCCTACTTTATGCCCTACTTCTCTTTATCCTTGAACCAACTTACTGGTCTGAGCATATTATTTACAGTGTGGTAAAAAAAACAAACCAAAACCCCCAAAACATAGAGTTTGCCATCTTAACCATTTTTAAATGTAAAGTTTAGTAATATTTATTATATTCAGATCTTCAGAACTTTCTCTTAAATCTGAATATTAAATAACTCCCCTTTTCCCACTCTCCTCTCATCCCTAATAACCATTAACTAATAACCAATAGCCAATAACTCTCTATTTCAATGAATTTGACTATTTGTATACTTCACATAAGTGGAATCATACAGTATTTGTATTTTTGTGACTGGCTTATTACATTTAACATAATGTTCTCAAGGTTCATCTGTGTAGTAGCATATGTTGAATTTCTTTCCTTTTAAGGCTGTATAATATTCCATTTTGAATATATCATATCATTTTAAATTAAATTTATTCATACAAGGTGGATATTTTGGTTGCCTCCACCTCTTGGCTATTGTGAATAATGCTGCTATGAATAAAGATATGCAAATATTTCTTCAAGACTCTACTCTCAATTATTTTGGCTATAAAACCAGAAATGGGATTGTTGTAAAACAGCGTAGTTTTCTTTTTAATTTTTTTTAATGAGCTTCATGCTGTTTTACACAGCATTTGCAATATTTTATAATCCAAAGCATTCTAATTTTTCCACTTCTTTTCAATATACATTATTTCCTGTTTTCTTTATAGTAGCCATCCTAATAGGTATGGGGTGATATTTCATGATGAGTTTGATTTGCAGTTCTCTAATAATTAGTAATGTTGTACATCTTTTCATATACCTATTGTTCATTTGTATATTTTCTGTGGAGAAATGTCTATTCAAATCCTTTGTGCATTTAAATATGGAGTTGTGTTGTTGTTGAGCTCTAGGAGTTATTTATATATTCTGGATATTAATCTCTTATTAGATATATGACTTGCAAATATATTCTCCTATTATGTAGATTGCTGTTTCATTCTTTTGATTGTGTCATTTAATGACAAAGGTTTGAAGTTTAATGCAGCCCCATTTGGTTGTTTTACTTTTGATTTCAATACTTTTGGGGTCCTGCCCAAGAAATCACTGACAAATTCAATATCATGAAGATGTTCTCAATATTTTCTTTTAGGAGTTTTGTATATTTAATTCTTATGTTTAGATCTTTAATCTAATTGGGGTTGATTTTTATGAATGGAATGAGATAAGATTGAAATATATTCTTTTACATGTGGGTATCCAGTTTTCCTACTAACATTTGTTTAAGAGGTTGTCCTTGCTTCAAGTGACTACTCTTGGTACTTTTATAGATCATTTGACCCTGTATATGATGGTTCATTTCTTAAGTCTCTGTTTTGTTCTATTGGTCTAGATATCTGCCTTTATGCCAGTAGTACACTGTTTTGATTTCTGTACATTTACATATGTTTTAAAGTCAGGAAGCATGAGTTTTTCACCTTTGTTAAACTTTTCTTGGCTAAATGGGAGAAAAGGGAAGATACATCCATCTGAATGCAGTTCCAAAGAAGAGCAAGGAGAGATTAGAAAGGCTTCTTAAGTGACAAATACAAAGAAATATAGGAAAACAATACAGTGGGAAAGAATAGATATCTCTTCAAGATAATTCGAGATTCCAAGGGAACATTTCATGCAAAGATGGGTGGTATGGACCTAACAGAAGCAGAGTATATTAAGAAAAGGTGGCAAGAATACACAGAACTATACAAAAAAGATCTTAATGACCCAGTTAATCACAAGGATGTGATCACTCACCTAGAGCCAGACATCCTAGAATGTGAACTCAAGAGGGACTTAGGAAGCATCACTATGAATGAAGCTAGTTGAGGTGATGAAATTCCAGCTGAGCTATGTCAAACCCTAGAAGATGATGCTGTTAAAGTGCTGTAAGCCATACGTATGCCAGCAAATCTGGAAAACTCAGCAGGGCCACAGGACTGGAAAAGGTTGGTTTTCATTCCAATCCCAAAGAAAGGCAATGCCAAAGAATGCTCAAACTACCACACGATTGCACTCATCTCACATGCTGCAAAGTAATGCTCAAAACTCTCCAAGCTAGGCTTCAAGAGTACATGAACCGAGAACTTCCAGATGTTCAAGCTGGATTTAGAAAAGGCAGAGGAACCAGAGATCAAATTGCGAACATCTGTTGGACCATAAGAAAAGCAAGAGAATTCAAGAAAAATATCTACTTCTGCTCTATTGACTACACCAAAGCCTTTGACTGTGTGGATCACGAGGAGCCGATTATACAGAGTGAAGTAAGCCAGAAAGAAAAACACCAATACAGTATACAAACTGGAAAATTCTTAAAGAGATGGGAATGTCAGAGCACCTTACCTGCCTCCTGAGAAATCTGTATGCGGGTCAGGAAGCAACAGTTAGAACTGAACATGGAACAACAGACTGGTTCCAAATCAGGAAAGGAGTAGTCAAGGCTGTAAATTGTGACCCTGCTAATTTAACTTATATGCAGGGTGCATCTTGAGAAATGCTGGGCTGGATGAAGCACAAGCTGGAATCAAGATTTCCAGGAGAATATCAATAACCTCAGATATGCAGATGTCACCACCCTTATTGCAGAAAACTAAGAAGAACTAAAGAGCCTCTTGATGAAGGTGAAAGAGGAGAGTGAAAAAGTTGGCTTACAGTTCATAAAACTAAGATCATGGCATCTGGTCTCATCACTTTATGGCAAATGGATGCGGAAATAATGGAAACAGTGAGAGGCTTTATCTTCTTGGGCTCCAAAATCACTGCAGATGGTGACTGCAGCCATGAAATTAAAAGACACTTGCTCCTTGAAAGAAAAACGATATTTTACATAAAAGCTAGACAGCATATTAAAAAGCAAAGACATTCATTTGCAAATAAAGGTCCATATAGTAAAAACTATGGTTTTTCCAGTAGTTATGTATGGATGTGAGAGGTGGTCTATAAAGAAAGCTGAGCACTGAAGAATTGATGCTTTTCAACTCTGGTGTTGGAGAAGACTTTTGAGAGTTCCTTGGACTGCAAGGAGATCCAACCAATTCCTTCTAAAGGAAATCAGTCCTGAATATTCATTGGAAGGACTGATGTTGAAGCTGGAGCTCTAGTACTTTGGCCACCTGATGCGAAGTACTGACTCATTTGAAAAAAACCCTGATGCTGGAAAAATTGAAGGCAGTAGGAGAAGGGGATGACAGAGGACAAGGCATCAAACCACCAAGGTTCGATGGCATCACCAACTTGATGGACATGAGTGTGAGTAAGCTCCGGGAGTTGGTGATGACAGGGATGCCTGGTGTGCTGCAGTCCATAGGGTCGCTGTGAGTCAGATAAGACTGAGTGATTAGGCTGAACTGAAGTGGAGCCCAGAAATAAACATTTACATCTAATCCAATTCTAGTTTCACATAACACTCTACCATTTTGTAAGTAGTGTGAGTATCTTGTAATAATGAAATAATCTTAATCCTTCCCTTCTGTTCCTCGTGTTACTGTTGTAATTCATTTCATTTTTATACAGCATATATAAATATAGATATACACATAGGTAAACATAATTGAACACATTCTTGGTATTACTATTTTGAATAAATTTTATCTGTTAGATTAATTAAGAAAAAGATAAATAAAGGTTTTATTTTAAACTTTCACTTCTTTTTCTCAGTGCTTTTCTTCCTTGATGTAGATCCAAGTTTCTAACCTATACTATTTCCTTTTACTTGAATAAACCTCTTTAAGCATTTATTGCAAGGCAATAAATGGGAGCAATGCCTTCTATTGGGAACAACACCTTCAATTTTTGTTGGTTGAGGAAGTCTTTAACTTAATCTTCATTCTTTAAAGGGTAATTTTACAAGGTACAGAATTCTAGATTGCCTGTTTTTTTTCCTTCCACTCAATACTTTATAAATACATCATTGTCTTGTTGCTTGTATAGTTTCTGATGGGATGTTCAGTAAAATTTTAATATTTGTTTCTCTATGGTTAAGAATATTTTTCCCCTCTCACTTATTTCAGGATTTTTATCTTTGATTTTCTGTAGTTGAAAATGATATGCATAGGTGTACTTTATTGAAATTCATTCTGCTTGATGTTCTCTGAGTTTCTTGGATAAGTAGTTTGGTTTCTGATATTAAATTGGGCAAATTCTCAGTTATTATTATTTCAAATAAATCTTCAGTTTCTTTCTCTGATATAATCTGGTATTTCTATTATGAATATGTCACACCTTTTTCAGTTTTTTTTCACAATCTTTATATATTTTCTGCTATTTTTACAGTCTGTATTCTTTTTGCTTTTTGAGGATTCCATTGGTATATCCTCTCACTCAGAAATTTTCCTCAGCTATGTCCAATCCAATGATAAATCCATCAAAGGTATTCTTCACTTCTATCACAGTGATAATTTCTTTTTAGTTCTTTCTTAGGATTTCTATCTCTGTACTTACTGCTATTGCATGCTGTCTACCTTATCTATTAGAGTCCCTGGAGTATTAATCATAGTTGTTTTAAATACCTAGTCTATTTTCTTTGTCACTGAACAAGATGTACTGGGTAAAATGAACTGCTATTAAGTAGGTCTTTCATAATGTGGTGGTAAATTTATGGGGGAAGGAAAATAATTTTATAATCCTGCAATTAAATATCAACTTTAAAATAAGACTGAATTATGACACTTCATAAGAATTTCTCAGTTTTTTTTTTTTTTTTTCACTATTCTTAGGTGGGATAGGATGGCTTGAATGGGCTGTAGTTGGGTATTTCCCTTTCTCCAAGTCAGTTAGGCTCTGATACTACTCCATCAGGTTAGGTTCTTATGAAATACTTTTCCTTGAAGGCAGGCCTTGTGAAGACTAAGAGAGTGCTCTGGCATATTTCAAAAATTTTTCATTCTTCTCCTCCTACCAGAGCAGTGGGGGTTTCTTTTCTAATATTTACCATGAAAACTCTGCTATGCTCCTAGGGATGATGTCACAGTATTGTGGGGTCTCTTCTATGACAGATTCTCCCAAGAGGTTTTAGCTCCTAGACTTGTCCATACTGAGCCTCCAGCAATTCATCAGTTACAACCGTCACCCTGGCATTGTTTTCTGTGCCTGTTTCTGGTTTCAGTTTGTGTCTCTGCTCCAGTAAGCAATGACCCCTCATATTAGCCTGTCTATCTCTGCAGGCAGCAGTATGTCCTGTGTTCCCACTTGTCTTATGGGTCTGAGAAAAACTGTTGATATTTCAGTCTATTCAGCTTTAACTTGTTAAGATAAAGTGGTGACTTCCATTCTGAGTCCATATATGTGGAAACAAAACCAGACTCAACAGTTTTATTTTCTTTCTTAATTCTGCTCACAAATTGGCCTGCTTTGTTTTGTTTTTTGGGCTTACCTCTGTCTTGTAGAACCTGATTATACATGGTTAAAAGAAACTAGGTGATACATTCAACAATCTGCCTGGCAACAACCTTTGTTAAGTCTTTTTTTTTTTTTTTTTTTTTTTTTGGACTGTGGATAAAACAGGTTTCTACTTTCCAAGTAGACATAAAAAAGGTTTCTACTTTTCAAGCCTCCAGTAATAGTTTTATTGTTTTTTTTTTTTCCTTTCTTCACAAGCTTGTCATTTTCAAAGCCAGTGCTACATATCTTAGAATCTTATTATGATAGGACCCTATTTCTAGTTGCCACTTTTAATAATGGTTGACTGTTTAGGCATAACAAACCCTCTCAAATTCAACTGGAGTTTAGTTGATCTAGGATGTATTCAGTTGAAGTATATCTGCTCCATACTTTGCTTTTATAATTCTTGAACCAATGGGCTAGACCCTGCATGCGTATCTTAGGACAATGGCAGAGGTTCAGGGGAGGAAGATCAATAGTGCATGGATTTTTTTTTAAACCCTTTTGTCTCTTCACACCTGCTATACTCCACTTTCAAATATGAACAGCAAGACCAATTCTAAAGAAACCTTGCTTTGTGCTGTAACTTCTGCCCACAGAGGTGGAAGATGGTTGAAGTAAATATTTCTGAATAATTACCTAATCTGCAACAACTTAATCCACATTCATACAGATGCTTTTAAATAAAATTTTCATTTATTCCCCTTTTTGTCTCTCAATAAATACACATAGTTACTACTAGCACATATGCAAATTAGGAAAAAAGAGTTCTTTCTTTTGGTTGTATTACCAAACTCAGGTTTGGCTTCTTGCCACTCAGAAAACCAGTAATTTGAGATCAAGTGTCAGTAGAATGGAAAGGTGCTTTAATTAGAAAAGCTGGCCATCTGGGGAGATGGTGGACTCATATCCAGAGCCCAACTCTGAAAATTCTGCTCAGCCATGACAGAGTTTGAAGGGAAATGTAGTAGGAAGAATCTCAGTGAATCATCGATGCAGGAGGTTGGGTTCCGCACTAATCCCCATTGCATGAAGACTGGCTGACTCTTCAGATGTTATCTTGCCCCAGTGATCTGCCTGCAGGATTCCTTAGGGTGCTATTGGACATAGAGAACTAATCATTGTTTAGCTACTTCATTCTGCATTCTTATTTTTGTCTAGAAAAAGTTAAGAAAGGCATGGTGTGCATTCAGCAGAGCCTAAGTCAGGAGTTAGGTTAAACTGCCTAGTGATCTTACTCCTATGATTATATTCCTTTAAGGTTAGAGAGGAATAGAAATGGCAAACAGGAAAGGGGCAGAAGAGCTGCTTTCAGTTCCCCACTGTCAGACATTATTCCATTTCTATTGGATTGGAGGTGACGCTCCATTTTCTATAACTTCTTCACAGAGACAGAGGCACTATACTCTTAGAGTGGAGATATCAACATCGGTCTGTAGCATCTTTTTGCTGACATTTTTTTTCTACTGTTTTTACATATTCAGGCAGAGCAAGTTATAATTAATTTGTGCACATAGATATGATTGTTTTAAGCAATAATGTTAATCCCATGCTCTTCACACCAGTTCTTGGAATTGTACCAGCCGTGAATGCAATGTGTGCATGTTAAGTTGATTCAGTCATGTCTGACTCGTTGTGACCCCATGGACTGTAACCCACCAGGCTCCACTGTCCATCGTATTCTCCAGACAAGAATACTGGAGTGGGTTGCCATACCCTCCTCCAGGGGATCTTCCCGACCCAGGGATGGAACCTGCATCTCCCTGGATAGGGAAGATCCCCTGGAGGAGGGCATGGCAACCCACTCCAGTATTCTTGCCTGGAGAATCCCATGGACACCTCTTAGTTTATGTCATGGCTACCATCGAGTCATCATACAATTAGCTTTCTCCCTCTCTCTCACCCAGTTGCAGTTATAGTATCTGTAAAACAACTCAAGAATATGCATCAGACTCTGAGTCTGTGACTCTATTGTCCCAATCATTAACTGGTCAGTTTGGTACTTGGTAGGGGGGGAGGGGCCTGCCAGGTTCTGCTCAGTTTCAGATGGATACATTTCTAATGTGCAAGGTTTCATAAGCAAAAAGAGTTAAATTTTAGGTCATTCTTATCCTTTCATTTATAAGTCTTCATGAATTGAATGAGTGGCGCCACTAAATACAGATATAACACACAAATCTAACAACAGAATTTACAAGTGTATTCTTAACAAGTCATAGCTTCCTAGACTTAAGACTTGTGATATGTAAATTCCTATACCGTCTTCTCTAAACTGATTTTTTTTTTTTTGCATCCGAATCACCAATAATGCATTCAAAATAGGATCTTTTACATTGAGAGAACATTATGCTTTGTTACTATGGAAACTATCTGCTCTTCCTGAAAAGCTTTCTTTTTTTTCCTCTCTCTGCATGTTTTACCCCTCAAATTCCTTGGCTGACATTTTGTGTCTGCCTTTGCTCTGATTTTGATTGAGTGGAGTTTTATGACCCTCATACGCCTAGTATAATCATTTCTTTGATGTGAAACTTTGCTTTCTTTTCCAAGAAAGAAAGGTTTAAGTAATCATTTGTCATTTATTTCTACCATCTCTTTAATTTTTAGATAGCAAAATGTCACATCTAAATAAATCTTTCAGAGGAATAACTATTTAAGTAAATAAAATAATTGCTAGTAATTGGACATAGACTATATGATCATCTTGACTCGTTATTTAGAACTAGTATAGAGCATGAACTGGAGCCTTTAACTTAGCCAACATAGCCCCTGAAATCTGTGATTTTCCCTAAGGCTTTCATGAGTGATACAAAAATTGCCAATAAATTGTGCCAATGGACAGCTTAAAGGATTCAAGACACTCCAAGTGTTAAAACCTAAGAAAGCTTTAGTGGAGTGTTTTGCCTATAAAAAGAGAGCTGACTTGGGAATAAGATGAGAGCAATATGTCCATCAGTGTTTTTAGAAAAAAAGAAAAATGAATCCCCTACCTTTCTATCTACTACAATGTTTAGTGATGAAATATGAGATCATACTCAGAATTTGAAGATCGTTTTCAGTTAGGAATTAATCAAGAATTCATGAGCAGTGAAATTTTGATAGGGATAGGGACAAGATAGTGTCAATAATCCGTATTTAAATGGAATTGGGATATGCCTTTTAATTATTCATCTATATTTTTGGCTTGGTGACTTGCTATTTGGAAACCAAAAGAGTGTCTTCTGATGCTTATCATGGTTAATTTCGTATGTCAACTTGGCTAGCCTATGTTGTCCAGTTGGTCAAACACTAGTCTAAATGATGCTTTGAAGGTATTTTATAGACGTGAATAACACTTATAATCAGTCTGTTTTAAGTAAAAGAGATTATCTGCAATAAAGTAAATAGGTCTCATGAAAAGTGAGGTTTTCAAGAGAAAAAGTTCTGTGTCAAAATCGTAACGTAGAAATCTTACCTAAATTTGCAGTCTGTCAGTCTGTACTATAAACTTTGGATTTAATGCTAAATTTCCACCCTGCCAACCTGCCATTCAGATTTTGGACTTGTGGGTCTTTAGGATCACCATCAGTCAGCTCTTTAAAATAAATCTCTTTCTTTATATACTTATACTCATTGGTCCTATTTTTCTGGAGATTTATTAAAGAAAATATATTCTGACAGTTGTTAAACTGGTAAGGAAGACTTAGACTATTGCATTAGGGGAGAAAGATCAGACTCAGCTCCAAATACAACAAAGACAATTGGGAATTTATGGCCAATGAGCAGGGTGGGTGGGTGTGGAGGTCACTGAATGGAAAATTATTACTAAGAGAAACCAAGGAGGGTATGATTCTTGCTAAGCCAATTTAACAGACTTTTTCTAAAAGCAAGTCAGGGTGATCAGATATCAAGGGTTGGGAGGATTCTCACTAAACTGACTCAACAGAATTCTTGTTGAAAATAGATTTGGCCAGGACACAGAAGTCCAAAGTTGAGACTGAGTTGAAAAGAAGGCTCATAGAGGCATAACTAAAGTGTGGTCAAGGAGAGAGTCTTTGTGAGAACAATGACTACTATAGTGAGTGCTTTCCAAAGTTATCTTCTATTACACATCTAAAAAGCATAAGCATATTTAATCACTTTTTTGGGAGGGCGTAAAATATAACATGAAATGTAAGTTTTATTTTAAAAGTTTATGTATATATACTAAAGATTTGAGAATTCCAACTCTTTTGTAAATAACTGGCTAAACAGAGATATTTTAGCATCTGTGGAAATATCTACTTGTCCACAATGAATAGAAATTTAGTATCTATGAGAGTAAATGTAGGATAATTTTATTCAATTTCAAGTAGAGCATATTTTAAATCTATGGTCCAAGTTTTAAATTTATTGTGTAGAATGGAAAACGGTGTTCTTTTTCTTATTATGTCAAATAATAGCATTGTAAATTATGAAATATTTCTTTAACTGGCAGCAGCTGGCTTACTGCTATGTAAAGTGCAATCTCAGCTACATCCATTATTTTGAAATTCCTAGAGCTGGAACTGAAAATAAGAGGAGATAAAACTTTATTAGCAAATACTCAAAAATGTACTCATTAAAATATAGGCATATAATTCTAAGGAATGGTTTAATAGTATATGTGAAGACGAACTCAGTAAGTGCTGCCATTGTAAATACTCCCGTCTGCATTACTATCTGTAACAGTGAACCGTTTTTACTATCAAGATGAAGAGGTAATAATAGTGTCAAGAGAGCCTATGTAAATGAATCTCATAGGCATTGTAACAGCACATAATAGAAATGACTTTCTCACCTGGTAAATGACTTTCTAAAAGGCCAGTAGTGGCACAAATTCAATTATTGCAAATCTGTGAGTTTCTTCCCTACTAGTTAGTATGTCTTTTTTGTTTTCTTGATAATAGGAAAGTGTTTCTAAAGTAGTAATGGAGAAAAAATTACAGACGACTGATATAAGGAAGTGAGAAATGGAATATATCTTATATTGCAAATGTGCCCCTCTCCTTTGAAGTAATGGGGGTGATTTCTTAGACAACAAATGACCAGGAAGCATCATGTGCATTTATTATTTTAGGTTTTAAGAGAGTACCGAATAGATGAATTTTTTGTCAACTTGGCACTTTCCTGTACAGCATTTCAGTTCCCAAGTGTTTGCTGAAAAATAACAAGTCTTTGTAAGTGATATGCAGTGAAGTTGCCATCCACAGGACTTAAGCAGATTATTGTGAAAAACTGCACTAAAAAAGTAAACCTTAAAATTCATCCATCTTCACACTACAAAAAAGTAAACATGTTTCACATATTAATATGCATCATGACCTCCAAATAAATTTAACTTATAAAATTTCAAAGACTTTATTTTTTAACCAGACCTTTTCATGATACTAGTGCCTATAGAATTAAATGTTACAGATTGTATTATTGTACCAAGTATTGGCTCCCTTGACTATAGGAAGATGACTTGTTCCTACCAGGCACTATGCGACAGGCAGAATCTCATTGTGAAAGGAGAATTTATCCTTGTCCCATGGACAAGTCTTGGACGGAAAACTCATTTTGTCCAATATAACGTGGACAGAAGTGATGAAGAAATAGTTGGAGGCTAGGCTATAAGAAGCATCTCATGGATTGTCCATGTCCTTTTCCTCTGCCAAGAGGTCACGATAGAAGTAATTCTTTTAGTCTGTATCATAGAATGAATTGAAATCTGGAGCAGAGCTACAAGAAACCTTCAAAGGGCATGTACAATGAGAGAAAATAAACTCTTGTAGATTGCTAAAATTTGTGTGGGTTGTTTTTTTTTACCACAACTTAATTTAGTAAATCTGTTGGCTGCATAAGCTTTGGGAGGAATTCATCCTAAATGAATGTTGTTATACTATATTGGAATAAAATTTACAAATTTAATCTTTGAAGTGTAACCACTATAACTGCAATCATCATGTGAATTTATCTTAGTATTTAGGCTCCAGTTATCATACAGTGTCAAAAAGACACAGTCTGGCTCTAAGTAGACTTAAGGCACATATAGAATATCCGTTTTAAACAATGGGAATACATTGTATAGGTATAGACTTTTAAAACTATATTCTTCACCTATTAAATATGAACATTATAAAACTGTATCTATTAATAAATATTCTGTATCAATACTGAAGATTATTGCTTCAGTAATAATTACTTAACATGATATAGCAATAGAACTAGGAAAACTGTCTAAATGTTACTAATTAACATAACTATTATATATATGTATTTGTACCTACAACTATCATATATATCTGTGTGTATGTGTATATATATATAGGTGCCTACATCTTCAATCAAAAAGTGTTACTAAATTTCTGATAGTAACTCCATTCTCAGCCTCGTCAAAATATTGTTAATCCTTCTGTTAATGGTTTCTCGTTGTCTCTGTGGTAAATCTTAGAGTCTTGGCCAGACACTCCAGGCATTATTTTTCTGAATCTAGTAGAATAAGTTTTCTCTTGTATTACTTTTATGACTCTCATATTTTTAGCCAAACTAAAGTGATTTTCTAGCCAATCTAGGGTTTTTGGATAAACTGCAAAAGCTATTTCTTAATACCAGATTTTGGCTTATCATTTATTTCTTTATGTCTCACTCTATATATTTATCCTTCATGTCTCAGTTTTGAAATGACCCTCTCAGTGAAAACTTACTTGATCCCATTAGCTGGAAGCAATAACTGCATGTGAAAATTAGGACTCCTGTAAGACTAATACTTTCTCCTTTGCATTTTAACTTTGTGCAATTGCCATCCATTCTGTAATTTCTTTAAGGGTAGCAGTTGCTCTTTATATTACACTCATACTGGACTAGGTTTTACAGGTCCAGTTATATTTTCTACATATCTCATGATAGAATTCCACATTACATAGGGTGTGCACTAGAGCATCTTGAATAAATGAATGAATAGAAGTTGTCATGCCCTGTTCAAAAATATTATCTCTTCTATTGTACCAGTGAAAGAGTCTGAGAATTTACTGAAACATAATGTCTCATACTAATTCTACTATTTTGTAGGTTAAAAATGAATTTCATAGGTATGACATTATAAGTTATTTACACAAGGATTAGAAATTGATAGGGCTTTTCTGATATTACTAAGCATTTACATATGCTTGACTGAAATTACCAGATATAGAACACTTCTTTTTTCATAATAATTGATCATTTAATTCCCTCAAAATGGATATAAAGGAATTTTATATATGCATACCTCTGACACATTTTTCTTTGGCTAGCAATAGTTTATCAAACACGGCATTCATTTATTTGCATATTATAATTTTAGTATTTCTCTATACTTTGTTATTTTTCTGAAACAGAAAAATAGATTTTGCTAAATTTCTGGATATTTTCTTTTGCCTCATTTAACAAAATACCCTAAAAGAAAATCATTTATCTGACAATAATGTAAGGCAACAAATAACAGCATGAGTTTTACATTCTACACTTTTAACTTTCCCTTTCATGGATATTAACATAAATATAAGAGCACATACTGATAATACTCTGCCTCAGAGATACTAAGTGAAAATCTAGCCATATAAAAATTAAATGAATATACTTAATTAGTGTTGGTTTTCAATATTTGCTAATGATACTATAAAAATTTTACTCTTTAAGTTTTTTGCTAAATTATCAGATGTATATATAAAAGAGATGAAAAATATTTTGATTTATATTTCTGTGACTAACACATTGTTTCAGCCAAAGTGAGGGTCCATTACTAGAATATAAAAGAAAAAATTAAAAAGTCATAACTGGACAAACTGAAAAACAAACAATGGAGAGCGAGGCAGGAGAAAAAACGAAAATTTAAATGGATTTGTATATTGAAAAGGAAGCAATGAGCAAAAGACCAGTTAGTACTCTAAAAGAGTACTCTTTTAGAAGGGAAGTTTGGAAAGAAATAGTCATGAAATTAACATCATTAGTAAACTTACTTTGTCCATTTCTCTAAAGGTAAAAAGAGGATTAGGAATACTGTCAGATTCTCCCTAGAGCTTCTTCTGCGTTTGCCTGTACCAGTTTTCTACTGCTGATATACAAAGCACAACAACCTGGCAACTTAAAGCAACACCAACTTACTGTCTCACAGCTTTATAGCTTCAAAATCTGACACTGAGTCTCACCAGGCTAAAATCAAAGTTATGGCAGGGCTCTATCTGGACTGAAGGCTCTGAGGAACAACAGTTCCTTGGGGGTTGTTAACCAAACTCAATTATTTGCAGTTATAGGCTGATGTCCCCATTTCCTTGCTGACCCTCAGCCAGAGACCTCCTTTAGTTGTAAGAAGTTTCTGTTCCTTATAGATGGGCCACTGCATCTCAGAATTAACAATGGCAATTGAAATCCTTCTCATGCATGGAAACTTCTTGACTTTTTTTTTTCCTGCTGCAAAGGCTTCAAAAGACTTTTTATTAACTTGGAGACCAAGGAAATAATGTACCATGAATTTAATCTGAAAAATAATAGAGAATTCTAGTGTTCGTGACCATAAGCCCACTCTTACCTGACTATATATGGGACACAGGTATTGCTTCAATGGATATTTTTAAAAAATCTAGCCATATGTTGAAATTGGTCTCAATATGTTGTTTAATAGATAGAGGCAAGAAGATTAATAGGTACACAGATGAACAGAATAATTAGCAAGCTTGATTAAAACACACGCAGAATCTGCACCTAAGATAAAGAAAATACACAGAATAGCATAAGCAGAAGTGTTTAGCTGCTGGAATTTTTTGAAGAAAAGTAGGCATTCTTCTGTTTATGTCATTCTATTTTAGGAATATATCCCAGCTTTGATAGTATCTTCAGGAAACTATCACAGCACTGACTAATATATAATTTGAAAACATACCAATGCATTTGTCTATTTCTTTGTTTCCTTTCATCAGCATTTCCATCACACATCAGGGCAAAGTAAAATGGACTGCTGCAGCCCTTAATTGTCTGCCATCTGACACTGAAATCTGCTACATCCCTTTATTTTAATTTAAACCTTGAAGCAGATAACAAACTAAAGGAAGATAAATAAAGGAAAGAAATATTTTGTGCCAGAAATAGGTGTTTATAGTAACAACTGTGATGAGAGCTTTAATACTGTGAGGACTTCTTGTTTGGAGGTTGTCTTTTCTTTCAGGCAAGTCAGTTTTATAAGACATATTCTTCCGAAGATGTAATAAATGATCTTGCGTTTTACTCTTTAGAAGACTGTAGATGGTATTGCAGAAGCCAAGCACATTTATAGGGTGCTCAAACTTACTGATATACATCTGACAAAGTTGTAGCCTATAGATTGAACTGTGTGATCTAGGGAAGTTTAAAGTCGGTGTCAATGTGACTAAAATCACGAGATCTAAACAAGTGAGGTTTACAAATTTGCCAAGAATCCGTCCTCCCCAAAAAGCACAATCCTGATATGACTTAAGTGAGGTAAGTTTCACTTTACTTCTATTTTTTGATTAAATGTCTATAATGATTTAAAATGAAATTAAAATCATCTTTGCTATTTGTCATCATGATAAAATACTTGTGAATACCCTCAAACCAAACATGTAATCATATACAACACATGTAGACAATTGGCTTTCATTTCAGATCTGAATTATTTTCTCCTTCCAACTAAATTGAATTAACTCTGAAGTTAAAAATATCTTTTTTTTATTTTGTAGTAATATAATTGATTGTGGCCATGAATCCTAGAGTAAATCTTACTATCTAGTAAGTATTCATTACTTGAAAGCTGCAAGAGTTAATTTCAGCCACAGAAGGGACAGGATAAAAATCAGTTATGTTATTTTAAAATATTTTTTTATAAATAATACCTATGTAGTGATATATAGAAATGTTTAGTATTACTCTTCTTGGAAATGGTAGAGAGAAAGGAGGCAGAATATGGACAAAATTTTGGAACATGTGTACATAAAGGGTGACCTATGTTCCTCTAAAATTTATCCCTTAAATCCAGCAATGCAAATATAAAAATACATTTATACATACATACACATGAAGAAGTTATGAAAAACCGTATTTGTTGCTTGAGTCAATCATGGATGGAGGCAGGTATAGATATCTGCATACTTTAAGAACACCAAACTACGTATAAATGAAAGGGAGACTGGATGGAAGATAACTGTGTCTAGACTGATGTAATATTTCTGGATTTGTATTTTTCATAGTGAAGTCCTCATGTGCACATGTTTAAAATTTTAATGTCTTTCTGAAAAAGCAGGCCTGTCAGCTTCAGTGAAGGATGCTATAAACTGGCAATAGTTAGCCTCAAATTTCAGTAATCTTGAGAAAATATTGAATTTGAAACAGGATGTAAATTTTCTTTTATAAAACAAAAAATATGTCTTAAGGGGAGTGGGAAGGGTTTCAGGTACATAGTGGACTTGTGTGTGGGTGTAGGGTGGTACATATAAATGGGACTTACTGTCTACAACCTTATATTAAATACACTGAAGTATTGAGTTTTGTTATTATCAAGTGTAGTAAAAATAACAGATTTCTAGAAAATCTAGAGCTCCAATGTGAAAGACATGGATTGTTGCTGTTGTTCAGTTGCTCAGTTGTATCTGACTCTTTGTGACCCCATGGACTGCAGCATGCAAGGCTTTTCATTTTATTCTGTCCTTCATCAGCTACTGGAGCTTGCTTAAACTCATGTCCATTGAGTCAGTGGTGCCATCCAACCATCTTGTCCTCTGTCATCCCCTTCTCCTCCTGCCTTCAATTTTCCCAGCATCAGGGTATTTCTAATCAGTCAGCTCTTTACATCAGGTGGCCAAAGTATTGGAGCTTCAGCATCAGTCCTTTTAACGAATATTCAGGATTGATTTCCTCTATGATTGGTTTGATCTCCTTTGCAGTCCAAGGGACTCTCAAGAGTCTTCTCTAACACCACAGTTCAAAAGCTTCAGTTCTTCAGCATTCAGCCTTCTTTATGGTTCAACTTTCACATCAATATATGACTACTGGAAAAACCATAGCTTTGATATATGGATCATTGTCAGCCAAGTAATGTTTCCGCTTTTTAATACACTGTCTAGGTTTGTCATAGCTTTTCTTCCAAGGAGCAAGCATATTTTAATTTCATGGCTGCAGTCACCATCTGCAGTGATGATGGAGCCCAAGAAAATAAAATCTGTCACTGTTTCCATTGTTTCCCCATCTATTTGCCATGAAGTGATGGGACCGGATGCCATGATCTTAGTTTTCTAAATGTTGAGTTTTAAGCCAGCCTTTGCACTCTCCTCTTTCACTTTCATCAAAAGGCTCTTTAATTCCTCTTTTCTTTCTGCCATAAGGGCAGTGTCTTCTGCATATCTGAGTTACTGATATTTCTCCTGGCAATCTTGACTCCAGCTTGTGCTTGATCCAGCCCAACATTTCACATGGTGTACTCTGCATATAAGTTAAATAAGCAGGGTGACAGTATATAGCCTTGATGTTCAGTTCAGTTCAGTCATTCAGTTGTGTCTGACTCTTTGTGACCCCATGGACTGAAGCACAACAGGCCTCCCTGTCCATCACCAACTCCTGAAATTTGTTCAAACTCATGTCCATTGAGTCAGTGATGCCATCCAACCATCTCATCCTCTGTCTTCCCCTTCTCCTTCTGCCTACAATCTTTCCCAGCATCAGGGTCAGTGTATTGGGGTTTCAGCTTCAGCATCAGTCCTTCCAATGAATATTTAGGACTGATTTCCTTTAGGATGGACTGGTTGGATCTCCTTGCATTCCAAGGGACTCTCAAGAGTCTTTTCCAACACCACAGTTCAAAAGCATCAGTTCTTCGGCACTCATCTTTCTTTATAGTTCACCTCTTACATCCATACATGACTACTGGAAAAACCATAGCTTTGATTAGATGGACCTTTGTTGGCAAAGTAATGTCTCTCTGCTTTTTAATATGCTGTCTAGGTTGGTCATAACTTTTCTTCCAAGGAGCAAGCATTTGTTAATTTCATGGCTGCAGTTGCCATCTGCAGTGATTTTGGAGCCCCCCAAAATAAAATGTCACTGTTTCTGCTATTTTCCCATCTATTGGCCATGAAGTTATGGGACCAGATGCCATGATCTTAGCTTTCTGCATGTTGAGTTTGAAGCCAACTTTTTCATTCTGCTCTTTCACTTTAATCAAGAGGCTCTTTAGTTCTTCTTCACTTTCTGCCATAAGGGTGGTGTCATCTGCATTCTTAAGGTTATTGATATTTCTCCCGGCTATCTTGATTCCAGCTTGTGCTTAATCCAGTCCAGCATTTCTCATGATGTACTCTGCATGTAAGTTAAATAAGCAGGGTGACAATATGCAGCCTTGTTGTACCCCTTTCCTAATTTGGAATCAGTCTGTTTTTCCATGTCCAGTTTTAAGTGTTGCTTCTTGACCTGCATACAGGTTCTTCAGGAGGCAGGTCAGGTCATCTGGTATTCCTATCTCTTTAAGAATTTCCACAGTTTGTTGTGATCCAAAGGCTTTAGTGTAGTCAATGAAGCAGAAGTAGATGTTTTTCTGGAATTCTCTCGCTTTCTCTATGATCCAGAGGATGTTGACAATGATGATCTCTGGTCCCTCTCCCTTTTCTAAATCCAACTTGAACATCTGGAAGTTCTTGGTTCACGTACTGTTGTAGCCTGTCTTGGAGAATTTTGAGCATTACTTTGCTATCATGTGAAATGAGTGCAATAGTGTGGTAATTTGAAAACTCTTTGGAATGGATACACATAGGCAAACTTTTCAGGATGCTTAGACTTGTGCCAGTATAAATGTCAAGGGATCTAGAAAGATCATATACAATTAGATCCTACATGAAGAGGATAACAAAAATAGGAATGTTAACATCGATGATTGTTTAAAAATAAAGTTTTGTGCAATATAATTAGAAAATATAGAGGTACCATATGCCAATTTAACCAATTTCACCATAATATCATCTATATACAAAAGTTATCTGAAATATGAAATATATCCTTTACTCTTAGAGTAAAAAATGATCTTTTGACAATTAGTAATGTATTTAATATGCTTTTAATTTGATCAAAAGCATAGATACTGACCTCCAAAAGCATAGATAATCCTCCTTAACACATGAGTAAATTGCTGTCAAGAAATCATTTCTCACCTAAGATATAATAAATCTCCATGGATTTATGTAACATTAGTTTGAAATTTAATCCCTACACTCATGGCTGAATTAAGAATGAAAACACTAGATATACTAACTGTTGATGAGATCACAAGAGCAACTAGAAATCTCATAATTGCCAAAAGTGTAATTCCTGTACTCACTCTGGAGAACTACTCAACAGTATCTAAAGAATATAGCACTTGTAGTTTTAGATAGACACTCAAGAGAAAGCAGTGTTTGCACACAGAGGGTAGGTTAAAACTGTTCATAGCAGTTTCAGTGATAATAGCCATAAACTAGAAACAATTCAAATATTCATCTAGTGGAAAATTTATGAAAATTCATAAAATGGGATTTAGGATAGAAATAAAAATGTACTAGTAATACCTACAATAAGAATGTATTTTTAAAAAACTTTATTTTGAGCAAAAGACACTAGGTACATTAGGCTATGTTTCCATTTATATGAAATGTAACAAAAGACAAAACATGTGCAGTTAGAGAAGTCAGAATGGTGGTTACTAACAGGGAACATAAGTAAGCTTCCTAAGAGTGAGAGAAATGTCAATGTCTTAGTCTTTCAGGTGGTCATGTGGTTGTGTGCCTATATAAAACACATGCAGCTATTCATCGAATTGTGGGCATTGTATTGCATGTAAGTCATATCATTTACACAGATTATGAAAACTTCTTGAAGACAAATTTACAAATTACACTGAATCATTGTACTAGAAAAATACAACCCTTTGAAACAGGCACATAAAGAAGGAGAATTAATTGGATCAATACGTATTAAGTAATTGAAATAGCAATTTAAAATTTTTCCCAATGAAACTTTGGGGATCATATGTCTTTGCCAGGGAATTCTATCACAATATTTAATAAATAATTGATTAAAACAAAGGAGAAATCATCTAAATCATTTATGAGACTCGCATTATCTTTATATCAGAACCTTAAGAGTAAAGCATAGCATATGCATTCTGAGTATAGATCCCTTAATATATATACAAAAGTGCAAAAAAATAAAAAAAAATGAAAGATTAAATGTGAAATATGAGATTTAGAATATCATTATTCATGTTCTCAGTTCAGTTCAGTCGCTCAGTCATGTCCGATTCTTTGAGACCCCATGAATCACAGCACGCCAGGCCTCCCTGTCCATCACCATTTCCTGGAGTTAACTCAAACTCACGTCCATCAAGTCAGTGATGCCATCCATCCATCTCATCCTCTGTTGTCCCCTTCTCCTCCTGCCCCCAATCCCTCCCAGCATCAGGGTCTTTTCCAGTGATTCTTTCTGGAGTTATTTCTCCACTGATCTCCAGTAGCATATTGGGCACTTAACCGACCTGGGGAGTTCCTCTTTCAGTATCCTATCATTTTGCCTTTTCATACTGTTCATGGGGTTCTCAAGGCAATTAATACATTTAAAAATGACTTGGAAGTTGAATGTTGACTTATGAATTTCTGCTGAGAGAGGAAGATGGCGAGAGAGAGAGTCAAAGGAAGAGGCAGAGATAAAATGAGATTTGGGGTTTTGCCGTTTTGTTCACTTAGTGGTATACCCATGAAAATATTATCTAGTTCATGTCTTTGTATTTTAACTTCACACACACCCATACACACTTACGTTGTATACTATACAAATATAATATTAAGTAGTTTTTTCCATTTCATTAATTTCTGAAATATAATGAATTATATTTGATTTTTTTCAATCAACATCACATTTTATAGGTAGCTGTGGGGCTGTATATAGAGCTAGCTCATGGACTATAACTGCTGAATAAGAGTAGAAAAATACACCAAAATGTGTTTTCTTGTTCTTCTAATTACTGGTATCTTGCATATGGCCAATAGTCTCCATTACAAATAATGCTTCTATGAACATCTTTGTATATGACTTCTTATCTGTTCTCTGGGGCATGTAACTAGATATGGAGTTTCTTGGCTGTAGCATATATGTACCTGAACTTGATGAGATATTGCAAAATTGATCTTCAAAATAATTTTACCAGTTGTCTCCATAACTGACAGCTCTTGTTCTCTTATGTGCAAAAGAGGTGTTTTAATGGATTGGGGGAATGAAATGCATTTTAAAATATGAAAAAGAGAAAGTGGGAGATGGAAGGTAGAAGCAGTGAACACAAATATCTGTTTTGTGATGGATGCCATAAGAAACAAGAGAGTCATTTATATTATCAGTTATTTTCTAAGCATTGAGGTAACATCAGTAGAGAGAAAAGTCAAGTTTCTGCCCTTTGGGAGCTTACATGTCAGGAAGACAGAATATGATCAAATAAATATATAGTATAACATCATTTGGCTTCCCAGGTGGAATTAGTGGTAAAGAACCTGTATGCTAATGCAGGAGACATAAGAGACGTGGATTTGATCCCTGGGTCAGGAAGATCCTCTGGAAGAGGGCTTGGCAACCCATTCCACTGTTCTTGCCTGGAGAATCCCATGGAGAGAGGAACCTGGCAAGCTACAGTTCACAGGGTTGCACAGAGTCAGACATGACTGAAGTGACCTAGCACACACATACACATAATGTCTTTAATAAGTGTTACAGAGTAGGATAATTTCAGATAAGAAAGAGATGAGGGGAGTAAAAGATGTGCGTTGGAGATCAGAGATAAAGATGTTTTACAGATGAGGCATTAGACCAGCAATAACTTGGTACAGTAAAACCTTTGGAGGTGATATGTGAGGAAACATACCTAAATGGTGTGAGTATACAGTCCAGTACAGTAGATATTCTGGGGAGAGGTAACAGTCCCTGCAAAAGGTTCAAGGCAGAAATGTGATTAATATGTTCAAGGCATGACAGAAATACCCAAGTGCCTGGATTAAAGTGATTGAGGTATGCAGTCTTAGAAAATGAACATAAAATTTTGGCAGAGGTCTGACCACATAGGGTTCTTTTGATATGTGACATTCAAATGTTATTCCAAGTGTGACCTAACATGATTAGAGCTTTTAAAACAACTCATGATCTTTTCTTTTCTTTCTTTCTTCTTTTATAACCTTGCTTCCTGCATTAGACCAAGAGTGGAAACAGAGAGGCTAGGTTATTTTCATCATGGCTGAGAAAAAAATCAGAAGTGGAAGAAGTAAACTTAATGGAATTAAAAGTTAATTGAAAGTATTTGCTGAAAGAGTGGTTGAAAACCAGGAGATAAAGAAAAGAATAGCTTTCTGCCCTGAGCATCTGGGACAAAAACAATGACAGTACCTTTTGTGGGAAAGTCTGGTACAGGAGCAGACTTGAGGAAACAAAAAGAGGAAGTAATAGCTGTTCACATATTAAATGTTAGCTATTTAGTAAGCATCAGAGGGAAGATTTCAAGTAGGAGTTAGAGATGTTAGTCTAGAATCCACAGGGGAGGCAGGGCTAGAGGTAATAATATGAAGAATCACCAGGTTTCATAAACCCAGTGAACATACATGATCACCAAGGGATGGATGCAGATAGGAGAAAAAGCTCATAATGGATCCCTAGTCTCTCAAAATTGTTGAAAGAGAAAAAGCAATAGCAGAGGCCCTAAGTAACTGTTTCTTGAGTAGTAGCCATGAAACCAAGAGGGCACGGCACCCTCTGGACCAACTAAAAATGTGCTGTTTGTTTCGTTCTTGGATATCTCCTATTTCTTGTTTCTCTCTAGACAACAGGCTATGAGCTCCTTGAGGGAGCTCTGGTTTCTAGAACTCACTATTAGTGGCTTGTACTCAGTAAGCACTCAATTCTTGTTGAAAAAAATGAAAGAGCAGGTATCAAAGTGTCAATAATTCTAGAAGGTATGGCACATAATTTTGAAGGAAGAACTGAAAATAGTATATGAAGTGTCCTAAGAGCTTATTGCCCTAGCACTTATGATAGGGCTAAATGAAGATGTGCTACTCTCGGAGAAGAGCATGAAGGAGGGAGGCTGAAAAGCATAAAAGCAAATTCTAAATGCCTCACAGCTTTGCCTTTGGCTAAACATGGGGCTGAGACTAGATTTAAGGGAAAAAATAGCAAATATTGAAATTTTGGAAAAATATGAACTATTAGTAGCCTAGATTTATATAAATTATTGTAGTTATATATATATATATATATATATATATATATATAATATATCTGCCATGTTCGTTACCTGCCAATTTCTTAAAGAGATAATAAAAGCCTTCATTTTCCACTTTGACACCATCAAAATGTAGCATAGATTCAGGCAGGCTTATAGATGATGCTTTCCAATAATATACACACAGTAGGTAACCCTGAATCTTATAAGGAAGACTTTTTTTTCAGGTAAAAATAAGATTAAACTAGATTCAGCCTAGGGCAAAATTCCATTTCTGATTTATTGATATTTTTGGTTGGTTAAATCACCACAGGGGAATTATGTTAGAAAAGCAATATGTGTCATTGTAGTGAAACTTAACCCTGTATCCAATAAATGACAAGCAGCACTTATATTTTGCTTTGCTATGTAATGAAGACCTGGGAACATATAAACTGTCCTGAATATAGATTTCTTTTACCCGGGGCAATACCAAGGAACATAAAGGCTTCAAATCACTAAATATAATAAAACATGAGGTTCTACTCTAATTAGGGTTCTGCTATTATTTAAAATGCTTTTATGTCAAGGAATAACTACATATAACAATATAAATTATGAACACCTTTCTTCTGAAATGTTAGAATAGAAGGATTAAAATAATGAAGACAATGTCATCCTTCACTGTTCTTCCTACATAATAAAATTGAATGAATCATTATCTGTGAATTATAAAATATACACAGCATTTTTCTAGACTCAGTAATAATAAAAATCTTTAATGTTAATTTATCAGTATGTTTTTATTTTAGATAACTATCTGAAAGTGCAAGTGTGTATCCACAAATTGAAGTAAATGGTATATAATTACTACATTTGAGTAATAGAGGTAGCCATATGCAAATACTTAAAAGCATAAAAAAAAAAAAATGAAAGGGGAGAATATAGGATTCAGAACATGCCAGATCAAGGTTTAATTGTAGTCCTACCAACTATAAGTCCTTGAGCAATTATCTTTTGTGAGTTACAGTTTTCTCATTTCTATTTAGTGGGAGAAACTTACAGGTACCTATCAGTTAAATAAAGTAAAACTGAAAATTGACTAGCATTAACTAATAAAGTATGTGTCTTCTGAAAAGCACCAGACTTTATTAGGTTTTGCAAAGCATTAAATAATCTTGGAATTGAAAATGACTTTATAGTTTCTCTCATAGAACATTTTCCCAAAGGAACTGTACAAATAAAATCTTGGTCTATAGGAATTCACAGACTCTTTTCATGTGTCTTAAAATCAATGAATGGAGGTGAGTGTGTGTTCTTAAAAATAATATTGAATTCAGCTGAGCTTTTTATTTCAAATATATTATCCAATCACTAAACAAGTCTGTATTAAAGACTGTAGTTTAGATACATATGTATATACAATTGCCAGATAATATACAGAACAACCAGATACAGGATTGCCAGATACTGTATTTGAATTTTAGATATGTAAGGAGATCAGCCCTGGGATTTCTTTGGAAGGAATGATGCTAAAGTTGAAACTTCAGTACTTTGGCCACCTCATGCTAACAGTTGACTCATTGGAAAAGACTCTGATGCTGGGAGGGATTGGGGGCAGGAGGAGAAGGGGACAACAGAGGATGAGATGGCTGGATGGCATCCCTGACTCGATGGACGTGAGTCTGAGTGAACTCTGGGAGTTGGTAATGGACAGGAAGGCCTGGCGTGCTGTGATTCATGGAGTCGCAAAGAGTCGGACACGACTGAGCAACTGAACTGAACTGAACACATATTTTAAGTAAAAGTTTGTCCCATAAAATATTTAGGACTGAGCGACTGAACTGAACTGAACTATACTTAAAAAAGTCATTTATCTGAAATGCAAATTTAACTGGGTATTATACGTACATTTGTATTAGTCATTCAGTCATCTCCAACTCTTCCTTGACCCCATGGACTGTAGCTAACCAGACTTCACTGCCCATGGAAATCTACAGGCAATAATACTGGAGTGAGTTGCCCTTTCTTTCTCCAGGGGATCTTCCTAAACCAAGGATTGAACCCAGGTCTCCTGTATCACAGGCAGATTCTTTACCATATGAACCACCAAGGAATATTTTCTGCTAAAACTGGCAGGCCTAAGTGTAAAGGTTTCAGATTTCAAAAATAATAAATGCATGATAGTGTTGCAGAATAGGTATAATACTGCAGGCAGTACATGTGGAATCTGATTGTGAATTCCCATTTTCCTCCTGTTTTTAGTGGAGTGATTTAAACTATCTGGGTCTTGTTCATGTTATTTAGTGAAAAAAGGATGGTAATTCAAAAATTATTTTAGATGAATATATCTTTTGGGGATCTAGAATTCTGTAAAACGTAATTAAAGTATTCATCTCACATCTCAGATATGTGATTTACTGCCATATGACCAGAATTGAAAGAGACACCTGTACCCCAATGTTCAAACAGCACTGTTTATAATAGCCAGGACATGGAAGCAACCTAGATGTCCGTCAGCAGACGAATGGATAAGAAAGCTGTGGTACATATACACAATGGAGTATTACACAGCCATTAAAAAAATACATTTGAATCGGTTCTAATGTAGTGGATGAAACTGGAGCCTATTATACTGAGTGAAGTAAGCCAGAAAGAAAAACACCAATACAGTATACTAACGCATATATATGGAGAAGGCAATGGCAACCCACTCCAGTACTCTTACCTGGAGAACCCCATGGATGGAGGAGCCTGGTAGGCTACAGTCCATGGGGTCGCTAAGAGTTGGACACGACTGAGTGACTTCACTTTCACTTTTCACTTTCACTTTTCACTTTCATGCATTGGAGAAGGAAATAGCAACCCATTCCAGTGTTCTTGCCTGGAGAATCCCAGGGACAGAGGAGCCTGTTGGGCTTCTGTCTATAGGGTTTCACAGAGTCAGACACGACTGACGTGACTTAGCAGCAGCAGCAGCAGCAACACATATATATGGAATTTAGAAAGATGGTAACGATAACCCTGTATGAGAGACAGCAAAAGAGATACGGATGTACAGAAGTCTTTTGGACTCTGTGGGAGTGGGAGAGGGTGGGATGATTTGAGAGAATGGCATTGAAACATGTATAATATCATATATGAAATGAATCGCCAGTCCAGATTCGATGCATGATGCTGGATGCTTGGGGCTAGCGCACTGGGACGACCTGGAGGGGTGGTACGGGGAGGGGGGGAGGGAGGTGGCTTCAGGATGGGGAACACGTGTATACCTGTGGCAGATTCATGTTGATGTATGGCAGAACCAATACAGTATTGTGAAGTAATCAATCTCCAATTAAAATAAATAAATATATATTTAAAAAATAAAAAAGGAAACACTGTCTAAAAACAAACAAAAAATAAATAAATAAACTCAGCCTAAAATAGAAATAAATAAATAAATAAAATAAAAGCACCAAAAAGTTAAAACATAACTATTATGTTATACAATTCCCCAAGTAGTAGTATATTGATTTGGAAGTTTCTCAGTCTAGAATACTGAACCAAGAGGATCTAACCGTGAGAAAAATTAAATTTTTTTATCTTTCAGTTATTAATAAAGAGAATTATAATCACTTACTCTGGCTTTAAAATGATCTTCCAAATTAGATTATTGAAAATACATAATGTTCTAAAAGGTAATATTTCACTAGGAGAATCAATAATATGGTTATCAGTGCCTTTAAATATAACTTTACATTATATAAATCAATATAGAAAGAGGTACTTGAATTTTGACAGTCTTTAATAGCATTGAAAGAAATTAAGGAAGAGCTAAAGAATGGAAAGACATCTTTTTTTTTTTTTTTTTCCTGCTGACTGGGACACAATATTTTTAGGATGGCTATACTTCCCAAATTGATCTACAGAATCAACACAATTTCTATTAAAATCTTGGCTGCAATTTTTTTCACAGGAATTTTCTAGCTGATCCAAAAGTTTAAATGGAAATTGAAGGAACTTGAAAAAGAAGAGCAAAGTTGAGGACTCACTCTTTGTGACTTCAAACTTCTGCAAAGCTATAGCAATCAAGGCAGTGAGGTACTCACCTAAGGATAAACACTTAGAGCCTGAAAAAAAGTAGATATTTCAGAAGTAAACCTATATATTTATGGTCAGTTGAGTTTAGACAGGGAGTCAAGATAATTCATTGAAGGAAAGAAGTCTCTCCAATAAATTGTGCTGGAACAACTGGATATCTGCATGTAAAAGAAGGAAATCGAACACCCCCCTCATATTACATGCAAAACTTAGCTCAGAATGAATCACAAACCCACATTTAATATCTAAAATTATAAAAATTTCAAAAAGAAAGCACAGGAGTAAATATCTGAAGCATTGATTTAGGCAACTGTTTCTTAGACATTATACTCAAAGCAAAAACAACAAAAGACAAAAAATAAACGGAATGTCATCAAAGTTAAAATCTTTGTGCTCTAGAAAATGCATACCAAGAAAGTCAAAGGACAGTCCACAGAACGGGAGGTAATATTTGCAAATCACATCTCTTGTAAGTAACTTGTATCCAGAATATATAAATAGTTTTACAAGTGAACATTAAAAAATGGGCAAAGATTTGAATGGAAATTTCCCTAAAGAAGATAGATGAATGGCCAAGGATTGCATGAATAGATGTTCAACATCAGAAGTTATTCATTGGGGGAAATGCAGTCAAAGCCATTATCAGACATAATTCAAAACCACCAGGACTGCTACAATGAAAAAATTGGACAATAACAAGAGTTGGTAAGGCTATGGAAAAATTGTTTCCTTCATAAGTAATTGGTCAGAATGTAAAATGATACAGCCACTTTGGACAACAGTTTGGCAGTTTCTCAAAAAGTTATGGGCTTCCCTGGTGGCTCAGAGGGTAAAGCGTCTGCCTGCAATGCAGGAAACCTGGGTTTGATTCCCGGGTCGGGAAGATCCCCTGGAGAAGGAAATATCAACCCACTCCAGTATTCTTGCCTGGAAAATCCCATGAATGGAGAAGCCTGATAGGCTACAGTCCATGGGGTCGCAGTCGGACATGACTGAGTGACTTCACTTCACTTGACTTCACTTCAAAAAGTTATACCTAGAGCTAACCATAAAACCCAGCAGCTGCACTCCTAGGAATATTCACAAGAGATCTAAAAACACACGTCCATACAAAAACTTACACACAAATGTTCATAGCAGCATTATAATGGCCAAAGTAAAAGATCCCAAATTCCCATGAATTGATTAGATTAAACATACAGTGTGGAACATCATTCAGTTACAAAATGAACATACTAATAATGTGCTACAGCATGAATGAACCTTGAAAACATTCTGCTTAGTTAAAAAGACCAAATATAGAAAACTACAAATTGTATGATTCCACTGATAACATCAAGAATAGGCAAATCAACACAGACTAAAATAAATTAGTGATAGCCAAGTGTTGGGAGAGAGCATAATGGAGAGTGCCTGTTAATGAATATAGGGTTCCATTTGGGGGTGATGAAAATATTCCAAAAGTAGATAGTGTTGATGGTTACTCATCTCTGAATATACTAAAGAACACTGAATAGTATACTTAAAGGGGGTGTGTTTTATAAATGAGTATTTTATCTCAATCAAACTGCTATTAAAATAAAAAATAAAATTGAAAATAAAGTTGTTTATCTAGTTACTCATTTAAATTTTTAAGAGGTGCTGATCTACTTGACAGCATAGGTATATGGAAGTCCACTTGAGTTTGGAAATTAATACATCTGTAGGATTCTTATGCATTACAAGTCTAGGTCAAACTATGCTGTATAACCAGGCCCTTGAGATGGAACTATATTTAGTTCAGCTTCCTCTTGCTGACTGTCCTTGTTTTTTGTTTTGTTTTCACATAGCATTTTCCATTTGTACTCTAACTACTAGTTAGTTACATGGGTCTTTGCACTCTGGAAGGGCATAATATAAGGCAAAATATGAAGTTCATGTTAGAGCACTTTTTATACTATGGGAAACCCTCTGGATAACTAAATATCTAGGTGACATTTCTGCAGAGAGAGGGAGGAGCTTAGAGTGACATCCCAAGTTTTTATTTTGCCTTTAAAGTTTTACGATGTAATGTTTTATATACCAATATGAATAGAGTAATGAATTACATTATCTATTTTTCAACTAAACAATATTGAAAACTATCATAAAACTGTCTCTGTGCAAAAACTTGAATAAAGAAAATAGTAACAATGATTGGAAGCAAACAATGAGTAAATGTCAGCTAGACACCACTATCCCTAGAAAGAAGTTTGGTTAGCCAAGATTATAAACTATAAACGATGAGATTGCAATATAACATTAAAAATATAAAACCTACAACTTCTCTGCAGTATAATTGTGGCACCTTAACAAGATAGATTGGAAATTATTTTTCAAATAATAATTCTCAGACTATAGGGAATATATTTTAGAAATATCTCCATTTTTGTATGTCAGTATGCCCCAGGGAATTAAAAGATTGCACCATTTTAGTAAATCTAAAATTGAACAATTGATAGACAAAGTATATGTAATCTTTAAAGAAAATGTTTTAAGCAAGGAGATTCTGACAGTTTAAAAATATTTTATATATAAAAATTTGACACTTTCTGATTAGTTTTAAAACATGACAGAATTGTGCTGGTAAAATTTACATACCCTAGCCAACTTTCAACAATAATAAAAATCAGTAGTTGGTAAATGATTAAGAAATAAGCATCATAAGTACTCACAGAGAAAAATGTCTCTTTGCAATTTAGCACATCTTTGAGTAAAGCATTGTTTTCACTTATGAAAAGCTTAAAACTAGTCTAAATTAATGAATTTGAACCTTGGGCCTTCTAATCACCTTTGAATAAAGAGTTAGGAAGGGAAACAAAATCAATGATTTACCATCATCATAAATAATCATAAGGATGGATTTTATCCTTGTTTTACAGAAAGAAATCTAAGCTTCAGAAACACTGAATAATTTTCCGAAGTTAACACAGGGATTGATCCAGCATTCAAACCTATGCTGCCTGACTCCCCAGCCAGACTTGCTGCACTTCCCTTAGGAATTATCATTCTTTTGAATACAAAATATTTAACTCTATTAAGTTAAGTAGAATTATTTTTTACCCAACTTGTAACTTATTCTGTAAGGGATATGTGATTTCCTGTCTCGTTGACTTTAAGTTTGGCCAGATGATATGCTTTGGCCAAAGAGAGGGGCTTAGAACAGCATCGCCTCATCATAGTGGATGCTTTAACTATGATTGCGTGGTTCCCCCTGTCTCTCTTGTGCCCTGCCCCTCTACCACCAGCCTCATACAGCTTAGAAGGCAGTTGCCTTTTCAGTCTGGGTTTCAGATAAGAAACATAAATCCTGGTAGAGTCCAGCAGAAGCACCAGCCAATGAGAAGCTCTCATATAATATGAGCAGGAAATAAAAGTTTGTTTATTAAAACCAATGAGATAATTTGTTTCTCTTTCTTCTTTGTCTTTTTTTGCCCTACTGCAAAAGATGAAAACGTATATTCCATTTATCTCTCACTTCAGTTCAGTTCAGTCGCTCAGTGGTGTCCGACTCTTTGCGACCCCATGAATTGGAGCACACCAGGCCTCCTTGTCCATCACCAACTCCCAGAGTTCACTCAGACTCACGTCCATCAAGTCAGTGATGCCATCCAGCCATCTCATCCTCTGTCATCCCCTTCTCCTCCTGCCCCCAATCCCTCGCAGCATCAGAGTCTTTTCCAATGAGTCAACTCTTCGCCTGAGGTGGCCAAACTACTGGAGTTTCAGCTTTAGCATCATTCCTTCCAAAGAAATTCCAGGGCTGATCTTCAGAATGGACTGGTTGGATCTCCTTGCAGTCCAAGGGACTCTCAAGAGTCTTCTCCAACACTATAGTTCAAAAGCATCAGTTCTTCAGAGCTCAGCCTTCTTCACAGTCCAACTCGCACATCCATACATGACCACTGGAAAAACCATAGCCTTGACTAGACGGACCTTAGTCGGCAAAGTAATGTCTCTGCTTTTGAATATGCTATCTAGGTTGGTCATAACTTTTCTTCCAAGGAATAAGCGTCTTTTAATTTCATGGCTGCAGTCACCATCTGCAGTGATTTTGGAGCCCAAAAAAATAAAGTCTGACACTGTTTCTACTGTTTCCGCATCTATTTCCCATGAAGTGATGGGACCGGATGCCATGATCTTCGTTTTCTAAATGTTGAGCTTTAAGCCAACTTTTTCACTCTCCTCTTCCACTTTCATCAAGAGGCTTTTTAGTTCCTCTTCACTTTCTGTCACAAAGGTGGTGTTATCTGCATATCTGAGGTTATTGATATTTCTCCCAGCAATCTTGATTCCAGCTTGTGCTTCTTCCAGCCCAGTGTTTCTCATGATGTTCTGCATATAAGTTAAATAAGCAGGGTGACAATATACAGCCTTGACGTACTCCTTTTCCTATTTGGAACCAGTCTGTTGTTCCATGTCCAGTTCTGACTGTTGCTTCCTGACCTGCATACAGATTTCTCAAGAGGCAGGTCAGGTGGTCTGGTATTCCCATCTCTTTCAGAATTTTCCACAGTTTATTGTGGTCCACACAGTCAGAGGCTTTGGCATAGTCAATAAAGCAGAAATAGATGTTTTTCTGGAACTCTCTTGCTTTTTCGATGATCCAGCAGATGTTTGCAATTTGATCTCTGGTTCTCCTGCCTTTTCTAAAACCAGCTTGAACATCAGGGAGTTCACGGTTCATGTATTACTGAAGCCTGGCTTGGAGAATTTTGAGCATTACCTTACTAGCGTGTGAGATGAGTGCAAGTTGTGTGGTAGTTTGAGCATTATTTGGCATTGCCTTTCTTTGGGTTGGAATGAAAACTGACCTTTTCCAGTCCTGTGACCACTGCTGAGTTTTCCAAATTTGCTGGCATATTGAGTGCAGCACTTTCACAGCATCATCTTTCAGGATTTGAAGTAGCTCCACTGGAATTCCATCACCTCCACTAGCTTTGTTCATAGTGATGCTTTCTAAGGCCCACTTGACTTCACATTCCAGGATGTCTGGCTCTAGATGAGTGATCACACCATTGTGATTATCTTGGTCATGAAGATCTTTTTTGTACAGTTCTTCTGTGTATTCTTGCCACCTCTTCTTAATATCTTCTGCATTTATATCTAATCTTCATTAAATGCCTAGCAAATTCTTTCATGGATATCTTAAATAAATGCATATATAGTAAGATCTACTGTCTATTATGCATAGACAGGATTGATTCTACTTTTACAGGTGAACAATATGATCTAGTAATTATACTCGAGTAGAGAGGAATTTGGAATATAGATGATTAAATGCTTGTATGCTGTGTGCTCAGTCGTGTCTGATTCTTTGAGACCCCTTGAACGGTAGCCTGTTCCAGGCTCCTTGGTCCAAGGGATTTTCTAGGCAAGAATACTGGAGTGGGTTTGCCATTTCCTTTTCCAGAGAATCTTCCCAACCTAGGGATAAAACCCGCATCTCCTATATTGCCAGGCAGACTCTTTACCGCTGAGCCACCTGGGAAGCCCTCCTTTAGGTCACTGTCTTTCAGTGCTGCTACTAGAAAAGCTACATTTGGTTTCGCATCCCCTTGCTTCTGTCGTTGTTCCCCGTTGTTGAATACTTAAAAACATCTACTTATTGAGAAGGATTCATTTCAAATACACTATCTAATTTCTCTAATTTTTTAATCTCTGGGGCACTTTGCCTGATGAAGGTCATATTTATCATCCTTACATTCTCAGGGGTCTCAGAGTCTGTATCTGTGTAGGACCTATGGTTTAGATCACTGTAGAGAACAAGTACCTTACATATTTCTATCTCTTTTAGGATGTATAGTGAGATTTGTTGTAAAGAAATTTATCCTTCCCTGCAGCCCTCAGGAACTGAGTGAACAGGTATGCAAAGAAAATTTTTTGTGGATCAGCTGTGCTCAGAATGACATAAACAGTAATGTTCAAACAATATTCAGGAAAAAAAAAAGTTTTCTGTAAAGAATCTATTGTTGAAATTTAGTTACTCATTGGTTGCCGTCAGATTAGGAAAAGCTGATTATTCAGATCTCACTGGCCCACTAATAGAACTGTTTATCCAAAATGTAATTCTACTTGATATTGCCAATTGATATTAAGTGCCACTGTAAGGAAACTACAGTCTCATGAAACTCATTCTACCTGTGTCTCCTTTAAGAATAATTTGAAGATCTTGTTTATTATACAACAGAGAAATTTCTGTCTGCAATTTATACAAAGAATAATACACTTCTCATTAGAAAGCAGTTTGTTTTGGTTGTATCTTTGCAGTAAATTTGTCTAATTGGGTTTCTTTAGTTTTATGTATGAAGCTAAAAATCTTAAAGTAAATTTGGCATTGACTTTTTTTTTCTTAGCCATATTTTCACTATAATTTTAGGTCATTGCATTTTTGTTCATTGTTTCTTTTTTTATTTTACACTTATTTATTATGTTGTACTTTACATATTATTGTTAATCCTTTAAAACCTTTCTGGAACAAATTATAGCATCAATATAAAAATATATTTTTTATAATTCTGAAATTAATCCATATACATCGTAAGCTGCTTTCCCAAAATACAGAAGTGATAAAATAATATGTATTCAATATTTCAAGTAAAAATAGGTCTTTGTAAGCAGAAATAATATAACTGCATGAATTCTTGTTTTTAACCAAAACTAAAAATTACTGAATTCTTTCCATCCATACCCACTACCAGTGAGACCTACTACAGGAATAAACCTTCCTTGAACCATATTTCCTTTATCACCTGATTCTTAATAAAAGCATGCAGCTCACACTTCCATGTACATGTTAATAATCTTAGGATCTTGTTAAGATGCAGATTCTGATTCAGTAATTATGAAGAGGTCTGAGATTCTGCATTTCTTATACAATGATGTTGATACTGCTTGCCTACATATCACATATGAAAATGGCTAAACTCAACTATATGTTGGAGGAAATAAAAAATATATATATAGCTGCTCTCAAATTTGAAAAAAATATATGTGAGACCTGTAACCACATTTGAGGTCTAATATTCCATAAAACAGTAAAAACACTACATTTATCTGGTTGTTCATCTGAAACTATTCAATAAAGTATATATTTGCATTGTGTAATTTATAGAACCAAAACAATATTTAGCACAGGAACCTAGAGAATAATAAATGAGTAAACATTTTCATCTTGAGAAAAAAGGAACAAAAAAAGGAGTTGCCAGCATCAAAATCAGAATTTGAGTTAATAAATTTCAGCATATTATAAAAACAAGTTCTGGAATTTAAGTTGTGTAGTTAGCTAAAAGAAGACATGATTGTTTATGCATTTTGTTTTGGTTTAAACAAATCTGTTGGCATTCTGCAAAGAGAAACAGAGACAAATGGTTTAAACAGACCTTCGCTCTGTGTTTCAGTACACTGCCATAAAACAAGTTAGATGAAATTAAGCATGCAGCAAGATGGAAAATTTTTGCTGGCGTTATCACAAGTGCTTACCATAAATATATTATAGTACATGCACAAAGACTGCACGGAAAGCTAGTGCTATCAAACTGTGAATTGATTTCATCCATACTTTTCATACTGGCTGCTTTTGTTTGTTTATTTTGGTTTGCTTTGTTTTGTGTGATTATCATTCACAAATGAAATATGCAGAAAAACACACCATTAATTTTCTCCATTATTTGTGAAGCATTAATGAGGAATTATGTAAACACTGATATTTTTAATGAAGACAGCTTTCCTTTTAGTGAATTTATTGCGACTAGGGGGATAGGAGTATTTCATGTTATTAAAAATAAATCTGCAGAAAAAAAATATGCCTTTCTGACACTAGACTGTGATCTTTTTAGAGGATTTTCATTTTATTCATCTTTGATGCTCAGAGCCTAGCATAACTGTTGTTGAGTAATTATACGCTAAATTGTTGCTTCTTCAAGCTATATCATATAATAATAAGAAAAGCTTGTTAGGTCAAATTAATGCTATATTAAGCTCAGTTTTCTAATATTTGGAATAGCCATCAAAACCTAATTTTATAAGCAGCTATAACTGATGAAGGAGGTTATGACAGAAACACATTGCCATTTGATTTATTACAGAACCAAGAGTTATATGATCAACAGAAGATCAAAATCTTTATTTTTCTTTTTAATTTTATAAAGCATATAAAACTACTCGGATTATAAGAAATATCTTTACAGTGTTTTCATGGTGCTTGGCATTTCTATTCTGGCCTTTAATGCAATCACCATAAGGCTTATGGTCTAGGAATTTCAGACTTCTTTTGAAGTCATACACTCAAAAATTTTCTCATTATTATCAATCAATTTTTCTCCTCTCTTAATGATGAACATAAGCCATATAGGCATATAATCTGCATATGCTATACAACTGATTTGCAAAAATTTATTCAATGTCTGTTTGTGCCAATTGCTGTACCAATGAATAAGAACTAAGTTTGCCTTCATCATGTTCATAATCTAGTGGGTACTATTGGACTTTTCATTGTTTTCTGAACTTGTAGTTTACAGTATTACCCAAAAAAGTCTCATCTCATGAGTCACCTAATTTTTTCTTTATTAAAATTTGATACTTCTTTGTATTAACACTTCTAACAATCCCACTAATTTTGTCCTTTTAATTAGACTTGAATATTTTTAAAATACCTAAATATGAAGCACAAACTCAGCAGAAATACTACAGACTAGTGGGTGAGTGTGTCTCTGCATGTAAAGATTCCTGAAGGATTCAAAACTAGACTTGAAGAAATGCAAAAACCTATGCTGTTCTTGAATAATAATGTACAAACAGATATTAAAATATTTTACAAGTAACTTTAATCAAAATTAATTAGTAGAGGAAATGGATAAGAATAGGAAATTCTAAAATAAAGTATATTTAAACATTTTGTATATGAAAAGGTGACAAATCAGTGGAAAATGAAGAATGTTTTGAGAAGAATATTGCATAATTGGATAATCATGTTACCCAATCCAAACTCCTACTGCTTACTGTACAATAGGCCAATAAATGGAGGTATGAGGTTTGGGGGTAAAGAATGGCAACTTTATCCTGAAAGCCAGCAACTTGAGAAGATGGCAGACTATTGTCCGAAAGAACCATCTTGTCTGAGTTAGAGGTCAGGCTTCTATTATATTAAAAGATTATACTTGCAGACCCAGCAAGGGGGGTGATAATCTTTTGTTCTTGCAGCTGTTCATGAAGGTCTGGTCAAGGTGTTCCTGTAAACCTACAACCAGACAAATATTTTCTGTTCTGCAACTTTTTAACCTCTATCTAAATGAAAAGCGTTACATCTCTAAAGGTCAAGCCTAGGAGGCAGAGCCTTGAAAAAGGACTATTAGGTGTATTTCAGGCTACAGACAACATTCCTTTACAAAGATGCAGAGTCAGCAAGACTAAGCACAGGCAACAGAGCACAAAGGTTCAAGCTAAAAGAAAAGCTCCAATATGGAGGCAGGTTTGTTTGTCTCTGTTACAAGCATTTGGAAAAATTTTAATGTGATCTGGTTCAGATGCCACATACAAGAAAATAGACAATTTAGAAGTGCATGAAAGATTTACAGATAAAATAAACATTTATAAATGCTAAAAAATTCAGGCAATTTTTCTGTGAAATAGCTGTGGGGAAATGTTCCTGAATAATGCTCAAAGTCAGGAGTTGTGATATGAAGCTACATAGAAATTTTAAACTTACATATGAAAATACACTAAGGTAAGAATTAAAGAGCGAAATACTGTGAGAAAATTAGAATAATAGCAAAAAGTTATGCTGAATATATTACATTTTTAAAAAATTCTAAAAATGATAGGGAAAAGACTATAATTTATAGAAAACAGGCAACAAATAGAAGCACTCTACAGAAACTATTATTTGTAATTAGGAGAAATGTAAATTAATACTATATGAAATACGACATCTCACCCATGGTGACATTTGACTTTAGACAACATGCTTTCTTGATAAGGTCATGGAAAGCAAGTATATTTTACAGTATTAGGGATAATCAATGTGTTTCAGTGTGCTCAGTAGTGTCCGACTCTTTGTGGCTTCATTGACTATAGCCAGCAAGGCTCCTCTGCCCTTGTAATATTCCAGGCAAGAATACTGGAGTGGGTTGCAATTTCCTACTAGGATCTTCCAATCTAGGTATCCAACCCCTGTCTCTTGCCTCTCCTGAATTGTCATGGGGATTCTTTACCACTGGCACCACGTGGGAAGCCCATTGGAGATAATGCAAAATGTAACAACCTCCTGTGCTGTGCTTGCTTAGTCCCTCAGTGGTGTCTGAGTCTTTGCAGCCTCATGGACTGTAGTCTGCCAGGCTCCTCTGTCCATGGGGATTCTCCAGGCAAGAATACTGGAGTGGATTTCCATGCACTCTTCCTAATAACCTCCTGCAGAGGTGAATTTGGTTCTAACTTACAAATTTAGAATGGTGTTTATCTTTTAACCCAGGAAGGGATTTCAAAGACATACTGTGAATATTCAAAATGGTATATGCTGAAGGCTATTCTCTGCAGTATATTGTAAAATAATTAACCTCCAATTAAAATAAATAAATTTATTTTTAAAAAATAAAAATAAAATAGCAAATGATTGGAAAGAACCTAGATGTTCATCAATAATGAAATGTGTAAGAAATTATTGCACATATGCACCACGGTTGGTACCATTTAAAAAAGATAATCTATGGATACTTAAGGCTGAACTTTAGGATATACTGTTTCTCTAAAATGTAAGTAGTTAATATCTATTTTTTTTTTACCAATATAGTAGTTAATATCTTAATAAAACTTATAAAATGAAAATATATATGCCTATTTGCTAATCAGCTCAAATAAGTTGACTGAAAATGAACAGCATTAATAAAAGTAGCTAATTAAGGGGATGGAGAGAAGAGGGTGAAGAGGATATTTTGGAAGCTAGACTCTCTAACTGTATCTTGTGTAATATTCACATAATATTTGAGCAAAGAGCATTTTTAATACTTAAATTATCATCTCTAACTACTATTTCTTTATCTAAAGAAACAAGACTCCTTAAGGAAATAGTAAGACCTGTACAATGTGAAACTGGAACTTTAAACTAGAAACCAAGGATGCTACTAAAGACTACTAGTGTTATGCCATAAGGAGACCAATGCCAATAGAAAGAGACTTCCTCTGGCCAAAATGTTGCAATATGGAGAAACCATATATGGAGGGCTTTTGCCTAAAAACAAAGTGGGATCTAGTTTTTAGTTAAATTTTCTTCTACCTAGTTTCTGTAAACTGATTTATCTAAAAACTACTTTGTAGTACTTTTTCCATAGAAATGGGGAGAAAATAAATTTACTTTCCCTTCTTTTTAAAACCAAGAGAAGGGATTTTTAAGACAAAATTAGGACATATTGGCCAGCGCTGGATGAAGTTTATGAGACATATATACTGATTTCAGACTCTGCAAGCATAAGTCTAAATATAAAGGACTATGACTATCAAGACCCAAGACAGAGGAAAGAAAGGAAGCAAAGGGAAGGGAAGGGAAAGGAAGAAGGGGGGGGGGGGGGGGGGAAGGCAGGCAGGCACTGCTAGGAGCCAGCACTTCCCCAGTGGGCTACCAGTTCAATTCAGTCGCTCAGTCGTGTCCGACACTTTGCGACCCCATGGATTGTAGCCTGCCAGGCTCCTCCGTCCATGGGATTTTCCAGGCAAGAATACTGGAGTGGGTTGCCATTTCCTTCTCCAGGGGATCTTCCCAACCCAGGGATGGAACCCAAGTCTCCCTCATTACAGGCAGATGCTTTGCCATCTGAGCCACCAGTGCCTATTTACCAGGGGCCAGTGGATCTGCCCAGAATTACTAAAAGGAATTCTATCCAGGAAGGTCATCTGGAAGTCAAAGAGATCTCAGTGAATGATAAACTGTCAAATTTCCTCAGTGAAGAGTATATTGAAAATTCATTAGCCAGTGAAAATATGAAAGAACTGTACTTGGAGCTTTCTATCAGGAGCTTTGTCAAGAATTCCCACACACAAAAATGCCCAGGGGAGAAAACTCAGCCGCTGAAGATTTGGCACATACAGGGCACCAACACTCAAACTGGAAGACCTTTCCTGCTCCTTTCCATCCACCTAAGAGGGACCAAGATCCTTGGCTGGGATCTTTGAGTTAGAGCATAGTAACCAGTTTATGAAGCCTCTGTCCTCACTTGAAATCTTCAAACTTAGGTTAGGCTTCAGCTGTTGATGGTGAAAAGTTTACAGTTTTCACATGTTTGGAACATTAAAATTACATAGGACAACACTTTTCATTTCTTAACTTGAGGCTCATTTTCTGACTGACTAGTGGCTGAAAAGCAATAGGTCCTGCTCAAGATTTCATGCAGATGTGGTAGACAAGGAGACTAGAAATCAGATGTATAAAAAGGAAAGGGGCCAAAAATAAAATTGTGTTGTGTTCATTGTTTATTTTGCACAACTCTTCAAAAAATTTTATAACAAATTACAAATGTGTAAGTTAAAAAAGTTATCATTCCTATTTATCTAATATTTATTTATGTAATATCTAAAAGAACTAAAGAGAATGAGAAATATTTAGTTTTAATATTACTTTCATGAACTTAAGCAAAACATTAAATATCCATTTAATGCTTAAGAATTCTTAATATGGAACATTCTATACACCTCTATTCTATGACACTGTGGGTATGTCAGAGGGAGAAAGAGAGAAGGTGAGTTTGAAACTGCATGAGCCTGCATTCATACACTGAAGGAGAAGAATTGTGGAAGAATATAAAGCACACCTGGGCCTCGAATCTCATGGAGTTACATAGAATAAGCTTTCAGGCTCTCATCATCAAAATTCACAAAGGGTTGATCGTGGGTCTGATCTCATATATATGAATCTCTGCACTACTATTCCACAAAGACACAAAAAAGGGTCAACCAAGGAACAGCAGAGGAGCCATGCTGGCATTCAATGAATGCACTAACTGCTTTTTTACAGTGTTCTTCAATGTGTTACTTCTATCATGCTGAGACCTGCATAAAAATGAAATGTCATACTTCACTACCCTTCCAGCCAGTGGTACAGTTTATTTTCTTGTCTTCTGATAGAGTTCACAAATTTAATAACTGCCTTTTATCCTGGTCTCTATACTCCCTTTCAGCTTCCTATTCAGTCTTCTCTCTCTGCAGGCTTGCAGGAAATGCCTCATTTTAGGTTTTCTATAACGGACATAATAGACAAGAAAAGCTAAAGAGGAGAGGATATTATCTATCATTTAGAAATGGACAAGGGGCAATCAGACCATTTTAATGGAAAGAAAGTGGGGGGTGGGGATATCTTGCTATTGTAGTATTTACCATGTTCTTTTGGGTGAGACAATTTAGATTGGAATAAATTGAGTAGTTTGTGTTGAAAAGGATATTACAATTCTTCTGATTTGTGTCCCTTTTGGAAAAAAAAAATGTCCTTAATCAAAAAAATAATAAGGTTAGTTTTAGGGAAATATAGATAAAATAGGACTGATTTTTCAGCTAATTAACAAATACAGTGATGAATTTGAGCATTTCTGCATGTGGCTATAATTAATAGTGATTTTGCAGGTCTCCACGTTTTCTAAATGACAATGACAATATTATTAATGAGGTGTATTATTGTACAGATTTTTTGGAAGTTAAGAAATAATAGAGTATAGTTCAGGCAATATTTCTAAAGACATATCGTCTGCTAGTGGTACCAAAAATCCTTCATTTACATTCTTATTAAGGTCTGAATAAACAGTGCACCACATTTGGGTTGCCTTTAAACACGCAGTCAGGCACATTACCAGCAAATTGCAAGAGTGAATTTGTAACGAGACATCTTTGTTCCTGTCCCATGCTCTATACCTTTCACCTCTTTGATTAAAAACACAGCATGTAAGAATGGATCTTTGTTAATCTCAGAGAAAATGGTTTCTAACATTGAATTATTTAAATTCTAATTGCAGTGCCTTGCCTATAAATAATCACCAGAACTTTTAACTAGATGATGTTTAATTCTCTTCTGAAATACCAAGTGGCTCTCAATGCTTCCACAGTTCTTCTTGCATCCCAATAAGTGAACATCAAAGTGTGTACTTTAGAAGAAGCCTGAGATTGATAATTGCTAAAATTGTTTTTCTACCATATTCTCTTCTTACTCCATGGCATTAGAATGCAGGAACATAATGTTATCCTGTGTACTCATAAGAATTCCAATACCAGATACATTTGATATAATGTGCTTTCATTATAATCTTCAGAATTTCATCAGAGTGCATTTCATGTCATTTTATTTTTTCTCTTGCAATGCTAAAGACATAGCGGACTTTGAGAGGAAATTGTGAGCTATCTCATAGTTAAATCATTCTTTTAGTGAAAATTTTCAGAGTTGATAAAATGTATTTTTAAATTAGATTACTAAGAAACTGTTCTTAAATTTTTGTGTACATAAGGATCATTTGAGGTGTCTGTTAAAAATAAATACTCCTAGCGGTACCTCTAGAGATTTGGATAAAATACTTCGGCAGGAGGCCCCAGACTCTGCATATTCAATTGTCACTCCTAATGTGATTCTGTTACACTTAACAAAAACACCTTTTGACACATTTGATTTTTCATTACAATGGCGACATTTTCAAATACCCTATTATCTTTAAATACAATCATATTTCCAATTCCTCTGAATTTGACTAGACAGTTTAGTTCATTTTATCTTTTCTTTCTTTAGGGTTAAACTTCCCCATCTCTCCTTAAAACAACTTTTAAGTTATCATCTCTTTCTTTTGTACTTATATAAATATGACACCCACCTGCTTGACTTTTCTTTGCCATTTTTTCCATGTCAATACATTATTGTTACTTGTTAAAATAATTCAAACTTGCTTATCATCTGTTGAACTACAGTACTGTCAAAGTGATTACGTACAGATAAACACAGAAGCTTTCAGATGTTGTGACTCTGACTCACAGTAAGAATTACATCTACTTTTATTAATGAACAGTTCCCTCCCCCAAATCAGTAGACATACTATAATTTGTATTTCATAGAATGTGTGAGTTTGGCAACACTTGAAAAGCCGACTCTTCTGATTCATGAATTTCTTCATACTATCTCTAATAGACATTGATTGTAGTTGGAACTCTTACAGGTACAGGAGAAACAGTGATGAGGACAGAAAAATGGAACTTACCTAAAACAGTTAGGAAAATAGAACAATACATATCTGAAGAAAATAGCAATTATATGTTAAAAGTGGGGTTTGAAAAATAGAAATAACACATCTAGAAAAAAGTAATAGCAGATAAATAGATAATATGTCTAGGTTATCTTTTCTGTCTTCTCCTGTTTCAGATCCTTGCATCTATTACTCAGCTCACATTTTTTTATCTTCCGCCAACTTTGGATTTTCATGTTTAAATATGAATCCTTGAAGTAAACTCAGGTGATGAATACACTGAACTACTCTTAGTTAAAACAGGATCTCTCATATAATGATGAGTGTTTTTAAGCAGGTAGCCAAGCTGGTAATAGAGTTTCCATTTCCATGTCTTTGAGTTTGATAACCTTGGTTGGTCTATACTTTCTTTTTTTCTTTTCTAATTTGACTTTTGAGGATTTTCAATTTGTGTCAGGAGAAATTTGTGTAAAGAGTTGGTGGAAATAGTTCCCTGTGATTTATTCTTCATATCTTTTGAATTGTAAATGTTTTTCTGTCTTTCACCTGAAATTTTGGGTTTATGTATTCTTTATCTGTTTTGTTTTTTCAAGATCTGGACTAAATGTCAACATTATGTAATTAATCCTGTGAATTCAAATGAAGAACTTTTCATATGGTAGAGATAATTCAACCTATCTGCGGTATACTTTTATCTTTCATCATCTGAAAATGAAAAGTAGGACTTTGTAATCCTGGCATTTTTACTGATAGGAAATATAATTTTTCCATGTTAATTAGCTTAAGTAATACATTGTTGACATTTATTTCAATGAATAAAACAAACAAAAAAACCCAAAAAGTAAAAAGGCAACATTAGAGGTACAGAATCAACTGATATAAAACCATTTGAAAGTATCATATCAATATTTACAAATAAATTAGGCATTTGCTTTAGCTATTTCCTTCATGAAGCAAGTATAATCCTTTTCCAATTAATTAAAACCAAACATTCTTATTAAAAAGTTTCTAAAAAAACTTATGAAATTACCTAATGAATTGATTATCTTTACACTTCAATAATATTGTAATTTAATTTATTTCTTGGCAGCAAAATGGTATTTTTAAAAGGTGAAGCCTCAGTGAGTAGTTTCAGACTCAAGCACAAAAATTCCTCAAAGGTGTATACACTGACCTAGTATAAAATGCATTTTCCAACAGGCAAAATGTTAACATGGATTACAAATAAGCCAGCAGTGGACATTAATGACATATGAATATAATTTAACATTTTAATACATGTATTAACAACTGGGTCTTATCACAGGACACGTTTCTAATCACTAAAATTCTTTGTAATATCAAGCCTTCAAGTCATCTTTTTCAGCATAACCAAAAAAACCCCACATACATTTGCAATTCATACATTCAGAGTTTTAGAATTTTCATTACTAAAGTTTCAGAAGGCTGAGTAATATTATAAATTTGTCAGATTAGAGAATATGCATATATGATTGATGAATTATATTTTTATAACAACTCTTTCAAGTTTAACTATTGTTTTTCTGATGTGTTGAGTGGACTTTAAGCTCAAATTATTTTGAATATAAGCAAATATAAATTTATTCTCAACAGCTATGCATTCAGCATAATCATTCTCATGACCTCTTCTCACAAAGTTAAAAATGTTTCCAGTGAAGAGTAAATAAACAGGCTAACAAGCACTATGAAATAATTCTAAATTGAATTTTTAGTTACTCAGCTGTTGCATACATGAGTTTTGATGATTTCAGTTGGAAAGTTTGCATTTATGATATATGATTCTACTTACAAAAAGTAAATGTAGTAGACTTTTTCAAATTAACCACTTCTATTGTTTCATACAAAGAAAACAGTTTTGTTTCAGTCTAATAGTTCAGTTGGTGTGGATTTATCACATATTTATTACTCCATTTTTCTCTGCAAAATGAATTGCACCCAGCAGGGCATCCCAAGAGCAGGGTGGTATGAGTGGGTCTGCCACCATGCATAGGAGCAGTTTTATCAACGACATTGTTTCAAATTGCCAAGTAGTCTGTCTTTTAGTTGGTTTTACTATTGTTTTAACATTTTCAATATCAAACACATCCCTTGTTACAATTACCCTTGATATATTCCTTATCTCCACTGCATAGTTGTTAAGATTAGGTGGAACTTTTTGTACCTGAGTATTTTGATATCATTGTAGGCATTTCCCTTGTGTTAAAAACCCAAAGCAACCCTTGACATAAGAGCAATTTTAATATTTAGGATAGCATTACAACAAAATCTTAATACATGTTTTCAAAGGAAAAACCCAATAGTATCTTAATTTGTTCAGTTTGATTTTTAAGGATGGTAATGATTCAAAATAAAAGAGAGACAGACTCATAGACACAGAGAACTAGTAGCTGCCAGAAGGAATCTGTGGGGACAGGAGAAATAGGTGAAGGAGATTAATAGGTACAAACTTCCAGCTATAAAAGAAGGAAAGTAATGGGGACATAATGTACGGTGAAGGGAATATAATCGATATTTTAATAACTCTGTATGGTGATAGGTGGTAACTAGACAACCATCGTGATCATTTCCTGATGTATAAAAAAAATCAAATCATTCTGTTGTATACTTAAAACAAAAAATACATTCAAAAGATACTTGAAAAAAGAACTTGCTTGCCAAATTCATCCTAATGAAATTAGTTCTGACCTAAATTTCCAAATACTTAGGTCTTAACTAGTACATGCAATATCAAGTTTGGCAGTTCGGCCATAACTTTAGAGGAATAATTAATTTATATTCAAATAGTTGAAAGACAAGTACATAATCACAAAATTTTAAAAATATATAAATTGTAATAAAATATTTAAAGGATATAAATAAAATTCACCTATTTTAGGTGCTTTTATTTTTATTGAATTTTTTACTGTTTACATCACACTTTTGATATGAACAGATTGTGTAAGTAAATAGTAAGTAAATAAAACCTACATTTAAAATAAGCATGTCTATGTCTACAGATGACTGATGATCTTGGATGCCATTTCATATTCTTATAGGCAATTTAGATATTCTTTTCAGTTATTAATAAGTGTCTATTTAAGCCTTTTGTCCATTTAAAAAATTAGATTGTTGATGTTTTTATTGATAGGAGTTCCTTATATGAGTTCTAAGTATGAGTCCCTTTCCATGTGTAATTTTTTCCATTTATTGCTTTACATTCTCGCTTTCTTAATAATGTCTTTGAAGAACAGAAATTTCATTTTAATGAAATACAGTAATCAGTCATCTATGATTAAGATCTTTAGTGTTCTTCTAGCCTGTTTAAGAATAATCTCTACCTACCCCCAGCATTAGGAAAATATTTCATCTGTCTTCTAGAAATGCAATCATCTTACTCTTCAATTAATTTTAAAATTTATATGAACTTTCATGTGTATGTATAATATTAAAGTTATTTTTGTATGGAAAGCTAATTGATCTGTTCAACTTATTGAAAATATCATCCTTTCCCTCTGTACTGTAGTAATATCTTTATCCGAATTCTGGTGACCATGCAGACACAGGCCTGTTTCTAGACCCTCTAATCTGTTGTATTGGTTTATTTACCTCTCCTTACACCAACACCTCACTATTTAATTTGCTTTAAAATAAGTTTTGATACTTGGTGAGTATGTTCTCTAGCTTTGTTCTTCCTTAAATGTGACTTTGATTACTTTTTTGCACTTTCATTGCCATATATTTTTTAGAACCGGTTGGTCAATTACCATTAAAAAGAAGTGGGGATTTTGATTGGAATTACATTGAATCTATACATAAATTTATGTGAAATGTGACCTTAACAATACCGAGATTTCGAATTGATGAAGATAGTGTGTTTCCCAATGGATTTATGTCTTTAATTGATACGATCTTATACAAAAATTACTTTAATGGTTACTCTAGAATTTATAATTTACATTAGGGTCTCACTTCAATTGTAACTGCTACCACTTCTAGACGCTGTAAAAACCTTAACACAGTTTAAAATCTGTTTTCCCACTTTTCCCTTTTGCACTAGTATTGTGATAAAATGGATTTCTTATATATATTTGAAATCTCAGAAATAGCATTGCCCAACTTTTATTTAATTCTTATTTTCTGCCATGGTCAAAAGGACTAATATACAGATATATATACATTTTTCTGGTTTCAAGCTCTAGCTTTCACGAAAGACTAGATCACAAGTACAATTCAGCCAAATTCCTTGCCACTTTATAACAAGGATTATCTTCTTCATTGTCTAATAACTTGTTCTTTGTTTTGATCTGGGACAACATCAGAGTGGCCTTTACTGTTCTTATTTCTGTACGGTTCTGTACATGATTATGTAGTCTCTCTAAGAAGATGGGCACTTTATCTAAAGCTTCCTTATTTTTATTCATGGACTTTCAGGAGAATCACCTTTGAAATTCCCTGTATAATAATCACCACTCCTAGCAGGAATTCCAGCCACTACTCATTACTCAGTTCCAAAGCCACTTCCATATTTATAAAGTGTGTGTGTGTGTGTGTTTTTTTTAATAGAAGTACTTAAATTTTCAGTTCTAATGTATGTCTTAATCTGTTTGAGCTAGTATAACAAATTACCATAGACTGGTGGCTTCAACAACAAACATTTATTTCTCACAGTTCTGGAGCCTGGACAATCAAGATCACAGATGTGTTCTTGTTGAGTTCTCTCTTCCAGGACCCCAAGAGGGTCATTATCTTGCTGTATCCTTATGTGATAGAAAGAGAACTAGCTAATGTTTTCTTATAAGATCATCAATCCTATTCATGAGAGTTCCATCCTTCTGACCTAATTACTTCCTAAATATCTCATCCCCAAATCCCATCACATTGAGATTAGGGTCTCAACATTATGAATTTGAGGGGAACACAAACATTTAAATAAAAGAATGTAGTTTATCTGTGGGTACATAATGTATGTGGTATTCATTAGGGCTGACCATACATACTCTGGTTATCCTTTCTCTGAAACCATTAAGTTTGCATGTTTCTGCTGTATTGGTATGTGCTGTCAGTGAAACAGAGTCAACCTAAGCATTCTTTTATAAGTTAATATAGGAATTGAGATTTGCTATGAATCTGAAGGAGATGGGGAAACTAAGTACAGAAAAATCCTTGTAAAAGGGAGAGAAGCCACCTTCATATGGTTAGGCAACCAGAGTTGAATACCTGCATGACATACTGAAGACGGTGCCTGTCAAAAGCTAGTTGGAAATTATTTCCTTTTTAAAGGAATTTCTAGAAAATTTCCCTCTACTTATCTCAGCTGGCAGCAGTATAGTGGTTCTCAGTTCTCACCAAGAAGCAACTATGAACCTCACATCTGGTCACTTACGTACTTGTAACCACTTCCAGGGAATAGTGACCTCTGCTTTTCTCCTGCTTGCTAAAAGAGGAGCCTCAGAAATATATAATAGTTTCCATCTTCTCCACAGTTGGATAGAGGATCTTTTGAAAGGATATGGTGTTTATACTGAATTCCTAACGAATAATTCGTACATTCCACCAATCTGAAGCTAGATGTAGGTGTGTGATTTGTTTTGATCAACAAAATATAAAAAGTGTTGTGTCACTTCTGGTAACTTACTACTCTGAGTCTAAGAGTAGATAAGGTACTCCACACTCATTTTCCCTGCCAAGAGATGATGAAAGCGTGTGTCAAGATGGACCACCATTAGCCTGGATATCTGAGTGATTGTACTGAACAAAGCTGCCCTGAAAACCCACCTTGGACATGTTGTATGAGAAAAAAAGTTAAATTTTGCCACATTAAGCCACTGACATTTTGTTATGAAACCTTATTATTCTAACATACATAACAACAATAAAAATTTCAGCACATATGTGTACCCCCCTCAAACACACTCATAATCTCTGTGGTTTAAAGCAAGAAGGGATTATTTAATGCTGTTTCACATGTTAATCTCAGGCTTGTGAGGGGGTCTCTTTTGCATCATTCCCACCCCCGTACCCAGGCTGAGAAACAGGTATCCTACTTAATGTTACCAGTCACAGAAAATAGAGGGGAAAAAATCATTCTCATTGTTTTTTTTTTTTTTCCTAGATATGACACAGAAAATTTTGGCTAAATTTTATTGGACAAAGCAAATCACACAAATGCACTTAACTTCCAGAATGCAAAAATTAGAATTCTATCGTGAACCTGGAAGAAAAGATGAAGTAGAATATTTATTATGTTCACAATGATTGCCATGAAACTTGAAGAGATAACGAATGACAATTATAGGTCTGAAAGGATTCTCACAAGCTAGAAAGATAAGCTGGACTACAGGATATAAGATTCTAGAGGGATACTGATAAAGTTCTATGTTTAGTTCCCTCCAAATGTGAGCTACTAGGGAAGCCAAAATCAACTTTTCAAATTCTCAACAAACTGTAAGAGTATAATTAACTAACAATCAAATATACAAGCTGATTTTAGTTTAAGATAAACTAATTAAAAACCAACATATTGGTGCTACTTGAAAAAAAGATTTAATACCTAGAAAAACATTATTCCTAAAGAAGAAAATGTATCCCTTATTCCTATACATTTCTGAGGCATTCCTACCTTTTCTGAGAGCCCCATAGTAAGGGATATAAAACACCTCAGACTGCAAATGAATGAAAGGTATTCCAACATTTTTAGGTTACTGAGGGGATGAATTGTTGAGAAAACTGGAAATGATTATTCTCTAGAATAAAGGTCTCATAACTTAATAATAGTTATTTGGAGATACTTAGAAGAGAATTATGCTTACTCTTTATTCGACGTAAAGAAAGAAATGAATAGAATGAGAGGGATTTTAGTTTAGTATAAAAATTTTAAGATATGTCTTAAAGCAAGAAAGTAAAAAGTAACAGTAGCAATCACAACCAAAAAAGAAATCAGTGAACCAAGTAGACCCTGGTAGAAAAATCCCATCTCTAAGTAATGAACAAAGATAGCCCTCAGTGTCAAGTAGTGCCATATTGACATTGTTGGAAAGCGAATGTGTCAGTTGGTCTGTCATGCCAGATTCTGTGTGACCCCATGGACTGTAACCTGCCAGGCTCCTCTGTCCATGGGACTTCCTAGGCAAGAATACTGGAGTAGGTTGCCATTGCCTTCTCCAGGGATCTTCTGAATCCAGGGATCGAACCCAGGTCTCCCACATTGCAGGGAAATTCTTTACCATCTGAGCCATCAGGGAAGCCCCACTGATGTCATTAAAACATTCTTATTCTATAAAAGATTTAGTTTTCTCCAAACTGTGGTGTTGGAGAAGACTCTTGAGAGTCCCTTGGACTGCAAGGAGATCAAACCAGTCAATCCTAAAGGAAATCCATCCTGAATATTCATTGGAAGAACTGATGCTGAAGCTGAGCTCCAATACTATGGCCACCTTATGTAAAGAGCTGACCCATTAGAAAAGACCCTGATGCTGAGAAGGACTGACAATAGGAAGAGAAGGGGAAGACAGAGGATGAGATGATTGGATGGCCTCACCGATTCAATGGACATGCAGTTGAGCAAGCTCCAAGAGAGGGTGAAAGACAGGGAGGCCTGGTGTGCTACAGTTTATGGGGTCACAAAGAGTCAGACATGACTGAACAACTGAACAACAACAATAAGACATTTGGACAGGGAGGCCTGGCATGCTGGTATTCATGGGGTCACAAAGAGTTGGACACGACTAAGCAACTGAACTGAACTGATTTTTCATTTTGATGAAAAAGTATGATTCTCATATTTTAAATCACTAGAATTAGGCTAAAACAAAAATAAATTATATTTCAGGAAAGTAAAAATAAAAAGCTGGCAATGGTTATGTTAAACTTGGTACATGTGAAAATTAGAGGTCAATTTTTATTTGAAATGTACCCATATGTTTTAAAATTGACAAAATGTCTTTTCTCAAATATGATTTAAAGCTTCATACTTATTATTCCTTAAAATGTGTAATATCTATGAAATAATCATGTATTTGGCAAAAAATATTTAAACAATGAAAAGTTTCCAAATATTATAGACACACTGTTGCTTTATGAAGGAAAATTAAATGCTTCATAAAAATGAGAAACTTAATTTTAACATAGTTATACTTTCATGTATGTGTTCTCATAATCACAGAATGTATTTAATTTTATACTTAGTTTCTTTACACAAGTACATGACGGTTTCTGGACATACATCATTGAGGAATTCCATAAAATGGGATTGCACCTTTGCTACATAAAATGTTACTACACTATAGTCAAGGTTAAGAATGATATATTTGTTTACAGGATTATAAAAAGATAATGTAGTCAGACTTAAACAGTCTAGTACCTGGGCAGAAAAATAAACTGTATCCATCTAGTTTATGTAATATTGACAATAATTCATTTCTGTTGAGCAGTATTATAGACATAATACTCAATGCAAAACAATTGCTGAGACTGACATAGTGGATCTGAAGAGTGTATTAATGATAAGAGTGTTGTGGTTAGTCTATTCAAGCTGCTGTAACAGAATACCACAGACTGGCTAATTTATAAACAGAAATTTGTGGTTCACAGTTAGAAAGGCTGGAAAGTCCAAGATCAAGTTGTCACCATGGTCACCCTCTGGTGAGGAACCCCTAGTTGGTTCCTAGCTGGTGTCTTCCCCTTATGTCCCCACATGCTGGTAGAGGTGAGAGATTTCTCTGAACCTTCTTTTATAAGAGCACTAATCCCTTTGATGAAGGCTTACCCTAATGGTTGAAGCACCTCTCAAAGGCCCCATCTCCTAATCCCATCATCTTTGGAGGTTTAGATTTCAATATGAATTCTGTATAGACACATTCAGACCATAACATATATTTTTTAAGACATCAGAGCCTAAAACTCTAATATATTTTTATTCTAGAATGCCCTTCTATTTTCTACTAGAGAAATAATGAAAATGTAAGCATTTTACCACTGAAGGAAATAGACCAAATAAAAAATTACTGATTTGATATTATAGCTATTATCAATATAAATTCTAAATGTAAAATATGAGGGTGAAAAATATTTAAATATATGCTCACCATTTGGGCTTCCCTGGTGGCTCAGCTGCTAAAGAATCTGCCTGCAATATGGGAGACCTGGGTTTGATACTGAGTTCAGAAAATCCCCTGGAGAAGGGAATGTCTACCCACTCCAGTATTCTGGCCTGGAGAATTCCATGGATTGTATAGTGCATGGGGTCACAAAGAGTTGGACATGACTGAGTCACTTTCACTTTTACTTTTCTTCATCATTTAACCTAAAGGAAACCGTTAATGAAATATCTTCAAAGAAATGAATTGTTTATAATTTAAAATAAATGAAATTCAAGAAGCCAATACTTAATACCATCCTAACATATGTATCAGAGAAGGCAACGACAACCGACTACAGTGTTCTTGCCTGGAATATCCCAGGGATGGGGGAGCCTGGTGGGCTGCCATCTAAGGGGTGGTACAGAGTTGGATATGACTGAAGTGACTTAGCAGCATCAGCAGCAACATATGTATAACATAACCATATGCTCAAAATTTCTCAGCTTCAAGAATTTACTAATGATATGACAATAAAGTTTAAATTGGGTCTGTGATAACTGGGATAATTATATTCTATAACCTGAAAACTGAATCTGTTTAGTAAATCAGCTTTAGTTCTTCTATGCCATGTTTGCTGTATGCTGTCCATTTATTTAATTTGAAATCATTAAAAAAAAACAAAGAAAAGAGTTATATATCATATTCAATAAAGAACTGAAAGATTTTGATTGTAATCACATGAAAATTCTTCACAATGATTTTTTTCCCTAATTTTCTGCCTTTGTAGCTGTTGCTCCATTGCTAAATGTAGACTGAAATCATTAGATGCTTTTACAAAATCAGCATATAATATATACTTTGAAGTGAAAACCTCTCATTTCTCCATTGTAATAAAGAACTTAAAAGTCCCAATTTGATTAATTAATCATAAATTCAGTACCTGAATGAATCATAAATTCAGTACATTGTTTAATTATTAGTGAAATTAAAAAGTGAAATTTGTTTCTACCGCAAAGGGTTCTACAATGTAAGTGGAGAATCAGGACTTATGGCAGAAATTCAACTCTTGTCATCCAAAATATTTAAATTGTATGATTCCTTAAATTCCACAAGACTTCCTTGCTTTGTACAATGAACAATAGCAAAAAAAATAAAGTTTAGGAACTTTCTGAAAGTCATTCGGAATTAATGACCATGTCAAGAACAAGATCCAGGTGTGAGGCAGAATGTGGTAGACAATGTTATTGATTTCATGGAGAATTTCTGAAATGACAAATTTCATTTCCTATGACTCACCCTTAAATTCACTGAGTTTCAGTTGCCTCCTACATAACCCTCCTGTTATGGTCTGAATAATGTCTCTTCCAAAATTTATGTGTTAACATCCTAACTCCCAGTACTTAATTATCTCTTAAAAGCAAGATCTTAATCAGATAAAATTAGGTCTTTAAAACAGTGCTTTTAAAGAGATAATTAAAGGAAAATTAGTTGGACCATAATGCAATATGACTGGTGTCCTTATAAGAAAAGAAAGTGAGGATAGGCACACACAGAAAAAGGCCATGTGAAGACCAGGAAGAAGACAGTCATCTACAAGCAAGGAGGAAGGCCTTTAGAAGAAACCAATCCTGCCAATGCATTGACCTTGGGCTTCTAGTCTCCAGAAATGTGAGGATAAGTTTTTGGTATTTAAGCCACCCAGTCTGTGGCACTTTATTATGGCAGCCTACAAACTAATATACCTCATAAAGCATGAAATTTACATGGTAATCAAATAATATATATGTAAGCCACTTGGCATATTAAAAATGATCCATCTGTTTAGGTACTTTTCCCTTCCTAATGCTCCCACTCCTCAGAAGAAAAAAAAAAATGTTGAGATGAAGAATGCTCAACAAATCTGAAAAACTCAATAAGCAGAAATTTTATAGGTAATGATGTTCAATTTTGTCAAAACTACAGAAAAGGAAAATGGAACAAGAACCAAAGAGATGATTAATCATTTCAGAACCAAGTGCTAACATTTGTAAAAGAAGCTGAAATGACATTTCTGAGTTGATCAGAAGATTACAGAGGTAAATTTGGTACGGTACTTTTAGATGTGGATTCAAAGATACACCTAAGAGTTAAATACGGACCCCCAGAGCTCCTTCTTATTATCTTCTATAATTGCTGCTTAAGAAAAAACATTTCATCATTTATCAGAACATCATATCTAAACATTGTTCAGCATCCCCAACACTTATAAAATGGAAAACAAGTAGAAAGTCATCTAATCTTAACTTTTTCTGATCTGATAAAAAGTTTAAAACATCATTTTTCATTTGTCCAATCAATCTACTCATTGACTAATTATTATTGACTAGAGATAATTACCTTGAAAAAAATCCTTTATTTCTTTTTTGCTTAGTCTAGGCCCTCTAGGGAGCCTTTTGTTATTAACTAGGCAAACACCTGGAGACATTGCCTCAAAATAGATTTATTTAAAATAAACAGATACCATTAATCTGACCATTAATCTGGCCAGGCAGACATTTCTGCTGAAGTGTACACCTGCACATTGCTGAGCTATCATGCTGAAATGCAGAAGAGAGCTCTGACATTTGAGTTTAGTAAAGTTTATCCCCCCAGGTATCCAGGAGATGAAAAGGTAAATCTGACATTAAGGAATACTTGCCTTTGTTACCCATCAGCTCCTTCAACAATATAGTGCTATGTTTAGTGGGACCATAAAACACGCCGAGTAAGGGTGTCCTTTAATATAACATGACTTTTTCTTGTGAAAACACAGAGGAAAGTGAAATGAACAATAACAGTTTTCTAAAAATGCTTATTTTGCCTTATTTTTTCAAAAATAAAGAATAATTCTTTAGCATATGTTGTACAAACACAAAGATAGTATTAAGTCAGCTATGTTAGTCTCTGGAAAGGAAAAATCAAGATAACCTAAACCAACAAAAAAATCAGATCAAACACATTATGCATCAGGACAGTTCAGTTCAGTTCAGACACTTAGTCATGTCCGACTGTTTACAACCCCATGGGCTGCAATACACCAGGCCTCCCTGTCTATCACCAACTCCCGGAGTATACTCAAACTCATGTCCAATGAGTCAGTGATGCCATCCAACCATCTCATCCTCTGTCATCCCCAAATCCTCCTGAATCCTCCTGCTTCAATCTTCTCCAGCATCAGGGTCTTTTAAAATGAGTCAGTTCTTCACATCAGGTAGACAAAGTATTTGAGTTTCAGCTTCAGCATCAGTTCTTCTAGTGAATATTCAGGACTGATTTCCTTTAGGCTGGACTGGTTGGATATCTGTGCAGTCCAAGGGACGCTCAAGAGTCTTCTCCAACACTGCAGTTCAAAAGCATCATTTCTTTGGCACTCAGCTTTCTTTGTAGTCCAACTCTCAAATCCATATATGACTACTGGAAAAACCATAGCCTTGACTAGACAGACCTTTGTTGGCAAAGTAACATCTCTGCTTTTCAATATATTGTCTAGGTTGGTCATAACTTTTCTTCCAAGGAGCAAGTGTCTTTTAATTTCATGGCTCAATCACCATCTTCGGTAATTTTGGAGCCCCTCAAAATAAAGTCTGTCACTTTTTCCACTGTTTCCCCATCTTTTTTCCATGAATTGATGGGACCAGATGCCATGATCTCAGTTTTCTGAATGTTGAGTTTTAAGTCAACTTTTTCACTCTCCTCTTTCACTTTCATCAAGAGGCTCTTTAGTTCTTCTTCACTTTCTGCCATAAGGGTAGTGTCATCTGCATATCTGAGGTTATTGATATTTCTCCCAGGAATCTTGATTACAGCTTGTGCTTCATCTAACCCAGTGTCTCTCATGTTGTACTCTGTATATAAGTTAAATAAGCAGGGTGACAATATACAGCCTTGATTTACTCCGTTCCCTATTTGGAACTAGTCTGTTTTTCCATGTCCAGTTCTAACTGTTGCTTCCTGACCTGCATACAGATTTCTCAAGAGGCAGGTCAGGTGGTCTAGTATTTCCATCTCTTGAAGGATTTTCCACAGTTTATTGTGATCCACACAGTCAAAGGCTTTGGCATAGTCAATAAAGCATTAGATATTTTTCTCAAACTTGCTCGCTTTTTCAATGATCCAGCAGTTGTTGGCAATTTAATCTCTGGTTCCTCTGCCTTTTCTAAATCCAGCTTGAACATCTGGAAGTCATGGTTAACATACTGTTGAAGCCTGACTTGGAGAATTTTGAGCATTACTTTCCTAGCGTGTGAGATGAGTGCAATTGTGCGGTAGTTTGAGCATTCTTTGGCATTGCCTTTCTTTGGGACTGGAATGAACACTGACATTTTCCAGGCCTGTGGCCACTGCTGTGTTTTCCAAATGTGCTGGCATGTGGAGTGCAGCACTTTCACAGCATCATCTTTTAGGATTTGAAATAGTTCAGCTGGAATTCCATCACCTCCACTAGCTTTGTTCGTAGTGATGCTTCCTAAGGCCCACTTGACTTCACATTCCAGGATGTCTGGCTCTAGGTTGGTGATCACACCATCATGATTATCTGGGACGTGAAGGTCTTTTTTGTATAGTTCTTCTCTGTATTCTTGCCACTTCTTAATATCTTCTGCTTCTGTTAGGTTCATACCATTTCTGTTCTTTATTGTGCCCCTCTTTGCATGAAATGTTCCCACGGTATCTCTAATTTTCTTGCATGGATATCTAGACTTTCCCATTGTGTTGTTTTGCATAATATGATGCTAATTTTAAGCTAGATCCATTACTGTTTACTGTTTATTGCATGATCATATGGGACTCTTGGGAAGGCTAAGGTATTGAGAACTGCTTCCCTGATAGCTCAGACAGTAAAGAATCTGACTGCAGAGCATGAAACCTGGGTTCGATCCCTGTGTCAGCAAAATCCCCTGGAAAGGGAAATGGCAACCCACTCCAGTATTCTTGCCTGGGAAATCCCATGGATAGAGGAGCCTGGTGGGCTACAGTCCATGGGGTTGCAAAGAGTAGGATTCGACTGAGCAACAGAGCATGCACAATCTGAACAAATGAACACCAATTCATCTTTCCAAGAGTTATCTAGGTCTCTAGGACACCAGCCAAGTGCAGTGCTCCGTCACTACTTCAAGCAATATATCTTTAACTCTGGGGATACAGCACTATCTAGAGAGACTAACCTCTTCTGGCTCTCGTCAGTGCAACTGCAAAGAGGAGTTTAGTGCCTTTCAAGAAAGATAACTAAGAAGAAACTTGTGTTTCTGTTTCTCAAACTGCATGTGGCTTTTGAATGCCAAAGGGAGAAAGTGGCAAAACCTTGGTTTGCTTGTCATATCTTGGCATTAATGAATATTAAATCCTTTTTTTTAAGTTATAGTAGCTTAAAACAAAGAGATTTAGAACAAAATGCTGATATAATTATAATATAGAATCAGAATAGGTTGTCTGACAACTCACTGGATGAAATGTCTAACAGAACACTTTCTATTATGATTTTGTAGTCTTATACAATGTAGGTTTACCCAGTAAGATAGAGGTAATTGATAAATGAAAATACCAGTTCTTAAGATTTTATTGTGTACAAGGCACTGTGTCCAATAACTTAGATGTATTCTTTTTTTTTTTTTGGTCAAAATTTCGTAGATGAGAAAACTGAGTCTTAATAAGGTGGATAATTTATCCAAGAGCATTAGGTGTTAGGACCTAGATTTCAGGACCTGAATTGAAAGCTAGGTTTGTCAGACTTCAGAGCTAATGTTCTTAATCTAGATAGTTTCAGTGTAAATCTCTAGAAAAGAGATAAAAAATGAAAATTAATCAACATATTATGGACAAATTGGAAGTTTATTTACTTAGGGAAAGGCAGTATTCTTCAATCTCCTCAAACTCCTCTTTTCAGTTATATTATTGGGTAATAAAAAGGCCAAGAAGGTTAGTCTCTCTAAATACTCCTGTAGGGCAGCCCTGGTGCTCAGTGGTAAAGAATCTGCCTGCCAATGCTAAATGGGTTCAATCCCTGGACCAAGAAGATCCCACATGCCAGGGAGCAACTAAACCTGTGTGCCACAACTATTAAGCCTGTGCAATAGAGCCTGGGAACAGCAACTACTGAGCCCGTGTGTTGAAACAACTGAAGCCCGTGTGCCCTACAGCCTGTGTTCCACAACAAGAGACACCACTGCAATTAGAAGCCTGCCCACTGCAACTAGAGAAAAGCCCATGCACCAGCCAAGACCAGCATAGCCAATAAAGAAAGAAAGAGTCCTGTACATGATTCTCACCTGAAACACATACACACATCCATACACATATGTGTATATGCAGATGAAAGAAAGGGATGGAGATTAGTCAGATTAGTCAGGGGTCTCCAGGGAATCAGAATCAATAGGACTTCATGTCTCTCTATTAATATCTATCTGTCTGTCTATGTGGAACTGCCTCATGCATTTGTGGTGGAGAAGGAAATGGCAACCCACTCCAGTGTTCTTGCCTGGAGAATCCCAGGGACGAGGGAGCCTGGTAGGCTGCAGTCCATGGGGTCGCGAAGAGTCGGACATGAGTGAGCGACTTCACTTTCACTTTTCATTTTCATGCATTGGAGAAGGAAATGGCAACCCACTCCAGTGTTCTTGCCTGGAGAATCCCAGGGACGGGGGAGCCTGGTGGGCTGCCGTCTATGGGGTCGCGCAGAGTTGGACACAACTGAAGCCACTTAGCAGCAGCAGCAGCATGCATTTGTGGAAGCTGACAATCCCCAGGATCTATAGTGCTCAAGTTAGAGAACCAGAAGAGACAGCCCAAAGGCCAGTAAGTTTGAGATGAAGGAAAAACCCATGTTTCAGTTTGAGTTTGAAAGGAGGGGGTAAAACCTATGGCACAGGTAGAAGGCAGTCAGGGAGGAGAGGTATTCCCTCTTATTCAGCCAGAATCAGCCTTTTGTTCTATACAGGCCTTGAGTTGATAGGATGGGGCCCACCCACATTAATGAGAGCAATCTGCTGTATTCAGTTACTTACTCAGGAGTCAGTTTACTCATCTAAGTGTCCAGTGCATTCAAAAACACCTACACAGAAACATCCAGAATAACGTTTGACCAAATTGCTGAACCACTAGTTGTGGTGACACATAAATCTAATCCTTGCAGATAGATGGGTGGATAGATAGATACAGATGGGAAGGTAGGAAGGAAGGGGGAGAGAGAGGGAAAGAAGGAGGAAGATATATAAACCCAAAGCTGGTTTACACATTCAGAGAAAATAAAGATGTAGGAAATAAACTGTGGTGAGATTAACAGTGCTCATTTCTTAGAAATATTATCAAAAGTCAGTATAATAAAACATTCCAATCTAGCTTCATTTTTAAGTCTCTAATTTTCACTCTTTTAATATTTTTATTGTATTTAATGGAGGATTATCTGGCATTACAGATATTTTTCTTTAATCACAGAATTTTTGTGTTGTTAACTAGACATCGTTAGGGCCAATTCTATTGGAAAGATGAAAGGTCTCGTGCATTGAAATTTCATTCCCTTTGACATTAGATCCATTGATTTTTCTGAAAAGATGTTTATACACATCAATTTTACAGCTTTCTAGAGGAAAGTGTATAATTAAGTATTGACAGTCTGAAAGCATGTATTAAAATAGAAGGGTGATAATTTTTTAAATGGTCAAAAATGAAATAATTTAAAATATTTCTTACTATTTATAATGATATTCATTTACTCCTATGTTCTGCTTCAAAGCAGATAATGATTAATTCATGGGAAAAATCCATAGAGGATTTCTTGCAATTATAATTAAATATTTTTTGTCTTTATCAGATTCTTAGAAAAAAAAAATAGATGATTGATTTTGAACCCAGGGAATTGCTTTATGTGTCAAACATCAAGACATATTTCTTTATTGAGAAAGACACTATCCAATATATATTGGAATACAAGATCATGGATATCCTATTATACTTTTATAAGAAAAATTTTCCTCCTTCTTGGTCATTCTCCATGAATTTTAGTTTTACATTTTTTTATATATGCAAAACAATTATTTGATATAAGAATAAGAGGAGCCAATTTACCTGCCAGTGAAAAAGCTTTTATTACTTCCATCTTTGTCTTGCTCCTCCACCTCACAGAACAGAGAATTTGATGTAAGCATTATCACTTAATTCCACAGAATCAAAAATTAATTAATATTTCCTCTGTTCCCCTTTTCTCCATATATTTCCCCAGGAGTTCAACTGTGAAATGGACTCTTCTGATATCAATCCCAAGAGAAGTAGAAAGAAATTGTGCATTACTAATAAGATTTATTTCTTGATAATATAATTAATCTTATTAATAGTAATGAAATATATATAAATACTATGCACTTTAGTGGAGCATGGACAATGGAGGCAAATTATCTGGATTTGAATCCTCTTTCCATCAGTTGCTAGCTGTGTGACCATTCTGTGTCTCCATTTGGTCATAATTAAAATATGAATTAAAAATAATACTTGTATTAATTATGATAGTAATGAAAGGCTTAAATGAGTGAGTAGAGGTAGATGCTTAGTAGAGTGCTTGACCCATGGAAAGTACTCTTTCAGTGTCTGATAGTATATTATCATTTTATGACCTTGAACAATGCATTTAATGTTGTATAATGTTTGTGTATATGAAAAGTAGGTTTCTATTAAGGACAGGTTTTGTTAAAGTATTCCAGCTTTTAGAATTCAGAAAGACATTTTCATGCTTTATCCCACTTATAAAATAAAGAAGGGACCACTACTCCTAAGCAGTTAAAATTATTGGATCACAGTTATTTGATTTAACCCATTATTTAACTCTGATTACATAGATAAAAGTAAAAGTACATTTCCTCTGATTACAAGGTTAGTTACAAAGAGATATAATTTTATTGATATTTTGGGACTTGGAAACAATGAAACTTAGCTAAGTTTCATTTGGTATAGCGGGCATCTTTGTACCTTTTTTCCTGTTGTGTTTTATGTTAGAATATGTATATAATAGACAGAAAATTAAAAAACTTTGGGTGGATAATTAATACAAAAATTAGTAAATTTTTAGTTTGACCATTCAGCAAATTTTTATGTACTCCTAAAATGCTAAGACATTTTCAAAAGCCATATTAGCATAATATTTTCACACATAATTATTGGTTGGTGGGTGAAAACTATCCCTTTTTGTATCTTATTATATGTATTTAGTTTATATATTAAATTATTGGTTAATACCCTTAATTCTTCGATGTCTGAGCCACCAGTGCCATTCAAATAAGGCTTTTCTCTTTTGCATAAATCTGATCAACTACTGAGGAATCTTAAAACATTTAGATTAAATAAACTGAACTAGTTTTTTCTTGTTAATCATGGAAACTCTAAAAACAAGTTTATAATATCCTGAAAAGTAAAAGTTTCTATTCTTTTTAAAAATTGCTGATTGTTTGGGCTAAATTTTGAACTCATCTTTGGTCCATAAGCATTTGATTATAACTTGCTTATAACAAGTGAGTGACATGTAAACTAATTTAACTAAAATAATATGTTAATTTTGATTTCTGAAAGTTACTAAACTTACATCTCTCATAATTTTAAAATATAAAGAATCATTAAGAATAATCTACCATGAACAAAGTAATCTGTTATTAATAAGTTTATGTCAAAAAATGCTGAAAATCTACCACTAAACATTGAAAGTACCATTGAATTTCAGATTGCAAATAATAGAAATTACATCTGAAGTTATGCTTCAGTTCAATTCAGTTCAGTTCAGTCACTCAGTCATGTCCTACTCTTTGTGACCCCATGAATTGCAGCACACCAGGCCTCCCTGTCCATCACCAACTCCCAGAGTTCACTCAAACTCAAGTCCATCAAGTCGGTGGTGCCATCCAGCCATCTCATCCTCTGTCGTCCCCTTTTGCTCCTGCCCCCAATCCCTCCCAGCATCAGAGACTTTTCCAATGAGTCAACTCTTTGTATGAGATGGCCAGAGTACTGGAGTTTCAGCCTCAGCATCATTCCTTCTGAAGAACACCCAGGACTGATCTTCAGAATGGACTATTTGGTTCTCCTTGCTTGGACCATTGTAAGTAAAATATATAACCCATAATCTGACCTGGAAAAATTCACATTTATCTGGTTATCAAATAGAAATTATATTTGACATCTCAAAACTAAACATGAAAATCAAAGGCAATATTTCAAAGTTTTCTTCTACTTTTACTAGGAAATACAACACTACTGTGAAAAAAGAAGTGAAAGTGGTACTCGCTCGGTCATGTCCAGTTCTCTGTGACCCCATGGCTCCTCTGTCCATGGAATTATCCAGGCAAAAATACTGGTGTGGATAGCCATTTCTTTCTCTAGGGGATCTTCCCAACCTAGGGATTGAACCATGACTTCTGTACCCATGGCTAGAGCGATGAGGGGAGAATAGTTCTCAGACTGACAGCCCCATAAAAGGAGGTATTTGGGGATAAGGGCTCCCACTAGTTGCTTTATATATTAAAGGCATGCTACCAGGCAAGCCATTTAAAGTAGGCAAGGTATCAGATATCAAAACCAGAGTTGAGAAAATATAAAAATATATAGTAAATGCAGATGTTAAAAAGTTTTCGCCTATATCTCTGTTATTTTCTATTAATTTACATCTTTAGCTCTCTGTTTTCTGTCTCTGTCACAATACTATAGTCTCCTTGCAGTCTGGGATCACATCTATTCATTGTATCTATACCCTGACACAATGTCTGAGTATTACCTAAGTAATATGTCTAAGTATTACCTAAGTAATACTTGTTGAATATATGAATATATTGGGAAACAAATAGTGCTTTTTAAAATGTTCTATTGTATCTTTTACTATTTAACCTTTTAATTAATTTTGTTTTTTCTAATAAAAATTGTGCTTTTTTTTTTTTCCCCCAATTTTCTGGCGAGGGTTGGGGGGCAGGGAACCAAATTAAAAAATCTAACTGAAAGTTTTTACCTAGAAGGGATTTTTAACTTCTGTTCTGTCTTTTGGAATTCACATTGGACAGATTTGCAGAGCCAACCCTGCTTATAAAATTTATATTTGATAGTAGAGCTGGGGGGTGGGGAGGAAGAAAATATTAAACCTATTAAACTCACCTCCCAAACAAAAGTTTAAAGTTTTAAGTGGAGGTGCAAGGCAGCTTTTATTGGAAAATAAATGCTTGGATATATTTCTTTGTAACCCAGAATTTTTTTTTAAGGCAAAAAAAAAAAAAAAGGATAACATAAGAAGTAATTATAAAAAACATCAATATTGTTAAATATCATGGCTTATACTACAGAAGTCTAGAGATTTTTATATGAAATTAAAACATCTATTTGATACTGTTAATTAAGAGTAATAAAATATTATTCATGTGAAGCCCTGGCAAAAACAAAAATCTCTGTAGGGCTAAAGATGTCAAATATTGTATAATGCAAGTAGCAACTGGTAAGCTATAGAATCTTGATGGCAAATAAGTTTTCCTTAACCTACAAAATTATAAATAATTTTCATATGTTAAGAAAACAACTCCTTTGCATATGAAAAATGTGACTGATATGCCTGAATGAAGAAATAGTTTTGATGTCACATGAGCCTTCTTGCCCATAATTTTACAGATAGTACTTTTTATTAGATCTTAATTCAGTTCTACTTGTAAGAGGAAAAACAAAAAATTACTTCAGTGTTTCAGCACTTAACATTATGACCTTCATCCTTCACTACAAATGTATTTATCCTACCTTGCAAAGCTATTAAGCCCTGTGGACAGGGAATGGATGTTAAAAGGAATAATCTATTCTTCTTTAGAATAGAAAAGAACTGAGATTCTTCCTAGAAATACAGCCTGTATATGTTACTATCTGTCTCATCATACCCCGTGTGTGATGATGCTAAGAAGGGATGTTAGTTGGCGTAACTTACAGATATTAGAAGCATATATCTATTTCCTTTCTGTATGTTAGTAATGACACTGGACTTTAAGATTCTCAGAATGTTTACAGTTTCTCAAGTCAGCACACATGGGCCCTTTATGACCCCTTTTGAAGTAAATTTCAATATATTCTACTTTACTATTCAACTCTTTACTGTATTGTATTGAATACGTTGTCCAGATGAAATGTCTTTTTGGAGGAATATAAAAGGTAGTGCAGTAAGCCAAGGTTAGGTCATGACTTGATGACTGAATGGTTCAAGTATTTCTAATTTATAACATTGCAGTAAGTTTTTCAACATAGAACCCTAGAGTCAAAGAAATAAGGAGATTCATGGCACTAAGATTTAACTCTGAATCCCTACAGGCTTAATTGTATTAAATTAAAACAAACACAATGCTTGCTTAGCTAACAGTTTCTCATAGTAGAGGTCAGTGGAAATGTGTAGCCTTTGCAGGTTAGGGAAATCCTTATTCTCCTTCTGAACATCTTCTTTTAATTTATGTTTAAGCACCAAGATGAACACACAAGGTGACCAATTTCTTTGGTTATGTCTAAAAATACGCTTACTACAAAATCCTTGGAATGTCTCCTGTACTTGTATACATCACCTTCCTGACTACTTAATGTTGATTTCTAGACCTCTTCTTTCCATTTCTTTATCACCAGCCCTACTGCCACTACCTTAGTTTATTCACTGCAGCATTCCATATGTGGATTACACTAATATTTCCTCTTTCCACCCCTACTCATATTATCAAAATATTTTAATAATTTTTCTTTCAAAATTGCATTATTGTTATTGATTTCAATTCACATCAATCGCATAGTCAGTCTGCATCTTTGTGACATGGATAGCAGCATGCTAGACTTCCCTGTCCATCACCAACTCCCGAAGCTTATTCCTACTCATGTTCATTGAGTCAGTGATGCAATCCATCCATCTCATCCTGCCATCCCCTTCTCCTCCTGCCTTCAATCTTTCCTGGCATCAGGGTCTTTTCCAGTGAGTCAGTCCTTCACATCAGGTAGCCAAAGTATTGGAGTTTCAGCTTCAGCACCAGTCCTTCCAATGAATATTCAGGAGTGATTTCCTTTAAGATTGACTGGTTTGATCTCCTTGCAGTCCAAGGGACTCTCAAGAGTCTTCTCCAACACCACAGTTCAAAAGCATCAGGATTCAGCACTCAGCTTTCTTTATGGTCCAACTCCCACATCCATACATGACTACTGGAAAAACCATAGCTTTGACTAGACAGACCTTTGTCAGCAAAATAATGTCTCTGCTATTTAATATGCTGTCTGGGGTTGTCATAGATTTTCTTCCAAGGAGCAAGTATCTTTTAATTTTATGGCAGCAGTCACCATCTGCAGTGATTTTGGAACACAGGAAAATAAAGTCTGTCACAGTTTCCATTGTTTACCCATCTATTTGCCATTAAATGATGGGACTGGATTCCATAATCTTAGTTTTATTTTTTTTTAATGTTGAGTTTTAAGCCAGATTTTTCATTCTCCTCTTTCACTTTCATCAAGAGGCTCTTTAGTTCTTCTTCACTTTCTGCCATAAGGGTGGTGTCATCTGCATATCTGAGGTTATTGATATTTCTCCCGGCAATCTTGATTCCAGCCTGTGCTTCATCCAGCCTGGCATTTCACATGATGTACTCTGCATATAAGTTAAATAAGCAGGGTGACAATATACAGCCTTGGCATACTCCTTTCCTGATTTGGAACCAGTCTGTTGTTCCATGTGCTGTTCTAACTGTTGCTTCTTGACCTGTATACAGACATCTCAGGAGACAGGTCAGATGGTCTGGTGTTCCCAACTCTTTAAGAATTTTCCACAGTTTGTTGTGATCCACACAAAGGCTTTGGCATAGTCAATAAAACAGAAGTAGATGTTCTGGAATTCTCTTGCTTTTTTTTATGATCCAACAGATGTTGGCAATTTGATCTGTTGTTTCTCTGTCTTTTCTAAATCTAGCTTGAACATCTGGAAGTTCTCAGTTCATGTACTATTGAAGCCTTGCTTGGAGAATTTTGAGCATTACTTTGCTATCATGTGAGATGAGTATAATTATGCTGTAGTTTGAACATTCTTTGGCATTGCCTCTTTAGGATTGGAAAGAAAACTGACCTTTCCCAGTCCTGTGACCACTTCTGAGTTTTCCAAATTTGCTGGCATATTGAGTGCAACATTTTTGCAGCATCTCTATGAGGATCTGAAATAGCTCAACTGGAATTACATCACAACCAGTAGTTTTTTTTGTAGTAATGGTTCCTAAGGCCCACTTGAGTTCGCTTTCCAGGATGTTTGGCTCTATGTGAATGATCACTCCACTGTGGTTATCTGGGTCATTAAGATCTTTTTTTTTTTTTTTTTTGTACAGTTCCTCTGTGTATTCTTGCCATCTCTTCTTAATTGTTGATTTATGTTGTTCTTAAAATATGTTATTCCCTGTTTATTTCTATGTTTCTGTTTCTGTTTCTATGTTTCTCAAACTGTGTCACCATACACTCAAATTGGACAAAGAGACTCTTGAACCCAACAGATTCACAACTATTATGTGACAAGCATTTTGTTATTGTTTGATTGCTATTTAGAATTTGTGGAGAAATATATTGTTATAATATTGAAATTATACCAATATATATATAATGCAATGTAATGTTTGTAAAAGTGATTACAAATTCAAGATTTATGTTGTGCTTACCATAAGGATGATAGGTTTTACATAGTCCTATTATTTATTTTAAACATTTCTTTAAGTTAGCTCTTACTTTTTTACTCGGATTTCCCTGGTGGCTCAGTGGTAAAGAATTCCCCTGCTGATGCAGGGGCCGCAGGAGACATGGGTGGGGATGATCCCCTGGAGGAGGAAATGCCATCCACTCCAGTATTCTTGCTGGGATAATCCCATGGACAGTGGAGACTGGTAAGTTACAGTCCATGGGGTCACAAATAGTTAGACATGATTTAGTGACTGGGCACATACTATTTTGTTCATATTATAAACAAGATAGGGAGAGCAGCCTTGGTGGAGGAGAGGGGGACATGAGCAGCCAAGGAAGGGGTAGGGAGCAAGGAAGTGAGGAGGAGGAAGGAGCTAGAGGGGGAGAACTGGGAGAGGGAAAATTGGAGAGGAACTATTGAGGAAGGTAGGTCTTTTGTTTGCTGTTTAGTGTCAGTTAATGAATGTTCCAAGCATTCCCTTCACTGGGCTATAGGTGAATTTCATGATGAAGAAATAACACTCTGCAGAGATATACTTTCAGCAAACTTTGGACTCAGAAGCCTAGCTCTTAACAAATGGCACACTGCTTCATGAAAATGTTATTCATGAAAGAGAGTTTGGAGAGTTTACCTCCCATTATCTTTCCCTCCCTCTGCTGCTGCTGCTACTGCTGTTAAGTTGCTTCAGTCGTGTCCGACTCTGTGGGACCCCATAGACGGAAGCCCACCAGGCTCCCCCGTCCCTGGGATTCTCCGCGCAAGAACACTGGAGTGGGTTGCCATTTACTTCTCCAATGCATGAAAGTGAAAAGTAAAAGTGAAGTCGCTCAGTCATGTCCGACTCTTCGCGACCCCATGGACTGCAGCCTACCAGGCTCCTCCATCCATGGGCTTTTCCAGGGAAGAACACTGGAGTGGGTTGTCATTGCCTTCTCCGTCCCTCCCTCTACTTCCTCCTCTTTCAAGTTCACCTCCCTCTACCTTCACCTACTTCCACTCTCTTCTGCCCTTAGAGTATAGTGCAAGGGATACATTTGAAAAGCACTGTTTTCTTTCATGAAATGTAAATGTCTTTATTAGATGACCCATGCACACATGTCCAGTATCATTTTCAGCTTCCTATGTTACATACTCTAACCCTGAGATTCCTTGTCTCACCTTCTCACACTTCTGAATCATTGCCAACGCCATTCCTGCTGCTTGAAACCTCTCCCCTTCTCTATCTAGTTCATTTTTATCTATTGCCCAACTCTCGTCTCAAATGACACCTCTTCTATGAATCCTTCATTTCTTGAAAAATAATTTTCTATTTCATTATTAATCCCATGGCATCTCGTAATAAAAAAAAAAAAAGGAGTTCAGCATTAGGCAGAATCAAAATAAAGATAAAAGACAAAAAATGTGTGGAATGCTGGTAGAATGGACAAGTGATGTGTAAAAAGAACCAGAAGAGCTCAAAATAGCAAAAATTAAGTATCATGTAGGTGCATGTTGATAGCATGCAATACCATCTATAATCTTGCCAAAGTAATTAAACTGGGGATGATCAAAGCTCTGGATCAAGCTGTTTGTTTGCAGGTGACAGAACGGAAAAGCACATCAAACTGCTCAGTGAGAATGAGGTCAATAAAATATAGACTGTGGACCTCTACAGGTAAGATGGCCTTGTTTTTAGCACATGAATTCTAAGAAAAGAAAGGAATGGAGGAAGAACCTGTAGATTATAAGAAACTTGAAATACAGAAAGTAATTGCTGAAATAGTCAAGAGAGTAGATCTGTTGGAAAGAAGAAAGAAGCTATGAATGAGAATAAGCATATGAAGGATATTCACTACATAATAATTCAATAGTATTTTTGTATTGTGTATTTTTCTGGCTTTATTTTCTCTTTTTAGGGGCAGCTTATTAACTTCACACCTTAACCACTTTCCTTATCTACTTCTCATACCCTGGGGCTACTGTACATCTGTCCTAATTGCCCCAGAGCCAAGTACCAGACAGTCACAACTCCTATGCCCCCAGACCTAAGAAATTATCCTAATTATCCAATCTATAGGGAACCTATAAAATTTAGTAGTTAAACTCACCCTGCTTGCCATACATAAACTGCCCCCAAAGCTGCAAGTTGATGGTATACTGTCAACAGATACAACCCTCTGGGTGTGACCCTGATTAGCAGCCTTCTCTCAGAGCTGTAAGTAACAAAAGAGTTTTGTCTTTCCTCTAATTCAAGTGTCATTATTAGGGAAATTAAAATGGAGGAAGTCTCCTTCAGGCTTCAGAAGCGGAGAGCCGGCCCCTGACCTTGCTTATGACCGGCTGTGCCTGTACACTGTCCAAATTCCATGCCTGCTCATAAGCACAGAAAATTGGGTGGCCCTTTAGACAAGAAAGATGATGGGTCTTGGAATTCTTGAGACCCTGGAGGTCTGGCCAACTACCCTGACATTTAATAAAATCCTATGATTCACAAGATAAAGCAAAGAGCATTGTAAAAAAATGAAAGTAAAACCAGAACTTCATTTTTGCATGCAAACTGAAAATGATACCAGTGTGACCTGGGCTTATAAGCTGCTGCTGCTACTGCTGCTAAGTCACTTCAGTCACAGGAAACCCCAAAACTGCAATTTGAAGTGTCAACTGTGAATTGGACACACTGCCTGAATCTTTTCCCAACTGGGACTCCAGATTGCTATTAAGAAGGGACTTCCCAGCATGCTGTTTAAGTATGGATGTTGCTTGGCCAAATTTGGTGACATATGTGCTGTTACTCTTTTCTATTGTTTCTATTTCACTTCTTTTGATGACTATATATTGAAAATAAGTCAATGCTTTATCAAATGTCAAAATTGTTTATTGTGTATAATGAATGGTTTCTTTTGTTAACAAATCCTTCGAATCTGAAATGAAAGTAAAGCTTTCAGCAAGAGAGTCATTATGTTGTATCATCCTGCCATAGAAAGAATCATAAAGCCTTTCAAAACAATATGTAATCTCATAAACTTAACCTGTGTGCATGCTATCTTAAGAATGAGTAGAGGATATGTTTCACACAATGAATAAGACCAAGGTTGACAGTATGTTCAGTCACTCAGTTGTGTCTGACTCTTTACCACCTTATGGACTGTAACCTGCCAGGCTTCTCTGTCCATGGGTTTTCCAGGCAAGAATACTGGAGGGGGTTACCATTTCCTTCTCTGGGAGATCTTCCCATCCCAGGGATCGAACCGGTGTCTCCTGAGTCTCCTTCATTGTCAGGTAGATTCTTTACTAATGACCCACCTGGGAAGCCCCAAAGATTGACAGAGGGTTTTGGAAAACCAGAGTCTAACCCAGGAGACTGGAGAAGGGAAGTATGAAGTGACATCTATAAGATAAGACTAGAGAGCAACTTAAAAAGATGGAAGAAGGACCAGGAGCTATGAGAGGACAAGTCCTAGGACAGGGAACAGAGGGGTAATGATATGATACAGTATTTGGAAAATATACTGATAGTTTATTGACAGATCTGTTGGCACAGAAAGAAGAGGAAGAGGTAAGGGAAAAAAGGAAGAAAATAAATGAAGCAATAGTTGACCAAAAAAATGTATAAGAAAAAATTATAATTCTTATTTTCATTGCAATCATAGTCGCAAATAAAGATTAATATAACATAGGCTATTTAACTAATAGCTGATAGTTATAACTACAATAAGAAGATGGAAGGGGGAGGAAACAGAGGTTTAAGAACAGAAACCTCAAACATAGTAAAAGGAATTAAGTAGGAAGTTTGATGAACCAAGAAATAGCATCTACAATCATTACATAGAGCTAAGGAGACAAATACCAGAAGAACCAACTAAAAGAATTAAGAATGGTTGTCTCCAAGCATATAGACTCAAAATAACAAAGCATTTATTTCCACTTTCAATAAAATGGCAAACTACTTAGGAAGCAGTAGCTGTCGCTATTCAAAGTTATTATTTTTCTAATATGCTGATTCAATGATTCAAGCTTTCTAACCAATAACTGGCTTATATTTGTCTTTTTTTCATATTTAGTTATATTTCCTCCTTTTTTTTTTTTTGTTACAGATGCTATAGACATGCCTGGACTTCCCCAAACCGAAAACATTATATCCATATATGATCTACTAAATCAATGTATGATCAAATTTGAGTATCTGAGTTGCAACTTTGAATAAATATCAATGGTTCATATTTCTATTTTCTGAATAAAGAAGAAATAAATATACTTTCTTGTTATAAAGCAAAATAAATCCGAAATAATGCTTTCCCATATCAGTTCGAATAATAGAAATAGATTTGGTCTACTGAGCAAAACTGTCTGCATTAAACTTAGAAATCACAACAAACCATAGGATTACAAACCAAAACAGATGTTAGAAATGCCCACCTTCTTGTCTTACCATTCCCTGGAGGACTGACTGACTCTCTCGCCATTGCAAAGAAATAAGACATTTGTCTTTAGTTAAAATGTTGAATTTGCATATGTCCATGGATTCAGAGGCCCAGAGGCAGTGAGTACATTTTATGAAAATCAACTGAAATAAATAAAGTATGTTATTTCTTAATTTGAAATAGCACATTGCCCTTTGCAGGAAAAAAAAACAAAAACAAAACAAAACATAGACAAAATGAGAGGAGAGGAAAAAAGAGGCTTAAAACATGGACTATAATTATTCTTAATGTATTACTCATTTTATTTTTGGCCAAAGACCAAGACCTACGATGTGGATATCCTCCATTTTGAATTCAGGTCCTAATTTTCACAATTACTTACCAGCTTCACACACTTATGCAATATCCTTCATTGATTCATATGATATGACTGATATGTGACTAAATCAGTCATCCTTTATTGACTGATATGGGACACATTCTTTTGTTCAAAAGGTAAAGGAACAGGTTAAAAAAAAAATAATCTGCAGAATGTTGAAACAAGCCAGATAGACAGAAAAGCAGGTTTTGGAGGTAAAGCCTAACATTTTGGTTCTCAAGCTTGATTGTGCGTGAGAAACACCTGGATGGCCTGCTAACCCACAGAGTGTGCATCACAATCTCGGACTTTCAGATTAGGGGGGTCCAGGGTGGAGTCTGAAAATATCAAATACCAAGTGAGCCTGTGCTTCCAAAAAACAGTGATGGTTAAGAAGTACCCCCAAACTTTTCTTTCCTGAACTTCTCCTACCATTTTGTGTTTTGAGAAGTGCCTTCTCGCCAAGAACTACGCTTTTACATATGACAGACTCACTGTCCACACTTCCTTTGAACTCACATAGATTTGCAGATGACTCCTGTTTACTTGTGACGAGGCCAAACACAGACCCTCCAAGGTTTTGTTCTTAGTCTCTGGAAGAATTAGCTAAGGGTAGAAGTGCTTGTTCTGCTGAAACCAGCTATTTGCAGACATAAACTCCCTTTCAGCTGACTGAGACATCCCTTGATTGCAAAACAATCACAATGTAAATCCTTTCTCCTGCAACTTGTTTTCTTCTCACTACTGAAGTCTAAGGTCAAACCAACCTGCTGAGACAGTCAGATCGGTTTTCAGTGTTGTTCTACTGCAGTGGTATGAATAAGATCAGTCTCCTCACTTTTCCTTTTTTCTTTGATAGGTCCCAAATTTTACATTTCTAACAACTACCCAAATGATGCTCCTGCTGCTGCTTTAGGGACGACTCTTCGCACACTGCCACCCGATTGCAATTATGGGCAATCGGGAGAATATTGAATTCACATGGGTAACCGAAAGAGCCACCATAAAGTTGGTAAGTAATTGTGAAGGGTAGGCTCTGAATTCAAAATGGAGGAAGTCCCATCGCCTACGTCTTGGTGGTGAGGAGTGGTCTCTCTCCCAATTATGACTTTATGCTCTTTCTTTCACTTGGCAAGAAGTCATCCCCAAGGCAGTGTGTGTGACCTGGGCATGTGAGGAAGGCAATAGGCCCTTAGACCTGAAATAACTGAAGAAGGACAGGGGTCCTTCAAGACACAGTAAGTAACCTCAGACTTTCACCTTTCTGCTGTTTGTATTATCCCAACAAAATATCAAATAGTTAAGTCACTGCAATAGTTTATGAAGCCATTGTTGTGCAGTTCTCAGATTTGAGCCATGTTTCCATATCCTCTCAGATAAAAACAAAAGGCCCAAACGCTATATTAACTTGAGAAAACAAAGATGAAAAATGCTTGACAGAATTCAGGCTTATATAAACAGTCAGCAGTGTTTTAACTATCACTTCTGTACTGGTCTTTCATGTCAGCAAAGTTAACAATTTGAGTGCTGCATCTTGGAACAGCAGTGTAGGCATTCTCTTGCATTACAAACCTTGTGGCATGACATTTCTATCTTTGGCCCAGCGTTAATGATGTTCCATGCTGACCCTCTTGTGTGAAAGCAGAGCTGGAGAGCACAGCTTTGATAGCAGTGTTTACATGAATGTTTGATAAGCATCTGTCAGCTCCTAGCCCTCTACAAGCCTAGGAACACAAAAGAAGCCAGGGAACCCTGGAGCTTTTGCCACCTGAAAGCATAGTCTGGTGTGTTTGCTGAATTTCAAATCAGCAAAAAAAAAAAAAATTGTTCTCTTTGTAGCTGGATTGTAATTTATGTATTATTTACTAACAAAAAAAAAAAAAAAGAGAGAAAGAGAATAAAAGACAATTGCTTTTTCCAAAAAGGGTTATGATTATGGAGGTCAGAATTCTTTTAATGTATACTTATCTTGCTACGTTTTGTTTGGTCCCACCAAACACAAAATATGCAGACTGAAGTGGATTTGACTGCTTAAACTGAGTTTTAGGAATATTAACTGTTCCTCTTCCCCCCTACTCCAAATTATTATGAATTTATCCCTTGAAAGAATAGATGGTGATTAGGAAAGGCTTTGTGTACAAATAGTGTGTGTCTTGTGTGTCTTACTGTGGGTATTACAAATATTTTTTTTTTGACATGTTAAATAATTGGCTTTGAATTTTCTTGAGATCCTCGCACTTTGCTTTTGGCAGTTCACATTGTGCTCTTTCTTCAATAATTCATGACTCCTGAAATAGGCTAGAGACAACTTTTTGTTTTAGACAATTCATAGATAGAAAAAGCTTAGAATTTTGTGGTGCCAGAAATATCAACTTCACCCTCTTAAAATAAGATCTGCAAATTTAGTGGCATTTCGGTCGCACAGAAAATGGACAAATAGGATACTGGTGAGTGGTTTGCTATACATGTCAGATATTGTACAACATTGCAATTAGCATTGTGTAGTCTGCATTTTATGTTGTCCTAATAAAATGGCATATATAAATAAAGTCCCTCAAAAATTGAAATATTCAAAAGAAAGGACAAGGTGACATGGAGATGCCTCTCATCTTTCCTGCTGACTACTCACGTTAAATTGACTGAGTTGTGTGATCTCTCTCAGCTTGATAAAACTGTTTGAGTTTCTGGATCCAGTTATTATTGAAGCTAGTTCTTTCCTTTGGATTTTGAATTTACAAGAGCCAATATACACAAAGTAGATTAAGCCTTTTAATTTGTAAGGAGAAGTCTTTTGAAAAAAATATCATTTCTATTTAGAATGAATTCACCAACATAATGTTAGATATTCAATTTAATTCATCTTTTTTGGTAATGATCCAGTGTATCTTCCTGTTATGGTTTGGATTTCCTTATAATAGATATGTGTTAGGATTGATCATTTACATTTTAGACAAATATTTCCCATGTTGCATTATCTTTATAAATGATTGAATTTCCATTCTGCTTTTATATTGACTTTCTGAGTGGGTGTATCCAAGGCAGGAGATACGCTGGCTATGATATCACATACATACATACTCTGGCACACAGTAGAACTATCATAGAAAGTGAATAAATTCATTCCAATTAATAAGTTAGAATTCTGTTTTTATTACTCCTATGAGCAAGATGTGTTGTTATGTACCATTAAGAGATACCGCCTATTGATCTATTAACAATAAGTTTCTAATAAATATTTTAAGAGCCAACCCTGTAGATTTACTACTTTCCTACCTCCCATTCTGACTGTGGCTCCTGTTTGATTATGGTTCTACCAAACTTAATTCAGAAAAATAGGCATTCCTGAGTTATCTGAACATGATCTTACTAGGACATTTCTTTTGCATTTTTCCAACATAGATATGGGAAAGGAGGAGCAATGCATGTGGTTTTTCAATTTTTGTTCCTTGGATGTAATATGAAAAGAGGGTCAAATGAATACCTAAGCTTGAGAAACGCTATGTTCTGTTCCATAAAATAGCCTTTATTACCGCTAAAAATTGTTAAGACCTTTTGAAAATTGAAGATCTAATTTGGCAACAACACTTTTATTTCATGGACTGTCTTAAAGGGTATATTTAGGAAACATTTGACTAGTGTGAGGGTTACATGAAAAATTGACTATACATTAGAACTAGGTGAATAGTTTACAACCAACTAATTCATAGCCTTGTGTTTAAGCCAAATACTTTATATTTTATTCCTTTGTAGAAATAAATAAGGTCATTAAGAGTTCAGGGTTGGGTGTGACACTTTTATATTTGTACCTAAGGATGATTGTTCTCACGAGCATTATACAGTTAAGACTTCCCAGGTAGCTCGGATGGTAAAAGCATCTGCCTACAATGCGGGAGACCTGGGTTCAATCCCTGGAAGATCCCCTGGGGAAGGAAATAGCAACCCACTCCAGTACTCTTGCCTGGAAAATCCCATGGATGGAGGAGCCCAATAGGCTACAGTCCATGGAGTCGCAAAGAGTCAAACATGACTAAGCACAGTATTCCATTGTATTTACTTACCACATTTTCCTTTTCCATTCCTCTGTTGATGAACATGTAGGTTGCTTCCATGTCTTGGCTATTGTAAATAATGTTTCAATGAACATAGTGGTGGGTGCATGTATCTTTTTGAATTATAGTTTTTTCTGGATATATGCTGGGTGGGATTGCTGGATCATATGGTAGTTCTATGTTTAAGGAACCTCCATACTATTCTTCGTAATAGCTGTACTAGTTCGCATTTCCACCAACAGTGTAGGAAGGTTCTCTTTTCTCCATACTCTTTCCAGCATTTATTGTTCATAGATTTTTTTGATGATGGCCATTCTGACTGGAATAAGGTGATACCTGATTATAGCTTTAATTTGAATTTCTCTAATAGTGATATTGAGCATCTTTTCATGTGGTTTTTCACCATCTGTATGTTGTCTTTGGAGAAATGTCTGTTTAGATCTTCAATTCACTTTTTAGTTTCTTTTTTTTTTTTTTTTTAATGTTGAGCCGCATGAACTTTTTGTATATTTTTCAGATTAATCCCTTGTCAGTCAGTGGCTTTGTTTGCAAATATTTTCTCCCATTCTGTAGGTTATCTTTTCTTTTTGTTAATGATTTCCTTTACTGTACAAAAGCTTTTAAGTTTAATTAGGTCCCATTTGCTTATTTTCATGTTTATTTTCATTACTCTAGGAGGTGGATCAAAAAAGATACTGCTGTGATTTATGTTAGAGAGTGTTCTGCTTATGTTTTCCTCTAAGAGGAAATGTATCTGGTCTCACATTTAGTTCTGTGTAACCCATTCTGAGTTTATCTTTCTGTCTGATGTTACAGAGTGTTCCAATTTCATTCTTTTACATGTAGTGGTCCAGTTTTCCTAACATCATTTATTTACTTAATAAGCAAATTGGCTATTAGAAGTTTAAATAGTAATAGTTTTTCATTTCACAAAGATTGAAAAAATCTTCATTTTAGAATATGATATTACATATTAAGGAAAGATGAGAGGATGGATGTAAAAATAATAGGAGAAAATGTAGTAGTCTGTGATTGATGTTATTAATTAGAGGAAATGAAGAGGAAATAGTTGAAAAGCATATTGAAAATGTGTGTGTGTTGAGTTGATAAATATGTAGCTTTGACAAAGGATGGAAATGACTAGGTTTCTTGAATTGTGTAGAGATATAAATAAATCAGTGCTATCAAAGAACTTATTAGGAACAAAGAAACTAATGTACATGAATCCACTTATAATATTTAAATGTTATGTTGCATAAAATTGACTAGATGAGGAAGTAGACTTTACAAAAGTGGAGATTAAGAGTATGTGGAAGAGTCTAAAGAGAAAAATATAGGAGACAATCAGGTTTACAAGACAGATTTCGATAAGCCAAAGAGAGATGCATGGGTGACTGAATATAACAGCTGAAGGAAGAGGATGGCATCTGAGTTTGGCATATAGAGAAGAGAGTAAGAAGTCAGGTCTCACTGGGTTTGCTGCTGTGTGATCTAATGTATGTTACAGGGAACAAACAAAATACACTATTTTTTTTTTTTTTTACTTGGAATAAAATATCTGAGTTCACTTATTCACTTTGAGAATTTGACTAAATTAATGGTATCCAAGATATCACTTTCTTAAATGTTACATGGGAGTCCTGATTGAATTGCCTTTGAAGAAAAAAGGAAGCTGGTCCACAAATATCCTGCCAAAGAGAAGAGCTTGGAAGTATCTAGTCATATCACAACCAGAGAAAAGTGGGAAGGGAGGAGTCAGAAGTATAAAGAAGGTTTGGAGAGAAAAGTGTTAGTCGCTCAGTTGTGTCTGACTCTTTGCGATCCCATGGACTGTAGCCCAAGAGGCTCCTCTGTCCCTGGAGTTCTCTAGCCAAGAATACTAAGGATGAAATCAGGCAAGACTATAGTCATGATAAAACCTGAAGTCCTATTTTAAGTGCGGTAAGTAAGCCTGTTCACACTGTTCATGGGGTTCTCAAGGCAAGAATACTGAAGTGGTTTGCCATTCCCTTCTCCAGTGGACCGCATTCTGTTAACAGTTAGAACTGGACATGGAACAACAGACTGGTTCCAAATAGGAAAAGGAGTACGTCAAGGCTGTATATTGTCACCCTGCTTATTTAACTTATATGCAGAGTACATCATGAGAAACACTGGCCTGCAAGAAGCGCAAGCTGGAGTCAAGATTGCCGAGAGAAATATCAATAACCTCAGATATGCAGATGACATGACCCTTATGGCAGAAAGTGAAGAGGAGCTAAAAGGCCTCTTGATGAAAGTGAAAGAGGAGAGTGAAAAAGTCGGCTTAAAGCTCAACATTCAGAAAACTAGGATCATGGCATCTGGTCCCATCACTTCATGGGAAATAGATGTGGAAACAGTGGAAAGAGTGGCTGACTTTATTTTTCTGGGCTCCAGAATCACTGTAGATGGTGATTGCAGCCATGAAATTGAAAGACATTTACTCCTTGGAAGGAAAGCTATGACCAACCTAGATAGTATATTGAAAAGCAGAGATATTACTTTGCCAACAATGGTCCGTCTAGTCAAGGCTATGCTTTTTCCAGTGGTCATGTATGAATGTGAGAGTTGGACTGTGAAGAAAGCTGAGCATGGAAGAATTGATGCTTTTGAACCGTGGTGTTGGAGAAGACTCTTGAGAGTCCCTTGGACTGCAAGGAGATCCAACCAGTCCATCCTAAAGGAGATCAGTCCTGGGTGTTCATTGGAAGGATTGATGCTGAAGCTGAAACTCCAGTACTTTGGCCATCTCATGTAAAGAGTTGACTTACTGGAAAAGACCCTGATGCTGGGAGGGGTTGGGGGCAGGAGGAGAAGATGACAGAGGATGAGATGGCTGGATGGCATCACCGACTTGATGCACATGAGTTTGTGAACTCTAGGAGTTGGTGATGGACAGGGAGGCCTGTCATGCTGCGATTCATGGGGTCGCAAAGAGTCAGACATGACTGAGCGACTGAACTGAACCGACTGCAGTAAGCCTTAGGGCGTATTGAGCAAGGCAGTAACATGGTCTTATTAACATTCTAAAGAGCTTACTGTATATAGTGAATAATGAATTGATCTATGTGTGAAAGAGTGAAAATGGGGTCAACTTAAAGGCCAGTTCCTCAGTCCTGGAAAAAGATGCTAATCAGCTGGTCAAGAGCTTTAGCAACATGTAATGAAAGTAGTGGACAGATTGATGATAGATGCCTTAGGTAAATCAATAAAACTCAGTGATTTGGATGGAAACTGGAGAAGAAATCATCAGGAATAATTTGCAAGTTTTTCAGTTTAGCAACTGTGTGACTGTTGAATGTTATCATTTACTGCAAAGAAGGAATATGAGTTTTTTTGAAGTATTCTGGATCTTTTAAGATATTTTAAAGTAAGCACACACAAACACAGAGGACGATGTTACTACAGGTGTTTACAAGATACGGAAAGAAGGGAGTAGATTAAGAAAAACGTAAAGTTTTTATAGCAAAAGCATTTGGGAATATGGACCTGAATCAAGATAGTGGATAAAAGTGGGAATACTGTAGAAAGAATAGCTCTTAGAGGAACATCTTAATAAGAAGTTCCAGGAAACTTACCAATAATTTCTTCCCTATCGAATACTCAGAGGATTAATGATTTATCTACAGTCATTCAGCAAATTTAACCTTTAGAAAGTCATTCCCCTTGAGCTGTCTGTTTCCTTAATCTTAAGAGAGGATAAATAAGGAGATATACCTCATCAAGCATAAAATAGATTTAGTTTCTGAACCAAATGATAAATTGAGTCTTTCCCTGTATGTCGGTGAAAAGAAATCACATACTTTGAACAAGTCTGTGAAAGACTGAGAATTAACAGCTGAGATTTGCTCTCGGATATTAACTTGGGGATTTGTACAGATGATTTCTGAAGGCAATTAATACAATATATATCAATAATTGACAAAGCAACACTTCAGTGAGCTTTAAGAGATTTTTTCCTAAAAGGCTAAAATTGTAACTAGAAAGCAAAGTATATACTTTTGCAATGTGGCTATATATATGACTAAAATTTTAATAGTATAATAAATTAATGCTAAGGTGACTTAACTGAGAGATGACTGATCTGCCTTACAGAAGCCTCCAAAAAGAATACTTTTAAAAGTGAAGTCATATTAATTTAGTCAGCATGTAATTATTCAAAATAATAAAATTTTGCTATATATTCTACCCCCAAAGGTGTTTAATAAGTCAAAAGGATAATTTTAAATTAGTACATAAAACTATAGGAAAACATTTTTGAATGTATTTGAATTTTTTCCAAGGGCAAGAAAAAGCAGGTTTTATGTAAATGATACATATTCACCTACAAACAAATATGCAAATCAACAATAAATCTGTTTATTATAAATAGGTATATATTTTCTCAGTGTCCTCTGAATTAAAGCCAGTTTCAAGTCACTAGAATATGTTATTCATCAACTATTATGTGAATGTTCCTTTAATAATATTTTGTTAAAGTTGTATAACTTAAAAAGCAGATAAAGCTAGATTTTTCCTAATGAAGCCTTTTCCATTCAGATATACTAACCTTAAAATATAAAACAAATTTTAAATTTGCATTAAAATAACGAACTTAAAATAAGAATAGGTATAGGCCTTTTATTTGACATCTTTCTTGAGTACTTTTTAATCAGTTAAAAAGTCTTTTTCACCCCCCCAAGGGTGATAGTTTATGTATATAGTGTGTATTTTTTTTTAATATCAGTTCAAATTTTTGTGCCAACTCATTAGAATACACACAGACAAACCCAGGAGGAAATTTTAGACAATCTATATAATTCATCCAGTTAGAATAAAGAATAAAATGTTAATTGATATTTGTTCTGTTGTTCTGCAAGCTGTGAAATAAATTGTGCATTATATAATATACAACTAGCTTAGAGTAACAAAATCCAGGAGGGGGTAATCTCTTCATAGTTATATGTTGATACAACTTTTGTATATATATGTGTGTGTGTGTGTGTGTGTGTGTATGTGTATATATATATGCATAGACATTTATTTGTCACCATATATAGATATTCATACTCACTATTCAATAGAGTCTTGGACAGTGTCTTTCTACATCTGTTACTAGAAACTTTTATTTATGAAAACTTAGTCCATTTCAGACTGTCATTTACAACGCTACTTTAAAATGCTAAAAAGCAAAAGTAGTGCAGAAAATGCATTAAACAAAATATGATGGCTTTTAAGACATAGAAACTTCTTACCTCATCAGTCTGTTCCTTATTCTTACTATGCTTACTTCTAAAAACATAATCCAAGAAATCTGGAATCCTGATAGAGAGCCCATATAACTTGAATGCTTTCAATATACCATGACATTTCCCATAATAAACTCAGACATTGCCCCTGTTATTCATAGGAGATCCAGTCTTCTTTAAAAAATAAGTAAAGCTCTCCTTTGTCGTGTGTTTTCTTTGGCATATGGATTACTTATTTTTTAATTGGAGCATAGTTTCTTTACAACGTTGTATTAGTTTCTGCGGTACAGCAAAGTGAATCAGCTATATGTATACATATATGCCCTCTTTTTGGGATTTCCTTCCCATTTAGGTCACCACAGAGCCTTCATGGAGTTCCCTGTGCTGTACAGCAGGTTCTCATTAGTCATCTATCTTATGTATATTAATATATATTAATTCGTACCTCCCAATTCCTCCCACTCCCTCTTCTCCCCTTAGTGTCCATACGCTTGTTCTCTGCTTCTGAGTCTCCTGCAAAGTGGTCTCTGCCAACGACTCCAACTGCAGTTTCCCACCACTCTCTACCATACCACGCCACAGGAGGATCAACCATTGAGACGATCGATCTCATGTTTCTGCCATTATTCATCCTGTTCCCTTCTCCAGGAATTTCCTCCCCACGGGTAAAGTCTTTTTGTTGTTAGGAATAAATCTGGGTACCATTTCCTCTGGAGACATTTGCTAATAAATCTGTCTTCTCATTTATCTGGTTTGCTTTCTCATCTGCTCTCATAATGTCCTGTATATGTTAGCATTTTACTACCCAGAATATAGTTCATGCATCTCTTTTTAACTAATACACTGAATGCAACTAATTCACTGAGTTGTTAGGTTTACAGAATAATTGAGTGGAAAGTAGAGTTCTCATATACCCTTCACCCTTCCCCCAGTTTGCTTTAATATCAATATTTTTCATTAGTGTAATATTGATACATCTATTACAAGTGATGAGCCCATACATTACCAATAGTGTCCACAGTTATGTGAGGTTCAACCTTTGTGTTGTATGTTCGGTTGGTTTTGACTGCTGCTGCTGCTGCTAAGTCACTTCAGTCGTGTCTGATTCTGTGCGACCCCAGAGACGGCAGCCCACCAGGCTCCCCCGTCCCTGGGATTCTCTAGGCAAGAACACTGGAGTGGGTTGCCATTTCCTTCTCCAATGCATGAAAGTGAAAAGTGAAAGTGAAGTCGCTCAGTCGTGTCTGAGTCCTAGCGACCCCATGGGCTGCAGCCTACCAGGCTCCTCCGTCCATGGGATTTGCCAGGCAAGAGTATTGGAGTGGGGTGCCATTGCCTTCTCCGGTTAGTTTTGACTAACATATATATATAATCATGTGTATATTCAGGATAATCAGAATATTGAGTTGCCCTAAAAATTTCCTGTTATCTACCAATCACTCTCCCTCCCTTCAAATGAGGCCCTGGCAACCAGTGATCTTTTAACTGTCTCTGTGGTCATATGTCTTCCAGAATGTCATATGGTTAGAATCATGCAGTAAGCTGCCTTTTCAGCTTAGCTTCTTTCACTTAGCAATATGCATTTAAGATTGCTCAATCTCTTTTCTTGGCTTAATAAGTCATTTCTTTTTACTGAACAATAGCATTCCGGGTTGGAGAAGGAAATGGCAACCCACTCCAGTGTTCTTGCCTGGAGAATCCCAGGGACAGGGAAGCCTGGTGGGCTGCCATCTATGGGGTCACACAGAGTCAGACACGACTGAAGTAACTTAGGAGCAGCAGCAGCAGCAGCAGCATTCCAGGTTATGGATGTGACACGATTTGTTTATTCACTCATCTATTGAAAGATGTTTTGATTGCTTCTAAGTTTGGGCAGTTATGAATAAAGTAGCTATAAATATTTATGTGCAGGTTTTTGTGTTGGCATAACTTTTCACTTATTTTGAGTGAATATCACAAAATATAATTGCTAGGTCACATGGTAAGAGTGTAAGTTTTGTAAGAGATTGACAAACTCTCCCAAAGTGGCTGTACCATTTTGCATTCCCGTTAACAATAAATGAGAATTTCTGTTGCTTTACACCTCAACCAGTTCTTGGTTTTCTCTGTGGGTTTGATTTTACCTATTCTCATAGATGTGTAATAGTATCTCATTGTAATTTCAATTTGCAATTTTCAAATGACATGATACTGAGCAGCCTTTCATATGCTTAATTGCCATCTGTATCTTTTTGTTGAGATATCTATTGAAGTCATTTGCCTATTTTTAATTGGTTTACTTTCTTATTGATAAGGTTTAAGAGTTCTTTATAGGGCTTCCCTGGGGCCTCAGTGGTAAAGAATCCACCTGCAATGTAGGTGATGCACAGGAGATGCTAGTTCAAACCCTGGGTTTGAAAGATCCCTTGGTGTAGCTTGGTGTAGGAAATGGCAACCTGTTCCAGTATTCTTGCCTGGAAAATTCCATGGACAGAGGAGCCTGACATGTTACAGTCCATGGGTTTGCAAAGAGTCAGACACTACTGAGCATGCATGCATGCAAGTGTTCTTTATAGATTTCTTCAAACTAGTGCTTTATTAGATAGAATTTTTGCAGATTTTCTCCCAGTCTGTGACCTATCTTTCCACTCTCTTAATAATGTCTTTCAGAGAACTGAACTTTTTAGTTTCAATAAAATGTAACATCAGCTTTTCTTTCACAGGTCCTGCTTTTTATGCATTTTATAACTTAAAAAGTCACCACCATACCCAAGGCCACCTAGATCTCCCCCCATTACCTCCTAGGGTTTGTATGGTTTTGCATTTTACATTTAGATCTAGTATTCATTTTGAGCTAATATTTGTTAAGGTATAAGGCATCTGTGTCTAGATTCTTCTTTTTTTTTTTTTTCTTTGCAACTGGTTGTTGCAGCATCATTAGTTAAAAAGATTATTCTTTCTCCACTGAATTTCCTTTGTTCCTTTTTGCCAAATACCAGTTGACTATATTTGCATGGGTCTATTTCCAGCTCCTTTTATTTTCCATTAGTCTATCTGTCTGTTCTTTCACCAATACCCTATTTTCTTGATTAATATACTTTTTAAACTGAGTCTTGAAGTTTCATAGTGTTGGTGGTCCAACTTTATTCTTCTACTTCAGTTGTTTTTGGCCTTTCTGTATCTTTTGCCTTCACATGAGACTCTACAATTAGTTTGTCAATATCCACAAGATTACTCCCTTGCATTTGCATTGGAATTTATTTGACTCTTCAGCTCAAGTTGGGGAGAACTTTCATTTTGATAATATTGAATCTGCCTTCCATATACATAGAATAGCCTCTGTTTCTTTAGATTTTCCTTATTTTCTTTCATAGTTTTTTTAAAATTACCTTATATAGACTTTGAACGTATTTTTTTAAGTCTATGCCTAAGTATTTCCTTTTTCTGTGCTAATGTGAATGCTACTATGGTATTCATTTTAAATTCCAATAGATCATTGCTAGTATATAGGAAAGCAGTACTTTTTTAAATATTAAACTTCTATCCTTCCACCTTGGTATAGCTGCTAATTAGTTCAAGTAGATCATTTTTGTTGTGGAATCTTTGGGATTTTTATACAGTCATATCATCTGCAAATGAAACATTTCTCCCTTCCACTTCTTTTATCTCAATGCATCTGCCAGGTCTTCTGGAACATACTGAAAAGTGGTGAGAAATGTATATCTTTGTTTGCTCTTGATCTTTAGGAAGAAAACATCTCGTTTCTCACTATTAACTTTGACATTTGTTTTGTTTTTGTTTTGATGTTATTTAATGAATTAATGGAATCCCCCTCTAGTCTTAGTCAGCAGAGAGTTTTTCATTCTTTAGTATGTTGATATAATGGATTACATAATTTGGTTTTTTAATATTGAACTAGCCTTGCTTGCATACATGGGATAAATACCACTTGGTTTGATGTGAAATTCTTTGTGTATATTGTTGGATTCAATTTGCTAATTCTATATTGAGGAGCTTTGCACTTATATTCATGAAAGATATTAGTTTGTAGTTTTCTTGTAACATCTTTAACTGGATTTGGTAATAAGGTAATTCTGTCCACATAGAATGAGTTATAATTATTTTGTCTTCTTTTTTTTTGTAAAGTGTAGAGATAAGGTATAATTTCTTCTTTAAGTGTTTGGTAGAATTCAACCGTGAATCTATCTGGGCCTGATGCCTCTGTTTTGAAAGACTATTAGTTATTTATTCAATTTAGTAGCTATATTTCTTTGGGGAGAGTTTCTATTTCTCCTTGTGTTATTTTTGGTAGAGTGTGTCTTCCAAGGACTAAGTCTGTTTCAGCTAGGTCATCAAATTTGTGGGCATAGAGTTGTTCATAATATTCCTTTATTTTTCTTTTAAAGTCTGTGATATCAAAAGAGATGGTTGATCTTTGATTTCTGACATTAGTTATGTACATCTTCTCTTTTCTTAATCAAGCTACAGGTTTATCAATTTTATTGATTTTTTTTTAAAGTACTGTCTTTTGATTCCGTTAGTTTTCATTGTTGTTTTCCTGTTTCCAAGTTCATTGATTTTCATTCTAATTTTTATTATTTCTTTTCTCTGCTTTCTTTGAATCTGCTTTTCTCTAGTTTTCCCATGTATAAGCTTAATTCTTACATTTTTCTTCTTTTCTAATACAAGCATTTATTGTTATAAATACTTTAGGTTATTGCAGTTATAAATATTGTTATTGTTATAAATATATGATTTTTAATGCAAATTTTGTGCTTTATTTACTTTAAAATATTTAAAAATATTTCTTGATACTTCTCTTTGACTCATGTTTTAATAAGTGGGTTGTTTACTTTCCAAGTGTTCTGGTGTTTTCCTGTTACTGATTTCTAGGTTTTTCTTCCCACACTTTAATTCATTCTACCCACAAGGCTATGAGTTTTTCCAGTAGTCATGTATGGATGTGAAAGTTGGACTGTGAAGAGGGCTGAGTGCCGAAGAACTGATGCTTTTGAACTGTGTTGTTGGAGAAGACTCTTGAGAGTCCCTTGGACTGCAAGGAGATCCAACCAGTCCATTCTATAGGAGATCAGCCTTGGGTGTTCTTTGGAAGGACTGATGTTGAAGTTGAAACTTCAGTATTTTGGCCACCTCATGCGAAGAGTTGACTCATTGGAAAAGACTCTGATGTTGGGAGGCATTGGGGGCAGGAGGAGAAGGGGATGACAGAGGATGAGATGCCTGGATGGACTCACTGACTCGATGAAAAAGAGTTTGGGTGAACTCGGAGTTGGTGATGGACAGGGAGGCCTGGCGTGCTGCAATTCATGGGGTTGCAAAGAGTCAGACACGACTGAGCCACTGAACTGAACCAAAATGACGAATGCCTCTGATGGGCTCATTAATATGCTGAACACAGGCAGAGAGTCAGTGAGCTTAAAGAAATGTCAATAGAGACTTCCATGACGGAAAAACACAAAAAAGTATAAAATGAAAAAGATATTGTAGAATATATGAAACCTGAGATAATCACAGAAGTGTTGATGTAATATCAGAAGAAGAAAAGAGAAAGAAACAAAATAAATATTTGAGTTTGAGATTAATATATGCATACTACTATATATGAAATATATAAACAACAAAGACCTACTATATAGCATAGGGAACTATACTCAAAATCTTATACTAATCTTAATGGAAAAGAATCTTAAAATATATATATATGTATGCATATACATATGTGTTTGTGTATGTATATATTTATGTGTGTATATGTTTTTTTGAAACACTTTGTAGCACCTTTGTGTTGAAACTAACACAATATTTAAATTAGCTATACTTCAATAAAAAAAGTAAAATTAAAAATTTAAAGAAATAATGAATAAAAATTTTCCACAATTAATGATGGACACCAAACCACAGACCCAGATATTAAAGAGAGCAAGCAAAAAGATTTCCCCCAAAATCTACATATAGGCATACGATGTTCAAACTTCAGATCAAAGACAGAAAATCTTTAAGAAGACGTGGATGGCGAGAAGGCGATAGACCTTGTATATAAAGGTCCAACAGTAAAAGTAACACTAGACTCGTTTTCAAGAACTAGACAAACAAGAAGTGGGTAGAATGAATTTTTTTCACATTCCAGGATGTCTGGCTCTAGGTGAGTGATCACACCATCATGATTATCTTGGTCGTGAAGATCTTTTTTGTACATTTCTTCTGTATATTCTTGCCACCTCTTAGTATCTTCTGCTTCTGTTAGGTCCATACCATTTCTGTCCTTTATCGAGCCCATCTTTGCATGGTATCTCTAATTTTCTTGAAGAGATCTCTAGTCTTTCCCATTCTGTTGTTTTCCTCTATTTCTTTGCCTTGATCACTGAGGAAGTCTTTCTTATCTCTTCTTGCTATTCTTTGGAACTCTGCATTCAGATGCTTATATCTTTTCTTTTCTCCTTTGCCTAACAGTGTTTTTAATTTCTAGCATTTCCTTTTCTTTCTGAAAATTTCCATCTCTTTGCTTACAGTACTTGTATATTCTCACATGCTGTCTACTTTTCCTGTTAGAACCCTTAGCATAGTAATCGTAGTTGTTTTAAATTCATGATAGGATAATTTCAACATGTCTGCCATATCTAAATCTGATGCTGATGCATGCTCTGTCTCTTCAAATTGTGTTTTAGTGTGCTTTGCAAATTTTTGTTGAAATTTGAAGTAGTACTAGAAAAAGGAACTGAAATAAGCCTGCCTTCAATGTGAGGGTTTATGTTTGTCTGGTTAGAGATTGTTGTTGTTGTTCAGTCACTAAGTCATGTCTGACTCTTTGCAACCCCATGAACTGCAGCATGCCAGGCTTCCCTGTCCTTTACTATCTCCCTGAGTTTGCTCAGACTCATATCCATTGAGTCAGTGATGCCATCCAATTATCTCATCCTCTACCAGCCTATTCTCCTCTTGCCTTCAATCTTTCCCAGCATCAGGGTTTCTTCTGATGAGTCAGTTCTTTGCATGAGGTGGATGAAGTATTGGAGCTTCAGCACCAGTCCTTCCAATGAATATTCAGGCTAGAGTTTAGGCTGTTTGCTCTAGCTACAGGTATTGGAAATAAAGTTTCCTCTGATGTCCTTCCCCACCTCTTTTTTTTTTTTTTTTTTTTTTTTTGGCCCCTCTGTTGCGTTTTCCTAGAGTCTTCATGAGTAAAGTTCAAGATATATATTTCTCTCAATTGCATCCCCCCATTATTACACAGGAGCTCTACTGATGTGGTTGTAAAGTAGGGTGTTTCTTTTCCCCCACTCAGAAGCCTGAGGTGGCTGGAGTTGTTTTTTTTCCCTTTGCCAAGGTCAGTTAGGCTCTGGTAAAATAGTTTATTTTGAGGGCAGTCCTTGTTAAGAAGATTAGGATATTCTGGGAGTGTTTTAAAGTGGCTACTTTTCTCCTGCTGGAAGCATATGTTTATTTTTCTCTGATCATTACAGTGAGAACCTATAGGACCCCTGAAGGTAAAACTCAAAAGTGCAGGACCTCCCTAAGACTGTACCCTGCCCCTGGAATTTTTAACACTCAGACTTGCCCACACTGAACCTCCAGCTCTTAGTCAACCACAGTTACGTTTTTCTAAACCAGTACAGGTTCCTGTGGAGATTTCTGTTGTGCCAAGTTTTCAGTCTTTCTGTTTGCTTATCAGTCCAATTGTGTGGGGAGTGGTTTCCCTAGTGACCTTAATCTTCTGGTAGACTTAAGAAGAGTTGTTGATTTTACAGACATGTTATTTCTTATGAGAATCAGTGGTGATTTTCCAGCTCCCTATATGCTTGGTCAGAAACTATATTTCTCTTGTAACTAGTGCCGTGGTACCTTTTGAAGGACCATAAAGTCATAAAATGTGTGTCAAATAAAATAATCAATTCTCTGTGACCACTTATCACTAATGTCAAATTCCTTAAAATGTAGAGCAATTTCTTTTTGTATCTTCCATATGCCCAGCATCTAAAAGCATTTTCAGTGAATAATAATTTAACTTGCTTTAAAAGCATGGCTTTGTGGTCTGAACCAGCAGCCTTAGATAGTCTCAAACTTCTTATACTAAAGAAGAGAATGCACTGAAATAAACCGCTTCATTTTCATTTACTTCACACCATACTTAGAAGAAAGATAGGCACCAGAGAATAATTATGACAGCCATGAAAATGATGAGACACTGAAGGGTGTCCTGATAAGCAGATAACTTTTCCCTTTTGAGATGTCTTTACTTAACACTCTGTATAGAGCTTTGCAAGAAATAATTCAAACTAAATTCATAAATACAAAGTAAAATAGGTGGAGATAAAGAGTTATTTTATCAGGAAACAGTTTAGATGGTTCTAGTTAGTTTGCAATCTTTCTTTGGCTGCCTAGTCTCATTCTGTAAAGACTGGATTCCTAGGGTACAAAATGTCTCTCTTTATGCTTCCTCACCATTTAGCATCCTTATGAGGGGATTCACCACAGAGTTCTTCAAAGGGGAGCAATTCAGCACCCCAGGGCCAGGCCAGCAGCAGTGCTTCCCAAACCATCATCAGGCACTTTTAAGGATGAACAACAGCTCTCCAGGAGGTGTAGTGCAAATCCAGCCCTTTAAACTCATTTACTTTAATTGCGTAACATTTTAAATACTGCACGCCAGTGAGAGGCAGGTGGATCAGCAGGTGCAATGTGGCGATCTGCCAATAATGGCATCAGAAAAACAGTTCCTCACAGAGGCAAGAGGCAAAAGAGACTGGGTGAAGAACTCCTCTGAGCTTAATATCTATTTCATCCAGTAATTGCAGCAGAGGGGAGGATTTCCAAGCAATCTAAACCAAAGCTGTCTTATTCATTTTTCGCTGTGCCTTTTTTTTAACAGGGGAGGTCTCAGAAATAGAATTTTAGTCCAAATTCATCCAAGCCCTTTCTGGATTCATCCTACTGAAATTCATTTATGAGTAAAGATGTTAAAAGAGAAATCATGAAAGCAGATGTTTTATTTTTAAAGTTTTCTTTCTTTCTTTCTTTCTTTTTTTTTAAAGAACAATCTGAAGCATATCATGCTAAGTTTTATATTGGGGGTATTATTTGACCCAAGTAAAATCTGAAGGTAAATTGTTAAAGGAATTCATGAGATTAATTTCTAAACTAATAATAAACTCTAAACTACATGAACTTTTTATTTTTCCTTTCATTGGCTCTCTTTATATACAAGGAAGAAAAACTGTGCAGATAATGTGTAAAAAGAGTATAACATAGTTTTAAAACTATTAAAATTAGAGATTCATGAAAAATTTCAAATTGATTAGAGTTCACAATTCTGTGTTCATTTATCTTTTTGTTTATAAAAACAGTAAATTCATGATTTTTTTTAATCAGACATTATTAAATAAGTTTTTAAATATTTCGACCAAATTGAGTTTCGAAGATAAAGTGATGATTAGTGGAGAGAAGTGAATGCTTTGTTACCATCTATATTTCAGGCTTCCTTTTTGCCAAAGTGCAGCTCTGTTGAAGTTTATCCAGAAGTGGCAGTTAAAGTATAATCATATAAGATATCCTCAGCAGCAGCTCAAAGCAATTCAGAGTAAGAGGAGGAAACCAGAGGTACAGAGTTACTACAATTTTAAGATCTATTTGCCAGGCCCTGTGGTTTATCTGTTTCATCTATGTATTCTGAAAGCAGATGCTTTTCATTCTCCTTTTCCTTTGTGTTAACTGAGGCTAAGGCAGACGGCCATTGGGTGGTGTAGAACAGTTTCCAATAAATTCATCTTTATGCCTCAGTGAGCTATTTGCTTGGCACACATGCTTTGAAAATATATCAATAATTTAGGGATTATGTGATAGGCAATGGGGGTTTTCCTTCATATTTATTGTAGTACCAAGACAATGGCAGTAATGAAACCCCTAAAAAGGAGGCCTGTAGAAAACTATAAATGGTAATATTCAGAGTCCTGCCTACATGTAAGTTACAAAGAGGGTATAGACAGCTATACCTTCCCTAATTTCTGTCTGTTACTTCTATAATATCACTTGATAAATCAAGAAATACCTTTCATTTAAATACCTCCATCTCTAATACTGTACAAGCTTTTATTTTTCCCCTGATCACCATGCAGTCCATTATTTTCTATTAACTTACACTCACCCAATTCATAACTCACCCTTTCATATCATTAATCAGGGTATCCTTTCAATCATGGCAGTACACAGGGAAGAGTGCAGGCAAAACAGGGATGTAAGAACATGTCTATTTCACACCAAAACAAAAGTGAGATCAGAAAATAAACTTGCATCATAAAAAACTTTACATGGCATAATGTCCTCCCAATCTGCTGATCCCCATAACCAGTAATTAGAATTGTAACTTACATCATTTTTCTAAAAAGACATCTAGAGTAGCTTACTCTTTTGCTTCTGATGTTGAAAACTGTTTCTGATGATATTTAAGTATCTGTCCTCTCTGCCCCAGCACTCATAGTACCCTGAATAATCTTATTGGCAGCAGTAGGAGGCCTGAAGCCAAGTCAGGCAGATGCAGGAAAGAACACTCCTGATTGCTGACGAGGCCTCCTGGAACCACAAATCTGTTATGTAGGGATTTGAGGCTTCTTGTCAGATATCAGGTGAAAACAAATGACTGGCTTAAAGTTTGTGATGTTCTGTCATTCGAATAGTGAGAAGTTGGTTAAATGATTAGTCTGTGGATTAGCCAGACTGTAGCTGCCATCCCAACATTATGTTACAGAACCAAATAGGGTCTACTTACCCTCACTCAGTAAAGTCAATCTATTGACACTGGGGTGTGGTGAAAGAAAACACAGTGTCTATTGCAGGGCTTCAAGCAAGGAGTCCAGGGTAGCTAGAGCTTAAAAGACCTGAACTCCCTAAAGGCTTTTAGGGAAAAGTTTATAAAAACAGGATGAGGAAGGGGGATTGTGAAGTGTGTGATCAGCTCATGGACACTTTTCTGATTGGCTGGTGGTGAGGTAACTGAGAGTCAACATCATTAATCAGTCTGGGGGTCTACGTGCTTGTGGGTGGCATACAGTTAATTTCTTCCTTTTGTTGGGGGTTTCAGTCTCTACAAAACAACTCAGAGACATGGCTCCAAATTTTATCTATAGTCCTTGAGGAGGAACTCAAGGTACTTGATTTTGTTTAATGGCTAAAGTATTATTATTTTGACTTTCTTGACTGTTTTCCTTTCTTTCTGGATTTTTTCACTTCTCTGATTAAATTTATTACCTTTCTATAGACAATAGGCAGGTGGAGGACATGAGGCTGGAGGTAGTCCTGTTCTGGGAGGCCCTATAGGGTCTTGCTCAGTTACATCAGACTGTTTAAAACTTATTTTACTCCTTTAAGAAGTTTAAACAAAAAAGAAAACAAAAGTAAAAATAATCAGACTAATTTTTCATTAATAGAGGTTCTGGATAAAAAAAGAAACTAAAACCAATATTGACATATAATATGGATTTGATATATCAGATTTTTAATTTCATTGAATGAAAGGGTTGTTGAAATATTCATGTGGTGGAAATCGTTAGTCACATTTCCTGGTAGGTAAGAGAAGTGGTATGGTATAATTTCTGTCTTTATTCTCTTGAACAACAGAATTTGTCTCAACACAGGCAATGAAGATGTAGTCAGAAAAGTTAGGTTGATCTTCAGTACAATGGCCAAAGTTACCAGGCCTAAAGCATGTATAAATCTAGGATTGTAGAAAGAAAGAGTATGATACGAATGAGATAGAGAAAATGAGTTTTAAGAAATATAGGGAAACATTATTTTCTTTGCATTCAATTTATATAATGAGTTATTGACTCTACCAAAGGCTTTGACTGTGTGGATCATAATAAACTGTGGAAAATTCTGAAAAAGATGGGAATACCACACCACCTAACCTGCCTCTTAGGAAACCTGTATGCATGTCAGGAAGCAACAGTTAGAACTGGACATGGAACAACAGACTGGTTCCAAATAGGAAAAGGAGTACATCAACGCTGTATATCGTCACCCTGCTTATTTAACTTATACATCATGAGAAACCTGGGCTGGAAGAAGCACAAGCTGGAATCAAGATTGTCGGGAGAAATATCAATAATCTCAGATATGCAGATGACACCACCCTTATGGCAGAAAATGAAGAGGAACTAAAAAGCCTCTTGATGAAAGTGAAAGAGGAGAGTGAAAAGTTGGCTTAAAGCTCAACATTCAGAAAACGAAGATCATGGCATCTGGTCCCATCACTTCATGGGAAATAGATGTGGAAACAGTAGAAACAGTGGCTGACTTTATTTTGGGGGGCTCCAAAATCACTGTAGATGTTGATTGCAGCCATGAAATTAAAAGACGCTTGCTTCTTGGAAGGAAAGCTATTACCAACGTGTAGGGAACAAGGTATAAGGAAGGTTGAGAAGTGCTTGCAAATGAAACTCTCAACCAGGGCTGAACATTCTTGCAAACGAGATGTTCTGCCCAGTGTAGGGAATTAGGTATAAGGAAGGTTGAGAAGTGCTTGCGAACGAGACTCTCAACCAGGGCTGAACATTCTTGCAAACGAGATGTTCAGCTAAGAATCCTCTGTTCCCGTGGGAAAAGAACATTTCTTGCACACAAGGATGTTTCTCTGATTCCTCAAAAGGAACAGACCCAGGGACAAAATGGATTCTAAGTTGATAAGGAAGTTCCCCAAAACAAAGTCTTAGCAGCAGTAAATAAGTCAAGGTAAAGGTTATCTCGCCCTGTGCCTGTGCACTGTATAGTCTCTGAATCATAGTGCTTGGAAACTTGCCCTATAGGGTGTTGTGCAAGGGATATAAAATAAAGCAGCTATAAGAAGCAAGAGTTAAAATATAAAGATTCAAACCACTCTGCAGTGTTGGTGTTTCATTCCATCGCCAGCACCAACGTAGACAACATAGTGAAAAGCAGAGACATTACTTTGCCAACAAAGATCCGTCTAGTCAAGGCTATGGTTTTTCCAGTGGTCATGTATGTGTTTGAGAGTTGGACTGTGAAGAAAGCTGAGTGCCGAAGAATTGATGTTTTGGACTGTGGTGTTGTAGAACACTCTTGAGAGTCATTTGGACTGCAAGGAGATCCAACCAATCCATCCTAAGGGAGATCAGTCCTGGGTGTTCATTGGAAGGACTGATGTTGAAGTTGAAACTCCAATACTTTGGCCACCTGATGTGAAGAGCTGACTCATTGGAAAAGACTCTGATGCTGGGAAAGATTGAAGGCAGGAGGAGAAGGGGATGATAGAGGATGAGATGGTTGGATGACATCACCGACTCAATGGATATGGGTGTGGGTGGACTTCAGGAGCTGGTGATGGACACGGAGGCCTGGCGTGCTGCAGTTCATGGGATTGCAGAGAGTCGGACAGGACTGAGCAACTGAACTGAACTAAGTCTTCATTACAAAGAAAATCAATGATCATATGTTGAAGATTTTCAAAATGTGATTTCTGTGTTTTTGAGATATAATTAGCATACAACACTATTAGTTTCAGGTATATAGCATAATGATTCAGTATGTGTATATGTTATGAAATGATCACTACAATAAGGCTGATTAACACTCATCACCATGGTTTCCTTCACTGTGCTGCTGCTGCTGCTAAGTTGCTTCAGTCGTTTCCGACTCTGTGTGACGCTATAGACGGCAGCCCACCAGGCTCCGCCTTCCCTGGGATTCTCCAGGCAAGAACACTGGAGTGGGTTGCCATTTCCATCTCCGCCTTCACTGTACAGTAGCTCTTTATTTTGATGTAGTCCCTTTTGCTTGTTTTTGCTTTTCTTGCCCTTGCTTTTAGTGTCATGTCCAAAACAACCATTACCAAGACCAATATGAAGGAGATTTGCCCCTATGATTTTTTCTAGGAATTTTATGGTTTTACGCTTCTTGTTCAAGTCTTTAACCTATTTGTGCTGATATCTGCATATGGTACAAGATAGTGATTCAGTTTCATCCTTTTGGAAATGGCTGTCCAGTTTCTCTGGCATCATTTATTGAGCAAATATCCTTTAATCAAATGTCTTTTTATTCAGATGCAAAGAAAACTAATAGTATTTTTTTTTTTTTCTATTCAATGGGTTGGCTTTGCTGCTTAATAGTTTTTTTTTTATTTCTAATTGTTCTTTCATTTTTAGGATAAATATAGTCAAATACTGATTCACTGTATTTCTCAATGAGAAAAACAATGCAAATTTAATTTTTTTTTAATTTTTGCCAATTTAAATTTACTAGTATTTTATTTTTTCCAATTTAAATCAACTAGTATTTTATTTTTTTATATGTGAAAATTTTAAATTTACTAGTGTTATATTGAATTATTGCCAATTTAAGTTTTCCAGTATTTTATTTTTTAAAATATGTGCATATTTTTATTTATGCATAGATAGTATAAATTGTCTGTTAGTTCATTTGTGTATATTTTATCTGTTTTGAGTATCAGTTTGTTATTTGTGGAACTATTTAGCAGCATAATATTTCTTTTTTTTATATTTTGGAACTCTTTACATATCTTGATCTTTGTCTATTATTCCTTAGATGTGTAAAACAATTGACAAATAATTAACAAGGCTGGCTTGTTTTTCCATTAATTTATTATTAGGTTTAATTATTCATAAAATATGTTAAGGTAAGACAAGGCATCAGAAACCAAAAGAGAAATATCATTCTTGACTTTAAGGAATTACAGTTTGTGAAGAACATAAGATAAAATGCAATCTAATGTCCTTGATAGCATTTTTAAAAACTAATATGAAAGATAAAAAAGAGATGAGATGGACAACATTACAAACCATTGGCATGCCTCAAGGTTTCCTGCCTCTTGACATGGTGGAGTATAAAATACATGGAGAAGGAAATGGCAACCCCCTCCAGTATTCTTGCCTGGAAAATCCCATGGATGGTGGAACCTGGTAGGCTACAGTCCATGGGGTCACAAAGAGTTGGACACGAATATGTTAAGATAAGACAAGGCATCAGAAACCAAAAGAGAAATATCATTCTTGACTTTAAGGAACTAAAGTTTGTGAAAAACATAAGATCAAATGCAATCTAATGTCCTGGTTACTTTGATAGCATTTTTAAAAACTAATGTGAAAGATAAAGAGGAGATAAGATGGACAACACACAAATCATTGGGATGCCTTGAGGTTACCTGCCTCTTGACATGATGGAATATAAAATACATAGAACTATCTATATAGTTGACTTCCCTGGTAGCTCAGATGATAAAGAGTCTGCCTGCAATGCAGGAGACCTGGGTTTGATCCCAGGTCAGGAGGATTCCCCTGGAGAAGAAATTAGAAACCCATTCTAGTATTCTTGCCTGGAGAATCCATGGCCAGAGGACCCTGGCAGGCTACAGTCCATGGGGTCACAAAGAGTCAAACTGTGTTGTATTCTTATTTTTTTTTTAAAAAAGGAAGTACTGATCCTTATTCTCCCTATCCCCACAACGATAGGTTGAATGAAGGAACAATTTGAACAATAAAATAAGGAATCAGTCACCAAAATCCAGAATGCGAGACATTCTTGTGTTCAGATGATCTTAAAATTAGTTCTTAAAAATTATGGCATTAAAGGAAAGAAATATTGGAGGAAGGTGGTCAAAGTACAAACTTCCATTCGTAAGTAAGTACTAGGAATGTAATGTACAGTATGATGACTATAGAGAATACCACTGTGTGAAATATAGGAAACAAAAAGGAGTAGATCCTGAGATTTCTCATGACAAGAAAATAGGCTTTCATTTTCTTTTATTTTTATCGTGTCTATATGGGATAATGGACGTTAGCCTAACCTACTGTAGTAATCCTTTCACAGTGTAGGTAAATCAAGTCACTATACTGTACACTTTAAGTTTCTACAGTGATTATAAAATAAGTAAAACTGGGGGAAAAACTCAATAAAGCTCAATAAAACTGGAAAAAGAAAAGCCCTAAAAAAAGATGGGATTGTTATGGAGCAAAGGACACAAAAAAAAGGTAAAGAAAATGCAGTATATATATACCTTGTTTGATCCTAATTTAAATAAATCAGTTATAAACAGACATTTGTTAGGCAAGCTTGAAAATTTGAATATAGTCTGTAGTAGATGATTTTAATTAATTTTGGCAAATGTGATAGCATTAAGTTTATATTTTATGTGTCCTTAGAAGTATGTACCTAAAAATTAAATGTAAAAAAAAAAAAAAGGTTGCTTTGGGTTTTCTTTAAAATAGCAAATTACAGCAATGATATAGAGATAAAATTGGCAACATAAAATATTTATTGGGACTGTACAATGAGTACATCAGGATTCATTATACTGTGTTCTCATTTTTTTTATACTTGAAATTTTACAAGATAAAATATTTTAAAATACTAAAAGACCTGAGGCAAAGATAAATCTCTAATCTGAAATTATAAAGAAGAATTTCCTCGTGGTGTTCAAAATATTGTTTATGTAAATGGACATTCTTTTGTAACCTGCTGCTAACATGCAAGCTGTGCTATTTAGAATCAATGATTATGTGCCATCTGAAAATAATCTTTGAAAAGACACTATAAGGCATTATACAAACAACATTCAAAAGACCTTATTCAAGACTCTTGATTATAAAATGCAATTTTGTTAAATTATCACCAAGAGAGAAAGGACATAACAATAGGAGAGCTGTTTTCTCCCCATTAGCATTAACATATATTTTTTCTTATTTTTCAGAGAAAGGATATAAAAAGTGGTACCTAAATATTAGTATACCTTTCTGGGTAGCAGATAACTTCCATCTGAAAATGATTGCTCTTGTTGTTCAGTCACTCAGTTGTGTCCAACTCTTCGCAACACCATGGCCTGTAGCATGCCAGGCTTCCCTGTCCTTCACTGTCTCCTGGAGTTTGCTCAGACTTATGTTCACTGAGTCAATGATGCCATCCAATCATCTCATCTTCTCTTCCTCCTTCTCCCCCTGCCCTCAATCCTTCCCAGCATCAGGGTCTTTTCCAGCAATTGGGCTCTTTGCATCCTGTTGCCAAAGTATTGGAGCTTCAGTTTAGCACTGGGCCTTCCAATGAATATTCAGGGTGATTTCCTTTCGAAATTACTGGTTTGGTCTCCTTGCTGTCCAAAGGACTCTCAAGAGTCTTCTCCAGCACCACAGTTCGAAAGCATCAATTCTTCAGCTCTCAGCCTTCTTTACGGTCCAACTCTTGCATCCATACATGACTACTGGAAAAACCACAGTTTTGACTACACTGACCTTTGCTGACAAAGTGATGTCTCTGCTTTTTAATATGCTGTCTAAGTTTGTCAAAGGTTTTCTTCCAAGAAGCAAGTGTCTCTTAATTTCCTAGCTGCAGTCACCATCTACAGTGATTTTGGAGCCCAGGAAAATCTGTCGCTCTTTCCATTGCTTCCCCATCTCTTACCCATGAAGTGTTGGGCCCTGATGCCATGATTGTGGTTTTTTGAATGTTGAGTTTTAAGCCAGCTTTTTCACTCTACTCTTTCATTTTCATCAAGAAGCTCTTAGTTCCTCTTTGCTTTCCATATTAGGTAAAATCTGCATATCTGAGGTTATTGATATTTCTCCCAGCAATCTTGATTCATGCTTGAGCTTCATCCAGCTTGGCATTTCACATGATGTACTCAGTGTATAAGTTAAATAAAGCAGAGTGACAATATACAGCCTCGACATACTACTTTTCCAATTGGGAAGCATTTTGTTGTTCCATGTCTATTTCTAACTGTTGCTTCTTGACCTGCTTACAGATTTCACAGGACACAGGTAAAGTGTTCTGGTATTCCAATCTCTTTAAAAATTTCCCACAGCTTGTTGTGATCCACACAGTCAAAGGTTTTTGTTCAGTGAATGAAGCAGATTTTTTTTTTTCTGGAATCTCCATGCTTGCTTTTTCTATGAACCAACAGATGTTAACAATTTGATCTCTGCCTTTTCTAAATCCAGCTTGTGTATCTGGCAGTTCTCAGTTCATGTACAGTGGAAGCCTAGCTTGAAGGAGCTTGAGCACATATCCTTGCTAGCATGTGAGTTGAGTGTAGTTGTGCAGTAGTTTGAACATTCTTTGGCATTGCCCTTTCTGTGGGATTGGAATAAAAACTGACATTTTCTGAAAATGGTAAAGACAAAAAAGTAAAGCTTCAAATGGACAGACATAAAGTCAATATTGAAAGTGAGATTGTTAGTCACTCAATTGTGTCCAACTCTTCATGACTCCATGGACTGCAGCCTGCCAGGCTTCTCTCTCTGTCCATGGGATTCTCCAGGCAAGAATACTGGAGTGGGTTGCCGTTTCCTCTTCCAGGGGATCTTCCAAACCCAGGGATCGAGCCCAGGTCTCCCGCATTGCCGGCAGATTCGTTGCCATCACATATAAAAGAATAATTTGGGTTATCACATTCAGGAGAAAAAGCACATCCAGCTACTATGCAAAAATAAACCACCTTCTGAAAAGCAACTGCTAATGTACATGCTTCCATGATTTTTTTTTCCTATATAATCAGTAAATTTATATTAACTTCTGCTACCACCAAGTGAAGAGATGGCTAGGAATCTTCTCCCTAATACAAGACAGAAAAGACTTCCTGCACCATGAATCTTCTCTTGGCTGTTGAGGGGCACTTTGGAAAGTGAAAAATTTTGAACATGGCCATCAATTTTGCCTGCCATTCATTTTTCATTGGAAAGTTGGCATTCCTGGGACAGCAAGGGGAGTCAAGAAAAAGGAGAAAAAAAAATAGCCCAACTCATTAAAAGAAAAGATGAATGAGATGGATTGTTTAGATTGATGATGAAACACAATCTCTGACCCACTATACAGTTGACAGAAGTAAAATCTGTTTCTCCATTTTTTAAAAACAATTTCCACCAGAGCTGACTTTTCCATATGAAATTTCCCTAAATAGTTTGAGAAAATATTGTAAATTGACACATTCCTTTTTATAAAAGTTCCAGCAAAGTCTTGCAATTACTAGGCAAGTTGTCCTACCATAGAATTATTTCAAAGAGTTTCATGAAAGACACTCTGGCAAGTAAATGGAATCTACTTATCTTTCCCGAATCATCCACTGATAGAACCAGGGAGGCATCAGAGGTACAAAGTTTAATAGGAGTGCAAATAGCAGGACATATCCCAGCTTCTGCTGCTTCTGTCCCAGCTTCTATCCTGCTCTTAGGACAATCTTTCAGGTTTTAATCCATGAAACACTAGGGTAAAAAAGTCAGACATGACTGACCAACTATCACTTTATCTTTTTTTTTTTTTTTTTCAAAATAGAAAGGATGAGGCTTCCTTGTCTGAAACACACTGTGAAACGTCAGTGAGTCCAGCCCCTCCCACAGAGCAGAATACCTTCTGACACAGCCAGAGCTCGTGAGTCCCCAGACTCATCAGTAGGACTCTGCATCCAATTACATAGCCCTCACTCCTCGAACAAAGGCAGGGGTGGAGGGAGAGGCCACAGGGCACGGAGTGACCCCACAGGCAGCTACCCTCCTGCACACAGCCTGCGGTTTTGCTTTGTGCCAACTTCACAGCAGGGCCCAGCAATTTTTTCTCCTGAAAAAGAAAATCTACTCCGGAAAAGCACTAGGGTGCAAAGTTGATTCTACAGACGATTCTTGGGAACACAGAAGAGAGTTTCTGCCATATACTAGAAAGCAGACAGCCTAGTAAAACAACTCACTGGAGGTTTACATTTTCCCCCACATTATTCTTTATGAGTAGTCACTAGCCCGCTCTTTTTCCTTCCTGAATATTCCCCATAAAACAACATCCTTAGCCTTCCTTTTTCTAACTAGACCTATTGGAGGACTTACAGGCCCTGAAGGCCCAATTCAGAACTGGTTTATCAAATCACTCCTCTAATGAACTCCTCTAACTGCCTAGAGGGAATCTGCTGCAAAGAAAATTCAGTTTTGTTTGTCATTATCTTTGCATCCTGGAATGTGAAATAAGAAGTTGTTAGGACAGAGGCTGGAAGGGCCCTCAGTGAAGTGTATGCATGTGCAGGTGAGTGTTCATGTACCGCATAAAGCCACTGCAGAACCACAGATATCCTGTGTTACTTAGAAATAAACTCCCCTCATAGCAAGAAGGCCAAGCCGTGGGAGCTAGCTGAAGTTATCTTTAGAGCAAAGCTGATTTCCTCAGAAGGCTGCTTCTTGAAGGTTCAGGGCCCTTCACTTGCAGAGGGATTTGGTTTGGTTAGCAGTGTTTCTCAGCTTTCAATGTGCACGTGCATCACCTGGGAATGTTGTCAAAATTCTGAGTTACTAGGTCTGAGTGGTGGCCAGTTTTGCTCTACATTTTGAACAAAATTGTCCATGGGTTACAATTTGAGTAGCAAGGAGAGTATTCTAATGGGTTGGGGATTCTGGTGGTGGTATAAAAAATAGGAGAGGGAAGGGATAGCAACTGGCAATCACAAGGCATTTCTATGTAAAATTTCTGGTAAGTTAACTAAAGAGAGAGATACCGAGCTTTCCAAGGTACCAATACTTGTTTTGACTTCATTTACTCAATCTAAATCCTCTATACCAATTTTGCAACTCATTTTGTATCTGCAATTTTGTATTCTTTTTCTTGAAAACTCCTAAAATTGTAAAAGCTTCAGGCTACATAAAACCTGGATCTGTTATTATCTGTGAAAAAAGTGTGAAAGTGTTAGTCATTCAGTCACGTCCAACTCTCTATGTCCCCGTGGACTGTAGCCTGTCATGCTTCTCTGTCCATGGGATTCTCCAGGCAAAAATACTGGAGTGGGTTGCCATTCCTTTCTCCATGGGATCCTCCTCACCCAGGGATGGAACCCGGGTCATCTTCCCAACTCAGGGATGGAACCCCGGTCTCCTGCATTGCAGGCAGATTCTTTACTGTTTGAGCCACCAGGGAAGACCTAGGGAGCCAGAAATTTGGTTTAAGATAGTGTACATCAACTTAGCTTCATGGTTCATGTCTGAGAGGAGGGCTTTATCAGTAGGAAATAAGGCAGTGAGGAGAAAAAAAAAAGTCTTATGCAAAAAGATAAGGGCCAGAAATATCTCTTTTCAGTCAAGGTTAAGAATAATGAAGAAACTAAAAGTAACTCTTGGCTTTACTGAAAAAAAAAAATTCTCTACAACAATAGTGTTTTTATAAAGTATGGAGGAAGTGATGAATTTATTATTATTTGAATCAGAATTAAAATTTTAAAAATATTTGTTTAGCAATATAGCAATGAAGCTGTGAAATCTTGAGAAAAAAGAGATTAAATAATTGTGGGGCAAGTGTGAGAACTCAAAACCACAGAGGTTTGGATATATTCTATTCAGGGAAAAGAAGAAAAAAATCTGCATTCAAAAAAATAGGAAAAAACTAAAATAAAAGGGTGGGTGGAATAAAATATAGATAATTTAAAGTCAGATTTTATATCAAAGTATGTAAATATAACCCAAGAATATAAACTTTAAAACCTGGCCTGAGCAGCATCAGGGCAGAAGAGAGGTTACTTTTGCTGTAGTATGTTACTTACATGAAAGATACTGATGGAAATTCTTGGTGAACTGGCAGGAAATAAGTTCCTGGGAAAAATATCAGTATACCAGTGTTAATCTATGGAATCTTAAATAGACAAACATAGAAATCTTAAATAGACAAAGGGAACTAGAAACTGAAAATAATATAATTATAGAAGAGAACTGCATTTTTAGTTAAGTCATATAACTTGAATCATTTCCAAGAATCAAGCTTTGTTGAACACACACATGTTCTTAGATTAAAATACCAATACAAAAAGAATGCATGAAATCTACATGCTGTATCAACAGATTATTAAAAATACATAAATAACCTCAAATTAGAAAACACTTTTCTGAAACATAGGCATCAAATAGGCAATGAAAGATATTTTGGAAAACTAAGTATGTAAAAATTGAACAACTAAAGCTGTATTTAGAAGTAAAATCATAGAATTACATATTTCAGTTATTTAAATAAAAGGAAAATACTTTCAGCTGTAGTAAATAGAGAAAGATATAAGAAAATATATAGTGATGAGTAAGAAAAATTACAACACAGAAGAAAATAGAGGGAAAATACTAGAATTGATAAGACTAAGAACCATGCTACTTAAATCTAAAATAAAATCCCAATAAATGTAAATTTAAATTAACAGAACACAAAAATAAAAATTAGGAATGGAAAATATTGTCTAATTTTAGTAGAAAGAGAGTGAAATCCATTTCCAAATTCTGTAGAGGGACATAAATAAACTTAACTGCTTATATTGGAATATAAAACAAGATTTTGAAAGGAAGGGATGAAGTCGAGCCTCAGTACAAACTAAAACAAGGGCCTTCAGGCAGTAAGCTTCTCCCTAGGGATTGAGTACTTACAGGTTTTATTGTAAGAGAATGTAGCTTTTTACTAGAGCTGATTTTTTTTGACAGTATAACTCCCATAAAATCTCTGTCAGTTGTCTATGATGTTTATTTCTGAGAATTTTGTATAAATAGCAAAACTAGAAATCTTCTGGAATCATGGACTTTTAGAAAACACATTTTCTGAGGCTTTACCCACCCAGTTTAAGTTTCCAGTATTTGCCCTCTCTGGGCATAATTGGAAATCAATATCTGGGAAACTCCAGCTTTTTCAAATTCATATACTCTGTGATGTTAACTCAGACCTAGTGTGGATGCTTTAGGTTTGATTTTACTTTCTGAAGGGATACATCATTCCAAGCGAATGGGAACAGCAGGAGTTGATGTGTGGGGTTGTCAGATTTCACTGAAATTTTTAACTATTCTAGCCCCACTCAAATGGCCATGGGCCCATCATTTTGTTATTAGCCCGCTAATTGGAGGCTGCAAGGAAATTTGGCTTCATATATGATAATCTGCTTCTCACCAGTTGGTTTCAAATCCTATACTGCAAGACAAAACATGTCTTTTAACAAAGTTAAAAATTACACAGCTATTTTCTCCCTGCTCTTGCACGTAAGTCCCTGTGGGTTAGAGCTTGTCAATCTTGTACTTCAGCTGAGGCCATAAGAAATAGTCAATGGACTTTAGTATCTTGTACCTTTCAACAATATACAAGACTGTTCAGATCCATGGCACACCTAGAAGTTTATGCTTGTCAACTGTCCAACCTAGGAGTAGGGAAACACTCTATACCCATCACACTCAGGGAGGGAACAAAAAAACAGATGATTTGAAATTTAGTAGTAGGATGGCAGACTTAAATCATATTAAATGTGACCTCCGCTTCTGGGAGGTCATGACACAATAGGACCTGGAATTTTCCCTCCCCCTGAAACAACTGAAAATAGAGAAAAATGACTTTCAGACATTGGGCATCAGGCAGTGAAGAAGAGTGTTTCCTGAGACAGGGAAGCAAAATGAGCCTTACAATTGCTCCAGTTTCCTTTCTGGAGAGACTGTGTAGGCCACAGAGAAGTGAGTAGGAACCCAAGCAGAACCAGGAGGTCTCCCGCAATGGAAGAGAAACTTGAAAGTCTGGAAGGGCCAATGTGCCTAGGAATCACAGGCCAAAGAGTTACATGGAGGCTCTGTGCATTTACTCCTGTTGAATTATGCCTGAATTGGATGTGACTGCGTATGTGAGTGTGTGTGTGTGGTGTGTGTTTTAAGTAAAATATCATCTGTCTAAATCTAAAAGCCAAGGAGAAAGCTATGAAGTCTGACACTGTATTATTGGGAATGTGTTTATAGCAAGTAACTTTAAAAATCTTTTTTACAGAAAGAGGCTCATTTTTCTCACATCTGTTGGTTTACCTGTTCATGTATGTTATGGGCTATTTCTATGTTTTTTACTTTGCCATTCTTAATATTTGGCTTCTTCCCTTTTAAAATGCTTCATAGTTTCACAGATGGTCACTGTAACTCCACCTACCATTTCCACATTCAAGGGAAGACGAAGGGAGTGACAACACTTTTTTAATCTGGAAAATAAAAATTGTATTGTTTCTTAAACACTTAAATGACACCTTAAGAACCCACATCCAGAGATAGCATATGTTACACTGGCAAATTTAGTTTTATTTTATATGTACATATAGTATAGAAAAATGTTGCAAAGCTTCCTAGCTACACGACAAACTGTTAAAGGTAATAGCTTTTCCAACAAGGAGGAACTGTGTTGGAAAGAGTTGTGGATTATCCAAGCCATGATATCTTGGCAGCTGAGGCTTGATAAGAGGGATTGTATTTCTTATAAAGAACCTAAGTCTTTATACTTAAGAGAAATGAAAATGTATTTAGAAGCTTTAGATGTGAGAATTACAAATTAAGGCATGTTTTCAGAGAGGTTACTAAATGAGTTCAGAGGAGAAACGTTGCTCAGGGTGAATGAGCAAGGTAGTAGAGATGGATATAAGTTGATAAGTAGAGAGGTAATTAGGAAGTGGTGTCACCAAGGTACATAGACTGGGAATCAGATTTTAAAGAGACAAGGTAAGCGGTTTTCAGGTCTTTCGTTTTAATACTTGAGTGTTCTGGATTCGAAATAAGGCCTGAAATTGGGTAGAAAATAAGTCTGAGGGATAGAGAATATAGATTTCTTTTGAGAAATTGAGTGTCTAAAAGAAGTTCATCTCGAGATGACAATTAGAAAGCTATTTGTAATTGAAATTCAAAGGAGAGCATGAAATATTTGTATTTATAAATGTGCCATACAGCATTGTATGCCATGCATAAGAGAACCTCAGAAAGAATCTTAAAAAACTCCAATGATGACAAATAATATTTTAGTGAACAAGTCAACCAGAAAAATTGAAAGAGGGCATGAAGAGCAGAAGAAAACCAGGAGAGTGAGTTCCATAGAAACAAAAAAAAAGAAAGTTGAGAAGGAAGTGATCAGCATGCCAAAGGGTACTCAGATATAAAGAAACTAACAGAAAATCACAGACAGAACTGCACCTTGAATTTTAGCAAAAGAGATTTCAGTTGAACAGTGATGAGGAGTGCAGGGGGAGTAAGTGAATGGAGAAGGCATATTTTTGATACATTTCACCTATCAAATTACATGTTATTGCAAAAGCAAGAAAATAGCAGAAGGAAAGGGTGGGCTTGAAGGAAAAGTATGTTTGTACTTTTTATGAGTTGAGAGAATTAAATACGTATAAATGCTGAAGATGGGCAGTTAGTCGGTGGAAGGAGAGTTGCAAGAAAAAGATACAGGATAGGATGAGGGCAGAGACAGGCTGCTTTGCACATATGGACATGGAATTATGAGTTTCCCCTTTGTTCTGGCTTGTTTACTTTCTAAAGCAGAAGCAATGTCTTCTTCTGAATAGAAGGGAAGGTAGAGGGTGAAGAAAGTAGAAGAGGTTTAAAATAGGCATTATGAAGAATGAGGAAAAACACCTGACTAGGAGAAATAGAATGGCTGCCAGAAAGTTTGAAAATCTGTTCAATATTAAGCCATAAATGTACACTGGCAGCTGGGTTTAACTACCCAGGTGCAAGCTTAGAGAAAACAGATAATTGGATTCATCCAGCTCTACAGTTTTGCCAGGCAGGTGTGTTGAAAGGACAAAAGCACAACAGACATTATAAATTTTGCAAATTGTGGTTGAAATGATGAAGCATGGAATCTCAATATATATCTGCAGGAATTGTTCCATGATAATGATAATTTTTATCTTCATAATTTTCAAAGTTCCTAAATTTTCTGCATGTGTAATTTATTTCTTTTAAATGCAGCTAGTCAATTAGTTAAATTTCAGTAGTTTAAAGGTTTTAAGTAGCTCAGATTCATAGATGTCACATATTAAACATTACAATTAGACAGTATAGAGCACTGTAGATTCCTGAATATCATCAATAGTTCAATGCCATGTCCCCCACAGGGCTTCCTCAGATGGTAAAGAATCTGCCTGCAATGCAGGAGACCTGGGTTCCATCCCTGGGTCAAGTCCCTCACACTCACATGCAGCAAAGAAGCTCTCTTCCCTCCCTCAGGGGTAGTATGTGAAGCTAGATAGAGCTGCACTGTCTGTACTGGTTGGGTCATATACCTGCAAACTGTCTAGGTCATAATTTTTATGTGCAGCTCACCATCTGTTTTTACACTCTCCTTGTGGTAGCTTCAAGAGTCTGTATAGCTCATCCTTCTTTCTGTAGCATTTATCAGCCAGAAAAACAGTCTTATTGCTACTGGGTTATCATCTACTCCTCTTAATGCTGTCTGTGTTCTTGGGTTAGGTGTATTGAGGTATGTTTTACTTCTGCCTTCTTGGTGTGCATAGTGATTGCTGCCACTATAAGCTAAAAGATCCTGATTTCTTCAAAGGCATTGGAAATCCCATTTATTTAACAGTGGTCAACATCTTGTTTTGTTTTGTTTTTTAATCTATGTCTTCCTGTTTGCTACTCAGAAAAATTATCACTTTCCTATGAATTAGAACTCTAAGATCTTCTCTGACAATTTCCAGATTCCTGATTTTTCTCTGTCGGTTCTTATATAATAATCTTATTTTGTGATATTGTGTTTTCATAATTTAAAAATTTTGCTGATATCTTATTCATTAATATTTGAACAATTTATTTCAAAAGTGATGGCTTGTGTCAGTAATACTGAGAAGATACTGGAGTGGGTAGCCTTTCCAATCTCCAGGGGATCTTCCCATCCCAGGGATCCAACCCTGGTCTTCCACCTTGCAGGCAAATTCTTCACCAGCTGAGCCATAAGGGAAGCCCAAAATTACTGGAATGGGTAGCCTATCCCTTCTCCAGAGGATCTTCCCAACTCAGGAGTTGAACCAGGGTTTCCTGCATTGCAGGTGGATTCTTTACCAACAGCACTATCAGGGAGGCAGAAAGCTACATTAAACGAATGCCTTAGTCAATATCCTTCCAGACATCCAATGCAGATCTTGACAAATGTATGAGATCAGGAATAATTTTATTACCTCCTTCAATTGTTTACCTGGAAACATTGAACATCTTTTTGTATTTATTTTTTTTAGAGGAAGATGATTGCTGGAGAGTTTTCAATATTAAGAATGTTTTCTTTTCCAGGTGGCATGCAAGGCCTTTGGGTCTTGGTTCAGTTCAGTCCAGTCACTCAGTCATGTCCAGCTCTTTGCGACTCCATGGACTGCAGCATGCCAGGCCTCCCTGTCCATCTCCAACTCCTGGAGTTTACTCAAACTCATGTCCATTGAATCAGTGATGACATCCAACCATCTCATCTTCTGTAGTCCCCTTCTCCTCCTGCCTTCAATCTTTCCCAGGATCAGGGCCTTTTCAAAAAGTCAGTTCTTCACATCAGGTGGGCAAAGAATTGGAGTTTCAGCTTCAGCATCAGTCCTTCCAATGAATATTCAGGACTGGTTTCCTTTAGGATGGACTGCTTGGATCTCCTTGCTGTCCAAGGGACTCTCAAGAGTCTTCTCCAACACCACAGTTCAAAAGCATCAATTCTTTGGTGCTCAGCTTTCTTTATAGTCCAACTCTCACATCGATACTTGATTACTGGAAAAACCATAGCTTTGAATAGATGGACCTTTGTTGGCAAAGTAATGTCTCTGCTTTTTAATAAGCTGTTTAGGTTGGTCATAACTTTTCTTCCAAGGAGTAAGTATCTTTAATTTCATTACTGCAGTCACCATCTTCAGTGATTTTGGAGCCCCCCAAAATAAAGCCTGTCACTATTTCCATTGTTTCCCCATGTATTTGCATGAAGTGATGGGACCAGATGCCATGATCTTCGTTTTCTGAATGTTGAGCTTTAAGCCAACTTTTTCATTCTCCTCTTTCACTTTCATCAAGAGGCTCTTTAGTTCTTCTTTGCTTTCTGCCATAAGGGTGGTGTCATCTGCATATCTGAGATTATTGATATTTCTCCCAGCATTCTTGACTCTAGCTTCTGCTTCATTCAGTCCAACATTTCTCATGATATACTCTGCATATAAGTTAAATAAGCAGGGTGACAATATACAGCCTTGACATACTCCTTTCCTGGTTTGGAAGCAGTCTGTTGTTCCATGTCCAGTTCTAACTGTTACCTCTTGACCTGTATACAGATTTCTCAGGAGGCAGGTCAGGTGGTCTGGTATTCGCATCTCTTTCAGAATTTTCCACAGTTGGTTATGATCCACACAGTCAAAGGCTTTGGCATAGTCAATAAAGCAGAAATGGATGTTTTTCTGGAACCCTCTTGCTTTTTCTGTGATTCAGCAGATATTGGCAATTTGATCTCTTGTTTCTCTGCCTTTTCTAAATCCAGCTTGGACATCTGGAAGTCCACAGTTCATGTACTATTGAAGCCTGGCTTGGAGAATTTTGAGCATTTGCTAGTTTGTGAGATGAGTGCAATTGTACGGTAGTTTGAGCATTCTTGGGTATTGCCTTTCTTTGGCCAAGGAATCCCTTTTAAAATTTCTCAACTCAGTTAAAGCCATCTATCATTCCTGAGAAGTTGCCCATTGGTACAGAAGTTGAAAGTATGTTATGGGAATGCCCAATAATCTTTTAAATTCCTGTTAAGATTCAGATTTGATTATCGAGATTATAGAAGTAGAAAAAAAGAATGGAGCAATTCAAATGTAAATTATGTTGTTCATGTAAGTGGGAAGAGACATAAAAAGGGAAATGAAATGCACTTTTAAATGTATTTTTGTTATGCTAACATTTCAAAATAATCATGAATGTAATTCTTATATATGCTGTTTGTCAGAAGCATTTTGTGATTTAGAACATAATTTTCATGGTTGCAAAGTATCCTGTTTTATGCATAGGATATATATGTATATATAGTTGGACATTTATATTTTTCTAATTAATTTTGCTGTAATGAAAAACATGATAAACTTATTTACAGTTTATTACTTGCACAGTCCTCAGTTAATTTCATTAGGATGAATTTCTAAACATAGAATTGCAAGGTCAAAAGGCATCACATAAGAAATTTGACTTATCATGCCAATTGACCTCTGGGAAACTTCTAAATTTTATTACCCTAAGCAAGACATGATTTTAATGGAAAATTAATGGGTAATATATTTCTTTTGACTAAGCATGATAATAATCACTGCTAGAGAAATGAAGGATAACTAAAGTCATGCAGAATGAATCTAATCTGTTTCTACAATTACCCTTCTCCATCTAGGGTATTCTCTTCTCTTTTAAAGCCCCATGAAGGGGAGGTGTCATCTTCTTTGTTATTGATGAGGTATCATTCATGACATAAGGAAATCTATCTATCCATCCATTCATGTGTAGTGAGAAAGGGTTCTGTTCTTCAAAGACCATATGCTTTTGTTACAGTTTTGGTGAATGTTTCCTTCCTGATATAGAATTTATATATACATAATGTGTACATAATGTATACACACATATGTATGTATATGCATATGTATGCATACTCACACAAACCATATTTGGCCCTTATGTAAGTAGATTTAGGTTTGAAGGAATTTTAGGAAACTATGTTAAGTGTTTTTAAGAGGCAATAGATAATCATGTTCACAACAGCGCTCATCTGAACAGAGAGTTAGAAAACACAGAAAAAAAGTTTTGGAGGTTGTGTGGCACAGGCATCATTCGGATCATTACTACTCTGTGTTGAAATCAGAATTAAATGTCTACCAGGAAATATCTGAATAGCATGTGTTTTATTATACCTGTGTACAAACTAGACAACTTTATAGATCAAATGAATTTGAATTTCTAACCTGTGAGTTATTTCAACTATATAAATTAAGTCAGCATTCTGTTTTTAAGATCTCCTAAAGTAAGTTTTCTAGATTTTTTTTTTCTCAGAAGTTCATTAGAAAGTTTCCCCCTATAATTAATGTAAATTCTTTGTCCCTTGGAACCTCTTAAGTGTCTTTGCAGTGTATTTTGTCCCTGCTTTCCAATTGTGTACTCTCTGCTCATAGGATTATCCTTCAATTAAAGTATTCCATTTACAAAAGCTATCTTAAAATGCACTGTGTGTACGTGCTCTGTTGCTTCAGTCGTGTCCCGCCCTTTGCAACCCTATGTGCTATAGCCCACCAGGCTCCTCTGTCCATGGGATTCTCCAGGCAAGAATACTGGAGTGGGTTGCCATGCCCTTCTCCAGGGGCTCTTCCCAACCCAGGGATCGAACCCATGTCTCTTATATTTCCTGCATTGACGGGCGGGTTCTTTAGGACTAGCACCGCCTGGGAATCCCTTAAAATGCACAAGTCTAAATAGCTTTTTTTTCTTTTTCCTCTCCATGAGGAAAAATATGAGTTAAAATATTATCTTTTGTTTCTTTATCACCAAAGTTTTTTTTTTAATATAAATTTATTTATTTTAATTGGAGGCTAATTACTTTACAATATTGTATTGGTTTTGCCATACATCAACATGAATCCGCCACAGGTATACATATGTTCCCCATCCTGAAGCCCCTTCCCTCCTCCCTTCCCGTACCATCCCTCTGAGTCATCTCAGTGCACCAGCCCCAAGGATCCAGTATCATGCATTGAACCTGGACTGGAGATTCATTTCATATATGATCTTATACATGTTTCAATGCCATTGTCCGAAATCATCCCACCTTCTCCCTCTCCCACAGAGTCCAAAAGACCGTTCTATACATCTGTGTCTCTTTTGCTTAAACACCTCTTTTAAATGAAATTTCACTTATCCTTATTTTCAATTTCCTCTACAAATCTAAGTGGTTGTTTAAGTTTGAATAATTTTTTTGACTGTTTCAATTGTGATCCAAAAACTAATGGATATGAGATATGCTTGCCTTGGTGAATGTAAAAATAAATACTACATCAAGAAACTTTTAAAAATCTTTCAAAATTAAGGTTTTCCTCTTTTGTCATTCTTGGTATAATAATTGATGCAATTAAAACTCTATAAAACCCAGTGTTCATTGCAGCACTGTTTATAATAGCCAGGACATGGAAACAACCTAGATGTCCATCAGCAGATGAATGGATAAGAAAGCTGTGGTACATATACACAATGGAGTATTACTCAGCCATTAAAAATAATTCGTTTGAATCAGTTCTGATGAGATGGATGAAACTGGAGCCGATTATACAGAGTGAAGTAAGCCAGAAAGAAAAACACCAATACAGTATACTAACACATATATATGGAATTTAGAAAGATGGCAATGACGACCCTGTATGCAAGACAGGAAAAAAGACACAGCTGTGTATAATGGACTTTTGGACTCAGAGGGAGAGGGAGAGGGTGGGATGATTTGGGAGAATGGCATTCTATCATGTATACTATCATGTAAGAATTGAATCGCCAGTCTATGTCTGACGCAGGATGCAGCATGCTTGGGGCTGGTGCATGGGGATGACCCACAGAGATGTTATGGGGAGGGAGGTGGGAGGGGGGTTCATGATTGGGAACACATGTAAGAATTAAAGATTTTAAAATTAAAAAAATAAAAAACTAAAAAAAAAAAAAAGATTAGGATTTAACTTTGGGGTCATTTTTCCTGCTTTAACTTTTCCTCATTACCATGGATGATTGAGAATCATATATCTCTGCCCTAAGATACTTACATAAAATTGTGACCCAATTTATATAGTGTCACTTTCTATGTACTATTTGTATTCCATATCACTGTGTGATGACACCTGATGTCATCTGTTTCTATTATTTTTATTCTTTCTAAATCTTCCCTTACTATATAATAGGCACATATCTTTCCATAGGCAAAACTAGTGTGTCTGTCTAGTGAATGTGTCTTTTGAAAAATGTCAAACCTTTGACAGAGTGGAAAATGTTTAATGCTTTTATCCTATGCTGTCAAAATGTTGATATTTGACACTGTGGGAAAACGTTTGACGTTATTCCTGGATGGCTTTGTAATTCTTGTCTATGAAAACTCTTCATTTGTTTTCCTACAGTCCAGCTTTTACCACACAAAAATTTAATCCTCAAGTAGTAGCCTTTAGCAGATATTGCCATGTGCCACTCATTGTGCAGTGCCATGCTTATAGCCAGCCTGTCTTTCAGTAGGATAATATGATGCAAAAATTGTTCAACTTATGGCATTTTCTGCTTGGCAGTGGATAGAATTGTATCATAAGTATTGATAGAGCAAAACTATGGGATTGTCCTTTTGCAATTGTATAAAAGCATCATTTCCAGCATTGTTTTTGTGCATAGACTAAGAGAGATGTTCAAAAGCAAAGTTGCCCCAAGGAAAAATATCTAGAGTACTATAGCAACATATCTCAGAATATAAAGGTGAATGTGTGTAGCTAAAGAGATTGGTGAAGAGAGATATTAAATGTCACGAGTCATTTGTGAATTGAGGTAGAATAGAAGGCGATGGCACCCCATTCCAGTGCTCTTGCCTGGAAAATCCCATGGATGGAGGAGCCTGGTGATCTGCAGTCCATGGGGTCGTGAAGAGTCGGACATGACTGAGCGATTTCACTTTCACTTCTCACTTTCATGCGTTGGAGAAGGAAATGACAACCCACTCCAGTGTTCTTGCCTGGAGAATCCCAGGAACTGGGGAGCCTGGTGGGCTGCTGTCTATGGGATTGCACAGAGTCAGACATGACTGAAGCGACTTAGCAGCAGCAGCATAAACATTCCACAATTTTAAAGAAATAGAAGTTTTAATAGATAATCATAAAGATATAAACATTTGCAACAAATGGTGATAAAATAATTAGTGATATCTGTAATTCTGCATGGTATAGCAGTATGCAATGATTTTATGCTTGTTTTTGACATTGTTTGTTGTTTTGCTGAGTTTCTTGTTCTAATAGTTGACAGAGTATTTGCCTAAGGAGTTTTATATCTTTAGATTCTGATAATACCAAAATATTAACATTTATATCAAGATATAATTGATTTGACATTATGTTTAGTAATGTAAGAACCACCTTAAAAAATTAAAGATGTTGGTGAATGATAGGATAAAGTTCAGGACTTGAGCATAGATAGCAGCAAAGTGCAATGATTTGAAGTGATACATATTTCCACTTCAGTTGTAATGGAATTCCAATGCCCATTCAAAATATAGCCAGGTGCATATATAGAGATATTTCTGGTTTAATCTTTAATTCAGGGACTAAAGAAATGTAAATTTCTTATTTATGAGCTCTTAAATGATTTTGTGAACAAGGATGTATTTTAGAAAACTTCTTGTGACCATGTAATGTTCTTTAGGCTGTGGTACTCTTACTTACTAATAACACTTTCAATTTCCTGAGATGAGCATCTGGGAGTATGTAACACAGAGGAAGAACTGAAGATTTCTAGGCTTGATGATAACATACATCCTGTTCTGTTAATCATAATAATATCCAAAGTAACATTGTGAAATAGTGTCATGGACCTTAGGGCCTGGTCCTAGTCATGAAAATATTTAAAATTGTGTGACATCTTCTGTAGTTCAAGGATAACATTATGGTTTTGACATGTTAACCATAATGGACAAAAGATGTTTTTATATCATCTGTAAGTGATTTATAAATGGTGTGTCTAGATTTGCGAGTTTAGAATTTTTCAAATCTATATTTTCAAAGTGGTCAGAACAGTTGATGTGGGATTTATTAAAATAACATACCACCCATACAGTAAATAAAAATCAAGATGTTAGTATCTTTTTTAATTCATTGTTTTACATCAAGTAGATCTCAGACTTAAAGAGGACTTGGTAACAAAGCTTGCAGATAATTATTTTCCCATTTGCTGAGATATCATTTCTTTAGTGGTTGTGAAAAAAATAGGGAAAACTTTCTATGACTAGTAATGTAAATTTTGATTCTTAAATAGGGGAAATGATATTTTATACCTCTAATGGAAAACATTTCTATTATACATGGTTGTACAGAGCATTGTGAGGTCTGCAGAAATATTCTAAGAACTGTTGCAAGATCCAGTGAAGATCAGGTGTAGATCTGAGCCATTTGCACAGTTACATTGTAGCTATTGACTAAGCAGAGAGCATGTATATAAAATTATTTAAATGAGTTCTATGAAACATAGTTGAAAGACACCAGCATAAGACACTTTAATAAAATAATAAAAGCAAAGGGCTTCACATTATTCTAAAAAAGCAATAGAATACAAAGACTAGCCCATGTCTCAGGTCGATTAAGTGTAGCAGAAAAGATGTGGGGAGGGAAGACGGAGAGTTAGTGTTTAATGGGACAGAGTTTCAGTTTAAGAAGGTGAAAAATTCAGGAGGTGGATGATGGTAAGAGTTGCACAACCATGTGACTGTACTTAGTGCCACTGAACTATATGCTTAAATATGGTTAAAATAGTATGTTTTATATTATGTGACTTTTACCACAATAAAAAAAATTTTACAGCTATAGTTGATGAATGTGATTAAGTAGATGTATTTTCACAGTCCAACTCTCACATCTATACATGACCACTAGAAAAACCATAGCCTTGACTAGACGGACCTTTGTTGGCAAAGTAATGTCTCTGCTTTTGAATACACTGTTTAGGTTGGTCATAATTTTCCTTTCAAAGAGTAAGCGCCTTTTGATTTCATGGCTGCAATCACCATCTGCAGTGATTCTGGAGCCCAAAAAATAATGTCTGACACTTTTTGCACTGTTTCCCCATCTATTTGCCATGAAGTGATGGGACCAGATGCCATGATCTTCATTTTCTGAATGTTGAGCTTTAAGCCAACTTTTTCACTCTCCTCTTTCACTTTCAGTTTAGCTGTTTCTTAAAAATTAAACATATTTAACCATATTATCAGGAATTCCACAGCAAGATATTTACACAACTGAAATAAAACTTATGTTCACATAAAAAGTTATAGCAGTTTTATTCATCATCAGAATAAATAGAAACAATCCTAATGCTCTTCCTCAGGTAACTGGATAAACAAACCATCTTGTATCTATGCAAAGAATACTATTCAGCAATAAATAAAAGAACAGATTAGTCTTTAACATAAAAACATGGAGTCATTTTGCTAAATGAAATGATTCACGCAAGAAGAACTCATGTTTTATGCTTCTGTTTGTATGACATTTTGGAAAAGCAATAGTGTAAAGATGGAAAGTAGTGACTGCTTTGCTGGAGCTTGGATTGAGAAAGGACTTGATTACAAACAGTTAGCATGGGGAAACTTTCAGAGGGATGGAACTATCCTATGTGTTCTGTGATGGTAGAAACATGACTCATATTTGTCAAATCCCTCAGAAATGAACACTGAGTTTTATGGTATGGAGATTTAAAGAAAAATCAACAGTTATGCTGGGGGAAGAAGGAGAACCCAACAAGGGGTGCAGACTCTGACAAATGAATCTCCTTGTGTTATATATTAAAGTCATGCTGAAGAAGGTTTAGGGCAGAATAGAACTTTGGAAAACAGTTGTTTTGTGTTGATTCTATAAGGCTAAAGACAAAAAAAAGAACTGTAAATAAACATTATGTTGCTGCTGCTAAGTCTCTTAGTCATGTCCGACTCTGTGCAACCCCATAGACGGCAGCCCGCCAGGCTCCTCCATCCATGGGATTTTCCAGGCAAGAGTACTGGAGTGGGGTGCCATTGCCTTCTCCAAAACATTATGTTGGTCCCCTCTCAACCCTCTAGCCACACACACGTTTTCGTGTGTGTGTGTGTGTGTGTGCATGTGGGCACATGCATCCACACGCACACACACACACAGGTGCACTCAGTCATGTCTGATTCTTTGCAACCCCATTAACTATGGCCCAACAGGCTCCTCTGTCCATGACATTTTCCAGGCAAGAATACTGATATGAGTTGCCATTGCCTTCTTCAGGGAATCTTCCTGACCTAGGGATGTAAGCAATTCTGAAAACACTTGAACAACAGCTAAATGGGGGTAGGAAACTGAGGGTTTGAGAGTGTGAGTTTGCTGGATTTTGTTTGTTTTTTGTTTGAAAGTGGTGGGTCATATGCTTGCTTAGAGAACCAGTAGAGAAAAGATCTAAAATAAGAAAAGAGAGGGACTGAGTGCTAGTGTAATCCTTGAAGGGGTAAAGAGGGAGAAGCAAGGAGCTGAGTTAGAGACTTGGCCTTGAACAGAAGTAAAGGTTCATATTCTAAAGCTGTGACAGAATGAAATTAAGTCAAAGAGAAGAAGACAGAAAGCTTTAAGAGGCAAAAATCAGGAAGCTCATGCCTATTGACCACAATCAATTCAATAAAATAGAAGAAAACACATCTCTGAAAATGAATAGATTGATGACCTGTCCAATATGGCACAGCCTTTATTGTAGAGATATAACCCATGAGGTAAGACTAATAAAGTCTTCTATTGAATCTTCTGGGAAAGACAGTGAATTTCATTTAAATATCTATGAAAGTATCTGCCCACTGTAGCAAAAACAAAGACCTTTTTATTGTTTAAGATTTAATTTATTCAGTGACTTTGGCTTGCTTGACAATTTTAATGCAAGTGTTTAAATCACCTTTAACATCAGAAACAGAGGAGCAGCCCTGGATATGTTCATGCCCACCATATTTGGGGAGTATTAAATAAAACAGCGGCAGATAAGTTTCAAGTATTCTCGTATAATATTTTAATCCTAAATGCTCTGTGTTTTCAAATGATGAGCTTCTTAAAGAGGATATAGAGAGAGCATTAGTTCAAGAAAAAGAAGCTTAGTTGTACAAATGCTGAGCATCTAAATTTACCCAAGATCCCCAGAACTACTTCTGTCAAAGTGGAAAGGTATAATATAACCTGATGTATATGAATCAGATATTGAAATGACAACTCCAGATTTGGAAAGAAATCCTGTCCTCTTAATAACAGTAACAAAAATCTCACATTAGCAACCTACAGATGTTGGCCACCAATGAAATACAAAACACTAATAGAGTCCCAGTACAATTCTATCTTCTTCCCTTCATTAGCTAATTAATAACCAGTTGATATGCCTCTCATGCAAGCATTTACCAAACCAATTTCAGTGGCATTCTCTGTGGACACAGGGCTAAATAGTGTGGAACTGTGGTAGTGGTGAGTTCTACTGTACAATTTGCTCAAGATTGTGTAAAACCAGTCTAATTCAAAGAGCATTTTAATTTTCTGGTCAATATTAAGCCTACTTTACTTCCAAATTGTTTATTAAATCCACTAACCAGAGAGTTTCAGTGGAATCTACTTAAGAGTATATGCTAATTTCATATAACAATATAAAATGCATTCTAATACATACCGATTAAGACATGGGTTGCTAAATTAAATATTCTTAAGAATGCTGATTCATTTTCATGAATCTAAATCTCTCTACATACAATTCAGTTAAATTTTCTATTAAGAAAATACCATCTTCTGGTCACAAAACCAAAAATTAATATTGCTCAGTTCATCTTTCTAAAAATGTCTGTTTTTTAAGTGTTGCATTCTTTAATATACATGTTTAAAAGAACATCCTTAAAGATATAAATAAGATTATGTAGGGACAATTAGCAGTTTGAATTTGTTAATATAATTTAAATACAATGTCTACGTGATATTTTGCTCAGTTAATTATAAAGGAAAACAGCTCAATTTTTAAAATACATGCTCTTATATTTAAGCACTAACAGATAAAGCAATCCATTGAATATTTCCTGTCATAAATGAAAATATTGTTCTATTTTCAAAACCATTTTCAGTACATACATGTGTTTGTTTCCTAGATACTAGGTGGTGTTTATTTCAATTTCTATGAAAGTCAAGTATAAGCAGGTCATCCCATCTCTTATCCATCTTCCATCCACCGATCTTTTGTGTCTTTAAAATGGAGTCCAATTTCTGAATTTCTGCCAGTTTATAATTAATTCCTGTTATCTATTTCCCTAGTCTCGGCTCTGCCTACAGGCACATATACTGCAACATCTATAGGTTACATGATGCCCAGTAAAATCTAGCCATGCCCCAGTGGATCTAGCTAGTTCCAGAAGCTTCCACTAATCTGGTCCACTACCCTACCAGCCAGATCCACAGCTGGCAAGTTTTCTTATTCTCTTACAGTGTCCAAGCTTGTATTGCTTGCTGCATGACAGGCCAGTCAATCAAGAGACGAGCTGTGGGGCAAGGAATAGTGATTTTATTTAGAAAACTTGTAGACCAAGACGATGGTGGACTAGTGTCCCAAAGAACCATTTTGTCTAGGTTTTGACACTGGTTTCTTTTGTATAGGGAGATGAGGATAAAAAAAAGATGGGGGGATATTTGTTCCAGCCAGACTCTGGTGGGGATATATTAATTTCTTGTTTCCTGCAGCCATTCACAGGTGGACATGATCAGGATGTTTTCCGTGAGCTTAAACAAAGGAATTTAGCTTCATGGGAGGCAGGGTTCCTAGAGCTGAGTCATTATGTACATTTTAAGTTGTAGGCAACACCCTTTCCTCTTTAGTGATTCACTTGTAGCAAAAGCAATAGAATACAAAGGCTAAAGTAAAAAAAAAAAAAAAGAAAAAATAGATCTGATATGGAGTCAGATTTATTCTTCCCTGATAACAGTTCTACTTAGCTTAAACATTGGTGGACTTCTGTAATTATTCAAATAAAACTAAATTCTCATGAGTTATAAAACATCATGAGAATGTTAACATTCATAAAATATGATAAACACATAACTATACAAGGCAATAAGGCTTTTGGTTTTAGGTCCACTAGAGCCTGGCACGTCTATGGGGTTGCACGGAGTGGGACATGACTGAAGCAACTTAGCAACAATGGTAGGAAGAAGACAAGTAAGGGAATCATAGGGAATTATAAACTATTATCTAAAGCAAAGTCTTTGAGAATCATTGTAGATAGTAATTTGCTAAGTACCAGCATGAACATGGGTTGTCACTATTTAGGAAACTAAAACAAAAATTTATTTCTTGAACAAGCAGTTGTCAGGATTTTCCATCAAATAGCCAACAGGTGATAATTATTACTCATGGAGAAGAAGATTAAAATTTCAAGGTTTTTGCATACCTGTGATTATTTTGTTATATTGTTTGAAGGCATATCTCCTACAGTTTTACAGCAGTTATCAAATGGAGAAGTGTAAAACACAAACCAAAAAAAACCAAAAACCTGACTAGCTCATGTATATGTTGCTCCCAATGCAAAGTCTTGTTTTAGAGCAGTCTGTTCGTAGTACTATATCTCTTTTGCAGGAAATGTGTGTCTCTGCTGTAAAGGCTGATATTGAGATTTTGTTTCTATGGAACTGAAATTCAATGATGTCACATATTGTAAATAGAGCATATGTTTCAAAGCTTAATTTGTCAGACTTAGAATTAACCAATTATGTGTTGACTCTGTGGGAGAAACAAGTGACTTCATACTCAATTACAGTTATAATTGTATGGAATCTGTATGAATAAGATTAGGATGTAAATTTGTAGGTCAAAATCCTATGAAAATGGCAAGTTTGCATGTTTAGAAGTAAGCTCTAGCATCTATAAAAGCCAAACTTAATGATGGTTATTACAATGTTTTTAGCTACTTTTGAGGAAAAAACACTTAGCATCTTGCTCCACGCTGTACTTGTAACTCATGTGAAGATCAAGAGCGTAAGTATCCATTTCACTGTTTTAACTAACACGTTGTTAATATTTTCTTTGCATCTAGGTTGCCACAGACAATGGAACTTTTCATGGTACAAAGGGTATATCAAATTTTTATATTTTTACTTTTTTTTTTGTATTTTTAGTACTTTGGAAAAGTATTGATCATTCAGCATGTTAATGTAAATTAAAGGTATAGAATAATAGTGTCTAATGCTGGATGAGTTATGTATGACTGTGTATAAATTTAAGTCACTTATTAGACCAATTATTTCTCATCTCACAATAGGACACAACAGTGACATTTTAACACATCAAGCCCCTAGGCCCTGTGCGCACAGGAGATATTTCCCTGATCACTGTAATCTTCACGCTTAATGGATATTCCTTATAAACACTGTCCTGTCTCATGGCATGAATAAGAGTTTACATTATTTAATAGGTTTCCACCAATCCTTTTTTAACTTGTCTTACTGCAAAAGTATTCATTTTGAGAAATCAAAGTGGAAAAAAGACACCTTAAAACTTACTTTGAAGGTTATAGTATTGGAGGAGACGCTGATGTAACTTCTCTTAGTGTCCCTTTCTTTGTAACTGGACAGATATCATTGACTTGCACTCTGCAGATAGGAAAAGAAAATTCTGGATTATGATTATCACTTAAAACAAATATATTCCATAGGCCATTAAGAAATTAAATGCTGCATTTGATTTCCTTGATGTGTTCAAGAGAGGTATGATAGACTCATTAAAGAATGATTATCATCATGTCATAATCATAATCATAAGTGACCATCCTTGTAAAGTGATTTATTATTGACCAAGATTTTATCTAGATGCTTGCATTTGTTTTCACAGGCGAGTGACTGTCATATTGACCAGAAAGCCCAGAGTCTTCTCTGAGAGTTGAATTTTACTATCTATAAATGCATAAGTAGTGTGTCTATGTCCTGGAATGTTTTGGTAAAAGGGCAATTTTGTTCATCTTTCACAATATGGAGCTTCCCGGATAGCTCAGTTACTAAAGAATCCACCTGCAATGCAGGAGACCCCAGTTCAATTCCTGGGTCGGGAAGATCTGCTGGAGAAGGGATAGGCTACCCACTCCAATATTCTTGGGCTTCCCTTGTGGCTCAGCTGGTGAAGAATCCACCTGCAATGCGGGAGACCTGGGCTTGATCTCTGGGTTGGAAATATCCCCTGGAGAATGGAAAGGCTTCCCACTCCAGTATTCTGGCCTGGAGAATTCCATGGACTGTATAGTCCACGGGGTCATGAAGAGTTGGACACAACTGAGCAACTTCACAATATAAATTTGATCCTTTTAGCATTTTCTTTTTTGTGCTTTATTTCAGTTTCTTACAATTGACTTCGAGGGCACTTATTGACTTATTAAATGTTATTATTTCTGTCCGTTTGTCCAGTATATAAAGGATTAAATTTAATTAAATTTAACTAAATAATCACATTTTTGTCCAGAGTAAGATTTTGGATATTTTAATGAAGAAAGTTTTCCTATCAGTATCTTTTCAGAGGAGAGGAACTCCACTGGTAAATTGTGTGAGTGTTTAAGGGAAATACTCAATTTCCTAAATCAGCTGAGAAAAATACTTTCTTAAATGAAATTATTTTGTGCTGGCAAGGACTCCCTAAATAAATAAGAATGATTCTGGTTTTCCTTCAGATAACCACATGATAGGAACAAGGGGTTTCTCATAAACTATGCAAATAAAGAAAGAGCTTTATACTTTAAAGTAGCCTTTGGCTAGTGAAGCATTCCTGCAACACAGGCATCCTTCAGAAACTCATAAAGTATTTCTTTCAAATGTTAACGATCAGCTGGTACTTACAATATGTATAATATCCTCAATCAAATCATTATTTTCAACATTCTTTTCTCAGTCTAGAATTTTATTTTCATTTAATTCTAAAGATTTTATCATATCGATTTTAAATTTCAACACTTCCTCAAAAAAATATTTTTAAAATAACATTTTAAACTCAAATTGCTCAGATTTATCTTGAGATATGTCAGTGGTGATGCTGAGGCATTCTATGTTTAAGGACATACATACACATTAAAGTTTGTGAAACTATAGAATGAGATCGCACAGAGTTGGACATGACTGAAGCGATTTAGCAGCAGCAGCAGCAGCAGCAGCCTTATTTCATATGGTCACCCAGCAGTTAATGCATTATCTAGCCAGATTCACAGGGCTTTTAACAAAAGTGAAAAGGTCTCCCTAAAGTATAAGCCTGTCCCCCAGGAAGCAGTTCAGCAAATGCAATATGTGTACACTGTGTCACCGGGAGGCCACATTTTCCAAAGTATGTCATAATGACACTGAGTGCTATTTCAACGTTAATAACAACTACAAGCATATAACCTTTCTAAGTAACTCAGTATTACGTCAAAAATATTATGAAGGTAGGCATTTAGAAAATGTATTCTAAAGCAAGATCCTGGGTACCTGTGAAAAACTGCTTGGAATTTACTGTAATACATTAGCTAAAATCCCTTTGTCCTGTTGGACTGATGAGCTCTTCCTTAGTGGAAAAACAACTGCTTGTATCCTGTTTAATTTTTCTCATCCTAGATTCAGATCTTTATATTTCACTTAAGACTATACTACACAAAAATATTCTTCCAGAGACTGAAAAATCACAAACAAGACAATGATACCTACCTTCATCACTTCTATTCAAGATAGTGCTAGAAGCCCTAATCATTTTTCTAGGCAAGCAAAAAGAATAACAGATACATAAATAGAAAAGGAAGAGGCAACATGACCTGTTAGCAAAGATATGATTTTATATGTGGAATACCAACAAGATTACACACAGATACAAAAAAAAAAAACTATTAGAATAAATTAGTTCAGCATACTTGCAGAATATAAAATCAGTAAACAAAAATCAATGTCTTTTAGATGCTAAAAATGAATGATATAACAAGGAAACTAAGAAAGTTTCATTTGCAATGGCATCAGAAAGAATAAAATACTTAGGAATAAAGTTACCCAAGGAAAAAATTACACAGTGAAAACAACATGTTACTGAAAGAAATGAAAGACACAATAGAAATTTACCTTGTGTACACAGGCTGAAATACTTAATATTAAGATATCAGTATTACCAACAGTAATCCACAGATTCAAAATGCAATCTCTATCAAAATTCCACTTGTGTTTATTGCAGAAATAGAAATTCATCATAAAATTCATGGAATCTCAAAAGACCCCAGATGGCCAAAACAATTTGAAAAAGAACACAGTTGGTGGTCTCATGTTTCTGGATTTCAAAACTTATTACAGAACTGCACTAACCAAAACAGTATGATTCTGGCATAAAGACAAACATATGTCAATGCGGGAACCACAGGAGACACAGGTTCGATCCCTGGGTAGAGATGATCCCTTGGAGGAAGAAACAACAACCCACTCCAGCATTCTTGCCTGAATGATCCCAGAGACAGAGGAGTTTGGGGGCCTATAGTCCTTGGGGTCATAAAGAGTCAGACACAATTGAGCAGCCATGCACACAGCTTCATAGACCAATTAAATAGAATAGAGAGCCCAGAAAAAAGCCATAACATATGGTCTAACAATTTTCAACAGGGTCCCAAGGTGATTCAATGAAGAAAAAGCAGTCTTTTCAACAAATAGTGTTGGGAAAACTAGATCAGTTCAGTTCAGTCTCTTAGTCATGTACAACTCTTTGTGACCCTATGGCCTGCAGCAAGCCAGGCTTCCCTGTCTATCACGAACTCCCAGAGCTTGCTCAGACTCAAGGCTCTTGAGTCGGTGATGTCATCCAGCCATCTTATCCTCTGTCACCTCCTTCTCTTCCTGCCTTCAGTCTTTCCCAGCATCAGGGTCTTTTCCAATGAGTCAACTCTTCACATGAGGTGGCCAAAGTACTGGCGTTTCAGCTTTAGCATCCGTCCTTCCAATCAATACTCAGGACTGATTTCCTTTAGGATGGATTCGTTGAATCTCCTTGCAGTCCAAGGGACTCTCAAGAGTCTTCTCCAACACCACAGTTCAAAAGCGTCAATTCTTTGGCACTCAGCTTTCTTTATGGCCCAACTGTCACATTCATACATGACTAATGGAAAAACCATAGCACTGACTTGATGAACCTTTGTTGGCAAAGTAATGTCTCTGCTTTTTAATATGCTTTCTAGGTTTGCCATAATTTTTCTTCCAAGGAGTACATGTCTTTTAATTTCATAGCTGCAATTACCATCTGCAATGATTTTGGACCCCAAGAAAATTAAGTCTTTCACTGTTTCCAGTGTTTCCCCATCTATTTTCCATGAAGTGATGCCATGATCTTCATTTTTTGAATGCTAAGTTTTAAGTCAACTTTTTCACTGTCCTCTTTCAATTTCATCAAGAAGACCTTTAGTTCTTCTTCGCTTTCTGCCAGAAGGGTGGTATTATCTGCGTATCTGAGGTTATTGATATTTCTCCCAGCAATCTTGATTGCAGCTTGTGTTTCATCCAGCCTGGCATTTCACATGATGTATTCTGAAGATAAGTTAAATAAGGAGGGTGACAATATACAGCCTTGATGTATGTTGAAAACTAGATATCAATGTGCAACAGAATAAAGATGGACCCTTACACTACTTACAAAAATTGGCTTTAAATGAATATTTTAAAAGTGCAAAATATTAGTCTGAAATAAAGTATAAAATTATTAACCAGTCTAAGCATAAGAGAAAAAACTATAATAAGCCTAGTTAGCATCTGCAGTGATACAAAGATATTACATAATTATTGACTGTATTTCCCACACTGTACATTTCATACCTGTGACTTGTTTATATTGTAACTGGAAGTTTGAACCTCTTAATCTGTTTCACCTATTTTTCTCTTCCCCCTATCCCTCTCCTCTCTGGCCACCACCTGTTTGTTCTCTGTATTTATAACTCTGTTTCTGTTTTATTATGTTTGTTCATTTGCTCTGTTATTTAGATTACACATACAGTATTTGAAATCATACAGTATTTATCTATAACTGCCTGACTTACTTTACTTAGTATAATAGCCCTAGATCTTTCCAAAAGGTAAGATTTCCTTTTTTATGATTGAGTAGTATTTCACTGTGCCTGTGTTTATGTATATATGTGTATGTGTATACACAGACACACACACAACATTCCAACACACGTATATCTTCTTTATCCATTTATCTTTTGATGAGCACTTAGGTTGTTTCTATATCTTGGCTATTAATAATGTACCAATAAACCTAGGGTGCATATATGTTTTCTAATTACTGTTTTTGCTTTCTCTGGCTGAATATGCAGCAGTAGAAATGCTGAATCTCATTTTATTTTTATATTTTTGAGGAATCTTTTTCCTGCTTTCCAAAGTGGCTGCCCCAATTTATATTCCCACCAACAGTACACAAGAGTTTCCTTTTCCCACATCCTCACCACACCTGTTGTCATTAATGATAGCCATTTGCTAGATATGCTATCTAGCATATCTAGCAGTGAGGTGATACCTAACCATGGTTTTTATTTGCATTTCCCTGATGAGTAGTGATATTTAGCAACCTTTCATGTGTCTGTTGGCCATCTGTATGTCTTAGGAAAAATGTCTGTTCAGGGATTCTGGCCATTTTTTGCACTAGTTGTTCATTTTCTATGTTCAGATGTATCAGTTCTTTGTATACTTAACTTGTTACCAGATATATCATTTGCAAACATCTTTTCCCATTCAGTAGGTAGCCTTTTTTGTTTTGTTGATAGTGTCCTTTGCTGTGCAAAACCTTTTTAGTTTGATTTTCCATTTGTTGATTTTCACTTTTGTTTTCCTTGCATGAAGAGACATATCCAAAAAAATATTACTAAGACTGATGTTAAAAATCTTACTGCCTAAGCTTTCTTTTAGAAGTTTTATGGTTTCAAGTCAATCATAAACTCTTTTGAATTTATCTTTGTGTATGGTGTTGAAAGTGAAAGTGGAGAGTGAAAAAGTTGGCTTAAAGCTCAACATTCAGAAAACGAAGATCATGGCATCTGGTCCCATCACTTCATGGCAAATAGATGGGGAAACAGTGGAAACAGTGTCAGACTTTATTTTGGGGGGCTCCAAAATCACTGCAGATGGTGACTGCAGCCATGAAATTAAAAGACGTGTACTCCTTGGAAAAAAAGTTATGACCAAACTATATAGCATATTGAAAAGCAGGGACATTACTTTGCCAACAAAGGTCAATCTATTCAAGGCTATGGTTTTTCCAGTGGTCATGTATGGATGTGAGAGTTGGACTGTGAAGAAAGCTAAGCACCAAAGAATTGATGCTTTTGAACTGTGGTGTTGGAGAAGACTCCTGAGAGTCCCTTGGACTGCAAGGAGACCCAACCAGTCCATTCTGAAGGAGATCAGCTCTTGGATTTCTTTGGAGGGAATGATGCTGAAGCTGAAACTCCAGTACTTTGGCTACCTCGTGCGAAGAGTTGACTCACTGGAAAAGACTTTGATGCTGGGAGGGATTGAGGGCAGGAGGAGAAGGGGACGACAGAGGATGAGATGGCTGGATGGCATCACTGATTCAATGGACGTGAGTCTGAGTGAACTCTGGAAGTTGGTGATGGACAGGGAGGCCTGGCAAGCTGCGATTCATGGGGTCGCAAAGAGTCGGACATGACTGAGCGACTGAACTGAACTGAATGATGTTAGAGCACATTTCAGTTTGATACTTTTGATACTGTCTGGTTTCCCCAACATCATTTATTGAAGAGGCTGTCTTGTCCTCATTTCATACGCTTGCCTCCTTTATTGTAGATTAATTCCCCATATAAGTGTGAGTTCATTTCTAGGCTCTCTATTCTGTTTCATTGCTCTGAGTGTGCATGCGTCTGTGTTTATGCCAGTACCGTGCTGCTTTGATCACTGTTGCTTTATTTTTATAGTTTGAAATCAAGGGGCATGACATCTATAGTTTTGTTCCTCTCTCTCAAGATTGTTTTGGCTATTTGGGGTCTTTTGTGTTTCTATACAAATGTTAGACCTGTTCATTCTTGTTCACTAAAAAATGCCACTATGTTTTTCTAGTTCTCTGAAAAATCCCATTTGTATTTTGATAGGAGTTGCATTTAATCCATAGATTGATTTGGGCAATAAGATCATTTAAACAATATTAATTCTAATCTGTGAGCATGGAATACCTATCCTTTCTTTTTTTCACTCTTCAATTTCTTTTGTCAGTGTCTTACAGTTTTTCAAGTACAGATCTTTTTATCTCCTTAGTTATATTTATTCATAGGTATTTTATTCTTTCTGAGACAATTTTAAATGGGTTTGTTTTCTTGATTATTCTAATAGTTTGTTGTTGGTGTATAGAAATACAACAACTTTGTGTATACTAACATTGCATCCTGCAACTCTACCAGCAACTTTTTTTCTAGTGGTTTTTTGGTGGTGTCTTTAAGATTTTCTGTTTATAGTATCATGTCATCTGTAAAGAGTGACAGTTTTATTTCTTTATTTTCCAATTTGGTTCTTTTTATCTCTTGTCTGAATGCTGTGTCCAATACTATGTTGAATGAAATTGGTGTATAACAAAATAGTGTGTTGAATAGCAAGACAAAAATCTTTGTCCTGTGCCTCATCTTAGTGGAAATGTTTCCAACTTTTCAGAATTGAGAATAGTGCTACTTTTGGACTTGTCATATCTAGTCTGTGTTCAGGTATGTTCTCTCTATATCTAATTTGTTAAGAGTTTTTATCATGTTGAATTTTATCAGATACTTTTTCTGTATCTTGAGATGATCCTGTGCTTTTCATTCTTTAACTTGTGAATGTGGTGTGTTACATTGATTGATTGTGACATTGAAAAATCCCTACATCCTGTGATAAAACCCATTTGACCCCAGTGAATGAGCATTGGTTGAATTCAGAATTCAGTTTTTTTGAGTACTTTGCAATTATGTTTATCAGTGATCTTGGCCAGAATTGTGTGTCTGTGTGTGTGTAATATCTTTGTCTACTTTTGGTGTCAGGGTGGTGCTGTCCTCCTCAAATGAATTCCAAAGCATTCCTAACCTCTCATTCTGTTCATCCAGTCTCCTCCTGAGATATTTGAACATATTTGCACTCATGACCTTGAACTCTCTATCAGGTAGATTGCTTATCTTATTTCTTCTGGTGTTTTATCTTGTCCCTTTGTTTGAAACATATTCCTCTTATTAGTTCATTTAGCCTAATTTGATATTTTTTTTATTTCTATGTGTTTGGTAGGTTGGTTATGTTTCCTGACTTTGGAGAAGGAGCCTTTTGTAGGAGACATCCTATGTGTTCCAGGAGCACACCCCACCTCTAGTCACCAGAGCTGTGCACTCTAGGAGTCCTTCTCTTGTGACAGCCTGATCGCTGTGGGTGGACTGTTAGGAGAGGCTGGCTCCCAGTCTCGTTGACTCCCATTACCAGCACAGTGCAGTGGCTGCAGATTGCTTTGGGGTGGGCCCAGGTCATGAGGTGGCTGTGGTCCCCTGGGAGTTTTGGGTCTCATGCTGGCCCACTAGTGGGCAGAACCAGATTCTGTGGTGTGTGATTGTGGGTCTCGTTCTGGATTTAGTGTTGGCCCTTTGGTGGATGGGGCTAGTTCCTGACGTGAATGACTGTGGGTTCTGGGGTGTCCCAAGCTGGTACTGGCTTGCTTGTGATTGGGACTGGATCCCAGGGAGCTTGCTGAGGGAGCCAAGTTGTCTTGGAGCTGGTGTTGGCCTGCTGTGGGCAGGTCCAGGGCTTGGGATACCAGGTTAATTGCTGGCCCACTGGTTGGCAGAGCCAGGTTCTAGGGTCTCTGGCTACACAGTGCTGAGAGTCCAGGAGCTTTTGTTAGCCTTCAGGGCTTGTTCCTGACGTGGCTGACTATGGGGTTCACGTTGCTTTGGTGAGTGGAGCTGGATACAGGGACAGCTGGCTGAGGGGCCCATAAATCCTCGATGTGGTGCTGGTCTGCTGGTGAGCAGGGCTGGGATCCTGGGGCTGGTGCCACTCCACTTGTGGCTCATGGCTAGGTCCTGAAAAGGCAGGCTTCAGGGCTCAAGTGACCTTGGGATGATAAATCACCTTTTATAAATCTATAATAGATAGATATGTGGGGCCAGAATTCAGGTGATCCCATGGCTGGTATCTGCCTGCTTGCCAACACCAGTGTTCTTATGGTAGAATGAACTCAAAAAAATGGTTTTTACCAATGTCTGTGTCCCCAGGATATAGACTATATAGCAACCAGAAGCTCCAGCTGCTTCCTACCTCTCTGGGAAGCTTTCCACTTACAGCAGGTCGGCCTGACCTATGCTCCTTCTAAATTACTGGCCCTACCCTTAGGGAAAGTTTGACTGCAGCACTGGAGTATGTGGAGAAGACCAATGTGGATTCTGTGTGTGTAAACTTCTAAAACAACCAGAATGACAGAGTTAGGGAATCTGCTCTATCCTTCCTGGCCCTTTGTGCTGAAGCAGCTGACAGTGATTTCCCCTTTATAGGAGACCTTCCTCCCCTCACTCTAAAGGGCATGTTCCGGCAGTTCAGGGATTCACCACCCATCCCCTTCTCCCCACCGAGGAAATTAGGCACCTAGTATTCTGTTCCAGAGAAGGCAATGGCAACCCACTCCAGTACTCTTGCCTGGAAAATTCCATAGACAGAGGATCCTGGTAGGCTGCAGTCCATGGGGTCGCTAAGAATCAGGCACGACTGAGCGACTTCACTTCACTTTCACTTTCACCCTTAGTCCTGGAGCATGTGAGACTTTGTGTGTGTCCTTTAAGTGAAACTGCAAGTCACTCAGTCATGTCTGACTCTGACCCCATGGACTATACAGTCTATGGAATTCTATAGGCCAGAATACTGGATTGGGTAGCCTTTCCCTTCTCCAGGGGATCTTCCCAACCCAGGGATCAAACCCAGATCTCCTGCATTACAGGTGGATTCTTCACCAGCAGAGCCACAAGGGAAGCCCAAGAATACTGGAGTGGGTAACCTATCCCTTCTCCAGGGGATCTTCCTGACCCAGGAATTGAACCAGTGTCTCTTGCATTGCAGGCGATTCTTTACAAACTAAGCTATGAGAAAAACTGGAGTTTTACTTTCTCACAGCACCGTGCCACTATGGAAAGTAATACCTACTGTCCTCAAAGCCAACTCTTCGGGGGATTCATCTTCCCAGTTTAGGATCTCTGGGCTTGGGATCCTGATGTGAAGCTTGGATGCCTTACTTCTTGGGGAGAACATCTGTAATTATCCTCCCAATTTTGGGACACCAGTGCAAGGATATGGAGAAGGCAATGGCACCCCACTCCAGTACTCTTTCCTGGAAAATCCCATGGGTGGAGGAGCCTGGAAGGCTGCAGTCCATGGGGTCGCGAAGAGTGACTTCACTTTCGCTTTTCACTTTCATGCATTGGAGAAGGAAATGGCAACCCACTCCAGTGTTCTTGCCTGGAGAATTCCAGGGACAGCGGAGCCTGGTGAGCTGCCGTCTATGGGGTCGCACAGAGTCGGACACGATTGAAACGACTTAGCAGCAGCAGTGCAAGGATATGTGTCTTGATTATAAAGCATCTCTGCCCTTCCTACCCACCTTATTTTCTTTGTCTATCTCATGGATCTTTCCTGATAGTATTCTAATCTTTCTCATCAATAGCTGCTCTTTATATAGTTGTAATTTTGGTGTGCCCATGCAAGGAGGCAAATTCAGTGTCTACTCCACCATCTTGGCCACTCCCTCCCATCACAGATTTATTGTGCCCCAGGAACATAACAGAGTGCCTTAATGGAGATTGTTGTTCAACTCTTAGCTAGAAGAATTATCTGTTTTGAATTATATTAACATATACATACATTTTGAAGAAGGGAATGGCATCCCACTCCAATACTCTCGCCTGGAAAATCCCATGGATGGAGGAGCCTGGTAGGCTGCAGTCCATGGCATTGCTGAGGGTCGGACATGACTGAGAGACTTCACTTTCCCTTTTCACTTTCATGAATTGGAGAAGGAAATGGCAACCTACTCCAGTGTTCTTGCCTGGAGAATCCCAGGGACGGGGGAGCCTGGTGGGCTGCTCTCTATGGGGTCACACAGAGTCGGACACAACTGAAGTGACTTAGCATACACACATTTACCTGCAACAAATATTTATTACCTATGGGACTCGTTCATTCTTCATATATGTAAAATAGGAAAGCAACTATACACTATTGGTGTTAGCCTCATGCAGAATTTTAGGATCTCATTAAGAGCATCTTAATAATCAACTGATAATCAACTCTATTTTGTGGTTTAACAGAGGGAGAAATTGGATATATAACAGTACTCATCTCTTTAACCAGTGAGCAGTGCACATCTATTTAATGTGTCACAGAAGTGATAATATTCATTATTTGTAAAATTCTGAACTGGTAACAGATGCCACCAATTTCTGCCTGACTGATCACATATGACCCTTCCAAGCATGAGTGGATCATATTTTCTGTGGTTCATTAAATATAGAGGCATCACACTTCCCCATTTTAGAGTCATTTATACATTTACTAATAACCCATTGAAAATATACCAATTCTGCTAATCGTTGGGAAGATCATAGAAATCATACATTCCTACCTCCTATTCATTAAAGGAATACCTAATACATTAACTTTGTTTTTTGTTTGAACCCAAATAGGAATGGTGGATTTAGTTATATTTACAACAATTCTTTATGATTTTTTGGATTAATGTATATATTCAACTCATTATAGTAAGCCTAAAACATTCTTCCTCTAATATCTAGTTTATTATATGCTGTTACCCATGTAGACCAAATCTTTTCCCTCATATATGCTAGAACTTCACATTTGAAAATGACTGTTAAGATCTGATAAGGCTTTTGTGCTTGTTTTCATGATAGATATCATCAGTTCCTTCAGCTTTAGTTATGTGACTCAATTATCCAGACCACTGTCCCATAGATTTCTGTTGCACTTTAGTGAATTATTAAAATATGGCACCCAAAACATATCACATGCCTCACAAATACTCCAAGTGTATTAAACAGTGAATTTCTCCTTTTCCTAACCTATATTAAAAGCACCATAAAATGATAATGATTTTCTAATTATATGGCTGACTCATAGTGAGTTAAAGGAAAGTAAAACTCAATTTCTTTTCACATGAATTTCTAAAAGGTATCTTCTTCATCCCTTATTTTTACAATTTGTATTTACAATTTGTATTTTTGTAATGTATGCTTGTCTTACATTTGTTACTCTTAAAAGTTATCTCTTAAGATCCTTAATTGCAGCCTTTCAAGACCACTTGATTATATAATGCAGTATTTTAGCATTTCATTGTCAACTTCGGGTTGTGATAAGCATGGAGCGACTTAAGAAAGGTATGATCGAGAACTTGAGCCTGAGTGTGAAAGATGTTGACTCTTCTCTTAACTAACAGTAACTTGAGGAAAATTATTTCATGTGGGTGTCTCTTGCTTTCATGTTTATAAAATGAAGGTGTTGATAGTTGTACTTCCTGTTGTTGTTGTGAGCATTAAATGAGATAATACTAAGTATTTGATACTCAGTAACTTTATTCTAAGTGCTATTAATAAAATGATACATTTTATTGCAGAAGACTGAATCTTAAGGGTGTGTATTAAAATGTCATAATCATTTTATTAACAATATTCTGTTTTCTAGTTTACCAAGAAGTTTTTCCTAATTATATTAAGAATTTAGATTGGTAACTTTTCTTGCCATCAAGTACATGTTGAAACTATATGTACTTCTGTTTTGGTTTTGCCAAAATAATAACTTTAATAATATTTATAAGTTTACATTAATAGAATATCTGTATACTTTTATTGAGATTTTGTTATATTGATTAGGGAGTAATCATACATACCTATCATCAAACTACCTTGCTCTTTTTTTTAATTTTATTTAAACATAAATATTTCCACCAAATATTAAATCCAACTATACAACATAGCACTGATATTTTTTTAAGATATAGACCCCACTCTCAGCCTTTCTGATTAATGTGTTTTATTGGGATATGCTGCCGCTACTGCTAAGTCGCTTCTGCTGCTGCTGCTAAGCCGCTTCAGTCGTGTCCGACTCTGTGCGACCCCAGAGATGGCAGCCCACCAGGCTCCCTCGTCCCTGGGGTTCTCCAGGCAAGAACACAGGAGTGGGCTGCCATTTCCTTCTCCAATGCATGAGAGTGAAAAGTGAAAGTGAAGTTGCTCAGTCGTGTCTGACTTCACGACCCCATGGACTGCAGCCCACCAGGCTCCTCCATCCATGGGATTTTCCAGTCATGTCCAACTCTGTGCAGCCCCATAGATGGCAGCCCACCAGGCTCCCCTATCCCTGGGATTCTCCAGGCAAGAACACTGGAGTGGGCTGTCATTTCCTTCTCCAATGCATGAAAATGAAAAGTGAAAGTGAATTCGCTCAGTCGTGTCCAACTCTTCGCGACCCCATGGACTGCAGCCCACCAGGCTCCTCTGTCCATGGGATTTTCCAGGCACGAGTACTGGAGAGTGGTGCCATTGCATAGTATCCCCCAATTCATGCAATTTGACCCATGTGGTCACAAAGAGTCGGACACGACTGAATGACTTCACTTCACTTCACTTCTGTCTCACTAAGTCATAGTGGTAAGTACAGAATTACATTTGCTTCTTTAAGAAAAAAAAAATCTTGATTTATTACAATGTTTCTGTGTAGTGTTCTATACAGACATGACTATGTAAGTACATTTCCAGATATTCTCTCCTATGATCCATTCCATTTAATTGTTGAACCCTCCTCATCTGTTGTTTCTCTTTAAATGTTGTTCAGTCACTCAGTCATGTGTGACTTTTTGTGACCCCATGGACTGCAGCACACCAGGCTTCCCTGTCCTTCACTATCTCCCTGAGTTTGCTCAAACTCTATGTCCATTGAGTCGATGATACCATCCAACCATCTCATCCTCTGTCACCTGCTTCTTCTCCTGCCCTCACTCTTTCCCTGCAGGGTCTTTTACAATGAGTTGGTTCTTTACATCAGATGGCCAAAGTATTGGAGCTTCAGCTCTAGCATCAGTCCTTGCAATGAATATTCAGGGTTGATTTCCTTTAGGATTGACAGGCTTGATATCCTTGCAGTCCAAGGGACTCTCCAGAGTCTTCTCCAGCACCACAGTTCAAAACCATTAATTCTTTGGCCCTCAGCCTTCTTTAAATATTATATTTCAATCCAGAGTATCCAATTTTACCATTGGATATAGGTACTTCTCTGTCAGCTACACAAATTTAAATTTGACAGACACATTTTAACATAAAAATTGGGTGAGAAGCAACTATCTAATGTGTATTAAGAAAGCTGAGCACTGAAGAATTGATGCTTTTGAACTGTGGTGTTGGAGAAGACTCTTGAGAGTCCCTTGGACTGCAAGGAGATCCAACCAGCCAATCCTAAAGATCAGTCCTGAATTTTCATTGGAAGGACTGATGTTGAAGCTGAAACTCCAATACTTTGGCCACCTGATGTGAAGAACTGACTCATTGGAAAAGACCCTGATGCTTGGAAAGATTGAAGGCAGGGGGAGGAGAAGGGGACGACAGTAGATGAGCTGGTTGGATGGCATCACCAACTCAATGGACATGAGTTTGAGTGGACTCCGGGAGTTGGTGATGGACAGGGAGGCCTGGTGTGCTGTATAGTCCATGGGGTTGCAAAGAGTCAGACAGGACTGAGTGACTGAACTAAACTGAAATAGATATATATTGACATGAAGGCACATTTACTATATGTGGCTACATAAGAAAAAACAGATCATTAACCAGTTACCTTTAATTTTTAAAGTAGGTCATAAGAAAGAAAAAAAAAAACTATCTCAAGAAAGATAGATGGAGGTAGAGGAGAAATAAAATTATTTAAAGGAAAATATGTTGACCAGAAATGGCACTGGAAAGCCTGGTCCCTCAGAAGTCGTGTGGTCCCATCTCTCTGATGTCTCTGCTTTCTTGTGTCTCCTTTCTACACTCTCTTCACCAGTTGGCTCTCTCTATGTAACTATACTTGGAGTTCTCCTCCTTTGTATTTGGCTCCACATAGCTTTGAACATTTGCATCCAGCCCCTTCTCTGACAGCTTTTCTACATCAAAATCTTTCTGCTTCTAGTCACTCTGCTACTGACAAGTTCTTAGTATCAATACTTCAGATCCAAAATCTAAAAATAGACTCCGGTTGACCCACTTCATCTTTGCATATTTTACACAAGGAGGTCACAAGGCAACACACAGATGGAGTTTCTTTAGTTCATGTACCTAACTCTTAGATCAGATCAGCTATAGCCTAGGGGAGACTCAGTTACATGGTGAAGAATATGTTTGCTTAGGCATAAGGGAAGCAGGCAGATGACGATTCTCTTTGAAGATGGCATGAGCCAGATAGGCATTGATTGGTTTTTCTATATATTCCCCTGTGTCCATATACATTCATTATCCATCTCAGAAAGATAAACCCTTATAGGTCCCTGCTCAACAGATCTACCTGCCCCTGAAATGCCTTTTCTTATCCAGAAAGAAATAGTCCAAGGCTAGTGCTGTGACAATATTAGAGGCAGAGTCGCAGGCTTCATGAGTATTAACTGTCAGTCTCTGAGTCCACACTCTTCAGATTCTGTCCATATTTCTTTTTACGTCACAACCTTTCTGAATATTCTCTGCACCTGGTCTAAATTTTTGCTATTAAATAATATATCTTTTAAATAGCACAAGGCCATTTAGAATGTATATAAGGAAAGTCACCTGACTTTCTGTCCCAAAGGACAATTTATCTGCAGTATGAAAACCCATTTAATATTATTATTTAATATTAATAAATGTCAACCCTGTTGAGTGCTGAGACACTGTAGAAAACGTGTGAATCCATGAGCTTCAGATCATTGTCTCATTTCAGTGACAGTGGAGTCTGCACTTCGGTCCATAATACAAATTTTCCCATATTCCACCCTCTTAAGGTATTGATTTACCTACACAGGGGTTCTACAACCAGCAGTGACCTTCGACTATTGATAACATCTATTGAATCTTGGTCAAAAATTTGTTGAGCATCTAAGATTTTATAAAGACTCAGGTGACTATCTGAGTCAGTCTTTTGGTGTATTAGACTATGTATCACATAACCATGTTCATTGACCAGTGATGCATAACTGCTACACAGGGGCCAGGAGTGTTAAATTGGCAGTTCCATGTTGCTAAAGAACAACCTGAACCTCAAAACTTCATCTTTGTAATAGTAATGATCAGTGTTCTTAACAAGGGTAGGACTTGGATAAACAACATCAGAAAGCTTTTCTTTATATTGACTATTGTTCCTAGACATTCATTATATTCTAATCTAAAGCAAGAAATTTGGAGATATTTGCCATGAAATTAAAAGACGTTTACTCCTTGAAAGAAAAGTTATGACCAACCTAGATAGCATATTGAAAAACAGAGACATTACTTTGCCAACAAAGGTCTGTCTAGTCAAGGCTATGGTTTTTCCTGTGGTCATGTATGGATGTGAGAGTTGGACTGTGAAGAAAGCTGAGCACCGAAGATTTGATGCTTTTGAACTGTGTTGTTGGAGAAGACTCTTGAGAGTCCCTTGGACTGCAAGGAGATCCAACCAGTCCATTCTAAAGGAGATCAGTCCTGGGTGTTCTTTGTAGGATATGATGCTGAAGCTAAAACTCCAGTACTTTGGCCACCTCATACGAAGAGTTGACTCATTGGAAAAGACTCTGATGCTGGGAGGGATTGGGGGCAGGAGGAAAAGGGGACAACAGAGGATGAGATGGCTGGCTGGCATCACCAACTCGATGGACATGAGTTTGGGTGAACTCTGGGAATTGATGATGGACAGGGAGGCCTGGTGTGATGCGATTCATGGGGTCGCAAAGAGTCAGACACAACTAAGCAGCTGAACTGAACCATTTATCAGACATGGGTTGGTTGCTGTCTTGAAGGATAAAATAGGTTTTCATTCGCTGTATTCCTCTTCATTAGCACCATGGGTAGATTAGGATAGGATGGTCTCAAAAAGGCTGAAGTTTGGCTGGGCAGTTGGGTAGGGGGTGGGGGGTGTAACTCCTTTCATGAACCTCTTTACTAAGAGTCTAGCCTTCAACAAACCAGGGATTCAACTTTAACCATTACAGCAGCAGTTGAAATACGTTTGAATTCAATAATGTGCATAGTTTGCTTTTGGCCCGAGTTGTTAATGCTTTTAGAATATGCCCACAAGTAGGAAATGTTTCCAGAAACAGAGGTAGAAGCTCTATCTGCCTTTTCATATCTGCTTCCAGCAGACATGGTCTGCAGTTATCCCTTCTAACCAGAGCGTGCCTTATTCTCTTGAAACGTCTCTAAAACATTAGTTGCAAGATCCTCCAGAACCTTACACTCAGTGCACACGAGATCTTTTATACTATAGATGGAGACAATTTAATTACTACTTACTGCACCACCTAGGTCAGCACAGGACTGAGAAAAATATTTCCTGATTGTCTACTTTACCACTTTATAGTAAACATATCATTAATTAGCAACTTTGTAAGTTTCAGTTTGACTGTTGTAGTTAGAAGCCTACCCAAGTTACGTCCAAATATTGAAGAAGTCTATTATTGCAGTAAGTTTTGATATCAGTCCCTAAATTTAATCTAAAAGAAGTATAACTGTCTTTATTTTCTAAAAACAATTTTAATTTTGGCCTTCACTTGGGAAATATAACTTATTTTAAATATGTCATGATTATAACATCATTTCTGCTTCCCCAAGTTTATGTAATAGTCCAGAGTGCTCATACTATCAAGAGTTTGGAGATACGGAAATGATTGGGCCCTTGGTTATCAGTCATCTAGTTAGTACAGGGACACCCACTGTCACAGGTACTTAGATCCCTTCAGATCTTGCTTTCTACTGATTGCCAGTCACTCTTATGGCAAAAGGTATTTGTGTGTGTGTGTGTGTACCTGTGGGCTTGTCTATCAAGACATTCCATGTAATCATATCCTTCCTGGTCATTGTGCAGTATATTCGCTGGTGGCACTGACTGTTTTCACTATATATGCTCTTCTAGTTGTCAGCTCTGTAACATTCTCTTTTAGGGGGGCTGAATTATTTCCTTCTTCAAATTCATATGCTGAAAGTCTAACCACAAGTATCTCAGAGTGTGACTGTATATGGAGCCAGGGCCTTTAAAGAGATGATTAAAGTAACGTAAGGTCATACAGGTGGGCCCTGGTCCACCAAGACCAGTGTCCTTGTATGAGGACATAGGCACAGATTGAAGATAGCCATCAACAAACCAAGGAGAAAACTTAATCTTTTCTCCCTTCCTCCCTCTCTCTCCCTCTGTGTGTGTGTATGTTACTCTTTCTCTTTCTGTCTGTCTCTCCCTGTATGATCTGAAGTAATGGGCAAGAAAGGTTTACCTTACTTGTTTTAGTAAATACATATAATTTCTCTTTTGTGGCCCAGATACTTCACTCATGCCCAGATATTTCTTTTCCCTTAACTCCTCCAACAAATTCTCAAAGTTCTCCTTATACATAGGTAACTAAAAGCAAAACCAAAGAGACACATATATTTTGAATCTGTTACTTCCTTCTTCCCTATCAAGATCCATACTTCTCTTGAAATAATGTGCACAAAGCTATATATTTGACTGAGCAGAGTTAAGGGAAAGGGAAACAGAGAAAAATTACCAAGATATCAAAATATTCTTTATGTACAAATGGAATGACATGTATAGCATAAAGCTGCAAGTTCAAAAATACAGAAAAATTTACAGAAGGTAAAACAATGCCTCATATGGCTTCTATAATTAAGTATATTGATCTTTTTCCTCTGCCTTTATGGTTTACTTTTTTCTCTTTATCAATTAGCACCATTTTCTTTTTAATAATTTTCTTCTCTCATAACCTGTCCTGTGTTGGCTACCACCTACTTACTATATGTCTCTTTTTCTATTTAATAGTCCTTGCAGTTTAATTCTCATTGTCAACTCCAGTAGCCCCAGAAGTTTTGCCCTTAAGTCAAGTACCAATTATAGGACTATAAGACCTAGTGATACAGAACACAACACACTCCTCTGTCATACTACAGTGGTCTGGTAAAGCTGATAGCAAGGAGATGAGGACCTGGAAGGATACAGCATGACATGAAGAATGGAAGAGGTAAAATTAAGAAGCGCCTGGAAGTGGTGAGAAATTTCATGGTTGGTCAAGAGTGAAACAGATAAGTAGCTGCCATAAATGTTGACATTGGGATAAAAAGCTGTTTGTATACAATATCCATGAAACTTTTTTCTAGGGCACTTAGCATACAAGTTAACTGGACCCTGGACCCTTAAAGATGCCTATTAATATCTGTATTGATCTTCAAGGTACATTTCAGTCTGATAAGTGTACCATTTAGATATATCTCTAAGTTAGCAAAAGGACCCTATAATTTACTAGTTATGTCTGGAGGAGCTAATGTCTAAATTTAATATCTTATAATAGTGCTCAGAAATTTTGTAGGTTAAATATTAAACCTTAGACTTAAAAGTGTTTTTGACTGTGACTTCCTAACTGAAAAACTCAATGTGAAAAGAAGTGTGGATTGAATAAGATACACATTCTTAAGGTTCTTGGAAATACAACTGAAAACTCAGATAGACTTTACAGAGTTGGTGATGATGGAGTCACAATTATTTGAGAAATAGATATATTTTGGTAATACTGCGGTCTAGTATAGGATGTTTTAGTTCAAAGATCAGGTTAAGGTGATGCTATGAAAATCTATTATGTTTAGTAAGTATAAAAATCTCACTGGCGAAATTATGAAGTAGAAGCTGTTTACCCATACCCACACCTCAAATGACAACTTTTATCAGGAAATAAAGTACAGCTTTTTATGATAATAAAGGCCTCTGTCACAGTCTCATAATATGTCAGGACTGCTAAATAATTATCTACCCAAGACAAAGTACTCCTGAGTATCCAGCAGGTACTATGGAACCTGTGATAAGTGAAGCTATGGGGATATGGTAAAAAATAAATTTATTCGAGAAAGTTGAAAAATTAATGGAAAGTACCATGCCACAGAACTTAGTATAGGATTTTATTTATCACCAGGACTTAACTAAAAATTGTCCAGAGATACACTAACATATAAGTGAAAGTCCTTGTCAAGAATCCACGAATGTAGATGTCTCCAAAGGCCAGGCAATGGTGTAAATAAGTGAAAAGACTGAGTCTAATATGATAAGGAGTGGAGGAGATAGTAGTGAATTTAATATTTCTTGTCATAGCTAAAGTAGGAGTTACTGTGAAACAGATTTTGCTGTTGTGAGGAATACATGTCTGGTTTTGACATATTTTCTAATAAAACCAGAGGTCAGTTATTCAGATTTTTGAGAAATATTTGAATCTTCACATGAATCTAATAAATGTATTAGAGAGTAGGCTTCCCAGAAACGTTTGTTGAGCAAATCTGATCTGCAAATTGCCCTGCGGTTAGTCACCTGAGGGCTGCAGATTTATCTGTGCTATGCTTAGTCACTCAATTTTCTGACTCTTTGCAACCCGATGGACTGTAGTCCACCAGACTCTCCTCTGTCCATGGAATTCTTCAGGCAAGAATACTGGAGTGGCTCTGACATATCACAGCAGGAGCCTCTATGACCCACCTCCAAGAATATTGGAAATAAAAGCAAAAGTAAACAAATGGGACCTAATTAAACTTAAAAGCTTTTGCACAACAATGAAAACTATAAGCAAGGTGAAAAGACAGCCTTCAGAATGGGAAAAAATAATGGCAAATGAAGCAACTGACAAAGAATTAATCTCAAAAATGTACAAGCAATCCTACAGCTCAATTCCAGAAAAATAAATGACTCAATCAAAAAATGGATTAAAGATCTAAATGTAAGACCAGAAACTATAAAACTCCTAGAGGAGAACATAGGCAAAACACTCTCTGACATAAATCACAGCAGGATCCTCTATGATCCACCTCCCAGAATTCTGGAAATAAAAGGAAAAATAAACAAATGGGATCTAATTAAAATTAAAAGCTTCTGCACAACAAAGGAAAATATACGCAAGGTGAAAAGACAGCCTTCTGAATGGGAGAAAATAATAGCAAATGAAGCAACTGACAAACAACTAATCTCAAAAATATACAATCAACTTATGCAGCTCAATTCCAGAAAAATAAAGGACCCAATCAAAAAATGGGCCAAAGAACTAAACACACATTTCTCCAAAGAAGACATACGGATGGCTAACAAACACATGAAAAGATGCTCAACATCACTCATTATCAGAGAAATGCAAATCAAAACCACAATGAGGTACCACTTCACACCAGTCAGAATGGCTGCGATCCAAAAATCTGCAAGCAATAAATGCTGGAGAGGGTGTGGAGAAAAGGGAACCCTCCTACACTGTTGGTGGGAATGCAAACTAGTACAGCCACTATGGAGAACAGTGTGGAGATTCCTTAAAAAATTGCAAATAGAACTACCTTATGACCCAGCAATCCCACTGCTGGGTATACACACCGAGGAAACCAGAATTGAAAGAGACACATGTACCCCAATGTTCATCGCAGCACTGTTTATAATAGCCAGGACATGGAAACAACCTAGGTGTCCATCAGCAGATGAATGGATAAGAAAGCTGTGGTACATATACACGATGGAATATTACTCAGCCATTAAAAAAATACATTTGAATCAGTTGTAATGAGGTGGATGAAACTGGAGCCTATTATACATAGTAAGCCAGAAAGAAAAACACCAATACAGTATACTAACGCATATGTATGGAATTTAGAAAGATGGTAACAATAACACTATATGCAAAACAGAGAAAGAGACACAGACATGTAGAACAGACTTTTGGACTCTGTGGGAGAAGGTGAGGGTGCATTGAAACATGTATATTTTCATATGTGAAACAGATCCCCAGTGCAGGTTCAATGCATGATACACGTGCTCAGGGCTGGTGCACTGGGATGACCCAGAGGGATGGGAAGGGGAGGGAGGTTGGAGGGCGGTTCAGGATGGGAAACACATGTAAACCTATGGGTGATTCATATTAATGTATGGCAAAAACCACTACAATATTGTAAAGTAATTAGCCTCCAACTAAACTAAATAAATAAAAACAATGCTAAAAAAAAAAAAAAAAAGGGAAAACTGGAGTGGGTTGCCCTGCCCTCCTCCAGGGGATCTTCCCAACCCAGGGATCAAACCCAAGTCTCCAGCATTATAGGGTGGCTTCTTTACCACTGAGCCACCAGGGAAGCACAGAGATTTGTCTCATAACCTTATTCATAGACAAAAACCTGTATAAAATTCTGTTTCTTCAGGGCACAGCTTCTCTCCATCAGTTCAAGTCCATAGAGAGTGGACAGTGGTTGAAATTCATGGGCCTAATTCATGAACTGGCATCATTCCCAGGGAGATAAATTAAGCTTTAGGCTCTGTAGTCATTTTTGAAAAAAAAATTTTCTCTGTAACCAAGAGTTTACTGTAAAGGACATGGTATCTTAGGGGAATCTGAATAATGTTCATGTGGGAATAATTGGTAATGAGATCAGAATTTTATACACTAAAACTGAGCCTTTGAAAATACATGTTGTATTTTTCTTCTATAACTTCCCTTTATCTTTATTCATATAATTATCTTCTTACTAGATATTGAAGTAAGAGTCACATGGGTTTTAAATTTGCCATAAAGATATCTCAGCCTCCTTCTTTAAAGCAATCTTTTTCAAGTTAACTAAGTTTGTTATTGTTAAATATGTAGTTTTTTCAGTTCCTGTCTTCTCTGTCTACCTTTCCCTACTGAAGTTTGTATGCAGAAATAGGTGAAAGCATATGCATCAGCTTTCATGTAGAAAGAACTCAGATCCATATGTATTTTCCTGAACCTCAACAATCATTGTTTGAGAGAGGTCATCCTGCTTTTATCTGAAACATTTTCTGTGTTCTCAAGAAGCATGTGGCTGCTGAAACATGTAAGCTGCATTTCACTGGCTCTGGCTGCTGCTGACCATACCTGGTCTGATACCTGACACTGGTGATTGACTTTATTACTAAAACCCTAGATACTCTTTGGGAGCCCTAATATTATGGGTCCTGTCAAGTTATAACTCTTTATATTCTCTGTTCCTAATAATTGAGGCATCCCACAATTTTGGCTTAGGTTATCTTCATTGGGTGGCCTCATGGAATTGGAGTCATAAGAGGGGATAGCCCACTTACATCTGAATCCTCTTGCACAACGTTTACTAGGTTGGTATGGAACCTAGGGGACTCCATGGGGCTAATCCAGCCAGGAGAAACCTGGCGGTTATTATCATTCCCTCTGCCATTGTTTCATTTCCAACCTTCCGTCTGAGGTGGTGTCCTGTTATATGTTTTACTCCTTAAAGGAACTTAAGCTACGCCCAGTCTGGTTTCAAAGAAATGAAAAAGAAGCCATATTCCTCTAAATTCTTTGAACTTTTCGGTGGTAGCCGCTTCCCACTGCTCACTGCCTTCATTCTTTACTCAAGAGTCAGAAAATACCAGTGTGTTCTACCCTGTACCTGATCTCCTCCTCTTTCCAAGGATTGTCATTCCCTCCTTCTGCTGCATGGACAAGCTCCCTGCCTCACATCCTATAACCTCTCTACCTATATGTCACTACAATTTGCAGTAAATGACCTGACAGAACAACATTAACCTGGTAGGACAAGCTTTATTTGGGTTAACACAAAGAGTGATCCTAGCAGGTGTCCAGTGCCATTCGTTCTAGGGCATGACACAGATGCCTAGCATAATGACTGACATCAGACTGCAAAATAAACCCAGTCCTCTGGCTTTTTAACTTGACAATTCCAGGACACAAGAAAGCAGAGATGGGAAAGTTTTGCTTTAGCTGCCTTTCAGTGTACTGTTTGCACGTTGGCTGAAGAGAGATGGGGGTATTATTAGGCTGATTCCTGACATGGTGAGGGGGCTGGGGTCCAAGTACTGAGTCATAACCACATTCTGTTAAGTTTTACAGAAAGCCAACGTTCCCCCTCCCCCCCCCCCCCCCCCCCCCCCGCCGGGAGGCTAGCTGGCAGGAAGCTGAACATGAGTGAATTTAACTCTTACCTCTTACTCAGATTAAAACTAGATTAAAAGAGTGCAAAGGAAATTATTGGCATTTAGAAAAGCTGTTCTTACCACAAGGCTTGTCTTTTGAGATAATTTTTTCATTGTATGTTTAAAAGAATAAGTATAGGAAACTCAAAGAGATTTGTTGCTACTTCTAGTATCAACAACTCTTATGGGCCATGAGCTGTAGATTCATATGTACACATGGTTTATTAATATGTATAGTAGACATATAATAGGCATCTCAAGTTTGGCATGTGCACAATGGAACTCTTGATTTCTAGTCACCATCCAAGCCAAACCTGATTCCTCCCAGGAACTTTTATGTCCTAGTTAGTAATTGGTACCACTATTCCCTGTTGAATTAAGTTAAAAAAAATCTTCAATCTCAATTAATCTAATAATACTATTATACCTCACAGGTAATCAATTGTGAGGTCCAGCTAAATCACTTTTTTTTTTCCTTCCAGTCTTATTGAGATACAATTGACATGCAGGACTGTATAAATTTAAGATGAATAGATTAATGGTTTGACTTACATAATATTATTAAATACCACAACAAGTTTAGAGAACTTCCATCATCTCATATGATACAAAATTAAATAAGTTGAAAAGAAATGTTTGCTTTATGATGAGGACTCTTAGGATTTACTCTTTCTCATATTTAGCATACAGAACAGTTCATTATGCCTTAGTTGTACATCATATCACTAACATTCATTTATAATATAACTGGAAGTTTGTATCTTTTGACTACCTTCATCCAATTCCTCCTTCCCCTAGCACTCATCTTTGGTAACTACAAATACCTATTTTTATATGAGTTTGTTTGTTTTTGAAGTATAATTAACTTACATTACTATGTTAGTTCCTGGTACAAAACAAAATGATATGCTATTCCTATAGGTTTCAAAATGATGTCTAGTTATCATTTGTCACCATACAAATTTATTACATAATTATTGACTACATTCCCCACACTGTACATTTCATACCTGTAACCCTATATTTTTTAAATTATTTATCTTTTTAATTATTTATTTTAATTGGAGGCTAATTACAATATTGTAGTGGTTTTTGCCATACATTGACATGAATTAGCCATGGTATACATGTGCTCCCCATCCTGAAACCCCATTCTACCTCCTTCCCCATCCCATCCCTCAGGGTCATCCCAGTGCACCAGCCCTGAGCACCCTGTCTCATGCATCAAACCTGGACTGGCGATCTGTTTCACATATGACAATATACATGTTTTAATGCTATTCTCTCAAATCATCCCACCCTCAGCTTCTCTCACAGAGTCCAAAAGACTGTTCTTTACATCTGTCTCTCTTTTGGTGTCTCAAATATAGGGTTATTGTTGCTGTCTTTCTAAATTCCATACATATGCGTTAGTATACTGTATTGGTGTTTTTCTTTCTAACTTACTAAACTCTGTATAATAGGCGCCAGTTTCATCCACCTCATTACAACTGATTCAAATGCATTCTTTTTAATGGCTGAGTAATATTCCGTTGTATATATGTACCACAACTTTCTTATCGATTCATCTGCTGATGCACATCTGGGTGCTTCCATGTCCTGGCTATTATAAACAGTGCTGCAATAAACACTGGGGTACAGGTGTCTCTTTTGATTCTGGTTTCCTTGGTGTGTATGCCCAGAAGTGGGATTGCTGGGTCATATGGCAGTTCTATTTCCAGTTTTTTAAGGAATCTCCACACTGTTCTCCATAGTGGCTGTACTAGTTTGCATTCCCACAAACAGCGTAAGAGGGTTCCTTTTCTCCACACCCTCTCCAGCATTTATTGCTTGTAGACTCTTTGATAGCAGCCATTCTGACTGGTGTGAGATGGTACCTCATTGTGGTTTTGATTTGCATTTCTCTGATAATGAGTGATGTTGAGCATCCTTTCCTGTATTTGTTAGCCATCCGTATGTCTTCTTTGGAGAAATGTGTATTTAGTTCTTTGGCCCATTTTTTGATTGAGTCATTTATTTTTCTGGAATTGAGCTCTAGGAGTTGCCTGTACATTTTTGAGATTAATTCTTTGTCAGTTGCTTCATTTGCCATTATTTTTTCCCATTCTGAAGGCTGTCTTTTCACCTTGCTTATAGTTTCCTTTGTTGTGCAAAAGCTTTTAAGATTAATTAGGTCCTATTTGTTTAATTTTGCTTTTATTTCCAGTATACTGGGAGGTGAGTCATAGAGGATCCTGCTGTGATTTATGTCAGAGAGTATTTGCCTATGTTTTCCTCTAGGAGTTTTATAGTTTCTAGTCTTACATTTAGATCTTTAATCCGTTTTGAGTTTATTTTTGTGTATGGTGTTAGAAAGTGTTCTCATTTCATTCTTTTACAGGTGGTTGACCAGTTTTCTAAGCACCACTTGTTAAAGAGTTTGCTTTCTCTGTTGTATATTCTTGCCTCCTTTGTCAAAGATAAGGTGTCCATATGTGCATGGATTTATCTCTGGGCTTTCTATTTTGTGCCATTGATCTCTGTTTCTGTCTTTGTGCCAGTACCATACTGTCTTGATGACTGAGCTTTGTAGCATAGTCTGAAGTCAGGCAGGTTGATTCCTCCAGTTCCATTCTTCTTTCTCAAGATTGCTTTGGCTATTCAAGGTTTTTTGTATTTCCATACAAATTGTGAAATTATTTGTTTTAGTCCTCTGAAAAATAACAATTATAGCTTGATAGGGATTGCATTGAATCTATAGATTGCATTGGCTAGTATACTCATTTTCACTATATTGATTCTTCCAATCCATAAACATGGTGCATTTCTCCATCTATTTGTGTCCTCTTTGATTTCTTTCATCAGTATTTTATAGTTTTCTATATATAGGTCTTTGTTTCTTTAGGTAGATTTATTCCTATGTATTTTATTCTTTTCATTGCAATGGTGAATAGAATTGTTTCCTTAATTTCTCTTTATGTTTTCTCAGTGTTAGTGTATAGAATGCAAGGGATTTCTGTGTGTTGATTTTATATCCTGCAACTTTACTATATTCATTGATTAGCTCTAGTAATTTGCAGGTGGAGTCTTTACGGTTGTCTATGTAGAGAATCATGTTATCTGCAAACAGAGTTTTACTTCTTTTCCAAAATGGATTCTTTTTTATTTCTTTTTCTTCTCTGATTGCTCTGGGTAAAACTTCCAAAACTATATTGAATAGAAGTGATGAGAGTGGGCACCCTTGTCTTATTCCCGATTTTAGGGGAAATGCTTTCAGTTGTTCGCCATTGAAGATAATGTTTGCTGTGGGTTTCTCATATATGTCTTTTATTATGTTGAGGTATGTTCCTTCTATTCCTGCTTTCTGGAGGGTTTTTATCATAAATGGATGTTGAATTTTGTCAAAGACTTTCTCTGAATCTATTGAGATAATCACATGGTTTTTATTTTTCAATGTTAATGTGTTGTATCACATTGGTTGATTTGAGGATATTGAAGAATCTTTGCATCCCTAGGATAAAGCCCACTTGGTCATGATGTTTGATCTTTTTAATATGTTGTTGGCTTCTGTTTGCTAGAATTCTGTTAAAGATTTTTCCATCTATGTTCATCAGTGATATTGGCCTGTAGTTTTCCTTTTTTTGTGGCATCTTTGTCTGGTTTTGATATTAGGGTGATGGTAGCCTCATAGAATGAGTTTGAAAGTTTACCTTCCTCTGCAATTTTCTGGAAGAGTTTGAGTAGGATAGGTGTTAGCTCTTCTCTAAATTTTTGGTAGGATTCAGCTGTGAAGCCATCTGGTCCTGGGATTTTGTTTGCTGGAAGATTTCTGATTACAGTTTTGATTTCCATGATTGTGATAGGTGTGTTAAGATTTTCTATTTCTTCCTGGTTCAGTTTTTGAAAGTTATACTTTTCTAAGAATTTGACCATTTCTTCCAAGTTGTCCATTTTATTGGCATATAGTTGCTGATAGTAGTCTCTTATGACCCTTTGTATTTCTGTGTTGTCCGTTGTGATTTCTCCATTTTCATTTCTATTTTTGTTGATTTGATTCTCCTCCCTTTGTTTCTTGATGAGTCTGGCTAATGGTTTGTCAATTTTATCTTCTCAAAGAACCAGCTTTTATCCTTGTTGATTTTGGCTATGGTCTCCTTGGCTTCTTTTGCATTTACTTCTGCCCTAATTTTCATTTCTTTCCTTCTACTATTCCTGGGATACTTCATTTCTTCTTTTTCTAGTTGCTTTAGGTGTAGAGTTATGTTGTTTATTGGATTTTTCTCTTGTTTCTTGAGGTAAGCTTTTATTACTATGAACCTTCCCAATAGCACTGCTTTTATTGAATCCCGTAGGTTGTAGGTTGTGTTTTCATTTTCATTCGTTTCTATGCATATTTTGATTTCTTTTCAATTTCTTCTGTGACATGTTGGTTATTCAGAGCATGTTGTTTGGCCTCCATGTTTGAAATTTTAATAGATTTTTTTCTCCCCTGTTGGTTTGATTTCAAGTTGCTCAGTCGTGTCCAACTCTTTGCAACACCATAAATTGCAGCACGCCAGGCCTCCCTGTCTGTCACCAACTCCCAGAGTTCACTCAAACTCATGTCCATCGAGTTGGTGATGCCATTCAGCCATCTCACCCTCTGTCGTCCCCTTCTCCTCCTGCCCCCAATCCCTCCCAGCATCAGAGTCTTTTCCAATGAGTCAACTCTTTGCATGAAGTGGCCAAAGTATTGGAGTTTCAGCTTCAGCATCAGTCCTTCCAAAGTACACCCAGGACTGATCTCCTTTAGAATGGACTGGTTGGATCTCCTTGCAGTCCAAGGGACTCTCAAGATTCTTCTCCAACGCCACAATTCAAAAGCATCAATTCTTCAGGACTCAGTTTCATCACACTCCAAATCTCACATCCATACATGACCACAGGAAAAACCATAGCCTTGACTAGATTGACCTTTGTTGGCAAAGTAATGTCTCTGCTTTGGAATATGCTATCTAGGTTGGTCATAACTTTCCTTCCAAGGAATAAGTGTTTTTTTAATTTCATGGCTGCAATCACCACCTGCAGTGATTTTGGAGCCCCCCTAAAATAAAGTCTGACACTGTTTCCACTGTTTCCCCATTTATTTGCCATGAAGTGATGGGACCAGATGCCATGATCTTAGTTTTCTGAATGTTGAGCTTTAAGCCAACTTTTTCACTCTCCTCTTTCACTTTCATCAAGAGGCTTTTTCTTCCTCTTCACTTTCTGCCATAAGGGTGGTGTCATCTGCATATCTGAGGTTACTGATATTTCTCCCAGCAATTTTGCTTCCAGCGTGTGCTTCTTCCAGTCCAGCGTTTCTCATGATGTACTCTGCATAGAAGTTAAATAAGCAGGGTGATAATATACAGCCTTGACGTACTCCTTTTCCAATTTGGAACCAGTCTGTTGTTCCATGTCCAATTCTAACTGTTTCTTGTTGACCTGCATATAGGTTTCTCAAGAGGCAGGTCAGGTGGTCTGGTATTCCCATCTCTTTTAGAATTTTCCAAGATTTATTGTAGTTGACATCTAATCTTACTGCATTGTGATCAGAAAAAAATGCTGGAGTTATTTCAGTTTTTTTGAATTTACCAAAGCTAGATTTATGGCCCAGGATGTGATCTATCCTGGAGAACGTTCCGTGTGCACTTGAGAAAAAGGTGAAATTCATTGTTTGGGGGTGAAATGCCCTATGGATATCAATTAGGTCTAAGTGGTCCATTGTATCATTTAAAGTTTGTGTTTCCTTGCTAATTTTCTGTTTAGTTCATCTATCCATAGGTGTGAGTGGGGTATTAATGTCTCCCACTATTTTTGTGCCACTTTTAATTTCCCCTTTCATACTTTTAGCATTTGCCTTACATATTGTGGTGCTCCTATGTTGCGTGCATATATAATTGTTATATCTTCTTCTTGGATTGATCCTTTGATCATTATATAGTGTCCTTCTTTGTCTCTTTTCACAGCCTTTATTTCAAAGTCTATTTTATTTGATATGAGTATTGCTACTCCTGTTTCTTTTGGTCTCCATTTGCATGAAATATCTTTTTCCAGCCCTTCACTCTCAGTCTGTATGTGTCCCTTGTTTTGAGGTGGGTCTCTTGTAGACAGCATTTATAGGAGTCTTGCTTTTGTAACCATTCAGCCAGTCTTTGTCTTTTGGTTGGGGCATTCAACACATTTACATTTAAGGTAATTATTGATAAGTATGACCCCATTGCCATTTACTTTGTTGTATGTGGTTCAAATTTATACACTCTTTCTGTGTTTCCTGTCTAGAGAAGATCCTTTAGCATTTGTTGGAGAGCTGGTTTGGTGGTGCTGAATTCTCTCCACTTTTGCTTGTCTGCAAAGCTTTTGATTTCTCCTTCATATTTGAATGAGATCCTTGCTGGGTTGTATGTTTTTCTTTTTCATCACTTTAAGTATGTCCTGCCATTCCCTTCTGGCATGAAGAGTTTCTACTGAAAGATTAGCTGTTATCCTTATGGGAATCCCCTTGTATGTTATTTATTGTTTTTTCCCTTGCTGCTTTTAATATTTGTTCTTTGTGTTTGATCTTTGTTAATTTGATTAAAATGTGTCTTGGGGTGTTTTGCCTTAAGTTTATCCTGTTTGGGACTCTCTGGGTTTCTTGGACTTGGGTGACTATTTCTTTCCCCATTTTAGGGAAGTTTTCAACTATTATCTCCTTAAGTATTTTCTCATGGCCTTTCTTTTTGTCTTCTTCTTCTGGGACTCCTATGATTTGAATGTTGGGGCATTTGACATTGTCCCAGAGGTCTCTGAGGTTGTCCTCATTTCTTTTAATTATTTTTCCCTCTCTGCTTCATTTATTTCCACCATTCTATCTTACAGCTCACTTATCCTATCTTCTGCCTGTTATTCTACTATTGTTTCCCTCCAGATTGTTTTTGATCTCAGTTATTGCATTATGCATTATTGATTGACTCTTTTTTATTTCTTCTAGGTCCTTGTTAAATGTTCCTTGTATCTTCTCAGTCCTTGTCTCCAGACTATTTATCTGTAACTCCATTTTGTTTTCAAGATTTTCGATCATTTTTACTATCATTATTCTGAATTCTTTTTCAGGTAGACTCCCTATCTCCTCCTCTTTTGTTTGGTTTGGTGGGCATTTATCAAAATCCTTACCTGCTGATATATCTCTGCCTTTTCATCTTGTTTAGATTGCTGTGTTTGGGGTGGCCTTTCTGTATGGTGGAAGTTTTTGGTTCCTCTTTATTGTGGAGGTTCCTCCCTTTGGGTGGGGTTGGATGAGTGGCTTGTCAAGGTTTCCTGTTTAGGGAAGCATGCGTCAGTATTCTGGTGAGTGAAGCTGGATCTCTTCTCTCTGGAGTGCAATGAAGTGTCCAGTAATGAATTTTGAGTGTCTATGGGTTTGATATGACTTTCGGCTGCCTGTATATTAATGCTTAGGGTTATGTTCCTGCATTGCTGGAGAATTAGCTTGGTATGTCTTGCTCTGAAACTTGTTTGCTCTTGAGTAGAGCTTGATTTCAGTGTAGGTATGGAGGCTTTTGGAGGAGCTCTTCTCGATTAATGTTCCCTGGTATTCTCAAGTTTTGGATTTAACCCTGCTGCCTCTGGTTTTCAGTCTTATTTTTAGAGTACTCTCAAGACTTCTCCATCCATACTGCACTAATGATAAAACATCGAGGTTAATGGAGAAAAGATTCTCTACAGTGAGGGACACCCAGAGAGGTTCGCAGAGTTACATGGAGAAGAGAAGAGGGAGGAGGGACATAGAAGTGACCAGGAGGAGAAGAGGGGAAATCAAAAGGGGTGAGAACAATCTAGCCAGTAATCATTTCCCTAAGTGTTCTCCATAGCCAGGAATACCCAAAGAGATTCACAGAGTTGGGTAAAGAAGAGAAGGGTGAGGGAGGAGATAGAGGTGACCTGAGCGAGAAAAAGGAGAGTCAAAAGGGGAGACAGCAATCAAGCCAATAATCACACTCCTAAGTAAAAGTGGGTACTGAAGATTGTATTCTTAAAGGTACAAAATTGATAACAAATACCAAAAATCAAAGATTAAAAATCTAGTGTGTTTCTCAAAATACAATATTAAAGGAACAAAAAAAATCACAAAATTATAAAAAATATGTATGATATTTGCTTTAAAAATAGGGTCTTTTTTTGGCAAGGTAATAGTAGATTATAAAAATGAAAATTGAGTCATAAAGAACTTAAAAAAAAATTTAAATCATAATAGTAAAATATATCTAGGAATTTCTCTGGAGCTGTTGAGGGAAGTGTGGGGTCAGTTCAGTCTCAGATAGTTCCTTGTTCTGGCTTATACTTCTTCTCAAGGTCTATAGGCCCTTTCCAATGTAGTCAGTGCTAACTACAGGGTTTTAATCTGTTACACCTGTCACTTCCAAACCGGTTCCCTCTTCTTTGTTTATTTTGGCTTCTTCTGTTTGCAAGTCTCTTCAGTGTCCAATTTCAGCCCTGACACATGGGGCAAAGGTGGTCACTTATTTAGGCTCGCTTGTTCAATTGTGCTGTGGAGAGAGAGGAACACCCAAACATATCACTGGTGTGTGGGGGGAGTGCTCACAGTGTCTAGGCCACACTGGGTTTGCCCCTTGCTCACATCGTGTGTGCTTTCCCAGTCTACACTGCTCAGGCTCCAGGCTGCTCTGCAGGGGAACTGTCTAAAGTGGGCCCTGGATTGTGTGCACCTCCCAGGTCTAAGCCGCTCATGTTCAGGTTCTCAGGTACCCCACAAAGGCACAGATTCAGTTGGGCCTGAGTTTTGAGCCCTTCCCAGGTCCCAGCAGCTCAGGCAACCAGGTGCTTGGCGAGTGCACTCTCCTCAGGTGGATAGTGTGTCTTATCGCCTCCCCATCCCAGCCACTGGGTTTCCTGGGTGTGCAGCAGGTGTGCCATCTCAGGTGTGCTGTGTATCTCTTCTGGGGAGCTGATTTCTGACTGTAGCCCTCCTGGCAGATAACAACCATCCAGGATCCCAGGAAGACTTGGTCAGCAGCTGGGAGCCTGCTTGCAGTTTGGTAGAGGATATCGTCTCTGGGGCTGAGATTACCCCTAGCCTTCTGGTTCTGGGTGTCATCCACCTGCCTCTCTGCTTCTGGTAGTGGATGGATCAGTGTGCAGCCAACTAGCTCTCCTCTGGTATCCTAGGCCCGACAGTGCCTTAGGTTGGAGCTTTTTTCAGGAAAGTTCTTTCTCCCTTTCTCTCTCTCTCTCTCTTTTTTTTTTTCTCTCTCTTTCTCTGGCTATCCCACAGTTTGAGTTGTTGTCTCACTCCCTCAGATTGTCCTCATGGTATTCAGGCCCAGTCCTTACCCTAAGCAGTGTAGCCTGCACCTCCCTGTTCAGCCTCTGCTTGTTGGTGACAGACACAAGTGTCTGGCCTACTTCTCTGCTGGGAGTTGCAGTTAGGCACATAATCTGTGGGGTGTTGTTGTGTTGTTGTTTTCCTTTTTTCCCTCCCAGTTATGTTGCCCTCTGATATTCCAAAAGTCCCCACAGACCCGCTGGTGAGCGGGTTTTCTGGTGTTTGGAAACTTCTCCTTCACGATTCCCTTCCTGGGATGGGTCTCCGTCCCTAACTCTTTTGTCTATTTTTTATTTTTTTTATATTTTGTTCTACCTCTTTTTGAAGAGAATGGGCTGCCTTTCTGGGTGCCTGGTGTCCTCTGCCAGCGTTCAGAAGTTGTTTTGTGGAATTTGCTCAGTGTTCAAATGATCTTTTGATGGATTTGTGGGGGAGAAAGTGGTCTCCCCGTCCTATTCCTCCACCATCTTAGGACCGCCCCTTAACCCATGTGTTTTGAAACTGAAAGTTTGTAACTCTTTGTTGTTGTTTAGTCACTAAGCTATGTCTGACTCTTTTGAGACCCCATGAACTGTAGAGCTCCAGGCTCCTCTGTCCATGGGCTTTCCCAGGCAAGAATACTACAGTGGGTTACCATTTCCTTCTCTAAGGGATCCTTCCACCCCAGGGATCAAATCCACATCTTCTGCATTGGCAGATGGATTCTTTACCATTGAGCCACCAGGGAAGCCCTTGTACTGCTTAATCTACCAAAAATTTCATTTCTCTAGCTCTCTCCACTTTGGTATCACCTGTTTGTTATCTGTATCTATGATTCTGTTTCAATTTTGTTATTGTTTTTTTAATTTATTTTGTTTTCTAGATTCTAGATATAAGTGAAATCATCCAGTATTTATCTTTCTATGTATGCCTTATTTTGTTTAGCATAATACCCTTCATGTCTATCCATGTTGTCACAATTGACAGATTTCCTTAATTTTTATGGCTGAGTAATATTCCATTGCATGTGTGTCACAGTTTTAGTTTTATATTGGAGTATAATAGATTTATAATATTGTGTTGGTTTTAGTTGTACAGCAAAGTTAATTGTCATATATGTGTGTATGTGTATGTATCCATTCTTTTTCAGATTCTTTTCCCATATAGGTTATTACAGAGTACTGAGCTTAGTTCCTTGTGCTATACACTAGGTCTTTGTTGATGTTATGTATAGTAGTATGTATATGTTAATCTCAATCTCCTAATTTATCTCTCCTTCACCACCTTTACCCTTTGGTAGTCATTAGTTTGTTTTCTAAGTCTGTTTCTGTTTTGTAAATAAGTTCATATGTGTGACTTTTTTTTAGATTTCATATATAAAGTGATATCATATGATATTTGTCTTTTTTTATCTGACTTCACTTAGTATGAGAATCTCTGGGTCGAGCCAGTTGCTATAGGTAGGTAGCTTTATTTCATTCTTTTTTTTTAAAGGCTAATATTCTACTGTATACATGTACCACATCTTCTTTATACATTCTTCTGTCAATGGACATTTAGATTGCTTCCATGTCTTGGCTGTGATAAATAGTGCTACTGCATATATTGAGATGATCATGGTTTTGTGTGTTTTTTTTTTTTCCTTTAATTTGCTGATACAGTGTCTCACACTGATTGATTTGCAGCTGTTGAAAAATCCTTGAATCCTTAGGATAAAACCCACTTACTCATGGGTTTTTGTTGGATCTTTTTAATGTATTGTTGGATTCAGATTGCTAGTGTTTTGTTGAGGATTTTTACTTGCATGTTCACCAGTGATGTTGGCCTGTAATTTTCTTTCTTTGTGGTATTTTTGTCTGGTTTTGGTATCAGAGTGATGGTGGCCTTGTAGAATGAGCTTGGGAGTACTCCTTTCACTGCAGTTTTTTTCTTTTTCTTTTTTTGAAGAGTTTCAGAAGGGCGGGTGTTGGGGGAGCATGCTTCCCCATTATCTCAGATAGTAAAGAATCTGCCTGTAATGCAGGAGACCCTGGGTTGGGAAGATCCCCTGGAGAAGGGAATGGCAACCCACTCCAGTATTTTTGCCCAGATTAGGGTGTTAAGCTTTCTCTAAATGATTGATAGAATTCACCTGTGAAGCTGTCTGTCCTTGGACTTTTGTTTGTTGGAGGACTAGTAATCAGTTTCTATTTCAGAACTTGTGATTGCTCTGTTCATATTTTCTATTTCTTCCTGGTTCAGTCTTGGGAGATTGTACCTTTCTAAGAGTTTGTCCATTTCTTCCAGGTTGTCCATTTTATTAGCATACAGTTGCTTGCAGTCGCATGGTCCTTTGCATTTATGTGGTGCCTTCTCCTCTTTCATTTCTAATTTTATTTGAGTCCTCTCCCTTTGCTTTGTAGGAAAATTATGAGACCAACAGAGTTAGAAAGAAGTGCAAAGTTTCTCTGAGGGTTTCCAGTAGGATTCTGTCTCAGTGACTCTGAGTAGCAATCTGATTATAAATACATATTTTATTGTCTTTCTCTGTTCTCTTTCTTACTTTCCTCCTTTACACACTGTGCCACTGGGGATAACCACCTAAATAAATAAATAATACACATCCCTTGCGGGAACTTAAAGTACTGTAATTCCCTCCCTAAAGGAAATAACAGTGGCTACAGAATAAGCCTCAACTTACAGGAAACACAAATCTATGATGTCGAGGTGATAAATTTTAATACTAAATATTTGCACTCTAAGTTTTTTATTCCATTCTCCAACTCCAAGAATTTCAGGAAGGAAATTTAAATGACCCAGTGTCTTTAGTAGCACATTATGAAGAATGTAAAAAGATAATAGAATGGTCTTTAATCACATCTCTGGTAAGCCTAAATTGATAGGGGCAGAGAGGTCATAGGAATCAAAAGTCTCTGGCCACATCCAGATGGAGGAAGAAATGTGTGGCTCATGAAGGCATAAATGGAATTAAGGAATGGAATGATAGGTCAATATGGTAACCCCATGGATGAAAACACAGAAGAAATTTCCAGCAGTTTTCTTGACTGGGAAATACCAGAAATAGAAGACAGCTTATTGAAGATTTGTAGGAAACTTCCTGTGTTTCTCTCTGAATCCCTCTGCCCTCCAGCAGGACTTGTACAGGATAAAATCAGTAAAGAGCTACATAATTCTTCAAAGTTCATAGTACATGTAATTAAACTTTTATTTTTAATTTCATGAACAGATCCTTAAATATGGATCTGTCCATTAATTAGGTCATATGGAATCCCAAGATTTATATGAAGGAAGAACAAATTGCATACAGATGAGACAAGCAGACTTCATCTGCAGAGAGAGGTAGTTCAGTATGCAGCACCACCAGAAAAGCAGCAACTTAATTTTTCCTTAATTTTTGGGGGTAGTTTTGCCAGGTATAAAAATCTACCAGAAAAGCAGCAACTTAATTTTTCCTTAATTTTGAGGGGTAGTTTTTCCAGGTATAAAAATCCTTATTTAACAATTTTCTTTTGTCAGTACTGTAAAGGTGTCATACACTATTTCTTCAGGATAAAGGTGGAAACATAATGTTTCACAGGTCTTTTCTGAGCATGCATCTGGATTTATGCATGGCCTTCTAAATTCCCTACAACAGGTAGGAGCAACTACATATATGTAATGGGAGAAAATACATCTGCTAAACATTGATATATCCTGAGGATATAGAGAATTATAACTCCACAACAAAGATAACCTATCCAAGGAAACGTGGGCAAAGAACGTCAAAAAAACATTTCTTCTAATAAAATGTAGGCCTTATCAGATGACTCAGATTCTTTAATCTGCCTGCCAATGCAGGAGACACAAGAGATGTGGGTTTGATCCCTGACTTGGGAAGATACCCTGGATAAAGAAATGTCAACCCATTCCAGTATTCTTGCTGGGGAAATCCCATGGACAGAGGACCCTGGTGGACTACAGTCCTTGGGGTCTCAAAAGAGTCAGACACAACTTAGCAACTAAACAACAAATATTTTCTATCTTACATATCTCTCAAGATTTCATTTGAATTGTCCTTATCTTTATCTATTCGGGCTGCATTCTGAACTACCTCTCTCCCCTGATTAAATCTGCTTATGTCCTCTGCATGAAATTGATTTTTACTTCCTTTGTATTTTAAAACTATTCTTGTTTTTTACTTGTAGCATGTTGTTAGTCATATTTACTTGTTGTGTTTGTCTCGACCACTACATGACCTCCAAGGGTGGTGTGGTGGACAAATTTTTATTTTCTCTCTTTCATTGATGTGCTTGCTTTTAGCCTGGAAATGTACTTGTTCCCCTAATTTGGCGAGTTCATGGAACTGATTTCTAATCCCCAACAGTGATTTATATCATCCCTGTGATCAGCATTAGTTATTGAAGGATTTACATAAGCCCCAACCTTAAGCAATGGCACCCCATTCCAGTACTCCTGCCTGGAAAATCCCATGGACAGAGGAGCCTGGTAGGCTACAGTCCATGGGGTTGCTGAGGGTCGAACACAACTGAGTGACTTCACTTTCACTTTTCACTTTCATGCATTGGAGAAGGAAATGGCAACCCACTCCAGTGTTCTTGGCTGGAGAATCCCAGGGACGGGGGAGCCTGGTGGGCTGCCGTCTATGGGGTCACACAGAGTCAGACACTACTGAAGTAACTTAGCAGCAGCAGCAGCAACCTTAAGCCAATGAGTAAGGTTGGCTTATCACATTATCTAAACACTTTGATTGTTCAAGGTAACAGTCAGCAAATCTTTTCTGAAAAGGGCCATTTAATAAATACTTTAGGCTTTGCAGACGACAAAACTCTCTGTTGCATATCCTTCTTGATTTTTATTTACAACCATTTAAAAATGTAAAAATCATTCTTATTTCTGCATAGAAAAACAGATCACTGGCTGAATTTTATGCAAGGATTGTAGTTTAGTGATCCCCATAAAGTAATATGACCTAAGGCAATGTCAGCAGACACAGGACTTTTACTAGCAGTGATGACTTAAAAAGCTTTTTATTCTTCTGCCAGGAAAAGGAAACATTTACCCCTGAAAGCTACTGGAAACTGTCTTGAAATTATCAAAGAAGTCAAACTATGACAGTAACTAATACTAAGATTTCAAAGAACAGAGAGAGAAAGTTGGTCCATGATGGGCCATTAGATCAACTCTCCCCATCAGTTATTTCTGTATACAGGCTTTATATTATGTGAGCCAATAATTTCCCCTTATTATTAAAAAAAAAAATCACACTTTGCTGAGGTTATTTTCAATCAAAATTATTTTAACTGATAAAGGTATCAATCTTTATGATCTTAGCACCTAGTATAAGAAGCATTTAATACATTTGCTATATATTTATGGGAAAAGCTACACAGTTACTCATTAGTTCTCTTGGCAATAAATATTATAAGTCCCCTTCATATATGTATTTTGGGTTGTGGTCAACAGATTTTGCTCAGTGAGCTTTGAAACTGTTGCTCAAACAATGGCACATGCTGTGCTGGGAGGGTTGAAGGTTCAAGTTAATGAAGTATGAAACTAGGTTCAAATCATAATGAGAAAAAATTCAAATGTCAAGCCCACAGAGACTGAGGCATGATTAAAATAAGGATCAGATTATTCTTTGTTAGAATCAGGAATTTGGGAATGAGATAGTCATAAAATAAAGGCAGTACAGCAATGAATATTTTTTGCAGTCTGAGGTATTTCCAAGGCTCTTTCTTATAGGCCCACAGAGATTTCGTTCTAAAGTTTTTGAAGATTTTCTTGAATAATATTTTAGGCTCTGTCTTTCTATTACTCTTGATGCTTGCATTAATTTTGCAAACAATATTATGTCAAATCACTTCAGCTTTTCTGCATATTGATTTCAGCTACAAATTCAGCATGAAACACTGTTTATTTTGGACTTCATTTTGTTAAAAAATAACTACTTCTAATTATGTGGTTTTCTAAAATCTCTAGGTCAGAGACCCATGTACATGTGTAATAGTTCAAGTAGCTGGAGAAAAGAGAATAAACAGTGGGTTGTCTTCCTAACCTTCAGTGCCTACAAACCATGTTCCTAATCCAGAACAAGAAGTATTCGAAGTGACAAAACTCCCCAACATAACTACAAAAGTGAGCAAACGTTCTCTGACATTAGCAGTATTAATGAAAATAGCACAAGAGGAAAGAACAAGAGAATAGAAAAAATATATGTATACCCTGTGCATACTTGAAATGGAGAAGAAGAATTCCTCCTTCTGAAGGAAGAATTAGAGCACAACTCAATTCATGGAGCACTTTTTACATCCAAGAGTAGCTCACAGTATTTTAGAGAAGTTTGCACTTAATAAAATGTGATATTTAAGGAAAATTTAAAGTAAAATTTTCCATAATAGAACATTTTGAAAGGTCAACTAACAACAAAAATGATAATAATATTTTCTGTCATAATTAAGTATTATATTTAAAAATTGAACCATTTATCTCTTCTGTATAAGTAAATAAAAATTTAGATTTCTAAGATGTCAGACTTTATTTTTGGGGACTCCAAAATCACTGCAGATGGTGACTGCAGCCATGAAATTAAAAGACGCTTACTCCTTGGAAGAAAAGTTATGATCAGCCTAGATAGCATATTCAAAAGCAGAGACATTACTTTGCCAACTAAGGTCGGTCTAGTCAAGGCTATGGTTTTTCCTGTGGTCATGTATGGATGTGAGAGTTGGACTATGAAGAAAGCAGAGTGCCGAAGAATTGATGCTTTTGAACTGTGGTGTTGGAGAAGACTCTTGAGAGTCCCTTGGACTACAAGGAGATCCAGCCAGTCCATGCTGAAGGAGATCAGCCCTGGGATTTCTTTGGAAGGAATGATGCTTAAGCTGAAACTCCAGTACTTTGGTCACCTCATGCGAAGAGTTGACTCATTGGAAAAGACTCTGATGCTGGGAGGGATTGTGGGCAGGAGGAGAAGGGGACGACAGAGGATGAGATGGCTGGATGGCATCCCTGACTCGATGGACATGAATCTGAGTGAACTCTGGGAGTTGGTGATGGACAGGGAGGCCTGGCGTGCTGTGATTCACGGGGTCACACAGAGTTGGACACAACTGAGCGACTGAACTGAACTGAACTAGTTCAAATTCAGTTAAAAATAAGTACAAATTATTAAATTGGAGATTTTCCTTTCCTCTTTATTTTCTTCACAATTGCCTATCTTTAAAGCTAGAGTGTATAGATATGTTCTCAAATTGTTGCTGTGTGATTTATATATATGTTAGCAATTTGTTTCAGATACACAAGTGTATCTGAAGGTATATTGAAGTGCACTGACAATTTTTTATTTTTTAACACAAATGAATAATTCTGTAAGTACTGGAAGAATTAATTTCCTGAGCCTGTCTTTACAACCTTCACATCAGCAAGCACAGTATTCTATACATGGTAGGTGATCAGTTAACAACTATGGGATGGTTTTCCATTTTGATTAAAATTGAGAAACTTATGTAACTGAAAGTGTGAATTTTGAAAGGCTTTCTTAAATATTTGCAGCAAAATCCTTATCAATATGTAACTCTCTTGCATAAACATATGTATCACATGATATAAAATTGAAATTTATTTTGCTGAAACACTTAATTGGCATTCATATAAATTATAGTGAAAAAGAGAAACATTATTTATGGAGAAAAAGAGATAACCTCATTTAGGGCTGTAAGGTCACCTATGAGTTTGTTATTAGTGGAAAGATTATCAGAGCTTTGGATTTTTCTCATTGATTCTGACCAACATGCCTGTGGAATAGAGTGTTTTGATACTACATTTATTGTTAAGGGACATTGGGAGTGAATTTCATTTTACTATGCCAGTTATCAGCACTGCCTTGTCATTTTCATCTGCTGCACATTTGTTTGCCTGTCTTTAGAATCTCACTCTAGTATTATCTCCCTGGCCTGTTGACATAGGCCACTGGTCTGGCAGAAAGAACACTATCAATCTGAACACAATAACAAAGAACAGATTACAAAAGGGAGAGATAGTTGTCATAGCCACCTCCCTGCATTTCATTCCCAAAGGCTCTGGACTCAAAAGATTCCCTTGGCCCACCAGCCAAACCCATGTGGTAGAGTAACACCATATCAGTGTCATAATCTAATCTATAGATGAAAATATTTCCTCTTTGGAGACTTGATATATTCTGACATTGTTTCTAATCTCTTTCTCCTGCTTGTCCCTTATCAATGGAGGAAGAGCTTGTCAAACTCATTAATTCTCTTCCATTTGAACTGAGAAATGTTATCAGTGAGAATGCCTCTGCAATTCTAAATGTTGATTTGTTCTTTTCTCAAGATAGACCACAGAATGTCTTTGAAGATTTTAAATGCTTTCATATAAATGCTATCCTTACAGGCTTGTGCAAAAATTTCATTGACTAGTAAGATCAGAATTTAATCACGAATGGATGGAATCTCCTGAATATGGTAAACTCTTATTCTAAAAACTTAATCCTCAATTATTTCAAATATACTTTTGTTTCATATTCTAATCAGCATAATATAAAAGAATCCTTCATGTTATTCCTATCTGAAAAAAAAATTATTATAAGACATTTGATTTCTCTTTGCTTCTGGTTTTTGTTTTTCTCCCCTCCTTCCCCCACCCCCTCAGTTATAATGTTTCTGAGCTTACACCTGCTTTCTTCTACTGAAAAAATTAAAGATATCTTCCTAAATATTCATCTGAAATCACTTATTCCTCTCATCTGCCAATTTTAAGTGGGTAGAAGAGAAAAATGAAAAATGTTTTCCAGTAGCTCAGGGTAGAAAAGAAAAATGGCTTCCTCTGGTGGCTCAGATGATAAAGAATCTGCCTTTAATGCAAGCGACTCAGGTTCGATCCCTGGGTTAGGAAGATTCCCTGGAAGAAGAAATAGCAACTCACCCCAGTATACTTCCCTGGAGAATTCTATGGACAAAGGAGCCTTGCAGGCTATAGCCCATGTGGTCCCAAAGAGTCGGACATGACTGAATGACTTTACACACACACTCAGAAAAGAAAAATGCCTGATAATTGTACACACACTTGCTTTCAGCTTGTTTCCCTTGCCTGATTCCAGATTCACATACAGTTATCTGATTTTGGATCCTGAGATTGTGGGAAATTTTAGGACTCTTTCGGTAACTAACAGGATCTCTTGTTCTATTTAAATTTAGACCAGAATGTTTTTCTGACATTGAACCTTGGCTTCAAGAAGGAACTGAGGAAAACTGATCAAATATTGCGTATTCCTTTCCTCTTATTTCATGAGTAAATTAGACTTTAGGTCACAGTGCTTGATATGCTGGTGGTTTCTGAGTGAAGATCCCCATCCATGTCCCCTATGGAAAGTGTGGCCCCTATGGAATGTTTTGCCCCCACTGGATTTTATTATGATATCCCTGGGCTCTTGCCACAAAAATAGAAGACATACAGGCAAAACAATGAGCTGATATTTCCAGGAAGGAAAAAAACAAAGAGATCAATTGATATCTCTCCATGAAACATGAAATGATAAACATGGAGAGAATAAGCCAATGAGAAATAACAGCTATAGATGAAAAATCCTTAATAAATGGTAAAAAAGGGAAAGGAAAAGAAGATATGTGGGATAATAATAACAGATGAGACTTGGAAGTTCAGCTTCAGAAATCAGACCAAAGGCCTGAGATGCAGGACATACTCATGGATCACCTCCTTCTGTTTCCCACCAGTTTTCCAGACTCAGAAAGCCTGAGGTCTAGTGGGAATGCAATATGAATGAGGGGTTACTCAGAAATGACGCAGGATAAAATATGTCACAATTGACGTCCCTCATGATCCAGTCTTCATAGCAACTTATAAAGTATGGAGAATAAGATTCCAGAGAAAGCTGTTGCTTTCCCCCTATGTCTAATGTGTATTTACTTCACATGAACGCTAAGTTGCTTTAGTCATGTCTGACTCTTTGTGACCCTATGGATTATAGCCTGCCAGACTCTATCCATGGGATTCTCCAGGCAAGAATGCTGGAGTGGGTTGCGGTTTCCTACTCCAGGGGGATCTTCCTGACCCAGGAATCAAACCCAAGTCTTAAGTCTTCTGCATTGGCAAGTAGGTTCTTTACCACTAGGGCTGCCTGGGAAGCTTTATGTGTCTTTGAGTCCCAGTTCCTAAACTTCAAAGACTCTAACTTAAATGTGAACGATATGCATAATATTTTAGAAAATAAGATTTAATACTAAAATGATAAAAAAAATAAGCATTTGAAAATGTGCTTCCTCAATCATGGGCTTCAGAGTCAGGTGGTATGTTTATTAAAATATAGAATTTCTTGCTGCTGCATAGTCACTTCAATCCTGTCCGACTCTATGTTACCCTATGGACTGTAGCCCACCAGGTTCCTCTGCCCATGGGATTCTCCAGGCAAGAGTACTAAGTGGGTTGCCATGCCCTCCTCCAGGGGATCTTCCTGACTCAGGGAATCAAACCTGGGTCTCCTGCATTGCAGGCAGGTTCTTTACTGCTGAGCCACTAAGGAAGCCCAGAATTTCCTGGGTCTCTCTCAAACTCAGGAATCCTAAGGTCATAGGATCTATAGAAAAATGGTTCAGGAATCTGTATTTTTAACAATTTATCCAAGATGATTCTTTGTATGTGTGTTGAGGTGGGGGGCTTGAAGTAAGACCCATTTATTATCTCCCAATTTCTGAAGTTTAGAAATCTGGGCACAGAATAACTGGGTTCTTTGCTCAGGGTTTTTCACAAAGCTGAAGTGAGGTGTTAGCAGGGCTGCATTCTTATCCAGAACTCAGATCTCTCTTCCACACTCATTCAGGTTATTGGCAGAATTCAGTACCTTGTGGTTGTAAAATTCAACCCCATTTCCTTGATGACTTATCGGTAGGGATTGCTCTCAGTCCCCCAGGCTTTCAGGTCCTCACTACCTGTCCACTCCATAGGCAGTTTACAAGTGGGCATCTGCTTTCTACCAAGCCACAAGGAAAGTGTCTGTTGCTACTTGTCTCTTTTCAAGGGTTGACTGATTAGGTCTGGTCCTTCCAAGATAACCTCCCTTTGATTGCTGTGTTGGATATTGTCCTTTGACCCTTTAGATTCACTTGGCTATCTAAATGGATCCTGGCCTCAGTGACTGCAACAATTAGAAAAGCTAGGATGTAAAGACTTCCTTGGTGGGCTGTAGAGGAATGAGGGAAGACTCAGAAAGATGGGAGTATTGGACTATATCCATTGCAATTTACATAGTTACATCCTAACCAATCTGCCCTCCCATAAGAGATGGATCACAGTAAACTCCCTTCACCAAGTTATTAAGAAATATAACAGCAAAGAAAGCAATAGCATACTGAAAATACTTGCTGATTACATTCTTCTAGGCAAGAGATATCAGTGGGAGAGTCTGCAAGTTAATTGGATTTCCATATTTCAGAGGAAATGATGTGATCCCATAATGATAGAGGCCAAGTGGGTGGTTGTTCATTCTTAGAGGCAAGGATGATATATTTTAAAGAATGGGGCATTGATCAGTGTTTTAACCTAAAGTGGTAGTATTCATCTGGAGTTTTTTGTCCTCAAAGAATGTTTGGCAATATCTGGAGACATTTTTGGTTATCACAGTGGTGAAGAGTGCTATTGCCATGTAGTAAAGAGAAGTCAATAGATGGGGAAACAGTGGAAACAGTGTCAGACTTTTATTTTTTTGGCTCCAAAATCACTGCAGATGGTGACTGCAGCCATGAAATTAAAAGACGCTTACTCCTTGGAAGAAAAGTTATGACCAACCTAGATAGCATATTCAAAAGCAGAGACATTACTTTGCCAACAAAGGTCCATCTAGTCAAGGCTATGGTTTTTCCAGTGCTCATGTATGGATGTGAGAGTTGGACTGTGAAGAAAGCTGAGGGCCAAAGAATCAATGCTTTTGAACTGTGATGTTGGAGAAGACTCTTGGGAGTCCCTTGGACTGCAAGGAGCTCCAACCAGCCCATTCTGAAGGAGATTAGCCCTGGCATTTCTTTGGAAGGACTGATGCTGAAGCTGAAACTCCAGTACTTTGGCCACCTCATGCGAAGAGTTGACTCATTGGAAAAGACTCTGATGCTGGGAGGGATTGGGGGCAGGAGGAGAAGGGGATGACAGAGGATGAGATGGCCGGATGGCATCCCTGACTCGATGGACATGAGTTCACTCAGACTCTGGGAGTTGGTGATGGACAGGGAGGCTTGGTGTGCTGCAATTCATGAGGTCGCAGATTTGGACACGACTGAGTGACTGAACTGAACTGAACTGAAAGAGGTCAAAGATATTACTACAATATGTTACAATGCATAGGACTCCTGACACACAGCAAAGAGTTATCTGGTCCTATATGTCAATAGTGCTGAGGCTGAGAAACTCCGACCCAAAAGAATCTATAGTGAAGACTAATTGACAAGAGGTACATAGAAATAAAATAGATGGACAGATCACTAAAGTTTAACTTAGCACACATAGGCAGAAAACTTCTACATTTGATGGACAGACAACTGACTCAGTTGCCAGAATGGGAATTCCTGATCTTTTATCCAGTTTCTCAGATTGAAACATGAGGGCAGGTTTGTTCCTATAAGGAAGGGATCTTTAAAAAAAAATTTTTTAAGTGAAGTATAGTTGATTTACAATACTGTGTTAGTTTCAGGTTTACAACACAGTGATACGCACACACACACACACACATACACATATGTATTCTTTTTCATATTATAGTCTCTTCTTGGTTATTGCAAAATATTCAATATAATTCCCTGTACTATACATTAGGCCCTTGTTGATTACCTATTTTATACATAGTACTGTGTATAACGGAGAAGGTGATGGAACACCCCCCTCCAGTACTCTTGCCTTGAAAACCCCATGGATGGAGGAGCCTGGTGGGCTGCCATCTATGGGGTTGCACAGAGTTGGACACGACTGAAGCGACTTAGCAGCAGCAGCAGCAGCAGCAGGAGCAGTGTATATAAGGAAGGAATCTTCAATGTAAATACAGGTATAATCTTGACTGTTCCCACAACCTTCCCCAAAATGACATGTAACTCTCACTAGAATTAGAAAATATCCAGCTCTTTGGACTGTATTAAATACTCACTCTAAACTGATGCTAATCCTTGGAGAAATAAATAACACCATAGTCTGTTAGAATAGGGACTTACAGAAGTCAGGAGATATATAAAGTCTTGACCTTAGTCTGCCTCATGTTTGCTCCAGAGGGACCACTGGTTCATTCTCTGTGTGTGTGTTTTCACCCCCAGAATATAAATGCCAAAGGGATATACTTGGTAACTGATGGGCTCCCTATATTGGTTCCCTGATCCTTGAGGGAGGGCTATTAGCAGAGTTAGAGACAACGGGAAGCATCAGGCCCTTCTCTCCTCTCTCTCCTTCCTGCCCCCAGAATGAAACAAAGTGAATGGTAAATTCCCGAGTCCAAGGTACAGTAGTAAACTGTTTCAGTCACTGCTCTGGTCTCTGTGTTTCAAAATAAACTCTGATTAGCCCTGGTGTGCATGCAATAGGTTATTTATATGTGTGTGCTAACCCTTCCTGAAGTTTTAACATAATGGTAGAAATAACCTTTCATAAACATTTATCTTCTGCTTTGGTAATGTGGAAGTTGCTGGTAAAAAGAAACAAGAGAAGCATGAAAAGAAGAGGAGGGCAGACAAATAGGGCACTGTGGGTACAAGCTGGGTGTTCTAGGTTGCTACAAGACTCTTCAGTTCAGATCAGTCACTCAGTTGTGTCTGACTCTTTGCGACCCCATGAATCGCAGCATGCCAGGCCTCCCTATCCATCACCAACTATCGGAGTTTACCCAAACTCATGTCCATCGTGTCAGTGATGCTGTCCAGTCATCTCATCCTCTGTCATCCCCTTCTCCTCCTGCCCCCAATCCCTCCCAGCATCAGAGTTTTTTTCCAATGAGTCAACTCTTCACATGAGGTGGCCAAAGTATTGGAGTTTCAGCTTCAGCATCAGTCCTTCCAATGAAAACCCAGGACTGATCTCCTTTAAGATGGACTGGTTGGATCTCCTTGAAGTCCAAGGGACTCTCAAGAGTCTTCTCCAACACCACAGTTCAAAAGCGTCAATTCTTCAGTGCTCAGCTTTCTTCACAGTCCAACTCTCACATCCATACATGACCACAGGAAAATCCATAGCCTTGACTAGACGGACCTTTGTTGGCAAAGTAATGTCTCTGCTTTAGAATGTGCTGTCGTGGTTGGTCATAACTTTCTTTTCAAGGAGTAAGCGTCTCTTAATTCCATGGCTGCAGTCACCATCTGCAGTGATTTTGGAGCCCCCAAAAATAAAGTCTGACACTGTGTCCACTGTTTCCACATCTATTTCCCATGAAGTGATTGGACCAGATGCCATGATCTTCGTTTTCTGAATGTTGAGCTTTAAGCCAACTTTCTCACTCTCCTCTTTCACTTCCATCAAGAGGCTTTTTAGTTCCTCTTCACTTTCTGCCATAAGGGTGGTGTCATCTGCATATCTGAGGTGATTGATATTTCTCCCGGCAATCTTGATTCCAGCTATTGCTTCCAGCCCAGGGTTTCTCATGATGTACTCTGCATAGAAGTTATATAGCAGGGTGACAATATACAGCCTTGACGTACTCCTTTTCCTATTTGGAAGCAGTCTGTTGTTCCATGTCCAGTTCTAACAGTTTCTTCCTGACCTGCATATAGGTTTCTCAAGAGGCACGTCAGGTTGTCTGGTATTCCCATCTCTTTCAGAATTTTCCACAGTTTATTGTGATCCACACAGTCAAAGGCTTTGCCATGTATGGCAAAACCAATACAGTATTGTAAAGTAAAATAAAGTAAAAAAAAAAAAGCACATACACTGATAAAAATAAATAAATAAATAAAGCAGAAACAGATGTTTCTCTGGAACTCTCTTGCTTTTTCCATGATCCAGTGGATGTTGGTAATTTGATCTCTGGTTCCTCTCCCTTTTCTAAAACCAGCTTGAACATCTGGAATTTCACGGTTCACGTATTCCTAAAGCCTGGCTTGGAGAATTTTGAGCATACTTTACTAGCATGTGAGATGAGTGCAATTGTACGGTAGTTGGAGCATTCTTTGGCATTGTGTTTCTTTGGGATTGGAATGAAAACTGACCTTTTCTAGTCCTGTGGCCACTGCTGAGTTTTCCAAATGTGCTGGCACTTTCACAGCATCATCTTTCAGAATTTGAAATAGCTCAACTGAAATTCTATCACCTCCACTTGTTAGGAAGTCTTAAAGCCAAGAATTTTCCATGTTGAAGGAGACATGCAGAGAGAATGAGATGAACTTAGGCATCAAAAAAGGAAAAAAACACTGTGTAGGAGAAGGAAAGCACAGAGACCATGTTGAATCTTCTTCTTCATCATATTCCTGGTCTCAGGAATCAGGTACCCTTGCTGAAATTTTAATCTCTAAGCGTAAATACATAATTTATAAAGAAAAATTAGGAAGCTGGTGAAAATATGCAGTATGTTAATAAGAAAATTTTGGAAGAGAGTTATTTTATACATGAGCAATATGTGGGAAAAGTGACATGGCATCTATGCAAATATACTAAAGGGGAAAAAAGAAAGTATGTAAAATAGTAAAAGTTATTTGTTATGAGTGTATTATGGAAACAAATACAACTCAAATAAGAAGCATCTATAAGAATTTTAAGTACTCTTAAAAAATTTATGAAAATGTTTCCAATTGAAATAATTCAAAATTAAGTGAAAGATTATGAGACAAAAATGGATGCCCATAGATGTTTCTAATTATATAAATTAAATATAAAGCTAAAAAACTGAGAATGAAAAACAATAAGTAAATAGACATAACTTAAGCAAATTACTTAAAATGAAGAAAGTTTTGAGGCAAATAGCATAACACAGTGGTAAAAGATTTTTTAAAATAATAAGGTAATATGAAGTACAAAAAAGATTTATGAAAGGTTTCTTGAAATCTCTGAAGAGGGTTCAACAAGCTAAAAGTAAATTAAATCCCCAGTTAAAATAGCAGATAATTTCCCCCAAATTCAAGAGGATAAAATGGCAGATAACACAATATCTTAAATATTGCTGGAAAATATTGCATTGAAATGATCCTTTCACCTATTTGGGTGAATCAGCTTCAGAAGTATAAAATCTTCAGGTATACAGGCTGACAAATTCAAAGGAGAAAAAAATTAGGATAACCTGCAACTTCCTCAGAGCCACATTATCTATCTGAAGTTAATAGGTTAAAGTATATAAAATGCTAAAGAAAAAAGTATGATTCACTGCTTTGTACCTGGCAAGATGTCAATAAACTAGAAAAGGATACAAACAATCATTTTCAAATAGAAAAACTATCAAGGATTATAGCATCCAAGAGAGCTGCAAAAAATTAAATAAAATTACTCAAAGGAAAAAAAGGAAAACAGGCAAACCAGAAGGTCTAGTAAGAGGACTAGTGATCAAAAGAATACCAACATTACTCAGTAGATTTATAACGTAGTTTGAACTTACTAGATTAAAAGTGTGGAGGTTTTTGCACTGAAGACTGTTCTTGAAACCATAAATTTTTGAGCCTATCACTAAAACTGAGACATTATATATTTAAAATTGGGAGATAATAGTGAATTCATTTCTAATCCTCACTGTTTGTATTTGGCTCTGCAAGTATATCCCTGTGTTTTCTTGCAGACTTTAAATACATTAAAAAATTCATGCCGAAACAATCTAATCAGAAAATGAAGAAAAGGCAAGACTAGATATTTTAACAAAGAGGAATTAAGGATGGCAAGTAAGTACATACAAAGGTGTTCAACATCATGTGCTATTATTAAACTACAATGTGATCTTAGTACAAACCCATCAGAATGCTTAAAATAAAATAAAAATTAAAAAGCAATAACACCAAATGCTGGTGAGGGTGTGGAGAAACTGGATCACTCCTTGTAACACTGAGTTTTACTCCACATTTTTGGCTGTTTGATGACAACTTTTAAGCTCCACAGTTTCATGCCAGAAGCATACTTCTTAATCTCCCAAAGCATTCCTGTAATGCTGCTATTGCCTACCAAACATCATTCCCCACTTTTTGCTAATAGATGCTGATTTTAATTAAAGCATCAGTGTACTCAAATCTGCACTTCCCAGACTCCCTTGCAAATGCTGCTGCTTCTAAGTTGCTTCAGTCCTGTCCGACTCTGCAACCCCATAGACAGCAGCCCACCAGGCTCCCCTGTCCCTGGGATTCTCCAGGCAAGAACACTGGAGTGGGTTACCATTTCCTTCTCCAATGCATGAAAGTGAAAAGTGAAAGTGAAGTCGCTCATTCGTGTCCAACTCTTAGCTACCCTGTGGACAGCAGCCTTCCAGGCTCCTCCGTCCATGGGATTTTCCAGATAGGAGTATGTAATGCATTTATAATCAATGAGCTCTGTGGCAGAAGTCAGCTAGATGCTTTCTGGAAAATGTTCTATATATATATATAGTTTATTTATTTATTGCTGCACTGGATCTTCATTGCTGTGTGGGAGGCTTTCTCTAGTTGTGGCAAGCAGGGGCTACTCTTCATGGCAGTTTATGGGCTTCTCATTGTGGTGGTTTCTCTTGCTGTGGAGCACGGGCTCTAGAGCACAGACTCAGTAGTTGTGGATCATGGGCTTGATTGCTCCCTGGTATGTGAAATGGAACCTTTGTCCCTTGCACTGGCAAGTAGATTCTCATCCGCTGAGCCCCAGGGAAGTCCTGTTTAAGCTTTTGATAGGGGCTCTGCTTCTATCTGTTTTCATTTTCATCTTCCTGCCTATACTGTTGGACTTATGTCTAAGGGAGGGACAAATTTTCACAACTATGAAGAAAAATTTGTATGCTGAGATAGTGGCGAACAGAGATAAAAATGAAATGAAGACCTTGAGGACTGCCTCAAACAAGGGCAGGAACCTCTTAACTGTGTGCTTCCTAACTTCTCATTTTGTGAGAAGAAAAAACACGCAAAACTTTTAGAGTAGTATTACTAGTAGGTAGAGCCAAAAGGATTTCTCTAAGGTCCAGTTTCTCATCTATAAAATGAGAAAAAAATATATATATCTATTCATATATTTATTTTGAAAAGAAGATTGTTCTGTTTAAGCCACTATTATTTCTATTCTTTACTATTAGCATCAAAAGCTTTAACAGTTACATTTGTTTTGTTTACTGCTATATCCCTTAAACCTAGCCTGAAACAAAGTAGCCATTAAATATATATTTACATAAACTCACACTGTCTACATGATTCCCACTGAGGAATTGTGTTTATAAAATTTGGCAGTTGAAGATAAGATTATGATATGCATTTAATATCACTTTATTAAATTATAATTTTCTTCATACACACATCCTTACTTCTTAAGATTAGCCTGGTTCTACAGAAAAATAGACATCTTTTGGGGATATTTACACCAGGGAGCATAAAAGTTTAGGGCAAAGAAAGTTCATCCCAAAAGTGTTTTTATATTTATGGAATACTGTAGAAGACAAAACATTTAGTGACATATCTGAAACATGGGTTTGGACTTTGACTGTTACCTGTTAGCAGTCAAATGGGTAATAGTCAGCTACATTCTTTAAATATTTAAAACTAAATGTATGTTTTTATTTTCATTTTATATACAACACCATTCTTATTAGCAGTCATATGACTCTGTTTCGGAGAAGGCAATGGCAACCCACTCCAGTACTCTTGCCTATAAAATCCCATGGACAGAGGGGCCTGGTAGGCTGCAGTCCATGGGGTCGCTAAGAGTTGGACACAACTGAGTGACTTCACTTTCACTTTTCACTTTCATGCATTGGAAAAGGAAATGGCAATCCACTCCAGTGTTCTTGCCTGGAGAATCCCAGGGACTGGGGAGCCTGGTGGGCTGCCATCTATTGGTTCGCACAGAGTCGGACATGACTGAAGCAATTTAGCATCATCAGCAGCATGATTCTGTTTGGTTTGTCCAAAAGATAAATGATAGAATTAATTTTTAAACAAACTATCCATATGTCAATTCTGAAAATAATATTTAATAGATAATTTAAAATTTTTATATTATTAAATTTAACATGTCTATAAATCAGTGGTGATAGAGTAATAGAAGGAATAGGACCTCGGAAAATCCCATGGACATAGGAACCTGGTAGGCTGCAGTCCATGGGGTCACTATAGTTGGACACGACTGAGTGACTTCACTTACAATTTTCACTTTCATGTATTGGAGAAGGAAATGGCAACCCACTCCAGTGTTCTTGCCTGGAGAATCCCAGAGACGGGGAAGCCTGGTGGGCTGCTGTCTATGGGGTTGCACAGAGTCAGACACAACTGAAGCGACTTAGCAGTAGCAGCAGCAGCAGCTACTCTTTTTAAAAATGGATACAAAGACCTAATGAGAATGTTCCTCACCATGGCTACTTTTAATGCACAACAATACCCTATTGTTAAGATGGGCAAAGTTCTTTCTCTAGTTAAAGGAGAGCACATGAGCTGTGAGTGGTGAGATTGAGAGTTCTGCATTGATGTACACACTTTCTACTTGGACACCAATGAGACATTCCCAGACAAGGGGAGATGTGTGCTTATACTCACAAGTGTTACTCCACACACTTTGCACTGGGTAATTATTGATTGTTGATCTTCAAGTTGAAGAATAACAAGACAATAACACCAGCAAAAAATATCCATGATTAAACTGATGCCAGCAAATTTGGAAAACTCAGCAGTGGCCACAGGACTGGAAAAGGTCAGTTTTCATTCCAATCCCAAAGAAAGGCAATGCTAAAGAATGCTCAAACTACTGCACAATTGCACTCATCTCACATGCTAGTAAAGTAATGCTCAAAATTCTCCAAGCCAGGCTTCAGCAATACGTGAACCGTGAACTCCCTGATGTTCAAGCTGGTTTTAGAAAAGGCAGAGGAACCAGAGATCAAATTGCCAACATCCACTGGATCGTGGAAAAAGAGAGAGTCCCAGAAAAACATCCATTTCTGCCTTATTGATTATGCCAAAGCCTTTGACTGTGTGGATCATAATAAACTGTGGAAAATTCTGAAAGAGATGGGAATACCAGACCACCTAACCTGCCTCTTGAGAAATTTGTATGCAGGTCAGGAGGCAACAGTTAGAACTGGACATGGAACAATGACTGTTTCCAAATAGGAAAAGGAGTATGTCAAGGCTCTATATTGTCACCCTGCTTATTTAACTTCTATGCAGAATACATCATGAGAAACACTGGACTGGAAGAAACACAAGCTGGAATCAAGATTGCCAGGAGAAATATCAGTAACCTCAGGTATGCAGATGACAAAACCCTTATGGCAGAAAGTGAAGAGGAGCTAAAAAGCCTCTTGATGGAAGTGAAAGAGGAGAGTGAAAAAGTTGGCTTAAAGCTCAACATTCAGAAAATGAAGATCATGGCATCCGGTCCCATCACTTCATGGGAAATAGATGGGGAAACAGTAGAAACAGTGTCAGACTTTGTTTTTTTGAGCTCCAAAATCACTGCAGATGGTGACTGCAGCCATGAAATTAAGAGACACTTACTCCTTGGAAGAAAAGTTATGACCAACCTGGATAGCATATTCCAAAGCAGAGACATTACTTTGCCGACTAAGGTCCGTCTAGTCAAGGCTACGGTTTTTCCTGTGGTCATGTATGGATGTGAGAGTTGGACATGAAGAAGGATGAGTGCCGAAGAATTGATGCTTTTGAACTGTGGTGTTGGAGGAGACTCTTGAGAGTCCCTTGGACTGCAAGGAGATCAACCCTGGGATTTCTTTGGAAGGAATGATGCTAAAGCTGAAGCTCCAGTACTTTGGCCACCTCATGCGAACAGTTGACTCATTGGAAAAGACTCTGATGCTGGGAGAGATTGGGGGCAGGAGGAGAAGGGGATGACCCAGGATGAGATGGCTGGATGGCATCGCGGACTCAATGGACATGAGTCTGAGTGAACTCCGGGAGATGTTGATGGACAGGGAGGCCTGGCGTGCTGTGATTCATGGGGTCACAAAGAGTCAGGCACGACTGAGCGACTGAACTGAACTGAACTGAACTGATACAAACTTGGCAGATGCTTAGCTTTTAGGTCTTCTTCCCTATTCATCTAAGGGGAAGTAAAAAATTTCATTCGAGTTTACTTATTATCTCAGTGTAATTTCAGTAGTCAATTATATATCCACAGATTTCAAGTGATGAATTAAATAACCATTCACTTTGTCTCATAATACCCTTGACAGCAAAAATCCACCAAAAGAAAACTAACAAAATAAATGAGAAACTCTTGAAATTATTGACAATAGAAAATTATAAAGTGACAATATGAATAGTTAATATGATACAATGACATGTGCTTATTAACTCACTGTACTTATTAACATGTGCAAAGTATCAGTGCTTTCAAGAGCAATGAAACTAGAAATAAGTTCTTAGTGTGTAAAGAACCCTTAATTGGGGGTGAGGCGTTAAGGAAAAATAAATTATAAAATAGTTGTATAATTTACATATTTATGTGGCTTTTCTTATATTTCTGGAGAGAATAAGGACCCTTTCAATAAATTACATAGATATAAGATCTATGTCTTTTTCACAAGTTCATAGACATTCCTTTCCATAATGCTTTCTTCCTTTTAACCGCTGAACTAACTTACATTACAGACAAATGCTACAAACCAACAAAATACCTGCAAAAAGGAACAAGAATAGTTGTATGAAGACCAATTTTGTGGTCAATAATGTCAGTCTTATTTGCGGTTGTGCTAATTATTCCCTGTTTCTCACTGTTTTCTTCTTTATGCCCTCACCCCATACTGACTTCCCAGTAACAGATTTGCAAACACTATTTAGTGAATATTAAAGGTAACTTGATATCAACCTTGTTCTTATTTGTTCATCTTCTAATAGACTTTTTGTCTTTTCAAATATAAATTGGAAAATAGTTCAAAGAAAAATACTTTTTGTTTGAATAAAAGGCTGTGAAAGGACAAAAGCTAATTACTGAAGCATTAACTTGCCCTGGGTATACTTCTATAAGTGATTACTATGGAATATTTCTTATCATATTAGAAGTATACAGTGATGAATTCTTATTTCCTTTATTCTTTCTTCATGTAACATTAATTTACCTTTGGATCCACAAGTTAGGAACAGGAGGGACCTCAGTATAATAGGAAATAGGAATAGCGTATGGAATCAGGAACAGAAAATTCAGAATGGGTTAAAAAAGAGGGAGAGAGAGAGCTATAAAGATTAAGCTTTTGCTCTTTGCCTTGTTGCCCAGAGATATGACTTTCTTTATATAACCTTATCTATTATAATGCCCCAGGTCAGAATATACCAGTTTTTAGCATCATAATTCTGCCCTGCTTCCTACCTCTAACATTGCTTCCTTCTTAACATATGGCTTGAGTCTAGGAAATGCTTCTGGTAACATAGCTCACATCTTATCCTTCTCTTTTAAGAAAGCCAGATCTAAGAACATCAAAGAGTCCAGGATGTCAGTTTGTACCCACATTTTCCCTGACAACTTTATGAATACAATTCCTATCAGTTTAATGATAAAGAGTGACTGCAGCCAATATTCACAGGCTGACTTTCTCCCTTCCTCAAATTTTAACTGACTAAAATGATGTCACATTAAAACATTCTTATATTAAGAGAATTATTTTCATTAAATAAAAAGTAAATTATTAGGTAGACAAAGGTGAAAGCATCATTTCCGATGATTATGTCTATAATATATAGAGCAGTTGACTCATTTGAAAGGATAAAAAAAATATTACAGCATTATTGGAAACATTCCCTAATTTGAAGTCAAATAAAATTTTCTTCTTTTTGAATATTATTCCACAGTGGAGTAATACCCATGTGGATCATTTGTGTCAGTATTTAAATGTGTTCTGTTCATTAAATACAGCATTTCAAGCATTCATGTCTTTGCCCAGGTGGCATCTGCTGGGAGACAGTTCTCCACAAATATTTTCACGTTTCTACATAGTTCAGGATTTCTGAGCAAAGATCACTGGGAAACAAAAGATGACTGAATGGCAGCCATGTCTTGAAAGTTAGAAATAAGATATTGCTACAAGAGATATAGAGACCTCCTTCCAGGAGAGGCATTGTTTGCTCACATTCCAGAGTAGACACCCTTAATATTCCAAAATAAAAGTCTCTCTTTCCCTCCCTCTGTCTCTCTGGAAAGAAGAGGGGCAGGTATGTAAGCCATACTGTATGTTTTCTTTCTAGTGGCACAACCCTACTGCACACACAGGTAAATATCTGACCTCATTGTGTTCCCACTTACGTTTACTAACTGCTGCTAAGTTGCTTTGAAAGTGATCAATAGCCTTTAGTCTGATCCAGTCATCTCCTTTCTCCTGGTGGAATAGAAAAAGTATTTTGGGCATGGTAGTGAGTATATGCACCATAAGTGGAAGAAGGTACAGGCAAAGGCAATCTGATACATAAGTATGACTGATGGTACCAGGTTTGTGAATTGGCTAGTTGACTTCAGGGTAAATGTGTTGAACTGGGTAATCGTTAAAGACTACAGATTCTCTTTTGGCAGCCCACTCCAGTATTCTTGCCTGGGAAATTCCATGGACAGAGAGGAGCCTGGGGGGCTACTGTCCATGGGGTCACAAAGAACTGGACACAACTCAGTGACTAAACAACAGATTCTCTTTAGCTAGCCTAATGGATCCTTGTTTTCACTCTCAAACCACTCTGTGAGCACATTACCTGAACACGTATCAACTAGACACCAATCCACTATGTATGTTAGTATTGACTGATTTATTTATTTATTTATTTATTTGGTAAAGTGATTTTTAAAAAATCACTGGTAAACTTTTTTTTTTTTTTCTTCTTGGCAACTAAATCATTCATTGATGAAGCTGGGCCACAACATAACTCTTCTCTAATAACTGAGACTTCTTAATATTTAACCAAGTTTAAGCAACAGCAAAACTGTAAGGTAAGTTTCCATTTCTGAAAGAATATATATTTTCAAATACTTGCCTGCTTTTAATGTAGAGCTTGTATAGTATTCGAAAGGTTGTATTTCAGAGGCACCACAAAGTTTTCAGATGAGAAATAAATTGGTAAGCTTCACTCACATTGCTCTGCTTTATGACACAGTTCTCACTGGACCCATGACATGGACTAATTTGATTGACCAAGGAGAATGTAAATTAAGATCGATGCCAAAAGCAACTGATTGCATGATTATTTGTTTCTATTCCATAAAGAATGAAATCAAGAAACATAGAAGAGGATATATAAAACAGAATCTCTCAGCAACAGGCAATAGATAGATACAGTATAAATATAAAATAAAAGTTAAATTGCTTTAAAATGCTAAAAATTTATTTTGGGGAGGATGTTGCCCATAGTATATAAACATAGTTATTCAAAATATATAGGACCCTGGGTCTCAATCTTCCATATTTTCTGGTTGGAACCATAATAATCCTCAGCATTTTCTATATAGAAATAAAATCAAGGTGACTATAACATATTTAAGCCATAAATAAAAAGTATAGAGAAGGATAACTATAGATTCCTATTTGTATCTTCTAACCTTGCATCTTGTGAACTTCCATACACAGTTCATTGGCATCATATCTACCAGTTGCCTTACTTATATGACAGAGTCGGAATTGGTTCTGGGGCCACATTGCTTCCTCTAAAAAAAGCAGTGCCAAGTGTGCTTGTTCACTCACCCTCAAATTTATAAAGCACTTTCAATTTACTACCCTATAAGTAGTAACTTCTCCTTTATTATTCCCTTTAATTAAAATATAAAAATATCTAATGTCAAGCTGTTTTAACTAGGCTTAGTTTACTTTGTGGCACTTTTTCATAAAATCACAAATTTATCTCTATGTGTGTATGTAAAATGCACGTGAAGTATCGATGTGCATTTATATAAATGTACGCATAAGTGTGTGTATATGTACATGTATATATAAAAGGACAGGAATTAGTATTTCTCTTTTTCCCAAATATGGTACTCTATATGATTGTGGAGGAAGGAATTATAAGCTGGAGGGGGAAATAAAAGAAAAGAAAAAAGTTTGAATTCATTTCAGTCACTTTGATTAAATGTTTCAAGATTTCACTCTGCATTGAAAAAGAAACAGCTGAGGTCAACCAATGACGTGTAACAGCACATCGCTGCTTTAAAGCATCACCCACTTTGCACCTTCATTTTCATGTTATAATTTCCCTTCCTTTTCATTGTGAGCTCTTACAGAAAATGACTTCTAATACATGAAGCACTTTGGCTATTATAGAGATGCCTGCTATTATACATTATAGGTCCAGCTATTCTGCGTTTTATCTTCCATGACTTTCCTTTAATGATAGAGCATTGTGAAGAAGTGAGCACATGTCTGTGTGTTTCAGGAGAATATATTTGGAATTGTTCAAAGCTACTGTGTATGGCAAGTAGGCTTGTACTAGATGAGTGATGTTTCTCACTGCAATTTGGAAAGACTCAATGGCTGTTAGAGAAAGAGCTTATAGAGACTTTTCTGTCATGCAGGAATAGAATAGTTTTACCTTTGTCCTGCTCTCCAGCTGCCCGGAGAGTAGATAACAGCGGTCAGAGATAGCCCCATTATCCAAATGGAGGCAATAGAGGCGCTGCTCATCTGCTATTCCCAGCACACAGAAGCCCTCTCATTTGCCTCTCTAATTCTCCATCTTCCTCCCCAGGTTTATCAAAAGAATTGCTCATTATAATATACACACATTACCATTCTAGTCTAGTCTATTCTCCAAGCAGTTATAAATGCACACAAAGTTTCTGTTATTGCGTGATCTATACAACAAACTAGAAAATACCTCTAAATTATATGTAATTGTCTTTTCAGGGTATTCACTGCTCTATAGCCTGGCATTTCTGAATTTGGATATTCTTTTCAGCAGGGTATCTGTTTTGCTCTGTGACACCATTTTCCCCCTGCCCTTCAAGAGATAGCATTTATTGTAAAATGCAGTGTATCAAATGGGTTATTTCTTCACTTTAAATGAAGTACTTCTGTATAAATTTTAATGTAATAGATGATTTATCTGAATGTTCAAAGTTCATTAAATAGGAGGTTTCACTTTTCTACAAATGAAAGTTAACTATTCTACCAACTATTTTTCATTAAAATAATCACACTTTTAAAACTGAAAGTTATTATAAGACCCTCAGCCTGAGTTACTGTATGAGAGGGCCACTGAGAGAAATAAGCTGTTTACAGGAAAATAGATGACTGATTTGAAAGGAGTGAAATGATGTGATTAATTTGACTTTATTATATTACTAGGGACTAATACATGAGAGTGAAAATCTTGTGAAAAACGACAGATTATAGGGCTAGAGTTTCTGGGTCAACACTAGAGATGTTGGTTTAAGAACCATTCATATTTATGTCACAATTAAGCTGTTAGAGTAACTTGGTTCTCTGAAAAAATAGGTGTGACAGAGACAGAGGGAGTGGAAACAACTAAGTGATTAAAGGAAAATATTGCCTCTTTCAGTTCAATTCAGTTCAGTTGCTCACTGGTGTCCGACTCTTTGCAACCCCATGAATTGCAGCACGCCAGGCCTTCCTGTCCATCACCAACTCCTGGAGTTCACTCAAACCCACATCCATTGGGTCAGTGATGCCATCCAGCCATCTCATCCTCTGTCCTCCTGTCCCCAATCCCTCCCAGCAGCACAGTCTTTTCCAGTGAGTCAGCTCTTCGCATGAGGTGGCCAAAGTACTGGAGTTTCAGCTTTAGCATCAGTTCTTCTAAAGAACACCCAGGATTGATTTCCTTTAGAATGGACTGGTTGGATCCCCTTGCAGTCCAAGGGACTCTCAAGAGTCTTCTCCAACACCACAGTTCAAAAGCATCATTTCTTCGGCACTCAGCTTTCTTCACAGTCCAACTCTCACATCCATACATGACCACTGGAAAAACCATAGCCTTGACTAGACAGACCTTTGTTGGCAAAGTAATGTCTCTGCTTTTAAATATGATATCTAGGTTGGTCATAACTTTTCTTCCAAGGAGTAAGCGTCTTTTAATTTCATGGCTGCAATCATCATCTGCAGTGATTTTGGAGCCCCCAAAAATAAAGTCTGACACTGTTTCCACTGTTTCCACATCTATTTCCCATGAAGTGATGGGACCAGATGCCATGTTCTTAGTTTTCTGAATGTTGAGCTTTAAGCCAACTTTTTCACTCTCCTCTTTCACTTTCATCAAGAGGCTTTTTAGCTCCTCTTCACTTTCTGCCATAAGGGTGGTGTCATCTGCATATCTGAGGTTATTGATATTTCTTCTGGCAATCTTGATTCCAGCTTGTGCTTCTTCCAGCCCAGCGTTTCTCATGATGTACTCTGCATAGGAGTTAAATAAGGAGGGTGACAATATACTGCCTTGATGTATTCTTCTCCTATTTGGAACCAGTCTGTTGTTCCATGTCCAGTTCGAACTGTTGCTTCCTGACCTGCATATAGGTTTCTCAAAGCAGGTCAGGTGGTCTGGTATTCCCATCTCTTTCAGAATTTTCCACAGTTTATTGTGATCCACACAGTCAGATTGATTATATTCTTTGTAGCCAAAGATGGAGAAGCTCTATACAGTCAACAAAAACAAGACCAGGAACTGACTGTGGCTCAGATCATGAACTCCTTATTGCCAAATTCAGATGTAAACTGAAGAAAGTAGGGAAAACCACTAGACCATTCAGGTATGACATAAATCAAATCCCTTATAATTATACACTGGAAGTGAGAAATAGATTTAAGGGATTAGAACTGATAGATAGAGTCCTGATGAACTATGGATAGAGGTTCGTGACATTGTAATATAGACAGGGATCAAGACTATCCCCATGGAAAAGAAATGCATTAAAGTAAAATGGCTGTCTGGGGAGGCCTTACAAATAGCTGTGAAAAGAAGAGAAGCAAAAAATAAAGGAGAAAAGGAAAGATATAAGCATCTGAATGCAGAGTCCCAAAGAATAGCAAGAAGAGACAAGAAAGATTTCCTCAGTGATCAATGCAAAGAAATAGAGGAAAACAGCAGGATGGGGAAGGCTAGAGATCTCTTCAAGAAAATCAGAGATACCAAGGGAACATTTCATGCAAAGATGAGCTCGATAAAGGACAGAAATGGTATGGACTTAACAGAAGCAGAAGATATTAAGAAGAGGTGGCAAGAATACACAGAAGAACTGTACAAAAAGGATCTTCATGACCCAGATAATCACGATGGTGTGATGACTCACCTAGATCCACACATCCTGGAAAGTGAACTCAAGGGAGCCTTAGAAAGCATCACTATGAACAAAGCAAGTGGAGGTGATGGAATTCCAGTTGAGCTGTTTCAAGTTCTGAAAGATGATGCTGTGAAAGTGATGCACTCAATATGGCAGCAAATTTGGAAAAATCAGCAGTTGCAACAGGACTGGAAAAAGTCAGGTTTCATTCCTATCCCAAAGAAAGGCAATGCCAAAGAATTCTCACTACCACCACACAATTGCACTCATCTCACATGCTAGTAAAATAATGCTCAAAATTCTCCAAGCTAGGCTTCAGCAATATGTGAACTGCCTCTTTCAGTTCAGTTCAGTTCAGTTGCTCAGTCATGTCCGACTCTTTGTGACCCCATGAATCACTGCACACCAGGCCTCCCTGTCCATCACCAACTCCCGGAGTTCACTCAGACTCATGTCCATTGAGTCAGTGATGCCATCCAGCCATCTCATCCTCTGTCCTCCTGTCCCCAATCCCTCCCAGGATCAGAGTCTTTTCCAATGAGTCAACTCTTCTCATGAGGTGGCTAAAGTACTGGAGTTTCAGCTTTAGCCTCATTCCCTCCAAAGAAATCCCAGGGCTGATCTCCTTCAGGATGACTGGTTGGATCTCCTTGCAGTCTAAGGGAGTCGAGAGTCTTCTCCAACACCACAGTTCAAAAGCATCAATTCTTCAGTGCTCTGCCTTCTTCACAGTCCAAGTCTCACATTCATATATGACCACAGGAAAACCCATAGCCTTTACTAGACGGACTTTACAGCAAAGAAATGTCTCTGCTTTTGAATATGCTATCTAGGTTGGTCATAACTTTTCTTCCAAGAAGTAAGCATCTTTTAATTTCATGGCTGCAATCACCATCTGCAGTGATTTTGGAGGCCCCCAAAATAAAGTCTGACACTGTTTCCACTGTTTCCACATCTATTTCCCATGAAGTGATGGGACCAGATGCCATGTTCTTAGTTTTCTGAATGTTGAGCTTTAAGCCAACTTTTCACTCTCCTCTTTCACTTTCACCAAGAGGCTTTTTAGTTCCTCTTCACTTTCTGCATAAGGGTGGTGTCATCTGCATATCTGAGGTTATTGATATTTCTCCTGGCAATCTTGATTCCATCTTGTGCTTCCTCCAGCCCACTGTTTCTCATGATGTACTCTGCATAGAAGACAAATAAGCAGGGTGACAATATACAGCCTTGACGTACTTCTTTTCCTATTTGGAACCAATCTGTTGTTCCATGTCCAGTTCAAACTGTTGCTTCCTGACCTGCATACATATTTCTCAAGGAGCAGGTCAGGTGGTCTGGTATTTCCATCTCTTTCAGAATTTTCCACAGTTTATTATGATCCACACAGTCAAAGGCTTTGGCATAGTCAGTAAAGCAGAAATAGATGTTTTTCTGGAACTCTCTTGCTTTTTCCATGATCCAGCGGATGTTGGCAATTTGATCTCTGGTTCCTCTGTCTTTTCTAAAACCAGTTTAAACATCAGGAAGTTCACGGTTCATGTATTGCTGAAGCCTGGCTTAGAGAATTTTGAGCATTACTTTACTAGCATGTGATATGAGTGCAATTGTGAAGTGTAGCCTAAATTTGTCCTCAAAAAGTTCTTTTTTCCTTTATATTTCCTAGATTTTAGCAGGATTCTGTATAAAACCCCAAATATAAGCAACAAAACCTAGAATATTCAATTCTCTGAATAGGAACCCCCCTGCCAATTATGAGCTCCCCAAATCTGAAAGATGATGCTGTGAAAGTGCTGCACTCAATATGCCAGCAAAGTTTGAAAACTCAACAGTTGCCACAGCATGAGAAAAGATCGTTTTCATTCCAATCCCAAAGAAAGGCAATGCCAAGAATGCTCAAATTACCGCACAATTGCATTCATCTCACACGCTGGTAAAGTAATGCATAAAATTTTCCAAGCCAGGATTCAGGAATACATGAACCGTGAATTCCTAGATGTTCAAGCTGGTTTTAGAAAAGGCAGAGGAACCAGAGATCAAATTGCCAACATCCACTCGATCATGGAAAAAGCAAGAGAGTTCCAGAGAAACATCTATTTCTGCTTTATTGACTATGCCAAAGCCTTTGACTGTGTGGATCACAATAAACTGTGGAAAATTCTGAAAGAGATGGGAATACCAGACCACCTGACCTGCCTCTTGAGAAACCTATATGCAGGTCAGGAAGCAACAGTTAGAACTGGACATAGAACAACAGACTGGTTCCAAATAGGAAAAGGAGTATGTCAAGGCTGTATATTGTCACCCTGCTTATTTAACTTCTATGCAGAGTACATCATTGGAAACGCTGGGCTGGAAGAATCACAAGCTGGAATCAAGATTGCCGGGAGAAATATCAATAACCTCAGATATGCAGATGACACCACCTTTAAGGCAGAAAGTGAAGAGGAACTAAAAAGCCTCTTGATGAAAGTGAAAGTGGAGAATGAAAAAAGTTGGCTTAAAGCTCAAAACTAAAAGCAAAAATAAACAAATGGGATCTAGTTAAAATTAAAATCTTATGCACAACAAAGGAAACTATAAGCAAGGTGAAAAGACAGCCTTCAGAATGGGAGAAAATAATAGCAAATGAAGCAACTGACAAACAACTAATCTCAAAAATATACAAAGAACTTATGCAGCTCAGTTCCAGAAAAATAAATGACGCAATCAAAAAATGGGCCAAAGAACTAAATAGACATTTCTCCAAAGAAGACATATGGGTTGCTAACAAACATGTGAGAAGATGCTCAACATCACTTATTATCAGAGAAATGCAAATTAAGACCACAATGAGGTACCATTTCACACCATTCAGAATGGCTGTGATCCAAAAGTCTGCAAGCAATAAATGCTGGAGAGGGTGTGGAGAAAAGGGAACCCTCTTACACTGTTGGTGGAAATGCAAACTAGTACAGCCACTATGAAGAACAGTGTGGAGATTCCTTAAAAACTACAAATAGAACTGCCTTATGACCCAGCAATCCCACTGCTGGGCATACACACCAAGGAAACCAGAATTGAAAAAGACACATGTACCCCAATGTTCATCGCAGCACTGTTTATAATAGCCAGGACATGGAAGCAACCTAGATGTCCATCATCAGATGAATGGATAATAAAGCTGTGGTACATATACACAATGGAGTATTACTCAGCCATTAAAAAGAGTACATTGGAATCAGTTGTAATGAGGTGGATGAAACTGGAGCCGATTATACAGAGTGAAGTAAACCAGAAAGAAAAACACCAATACAGTATACTAACACATATATATGGAATTTAGAAAGATGGTAAGGATAACCCTGTATGCGAGACCTTAAAAGAGACACAGATGTGTAGAGCGGACTTTTGGACTCTGAGGGAGAGGGAGAGAGTGGGATGATTAGGGAGAATGGCATTGAAACATGTATACTATCATGTAAGAAACAAATCACTAGTCTATGTTTGATACAGGATATGGGAAGCTTGAGGGTGGTGCACGGGGATGATCCAGAGAGATGATATGGGGTGGGAGGGGGGAGGGGGGTTCAGGATTGAGAACTCATGTACACCCGTGGTGGATTCATGTCAATGTATGCCAAAACCAATACAGTATTGTAAAGTAAAATACAGTAAAAATAAAAAAAAATTAAAAAAAAAAAAAGCTCAACATTCAGAAAATGAAGATCATGGCATCTGGTCCTATCACTTCATGGGAAATAGATGGGGAAACAATGAAACAGTGTCAGACTTTATTTTGGGCAGACTACAAAGTCACTGCAGATGGTGATTGCAGCCATGAAATTAAAATACGCTACTCCTTGGAAGAAAAGTTATGACCAATCTTGACAGCATATTCCAAAGCAGAGTCATTACTTTGCCAACAAAGGTCCATCTAGTCAAGGCTTTTGTTTTTCCTGTGGTCATATATGGATGTGAGAGTTGGAATGTGAAGAAAGCTGAGTGCTGAAGAATTGATTCTTTTTAACTGTGGTGTTGGAGAAGACTATTGAAAGTCCCTGGGACTGCAAGGAGATCCAACCAGTCCATTCTGAAGGAGATCAGCCCTGGAATTTCTTTGGAAGGAATGATGCTAAAGCTGAAACTCCAGTACTTTGGCACCTCATGCGAAAAGTTGATTCATTGGAAAAGACTCTGATGCTGGGAGGGATTGGGGGCAGGAGGAGAAGGGGACAACAGAGAATGAGATGGCTGGATGGCATCACCGACTCGATGGATGTGAATTTGAGTGAACTCCAGGAATTGGTGATGAACAGGGAGGCCTGGCATGCTGCAATTCATGGGGTCGCAAAAAGTCGGTCACGACTGAGCAACTGAACTGAACTGAATGTTAGCCAAAATGGGGTTGAACCAGAAGATGAATATAATAATTATTACAGTGTAGTTTAGGACTTTTTAAAACTTTGTAATCTTTTATAAGGTACAAGATAGCATTGGAACACTAATTAGTTACTTCTGTGTTCTGCATGGGAAATAAAAATGGCCAATAAAATTATCAAAGGATTGTCAAGCCAGACCCACTGTCAGACTTACCAGATTATCCATAGTGTGACTAAGGAATCCAGGGGCACTGAATTTCAGGTCTTGACACTAGAGCACAATCGTTGCACACAGATACACTGAATTTACTGTCAAAAGATTTTACCAATAATTATACTTCTTTATTATTGTCATCTACCTACCAGTCTGGTCCTATTTCAATCACACTCTTTTAAACATGATTTTTCTTGCAATTCCTGCTGATTTTCAAATATAGACTGCTTGCTTATGTGGCTCTGCCTTCCATCTCGCTTCAGCCATGTCTTTACCCTAGTCTTGTTTTTTTTAACAGTGAGTTCAGTCCCTCCATAATCACGAATCCCTGCATCCCTCTCTCAGATCACCACCTCCTATGCAGAACTCACTTTCTCTGTCCCAGCAATCATTCAATCTACGAGAATATCCAATACGTTGATTCTATTACCCTTTCAGTTCAGTCACTCAGTCGTGTCCGACTCCTTGTGATCCCATGAGTCGCAGCACGCCAGGCCGTCCTGTCCACCACCAACTCCCGGAGTTCACTCAGACTCACGTCCATCAAGTCAGTGATGCCATCCAGCCATCTCATCCTCTGTTGTCCGCTTCTCCTGCCCCCAATCCTTCCCAGCATTAGAGTCTTTTCCAGTGAGTCAACTCTTCACATGGGGTGGGCAAAGTATTGGAGTTTCAGGTTCAACATCAGTCCTTCCGGTGAACACCCAGGACTGATCTCCTTTAGGATGAACTGGTTGGATCTTCTTGCAGTCCGAGGGACTCTCGAGAGTTTTCTCCAACACCACAGTTCAAAAGCATCAATTCTTCAGCACTCAGCTTTCTTTATTGTCCAACTCTCACATCCATACATGACTACTGGAAAAAGCATAGCCTTGACTAGACAGACTTTGCTGGCAAAGTAATGTCTCTGCTTTTGAATATGCTATCTAGGTTGGTCATAACTTTCCTTCCAAGGAGTAAGCGTCTTTTGATTTCATGGCTGCAGTCACCATCTGCAGTGATTTTCCTCTTTCCTTTTCTTCCCCCTTGCTTAAATTTTCAAATCATTCAAACACTCTTTATACATCTTTTACTGATTGCCACTTACCTGAACAGGACACAACCCAACTCCTTCTACTGGGTTTCTGCATTCATCCAGTCAAATGGAGTTAGAGAAAGAACATAGCTACATGAATTGCTCTTCAATTAAATCCATGAACACAAGCCTCAAAGGTGCCTCTGTGGTAGCTGGCAATCATGCTATGCATTCCTAATGTACTGATGTACTAATATTCTCATATGCTTTCCACAAAAACAACTGTTTCACACCTGTTTGCCCTCAAATCTGACACCTCATTATCCCCTTATTCTCAGCTGCTGATTTTGCTTCCTACTTAGGATTAATAATCAAAAGAGAACTTTTAAAGACTCTGCCACCTTATCTCCTGGCTATAAGAATCTATACCTAGATATGTCTGTTTCCATAAATGAATTTATTCTATCTCTTATCTAAAAATAGTCTCACTTTTAATCCATTATCTTTTTATCTACTCAAAGATAAAAAATCGCTCAGTCATATCTGGCTCATTTTGATCCCATGGACTAAACAGTCCATGGAATTCTCCAGGCAGGAATACTGGAATGGGTAGATATTCCCTTTTCCAGGGGATCTTCCTAACCCATGTTTGAATCAGGGTCTCGTGCATTGCCAGTGGATTCTTTATTTCTGAGCCAACAGGGAAGCCCAAGAATACTGGAGTGGGTAACCTATCCCTTCTCCTGTTGATTTTCCTGACCCAGGAATCAAACCAGGGTCTTCTGCTTTGTAGATTGATTCTTCACCAGCTGAAGTACCATGGAAACCCTATGCTTTGGTGTTTTTTCTTCATTTTTTCCAAATTCATCAAATTTTCATTGTCTACTAATCATCCCATTAGTTTATGGATATACTATTATTCACCCTATCTGAAATACATTAAAGAAAAATAACAACAAACTTCTCTGCCTTGATTTCTCCTATCCTTTTTCCCTTTGCATCAAATTTCTCCAAAAAAGTTGCTGAGACTGTTGTTCAAACCTCTAATTTCTTATTTTCTCTTAAACTTCACTCTAATCAGGTGTTCCATCACCTCCACTAGCTTTGTTCATAGTGATGCTTTCTAAGGCCCACTTGACTTCTCATTCCAAGATGTCTGGCTCTAGGTGAGTCATCACACCATCGTGATTATCTGGGTCGTGAAGCTCTTTTTTGTACAGTCCTTCTGTGTATTCCTGCCATCTCTTCTTAATATCTTCTGCTTCTGTTAGGTCCCTACCATTTCTGTCCTTTATTGTGCTCACCTTTTCATGAAGTGTTCCCTTGGTATCTCTAAGTTTCTTGAAGAGATCTCTCGTCTTTCCTGTTATATTTTTTTCCTCTATTTCTTTGCATTGATCACTGAGGAAGGCTTTCTTGTCTCTTCTTGCTATTCTTTGGAACTCTGCATTCAGATGCTTATATCTTTCATTTTCTCCTTTGCTTTTTGCTTCTCTTCTTTTCACAGCTATTTGTAAGGCCTCCCCAGACAGCCATTTTACTTTTATGCATTTTTTTTCCATGGGGATGGTCTTAATCCATGTCTCCTGTACAATATCATGAACCTCATTCCATAGTTGATCAGGCACTCTATCTATCAGGTCTAGTCCCTTAAATCTATTTCTCACTTCCACTGTATAATCATAAGGGATTTGGTTTAGTTCATACCTGAATGGCCTAGTGGTTTTCCCTACTTTCTTCAATTTAAGTCTGAATTTGGTAATCAGGTGTTCATGATCTGAGCCACAGTCAGCTCCCGGTCTCGTTTTTGTTGACTGTATAGAGCTTCTCCATATTTTGCTGCAGAGAATATAATCAATCTGATTTCAATGTTGACCATCCGGTGATGTTTATGTGTAGAATCTTCTCTTGTGTCGTTGGAAAAGGGTGTTTGCTATGACCAGTGCATTCTCTTGGCAAAACTCTATTAGCCTGTGCCCTGCTTCATTCCACATTCCAAGGCCAAATTTGCCTGTTACTCCAGGTGTTTCTTGACTTCCTACTTTTTCATTCCAGTTCCCTATAATGAAAAGGACATCTTTTTTGGGTGTTAGTTCTAAAAGGTCTTGTAGGTCTTCATAGAACTATTCAACTTCAGCTTCTTCAGCATTACTGATTGGGGCATAGACTTGGGTTACTGTGATATTGAACGGTTTGCCTTGGAAACAAACAGATCATTCTGTCGTTTTTGAGATGGCATCCAAGTACTGCATTTCAGACTCTTTTGTTGACCATGATGGCTACTCCGTTTCTGCTAAGGGATTCCTGCCCACAGTAGTAGATACAATGGTCATCTGAGTTAAATTCACCCGTTCCAGTTCATTTTAGTTCGCTGATGCCTAGAACGTCGATGTTCATTCTTGCCATCTGTTTGACCACTTCAAATTTGCCTTGATTCATGGAACTGACATTCCAGGTTCCTATGCAATATTTCTCTTTACAGCATTGGACTTTCCTTCTATCACCACTCACATCCACAGCTGGGTATTGTTTTTGCTTTGGCTCCATCCCTTCATTCTTTCTGGAGTTATTTCTCCAAGTATCTCCAGTAGCATATTGGACACCTACCGACCTGGGGAGATCCTCTTTCAGTATCCTACCATTTTGCCTTTTCACTCTGTTCATGGGGTTCTCAAGGCAAGAATACTGAAGTGGTCTGCCATTCCCTTCGCCAGTGGACCACATTCTATTAGACATCCTGGAATGTGAAGTCAAGTGGGCCTTAGAAAGCATCACTATGAACAAAGCTATTGGAGGTGATGGAATTCTAGTTGAGCTGTTTCAAATCCTGAAAGATGATGCTGTGAATGTGCTGCACTCAATATGCCAGCAAATTTGGAAAACTCAGCAGTGGCCACAGGACTGGAAAAGGTCAGTTTTCATTGCAATCCCAAAGAAAGGCAATGCCAAAGAATGCTCAAACTACTGCACAATTGCACTCATCTCACATGCTAGTAAAGAAATGCTCAAAATTCTCTAAGCCAGGCTTCAGCAATACATGAATCATGAACTTCCAGATGTTCCAGCTGATTTTAGAAAAGGCAGAGGAACCAGAGATCAAATTGCCAACATCCACTGGATCATGGAAAAAGCAAGAGAGTTCCAGAAAAACATGTATATCTGCTTTATTGACTATGCCAAAGCCTTTGACTGTGTGGATCACAATAAACTGTGGGAAATTCTGAAAGAGATGGGAATACCAGACCACCTGACTTGCCTCTTGAGAAACCTATATACAGGTCAGGAAGCAACAGTTCGAACTGGACATGGAACAACAGACTGGTTCCAAATAGGAAAAGGAGTACGTCAAGGCTGTATATCGTCCTCCTACTTATTTAACTTCTATGCAGAGTACATCATGAGAAACGCTGGGCTGGAAGAAGCACAAGCTGGAATCAAGATTGCCAGGAGAAATATCAATAACCTCAGATATGCAGATGACACCACCCTTATGGCACAAAGAGAGAGGAACTAAAAAGCCTCTTGGTGAAAGTAAAAGAGGAGAGTGGAAGATGTTGGCTTAAAGCTCAACATTCAGAAAACGAAGATCATGGCATCTGGTCCCATCACTTCATGGGAAATAAATGGGGAAACATTGGAAACAGTGTCAGACTTTATTTTGGGGGCCTCCAAAATCACTGCAGATGGTGACTGCAGCCATGAAATTAAAAGATGCTTACTCCTTGAAAGGGAAGTTATGACCAACCTAGATAGCATATTCCAAAGCAGAGACATTACTTTGCCAACAAAGGTCCGTCTTGTCAAGGCTATGGTTTTTCCTGTGGTCATGTATGGATGTGAGAGTTGGACTGTGAAGAAAGTTGAGTGCCAAAGAATTGATGCTTTTGAATTGTGGTGTTGTAGAGACTCTTGAGAGTCCCTTGGAGTGTAAGGAGATCCAACCAGTCCATCCTAAAGGAGATCAGTCCTGGGTGTTCATTGGAAGGACTGATGCTGAGGCTGAAACTCCAGTGCTTTGGCCACCTCATGTGAAGAGTTGACTCATTGGAAAAGACTCTGATGCTGGGAGGGATTAGGGGCAGGAGGAGAAGGGGACGACAGAGGGTGAGATGGCTGGATGGCATCATGGACTCGATGGACTTGAGTTTGAGTGAAGTCCGGGAGTTGGTGATGGACAGGGAGGCCCAGCGTGCTGAATTCATAGTGTCGCAAAGAGTCGGACATGATTGAACGACTGAACTGAACTGACTGAATCAGGTATTTGCATTTGCCAGGCCATTGAAACTTACCTTTGAAAGATGATCTATAGCCTCCATTTTGCTCTCAGGACAAATGATCTGTCCTAATCTTATTGTTTCCAGAAAGCTTTAGACACAATTATTGATTCTTGGATCCTTGATAATCTTTCTTCATGTGATTCTGAGGATACCATATCTTATTTTTTCTTTCCTATTTTTACTATTCAGTTTTTTCAATTTCCTTCCTGAATTTTCATGTTCTTCTTATCTTGTTGATGGTGAAATTCCCCAGGTTTCAGTCCTCTTTTCTGAACCCCAGACTCATATATCTTATCCTCTCCACTTAGCTAGATAATTAAAATCCCAATCCTAACATGTGGAAAAGGAACACCTATTTTTTTCTCCAAACTACTCATTTTATTCTCCATCACAGTTATTGACAATATCAGCCTTCCAGTGTTTTATTTCAACAACTTTGTTAGCATCTTTGATTATGTTTCCTCTCATATTCCGTATTATTATCTGGTAAAATTTTGTTGACTCTAGCTCCATATTATCTGTAATTCAACTGCTCATCACAAGGATATACTGCAAATTGGAAGGCTAGACAGTTAATATCTCTCTGAGCATATAGTCTATTGAGCAAAATCCTGTTTCACTTGGCACAGCTATTAAATATGGTCTTCATTATTTGTCTACCACTGTATGCAAGAGTTGATAAAGAAGCAAGGGTGGTACTTGACCAGTTGTGAATTAAACTGTCAGACCTTGTGTAGTACTCCTTAACACATGGCACAGGAACTGTAAGAGAAGCCATCTATAATAAAGGAAATTTTAATTTTCTGTCACCAAATTCACTAGCAAAATATGGCTTAAAGAACATCCTTACAATACTTCAGTCAGATTGATAACCTTTTATCTCTTAAGGAGTAGTTAAGAAGGAAATAGAAATGTATGGAAATTATCAATATAAAGAAGCATGCCTCTTACATATTGTTTTCTCTTACATTTCCTTAAAATCAGGATTAACACAATTTATCTTTTCTCAGTCCTTTTTTCATCTGAGATTGTTTTGCCTAACTTGATACTTTCACAAATTGAATTATACAATATGTTCTACTTTGTATCTGGTTTATTTCACCAAAAATTAATTTCATGAGATTCATGTGTTTTGTGTGCAGTTGTGGTTTATTAATTGTATTGTTCATTATTATTTTGTTAATTGATTATACCACGATGAATTTATCTGTTAAACTCAGTGGATTTTAACTTTTCCCCCAGTTTTTGGCACTTTTGAATAGTACTGCTACAAGCACTTTAATACATACCTTTTGGTAAACATGAATGCCTTTCTGTTGAGAATATACTTAAAGGGTGATATTGCTGACCATGAGACATGTTCATGGTCAGCTTAATGATAGTAACAAAGAGCTCTTCAAAGTCGTGCCAGTTTATATTCTCACTAGAAAAACCTAAACATTTCTATTGTTTCACATTCTCATGAATATTTAACACTGTAAGTTTCCATGTTTTGTAAAAAAAAAAAAAGCCATTTTGATATTAAGTGATATTATGTATGCTTTTAATTTATATTTCCTTGCTGACTAACGTGGCTTTCATATGTTATTCTTATGATGAATTCCTTATTAGAGATGTTGGTTCATTTTTAAAATTAAACATTTGCTTTTATCTTACTGCTTTATAGGAAAATATTTTCAAATACATTTTGGAGACAAGCTCTTTATAAACATGTGATACAAATAATTTCCGTTGCTCTGTTTCCTTTTATACTCTAATAATGTGTTTGAGAGCTCAAATTGCAAATCTAATAATGTCTACAATTTCTTTGATTTCATTATTGTTGCCATATACTAGTGTGAAACGCATTTGCATAACTCAAGATTACAATCTTTGTAAGTGTTAACACTTAGATTGAATCTTTATTGTCTTATCATACACACGTAGATTCAAAATTCACCAAGTGTTCATTTGCACCTTAAGTAAAATAACAGTCAAGATGCTTTTATAAATGAAGTATTCAGTTGACCCAGAAATACTTGTTGTTATGAACATATTTGACCACTGAATCTAGGCATCTCTTATTATCCTAAGTAAAGTCACTCTTTTTTTTTTTTTAATTTTTATTTTATTTTTTAATTTATTTTTTTAATTTTAATTTTTACTTTATTTTACTTTACAATACTGTATTGGTTTTGCCATACATTGACATGAATCTGCCATGGGTGTACATAAGTTCCCAATCCTGAACCCCCTCCCACCTCCCACCCCATATCATCTCTTTGGATCATCCCCGTGCACCAGCCCCAAGCATCCATAGAATCATACTTTAGACCATGCCAGTATTCTGTGTGTCTATTAATAAGTCAATAACTATACCATATTATTTAGTGGAGAATTATTAAGTCTTGACACTTTATAGTATGTCTTCAAGTCACTTTTTTAAGTTTATCTTGGTGCCTCTCTGGTGTTTTAAATTTTATATAAATGTAAATCACCTTCTCAATATTCACGAGTAAATCCTGATGGAATAGTCTACCTGTATTGCATTGAATATATAGATCAATTTGGAGAAAACTGACATCTTAAAGTGCTATAGCCATTAACATATCAAATATTTTCATTTATCTAGGTCTTCAGTTTTTAATTTCAATACTCGGTGATTTTATTGATAGAGAACTTGCACATCTTCCATTAGATTTTTTTCTGAGAAATTTGATGTAACTTGTACTATAGAAAATGTTTACTTAATTTTATTTCAAATTTATTGTTTCTGACATACAAAAGTTATATTGATTATCTTATATCAAAAAGCCTTACTATCCTTGCTTGTTAATTCTAACTACATGTATAAAGTTGCTTTAAAATTTTCTGCCTAAGAGAATCATAACCTCCTTGAGTACAGTTTTCCTTCTTCCTTCCAAATTTTTAACATTTGTTTTACTTGCTTCCAGGATAATATTGACTAGAAAAAGAATAGTTAATAATCTTTTCTTCTTCCAGACTCCAATGGGGGAAGCTTTCAATATGTCACCATTAAGCACAGTTCTAGTTCCTTTGTAAAAAAATGTTTCTCTTTTTTAGGTATCTTTGTTAAATCAAGTAAGTACCTCACTGTTCTAAGGTTGCTAAGAGGAGTTTGTTACTGTCATATTTCTAATCAAAATTTAATTATCTTGAATGCTTTTGCTGTTCCACAGAAAATATGACATTTTTCCTTTTTTCTATTAATATATTGAATTATGATTGATTTCCAAATGTTATACATCTCCTTTCCTAAGATAAATCTCACTATGACATGATATATATCATCTTTTTTTGTACATCACTAGATTCAATTTGCTAATATATAATATAGGATCTTTTATATTCCTAAAGAGCCTCTTGATGAAAGTGAAACAGGAGAGTGAAAAAATTGGCTTAAAACTCCACATTCAGAAAACTAAAATCATGGCATCCGGTCCCATCACTTCATGGCAAATAGATTGGGAAACAATGGAAACTGACAGATTTATTTTTTCTTGGGCTCCAGAATCACTGCAGATGGTGTATTGCGGCCATGAAAATAAGAGATTCTTGCTCCTTGGAAGAAAAGCTATGACAACCCTAGACAGCATATTAAAAATCAGAGATATTACTTTGCCAACAAAGGTCCATCTAGTCAAAGCTATGGTTTTTCCAGGAGTCATGTAAGGATGTGAGAGTCAGATCATAAAGAAAGCTGAGCACCAAAGAATTGATGCTTTTGAACTGTGGTGTTGGAGAAGACTCTTGAAAGTCCCTTGGACTGCATGAAGATCAAACTAGTCAATCCTAAAGGAAATCAGCCCTAAATATTCATTGGAAGGACTGATGCTGAAGCTGAAACTCCAATACTTTGGCCACCTGATGCGAAGAGCTGACTCATTTGAAAAGACCCTGATGCTGGGAAAGATTGAAGAGGAGAGAGGAAGGGGACAATAGAGGATGAGATGGTTGGATGGCATTACTGACTCAATGGACTTGAGTTTGAGCAAGTTCCAGGAGTCGGTGATGGACAGGGAGGCCTGGTGTGCTGCAGTCCATGGACATGACTGAGCAACTGAACTGATATTCTTTACAGAAATATCTTTAATTTTCCTTTCTTGCACTGCTCATGTCAGGTTTAGGTACAAGATTATGATGACTTCATAAAATGTTTTAGAAAATTTTTATTTTACATATATATTATATATTTAAAATTGATTTTAATACTTCTTTAAATATTTGGAAAAAGTCAACAATGAAGTAATACAGTCATGGAGAGAGAAATCATTGTGTGGTATAAATTAAAGATACAATTTGTTTTACAGAGTTAAGACTATTTAGATGGTCTGTTTCTTCATGTGCTTGTTTTACTGATTCTATTTTTCAAATAATATTTTCATTTTCTCTACATTGTGAAATATATTTGGTATAATTTTTTTCATTTTAACCTCTTGTTTTTGTTTAAAGTATATGTAGGATTTGTTACCTTGCTTTTATTCCTGATATTGGTAATTTATGATTTTAATTTGCTTGGTGAGTCTGGCTAAATTTATCAAATTTATTAATCTTTCTAAAAGGAAAAACTTTTAGATATCTTAATATATGTATGTTAATCTTTCTAAATTATATAATTATAATAATTATAAATCATATGATTATAATTAATCTTTATTATATTTATATATATACATTTTCTAAAGGAATTAACTTTTAGATAACCTTGAGTTTCTTGAGTTTTTACACATTTTACTTATCAAATATATTACTGTCTCCAAAGAATGGACTTGAAGTGACTTCTCTTGCAGTCCAGTGTTTAAGACTCTTCCACGGTAGGGGCAACGGGTTCAATCCCTGGTTAGGGAACTAAGGATACAACATATACATATATGACATTTATGTCATACTTTAGATTCCACAAATCAGATATCATATGGTATTTTTCTTTCTCTTTCTGACTTACTTTTACTTAGTATGTAATCTCCAGTTCTACCAATTTTGCTGCAAATGTCATTCTTTTGTGGTTTTTGATTGTTGAGTAGTATTCCATTGCATGTATGTACCTAATCTCCTTTATCCATTTATCTGTTGGAAAACATTTAGGCTGCCTTCATATCTTGGCCATTGTGAATATTTCTGCTATGAATATAGGGGTGCATGTATCTTTTTGATTTATACTTTTGTCTGGATATATGCCTAGGAGTGGGATTGCTATATCATATGGTAGTTATATTTTAAGTTTTTTGAGAAACTTCCATACTGTTTTCCATAGTGGCTGTGCCAGTTTCAGTTCAGTTCAGTTCAGTCGCTCAGTCATGTCCAACTCTTTGCGACCCCATGAATTGCAGCACGCCAGGCCTCCCTGTCCATCACCAACTCCTAAAGTTCATTAAAACTCATGTCATCGAGTCAGTGATGCCATCCAGTCATCTCATCCTCTGTCGTCCCCTTCTCCTCCTGCCCCTAATCCCTCCAAGCATCAGAGTCTTTTCCAATGAGTCAACTCTTCACATGAGGTGGCCAAAGCACTGGAGTTTCAGCCTCAGCATCAGTCCTTCCAATGAACACCCAGGACTGATCTCCTTTAGGATGGACTGGTTGGATCTCCTTACACTCCAAGGGACTCTCAAGAGTCTCTACAACACCACAGTTCAAAAGCAGCAATTCTTTGGCACTCAACTTTCTTCACAGTCCAACTCTCACATCCATACATGACCACTGGAAAAACCATAGCCTTGACTAGACAGAACTTTGTTGGCAAAGTAATGTCTCTGCTTTGGAATATGCTATCTAGGTTGGTCATAACTTTCCTTCCAAGGAATAAGCTTCTTTTAATTTCATGGCTGCAGTCACCATCTGCAGTGATTTTGGAGCCCCCAAAAATAAAGTCTGACACTGCTTCCACTATTTCCCCATCTATTTCCCATGAAATGATGGGACCGGATGCCATGATCTTCGTTTTCTGAATGTTGAGCTTTAAGCCAGCTTTTCCCTCTCCTCTTTCACTTTCACCAAGAGGCTTTTTAGTTCCTCTTCACTTTGTGCCATAAGGGTGGTGTCATCTGCATATCTGAGGTGATTGAAGAGATCTCTAGTCTTTTCCATTCTGTTCTTTTCCTCTATATCTTTGCATTGATCACTGAGGAAGGCTTTCTTAACTCTTCTTGCTATACTTTGGAACTCTGCATTCAGATGCTTATATATTTCTTTTTCTCCTTTGCTTTTCATTTCTCGTCTTTTCACAGCTATTTGTAAGGCCTCCCCAGACACATTCTCACAATAGAGTACTCTTTTCTTCACATCCTTATCAAGATTTGTTATTTGTAGATTGATTTGTTTTTGATAATAGCTCTTCTGACAGGTATGAACTTATATGTCATTGTTTGATTTGCATTTCTCTATTAATTAGAGATTTTAAGCATCTTTTCATTGGTAATACTGAATTCTGCTGAGTAAATAAATCATCAGGACATATTTATATATTTTTCATATATCCCTAGATTCTACTTGCATATAGCTCTGATAATTGACTTGAGGCCTGGATTATGTATTTAGAAATAGCTCTTCAAGTGATTCAATGATAACCATATTTTCAACTACTCATTTAGAGATAGCTATTGTGATTCTATTGTCAAAGTTATGTAAATCTTCCCATTATCTACAGAGTAAGGATATTCCAATACTCATATAAGATTTCTGTGAATATTTTCTTTTCACAGTTCCTTTTAGGTCCAAAGTCTCCCTTTGTCTCAATAATTCAGTTTAGTGGGATCTCATCATCCAACATATGTTGTCACTGTTCCTTACTGCCTGAACACAGATATGGAATGAAATCCTTTTCCTTTTTTTGTAAGCATATGCATGTAGATATACACACAGAGGGATAAATATTCATAAAAGATATTTGAGTCTTAAACTTTATTGAATACCTACCTATATAATAAAAATGTATAGCAAATGAACAACTTAAAAATGAACACTTGACAATTTTCTTTAAGGAGAAATCACTAATTTTCCTCATGTATTTTGCAATCCATGCTCTGATCTCCTGCCAGTTCTTCGCCACATTTTCATTCTTCTATCACACTTCTTTTCCAGAAAGAAACCACAGGACAGAACCAAGAAACTCCATAAATCCCTAACTTATTTTGTACAGGAATTTACAAATTTTTCCTTAATATGCGTCCTATCAAATATTTACCTTTGGTTGATACTAATTCAGGTCACAAGTGGGGCATACTAAAAAACTGGTTCCATGATTGCTATGAAAGAGTTGCAGGTTTTGCCTGTCAGTTACTTTTATGTACATATGCTTTTTTAACTCTCATAAGAACACTGTGAATTAAAGATGTTTTCTCATTGTACAGATGAGGGAATGGAGGTACCAATAGTTAAAACAGCTAGAAACAGAGTAATACATTGTGTTAAAAAGTTGAGAACAGGAATTTGAATACAAATAAACTCCAAAATCTAGAATGAGGTTCTAGTGGTGAAGAATCCAACAGCAAATCAGGGAACATAAGACACAAAGTTCTATCCCTGGGTCAGGAAGATCCCCTGAAGGAGGGCATGGCAATCCACTCCAGTATTCTTGCCTGGAGAATCCCATGGACAGCGGAGCTTGGCAGGCTCCAGTCCATAGGATTGCAAAAAGGTGGACACAACTGAAGCAACTTAGCACGCATGTAGCACCACTTCTTTAGCTACAGACTTAAAGCGGTTCTTCTGATGCCACTTCCCAGTTGTTCTTTACCCTACTGAGCAGAGAAATAGAGCAGTAAATTTTCTAGGAAAGCTGCTATAATCTGAATAATCAGTCAGTTCAGTCGCTCAATCGTGTCCAACTCTTTGTGACCCCATGAATTGCAGCAGGCCAGGCCTCCCTGTCCATCACCATCTCCCAGAGTTCACTCAGACTCACGTCCATCGAGTCAGTGATACCATGCAGCCATCTCATCCTGGGTCGTCCCCTTCTCCTCCTGCCCCCAATCTCTCCCAGCATCAGAGTCTTTTCCAATGAGAATGGCAAGGATGAAAGTTGGCAGAGTTAATGATGATAGCCAAATGAATATTGGTTGCCATTTTGACAAATGTAGTATCTACTGGCATTACTTCATCTGTATACTTGGCAGGTATACCAGCTCCTGGTATTTATACCATCCAAAACAGGGTTGGATGGTGGAGATAGAATTACAAATAAGACAAAACTTCTTGTCCCACTGCAATTGCCTAAATAGGTATTATGTGGTCACCATATGCCATCCTAAGTAGAACTTTTACATTTATAAGAACACACTTTTTTATTTTGCAAACATCAACTTTGTATGGAATTGATAACAACCCTGACACAAATGAACAAGCTTCAGTGCATCAAGAATATACCATTTTAGAGAGAGTTAAGAAATTTTTACTTTTCCACATTGTTAAAAATTCTGAAAAGAGTTAAAATTAACTGACTACTTCACTTTATATTCAGTTATTCTGAAATTAGTTAATATTATTATAATGCAAATCATAGGTAGATAGTTTGCTAACCTGTAAGAAAAAAGTTAGTCTACTTGGGAGATTTTCCTTATGTAAATCTCAACTCCAGTGTAAGTATTTGAAAAAGAATTTTCAATTATGACAATAAAGTGTCTATAGAAACGGTCTTTCATAATAACAAAAGGAAATATTTGTGAAGCATGTTCTTTTTCTATGTGGCTAATTTTTATTTTCTCTATAATTTTAACAGCCAGCTATTGTAGTATATACCAGCTATCATAGTATATCATATATGGTGAACACTCTAAGTAAACTATTTGATAAAGTTTACGTAGGCTTCAGAATCTCTCCACAAACACAGAACTATAAAGTGCTTGGTACAATGTCTGACACTCAATAAAACCTAAAGAATTGGTAGCTATTATTGCTGAATATTTGAATATATATCAATATATATCAATATATAGAGATAGATGTGATTATATATAAACAACTTTTTGTAGGAATCTAGAACTAAAAAGCTACACATCTTAAATGAGGAAATCATAAAACTATATGCAAAATTCTAAGACTAGAAATTAAATTTCTGTTCAGATTTTATTCATTTCATCATCTAATGAATGATTTAGCTTTATTTAGTACCTATTTAGCTTATCTAAACAAAAAAAGCATAGGGTTTTTCTATATCTTACACTGTAATGATTGGTAACATTCACACCATTTCCTTCATAATTGTTGCTTCCAATTTTGTGAATTTTTAAGTTAATTGCCCCATTGACACAGATTAAATTAAAAACAAACACAAAAAAAAACAAAACAGTGAGATGTTTTCACAAACATGGATTCAGCCCCTGCCTCTCAAGTAGTCTTTCTTCTTTTCCAGTACCGGTCATGAAGCAGACATTTTCATTACAACACTATAGTCATTTGTTGAATTTTAATTATATTTAACAGGCTAGAATTTTACTTTTTCTGCTAACAAAAGCAAGATGGGAAGTGGTCTTAGGATCAGGTGACAGTTGACAGCTTCTACACAAGCATCCTGATTCTACAGCTGGTGACAGTGCCTACTGCTGCAGTTAAAAAGACTTGTACTGGCTGGGTGCCAACCTGCCTGTTGGAATTCAAAAACCCCATCTGGATAATGCATCCCAAAAACTGACCTGAATGGAAGTCACAGACTGGCATAGTCCTCAGACTCTAGGTATTGTGTACCTTTTATAAAGGGAGGCCATGACACTGACAAAAGAAAAAATATTTTCAACATTGACATTTTTTTTTCTGTTGCTATAGATGCAAAGGAAAATATAGGAATAAAAATGAAACAGCCCCTAAATGGAAAGGCCCTTTATGTCTTGAGAATAAAGACGTTCATATTTTATGCTTGTGTTTACAAAAATAATTTTACCAGACTTTCATTTAAATTAGAGGCGTAAAAAATATTGTGTTAGGAAATGATATACTTACATGAAGAAAAATGAATGTTTTATGATAAAGTTTAGACATTACTATTCATGGATGGTTATCAGCTTTAGACATTATACAAAAAGTTAGGAAATATGATTGCATATGTCTTTTTGCTTAATGGGGAAGTAATTGACATTTTCTGTGCTTTATTCTTCTGCCTTAAGGAATGCAAGAAGAAGATTCAGAGGGTTTTTTGAGCTAAGTATTAGTGAGCTACCACTCAGGAGAGGCAGGGCAGTTCTCCAAGCTTTAAAAGCCTGCCTAGACTCTATAAATCATGCCCAAGAGCCCCATTTCAAGACATAGCATCAAGACACAGGGAGCAGTCTTCTCAAAAACTATCGTACTTAGATGAAATAATTCTGAATCATAGCATGAGAGTAACAAGACTCATCCCAATGCGCCTGTTTATTGGCCTTAGTCTCTGTCTGTATCAGTCAAGATAGACTAGGTTATATGGCAGCATCAAATCAACTCAAACTCCTCCTGGCTTGTATCAGTGGAGATATATTTCGTACTCACACTGCATGGACAGTGTGGTTTGCATCCAGGGTTTCTTCCTGCTCTGACCTAGGCTGATGGAACAGCGTTAGTCTGTAACATTGCTGGTTATTGTGACAGGAGAGGAAAATCAGGCAAATTATGATCTTGCTCTGAAAACTCTTGGCGAGAAGTGACAAGTCACTTTTGCTTACATTTTATTGACCAATGGAAGTCAAAAGAAGCCAGAGTTAAATTTTCTAACTAAGGTTACATCCTACTCAAGTATAACTTCATCGTTTGTTCTTAGTGTCCGAAGTATTTTCTTTTTAAAATTTATTTGTTGTTTATTTATTTTTCCTTTTTTTTAACACCAAAAACATTTTGTATTTCAGTATAACTGGTTAACACTGTTGTGATAGTTTCAGGTCAGTATAACCTCATCTAAATTCATTACTTCTGCAGTGATCATTTTTCCAAAGATGATCTGAAGCATTGGGGCTTAGGACTTCAACTATGAATATCTGGAGGGGTTAATTCAGCCCCTAATAATATTCAAAACATTCTTTAAAATATATACTATATTTTATATAAATATAAAATATACTCAGTATATTTAAAGAACATGGCTAGTTTGGAAATCTAGTGAGTGTCCTTAAGGTTTAAAAGTGAACATTTGTCAGTGGCATGAATCTATGGTCCTTAGCTGCCTTCACTTGCATTCTATTAATAGAAATCTGAAAGATATAGTACCTGTCTCAAACAACACAAGCAGTGATTAAAAAAAAAAAACCTATTTACTGACTCACCACAGATAATGAGGTCAAAGAGAAAAGTTAAAGTGCTGTTATTCTGCCATTAAATAATAACTTCTCTCAACCTTCCATCTGGGACAGATATATGAGCAGTTTGTTCTGCAGAGATATTGGAAATTTATGGAAAAGATAAGTAAGTGAATTATTGAAAAGGTTATTTCAAATAGAACATGTTTAAAGCTTTGGATATGACTGCCCAATTTGATTATTTTTAAGTGTTATCTAAAAAAAAGAGAAAAATTTCAAAACAACAGAAAATAATCACCTTTAGATAAGAACATGCAATTGGAAAAAATAAAAGTATATAGTCAGATAAAACTTTTGAATATACATGATATGTTAGTGATTTTCTATTTGCTGCTGCTAAGTTGCTTTAGTCATGGCCAACCCTGTGAAACCCTACAGACGGCAGCTCACCAGGCTCCTCTGTCCCTGGGATTCTCCAGGCTAGAATGCTGGAGTCGGTTGCCATTTCCTTCTCCAATGCATGCATGCATGCTAAGTTGCTTCAGTCATGTCCAACTCTGTGCGACCCCATGGACAGCAGCCCACCAGGCTCCTCTGTCCACGGGATTCTCTAGGCAAGAATACTGGACTGGGTTGCCATTTCCTTCTCCAGATTTTCTATTTAGCTTAAAATATATTTGAAATAGAAAATTCAACAACACTCACTCATCCACCCACACTACCCCAACCAGAATGAATTCAGTTTCCTTGCCATCTCATCTACTAAATTCATCACTGCTACTCAGTTGCTTTGCTTTTTCTACTTTTTATGCATATAATGCCTTTTGCTTAGAGCTTTACGAATTGGGTATATCCATTGATTTAATTGATTTTAGCATTTAAAAAAATTAAATTTAGTAAGCAATTCTATATTTTCTAGTCACCTACATTCATTCTTTGGAGTGGCAATGGCACCCCATTCCAGTACCCTTGCCTGGAAAATCCCATGGACAGAGGAGCCTGGTGGGCTGCAGTCCATGGGGTCGCTAAGAGTCAGACACGACTGAGCGACTTCACTTTCACTTTTTCTTTCATGCATTGGAGAAGGAAATGGCAACCCACTCCAGTGTTCTTACCTGGAGAATCCCAGGGACGGGGGAGCCTGGTGGGCTGCTATCTATGGGGTCTCACAGAGTCAGACACGACTGACGCGTAGTACATTCATTCTTAGGAGTCTTAGATCAATTACCTCATGGAATAGTCTGAAATAATATGTAAAAGTCATATGACATCAGCAAATTTCTTAGAACAATAATAACAAAGCCACCAGAGACTGTTTTGAATAGAAAAAACCATTTTAACATCATTAAAAAATAATAACTTTCCCTATTTCAGCCTGATTCCCTTCACTTTCAAAAGGATTTATGTTGTCATCACTCTATTTCATAAGTGTTTGCTATAATAAGCTTTCAAAAACTTTGGGAACTTTATTAGTCTTCTTTTTTATTTAATGGGAAGATATTTCCAGCAATCAACTTATGCTTTGAGAAGTTTATGTGTTAATGATTTTAACTCTAATAACGTATGCTGTGCTTAAACTTCACCTAGGGACATTTACTTTTGGGATATTTCTCAACCAATATACACCATTGAAATCCTTTGCTCAAGAAAACAATTGTTTAATTTTCTTGTTAATTATCTTACATCTAAGTAGACAAAATTACGGTTGGGTATGTTATTTTTGGTTTTTTAAAAGTCTAGTTATGTAGGTCTTTGAAAAGCCACATTTAAGGAATTTCTCTGCCTTTAGTCAAGATTCTTGATGCAATCAAGTCAGTATGTACACAAAATTTAATGTTTTATAGATATTACCAGGGCTGGGATTAGAATTTCAGGTTAGAGATTGAAAGTAGGACCAATACACATGAGGCATTTCCAGAATAGAAGGAGAAGGAATGCCAGATTAAAAACATGAGCAAATTAAATTTGAATTTCAGATAAACAGTGAATGATATCTATTTTAGTATATATCATACACTTTTACCATGCTATGTTTGATGCACATATGATATGGGACCTGAACAATTCATTCGTTTACATATGTCTGAGACCACCTCATGGAACAGGGTGGGAAAAACAAAGTGCTGAGCTACGTAGCTTTGGAAATGGGTAGAATCTCTAAGATTCAGTGCAAAATAAACTGCACATAAGGACTGTGTCTAGTTGGTGTATTTGTTTTCCCTGAGAATATAGGTTAAGTATTCTGATACCAATATACTTACATATTGAAATTAAGTGAGTCAGCGAATGGATGATGGATGGTGGGAGTCTCAGGTTTCTCACTGTTGGAGTGAGAAAAGTCTAGAAAGATCATGTGTTAATATGTCTAAGTTGAAGACATTGGTGTGAACTCATGGTCACCTTATATATAGAAATATTTATGGATACGTTTATATACCCAGGTTAGTATATACACATATAAGCCCTTGCTTTGCCAGGCAGAGAACATAGAAGGAAGGACACCCCACTATCAACAAGCATATCTACCTTCTAGATCTTGATTTCTGATGCTGTTCTATAATAAAAGGAACCATGGTTCTTTGTAGAAATGGCTGATTCTAGGATTCAGATAGTAAATATATAAGATGAACCTGAAACATCTTGTATTGCCTGACATAAGTACTGAAACCTCCCTCCACCCACTACACACACACACACACACACACATTCTCTCTCTCTCTCACAGACACAAACATACACACACTAATGAGGGTATATAAAAGGGACACAGGAGCCATGATAAGAGCTCCCAATGATCAAAACGGGAACAGTTTGACAAGTAAAATAATGTTGGTCTATTACCTAAAATATAGATGTCTATATTCATATAGGGAGCTGAATACATAAATAACTGGAGAAGTGCTAATTCTTCATGCAAAGAAATCTCAACTTATATTACATAGATACTCCAGCATTCTTATAGTCCTACAGGGTAGAAATTCAACATGTATCTCACTGGGTAAAAACAAAGTGTAAATAAGGCTGCAATCCATTTTTAAGGTTCTAGGGGTAAATCTTTTCCTTTGCCTTCATCAGCTTTTAGAAGCTACTCACATACCTTGGTTAATTATCCTTTAACTATGACCAGAGCAAGGAACTCTGCATCTCAGTCATTATTCTCCTAAAGCCACATCTCTCTGACACTCCTCCACTTTTAATTAAGGACACTTGTAATTACTTGTCCACCTAGGTAATCCAAGATAATCTCCCTATTTTGAAATCAATTGATTATAAGTGTGTAATTCATTTAAACTTTAATTCCTCTTTGTCATATAAAGTGATATTTTACAGTTCTATGGCAGGCTGTTTTGACCTCTCACATCCTTTGAGGAGATGGAGTATTACTCTCCACTTCTTGTGAAGAGTAGCTTGGAAAGAAGGATAAAAGAGTAACTTTACTGTTGGAGAAACCCAATCATATTTCCTTAGTGGCATGATAAAAGTTAAAACGGTGATGTCATGCTGACGGTATGTATTCTTGATTTTGTATGATGAAAATGACATTTTACTCCTATGGGTTTTCTCCCCAAAATACATAGTCCCAGTTTACTCATAAGAAAAATGTGAGACAGATCCCAGTGGAGGGACATTCTACAACATACCTCATCAGTACTTCTCAAAAATACCAGTCATCAGAAACAAGAAAAAATCTGAGTATGTATTATAGCCAAGAGGAGGCTAAGGAAAGAAATATGAAACATAAATGTAATGCATATCCTGGATGAAATCTTGGAACAAAAAAAAATGGTTACTAGGAAAAAATAAGAAAAAGGAATGAAATATGGGCTTCAGTCAATAATAGTGTGTCTATATTGGTTCATTAGTTTTCACAAATGCCCATACTAACCTAAGATGTTGATAATAGGGGAAACTTGGTGTAGGTATGTGGAAACCCTTTGTGTTACCTCCACAGGTTTTCTATAAATCTCAAAGTGTTCTAAAATTAAAAGGTTTTTGTTTGCTAGCTTGTGAGATGTAAAGACATAAATCATCTGCTCGGGGAGCCAATAGAAATACCTATTCCAGTTTGGGAAGTTTGTAAACTTCACCACCTTTCAGTGGAGTTTGCTTATAAAGAGGATATTATGGGATGAAAGCAAGTGAATTATGTTAGTTCTGATGCTACTCCAAGTAGAGAGAATATTAACACATGGGTTGGCATGTGGGAGCTAAAACAGAGCAATATAAATAGCAGCGAATGAGACAGAATCGTGAAACGCAGGGGTCAGTGAGAGTACTACATGAAAGGATAGGAAGGAACAGTCATGTAAGGCTACTGGACTTTGTTGGGGAAGTTTTGTCAGGGAAGACAATGTATTTCAAGTTTAAAACCAAAGCTACAGCCTTCTTTCATAAGAAATGTATACTTGTGTTTAGTCCTAAATCCAGTACCTTTAGAGTTTAGCCCATTTCTGCTAGATTTGTCTTCCAAAGAGCAACTTGACCAAAGCAATTAATCGCTTGATTTCCCCTCATTTGTGGTCATCACATCCCCGACCCAGTGGAACCGAGGCTAGAAATAGCAGGCCTAGGGCTGGATGCCTGTTTCACAGCCTTAAGTATTTACTATCTGACCGTTAAAAAAACAAACAAACAAACAGACTTGACTGTAACTGTTTTAGCAGTATTTTTTCCCTTTACTAAATACGACACAACTATCAGAAGTTAGTTTTCTGACTGATTTTGCTTTCTACATTTATTTGTTTTGCAATGCTATGGTAGTACTCTCAAAATAAGAGCTTTCTGAAGTCACTATTTTAGATAAATTAACAAAAAGAATAATAGCTTCTGAAAGAACGAAGAAAGTTCAGAAAATGAATTTAAAAATGAACAAAACCACATCTTAAGTTCAAAAAGGAATTCTGTTTTTCTAAGACATGTGATGACCCTATATTTCAGAGTTCTAAATGTGTGTTCTGAGGGGGTACTTGATGATTCACGCCTGTGTTCTTTCCTTACTAACAACTGTTGAGAGTAACTCAGAGAGGCCCAGTATTGGAACTGTGTCTACCGTTAGTAGCAATGTTTTCCAAATGATTTGTAGATGGGAAGGGGGTGGGGGGACTTAGAGCATCAGATGGCATGTGGATATATGATCTCTTTCTACAACAAAAGCCATTAATAATTTTATAGACATACCCTGGAGTAGAAAATGGCAAACCTCTCCTGTATTCTTTCCTGGAAAATTCTATGGACAAGGAACCTGGTGGGCAACAGTTCATGGAGTCTCAGAGTCAGACCTAATTGAGCAAACTGAGCACACACATGTATATGTGCTTGTGTATGATATATGTAGTGTACTTAGAGGTATGTGTTTGCATATGCTTATCATTAGAAAATATTTTACTATTCATATCCAGAATAGTTACTGTATTTAGAAGCATTGAATTTACCATGAATGTTTTTGTCCTGAAGGATTTCTTTTGCGACCCCATGGGCTGTAGCCCACCAGGCTCCTCTGTCCATGGGATTTTCCAGGCAATAGTCCTGGAGTGGATTGCCATTTCCTTCTCCAGGGATCTTCCCAACCCAGGGATCAAACCCGGGTCTCCCGGATTGTAGACAGACCCTTTACCGTCTGAGCCACCAGGGAAGTCCTATCAGTAAGTTCACTAGGAATGATTTATATACTTGTGTAAATTTTTCTTTTAAAAGGCCATTTAAATGAAGGTGTACACAAAAATCTATTCAGTACCAGGTATTAATGTTTTTTTAAATGAGTCCATGGTGATTTTTGCCTTAAAAATCAGGGCAACCGTTTTCCTTTCTGGGAATATTTGTTTTAAAATGCAATTCACGTTTTAATTTCATCCCTGAAGGTAGAAGCCCAGGTACTAGTGTTCTTTCCTTTTCCTCTATGTCTGTAGTTCCTGTTTATTTAATCTCAATGCATTTTGTTTAATATTTCGGCACTGTTTATCGAGACACTAATTTGATTGTTTCCTTTCATGTTTGTCTTCACCAGGTGTTTCTTGACTGGAGCGCATTTCCCACATGATAAAATTAAAGGTCTAATTAATGCCTTTAAGGACATTGGTGCACAATTCAGCACCTAATTTTCTGCAGGGGGCATATTTAGGTGTTTAACTAGGTGGAACTCTGTGCCAAAGATTTCATTTGCATACAGAGTCCCTCATTTTTTTTTTTTTCTTTGTAAACACTCTTCAATTCAGAAACAAAGAATGCATTCACGTTACTTGGTATGCACTTTGCCAGCAAGCAGAGGAGTATAGAAAACAAATATATCTAAGCCACATTTCATCAGAGCAGAAACAAAAATCCTATTAGATGAGGTGTTGAAATATGAGGTCCATTTCTTTGGAGCAGCGAGGATAATACTCAGCATTTTAAAATGGAGGAGGGACCTGCAGAAACACTGCATGGAAAACAAATGCTTTGAAATATCACATCTGAGATGCAGGAGATCTTAAGAAAAATATGACACCACATCAAGCACAAAAAAGAAAGCTAAATCACCACCAGGCAACTGCTGGCAGAGAGAAGGCCAGGAAACAAAAACTCATTGATCTACCTTAGGCTGCAAGGACCAGAAAAGGGGCTGTCTATCTAAAGGCTGAGACACTGTTTCTTATCCCATTTCACTTCCAGTCTACTTTGAATCATAAACATTGTGGATGCTAATGTTAACACTAATAAAATGTTTACGTAATTGTTAGCATAGACATCTATTAAAATTGCATTTTACCCCAGTTCCCTAAAGACATGATTTGTCAGGTATGGGGATACAATTTTGCCAATTCCCACATTTCCTCTACAGAATCATAATCTTTATCAGCACTTCACTCTTGACATGGGCAACAGACATTTTCTTCATATTTATAAAATGCTAACGTCAAAGTAAAAATCACCGAGACAAAGGACAAAATTAAGGAGGTGAGGAAGACTTTTCTCAAGCATGTTGCCATCAGGGCTTAGAGATCAGAAGTCAGTCTGAACCAAATTCTACTGAAACAAAATGTTGGAGAGTTTATAATAGCTGCTGTCAGGGGATCACAGGTCATCTGTGTGGCTCTGGGTTTTACTTAAAGGAAAAGAAAACTTCCTTATATCTTCATAATAGAAAGAAGTTGAACAACTTGGAACAAGATACCCCATAGAAGTTAGGCTCCTATCTTCCAATAGAAACTGGGAAATGGGGCTCTGTTTTCTTTGATGTTTGTATTTCAAAGGGAAATCCAAGGGACCCTTGAGAAAGACATTTCTGGGTTTAAGACTGGCAAGAAGCTTTTAAAAAGATGTACCTCTCAAAGGAGTAGAGAAAGAAATTATATCAATAATTTCAGCCTTCCTAAAGTAAATTCTCTAAGAAAAGGAAAGTCAGTGGTCCACAGTCTGGAAGAAACCTGTCTGAAGTTTAGTTAAACTGATGGAAACTTGAAGATGAGCTTGGCCACAGGCAAGTGCAACTTTTAAAGAAATCCAGGAGATCCACCCCCTCCAATCTATTATTGTCCCTGTGTCTCACCTGAATATAAATTTTGAAGCCCCTGCATTTTAATAGCCATTGTTAGAGTGACAGTTTCCTCTAGGAATTTTGTTCATAGTAGTTTATTAATATGACATCATATTATGTAAGTATTGTGGAGAACAGGATAAGGCAGATTAAAAAATAGGAATCAGACATTAAAATGTAAATCATGGTAATTAGAATTATCAAAAAATGTGAATTATAATATTTCATATGCTTGTTTTCCCTTTATATCATACCTATCCATTGATCCAGAGGTTTTTTTGAGAAACCTTAGTGTTAGGAGAATAACAATGAAGAAACATTAATCCCAAATTCTATCTCCAGTGCTGGACTGGCTACGTAATTTGTGGTACCCAGTTCAAAATAAAAATATAGGATTGTTTATTAAAAAAATAGAATTTCAAGATTGTAAAAATGACACATTAAACCAAAGTGCAAGTCTCTTCTGAAAAATAACACAAGTCTTGTGTCTATAAAGCTGGACCTGCTCAAATGCTAATTTTCCTATAAGGATATTTTTATTATCCTTACCAGATCACACTACCCATCCTATGAAATCTCATGACACTTTGTTCTTTTGTTTTACCAGGTCTTATAAAAATTGTAATAACCTCTTTCCATAATTACATCTATGCTATCTGAGAGCAGAGGACATGTTTCACTGATTCCCCCTAAACTGTGTAATAGTTTTTCTTTTTCAAAATATGTAATATGGTATATGGTTTTAAAAGCACAATGACATAAGAACTGTATATATTGCAAAGTCTTAGTCTCATCCTGCACCATCCAATTTGTTTCCCACTTATTTTCCACTTTCACTCATACCAACTTTGTTAGTTTATGTGTACATCCTTCTGGAGTCTCTTAAAGCATATGTGAGCGTTTACGAACATATATTTCTAGTCCTCCTCTTCCTTATATTTATTATATGTACACACACATACACACATACATATACACAAATACCATTCTGAACCTGCTTTTTTTCACTTAACCATATATATTAGACAATGTTCAATTAGACAACATAGAGAATTCCCCATTGATACTTGAATTAATCCCAGTCTCTTGCTATTATAAAAAATATAGCAGTGAATATTATAAATAATGCTATTTCATGTGTAAATACATATTTGTAGCATAAATGCCTAGCTACATAAAAAAGTTTTGCCAAATTATCTCCAATAAAGAATGTGATATTTGACATTCACTTCCACAGTATATGAAAAGACTTGTTTCCACTCACAACCTAATGGTTGTATATTTTTATCAAATATTTAGAACTTAGTATTCCTGCTGTATTATTTAACATTTGGATAATTATTACATATTATTAAATAGTTATTACATATAACTATTACTTGCAGCCTCAACTTATTTTTTATTTGCATTTGTGTGTGTGAAAGTCACTCATTTGTGTCCAACTCTTTGCGAGTCCATGGACTATACAGTCCATGGAATTCTTGAGGCCAGAATACTGGAGCGGGTAGTCTATCCCTTCTCCAGTGGATCTTCCTGACCCAGGAATTGAACTGGGGTCTCCTGTATTGCAGGCGAAGTCTTTACCAACTGAGCTATCAGGGAAGCCCTTATTTGTATTTACTGGGTATATATTCTTAATTTTTAACATTTATAAATTGCATTATTTTTGTCATTCATCTTTGGCACAGAGATAAATTTTGATTTTTAGTTTAGTCATATGTTTTACTATATAAGTTAAACCCAAATATAAATTAAACCCATTTATATTTATTTATATAATAGATAATGCTTGAATTTAATTCTATTATGATATATTTTGTTTTCTGTTGGCTTTCTGTGTTTTTCCACATATAATACCCTTGATCCCTTCTTTCTTCTGTCATTCAGTATTCTTATTTTTAAATTGAGGTATAGTTAACTTACAATATTGTGTTAGTTTCAGGTGTACAGCCATATATATATATATATGATTCACATATTCAGCCATATATATATATTCTTTTCTCATATAGATTTGTATACGGTACTGAGTATACATACCTGTGCTGTATACTGCTGCTACTGCTAAGTCGCTTCAGTCGTGTCCGACTCTGTGCAACCCTGTAGATGGCAGCCCACCAGGCTCCCCCGTCCCTGGGATTCTCCAGGCGAGAACACTGGAGTGGGTTGCCATTTCCTTCTCCAATGCATGAAAGTGAAAAGTGAAAGTGAAGTCACCGAGTCATGTCCAACTCTCAGCGACCCCATGGACTCCAGCCTACCAGGCTCCTCCGTCCATGGGAGTTTCCAGGCAAGAGTACTGGAGTGGGGGGCCACTGCCTTCTCCGGCCTGTGCAGTATAGTAGGTCCTTATTGGTTATCTATTTTGTATATGGTAATGTATATTTGTTAATCCTAATTTATCCTTCCCCACTTTTCCCTTTGGTAACAGTAAATTTGTTTTCTGTGCTTGTGGATCTATTTCTGTTTCGTATGTAAATTCATTAGTATCATGTTTTATATTCCACATATAAGTGATAGTAGATGATATTTATCTTTGTCTAGTCTTTGTCTATGTAGGCTAGACAGAGAAAGACAAATATGTAATACAAATAATAATATATTTCATATAATATCATACTATATGATATTATATAATACTTAGTATGATAATCTCTAGGTCCATCCATGTTGCTACAAATATTCATACTTTTTATGACTAATATTCTGCTGTAAATATATCTATCTGTCTATCTATCTATCTATCTATATCTATATCTATATCTATATCTATATCTATATATACCACATCTTATTTATCCATTCATCTATTGATGGAGATTTAGGTTGCTTTTATATCTTCACTATTGTAAATAGTGCTGCAGTAAACATTGGGGTGTAGATATCTTTTCTCCAGCTATAAGCTCAGGAATGGCATTGCAGAATCATATAATTACTCTTTTTCTTATTTTTTAAAGGAATCTCCATGCTATTCACCATAGTGATTCTGCCAATTTACATTCCCACCAACAATATAAAGGGTTCCTTTTTCTCCACACCCCCTCCAGTATTTATTGCTTGTAGTCTTTTTGACAATGGCCTTTCTGACCAGTTTGATATGATACTTCATTGTAGTTTTGATTTGCATTTCTCTAATAATTAGCAATGTTGAGCATCTTTTCATGTTCTTTCAGCCATCTATTAATACATGTGTTCTTTGGAGAAATATCTATTTAGATCTTCTGCCCATATTTTGATTAGCTTGTTAGATATTGAGCTTTATCAGTTGTTTGTATATTTTGGAAATTATTCCCTTGTAGGATTTTCTCCCATTCTGTAGGTCATCTTTTTGTCTTGTTTATGGTTTCCTTTGTCATGCAAAAGCTTTTGAGTTTAATTAAATCCCATTTGTTTATTTTTGTTTTTATTTGCATTATTCTAGGTATATGGTTGCAAAAAGATACTACTGGGATTTATATCAAAGAGTGTTTTCCCTGTTTTCCTCTAAGAGTTTTATAGTATCCAGTCTTACATTTAGGTCTTTAATCCTTTTGAGTTTATTTTTATATATGGTGTTGAGAATGTTCTAGTTTCATTCTTTTACATGTAGCCATCCAATTTTCCCAGTACCACTTATTTAAGAGACTGTCTTTTCTCCATTGTATATTATATTCTTGCTACTTTGTCATAGGTTGACCATAGGTGCTGTGAATTTATTTCTGGGCTTTCTACCCTGTTTCATTGGTCTATGTGTCTGTTTTTGTTTCAGTTCCATATTGCTTTGATTATGGTAGCTTTGTAATGTGGTCTAAAGCCAGAGAGCCTGATTTCTCCAGCTCAATTTTTCTTTCTCAAGATTGCTTTGACTATTCAGAGTTCTTCGTGTTTTCAGAAGTTTTAAAATGTTTTGTTCTAGTTCTGTGAAAAATGCCATTGGTAAATTGATAGAGATTGTATTGAGCCTGTAGACTGCTTTGGGTAGGAGTGTCATTTTGGACAATATTGATTCTTTCAGTCCAAGGACACTGTATATCTTTCCAACTGTTTGTGTTTTCTTCAGTTTCTTTCATCAGCATCTTCTAGTTTTCAGAGTATAGGTCTTTTGCCTCCTTAAGTAGGTTTATTCTTAGGTATTTTATTCTTTTGATACTATAGTAGATGAAATTGCTTCCTTAATTTCTCTTTCTGAGCTTTCATTGCTAGTGTGTAGAAATGAATCAGATGTCTGTGTATTAATTTTGTATTCTGACACTTTATCAAATTCACTGATGAGCTCTAGTAGTTTTCTGGTAGAGTCTTTAGGATTTTATATGTCCAGTATCATGTTATCTGCAAACCATAGCAGCTTGTACTACTTCTATTCCAATATGGATTCCTTTTACTTCTTTTTCTTCTTGGATAGCTGTAGCTATGACTTCTAACACTGTGGTGAATAAAAGTGGTGAGAGTGGGCATCCTTGTCTTGTTCCTGATCTTAGAGGAAAGCCTTTCAGATTTTTACTGCTGAGTATGATGTTAGCTGTGGGTTTGTCATATATAGCCTTTATTATGTTGAGGCAATACTATATTCTTATTGGCTAAACATCATCAACAAAAATAGCTTGAATCCTTTTGTAACTCTCCTTTATCATGTAATTTTAGCACTAATAATCTAATTATTCCTAGTGTTTACTCTTATAGATCCCTAAAATTTTACCACTTGTTTTTCAGCTCTAAACTGTATCTTCAATTTAATTATATGAAGATTATACATTGGTATATTTACGCCATAGATGATCAGTTACTCAAAATGAGATAAATTTCCTACCATTTCTTTCTCCACATGTTCATGGCATAATTACTCACCTTGCAGGGTGAATAGTATTTGCACTGTATTTTGTCATACATATCCTACTTTTTCCAGGCTAGCACTATTTGCCTGTGGCTATCTTAAAGAAAAGATTGCCTAGTTATGAAATCTTTTTCGTGACTTTTCTTTCTTTCATTAGTATCTTTTGGGTGTTGTTTCATTGTCTTATAATATTAAATGGTGCTATGAAGAAATCTGAAATCAGGATAATTTTAATTAAAGTAAATGTTTTTTTCTGGCTCTCCAAGGGATTCTTTCTTTTTATCAGCCTAATAAATTTGTGAGAATATTTTTCATATTGGTTAATGTTTTATGAACTTTTATTACATACGTTCATTCTTTAAGGAAATGTTTGAATTATGTGTGTCATTTTCACCATGTTACTTTCACTATTTTCACTGTGTTAACTTCTGCTTTGTGAATACCATTTGTTTGATTGATATTCTTTGATTGAATTTGATATACTGAATTTCATATTCTTCCTAACCCCTAATTATTTATATTACTTCTTTTGTTTCTTTTATTTTCCTTTCAATTTTACTATACACATTGTTTCCTGTGGTTTCAGGAGTCAATTATCTATTTTTCCCCTTTTAATTTAGACAATTTCTGAAGCAATTTTACCTTTTTATTTTTTAGATTTATTTCCTAAATTTTAATATTTTCTTCTTTCTGCTATCTAGCCATATCTTCTCTGAATACTTAACAATTCTATTTTGAAAACTTATTTCTTAGTAATGATTTCACTAAGGTATGTATATGTATGTGTGTGTCACACACATACACATGTATGTCTATATATATTAATATATATGCACACTGTAAGTCCCCTACATATGAATGAGTTCTATTCTGAGAGTATATTCATAAGTCCAATTTATTTGTAAGTCAAACAAAGTTAGCCTAGGTATCCAACTAACAAAATCAGCTATATATTACTATAATGTATTAGATTTATAATACCTTTCACACAAATAATACATAAAAAATAAACACAAAAAATGAAACATTTTTAGTCATATGGTATAGGACCTTAAAAGGACTTCCCTGTAGTTCAAATGATGAAGTATCTGCCTGCTATGCAGGAGACTAGGTTTCAATCCCTGGGTTGGAAAGATCCTCTGGAGAAGGGAATAGCTACCCACTCCAGAATTCTTGCCTGGAGAATCCCATGGACAGAGCGTGGACAGAGAAGCCTGGTGGGCTACAGTCTGTGGGGTTGCGAAGAGTCGGACATGGCTGAGCAACTAACACATACATAGTACCTTGAAAAATACAGTAATACATGACAATGGCTAGGATGCTGGGGCTGGCAAGAAGAGTTACCCACTGGAGGAGGGAGAGGAGCTGAAAAATGATAGAGCTGAACGATCATCAGCAATAGGAGATGGAGGGCAAGCTGCAACTGTACTCTCTCCTGATGCTGATGATTCTGAAGCCCAAGAAAAGTCTCCTGCATAGTAGGCAGATTCTATATCATTTGAACTACAGGGAAGTCCATTTAAGGTACAATACTATATAACTAAAAATGTTTTATTTTTCATGTTTTTTTTTTTATGTATTGTTTGTGTGAAAGCTATTATGAATCTATTACAGTACAGTCATAGAAAGCTAATTGCATTAGTTGGGTACCTAGGCTAACTGTGTTGGACTTACAGATAAACTGGACTTATGAATACACTCTTGACTTTATTTTTGGGGGCTCCAAAATCACTGCAGGTGGTGACTGCAGCCATGAAATTAAAAGATGCTTGCTCGTTGGAAGAAAAGCTTTGACAAACCTAGACAGCATATTGTATGGCAAAACCAATACAATATTGTAAAGTAAAAAATAATATAAGAACATTAAAAATAAAAAAAAATAAGAAATAAAAAGTGGAGACATTACTTTGCCAACAAAGGTCCATCTAGTCAAAGCTATAGTTTTTATGTAGTTATGTATGGTAGTCATGTATGGATGTGAGGGTTGGACTATAAAGAAAGCTGAGTGCTGAAGAATTAATGCCTTTGAACTGTGGTATTGGAGAAGACTCTTGAGATTCCCTTGGACTGCAAGGAGATCCAACCACTCAATCCTAAAGGAAATCAGTCCTGAATATTCATTGGAAGGACAGATGCTGAAGCTGAAGCTCCAATATTTTGGCCACCTGAAGTGAAGAACTGACTCATTTGAAAAGATGCTGATGCTGGGAAAGATTGATGGTGGGAGGAGAAGGTAATGACAGAGGATGAGATGGTTGGATGGTGTCACTGACTCAATGGACATAACTTGGAGCAAGCTCTGGGAGTTGGTGATGGGCAGGGAGGCCTGGTATGCTGCAGTCCATGAGGTCACAAAGAGTTAGATAGGAGTGATCAATTGAACTGAATTAAACTGATGTTGATGATACAGGTTCTGGTTCCTTGCTGGACTCCCTTCTATCTACCCTCTTGACAAAACAACCCTGTGATACCTGGGTGGTAGCTCTTTTTTGTGTCATAGATGACATGGTAGAGCTGGATTGGATTCTGAATGGCTGCTGTAACTTTGTGTACCATTCTACATTTGGGTTCTGTGCCTCAATAACTAACAGTGCCTCCTCAAATAAAGAAAATCTCCTTGCCATTTCCAACATCAGGAGTTTCTTCAATTCTTCAGTTACTTCCTCTTCCTCTTGTCTCTCTTTATCCTTCTTGGCATTTGGCACTTCTTAGCAGTACCAAATTTTATCCTTGCTTCTGGACATCCAGGTTTGCTGCTTTTATGCTTGCTTCTGAACATCTAGGCTTGAAATAAAGTATTGTACACTGTACTTTGGGCTTTCCTGGTGCCTCAGTGGTAAAGAATCCTCCGGCCAAATACAGGAGAGGTGAAGAGGGTCCAATCCCTGGGTTGGGAAGATTCCCTGAAGAAGAAAATGGCAACCCACTCCAGTATTCAGTACTGTGAAGTAAGTACACAAAAACACAACCACTTGTATAGGATGCACACACATGATAGTGTATGCCAGACACATGAAGTTATTTGGGTGATTGGATATATAAATGCACAATCCCATCTTTGAAAGTTTGCACCCTGAATGTTCATATGTAGGGACATATTGAGTGTGTGTGTATACATTTACAATATATATAATAAATAAATATTAAATAAACTGATATTTAAATAAATAATAAACATTAATGTTTATTAATTAAATAAAATTTTAATATGTTTATTGATAATTATATTAAATATTAAATAAATAAAATATATAGATATATTTAAAATCATGTTGAAACAGTTGGCCTGTAATTTCTAAATGCCATTCACATAAAATTGGGATTCCCCCAAGGCTCAAGTGGTAAAGAATCCTCCTACAATGCAGGGGATGCAGGTTCAATCCCTGTGTCAGAAAGATTCCTTGGAGTAGGAAATGGCAAGCCTCTCCAGTATTCTTGCCTGGAAAATTCCATGGACAGAGGAGCCGAGTGGGCTGAATATGCATATATATATATAATAGTCTTCTAGTAGGTTTTGGTTTTATTCATTGGTACACAGATGCTATTTTTCCATTTTCTTATATTTTTAAGAAATACTATAGTTATACTTTTTGTCACCTGTATTTGAAATAATTGCATTTCCCTGGGTCACATATTCATAAAATGTCTTTGGAAGGGTGAAGGGTGAACTCTGTCATGTTTATCTGTTTAAGGACTCCCAATGCTTTTGCTATTACGACAGTTCTTTTTTAAAAGAGTGGCTGTTCTGTGTGACCATGTGACCTTTACTTCTCATTCAGGATCTGATCTGGATGGGGAAACTTCCATTCTTAAGTTACCTCTAGCCTTGGCCTACCTAAGGAGATATTTTCCAAGTGTTCCCTTTGTTTCAAAATGTTCTTTCTACCATAAGTCAAGATCCAAGGAGCGGTGGATGCGCGGGCACAGGAGGGCCTAGAGGAGTTATCCCACATTGAAGGTCAGGAAGGGCGGTGGTAAGGAGATATCGCTCATCCAAGATAAGGAGCAGCGGCTGTGCTTTGCTGGAGCAGCCGTGAAGAGATACCCCACGCCCAAGGTAAGAGAAACCCAAGTAAGATGGTAGGTGTTACAAGAGGGCATCAGAGGGCAGACACACTGAAAACATACTCACAGAAAACTAGTCAATCTAATCACCCTAGGACCACAGCCTTGTCTAACTCAATGAAACTAAGCCATGCCTGTGGGGCCACCCAAGATGGGTGGGTCATGGTGGAGAGGTCTAACAGAATGTGGTCCACTGGAGAAGGGAATGGCAAACCACTTCAGTATTCTTGCCTTGAGAACCCCATGAACAATATGAAAAGGCAAAATGGTAGGATACTGAAAGAGGAACTCCCCAGGTTAGTAGGTGCCCAATATGCTACTGGAGATACGTGGAGAAATAACTCCAGAATGAATGAAGGGATGGAGCCAAAGCAAAAACAATACCCAGCTGTGGATGTGACCGGTGATAGAGGCAAGGTCCAATGCTGTAAAGAGCAATATTGCATGGGAACCTGGAATGTCAGATCCATGAATCAAGGCAAATTGGAAGTGGTCAAACAAGAGATGGCAAGAGTGAACATTGACATTCTAGGCATCAGTGAACTAAAATGGACTGGAATGGGTGAATTTAACTCAGATGACCATTATATCTACTACTGCAGGCAGGAATCCCTCAGAAGAAATGGAGTAGCCATCATGGTCAACAAAAGAGTCCAAAATGCAGTATTTGGATGCAATCTCAAAAATGACAGAATGATCTCTGTTCATTTCCAAGGCAAACCATTCAATATCACAGTAATCCAAGTCTATGCCCCAACCAGTATGCTGAAAAAGCTGAAGTTGAACGGTTCTATGAAGACCTACAAGACCTTTTAGAACTAACACCCAAAAAAGATGTCCTTTTCATTATAGGGAGTCAAGAAACACCTGGAGGAACAGGCAAATTTGGCCTTGGAATGTGGAATGAAGCAGGGCAAAGGCTAGTAGAGTTTTGCCAAGAAAATGCACTGGTCATAGCACACACCCTCTTCCAACAACACAAGAAAAGACTCTACACTTAGAAATCACATGGAAATCAGTCAACATCGAAATCAGATTAATTATATTATTTGCAGCCAAAGATGGAGAAGCTCTATACAGTCAGCAGTAACAAGACCAGGAGCTGACTGTGGCTCAGATAATGAACTCCTTATGACCAAATTCAGACTTAAATTGAAGAAAGTAGGGAAAACCACTAGACCATTCAGGTATGACCTCAATCAAATCCCTTATGATTATACAGTGGAAGTGAGAAATAGATTTAAGGGACTAGATCTGATAGAGTGCCTGATGAACTATGGAATGAGGTTCATGACATTGTACAGGAGACAGGGATCAAGACCATCCCCATGGAAAAGAAATGCATAAAAGTAAAATGGCTGCCTGGGGAGGCCTTACAAATAGCTGTGAAAAGAAGAGAGATGAAAAGCAAAAGAGAAAAGGAAAGATATAAGCATCTGAATGCAGAGTTCCACAGAATAACAAGAAGAAATAAGAAAGCCTTCCTCAGTGATCAGATCAAAGAAATAGAGGAAAAGAATAGAATGGGAAAGACTAGAGATCTCTTCAGGAAAATTAGAGATACCAAGGGAACATTTCATGCAAAGATGGGTTCAACAAAGGACAGAAATGGTATGGACCTAACAGAAGCAGAAGATATTAAGAAGAGGTGGCAAGAATACACAGAAGAACTATACAAAAAAGATCTTCACAACCCAGATAATCACAATGGTGTGATCACTCATCTAGAGCCAGACATCCTGGAATGTGAAGTCAAGTGAGCCTTAGAAAGCATCACTATGAAGAAAGCTAGTGGAGGTGATGGAATTCCAGTTGAGCTATTTCAAATCCTGAAAGATGATGCTGTGAAAGTGCTGCAGTCAATATGCCAGCAAATTTGGAAAACTCAGCAGTGGCCACAGGACTGGAAAAGGTCAGTTTTCATTCCAATTCCAAAGAAAGGCACTGCCAAAGAATGTTCAAACTACCGCACAATTGCACTCATCTCACATGCTAGTAAAGTAATGCTCAAAATTCTCCAAGCCAGGCTTCAGCAATATGTGAACTGCGAACTTCCTGATGTTCAAGCTGGTTTTAGAAAAGGCAGAGGAACCAGAGATCAAATTGCCAACATCCGCTGGATCATGGAAACTGCAAGAGAGTTCCAGAAAAACATCAATTTCTGCTTTATTGACTATGCCAAAGCCTTTGACTGGTGATTCCCAATAAAATGTGGAAAATTCTGAAAGAGATGGAAATACCAGACCACCTGACCTGCCTCTTGAGAAATCTGTATGCAGGTCAGGAAGCAGCAGTTAGAACTGGCCATGGAACAACAGACTGGTTCCAAATAGGAAAAGGAGTATGTCAAGGCTGTATATTGTCACCCTGCTTATTTAACTTATAGGCAGAGTACATCATGAGAAATACTGGACTGGAAGAATCACAAGCTGGAATCAAGATTGCCAGGAGAAATATCAATAACCTCAGATATGCATGACACCACCCTTATGGCAGAAAGTGAAGAGGAGCTAAAAAGCCTCTTGATGGAAGTGAAAGAGGAGAGTGAAAATGTTGGCTTAAAGCTCAACATTCAGAAAATGAAGATCATTGCATCTGGTCCCATCACTTCATGGGAAATAGATGGGGAAATAGTGGAAACAGTGTCAGACTCTATTTTGGGGGGCTCCAAAATCAGTGCAGATGGTGATTGCAGCCATGAAATTAAAGGATGCTTACTTCTTGGAAGAAACGTTATGATCAACCTAGATAGCATATTGAAAAGGTCCGTCTAGTCAAGGTTATGGTTTTACTGTGGTCATGTATGGATGTGAAAGTTGGACTGTGAAGAAGGCTTAGTGCCAAAGATTTGATGCGTTTGAACCGTGGTGTTGGAGAAGACTCTTGAGAGTCCCTTGGACTGCAAGGAGATCCAACCAGTCCATTCTGAAGGAGATCAGCCTTGGGATTTCTTTGGAAGGAATGATGCTAAAGCTGAAACTCCAGTACTTTGGCCACCTCATGTGAAGAGCTGACTCATTGGAAAAGACTCATGCTGGGAGGGATTGGGGCAGGAGAAGAAGGGGACGACAGAGGGTGAGATGGCTGGATGGCATCACTGACTCGATGGGCATGAGTCTGAGTGAACTCTGGGAGTTGGTGAAGGACAGAGAGGCCTGGTATGCTGCGATTCATGGGGTCGCAAATAGTCGGACACAACTGAGCGACTGAACTGAACCATAAGTCAAACCTTGGACACCAGACTCTTACTACCTCTTCTTTCTCTTTAATTTCTTTGGGGATTGAACCCTGCTTATTCAATCTGACTCAACAATACTTGAGGCTCAGAAATTACATATTTTCTAGGAGAGTATATTTGCCATCAACCTTAAGCCCCTACACACACCCTGATCTTCCTAGTAAACTACCATGCAAGTGTGCCTGCCCATATATTGTCCTGGACTCAACTGGTTTTGACCACAGTTACATTTATATTAAAGAGTGGGTCTCCTCACATACTTTTATTGAAAAAATTGTTTTTTCCCCCCACTTTTTATGTGTGGCTCTCTGTAATTTCCAGACAAAGTAGTCAAATTTGTGAATAAGCTCTCATTCTAATTTAACTATACCTGGATGTCTCCATCTAATACCCAATAGAATAGATTGGATAAAAGTTTCAGGAGAAATTTCGTGATCTTACCACTCAACCATTTTATTTTTGGAGTTCCCTACTGAGAAAGATATTTTCAAATAAATAATATTCAAATGGAAGCAAAATGCCATTTCAGAAGTACTGGGAAATTATTCAGTCACTCCTAATGCAGAGTTTACCTAAATTTGGAATGAGAATTTCTTTTTTAATATTCAGTTCAGTTCAGTCACTCAGTTGTGTCTGACTCTTTTGCAATTCCATGAATTGCAGCACGCCAGGCCTCCCTGTCCATTGCCAACTCCCAGAGTTCACTCAAACTCATGTCCATCAAGTCAGTGATGCCATCCAGCCATCTCATCTTCTGTCATCCCTTTCTCCTCCTGCCTCCAATCCCTCAAAGCATCAGAGTCTTTCCCAATGAGTCAACTCTTCGCATGAGGTGGCCAAAGTACTAGAGTTCCAGCTTTAGCATTAGTCCTTCCAAAGAACACCCAGGGCTGATCTCCTTCAGAATGGACTGGTTGGATCTCCTTGCAGTCCAAGGGACTCTCCAGAGTCTTCTCCAACTTTAATGTTATTATTATTTTAATTTCTATTTATGTATTTGTTTTATTTTTGCCTGCACCGGGTCTTCATTGCTATGTGTGGACTTTGTGTAGTTGTGGAGAGTAGGAGGATATTCTCTAGTTGCCATGCATGGGCTTATTGTGGTGGCTTCTCTTGTTACTGAGCATGGACTCTAGGCATGCAGGCTTCAGTAGTTGTGGTGCAGGGGCTCCAGAGCTCAGGCTCAGTAGTTATAGTGCATGGGCTTAGTTGCCCCACAGCATGTGCAATCTTCCAGGACTAGGGACTGAACCAGTGTCCCTTGCATTGCAAGGCAGATTCTTAACAACTGGACCACCACAGAAGACCTTAATGGGGATTTCTTTGCTTTCCTTTTCCCCTTCCTCTAACAAAGGGTATTAGCCAAGTCATCTAAACAAACTCTGGCATCACCTCTTAACTCTGTTGTGGGTGCATGACAGAGAACAAAGAAGAAAAGGAGAGGATATGGTCAGGTTCTGCCCAAGTGAGCTGGCTCTATGGGGGACATAAAGCACAGGAGAGAGACTGCAGATATGCTTTGATATCTAAGGCGAAGTAAAACATGGCTAATCTAAGAGGTCAGGTTTTGAGTGAAGATTATAAGAAGCATGAGAAAGAGAACGAACATGTGAAATGTGTCTTCTGCTGAAAACTGAAAAAAATGTGGGAAGGATGAATTGAATTTACCTTCTCCACCACCTGGCATATAACAGACACTAAATCAATATTTATTACATCTAAATCATTTTTGACATATTTCAACACTTGTATGTATGAGACATTTTAGAAATTCATTTCCAAAAATTAACTCACCGTTAAAAATTTAACTCAAGAACTTTATTTTTGTGAAGTTTCTCTCTTTGGGCTTTTGTTCATAGACGCTTCTTAATAATATTACACTCTGAATATAGATCATGCAAACCTAGCTGTTTCTTATCCAAGGAAATATTGACCTATCTAAAGCTCTGCCTTAATATAGATATGCTTTACTCTTTCCTTTCCAAACTCAGATTATCTTGCAAGACAATCTTGACTAAGGGGTCTAGAGAAGTAAAGAGAGGTTCGTTTTCATGTGAAGAAATACTTTAGAAGCTTCTAAAAGTGAATTGCCCATTTTGCCTTTATCACAAATTAGTCAATGTTCATAAATTATAAGAATATCTTTTTACTCTCATAAAATTATGTTATCTCTATTTTCAGTATTACTTGGTGGAAAAATAGGAAAAATAACCACAAGACCAAAAAAAAAAAAAATGAGTAAATAGAAAATGAGTATTCAAAATAGAAACTACCACACTTGAGTGTTTATTGTATGCCAGTGGGTTGGGGCTGGTGCATGGGGATGACCCACAGAGATGTTATGGGGAGGGAGGTGGGAGGGGGGTCCATGTTTGGGAACACATGTAAGAATTAAAGATTTTAAAATTAAAAATGAAAAGAAAAAGAAAAAAAAAGAAAAATAAAGAAATTTAAATGCAAAGTTTTTTCGTCCAAGATCATCCAGTAAGCAAAAGACAGAGCAGACACTTGGGGCTAGCTGGTTTGAACCAAACCTTTCTTGTTTGCCACATTGGCTTTCCTCTAGAAGGCCCTGGAATAAGTGTATTCAAATATGGATCAGGAACAAAAAGAATGCTAGAGATTCCATTTTATGTGGTATTTTGTGAAAAACACATATGTGGCTACAGAAGCTGAAAGAAATAGGTCCAGCTGGTTAGCTTATGGGATTTTAAAATTGCATGTCTAAAAATGAAGTCAGCACATTTCCCCAAACCTTTTTTGCTATATGTCCTCTTCCTCCATGATAAATACCAGCAGTTACTGCATTTTAGAAGCAAAGACTAGAAAGTCATTTCTGACTCTTCCCCCACCTGTATCACCCTTTATATATACTGTAAATTACTATTCAGATTTCTTTAAGAATCCTCAAGCCTGGATACTTCTCATGATCAACACTTGATGTTGTTTAAAAAAAAATCATCACTTCTAGATTAGTACAGTAACAGCCCAGATGTCCCTCCCTTGTAGTGTTCTCAAGCTCAGCCCATCTCCATCCAATTCTTCATCCTGTAACTCAGAATGATTTTTTAATTGATTTTATCATGTGACTTCCCTATTTACAGTCCTTCTCAATTCCTCTCAGGTTAAAATCCAAATGGTGTAATAATGTATAACAAAGATGAAAGTGTACCTCACATTCTCTGGTATAGGAGAAGAATTAATTCAGTGGTTGCAGGCTGAAGATGACTAGTTCACGCTTGGAAATACTTAATTTGGGTGCTTATGGGATATACATTAGGAGATGTCCATCTGACATTTGGATATGTATCTTTAGATATATATATATATATCTTCACCAGTTCCTCCTCTCAAGAAAGAAACCAGGCCAATTTATTCATAGGAAAATACTAGTAACACTGTTATCACTTATCCCAAGAGCATTTCTTTGTATTAAACAACTCATTTATACATATAAATTAATTTCAAAACATCAAATCTCAAACAGAGCAGAGTTAAGTTGGACAGATATTTTTTAAGGGTAGGTCTCAGCCCGTCAAATCATGCTGCTTGTATATTTCATATATGCAGTAAGAGGTGCTGGTTTCAGAGAAACTGCTGGAAAACTCACTGTGGCTGAAACATGCAAATCAGTGCAGAATGTTTGCTGGGGGGTAAGTCAGAGCAATGCCACTGAGGAAGCCTATACATGCATATCTCATTGGTGACATCTTGAGCTCTGTTAATCAATTCCTATTTGAGATAAATGCATCTGCTTGTATCTCAAAAGGCTAGATTCACAGAACCGTGACTAAGATATTTCATGGATGCTCTCCAAGGACTTTAAAAGACAGAACGGCAGGAAATTTACTAAATCCATACGGCTAACCTGAAGAAAAGGTTAAGCAAAATTCAGAATCTTCCTTTACAGTCTGCAAATTTTGATAATGTCATAATTTTGTCTACCAGTTTCTAGAGCTGTGATTTATTGTAATGCTATGTTAACTGGACTAACACAAGGTGCTAATTCCTGTCCCAGAAAATAAAATATGCCAGCATTTTATTTCCCTGTTTAATAGTCCCCTCAAAATATTTAGGAAGTAGAGCTGAGGAAAAACAAACAAACAAACAAACAAAAACACCTGAGAAGACAACAGAGAATTATAGGACTTTTATTTAAAGGGAGGCAGTACAGAATTTGGCTCACAGTTATGCACAGAAGTCCTAAGGGCTATCTATGACATCTTTACCTCAGATTGTTTCTCTCCTAAATCATCTATAATAGAGGCCTGAGGCATTGTGAAGTAAACCCTGAAGCTCACTGCACACAGACTCTAAGGGATATCATTTTCATGGTTCGGTTAACAAGAGAAGTGAAACACGCCATTATTTGACTTACTTAAAATGTACCCTTTTCGTGTTTTAAGCTCTCCTATCCCATATATTTGCAATTATGGCCCTTAGCTTTCTCCTTGAAACTGTCCTCCTCTGCTTGTTTCTCCTCTTGTTCCCTATGACATTTTTTTACTCCATAGCTTCCAGCTATCCCTCAACCACAAAGGTAGTTGAAGCAACATCCAAAAATATGTGCTCCCAGGAGCTGTTAGTTCTGTGCTTAGAGTATAAAACTGGTCTCAAGCCTGAGTAATAACTGAATTCATGAATCTCAATTCCCAGATGACATTAATAGCAGCATAGAGCAGGAAGCAGAGTTATGTTAATTTCTGCAGGTAATGCGTGAAAGCAGATAGGGAAAGCTTGAAAGGTCAACATCTGCTGTCATGCAGGAGTGCTGCAAAATGTGATTGGCCAGTAAATGTCAACACCATGTTCTAAAATCTACATGCCACCCTTTGAATTTAATCTTAGCTTGCAGCCTGGCTAACAATCATGCAGCATGTTTCAAAAGTCCTTGAATTCTAAAATGGAATTGTATGATTGCATTCCCATGGCAATAAGACACCTGTAAATTACAAACTTGTCATTTAATCAGCATAAATGTAGGGAGTTTGTACAACTACTGTGAATTTTTTTCATAGCTATTTTCAGGGGAGGCTGAAGACCTCTTAATGATTATATACCATAACAGACTGCATGTCTAACTGTTGCCATGGTATTATGTACTTCTTTTCTTTTAAAGAAGTGACTGGAATGTAGCACAGATAATGAATCTAATTGATTGTCCTCTGCTCCACACAGATATGCTTGGTATTCTCTCCCTCTGTGCTCTTCCTTCTTTACACTCCATATTGGATTCACTGGTACACATTTGCTCAGTGACAAAAATGACTCTTATGAAGCAGCCCCCCCTTATAAAAAGAAATAAATATAAAAATGATCTGCTTTGAAAAATATCTATATCACAAAAGTGTATGGATAAAGACTATAGAAAAAAAATTTTACCTCTTCAACACAAACTGTCAGATTAATCAGTAAGGAGAAAGACAATACATATTTCTTTTTTTTTTTAAAGTAGTTTATAGTCTGTATACTCATAATGTCCAAGGTTATCATAAGAAGTTCTCTTCAATCAAATACTAAATGTGCTAGTGAATCTCAAACATTCCAGATATTCAAATTCAGTTAATTATCAGCAGCTTTGATAACTGGGTTTTTAGATTATGATTAATTATTATTGATGTGTATTTGCCAATTACAACACAAGCACAAAATTTAATACAATTGACTTTCACTCTCATAGTATTTGCAAATTGACCAAATAGAACTTTTATAAAAATGTTTTAGTTTGGGTAATTATTTTGAACGGAATCTTAAATTATTGGTTGAGTGTATAGTTTCATTTTGACTTCTATAAAAATGATGAGAAATAGATACATGTTAAAATATGTATTTTTCTTTCTCTTTTAAAGCAAGTAGATAAATATAGACACTTCCTGGGTTGCTGTTAGGTATATACAAGTTAGCTGAAACATAAATGACGTGCTCACATTTAATATGTCAGATGTACATGGTAGGGTTTACAAAAGTTAAGATTTTAAAAAGCCTGCTTTAAGGAGAAGAAGGAACTCAATATGGAAAATACTGCATTATTAGAAAGCTCTTTCATTTGATTGACAACTTAAAATACAAATCTAATGCTTGCCTGTGAACATGTGAAATGTCATTTCCTTCATTTTAGTGATATTACAGTGTGAAAGTTGAAGCACTGGTTTCAGATGTCCACCTTTAATTCTATTCACACACTTATGAAGCAGTCATACTACTGGGCACAATTTTTTACTTTCTTCCATGAACTAATCAAGCAGGTTTTTAATAATGCTAAGAAACCTATTAATCCAAGTGTGGAGATTAGAACAAGATGAACAAAATGAGCCATACTAGTTGTCTGTTGTCAGTTTATGTTACATTCAAGATTACTGACCAGTGAGGAATTTACCATCCTTCTACATTTAACCTAGAAGATATTATGGGTGTGTACACACACACACACACACACACACACACATATCTCAATACATACAGTTTTCCTTCCCTATGTTCAGTTTGTCACATGGAGAATTCACCCATGGATTTTTTGCAAACTGACTTGGCAAATATGAATTTTCAATGAAAGTAAATAAAGCACAGTGGCATGTCCTGTCACTCTTCCAAATGAAAAAGATACAAGTCCCATTAGTCACAAAAAGCAGCATAAGTACCATGACTTTGATTTTCCCTTTTTGCATCGTAAACACTGGAAGAAATTTTACTGAATGTGTGACTTTAAAAAAGAATTATAGGTAATCTGTTTTTAAAAAAGAATTATTAAAATCTGCCAGTTAAAAAAATCTGCCAGTTACTGAAATTGCCAAATATAGCTTCTATGTGTTCTTCCTTTGAAACTGAATGCTTACTAATAAAACTTGATCTGAAATATTTATAATGTAATGGTTTATTATACACTACCTTATACCTCATACATCTCCAATGTTTTCCTATATGCTAGTGATTCCTAAATTTGTACTTTCTTTTTTCAGCACCACCCTAAAGAAATCCATATCGAGATTATAGGAACCACATACTCACCATATACAAAATTATATGAGGAACTTTTCACCTCCTTTTCCTTCAGTCGTTCTCTGATTGATATTGACTTCACCTAAAACAGGAAAACTGGTATCATCTTGGCTCCCTTCCTTCTAGATCATTCCTAAAATATGAATGGTAGCAAATACTGACGTCTGAAACGCATCTGTAACTTGTCTCCCTTTCTCTTTCCTTCTGGACCAGTAGTCCAGAAACTACTGAGAGATGATGAGGATGATTGTCATTACAATAACCCCTGCAGATATGGGAAAGTAACCTCTAGGAAACAAACATTTTAATGATGTAAAAACCCTCTCCCAATTTCTGAAAAACTGTCACAAGGGCATGAAACTGTTAATAAGTACAATTAGACTACATGTTTATAATATGAAAAAGCAATGTAAAGTAAAGTACAGTCCCAATCCAGTAAACAAGTGCTAAATGAAGACACGGAGAGAAGGAAATATCCCAGGTTAAAGTCTCACTGTAGTCTTATTCAAAGTTCTTGAGTATTTTAAATCTAAAGACCAAAAAGTCATAACCTTGGCTATAACCTCAGTAGTCAATGACCATCATCTTATGGCTTCACTTCCTGGCATTCATGTTGAATATTTTACCAGCAGCTTTACAAATTTGGTTATCAGTTCAGTTCAGTCACTCAGTCGTTCCTGACTCTTTGCGATCCCATGGATTTGCTTATAAAATACAAGTAATTTTTTTTGTCTGGTTTTCTTAACACTCATTTCTTCCTTCTTTCCACTCATCATTCCTCTCCATCCTCTGAACTATGACTTTTCAGAAGAACCCTTCACCCATTACCTTCCTTTTGCTCCATCTCCCTTCCTTTGTAGCTGAGATTCTTTTGTTCTCTGCTAATGTTACACAGCATTCTGGGAGTATACCATAATAGAGAATATGGGATTCAGTTCAGTTCAGTCGCTCAGTCATGTCCAACTCTTTGCGACCTCATGAATCGCAGCACGCCAGGCCTCCCTGTCCATCACCAACTCCCGGAGTTCACTCAGACTCACGTCCATCGATGTCAGTGATGTCATCCAGCCATCAGATCTTCTGTCACCCCCTTCTCCTCCTGCCCCTAATCCCTCCCAAAATCAGTCTTTTCCAATGAGTCAACTCTTCGCACGAGGTAGCCAAAGTACTGGAGTTTCAGCTTTAGCATCATTCCTTCCAAAGAAATCCCAGGCCTGATCTCCTTCAGAATAGTCTGGTTGGATCTCCTTGCAGTCCAAGGGACTCTCAAGAGTCTTCTCCAACACCACAGTTCAAAAGCATCAATTCTTCGGTGCTCAGCTTTCTTCACAGTCCAACTCTCGCATCCATACGTGACCACTGGAAAAACCTTAATGAATAATATTTGCATTTATTGGCAATATCTAGATATAATACATGAGTTCAAAAACAGGCAGGAGTAGAATATATGTTGAAGCAAGAAGCCCTCTTGGCAGTTCATAAGGTAGATGGTGACAATAGCCATGAAATTAAAAGACGCTTACTCCTTGGAAGAAAAGTTATGACCAACCTAGACAGCATATTAAAAAACAGAGACATTACAAAGGTCTGTCTAGTCAAGCTTACGGTTTTTCCAGTAGTCATGTATGGATGTGAGAGCTGGACTATAAAGAAAGCTGAGCAATGAAGATTTGATGCTTTTGAACTGTGGTATTGGAGAAGACTCTTGAGAGTCCCTTGGACTGCAAAGAGATCCAACAAGTCCATACTAAAGGAGATCAGTCCTGGATGTTCATTGGAAGGACTAATGTTAAAGCTGAAACTCCAATACTTTGGGCACCTCATGCAAAGAGCTGACTCATTTGAAAACACCCTGATGCTGGGAAAGATTAAGGGCAGGAGGAGAAGGGGATGACAGAGGATGAGATGGGTGGATGGCATCACCGACTCAATGGACATGAGTTTGGATAAACTCTGGGAGTTGGTAGTGGACAGGGAGGCCTGGCGTGCTGTGGTTCATGGGGTCACAAAGTGTCAGACAGGACTGAGCGACTGAACTGAACTGAACTGATGATAGATGGATAGCTGCTTGTTCCACTATATAGACTAATGGCTCTTTTGTCAACACAACTTCTCAAGAGGAGAGAGTGAATGAGAGTTAAAACCAGAAATAGCTAAGCAGTGACACTGAGATTAGGCCATCCAGTCAGAGGACTGAGGTACTGTTTCCTTTTTTATTTTTTTTAATCTTATGTGTGTGTGTGTGTTTCCTCTTTTAAAATGACATGAAATTTAAGGAGAGTTGTGGAGAAGGCAATGGCACCCCACTCCAGTACTCTTGTCTGGAAAATCCCATGGATGGAGGAGCCTGGTGGGCTGCAGTCCATGGGGTCGCAAAGAGTCAGACACGACTGAGCTACTTAACTTTCACTTTTCACTTTCATGCATTGGAGAAGGAAATGGCAACCCACTCCATTGTTCTTGCCTGGAGAATCCCAGGGATGGGGGAGCCTAGTGGACTGCCTTCTATGGGGTTGCACAGAGTTGGACACGACTGAAGTGACTTAGCAGCAGCAGCAGCAGTATTAGTTGAACAGTTCATAACACATCTACTTCTTTGAAACTCAGTTCAGTTTGGTTGCTCAGTCTTGTCCAACTCTGTGTGACCCCATGAACTCCAGCATGCCAGGCCTCCCTGTCCATCACCAGCTCCTGGAGTTCACCCAAACTCATGTCCATTGAGTCAGTGATGCCATCTCATCCTCTGTCATCCCCTTCTCCTCCTGCCCCCAATCCCTCCCAGCATCAGGGACTTTTCCAATGAATCAGCTCTTTGCATGAGGTGGCCAAAGTACTAGAGTTTCAGCTTCACCATCAGTCCTTCCAAAGAACACCCAGGACTGATCTCCTTTAGAATGGACTGGTTGAATCTCCTTGCAGTACAAGGAACTCTCAAGAGTCTTCTCCAACACCACAGTTCAAAAGCATCAATTCTTCAGTGCTCAGCTTTCTTCACAGTCCAACTCTCACATCTATACATGACCACTGGAAAAACTATAGCCTTGACTAGATGGACCTTTGTTGGCAAAGTAATATCTCTGCTTTTTATTATGCTATCTAGGTTGGTCATAACTTTTCTTCCAAGGAGTAAGTGTCTTTTAATTTCATGGCTGCAGTCACCATCTGCAGTGATTTTGGAGCCCAGAAAAATAAAGTCAGCCACTGTTTCCATTGTTTCCCCATCTATTTGCCATGAAGTGATGGGACCAGATGCCATGATCTTATTTTTCTGAATGTTGAGCTTTAAGCCAACTTTTTCACTCTCCTCTTTCACTTTCATCAAGAGGGTTTTTAGTTCCTCTTCACTTTCTGCCATAAGGGTGGTGTCATCTGCATATCTGAGGTTATTGATATTTCTCCCAGCAATCTTGGTTCCAACTACTATTTATAAAATAATCCTATAGAAGATGAATAGAATAAGTGATGACAGCAACACCAACATTGAACTGAAAGAAGGAACCTGGGTATATTTCTTACCTTTTAAGTATGTCATTCTAAAAAACCTAAGAAGTTAGTTAAAATCCACAGTCTGGAATGATATTTCTTTACTCAGAATATGTTGAAGGGTCATTCACTTTTTTGTATTTTCTTTGTTAGCTTATTACTTATTTTCCTATTTATTAAACAGAATATTAAATGTATTTATAAAATAAATTTTGATAGTGTACAGTTTCATTGTCAAATATCTCTTATACAAACATCCACAAACGTGTGGACATGCTAGCCTAAATATGAAGGAGGAGCAGTGATCTTTGATGAAACTATCAAAGTGCTATTAGCTATGCGTTTAACCTGCTGCAGTAGCTATATGTTTAATCTGCTGCAGTTTAGAACCATTTTCAAGAATCCTGTTCCTTTCCTCATCCAGCAGAGAAGATTGAACGGGTCTCCTAACTCTACTGATGATAAGAAGGCACAGATAAACCGGAGAAGTCATGCTTGCCTTTAGGGATTCACCTGGTAAATTGCTGCTTAAAGAGTGCTGTCAATAAGTTAACTTCTTCACTGTTGGAAGCAATTCTCTACTGGCAGTGAGATGGACAAGATGACCTAATAGATCTTTTTTCATCTCAAGATCCAATGTTTCTTGTCAAGAAATTGTGATTAGAGAATAGAAACAGTGTTTAGGGCCTGTCCACAAATTTTTAACTTTAAAAGAACTTCATTTTAATATGTTCTTCTTTTTGTGAACTAAAAGAAACTTAAAATCTCTAAAAGCAAGCTTCCTTTACTTATATATTGCATTGCTGTATTTATTTGTTTAAGTAATGATAATGATTAAGAGATATTCTAGGACTTAAATTTATAGGATAACAGTTCCCTCTTGCCCCCCTTTTTTCCTCCTAACATCTACTTTACCTGAAATGGAAGACTTTTCCTCTTCCGTTTCTATACCTTGTAGTCAGCAGAGAGATACAGTGGATTTGTTGAAAGCACAGACTTTGAAAACAGGTTGTGTTTATAGTCCTACCATCTATTAACTATATGACACTAGACAAATAACACCATCCTCCCTTATGGAGATTTTAGGTTGGTGCAAAAGTAACTGTGACTTTTGCAATTGTTGAAATTTGCCATTTGCCATTGAAATATGTTCTAAATTAAATATGGTTATGTTATACATCACTTTAATGTGCATTTCTTGCTTTAAGTTCTTTTTGTTATTGAATTATCACTTGCTGCTTATTTTATATTTATTTTAGACTATGAAAATGATATTAAATGAAAAACACATTCAAGTGATTTTCTTATTTGAGTTCAAAATGGGTCATAAAGCAGTGGAGGCAACTCACTCCACTGGCCATCAGCAACAACACATTTGGCCCAGGATCTGCTAAGGAACATATAGTGCAGTGGTGGTTCAACAAGTTTTGCAAAGGAAACAAGAGTCTTGAAGATGAGGAGTGTGGTGGTCAGCCATCAGAAGTTGAGAACGACAATTGAGAGCCATCATTGAAGCTGATACTCTTCCATATTCACAAGTAGTTGCCAAAAACTCAATGTCTATCATATTACAATTGTTTGGCATTTGAAGCAAATTGGAAAGGTGAAAAAGCTCAAAAACCTGGTGCCTCATGAGCTGACGGCAAATCAAAAAAATCATCAATTTAAAAGTAATTAACCTCCAATTAAAATAAATAAATTTAAAAAAATAAAGTGTCATCTTCTCTTATTCTACACAACAGTGAACGACTTCTTGATCTGATTGTGACATGCAACAAAAAATGGATTTTATGTGACAATCAACAATGACCAACTCAGTGGGTGGACCAAAAAGAAGCTCCTAAGCACTTCACAAAGCCAAATTGGGCCAAAAAAAAGTCACAGTCACTGTTTGGGGATCTGCTTTCCATCTGATCCACTACAGCTTTCTGAACCCTGGTGAAACCTTTACATCGAGAAGTGTGCTCAGCAGATCAATGAGATGCACCAAAAGCTGCAATCCCTGCAGCTGGTATTGGTCAACAGAAAGGGCCCTGTTCTCCTCCATGACAACACCTGACTGCACATTGAACAACCAGTGCTTCAAAAGTTGAACGAATTAGGTTACAAAGTTTTGGCTCATCCACCATATTCACCTGACCTTTTACCAACCAACTACCACTTATTCAACCAACTTGACAACATTTCATGGGGAAAATGCTTCCCCAAACACAGATTTTTATGTACAGGAATAAGCAAACTTATTTGTTGTTGGCAAAAATGTGTTGATTGCAATGGTTTCTATTCTGATGACTAAAGATGTGTTTGAGCCTAGTTACAATGATTTAAAATTCATGGTCCGAAACCATAATTACATTTGCACCAACCTAATAATAGCAGCACCTACCTTATGGGACTGTTGTAAGAGTAAAATTAGTTAATTTATGTAAAACCTTTAGAAAGATACCTGACAAATGCTAAATATTACATGAGTGTTTGCTTCTCTGTTGGGTCTTCTGTGTCAGGCAGGATCTTTGTTCCATCATGTGGGATCTTTCATTTTGGCACATGGATTCTCTCGTTGTGGTGGGGGGCTGAGTGATTATGGTGCATGGGCTTAGTTGTTCTGGGACATGTGGGATCTTAGTTCTCTGACCCAGGATCAAAACTGGCATCCCCTGCATTGCAAGGTGGGTTCTTTACCACTGAATCACCAGGGGATTCCCAGCAGTTCTTATTAAATGCACTATTCTTTAGAGTGTTATTCTTTAATTACAAACACACACACACACACATATATAAAAAATGTATATATATAATGTATATATAGTGTGTATATATATAAAATGTGTGTGTGTATATATATATATATATATACATACACACATACATACACATATACATATCAGTTTCAGAAGTAATGCCATGTTAGATGAATAACAGTAGTTTTGCATTATCCTAAGTTATGGATGGTAATATTGGAGAAATAGGGAAGTTGCAAATCTTAGGACTTTGTAATATGAACAATGAAGTTATCTTGCCTGCTAAGGGACATGTGTATGCCACCATTCCTTCTCTTGTATCATGGTACTTCTCAAAAACTGCGGATAATGTTATTTGAAACATTGATGTTGAGAATAAACAAGATCCAATTGGCTTTAAAAGATTATATTTTGAAGAGTTTGGTGGATACATTTTAATTAAATTAATACACAATTTATAATGATTTACAAGAACTTTCCACACTTCCACTAATTAAATTCAGTTGACTAGCAGAACTGAAACTTCATTTCCTCTCTGAGTCCTTCCTCACTGGCTCTAGTAGAAATGTGGCTTGGATTGCATTCTCAGACTTTACTAATCCTCAAGGGCATAATTTATGCATGGTGTAATCTTATTTAGGGGCTAAGCTTCTCATTCATTAGACTGTGAACCACTTTCGTGTAGTAACTTTTTCTTAATCTGTGTAATTCATAGAATCCAATACACTGCTTGGTGTAGAATAGGTTTCCAGTAAGTATTTGTTGAATAAGTGCATGAGGAAATGTTATCTGCCACTTACAATTGACATTTTAAACCACTCATTCCCTCAATAGAATGTTAGCATGGTTCTCATTCCTCACTCCTCATATTATTGAGACAAAAAAGTTAAATGGCAGCATATAACTTACTAAATACGAATTTATGTTACAGAACTGGAACCTGTCTTTTAGGTTCTTCAAATGCAACATAAATTCACATTTTTAATGTATTAAAATGTCTGTTTAATCCTGGAAGGAATTTCTGTTGCTGCTATATAATTTTGTCTTGTAAAATCTCTTGTTAAAATGATTGAATGAGCAATCTGGTTATATATGGACAAAGTCAAACTGTCATTAAATGTATTTCATGATACATAAAGTATATCAAATGCATAATTTCTGTTTTCACTGAGTTTCCTGTATTATTAATGACCGTGAGTTTACTACAGCCTATAATTATTTTGCTTACTCATTTGAAAGACAAAATTATAAGAAAGATTGTACTCATCTAGAGTCTCTTCCCCTTTAAACACTAAAAGAATGGTCCTTTGAAGATGCTGATAAAGAATTAACATATATCTACATTCCGTCTTTCGGAGAAGGCAACGGCACCCCACTCCAGTACTCTTGCCTGGAAAATCCCATGGAAGGAGGAGCCTGGTGGGTGGCAGTCCATGGGGTCGTGAAGAGTCGGACACGACTGAGCGACTTCACTTTGACTTTTCACTTTCATGCATTGGAGAAGGAAATGGCAACCCACTGCAGTGCTCTTGCCTGGAGAATCCCAGGGATGGGGGAGCCTGGTGGGCTGCTGTCTCTGGGGTGGCACAGAGTCAGACACGACTGAAGTGACTTAGCAGCAGCAGCACATTCTTTGTTAGGAAGAAAGCAAATTTCAAAATAAGGAGAGACTTGGTTGAGGACAATTTCTCTACACAGAGAATTCTTTCCAGTTCAAGTATTTGAGAAAGAGAGAGAGAGAAAAAAAAAAAAAAAATGCCTGAGAAAAATCTTCCTATCTTTGTACCTAAGGAAATAAAGTTAACCACAACAGTCACCTCATCCTGTAACTTCTCTCGAATATTCCATTCATAGGTTCATCTTGTAGGTGGACTGTTTTCCCTCATTTTCATTCTTTCCACAGATTCTTTTTTAGCCTCTGATTCCCTATTGATATCTATTGAAAAGTGCACAACTGCAATTTTAACATTAAATTTCTCTGTCTCTTCTCATTGATCCAAAGCTATACGGCAAGTCAGTGGAGCAAAGTGAGTTTAATTCTTCCCTTGGCTTATTTATCTTCATTCTTCATCAACAGCAGCGGTTACAAAACACAGCACCTCAATCCTCCTTTTGATATAATTAGATGAGTAATTCTTATGAAGATCTACTTATTATCGATTCCTTTCAACTTTTCATCCTTTTCCCCATTCTCACTGCATCCCACTTCACTCCCCCCAAAGTTAGCCACAGCAGAAGTGGGACATCTGCTCAAAAACATTAGATTGCTAATGATTCTTTTTAACATCTGTTACACTGCTACCGAACAGTTGTTGTTTCTTTAAGGAGGCTCAAGGGACAAGACCTCTGTCACCTTAGTAGTGGGTACTTTTTGAAAGTAGTAAACCCTATGCCTTTGGGAGCTTTCCAAAAGTGCTATTGTATACATGCATAAACTTAATGCTTCCGGTCTTAGATTTCTTCTTTTTCTGTGGCAGTATTTTTGATTAAAGTAATGTGTCTGGTTGTTGTAATACTTGATAGCTCTTTTCTTCTGTCTTCTCATTCCATTGCTCATTACAGTGGTACTTTTAAAAAGAAATGCTATTAAGTACAAAACACAAAACATATCTCATATCTCCTATTGAATTGGATGTGAGCTTTCTATCAAAAAATATTCAAATAGGCTTTGATACCAACAACTCAATCTGTATGATAATTCACAATAAAGAAATGACTTGAGAGTGTGGGCTGGGATCAAATTCTTGATTTTCTTTTTAGCAAATGCATGTTTATTTATTTACAAATACTTTACATAAGAAGAAATAAAAATGGACTTCTTTTCAATGTGTCTTCCCAGGGTACTCTGAAAATACTCTCCTGTCCTCATGGTGCAAAAAATGTCTCACACATTCAGACCACAGGGGCCAGAAATTACTGGTGGGACAAAATGTTGCTTGTATAAAAATTACAGCTTTGGTAATTCAAAATAGCGGTGAAAAATGTAAAAGTACTTTTAGGAAGTCAGGCATGGCCATAAAAGAAATGGTATCTGAAATGGATCTTAAAATAAACATGTGGTGATTTTTTTTCTAATCCATTTTCCATGCAGTTTTAGATTAAGGCAAATCTAATATCTAAGGGAGTTGTCACTTGATTTTTAATTATTAGTTGATCTGTTCTATATACGAATGTGTATAGACAGATATATAACAGATAACAGACGAATGGCTAGCTCTCACATATTCTACCCAGACTTGCTATTTCCCATTGTCTTTCATCTGCAGAAAGCCCTATTGCAACCCCTGGTGGATGAATCAATTATAATACTAGGTAAAGTAACCTAATATCTTTATAGGAATTTATCTAACTGTAAAGAATATCTTTTATTTCACAAAAAATAATCAAAACACTAATATAAATGATGCAAAATGGAGGTTATTTTTCCTCTGACATCTTGAGACAAATATTGGGTTCTTCCTTTAACCACCTTAGGAAAATCCAGGTGAAAACCAACAGTAAATATCACATTAACTCAACTACTTAGTTTCTTCCACTTTTGACTGTTCACTTAGCTGTAACGAGGAGGATCCAAGGGCTCTGGTAGTTTGCTAAGGAGTTTATTTGTAACAGTAAATCATCTGTAATTTGCTGCAGTTTACAGATTAGTCTAGTACAAGTTTCCTCTGGGATGTGTAATGCAATTTTATGTCAGGACATGGAATTTAAGAGCTAAGTGTCTATATGTGTGTGTTTTTCTTTTTCCTTCTTTCTCAAATATTTTTCAGTAAGTAATACATTACCTGATAAGTAATTGGGATTTTAAAATGTAAATAATAGATGTTAATTGTCATAAGAGAAATAGCAATACAGCTTAAACAGATCATGCATTCATGTAAAAAGTAGCACTAAAAGAGACTTTAGAATAAATCAAAATATGACAATAGTATTCTTTTGTGGCTAATTCTATATGAGATTCCCTGACTCCAGGACCATCATGTTTTTCAAAACTGTGCTTTATAATTGAGTTTTTACTTAGTTATATAAAATGAGATTCCTGTGAAAGTGCAAGTTACTCAGTCATGTCTGACTCTTTGCAATCCCATGGACTATACAGTCCATGGAATTCTCCAGGCCAGAATACTGGAGTGTGTAGCTGTTCCCTTCTCTAGGGAATTTTCCCAACCCAGGGATCAAAACCAGGTCTTTCACATTGTAGGCAGATTCTTTACCAGCTGAGCCACCAGGGAAGCCCTGTATAGAAAGTTTAAATACCTAGACATTTCATTATATCACTTAAACTTTACTTTTTAAGATATGATGGTAATATTTTTCATTAAAATGAATATAAACCTCACTGCACAGTCTGTCTCCACCATTTCACACAAACTTTAAGCGAAGAACCATTCTAGCTTCTATCCAGTGAGGTGCATCATATAAAAAAATGGGAGATTTCAAGACAATCCAACAAAGTCTGATTGCCAGGCTGTATCAATATCTTGAGTTCATGGTTTCCAAAACCTCTCTTCCTTCCTCTCTTCCTTTGTTCCCTCCTTTTCTTTCCTTCCTTCCTTCTCTTTTTTTCTTTTTACATGTTAATGTATCTGAAATTTAGATGAATCTTACAATTAATGATGGATCACACTTTAATAAATAATATTTTTCTTAATTGACACAAAAGACTGACACATCCTATTATTGATGTCACCTTAGGGCCAATAAACGTGATAAGTAGGTACCAAAGAACACGTTAAATTTTCAAAGAACCAGATGGTCAGTTTATGTATAATGCACTTTGCTATGCTTAGTCGCTCAGTCATGTCTGATTCTTTGCAACCGCATGATCGGTAGCCTGCCAGGCTCCTCTGTCCATGGGCTTCTCTAGGCAAGAATACTGGAGTGGGTTGCCATTTCATCCTCCAGGGGATCTTCCTGACCCAGGGATCGAACCCACATCTCCTGCATTGCAAGCAGATTCTTTACCATCTGAGCCACTAAGAAAACCCAAGAATACTGGAATGGGTAACCTATCCCTTCTCCAGAGGATCTTCCTGACCCAGGAATTGAACTGGGGTCTCCTGCATTGCAGACAGATTCTTTACCAGCTGAGCTACCAGGAAAGCCAATTTTTTTTTTTTTGTAGTATTGTTCAAAACATTAACAATTTATAAAACAAACTTGCTTAAAAATTATGATCTTTCCATGCATTTTTATAATAGAATATCTGAAATTGCTTGGTATATGGTCTAGTGGTATTTCATTATGTAAATATATTTTATCCATATATCTCAATTTTTTAAAAAAATTCACCCAGTTAAAAAAATATTTCTTAATATATAAATGTAACATTCTTTTGGACTTTAAAGAGCAAACTTTATGCGTGAGATTTATGCTTTTTTTTTTTTTTTTACATTTCTTTACATCCATTTAGCAAAGCATCAATTCCATGGCTTTAGGTACTACTTTATTTTTCCTACCATTGTTATCATTAGAGATAAAATTGGAAAAAAAAAAAAAAGAAGAACAAGTAAGTCATGTGTTTCTAAATTTGTTATATATTCAGAACTCAGTAGAATAAAAAGACTAGCTTGGGTAAAAGTTTTCATAAAATCTAACATTAGTAGCAATGAGAAGCGTGCCATCCATTAGCCCATTCTTTTTTTCATATGCAGCAGGAGACAGGAAGAAGAAATTGGCAAGCCAACTTATGCGTTTTCTCAATCTCTGTATCATTCAAGGAGTATGGCAGCCCTTTCCATTTAGCACCAGTCTGGATCCCATGAGTGTCACTGTTACCTTGGTATCTCTCAACCACTTTGCAATATCTAATCTTGCTAACCTAAGGGTCAGATACTCTATCTCAAAGGACACTTATGTGTTTGTGTATATTTACAGCCTTAACATAAACACATAATATTGGCAAGTTTGAATTCAGTATTTCACAGTGAATCCAATAATCACATACCACACAAAGCATAACTAGTATAATCTGTTCGGATGCAAAGCAAGACAAAACAACAGAACTGAATGCTATAGCCCTGTATTGTATTTATTCTAGAATAAGCAATATTTAAAAACTCACTTTAATCATCCAGCTCCTTTGAAAGGTGATGATCATTATGTATTTTTGTGGTATTGTTTAATTTGTTGTTCCCATTTACACAGCTGCCTTCATTACTATGCAGATATAAAATGACAGGAAAAAAATTATGGAGGGAGGCTATCTTCAAAATCTTCATTAGTAGAGAGAATTAGTAATATTCATTATCATCTGTAAAAAATGAGGAATGTTTTAGTACAGCTTAGGTTCAAATGGTTTACTTATAGTCCCTAAAATGCAGTTTGGAAAAGGCATTAAGTTTGGCAAGGAATAAAGGAGAGAAAGAAATAGCTAATAGACCACTTTCTTCATCGATATTTGCTATATTTGATCCTCAGATGTTAGTGAAAAGACATTCCAGATCTCAAGGAATGCATATTAGCAACAAAGAATAAATAACCAATGTTATTTCATTCAAGTTTAAAGCAAGCCTGTTTTATGTCTTTGTTCACACTGAACTGGAGGGAGAGAGAAAAAAAAAAAGCAAAGGCCAGTTCTTAAGCCAGTCAAACGTTTTACTCCCACCTTGTGGCAATGTGCTGCATGGCTAGTTTTCCAAATTGGATCCCTTCAGAATTTTGGTAAAAATGACTTAGTTTCCTATTCTCTTGACCACTGATGAAAATAAGATTGATTAGGTAAGGGGCTTTGTGATTCACCAAATGCTGAGGTCTGTAATGCAGGACTTCTGCAGCATACAAATCAGCAAAGAGTGATGTGAACTGTGCTGCAGAATAAATAGGCTGCTTTCTCTACCTCGGATGTAAAATTTGAAGAAATTCCACAGACTCTTCTTTTTTGACTGACTACGCTAACATGCTTTGTACATCAACATTCAAGATGCTCTTAAATATGAAAACTATTTCACAAACCAACTTTAGAGTGTTAACAGAGGCACAACTTCTTGTTGTTTTTTTTTTAGCATTAAAAAATATACAAAGAAACATGTATGATACCTATTAAAAATAGACCACACAAATTTTCTGCAGAAGTATAACATAGAACTCAAATGCTTATATATGCAATTTTTCCTCTATTTCCTTTTTATTTCTGTATATTGAGAAATGCATGGAAGAGATAAACTTGGTTGGTAGGTTAGAGAAATAGATCTGAGGATATTTATTCCTTAGGTTCCTTTTTACTCCACAGTTAACGACCTCATACTTTCAGTGAAAACTACCTGGTCAAATTCTTCTCTCCCAGATTGATTTTTACTATCTGCCTAATTGAGTTTAACATCCACCTTTATTAGAAAGAACACTCAGCTTCTCTCAGCTAGAATGAAACAAAAGCATCTTAGTTTCAGGGTAAAACAACCTTGGACTCACAAACTCGCTCCCACAGCCAGGGGCTTCTTCAGAAACATCTCTGAGTCCTGACCCATTGGGTATCAACGTGGCCTGGTAGTTTCTGGAGATGAACAGCTCTATATTTTTCAAAAACTCTCCTCACCAAAAGCTTTGCTGGCCTCAACCCAATTTAATCTGTGACTGACAGCCTTTGTCTATCTAAAGCTTACCATTTCCTTCAAACTTACCAAGTATGAGTTTAGGGACATATAATTAACTATGTCTTATTGTTTTAGAAATATAGGAAAGTATGAGTACAGAGTTAGCCTAATTTATGAAACAGAGTTCTTAAGTGATTTGAAATTGGATATTCCCTCTTTTAAAAGTGCTAAAAAACAAATCTGCTAAAACTCTCTTTATTATTTGTAAGATATTAAATGATTCATTTATGTATCTGTGTGTGCATATATGTATACATGGATATACAACACATATACAAACACATACATATATATGCTTTTATTCCTCCCAATTTTTGAGGATCACAGCTAATAAAACTGCTGTGATTTAGGCCTATTTCAGACTTCAGTGTCTGGATCAGAAATAAACTTTATTCTTCATCCAGGTATCTGCAACTTTTTTTGTCCCTTAAAAATAAATGATAGAGATGAGTTTTACTACCTAATTGTTATTCACTACAAATTAATGTGTATCAAATCACAAAAATTACTAACATGATTATTCTTTTCTTTAAAAACAAATTGTAGCCATTTAAAAATACCTGACTAGAAAGTCCTTCCAAGTTTATAACGTTTGTTTCAAGATACCAACCACATAGCTATATAAATTGAAGATGTCCAGGGATTAAATCATATACAAAAGTCTCTAAGATCCACTTTATTTTGTTAATACATGTAATATTAACTTCTACACAACTTGTTTCTCAATTCCTAGGAACATATAGAAGTGCTTTTCTATTAAATATCTCTAGAGACAGAAAAATATATATACCTCCTATTTTTTTCTCTTAACACTAGTTTCTTTTGTATGTGAAGGGGACTTTTTTTTTTTTTTTTCTCTGCAAAACAATTGTTTTGAGTTAGAAGCTACTCACTCTGTGTATCTCTCCTCATACTCTCCACCTGCATCCTCATCTGAATGTCTCATCTGGGAAAATTCAAGTTTTGTTTATTGATGTTACATTCATAACTGACTGCATGTTAAACCAGCCTGCCATCCCTTTAGGAGGTAAACTGCAGTAATAAATGAAGTTGAAATTCTTTATTCCTCATCTGGCACAAGTCATTAGTTTTCCTAGGTAGGAGGTATTTGCAAGGTAGCATTCCAACCTTGATTTTCTCTTTTTTCTGAAGTCCTAACTTTTTTTATTGTGAAATTTTCTTCATTTACTGTATTCTATTTAAAATTAAATCTTAGGAGTTCCACAGAAAGCTTATGAAAATATATATTTTTTCTTTTACTTTGGGTCACATGCCCAAAGAAGATTGATAATTGCAAAGTTGCTAGTAAATAAAAAGTATCTTTATCTTTTAAATATTCAAATAGTAAAACATCTCTGAATCAGATCGGGCATACTCTGAAATGGCAAGAATATGCTCCTTATTTCTGATCAGAAAAAGAGTTTAGACTTAAAAAATCGCTGACATTGAAAAGCTGAATTTTATCTTTATACTCTTATATAGATATAATAATCACATAATGCAAGATAATTACTGATAGTTTTGTATGACTAAATATATTACCTTCAATTTTTATGGTTAAACGTAAAGAATATGTCATTGTAGAAAAACTGGAGAATGAGCACACGAAAGTGCACAGTAGCAGCAATGAAATTATAACCTAGAGAAAAGCACTGTTGTGATATTAAACCATTGTGGATGAGACTTTGTCAGGCTTAGTTAGTGCTTTCTGGAATCTGTTGCCCTGACAGATTTTAAAAAGTCATTTTGATTTAGTTAGAGGAGAGAATAAAGTCCCATTATCCTGTGAGTTCAAACTGGCTACATGTTTGTTAACTGTCTACTGTGAGGTAGAGGGGGTGTCTACTCCATGTTATATAATTTACTAACAATAGCACAGAAACATATGCATACATACACAAATCCCATTGTAACCTACTCTAACTAATTTAGTGGTATTATGGACTACACATCTGTGTTCCTCCACCCCAAATTCATATGATGAAACCTAACCCCAATGATAATATTTGAAGTTAGGGTCCTTGAGAAATATGTTTTCATGAAGTCTCACGAGTAGAACTCTCATGATGAGATCAATGCACTTATAAAAAAGAAGATTAGTCTCCCCACTTCACCTCCCACAATTTAGGATACAACAAGGATATGTTATTTGTTGTTCAGATGCTAAATTGTGTCTGACTCTTTGCAACCCCAGGGACTGCAACACTCCAGGCTTCCCTGTCCTTTAGTATCTCCCTGAGTTTGCTCAAACTCATGTCCATTGAGTCGATGATGCCATCCAACAATCTCATCCTCTGTCACCTCCTTCTACTGCCTTCAATCTTTCCCAGCATCAGGGTCTTTTCCAATGAACTGGCTCTTCGCATCAGGTGGCCAAAGTATTGGAGCTTCAGCATTAGTCCTTCTAATGAGTATTCAGGGTAGATTTCCTTTCAGATGGACTGGCTTGATCTTGCTGTCCAAGAGACTCTCAAGAGTCTTCTCTAGCACCACAATTCAAAATCATCAATTCTTTGTCTCTCAGCCTTCTCTATGGTCCAACACTCACATCCATACATGACTGCAGGAAAACCCATAGCTTTGATTATATGGACCTTTGTCATCAAAGTGATGTCTCTGCTTTTTAATATGCTGTCTAGGTTTCTCAGCTTTTCTTCCAAGGAGCAAACATCCTTTAATTTTGTGGCTGTAGTCACATCTGCAGTGACTTTAGAGCCCAAGAAAATAAAGTCTGGCATGTTTCTACCTTTTCCCCATCTATTTGCCATGAAGTGTTGGGACCAGATGCCATGATCTTAGTTTTTTGAACATTGAGTTTCAAGCTGGCTTTTTCACTCTCCTCTTTTGCCCTCTTCAAGAAGTTCTATAGTTCCTCTTCAGTTTCTTTCTTTAGAGTGGTATTATCAGCATATCTGAGGTTGTTGGTAATTCCCCCAGCAATCGTGAATCCAACTTGAGAATCATCCAGCCCAGAATTTCATATGATGTACTCTGCATGTAAGTTAAAGAAACAGAGTAACAGTAAACAGCCTTGATATACTCCTTTGCCAGTTTTGAACCAGTTGTTGCTCCATGTCCAGTTCTGACTGTTGCTTCCTAAACTGCATACAGGTTTCTCAGGAGGCAAGTAAGGTGGTCTGTTAGTCTCATTTCTTTAAGAATTTTACACAGTTTGCGGTGATCCACAGTCAAAGGCTTTCACATAGTTAATGAAGCAGAAGTAGATCTCTGTGTGTGTGTGTTTCTGGAATTCCCTTGATTTCTCTATGATCCAACAGATGCTGGCAATTTGATCTCTGCTTCTTTTGCCTTTTCTAGATCCAGCTTGTAAATCTGGAAGTTCTCAGTTCATATACTGTTGAAACCTAGCTTGAAGGATTTTGAGCATTACCTTGCTAGCATGTGAAATGAGCACAAATGTAAGGTAGCTTGAACATTCTTTGCCATTTCCTTTCTTTGGAGTTGGAATGAAAATCCCTTTTCCACTCCTGTGGCCACTGCTGAGTTTTCCAAATTTGCTCACATACTGAGTGAAGCACCTTAACAGCATCATCTTTTAGGATTTGAACTAGCTCAGCTGGAATTCCATCACCTCCACTAACTTTGTTCATAGTAATACTTTCTAAGGCTCACTTGGCTTCACACTCCAGAACGTCTGACTCTAGGTGAGTGACCACACCATCGTGGTTATCCGGGTCATTAAGATCTTTTTTGAGTAGTTCTTCTGTGTATTCTTGTCACCTCATCTTAATCTCTTCTACTTCTGCTATGTCCTTGCCTCTTCTGTCCTTTATTGCACCCATCTTTGCATGAAATATACCCTTAGTATCTCCAATTTTCTTGAAGAGGTATCTGGTCTTTCCTATTCTGCTGTGCTCCTCTATTTCTTTGCATTGTTCACTTAAAAGGATTTTCTTATCTTGCCTTGCTATTCTCTGGAACTCTGCATTCAGTTGGTTATATCTTTCCCTTTGTCTTCTGCCTTTCACTTCTCTTCTTTTCTCAGCTATTTATGTGGCCTCCTCAGACAACCCTTTTGCCTTCTTGTATTTCTCTTTCTTGGGGGTGGTTTTGGTCACCATCTCCTTTATAATGTTACAAACCTCCATCCGTAGTTCTTCACGTACTCTGTCTAGCAGACCTGATCCCTTGAATGCATTTGTCACCTCCAATATATAATCATAAGGAATTTAACTTAGGTCATACCTGAATGACCTAGTGGTTTTCCCTGTTTTCTTCAATTAGATCTTAGTCACTGTCAGCTCCAGTCTTGTTTTTGTTGACTGTATAGAGTGTTTCCATCTTTGACTGAGAAGAATATAGTCAATCTGATTTTGGTATTGATCATCTGGTGATGTCCATATGTAGAATCATCTCTTGTACTGTTGAAAGAGGGTGTTTACTATGACCAATGCATTCTCTTGGCAGAACTCTGTCAGCCTTTGCCCTGCTTCATTTTGTACTCCAAGGCCAAAGTTGCCTGTTACTCCAGGTTTTTCTTTACTTCCTACTTTTGCATTCCAATCCCTATGATGAAAAAGACATATCTTTTTGGTATTCATTCTAGACAGTCTTGTAGGTCTTCATAGAACCATTTGACTTCAACTCCTTTGGCATTAGTGATTGGGGGCATAGACTTGAATGGTTTGCCTTGGAAATGAACTGAGATCATTCTGTCAATTTTGAGACTGCGCCCAAGTACTACATTTCACACTTTTTTGTTGTCTATGAAGGTTATTCCCTTTCTTCTAAGGGATTATTACCCACAGTAATAGATATAATGGTCATCTGAATTAAATTCTCCTATTCTGGTCCATTTTAGCTCACCAAATCCTAAAATGTCATTATTCACTCTTGCCATTTCCTGCTTAACCACATCTGATTTACCTTGATTCAAGGACCTAACATTTCAAATTTTCTATGCAATATTGTTCCTAAAGCATTGGAATTCACTTTCACCATCAGACACATCCACAACTGAGCTTTGTTTCCACTTTGGCCCAGCTTCTTCATTTTTTCTGGAGCTACTTTTCCTCTCTCCCCAGTAGCATATTGGATACCTACTGACCTGGGGAGCTCATCTTCCACTGTCATATATTTTTGCCTTTTCATACTGTTCATGGAGTTCTTGAGGCAAGGACACTGAACTGGTTTGCCATTCCCTTCTCCACTGTGCCATGTTTTGTCAGGACTCTCCACCATGACCCATCCATTTTGGGTGGCCCTGCACTGCATGGCTTATATTTTCATTGATATGTAATCCATGACATCATTTTGGTTAGCTTCCTGTGATTCTGGTTTTTGTTTTGGAGGCTGTGAAGTTGTTTTATGTCAACTAGGAAGAGATCTCTCATCACTTACTCTGCCAGCACACTGACTTTGGAATTTTCAGCCTTCAGAACTGTGAGAAATAAATGTCTATTGGTTAAGCCTCCCAGTATATGGTATCTTGGGTGGTGTAAGCCCAAATTCACCAAGATAAATGGTATTCTATGTTTTAAGAATTAAGATGCTTAATTTTTAAAGTTGAAGTGATTATTGTGGGATAGGCATGATACTTTGAAAATGTAAGAAAATCAAATATTTGCCCTCTTCCAAATTGTTAGAAAATAGCTGGGGATCATAAGAGTTCTATAAAGGATGTCAAGAATACAGTGAAGAAAAAAGATTACAGTGAAGAGATGCACTGGTTTGTCATGGTGGTACTGAAAAAGAGCACATAGATAGTGCCGATGGGTAAAGGTCATGGTGTTCTATGTGACATCTACCAACTTTCTGTTTTCAAAGAATATCCTTTCAGATATTTTTGTTTAGCACTGCTTATGTAAGAAAGCTATTTTCAAGCAGATGAATCAACAGAATGCACCCATTTTACTGTATACATATATTTATTTTAATGTGATGTTATGAAGTATTGAATGACCCACGTCTTCTTATGAACTTCTTCAACAGAATGGCACAACCACTTTTTTCTGATCCCCTAGCATACATGAGGCACTTTTTAGGAAAAATACAGAAATAAAAAGATTTTTGACTTCTACAGTTTAAATCTTTGTCTATGGAAGCCAAATGGAGTGAAGAGTTGAGTAAAAATATACCAAGATAATTTGATCAAGGTAGAAATTCTTTCCATGATTACTCTAGTGTAACTACGAGCTACTTTGACCCTCTGAAGTCCAGAACTGTCTGCATTATCTCAGCCTGAAACAGAACACTGTGGGAGATCTGAAAAGGCAATTGAAACCACAGTGGGGAAACTTGTTATTGGATTTTTTTAAATCGCATGCCTTGTGACATACTAGCATTTGAGAAGGTCAGCCTTGTTGAGGCGTGGATACTTTAATAACAAGTATCTCTTCATAACAAACTTCACTTGATACTGTAATTGACTTCACATCTGTGAGATTTTTATTACTGTGGATTTTCATCAACACTTCACCCAACATCCTAACTTGCCAATGAATAATGCCTGGTGAGTATCACAGACCTGAGATTATGAAGTGGTCCATGTGGTTGATAGCCTCTGTTATAGCACCATTGCCAATATATAAATACAATGAAAATTTTGTAAGACTTTTATATTTGACCCTGGAAACAGTTATCTGTTAATATCTCTGTGCTACTGGCAAAGCATTATATTACCTCCTAGGCATCTTCATGAGTGATTTTGAATTCCTACAGAAATTAACTTTCTGGAAAAGTCATTGTAAGAAACTGCTTCATTCTTTTAATTTAAACCAGTTTTGATCAAGTCTCTTTACAATATTGTTTGAAAGGTCCACATGAATTAGAAAGTAAACCCTCCCTTTAAGGACAGATTAGAAAGACTAACAGAAGATATGCAGCTGAGTTACAATGTCAAGTTTCTTTTATATAGACTTTATTTTATTCAGAGTCCGCACTCAACTCTTGAAAGATAAAGGAGATTGAGTGAAGAATTGCTTAAAGAAGGCACCAAAGAAACTCAACCAAGCCAGAGAACAAAATGTCAGGCAAGACCCTTTCCCACAGAGTATTTAATTAGCAAATGTCTAATAAGTGCAGTTAAAGGATTTTTGTATGGTCAGGCTAGGAGGAGGAATCACAGCACAGTTGATGCTAAGATGACTCTCACACCAAATGAAGTTAGGGCAGGCAGGGGCTTCGAGCATTCTTGGGCAATGCTTTCAAAGACAAAAAGGTTGGAAGTTGATTTTGACTGACAATGAAGTATTAAAATAAGCAAAGAGAGGAACTCAGAAAACTTAGAACTGAGAAGGGCAATGGAAAACCAAATCACTTTTTCCCTTAGTGTTAGTCACTCAGTCCTGTCCTACTCTTTGTGACCCATGGACTGTAGCTCACCAGGCTCCTCTGTCCGTGAAATTCTCCAGGCAAGAATACTGGAGTACATAGCCATAGCCATTCCTTCTTTCCTGACTCAGAGACTGAACCTGGGTATCCAGCATTGAAGGCAGATTCATTACTGATTGAGCCACCCTGGAAGCCCAATGTTGTTGTTCAGTCACTCAGTCATGTCTGACTCTTTGCGACCCCATGGACTACAGCACTGTCCTTCCAGTCTCCTGGTGTCCAGGCTTCACTGTCCTTCACTATCTCCCAGAGTATGCTCAGACCCACATCCATTGAATCAGTGATGCCATCCAACCATCTCATCCTCTGTCATCCCATTCTCCTCCTGCCTTCAAGTTTTCCCAGCATTAGGTTCTTTTCCAATGAGTCGGCTCTTTGTATCAGGTGGCTAAAATATTGGAGCTTCAGCATCAGTCCTTCCAATGAATATTCAAAGTTGATTTCCTTTAGGATTTATGTTTGATCTCCTTGCTGTCCAAGGGACTCTAAGCCCATGATACCATAAAAATTCAGACACTGTGTGTTTTGTTAATATTTACAGTATTTACTTATAGAAATTTACATAGGAAAAAGGTACAGGTTATCATTCTCCTTCATTGTAAAATTTCTTTTCTATGAATACCCAAATTTGTATGAAGGAACTCATCTACATTATCCAAGACATCAGAGCGAAAAAGCCCATTACCCTCTGTTAGCCACCTTCTTCCTTGATAGCTCAGTTGGTAAAGAATCGGCCTGCAATGCAGGAGACCCTGATTGGATTCCAGGGTTGGGAAAATCCACTGGAGAGCGGATAGGCTACCCACTCCAGAATTCTTGGACTTCCCTTGTGGCTCAGCTGATAAAGAATCCGCTTGCAATGCAGGAGACCTGGATTCAATCCCTGGATTGGGAAGATCCCCTGGAGAAGGGAAAGTCTACCCACTCCAGTATTCTGGCCTGGAGAATTCCATGGACTCTTTAGTCCATGGGGTCGCAAAAAGTCAGACACGACTAAGTGACTTTCATTTTCACTTTCATGTGCTAGAGAAAAGAGATCAGTTATTTGAATCTTTACAGTTGCTCTATGATGTGGTCATTATCTTTCTTTTAAGAGAAGGAAAACAGGACTCATAAATTATACATGTTGTTCAAGTTCAATTTTTCAGAGGCTAAGCCAGCATTTTCAGCAGTTTATCTGGACATCAAAGTCCATATTTTTTCACTATATCTCACTCTTCTGACATTGTAGGTACCAAGAACTGCTGACTGTACAAGGCCAGTCATTTAATTAATGTGGTAGGTGGACTAATTGATTTTGTTCAGTGAATGTTTAATGATAATTTCATTTCCTCCCTTGACTACTCTAGTTGTAGTTAGCGAATCAGGAATGTGCTGATTTTTCTGAAACACTGGAAAATATTCATAAAAGATGAGTTGATAAGGGAATGCTAGTTTTATGAAATATGCCTATTTTGTGTAATTGCCTTGCCTTATCACTATGTTCTAAATCTTTTTTCAGTGAATCTTCTAATATAATATCCTGTATCCCAAAGTAAAGACACTATAACTATCACACTAACTCTTGTCAATACATGAAACAAAATATACTTTGGAGTGGAAAGAGGATCGAAGGTTATCTAACTGTTTAAGTTGGAAAGTTGTAAAAATGGTGTTAACGCTTTGTTAAAAATATATTTTTAACCCATCATAAAGTAACTACTAGTATAAATGTATTTAATAAATTACCATAAGCTTTATGCTGTGGATTCTTTCCAATAGGCTATAATTTTCTCTTATTCACGTCTCCCAGGAAAATCAGTTCTTCTGCATCCTTGCCTTTCTTTTGTCCTCTCCTTCCCCACCGCCCCCATTTTTGGCTTTGATTTTCTGATTTTTGCTCTTATTTCTCTCTTATTTCTATGATACTGCTCAGACTTCTCCTTTATTTTCAATTTCTAAAATATTTGCAGTCCTCATTTTCTCTTCTCCAGTTACTCTCTTATACACAATACTTTTACCTACCTGTTTTACTGTTTCCAGTTTATTTTTTCTAAATTTATTAAATCACTGTTCTTTTCTTGTTTGCTGTTATTTTAAGACAAATATCAGTATACTTTATGTTGAGAATCCCCCATTATTAATAATGAAGGCATTGAAATTAAACATTATCAGTTGACTAATAGGCTTTTCTTTGTTTTATAAATTTTTGTTTCAGGGCTTTCTAGAGATATGCCATTTTCTCATTTGATTTTTGCTTTGAACCAAGTATTATATGAGATTGCTTTTAATTTCCAATCAGTAAAGACTTTTGTGTCTATCTTTATTATGTATTACTAATTGCATGCAGCTGTGTTCAGAGAATGGGGCTATGGAATCTTTACTTTAGAAACGAGTGTATCTGTTAATCCCATACTCCTAATGTATCCTCTCCTTTCCCGCTGGCAACTATAAATTTGTTTTATATAGGATTGACACACTACTATATATAAAATAAACAAGGATTTACTGTATAGTACAGGAACTATAGTCAATGTCTTATAATAGCACATAATGGAAAATAATCTGTAAAAGAATATATATGTAAGTGAATCACTTCACTGCACACCTGAAACAAACGCAGTATTATAAATCACCTGTACTTCAACAAAAAATGTGTTCTTTGTTCATAGTTCTAAATGTATGTTTTTAAAAATATGTAACAAGAAAGATACTCTATTTTTTAGCTTTTTTGAAGTATGATACACAAATAAAACCTGTATATATTTAGGTTTTACGATGCGATTTTTAGAAAGTGTAGAATGTGATGTTTTATTATACATGTACTTTGGAAGTGATCAGCACAATCAAGTTAATTAACATATCCATTACCTCATGTAGCTACCACATTTTTTGTGTGTGATGAGAACACTTCAAATTTACTTCCTTAGCTACTACTTTCCAGTATAGAATGCAATATTATTAACTATATCCACCATGTTATTGATTTTTAGTCACTAAGTCGTGTCCAACCCTTTGTGACTCCATGGACTGTAGCCCACCATGCTCTTCTGTCCATGGGATTTCCCAGGCAAGAATACTGGAGCGGTTTGTCATTTGCTATCCTGTGTATTAACTCCCCAGATCTTACTCATCTTACAACTGAGTGTGTACCCATTGAACAGCATGTCCCCATTTCCTCTCCCCCTAGTCCCTTACAACTATAGTTCTAGTTTGTTTCATGAGTTCAACTTTTTTTAGAGTCCACATAAAAGTGAAATCATACAGTGTTTGTCTTTTTGTCCTGGCCTATTTCATTTATCGTAATGTCTTCCAGCTGCATCAGTGCTATTGCAAATGACTGGACTTTCTTCTTTTTCATGACAAGATAATGTTCCATAATATATGGATCTACATTCCCTGTCTGTCTGTCCATTTATCCATCCATCATCTATCTATCTATTATATTTTCTCTATCCATTCGTCCATTAATGGACACTTAGGTTGTTTCCATGTATTGATTATTGTGAATAATGTTGCAATGGCATAGGAATGCAGGTATCTCTTAAAGGTATTGATTTTTATTTCCTTTGGATATATCCCCAAAAGTGAGATTTCTGGATCATATGTGATAGTTCTGTTTTTAATTTTTGAGGAAACTCCAGACTATATTCTACAATAGCTTTGCCAACTTATACTCCAACCAATAGTGTAGAAGGGTACGCTTTTCACCACACCCTTGATAATATTTGCTACTTTTTTATGGCCCTCTTATCAGATATGAGGTGCGATCTCATTGTGGCTTTGATTTGCATTTCCCTTATGATTAGTGATATAACAAGAACATTTCCAAATATCTGCTGGCCATTTGCTATCGAGTTATATGAGTTCCTTATATATTTTGGATATTAACCACTTATCTTCTTAGGCTCCAAAATCACTGCAGACAGTGACTGCTGCTAAGTCATTTCAGTCGTGTCCGACTCTGTGCGACCCCATAGACGGCAGCCCACCAGGCTCCCCCGTCCCTGGGATTCTCCAGGCAAGAACACTGGAGTGGGTTGCCATTTCCTTCTCCAATGCATGCAAGTGAAAAGTGAAAGTGAAGTCGGTCAGTCGTATCCGACTCTTAGCGACCCCATGGACTGCAGCCTTCCAGGTTCCTCCATCCATGGGATTTTCCAGGCAAGAGTACTGGGGTGGGGTGCCATTGCCTTCTCCAGCAGACAGTGACTGCAGCCATGGAATTAAAAGGCACTTGCACCTTGGAAAAAAAGCTATGACAAACCTAGCACTATATTAAAAAGCAGAGACATTTTGCTGACAAATGTACGTACAATCAAAGCTATAGTTTTAACAGTAGTCATGTATGGATGTGACAGTTGAACAATATAGAAGGCTGAGCACTGAAGAATTTTTGCTTTAGAATTGTGGTACTGGAGAAGACTCTGGAGAGTTCCCTGGACAGCAAAGAGATCCAACCAGTCTTAAAGGAACTAAAGGAAATTAACCCTGAATATTCACTGGAAGGACTGATGCTGAAGCTCTAATACTTTGGCCACTTGATGGGAAGAACTGACTCATTGGAAAAGACACTGATGCTTGGAAAGATTGAAGGCAGAAGGAGAAGAGGACAACAGAGGATGAGATGGTTGGAGGGCATTACTGACTCAATGGACATGAGTTTGAGCAAACTCCAGAAGATAGTGAAGGACAAGGAAGCCTAGAGTGGTGCAGTCCATGGGGTCACAAAAGTCAGACATGACTTAGTGACTGAACAACAAACCCTTATTAGAAATACGGTGTGCATTCCATAGGAATCTTTTAATTTAGTTCACTGTTTCCATTACTATGCAGAAGCTTTTTAATTTGATGTAGTCCCACATTTATTTTTTATTTTGTTAGCATGTGTTTTTAGTGTATACAAAAATCATTGCCAAGACCAATAGCAAAGACATTTTTCTTCTAGGAATTTTATACTGAAATTCTATACTGAAAATTTTAGTTTTATACTGAAATTTAAATCTTTAATCCACTTCAAGTTAACATTTGTGAGTGCTGTGAGATAGTGTTCCAGTGTCACTCTATCTCATGTAGTTACCCAGTTTTTCTAACACCATTTATCAAAAAAACTCTTCTTTCTCCATTGTTCTGTATTCTTAGCTTCATTGGTCAAAAATTGGTGGTGGTGGTTTAGTTGCTAAGTCGTGTCCAACTCTTGGGACCCCATTGACAGTGGCCTGCCAGGCTCCTCTGTCCATGAGATTCTCCAGACAATACTGGAGTGGGTTGCCATTTCCTTCTCCGGGGCATCTTCCTGACCCAGAAATTGAACCTTAGTCTCCTGCCCTGCAGGCAGATTCTTCAACTGAGCTATGAGGGAAGCCCAGTCAAAAATTAGCTAATATATGAGTGTGGGTTTATATCTGGGCTATTTGTTCTGTTTCATTGATCTATGTGATTATTTTTATGCCAATATAACAATCTTTGATTACTATAGTTTTTTAATATAGTCTGATAGTACAATATGTGGTACCTCTAGCTTAGTTCTTCTTTCTCAAGATCGCCCTAGTTAATAAGAGTCTTTTATGGTCTCATGTGAATTTTATTTTATTTCTGTGAAAAAAGGTCATTGGAGTTTTAATAGGTATTGCAGAGAATCTGCAGAAGACTTTGGGTAATAAGAACATTGTAATAATGTTATTCCTTCCCAAATAAACATAGGATATATTTTCATTTATTTGGGTCTTCAATTTCTTCCATAATTTTATAGTTTTCAGAGAACAGTACTTTTTACCTCCTTGGTTAAATTTCAGTTCAGTTCAGTCACTCGATCTTGTCCAACTCTTTGTGACCCGATGGACTGCTGCACTCCAGGCCTCCTTGACCATCACCAACTCCTGGAGTATACTCAAACTCATGTCCATTGAGTCGGTGATGTCTTCCAACCATCTTATCCTCTGTTATCCCTTTCTCTTCCCACCTTCAACCATTCCCAGCATCAGGTTCTTTTACAGTGAGTCGTTCTTCACATCAGGTGGACAAAGTATTGGAGTTTCAGCTTCAGCATCAGTCCTTCCAATGAATATTCAGGACTGATTTCCTTTAGGATGGACTGGTTGGATCTCCTTACAGTCCAAGGGACTCTCAAGAGTCTTCTCCAACACCACAGTTTCAAAAGCATCGATTCTTCAACACTCAGCTTTCTGTAGAGTCCAACTCTTACATCCATACATGACTACTGGAAAAACCAAGCTTTGACTTTTGTTGCCAAAGTGATGTCTCTGCTTTTAAATATGCTGTCTAGGTTGGCCATACCTTTTCTTCCAAGGAGCAAGAGTCTTAATTTCATGGCTGCAGTCACCACCTGCAGTGATTTTGGAGCCCAGGAAAATAAAATATGTCACTGTTTCATTTCCCCATCTATTTGCCATGAAGTGATGGGACCAGATGCCATGATCTTCATTTTTTGAATGTTGAGTTTTAAGTAAGCGTCTTCTAGGTATTTTATTTTTTTATTCAATTTTAAATAAAGAAAATAGGAGTTTCTTTATTTCTTTTTCAGACAGTGCTTTGTTAGTGTAAATAAGCTCAGCTGACATTTTTGTATGTTGACTTCATATCCTGCAACTTTATTTAGTACATTTGTTAGTTTTCACAAATTTTTGGAGGAATCATTAGGAATTTCTATAGAAATGGTCATGTCATTTGCAATGACCGCTTTATTTCTTTCATTCAAAATGTGATTCCATTAATTTTTTCCTTAATTACTCTGTCTAGGATCTCTAGTATTAGGTAGAATAAAAGTGGTGAGAGTGGGCAAATTTATCTTGTTCCTCATCCTAGATGAAAACTTTCAGACTTTTATCATTGAATGTGATGTTCATGCTGGGTTTACAGATATATTACTTATGACGTTGAGGTAATCTTTACTAATCCTATTGTGTTATGAGTTTTTATTTAAAAAGGCTATTTAATTTTGTCAAATGCTTTTCTGTGTCTATTATGATACTGTGATTTTTTAACACGAGCTACTAAAACAATGCCAACTCCACCTTTCTCCAGATTTTGTTATAAAACCAGGTAAACCTCTATGCAATCTTTAGTCCACTTTCAGATGATACTCATTATTATGTAAACTCTAGGAGGACATGGAGTTTGTTTTTTCGATCTTTCTCATAAAGGTCCATACAGTGACAAGAACATAACCTAACACAAAATATATGCTTAGTAAATATTTATTGAATAAATAATTATAATGTTTATTGCTAATTTAAAAGATTTATGTATCTTTAAAATGACATCTATCTTTCTGTGTGATATCATCTAACATTAACATCACTGCTGCTGCTTTTTCTGTTTGCAATTAACTGGTACCTCTTTATCCACATCTTCATATTCAACTTTTCTCTATCTCTTTAAGTCTGTTAATTATAGCTAAGTTGTTTTTAAACTTAACTCAATATGTTCCATATTTCAATTGTAGATTTCAGCTCTTATTTACTTTAAGAAAACTTTTTTCTTCTTACTGTTTCTTATTGCTTTTAGTATTTCTTTATTATTGTTATTAGAATTTTTTTTTACTCCCTTATTCTTTTCTTTACTTATATGATCAAGTTGCCATTCCCTTGAATTTTCCCCTTGTAAATGAGGAGAACTATATGATGCTTCTTATAAAGTTACATATATCTCTCTCATTTCCTAGTGAGAAGATCGGAGAAAGCAATGGCAACCCACTCCAGTACTCTTGCCTGGAGAATCCCAGGGACGGGGAGCCTGGTGGGCTGCCGTCTATGGGGTTGCACAGAGTCCGACACAACTGAAGCGACTTAGCAGCAGCAGCAGCAGCAGTGAGAAGATACTATTTCCCCCATACAGGTGTTCTAATTTTTTTTTTTCCTTGCTTCCCTCCCCTCAAATAAGATAAGCCTTCTAAAATACATTCTCATTCCTACTTTTCTCTAAGACTTTGTAAATGAGATGTTTGAAGCATGTTATTTTTCCTATGATCATGAGACAATTTAGTGTGTTATTTATTACTATTAGAATTTTTCTTAAAATATGTTTCTTTCCTTTTGAGAATCTTAAATTAAAAGGGAATACTCTTACACACTTAGATCCAACTATATTGTCTACCAGCTTCCCTGGTGGTTCAGTGGTAAAGAACCCAACTGCCAATACAGGAGACACAGGTTCAATTCTTGAGTTGCAAAGATCCCCTGGAGAAGGAAGCAGCAACCCACTCTGGTATTCTTGCTTGGGAAATCCTATAGAGGATTTCCTGGCAGGCTACGGGCCATGGGGTCACAAAAGAGTCAGATACGACTTAGCAACTAGACAAACAACATATTCTTCACCAGTATTTTATCTCCTCTTTTCCTACTTCAAACTGTCTAGTCAAATTCATGTGTAGTTAGGTTAGAATTCTTTATGAAGAATTTTCCTGTATGAAATAGATGAGATAATCTGTGGACCCTCATATGTCTGCGAATACCTTTTATTCTGGCAGTGAATGATATATGGACTGTCTATGGTATTCTCTCAGTAGTCCATTATTGCTTCAAACTGTCTTCTAGATTTGAAGATAAGCCTAAGACTATCTACTCTTAATTTGTAGGAAATGTGTGCTAGTTAGGTATACACTTTGGAGAAGGAAATGGCAACCCACTCCAGTATTCTTGCCTGGAGAATCCCACGGATGGAGGAGCTTGGTGGGCTACAGTCCACAGGTCGCAAAGAGTCAGACACAACTGAGCGACTTTGCTTTCACTTTCACTAGGTATACACATACATATACATATAATAGATACACAAACATATACCAGAATTATTCCAGAAAATCCTGAGGCATACGTATCTATCAATCAACATTTCCTGAATTTCCATGAGCCATTTTGATCTATAAACTCAGTTTTAAGAGAGTTTTACACAGAAAAATTACATTTTGTTATATACGGCTTCCACTATAATCTGCTTCATGTTCTTTCTTTTTCACGTGGTAATTCTCCTGCATCTGTATCTGAGTCTTATGTTTTCCATTGTGACTTAAATATAATTGTATTTTTGTTTTGTGGTTTTAACTACTTATTGATCTTTCAGATATAAACTTTCTTTCTTCCTGTTTTATTGAGAAATAATTGGCATGCCACACTGTATAACTTTAGGGTGTAGAGTGTAATGATTAAAGATATTTACACAATGAAATGATAATTACAATGTTTAGTAAATATCCCTCATCTCATCTAAATACAAAATTTAAAATTTTCTGTTGTAATGAGAACTCTCAGGATTTGCTGTCTTAACAACTTTCATACATAACAGAAAAAAGTATTAATTGCATTTATTAGGTACGTTCCATCTGTAGTACTTATAACTGGAAGCTTGTATCTTTTGACTGCCTTCATCCAGTTCCCCATCCCAGACACACTGCCTCTGATAATCACAAATTTTTCTACTTTTCTATGAGTTTGTTTGTATGTATGTTTGGTTTTGAAGTTTAATTAACTCTGTTCTATTTTTCTATGAGTTTGTATCTATTTTTGTACGGTTTGTATGTTTTTTTTTTTTTTATATGGTTTTTACGTAAGTTTAATTGTATGGTTGTTTTTTTGTTTAATACAAACCATTGTTTGTATGGTTTTTTTGTAAGTTTAATTGACTTACAACACAATGGTAGTTCCTATTATACAACACAATGATTATTTTCTATACACTTCATGTGATTTCAAATATTTACTTCTGTATATTTGAAAATAATCACTGTGATAAGCCTAATTATGATATGTCACCACAAAGATATTACCTAGTCATTGACTATATTCCCTTACTGTACATTTTATACTGGTTCATTTATTAATACTAAATGAAAGCTTTTACATCTTAATCTTCCTTACCAACTTCTTTCTACCCTTGACCCCATTTTCCCTGGTAACCATCTATTGTACTCCGTAGATATAGCTCTACTTCTGTTGTGTATTGTTTGTTCATTAGATTCCACATCTAAGTGAAATCATACAGTATTTGTCATTCACTGACTTTTTCACTTAGCATAATACTGTCTAGGTCCACCCCTGTCATAATAAATTGAAAGATTTCATTCTTTTCAATGGTCGAGTAATATTCCACACATAGTGGAATATTCCACACTCGTTTGAGAGACATATCCAAAAAATATATTACTAAGAACAATGTCAGAGAGTATACTGCCTAGGATTTCTTCTAGATATTTCAAGTTTTCAGGTCTTCAGTTCAGTTCAGTCGATCAGTCGTGTCCGACTATTTGCGATCCCATGAATCGCAGCACGCCAGGCCTCCCTGTCCATCACCAACTCCCAGAGTTCACTCAGATTCACATCCATCGAGTCAGTGATGCCATCCAGCCATCTCATCCTCTGTCATCCCCTTCTCCTCCTGCCCCCGATCCCTCCCAGCATCAGAGTCTTTTCCAATGAGTCAACCCTTTGCATGAGGTGACCAAATTACTGGAGTTTCAGCTTTAGCATCAGTCCTTCCAAAAAACACACAGGACTGATCTCCTTCAGAATGGACTGGTTGGATTTCCTTGCAGTCCAAGGGACTCTCAAGAGTCTTCTCCAACACTATAGTTCAAAAGCATCATTTCTTCGGCGCTCAGCTTTCTGCCCAGTCCAACTCTCACATCCATATATGACCACTGAAAAAACCATAGCCTTGACTAGACAGAACTTTGTTGGCAAAATAATGTCTCTGCTTTGAAATATGCTCTCTAGGTTGGTCAAAACTTTTCTTCCAAGGAGTAAGCATCTTTTAATTTCATGGCTGCAATCACCATGTACATTGTTTTTGGAGCCCCCAAAATTAAAGTCTGACACTGTTTCCACTGTTTCCACATCTGTTTGCCATGAAGTGATGGGACCAGATGCCATGATCTTCGTTTTCTGAATGTTGAGCTTTAAGCCAACTTTTCAGTCTCGTCTTTCACTTTCATCAAGAGGCTTTTTAGTTCCTCTTCACTTTCTGCCATAGGGTGATGTCATCTGCATATCTGACGTTATTGATATTTCTCCCAGAAATCTTGATTCCAGCTTGTGCTTCTTCCAGCCCAGCGTTTCTCATGATGTACTCTGCATATAAGTTAAATAAGCAGGGTGACAATATACAGCCTTGACGTAATCCTTTTCCTATTTGGAACCAGTCTGTTGTTCCATGTCCAGTTCTAACTGTTGCTTCCTGACCTGCATATATGTTTCTCAAGAGGCAGGTCAGGTGGTTTGGTATTCCCATCTCTTTGAGAATTTTCCACAGTTTCTTGTGATCCACACAGTCTATCTTTAATCCATTTTGAATTTATTTTTGTGTGCGGCATGGGACAGTATTTAAATATGATTATTTTACAGGTAGCTATTCATATTTTATGTTTCTTCCTGTTTAGTCTTGAGAAATTTTTTCCTCTTAGAACTAGTTTTGCAGCATCCCATAGATTTTAGATTGTTTTGTTTTTGTTTTCACATGTTTCCAAGTATTCTTTTTTAAATTTCTTCAATGATCCATTTGTTGTTTAATAGCGTATTGTTCAGCCACCACACTTTTGTGGGGTTTTTTTTGGGAGATTTTTGTTGTAGTTGACTTCTAATCTTATAGTGTTGTGGTTAGAAAATATGCTTGATGTAATTTGTCTTCTTAAATTTAGTAAGATTCGCTTCATGGCCAACATGTGATCCATCTTCAAGAACACTCCCTGTACTCTTGAAAAGAATGTGTATCCTGCTGCTTTTGGATGGAATGGTCTATATGTATTTATTAAGTACATTTGGACTAATGTGTTGTTTAAAACCAGCATTTCCCTGTTGATTTTCTGTCTGGATGATCTGTCTATTGATGTAGGTGGGATTTTACAGTCCTCTACTATTATTTTGTTACTGTAATTATCCTTTTTGTCTGTTAATGTTTTATGTATTTTGATGCTTCTATGTTGGGTACATAGATGTTCACAAGTATTGTATCTTCTTGGATTTATTGCTTGATCATTATGTCTGCTGATCATCAGAACTGGGTCTTAGCGTCTCTGGCTATAGGGCACAGGAGTCATAGAACTAGCGTTGGTCTGCTAGTGCTAATGGTTGGGACTGATTCCTAACACAGCCAGTTTCAGGGTTTAGGGTGTCCCAAAACTTGTGTTGTTCCACTGGTGTGTGGACAGGGTCAAGACCTAGGGGATTCTGTGGCTAATACTCTCTCACTGATCGGCAGAGCTAGTTTTCTTTTTAAATTAATTTATTTTTAGTTGAAGGATAGTTACCTGACAATATTGTATTGGTTTCTGCCATATGTCAACATGGATCAGCCATAGGTATACCTATGTACCCTCCCTCTTCTACCTCCCTCCCACCTCCCAACCCTCTAGGTTGTTACAGAGTCCCTGTTTGAGTTTCCTAATTCATAGAGTAAATTCCCATTGGTTATCTGCTTTACATATGGTAGTGTATCTGTTTCCATGTTACTCCCTCCTTCCTCTCCTCCTGCCCATGTCTATAAGCCTGTTTTCTGTGTCTGTGTCTCTGATGCTGCCCTGCAAATAAGTTCAACAGTACCACCTTTCTAGCTTTCTTATATAATGCATTAACATACGATATTTGTTTTTCTCTTTCTGACTTATTTATACCCTACACAAGAGGCTCTAGGTTCATCCACCTCATTAGCACTGACTCAGATGTGCTCCCTCATGGGTGAGTAATATTCCATTGTATATATGTACCATAGCTTCTGTATCCATTCATCTGTCAGTGTACACCTATGTTGCTTCCATGTCCTCGCTAATGTAAATAGTGCTGCAATGAACATTGGGGTACATGTGTCTTTTTCAATTAAGATTTTCTCTGGATATATGCCCAGTAGTGGGATTGTTGGATCATGTGGTAGTGTTATTCCTAGCTTTTTTAAGGAATCTCTATAATGTCTTCCATAGTGGCTGTATCAATTTATATTACAACCAACAGTGTAAGAGGATTCCCTTTTTTCCGCACTCTCTTCATCATTTATTGTTTGTAGATTTTTTGATGATGACCAGTATGAGGTGATAGCTTATTGTAGTTTTGATTTGCATTTCTCTAATAATGAGCAATGTTGAGCACCTTTTCATGTATTTATTAGCCATCTGTATGTCTTCTTTGGAGAAATATCTGGTTAGGTGTTTTGCCCACTTTTTGATTGGGTTGTTTGTTTCCCTGTATTGAGTTGCATAAGCTGCTTATATATTTTGGAAATTAATCTTTTGTTAATTGTTTCATTTGCTGCTGTTTCCTCCAATTCTGAGGGTTGTCTTTTAAGGTATCTGATTATAGTGTGCTGGGGACCCCAGAACTGTGTTAGCCTGGTGGTGGTCCGGCTGGGGCTGAGAATGTCCTTGGGCTAGTGCCTGCTCATTGGTTGGTGAGGCTAATTCCAGGCCCAGTGCTGGCCTCTGTTGGGTGGATCTGGGTCCTGAGGGTCAGAGGATAGTATTGGTACATTAGTGGGCATGGATGGGACTTAGTCCTGCTGGTCTCAGGGGGTCTTAAGGCAACAGATGTGCTGATGAGTGGGGTTGTGTCCCTATCTGGATAGCTGCTTGGTTTGACATGAGATATCCAAGTACTAGGGGTGAGAGACTGATGAGGGGGATTAGGTCCTTGCACTAATAAACTAGAAGGAGTGTTCCCAAATGGTGCTTTCCAGCACCAGTATACTTTCTATTTGTTTAACTGAAATTTACTTAGGTATTCTTAGTAAGAGGCAATTAAAGTATATAATGTAATAAATTGCAAAGTGTTCAACCTGGAAATTGTTTTTATTCCTATCCAAAGATAGGACATTTTAATTGTCCTTGTTAAAACCATTTTTTTCTGGCATTTCAGAGTAACCAAAAACAATGAGTAAGTAATACAATATATACAATAAAGCAGAGTGCCAAGAAAGTATAAATTTAGAGGAAATTTAGAGAGAATGTGACTGACATTGAGAGAAAAAACAATGAGAGAAAAAAAATGTAGATCAAAATTATTTAGGATAATCAAAAGATATTGTTTCCAGAGGTATCAAGGGGATTTTTTGGAATATATTTTCTATAATTTATTTTGAATAATTCTAAACTAGGGTATTAACATCACTTTTGTGTTAGTAATCAGATATGATAATAAAATGAGGAAAAATAAATGAAAGTAAAAACTGGCTCCTTTCTTAAATATATGTTAAAATAGGAGAATGTTGGGTGCAAACAGCATTCAAAACTTGAACTTTTCATATTAAAATGAGGGAATGGATTAGTCTTTTTGATATCCATGGATTGCAGGGAGTTATACAAGTCACTAATACCATGTGTAGATAGAGAAAAATGAAGGAAAAGTGTATATTATTCCTGCTTCAGTAATTGCATAAAACAAAAACAGAATTGGATTTTGACACAGTGAAGCAGAATTGACCCAAGACTGAACAGGCATAGCTCTATTATCTTTTCTATTCTTACATAATTATGAAATAACAATGGGAACAATATGTGGTATAATGAAAATCAGGCAACAGTCAGGATTTCCCTAGAAGGGAACCTGGGGTATGGGAAATCTAAAAGGATTTGGTCGGTGCATTTTAAGTCACACAGACAAGATGAGACCATAATTTGAATCACTTATGAGATGTTTAAAGCTGGTCTATGGAAGACAGAGGATGAGATGGTGGGATAGCATCATCAACACAATGGATACGAGTTTGAGCAAACTCCGGGAGACAGTGAAGGACAGGGAAGCCTGGAGCCCTGCCATCCATGAGGTGGCAAAAGGTTGGATACAACTGAGCAGCTGAAAACAACAAATGTGTATATTAGGCCCTCAGAATAAGTCTCTATTGTTTCTCCAAAGCATTTTAATCTAAGTCTTATAGTTACTTGCGTGTCAATATTGTTCCTCCAGCTTTATCCATTTACTGTTGCTTAGAAAGAAATGGAAAGATCTTATGGACATTTTGGGCTTCTCTGTTGGCTCAGAAGATAAAGAATCTGCTTCCAGTGCAGGAGACCTGGGTTTAAGGGAATGGTTACCACCTGTAATATTCATACCTGAAGAATTCCATGGACAGAGGAGCCTGGAGGGCTACAGTCCATGGGGGTCACAAAGAGTCAGACACGACTGGGCAACTAATACTGCCTCCTGGTAACCAAGGTGAAATGGCTGAGAATGGGCCAGTGTTTAGAGACTCTTGCTTCTAGGAGATACAGACATGTAAACCTTCACTCTAAATGCCTATACTTATATGAAGATAACTGTTTTGTATAGCTTTGAAAAACAGCTTCATTATTACTTCAGAGCTGTTACAATGTAAATCCATGAAACATTGAATTATTATCACCAAGGGTAAAGCTTGTTTTGAAAATAATTACTTTCTTGTGTTTCTTCCCTCTAATTTCTGTGCTTTCCAGTTTCCTCCAACATACTGCTACCACTTTAATCTTTCCAAAGCATATCTTGCTGAGCATAAGTTAATACTGTCTATAAAAACTTTTTGTGTCTCACTGTCAGTATATACAATACAGAATTCTTTCATGGTTTTTAACATACTTCTTGTAATATTTCAGGATGGTGAAGTTTGAATGAAATCCTTAAAGATCAGTAATAGTGTCATGCATTCTATACTTCAATCAAATAACATCTCTTGTGTATACATGTGCATGAGCATCCATATCATCAATATTTCACAACCTTGACTTCACTTTCTTCCATATTTACCTTTTTACCTTTCTTATGTATCTCCTGTAAATCTTCTTGATATATATTCTGCTTCTTAATCATTGTAGTACCTTGTTTACAGTACATATAACTGCCTACTTTGTGTTGTTTGCAGTATATTTGTCTTGCCTCATCATTCATTTGTCTTTAAATTCTGGAGGGCGGAATCTATATCTAATTTATATTAAAATTTTTCCCAACTCCAGGACCTAATGTGAAATATGCTTGATAAATATTTATTGAATGCATAGTATTGTTTAATTCATACACATTATGTTTTCATATTTGTTTAGCAACACAAAATAGATCAGTTTCATCACCAAGATACATCAATGCCCAACACAATGCCTTTCGTATTTAAAAGATCCAGAATTATTTGAATGAAATAATGAATAAATTAATAAAAATGTGAATATCAATTGTTTTGTTATGCATGTTTCAAGTCCCCTTATTCACTGACATGCCTAACTTCTCATTTTCCAAGTATGAAACTACTTCAGGGAAAATGATAATTTGTTCCATAAAGGTTAAGGCAGTATTAAGTCAATCTTTGGGGATTTGGAGTGGTTTAGTTACATTACAGTAGTAAAAAGATCTAGTAAATTAGTTGTCATTCTGGATTTTGCAGTCTCCTCATGGGTTAATACTGGTTCTGTTTAGCTTAGGATCTATAAGACCATACCCTTCTATAATAGAACAGTCTATAACTTCCCTTAAATTTAAAGGTAAGATCTAGAAGATGATTATGCCTTTTAGGTTTAGCTCAAGATTAAACAGGATTTTGATCATAGGTTAGCACTTGTCAAGTAATTAAGACTACTAATTTCACAAAAGCAGAAGCAGTATTCTAAAAGACAATAGATCTAACCTTTACAAGTACAGGAAAAACCCATATTCCATATTCAAATCTGTCTTTTTTCTATGTTGTTCCGTAAAACCCATGCCTCCTAGACATTCAATAATAGTTACCATTTATAGATGATAGCATTGCAAAGCACCAGCATCATAAAAATAATTTTCTATGAACCCTTTTCTTGAGAAAGATTGTATTTTCCAGTATTCTGGCTACTGTGAACTAATACATTTGCCAAAGTTTTTTTGAATCACCTAAAATAGTTCGTTATAAAAATACAGTCTAATGAAATAGACTACATTTCTAATGAAATCTTTCTTCATTAGACATAGATCACTTGGAAAACTTTTAAGCCTAAACCATCATTAATAGAAGTTTGTTATACCATTTATCTGGAAATGGAGAATACTTTAAAAAAAAGTGTTCATTTAATAATGAAAAATAAATGAAACTTTTATTTCCTGTTATGGACTGAAAGTAGCTATTCTCCTTATTCTTCTCAGATACAGGCAAGAATGTTGCTTCTTGTTCAGACTCTTAGATTTCTGATAACTATGACTCATATTCTTTGTCATATTTCAGGTAGATGGCTTAATGCAATGATTGATGATAATGTTGATGATGATGACAGCTAGCATTAGTTAAACACATGTGTCCTTGTGCTCTACATTTTGCATAAAATACAGCATTTAGTCTTTGAAACAGATCTAAATGTGTAATAGTATTTTCCTATTTTATAGACAGGAGACTGAGGCATAACAAAGCAACATAATTTGCCATGGGCTACATATTTACTAAATAAGAGAGCCCATCGAGTGTTGTCTAATCTCACAACATGGTCTCTGTATTATTATTAGAATACTGTGAATACTTGATTCTCAGGTTTCATGACCTGAAAAATGAAATTTCATCAAGAAATTGAAGTTATATTAAGGATGTATATAATTCAGGCAGTTTTATTCTGAGAACTAAATAAAGATTTAAGAGAATGGAATTTTAATGTCAGTTAAGCAGTTGATTTAGTTCTCTAATTAATTCTTGGTCTCTTTCTTTCTCTGTTTTCCCCCATAAAATATTAAATATTTGAGTGCATGGGCAAGTTGCTGATAAGTCACCAAACATGAAATCCTTTAAAGCACAGTATAAAATGAAAGTATGGAAAGTCAAGTTACAGTCAAGGAGTGTTTCCTTGAAATTTATTAATATTATGTGAAACTAACATTGGTATTGCTCATAAAATTCTATGACTTGAATACTAGAAATCATCTACTTCAGTATTTCCTGCTACTTTTTATTCTAAAAACTCACAGTTATATGCATTCCTTTTTAAGGCACTCTTTACAATTCAGCCTTCAGAATCTTTTACAGCTACTGTTTATTTTGATTGGTTGGCATCCACTTTAACTCGCTGATCCCTGTACTGCCCTAGTTGTTAAATATTTTTTTTAATATCATTTCTAGTCTTATGATTTCCCTTAGGAATTTTGAAATCAATATTGGATGGTAGATGAGCTGGTCCTAGTCCATCAAAAGGCAGATGCCAAGACAAAATTACATTTAAATATATTTTAATAGAGGAGTTGCTGGTATAATAAATTGGGAGGGAGCTGGGATGACTGGGATAGCTATCAGTCATCCCAGTGTCTTTCCTTGGATCCCACAAAAAAAAGTCATAGAAGGAAATAAAATATCCAGTTACCCAATAAACCAAATACCAACATTTTAACAATTCCATTCTAAACAGTGAAAAATTCACCAACTTCTTATTAATGTATTTATTTATTTATACAAAGAATAGAAATTGAAACCTCAAATTGTTGGGGTTTTTTTGGCATATGGAAGGAAAAAAACATTGACTATGAATTTGAATGTTTGCTCACCATTTGGTATTTACCTTCTACCAGTTTCTGATATCCAAGGAACAATTGGTAAAAAGTTAAAATATAGAATTCTGTTTTAAATAAATATGACTTTCTGGTGGTAATGTTTGAAAATTGTAAGTGAACTTAAATTCCTTGATCTGCATCAAACAACCACCACCACAGTGAGCAAACACACACTTTAGGGCTAGCAGTTCTTCGTTATCACTTGATCTGGTACTTTTTGTTTTCAAACTGAGATTAGAGGGTAAGTGAACCAGCAAAAGACAATTAAGTTGAAGCTACACTTGCTTTCTCAAGTACTCAGCAATATGAATGCCGACATAATGCTCTTTTTATTCACCGGGGACACAAATAAATCAACTTTAATGTCAATAAAGTCAGTAATGATAGATTTCATCACTAAAATATAACTAAACAATAATGACTAGGAAGAAAGTAAGTAGCTCACAGCAGCAGAAGAGATTTCTTTTTTGTCCTCGGTGAAGTCAAGGGTATCTGAAAAGACTGGCCTTTTCCCCTCTATTATTAACTGCAAATCATTCTTGTCATGTTAGAAAGCAGATTTTTTTTTTTAACCAAGTGTTAGACACCATAATGTTTGGATCACATAACCTGACCTTATTCCAGGCAACTTAAACTCCATTTCCAATTAGCAAGCATGCTTATAGTGGAGATGAAGTTTATCTGCCTATTAAGCCTTTCCTATTATATCAATTTGACCAGACATTTGTATTCTCTATTCTCCTCTGTGCTGATGTTACTGTATGGCCAACCATACTAATTTATTTTCATTGCTGAGTTGTTTAATTTTTTTCATCTGCAAGAAACTACAACAAAAAGGCCTGTTTTGAGACTTTTCTATTTCTATTCCTATGGAACTGAAAAATTCTTCACATTACCAGCAGGGAAATGGCAAGGTGGGAAAAGGGCTTATTTATACAATTTAAAAAAATTTTTAATTCAACAGCCACATTTGGGAAATAACTAAAACCACCACTTGAAAAAAGATGGCATAAATTGTATGCCTCCTCTACCTTACAATACAGGGGTACCTGCTCAGTCCCTCAGTCATGTCTGACTCTTTGTGACCCTATAGACTGTAGCCTGCCAGGCTCCTCTGTCCAGGGGATTACCCAGGCTCCCAACCCAGGGATTAAATCCACGTTTCCTATATCTCCTGCATTCGCAGGTGAATTATTTACTCCTGAGCCACCAGGGAAACCCTGAAAATTATTAAATTGTACAGTTCATTCCAATTATGTCTTTAAACAATACATGGCCATTTTATATATGGAGTATTAACCCTTGGTCTTAACATTCAGTGGCCCTGTAGCCATGTGTCAATGTATCAGCTGTGTGTTGTGCTGTCTCTTCAGTCATGTCCAACTCTTTGTGACCCTGTGGACTTAAGTCCTCCAGATTCCACTGTCCATAGGATTCTCCAGGCAAGAATACTGGAATGGGTTGCCATGTTCTCCTCCAGGGGATCTTCCCAACCCAGAGGTTGAACGCATGTGGTTCTTATGTCTCCTGCATTGGGAGGCAGTTTCTTTCCACTAACACTACCTGAGATGTCTGCAGATCTTCCCCACTCAGGTATCAAACCCAAGTCTCCTGCATTGCAAGTGGATTCTTAACCATCTGAGCCATAAGAGAAGCCCAGTCAATATCTGAACAAATAATAATGCAATTAGCTCAGTTAACCCACCCTTCTTTTTTCAGGCTCTTATTCTTTAGAAAGCTCTTATTAAAAGTAACAGTGTTTCACCCAACCTCATGGTTGCTGTGGAGATCTTGTCTAAATTATTCCCATGCTCATAATATTAGAAATAATATTTAAATAAAATTTTCATTTAAAATAAAGATTTAAAAATCCCAATCTAAAGTAAAAGTAAACAGACTATTTTCCCCACTTAATGGTTCTAAGCCATCTGATACTTCCTAAATACCATTTTGTACTTCAAATGCTTATTGAAAATGTTTGCATTAAAATAGCTTAACTTTATAATTCAGTTTAATCCCTTGTGCCCAAATACAGCTATCATTTCTTCTTTTTTTTTAATCTTGATTCATTTTCTTAAATTGTGATGAAGTTATTATAAGGAATAATTTGCCATAAAACTGAAAATTATTAGCTATGTAAAATTTAAGCTCAGTCCATAGTATATAAATATAAAATTCATTATTAGATAAAATGTTCACTAAAATAAAACAGTTCTCAAATAATATTTATTAACAATTATGTACTTTTATATGACTACTGAAAATTATATCTATCTTTTAGATACTCTAAAATATATCACCAAATTATATTTACAGGGTCTAAATATGAAAGAATATGTTCATACACCAGATACACTTTCTTATATCATGTTGCATATTTCCTTACTATATATTTTATTGCATATATTGATACCAGCTCCATATGTAATTTATAGTAATGTAAATAATAGACTATCCAAAATGCAGTATATTTGTGATCTTCATCTTAAAGATTGCTATTTAAGCTGCTGTGGAAAAATGAGAATTTCTGTATTGCTCCAAAGAAATATAGAAAGCACAGAGATCATAATTATATTCATTCCAATAGCAAATGAATTAGCAAACTCTTCATCTTTCCAGCTTACACTGCTTTAATATTCCTTATTGCCACTCTGGAAAAAAAAATCAGTATACAGATAACCTTACAATAGATATGAAAAGTTAATAAATTTGTATTAGATGCATATTACTATTTTCTATATAATTTATGTTGGAAAATGTCACATTCCTTAAAAAAAAAAAAAAGAGTTTTAAGCAAATGCTCCCAGATTTTGGCCTCTAGTATAGTGTAGTGAACTCTTACCAGTGAAATTATCTAGAAGATAACAAGTTAAAACTCTGAAAATAGTATAAAACAAAACTTCATAGTATCTTAGAAAAAGCTGGTAGATTTGGAGAGCAGTCAAAATTTTGGAAAAGGGTCTATTACATGGTGTTTCCCAAGTCTGGCCTTTTTCCTGAGGATGAACAACTATTGTAGCATGGCACAGGGTACTAAAATTCAGCTAATATATGTTATATGCTTTGGAGCTACAAATCTAGAGCACAGAGATCGGGGCAACCAGAATAGTTGTGGGGGGGGGGAAGGAGTGACCCAGAAAAATAGAGATCGAGGGAAGAAGAGCACCAAATTCTGTGTATAAATTCTTCTTCAACTCTCACTGAGCTGAAAATCCTGCATTGTTGAAGCAGTCTCAAATTGGCTTGACCCAAGGCAAAGATGACAAAATTGATCTTCGAACTGCTGCCTATCACAGAAAAGACAGAGGCTGCAAAGTTAATTTAAGAAAGTTAATTGCTGTATACAGCAAAACAGAAACAGACTCATGGAGGTAGAAAACAAACTAGAGGTTACAGAGGGAAGAGGAGGGGCAAAGTAAGGGAATGGGATTGAGAGATACAAACTACTATGTATAAAATAGATAAGTAACAAGGATATAATGTATATCCCAGGGAATTCTAGCCTTTATTGTGCAATAACTTTTCATGGAATATAACCTATAAAAATACTGAATCACAAGATGTACACCTGAAACTAATATATTATAAATTAAATGTCAATCTTAAAAAGTGCTTATTCCAAAAAAGAGAGTTAATCACCTACTAAAACTAAAATGTCTAAACTCTTTGAAGGAGTAGGAAGCCAGAGTATACAAAGAAGACATTCAAGATATAAACAGTGCAGTTCAAAAATATTTTGTATATAAAACCAGAATTATAAGACTGATTTTCAAGGAAAACAATAGTCAATAAAGGCCAGATCTGAGATGACCCAGACAAGTACTTTGAAGGAACTATCATGACTATCCTTAATAACCATATATATTTTTCACTTATACAGCATGCTTGGGGTTGGTGCATGGGGATGACCCAGAGAGATGTTATGGGGAGGGAGGTGGGAGGGGGGTTCATGTTTGGGAACGCATGTACACCCGTGGTGGATTCATGTCAATGTATGGTAAAACCAATACAGTATTGTAAAGTAAAATAAAGTAAAAATAAACATTTAATAAAAAAAAAGTTATTCAAATATGAAAATTATTTAAAGCTGATAGAAAAATATTAAAGCAAGCCCAAAGTGATTAGGAGGAAGAAAACAATAAAGAGTAGAAATCAATGCAATAGAAAACAAATGGACATAATTAGCAAGCTAGATTTTTTTAAAACATCAAAATAAAGGATGACAAAAACAAGGGGCCAAATAGAAAACAAACAACAATTAAAACTAAATCCATCCAGAGTCATAGATACATTAAATATTAATTATTTTCATTTTCACTGAGAGATAATTTACATATATATATATATGAAAATCTACTCCTTTTCACTATAAGGGGACTGGAATGCAAAAGTAGGAAGTCAAGAGTTACCTGGAGTAACAGGCAAATTTGGCCTTGGAGTACAAAATGAAGCAGGTCAAAGCCTAATAGAGTTTTGCCAAGAGAACGCACTGGTCATAGCAAACACCCTCTTCCAACACACAGGAAACAACTCTATACTTGGACATCACCAGACTGTTAATACCGAAATCAGAGTGATTATATTCTTTGCAGCCAAAGATGGAGAACCTCTATACAGTCAGCAAAAACAAGACTTGGAGCTGACTGTGGCTCAGATCATGAACTCCTTATTGTCTAATTCAGACTTAAATTGAAGAAAGTAGGGAAAACCACTAGACCATTCAGGTATGACCTAAATCAGATTCCTTACAATTATACAGTAGAAGTGACAAATAGATTCAAGGGATTAGATCTGATAGACAGAATGCCTGAAGAACTATGGACAGAGGTTTGTGACATTGTACAAGAGACAGTGATCAAGACTATCTGCAAGAAAAATGCAAAAAGGCAAAATGGTTGTTGAAGGAGGTAAACAAATACCTGAGAAAGGAAGAGAAGCTAAAGGCAAAGGAGAAAAGGACAGATATACCCATTTGAATTCAGAGTTCCAAAGAATAGCAAGGAGAGATAAGAAAGCCTTCCTCAGTGATTAGTGCAAAGAAATAGAGGAAAACAGCAGAATGGGAAAGGCTAGAGATCTCACCAAGAAAATTAGAGATACCAAAAGAACATTTCATGCAAAGATGGGCACAATAAAGGACAGAATAGTATGGACCTAACAGAAGCAGAAGATATAAAGAGGTGGCAAGAAAACACAGAAGAACTGTACAAAAATATCTTCATGATCCAGGTAACCACGATGATGTGATCACTCACCTAGAGCCAGATATCCTGAAATGCAAAATCAAGTGGGCCTTAGGAAGAATCACTATGAACAAAGCTAGTGGAGGGGATGGAATTCCAGTTGAACTATTTCAAATCCTAAAAGATGATGCTGTGAATATGCTGCAATAAGTAAGCCAGCAAGTTTGGAAAACTCAGCAGTGGCCACAGGACTGGAAAAAATCAGTTTTCATTCCAATCCCAAAGAAAGGCAATGCCAAAGAATGTTCAAACTACCACACAATTACACTCATCTCCCATGCTAGTAAAGTAATGCTCAAAATTCTCCAGGCCAGGCTTCAACAGTATGTGAACCATGAACTTCCAGATGTTCAAGCTGGATTTAGAAAAGGCAGAGGAACCAGAGATCAAATTGCCAACATCCATTAGATTGTCAAAAAAGCAAGAGAGTTCCAGAAAAACATCTACTTCTGCCTTTATCGACTATGCCAAAGCCTTTGATTGTGTGGATCACAACAAACTTTGGAAAATTGTTAGAGAGATGGGAATACCAGACTACCTGACCTGCCTCTGAGAAATTTGTATGCAGGTCAAGAAGCAACAGTTAGAATTGGACATGAAACAACAGACTGGTTCCAAATAGGGAAAGGAGTATTTCAAGGCAGTATATTGTCACACTGCTTATTTAACTTATATGCAGAGTACATCGTGAGTAACGCTGGGCTGGATGAAGCACAAACTGGAATCAAGTTTGCAGAGAGAATTATCAATAACCTCAGATTCACAGATGACACCACCCTTATAGCAGAAAGCGAAGAAGAACTGAAGAGCCTCTTGAAATAAGTAATAGAAGAGAGTGAACATTTGGCTCAAAACTCAACATTCAGAAAACTAAGATCATGGCATCAGGTCCCATCACTTCATGGAAAATAGATGGGAAACAGTGGAAAGAGTGAGAGACTTTATTTTGGGGGGTGGGGGCTCCAAAATCACTGCAGATAGTGAATATAGTCATGAAATTAAAAGATACTTGCTCCTTGGAAGAAAAGGTATGATCAACCTAGACAGCCTATTAAAAAGCAGAGACATTGCTTTGCCAAAAAAGGTCCGCTAGTCAAAGCTGTGGTTTCCCAGTATTCATGTCTGGTTGTGAGACTTGGAATATAAAGAATATAAAGAAAGCTGAAATTGAAAGTGAAGTTGCTCAGTTGTGTCTGAACCTTTGCAACCACATGGACTGTAGCTTGCCAGGCTCCTCCATCCATGGAATTTTTCAGACAAGAATACTGGAGTGGGTTGCCATTTCCTTCTCCAGGGGATCTTCCCATCCCAGTGATCAAACCCAGGTCTCCTGCATTGCAGACAGATGCTTTACCATCTGAGCCACCAGAGAAGTCCAAAGAAAGCTGAGTGCTGAAGAATTGGTATTGGAGAAGACTTTTCAGAGTCCCTTGGATTGCAAAGAGATCCAACCAGTTAATCCTAAAGGAAATCAACCCTGAATATTCATTGGAAGGACTGATGCTGAAACTTCAATACTTTGGCCACCTGATGGGAAGAACTGACTCATTGGAAAAGACCCTGATGCTGGGAATGATATAAGGTCGCAAATAGAAGGGGACAATAGAGGATGACATGGTTGGATGGCATTACCGACTTGATGGACATGAGTTTGAGTAAGCTCCAGCAGTTGGTGATGGACAGGGAAGCCTGGTGTGCTGCAGTCCCTGGGGTTGCAAAGAGTTGGACATGATGAGCAACTGAACTGAATGTATATATGTTTTTTAAACTAGTCTAGTCAAGGCTATGGTTTTTCCAGTAGTCATGTATGGATGTGAGAGTTGGACTGTGAAGAAGGCTGAGCACCAAAGAATTGATTCTTTTGAACTGTGGTGTTGGAGAAGACTCTTGAGAGTCCCTTGGACTGCAAGGCGATCCAACCAGTCCACTCTGAAGGATATCAGCCCTGGGATTTCTTTGGAAGGACTGATGCTAAAGCTGAAACTCCAGTACTTTAGCCACCTCATGCGAAGAGTTGACTAATTGGAAAAGACTCTGATGCTGGGAGGGATTGGGGGCAGGAGGAGAAGGGGACGACAGAGGATGAGATGGCTGGATGGCATCACTGACTCGATGGACGTGAGTCTGAGTGAACTCCGGGAGTTGGTGATGGACAGGGAGGCTTAGCGTGCTGCGATTCATGGGGTCGCAAAGAGTCGGACATGACTGAGCAACTGAAATGAACTGAACTGAACTGAATCAAAAATCTAGTTGACATCCTTTACCCTACATAGTTACATAGTTTTTCCTTGTGATAAGAACTTTTAAGATCTACTCTCTTAGCAACTTTGAAATATGCAATACAGTATTATTTGGTCATCATGCTATATATTACACCCCAATGACATATTTACTTTATAACTAGAAGTTCATACCTTTGACCATCTTCACCCACTTTGTCCCAACACACCCCAATCCACCCATCTCAGGCAACCGCCGATTTGTTCTCTGTATCTTTGTGCTTATCATTTATTTATTTTTAGATTCCACATATAAGGAAGATTTCTCTGTCTTCCTTACTTCACTTAGCATAATGCACTCAAAATATATCCATTTGGTCAGAAATGGAAAGATTTCATTAAATTTTTATGGCAGAATAATATTCCTTTGTATATATGTACATTCTTGTTATCCCTTCATACATGGATGGATGTTTAGATTGCTTCCATATCTTGGTTATTATAAATAATTCTGCATTGAGCATGGAGGAGAGCATCTTCTAAGTTAGTGTTTTATATTCTTAGAATAAATACCCAGAAGTAGATTTGCTGAGTCATGTGGTAGTGCTCTTATTTTTGAGGAGATTTCATGCTGTTTTTCATAATAGTTGCATAATTTATATTCCAACTGACAGTGCATAAGAATCCCCCTTTCTCCACATCCTTGCTGACACTGGTCATCCCTTGTCTTTTTGATAATAGCCATCCTAACAGGTGAGAGGTGATTCTCCACTGTCACTTTGATTTACAGCTACCTGATGATTAGTGATGCTGAGCCTCCTTTTTATGTATCTATTTGCCATCTGTATATCATCTTTGGAAAAATGTCTATTCAGATGCTTTGCACATTTGTAATCACATTTACTTTTACTGATGAGTTTTATGAGTTCCTTATAAATGTTAGATATTAACCAATTGTCAGATATATGATTTTCTCCCTACCATAGACTTTCATTTTGTTCATGGCTTTCTTTCGCCAAGACCAATGTCAAGGAGTTTACCATCTATTTTTTCTACTAGGATTTTTATGGCTTCAAGTCTTACATCAAGTTTTTAATCCAGTTCGAGTTTATTTTTATCTGACACTGTGTAATAGGTGGTCTAGTTTCATTCTCTGGCATGTGGCTATCTAGTTTTTCAGGCATAATTTATTGAAGCAATTGTTCTTTCTGGTGTATTATTAGCTGTTTTTCATAAATTAATTGATCATAAGCAGGTGTTTTTATTTCTGGACTCTCTCTCTACTCATTTACTTTGACTTATGTGTCTGTTTTAATGTGATACCATACAGTTTTTTGTTTTTTGTTTTTTTTTTTTTTGATTACTAAATTCCTGGGTTGGGAAGATCCACTGGAGAAGGGATAGGCTACCCACTCCAGTATTCTTGGGCTTACCTGGTGGCTCAGTGGGTAAAGAACCCATCTGCAATGTTGGGACACCTGGATTTGATCCGAGTTGGGAAGATCCCCTGGAGAAGGGAAAGGCTACCCACTCCAGTATTCTGGCCTGGAGAAGTACATGGACTATACAGTCCTTGGGGCCGCAAAGAGTCGGACACGACTGAGTGACTTTCACTTCACAAAACTTTATAATATTCTTTGAAATCAGGGAGCATGATACCTCCTGGCTTGTTCTTCTATCTCAAGATTGGTTTGTATATTTGAGGGGTTTGTAGTTCCATACAAATTTTAAAATTTTTCAGTATTTTAAAAATACCATTTAAGTTTTTTCAGGGACTACATTGAAGCTGTAGATTTATTTGAGTATTATACAAATTTGTATCATATTATTTCTGTCAGTGCATGAGCTTGAGATAGCTTTCAATTTATTTAAGACTTCTTCAATTTTTTTTTCATCAGTGTATTACAGTTTTCAGAGTACAGGTCTTTTACCATCTTGGTGAAATCCATTCCTAAGTGTGTTACTCTTCTGTACACAATTATAAATGGGATAGTTTCCTTAATTTCTCTTTCTGATAATTAGATATCAATGTGTAGAATGCAATACATTCTTATATTGCTTTTGTATCTAGCAACTACTGAATTCATTTATTAAACAGTTTTTTCATAGTCTTCAGGGTTTTCTATATATCATATTGTGCCATCTGCAAATAGTGACAGTTGCAATTCTTCCTTTCTGATTTTCATGCTTTTTATTATTTTTCTTGCTTAATTGTCCTAAGTAAGATTTCTAATACTATGCATAATATAAGTAGGGATAGTGGGCACCCTTATCTTGTTCCTGATAGTAGAGGAAAAGCTTTTAGCTTGTCATCACTAAGTATCTGTGCGCTTCTCATAATGTGACATTAATTATGTTGAAGTAATTTCTTTTATTCCTAGTTTGTTGAGAATTTTTATGATAAAAGGACGTTTAATTTTGTCAAATGCTTTTTCTTCATCTATTGAAATGATCATAGGATTTTTATATTCAATTTTGTTAATGTGGTGTATCACATTGATTGATTGGTGGGTGTCAAACCATCCTTGTATCTCTGGAGAAAATCCCACTGGATCATTGTGTATGATCCTTTTAATGTATTGCTGAATTCAGTTTGATAATGTATGCTGAGAATTTTTGCATCTCTGTTCATCATCATCATCATCATGGATATTGGCTTGTAATTTTCTTATGGTATACATGTCTGATTTTGTTTTAACCTTGTAAAATGCATTTGGAAGTGTTTCTTCCTCTTCTGTTATTTGCAAGAGTTTGATAAAGATTGATTTCTAGTTTCATGCCATTTTGTTAGAAAAGATGCTTGATATGATTATAATCTTAAATTAATTGAGACTTGTGACCTAGCATACAGTTTCTCCTCCTAGAGAATATTCCATATGTGCCTGAGAATAATATGTATTTTCTCAGGAGAAAGCCCCATGCAAATGCTCCAAGATTGTCTTAAAGACAGTCTAACATCTCACTTTCTCACTGCTTATAAGCCTGAGAAACTGTTTGGAAGTGGGGAGGAGATAGCCACCTTTACTTCTCCTCCTTCCTGCAACTGAGTTACTGATTTTACTCTGTGTATGTATGTGTGCATAATTTATATATATATATATATATATATATATATACACACACATATATATAAGCATAAACATATATATATAGCAATTTAACAATATATGATAAACATAGTATAGAGATATTTGACTAAGATGGCTTTTAATTGATAAGAAACTCAATAGTAGTAATTTTTCATAAACTGACAAATTAAAATGTCCATGTATAGATATTTAAGTTGATGTTACTCGATGGAAATGCTTGGGTGCACAGTAGATATAACCCTTTTTCATCATTCATTAGTCTACATGTCAGTATTTATTATGTGTATGATATTATGCATTGAGATATGTCTAACCTAATCAAAAGTTTTCCCTTTAAACTCTGAGCTTACTATGTGAAATGAAATGTATACTTACATTGGTTGCCTAGGAATACTGCTTGAAACATGTTGTACCTAGACACAGTATTTCATTATTCATCTAGAGCAAGAGATCCATTTAAGGTGAAGTTAAATTTCCCCATGAAACAAATTTCTCTCTGGAGAAGGTAACCAGTATACTGGTATTTAAAATGAAAAGAGCTTGATTTTCCTATTACTTGATGCTAGTTATCTATTTACCATGTCTCTATATTTGAGGGTCCTGCTGCTGCTATTGCTGCTGCTGCTGTTGCTGCTGCTGCTGCTGCTAAGTCACTTTAGTCGTGTCCAACTCTGTGTGACCCCATAGACAGCAGCCCACCAGGCTCTGCTGTCCCTAGGATTCGCTAGGCAAGAACACTGGAGTGGGTTGCCATTTCCTTCTCCCATATTTGAGGGTTCAGTTCAGTTCAGTCGTTCAGTCATGTCCAACTCTTTGTGACCCCATGAATCACAGCACGCCAGGCCTCCCTGTCCATCACCAACTCCCAGTGTATCACCAGACTCATGTCCATCGAGTCGGTGATGCCATCCAGCCATCTCACCCTCCGTTATCACCTTCTCCTCCTGCCCCCAATCCCTCCCAGAATCAGAGTCTTTTCCAATGAGTCAACTCTTTGCATGAGGTAGCCAAAGTATTGGAGTTTCAGCTTTAGCATCAGTCCTTCCAATGAACACCCAGGACTGACCTCCTTTAGGATGGACTGGTTGGATCTCCTTGCAATCCAAGGGACTCTCAAGAGTCTTCTCCAATACCACAGTTTAAAAGCATCAAATTTTCAGCGCTCAGCTTTCTTCCAAGTCCAACTCTCACGTCCATACATGACCACTGGAAAAACCATAGCCTTGACTAGACAGACCTTTGTTGGCAAAGTAATGTCTCTTCTTTTTACTATGCTATCTAGGTTGATCATAACTTTCCTTTCAAGGAGTAAGTGTCTTTTAATTTCATGGCTGCAATCACCATCTTCAGTGATTTTGGAGCCCCCCCAAAATAAAATCTGACACTGTTTCCACTGTTTCCCCATTTATTTCCCATGAAGTGATGGGACCAGATGCCATGATCTTCATTTTCTGAATGTTGACCTTTAAGCCAACTTTTTCACTTTCCTCTTTCACTTTCATCAAGAGGCTTTTTAGTTCCTCTTCACTTTCTGCCATAAGGGTGCTGTTATCTGCATATCTGAGGTTATTGATATTTCTCCCGGAAATCTGGATTCCAGGTTGTGCTTCTTCCACCCCAGCATTTGTCATGATGTACTCTGCATATAAGTTAAATATATATATATATCCCCTCTTTTTTGTATTTCCTTCCCATTGCACAATGAGCCAGATTTCCTTTGTATACAGTAGGTTCTCATTAGTTATCTGTTCATACTTAAGATCTCTATAAAGAGATAGGCAAGCAACAGCTAAAACATACTAAATATATCAAAGAACCTTCTTTCTTAGAACTTCATTATACTCTATAATAGTTAAAATTTGATTTATATTTTTGAATTATATTTTTATTGTTTTAATTTATTATTTATTGAGTAACTGTGATGAGCAGTTTTAGAGCAAAGCATAACACTTTTCTCCCACTCTTAGAGTATGGGCAATTTGATTCAGAAATCACACATACAAATGCTAGATATAGAGCATTTAATTATACTTGGGAGATTCACTGATGCCTACACAGAGGAGATTTTCATTTGATGTTTAATGATATATATGAGTTTTCCAGAAAGAGTTTAAGAAAGATAATTAAAGAAAGCAATTGGAAGAAGAGTAAAGTGCATGCATAAGTCATAAAGAATATTTGTAATGTCTTTGAAAATGAGAAGCTTAGTGTGATTCCAACATATTGCACCAAGGGTATGTAATTAGGCTACAACTTGTGTGTATGTGTGTGTTGGTCACTCAGTCATGTCTGACTCTTTGGACCTCATGGATTGTAGCCCACCAGGCTCCTCTGTCCATGGGATTCTTGAGGCAAGAAAACTGGAGTAGGTTGCCATTTCCTTCTCCAAGGAATCCTCCTGACCCAGGGATTGAACCAAGGTCTCCTGCATTGCAGGTGGATGCTTTATCATCTGAGCTACTAGGCTTCATCTTACATGTATCTAAACAAACAGGTGACTTACTAAAGAGACTTTTCCATGCATTTGATGATAAAAGTTGTCCTCAAGCTTAGAATACATACGGATATTTAACAAAATAGAGTGTATTTTAAAAAGTAACATAGCTGAATGTACAACTAAGAAACAGGAATGATCAAGTATCAGGTAGGGATATAATTAGGTAGACAAAGAGAAAATTGAGTAGACTGAACCTATCGTGTTGTAAGCTAGTGAGACTTGGCATACCTTCAGGGTAAGAGATAGAATTTTAAAGAAGAGGATCTGTCCTCTTTCAGTTGCCTCAATAATTGAAACCCTCATGCTTCTTTCAAGCTAGTAGGTATTTTTCAGTTATTCCAAGCAAATGAAATCATTTATAACTAATTCTGCAAAGAAGGAAATACACAGAATCCTGGCAGTAGTAATAAACACAGTCATCTAGGAGTGATTAAAATGCCACAAAAAATGCCACAAGAACACAGAAACAATAGTGAGTCCATAGAAAGTAACCCTGTTTGAAGATTTTACAGTAAAGAATTACAAACCTATCATGGGGACTTCCCTGATGGCTCAGACGGTAAAGTGTCTGCTTACAATGCCAGATACTGGGGTTCGATCCCTGGGTTGGGAAGATCCGAAGGAAATGGCAGCCCACTCCAGTACTTTTGCCTGGAAAATCCCATGGGTGGAGGAGCCTGGTAAGTTACAGTCCATGGGGTCACAAAAAGTCATACACGACTGAACAACTTCACTTTCACTTTCAATGGATAATACCACTATTAAGAAGGAACACTTTAGGAAAAAAATAAGATAATTCTCACACTTAAACATAATGAAGAACTAAACATAATAGTTTGAAAGATAACTTTTAAAAGTATATTTAATATCCACAAGAAGAAATATCAGACCCAGCAACAAAGGCAGTAAGAAGTAAAACGTGAAGGAAAAACCACAAAGGAAATCTTGCTGTAAAAATAGTTACACATATATTAGCTATTTCACTTTAGGTAATATAAACAACAGATAGGGGCTTCCCTGATGGCGCAGAGGTTAAAGCGTCTGCCTCCAATGCAGGAGACCCGGGTTCGATACCTGGGTCAGGAAGATCCCCTGGAGAAGGAAATGGCAACCCACTCCAGTATTCTTGCCTGGAAAATCCCATGGACTGAGGAGCCTGGTGGGCTGAAGTCCACAGGGTCGCAAAGAGTCGGACATGACTGAGTGACTTTACTTGCTTACTTACTTAAATAACAGATAGATTCAGGGGAAGCAAGAATTAGACCATCAGAAGATAGTTTTGAAAATCATCCAGGATGCAAAATAGGTGTGAAAATGATAAAAGAATAATAGAGAGATATGATGGATACACTTATGAGAATTATCACACATTCATTCATTCAAAAATATTTTTATTCTATATGCCAGCCTTCATCCAAAGCACTTGGGATACATCTATGAACAAAATAGACATAGCCTTATCCTTGTGAAGCTTACGCCCTAACTAGATGTACAAGTGGAAGTGAATTATTGTTCCAAATAGGGTGTTCAGGAAAGGACTCATTGAGAAGAGAAAATTAGGAAAAAAGAAATATTGAAAGGACTAAGGGATTTAGTCAAATGGATAGTTATTAGAGTTGCACCCAAGCAGAAAGAAGAACTAGAGCACATGCTCTGTATTAGCATATAAAGTATGTTCAACAAAAAACAAGGAGTTGGAATTGAGCTACTGTGAGACACAGGACTAAGGGATGGGGTTCAGTGCAGTTCAGTTGCTCAGTCATGTCCACCTCTTTGTGACCCCATGAATCACAGCACGCCAGGCCTCCCTGTCCATCACCAACTCCCGAAGTTTAACCAAACTCATGTCCATCGAGTCGGTCATGCCATCCATCCGTCTCATCCTCTGTCATCCTCTTCTCCTCCTGCCCCCAATCCTTCCCAGCATCAGGGTCTTTTCCAGGGAGTCAACTCTTCGCTTGAGGTAGCCAAATTATTGGAGTTTCAGCCTCAGCATCAGTCCTTCCAATGAACACCCAGGACTGATCTCCTTTACAATGGACTGGTTGGATATCCTTGCAGTCCAAGGGACTCTCAAGAGTCTTCTCCAACACCACAATTCAAAAGCATCAATTCTTCAGCGCTCAGCTTCCTTCACAGTCCAACTTTCACATCCATACATGACCACTGGAAAAACCATAGCCTTGACTTGACAGACCTTTGTCGGCAAAGTAATGTCTCTGCTTTTTAATATGCTATCTAGGTTGATCATAACTTTCCTTCCAAGGAGTAAGTGTCTTATATTTCATAGATGTAATCGCCATCTGCAGTGATTTTGGAGCCCCTCAAAATAAAGTCTGATAGTTTCCACTGTTTCCCCATCTATTTCCCATGAAGTGATGGGACCAGATGCCATGATGTTAGTTTTTGAATGTTGAGCTTTAGGCCAACTTTTTCACTCTCCTCTTTTGCTTTCATCAAGGGGCTTTTTAGTTTCTCTTCACATTCTGCCATAAGGGTGGTGTCATCTGTGTATCTGAGGTTATTGATATTTCTCCCAGCAATCTTGATTCCAGCTTGTTCTTCTCCCAGCCCAGTGTTTCTTATGATATACTCTGCATATAAGTTAAATAGTCAGGGTGACAATATATATCCTTGATGCACTCCTTTTCCTATTTGGAACCAGTCTGTTGTTCCATGTCCAGTTCTAACTGTTGCTTCCTGGCCTGCATATAGGTTTCTCAAGAGGCAGTTCAGGTGGTCTGGTATTCCCATCTCTTTCAGAATTTTCCACAGTTTATTGTGATCCACACAGTCAAAGACTTTGGCATAGTCAATAAAGAAGAAATGGACGTTTTTCTGGAACTCTCTTGGGTTTTTGATGATCCAGTGGATGTTGGCAATTTGATCTGTGGTTCCTCTGCCTTTTCTAAAACCAGCTTGAACATCAGGAAGTTCGTGGTTCACGTATTGGTGAAGCCTGGCTTGGCGAATTTTGAGCATTACTTTACTAGTGTGTGAGATGAGTGCAATTGTGTGGTAGTATGAGCATTCTTTGGCATTGCCTTTCTTTGGGATTGGAATGAAAACTGACCTTTTCCAGTCCTGTGGCCACTTCTGAGTTTTCCAAATTTGTTGGCATGAGTGCAGCACTTTCACAGCATCACCTTTTAGGATCTGAAATAACTCAACTGGAATTCCATCACCTCCACTAGCTTTGTTCATGGTGATGCTTTCTAAGGCCCACTTGACTTCACATTCCAGGATGTCTGGCTCTAGATGAGTGATCACACCATCGTGATTATCAGGGTCATGAAGATCTTTTTGTATAATTCTTCTGTGTATTACTGCCACCTCTTCTTAATATCTTCTGCTTCTGTTAGGTCCATACCATTTCTGTCCTTAATTGAGCCCATCTTTGCATGAAATGTTCAGCAAAGTATAATGGACTGGAATGGGTGAATTTAACTCAGATGACCATTATATCTACTACTGTGAGCAGGAATCCCTTAGATGAAATGGAATAGCCATCATGTCCAACAAAAGAGTCCGAAATGCAGTACTCGTATGTAGTCTCAAAAAGGACAGAATGATCTCTGTTCATTTCCAAGGCAAACCATTCAATATCATGGTAATCCCACCCTATGCCCCAATCAGTAACGCTGAAGAAGCTGAAGTTGAACGGTTCTATGAAGACCTACAAGACCTTTTAGAACTAATACCCTGCCCTCCCAAAAAAGAGATGGGGTTAGATACCGTATATTGTAGGGAATTGTAACAATTTTAAAGGCATTCAGTCATTTATGGAGACATTGTGGTTCCTGATAATCAAAGGGCTGAAATCTGAGAACTGATTTATGTTATAGGACAATTCTAGCCTGGTATAATGGAAATAGACCATTGAGAGAAGGAAGGTAGAAGTTTCAAAACCTGTTAATAAGGCTATTGCCAGAAATTTGATCCAAAAATAATTAATAGTGAAAATTAGGAGAGAGAATATTCAGAGCAGATAAATTAAGAGCATTGCAAAATTAAGTAATGAGTCCTGACATTGAAGCAGTTAACCAAGTCACCTCTCTCTCCTCTTGGTCTCCTCTGACACCACACCCACACCCACACACACACACACCCCCCCCACACACACACCACACACACACCTGAAAGCTACACACACCATAGGGAAGTTGAAGAAAATCAATGAAAAGGAGAGCAACTAAAATCAGTCAGAACTTACCTATAAAAATGATAGACTGAAGTTTATTGCTCATTAGCAAAAATAGAATCCAGAAGGCAACTCCATATCTTATTAAAAGTCATTTCAAGTACTGGTAAAAGAATAGCTTATATCAGACTAAACTGCTCTCTGATAATAATTGTAAACTTCAAATAAAATACTTTAAAACTCAACTACTTGAAGGAAAAGCCTTGGAGAAATGGGAATTGATTTGAACTTTGAGATAAGGAAGCAAAAGAGGCAACAGGTGTATTTCAACGGTTTTGAGGACAGTCCTCTGTCCTCGTGGAGTGGGTCAGCTAAATTCAAGCAGAAAACTCTAGACTTTTTGACTTGATGCTTCAGAGGGAAGAATTTGGGGCTGTTAGAAGAATGGAAATTTAGGAGGAAAATGCTCAGAGAAGCAGGTAGTTCAGGGAATTAAGGCCTAAAATTGGCAAATAAACTCTCCTCAAATTGTTGATAACTTTTGTTATTTGAATGCATGGATGCCCCCCAAAAGCACAGTGAAAAGCAAATGAAAATCAGAAGGGCTGAAAAGCTAATTTTAGCTTCAACTTTAAACAAAGTAAATTATAATTCTACATTTTATTTACAGTTGGAATTTCTTGGTTTGTTTCCTAGAACCAGAAAATTAGCTCTTAAACAGATTGTGTTAACTAGGAAAGAATACATCAGTAGGGATAAAAATAATTTTAAAAAATTATGAACACATAAAATGCACATAGCATCTCAATCATATTTTACATGTTAAACAAATATATACACTTATAGTACTCTAGTGTATAATTATAAGTTCCAGCTCAAGTTATCTACCCAACAAAATGTGTTTTCCTTGCCTACAAGGCCAATAAAACCCATTTTTGTCTCCCTCTTCTGCAAATTCATATCTCTACCTTCCCTTCAAAATGCCATACATAATTCTTCCATGTGCAGCTTTTATTAAATCAATTCCATAGAAATCTTCTCATTTCCTCTAGAAAAATATACAGGCACATAATTTTAGTGTTAAATACATAACTATCTTTTCCTTTCATTTTTCTTTTGCTGTATTTATGTTTCCATATTGGTATGCTGATAGTTATACATTAATGCTTATGAAAGATTTATTTTATTAGAAAATTAGTAAATTAGGGTCTATAAAGATATTAGAATCTAATTACTGTCAGAAGAATAAGAAAATTTAGAGAACAATAATACCTACCATTTATTACTTATATGTTTTTTTCACCAGCTTTTTTTATTAATATATATATTTTATTGAAGTAGAGTTGACTTACAGTGCTTCAGGTGCACAGCAAGGTGATTCAGTTATATATACAAATATATTATTTTTCAGATTATTTTCCATTATAGGTCAATACAAAGTATTGATTGTAGTTCCCTGTGCTAGACAGTATACCTTTGTTGCTTATTTTATATCTATTTTTTAAATTAGAAAACTGCATTCTATTCATATGAAGTCAAACAAGTAGAATCAAACTATCATAAACTTTTCACTTAGGAAAAAATCATAAGTTTTCTAAAATATGTGTGTTATACATGCTATTTATATGTAAGCATGCTAAGTCACTTCAGTTGTGTCCAACTCTTTGCAAACCTGTGGGCTGTGGGCTACCAGGCTCCTGTGTCCTTGGGATTCTTCAGGCAAGAATACTGCAGTGGGTTGCCATTTCCTACTCCAGGTTATCTTCAAGACCTAGAGATTGAACCCAGATTTCTCTCTTAACCTCTCCTGCATTGGCAAGTGGGTTCTTTATCTCTAGCACCATGTAGTTGTTCTCACTATTTATGCATATGCATACTAGTCTGTTTGGGTAGACCCTGGGAGTTGATGATGGACAGGGAGGCCTGGCGTGCTGCAGTTCATGGGGTCGCAAAGAGTCGGACATGACTGAGTGACTGAACAAACTAACTAATACTAGTCTATATGTATACTCTTTGTGTATATGTATACTATTTATATATCTGTAAATAAAAGTTTACAAATACTTGATAAAGGCTTGAGAAAGAACATCAAAAAAAAAGAAGTGGAGAAATTGGAAAACATAAATGAAATGGGAGCACTGAATATGAAATAGAAAAAGTGAAATGAACTAGATTAAAAGATCATCATACAGTCCAGTTGTTTCTAAACATGGTTGCTCATTAGAAACACATCTGGAGCTTTAGATAAAAAAAAGGCAATACTTGGGCAGTTGTATTTTTCAAAAAATTCCAAGATAAATTCTGATATGCATCTGGATTTTAAAAACTGATCATAGGTTTTTCTAATAAATTGTAGTCTTGGTGATATAGAATTCTATTATTTTTCTGTTGACCATTCATGATACAAAAGTACTGAGTAATAGTTATATAATCACGATAGTAAAATCTGTTTATCAGTTTTCACAGACAATAGCCAGACAAAAAATACAAGATAATTACAATTGCAAACCATAATGGGAATATTATTAACCTAACAATATAAAGTTGTTTGTTATTCAGTTGCTCAGTCATGCCGGGACTCTTTGCAACCCAATGGACTGCAGTGTGCCAGGCTTCCCGGTCTGTCACCATTTCCTGGAGTTTGCTCAAACTCATGTCCATTGAATAAGTGATGCCATCCAACCATCTCATCTTCTGTCATCCCCCTCTCCTCCTACCTTCAATCTTTCCCAGCATCAGAGTCTTTTCCAATATGTCAGCTCTTTGCATCAAGTGGCTGAAGTATTGAAACTTCAGCTTCATCATCAGTCCTTCCAATGAATATTTAGGACTGATTTCCTTTAGTATTGACAGTTTGATAGCCTTGCTGTCCAAGGAACTCTCAAGAGTCTTCTGCAGCACCACAGTTTGAGGGCATCAATTCTTTGGCCTTCAGCCTTTTTTATTGTCCAGCTCTCACATCCATACATGAATCCTGGAAAATCCATATAAAGTAACCACATACGATTTGAAGGGTCAAGCAGAGTGATGTGGTAAGTGGAAGTGCAAACATGCACATATTTTCATCTGCCCAACCAGTCTATGTCTTTTTTGTTGGTACACTTAATCCATTTGCATTTAAGGTAATTATCAATATATACGATCCTATTACCATTTTCTTAATTGTTTTGGGTTTATTTTCTGTAGGTCTTATCCTCTTTTTGTGTTTCCTGCCTAGAGAAGTTCCTTTTTTATTTGTTGTAAAACTGGTTTGGTGGTGCTGAATTCTCTTAATTTTTGCATATCTGGAAAGCTTTTGATTTCTTCATTAAATCTGAATGAGAATTTTGTTGGGGAAAGTACTCCTGTTGTAGGTTCTTCCCTTTCATCCCTTTACATATATTGTGCCATTCCCTTCTGGCTTGTAGGGTTTCTGTTAAGAAATCAGCTGATAACCTGGTGGGAGTTCCCTAGCATGTTATTTGTCATTTTTCCCTTGTTGCTTTTAATATTTTATCTTTAATTTTTTCATTTTAATTATTATGTGTCTTGGTGTGTGCCTCCTTAGGTTTATTGTGCCTGGGACTCTGTGCTTCCTGGACTTGACTGACTCTTTTCTATCCCATGTTAGGGAAGTTTTCAGCTATTATCTCTTCAAATATTTTTTCAGATTCTTTCTGTCTTTTTTCTCCTTCTGAGACCCCATATATTGTGAATGTTGGTGTGTATAATGTTGTTCCAGAGGTCTTGTAGGCTGTTTTTCTTTCTTTCTTTCTCTCTTTTTTTTTCCCTCCATTCTTTTTTCTATATTCTGTCCTGCCACAGAGATTTTCACCATTCTGTCCTCCAGGTCAGTTATTCGTTCTTCTGCCTCAGAATTCTGCTATTGATTCCTTCGAGTGTATTGTGCATCTCTGTTTGTTTTTGTTCTTCTTCAAGGTCTTTGATAAACATTTCTTTCATCTTTTCCATTATGAGATCTCCATTTCTGAGATCCTTTTCACTGTCATTATTCTGAATTCTTTTATTGGAAGGTTGCCTATGTGCACTTCATGTAGTTGTTTTTCTGGGATTTTATCTTGTCCCTTCATCTGGGATATCACTCTCTGCTTTTTCATCCTGATTAACTTTCTATAATGTGATTTTTGTTCCAGCCATCCTGGAATTGTGGTTCTTCTTGCTTCCTCTGTCTGCCCTCTGGTGGTTGAGGCTAAGAGACTTTAGTAAGCTTCTTGATGGAAGGGACTACTTAGGAAAACCTGGGCCTTGCTGTGGTGGGCAAAACATTGCTTAGTAAAGTTCTAACCCAATTATCCATTAATGGGTGCAATTTTGCTCCTCTCTTAGTTGCTTGGCCTGAAGTGACCTAGCCCTGAGATCTACAGGCTCTATAGTAAGGTTAATGGTGGCCTCCAAGAGGGCTTATGCCAAGGGGAGCCTTCCAGGAATGCTGCTGCCAGTGGCCCCATCCATGTGGTGAGCCCCTGCTGGCCCATGCCTCCACAGGAGGAGACCCTCCAACATTACAGGAGTTTTGGGTTCTATCCCCTGTTACTGCTCCTTTCCTCTGGGTCTTGGTGCACCAATTTTGTTTGGCCCTCCAAGACTAGAGTCTCTGTTTCTCCCAGTCCTGTGGAAGTCTTGTAATCAAATCCCACTGGTCTTCAAGGTCAGAGTCTCTGGGGATTCCTAGTTCCTTTGTCTGATCTCCAGGCTGAGAACCTCAGAACCATCACAACATTGGGAGAACTTCTTTGTTATTATTGTTCTCCAGTTTGTGGGTCATCCACCTAGCAGGTAGGGGATTTCATTTTATCATGACTGTGTCCTTCCTACCATCTTACTACAGCTTCTTCTTTGTCTTTTAACATGGGGTATCCTCTTTTAGTAGGTCCCAGCGCCCTTCTGTTGATGGTTGTCCAAGAGCTAGTTGCAATTTTGGTGCTTTCTCAGTAGGAGATGAGCACACGTCCTTCTACTCTGCCATTTTGAATCAGAAGTCTGGCTTTTGTTTTTATTTATTCAATGTAAATTGAGGTACAATTGACATCCTAATAGTTTCAGCTTATATTATTATATGGGTGATTTTATATTTGTATATATTATGAAATTATCACCATAATGTCTAATAAATATCTATCACAATATAGCTACCATTTTTGTGTGTGTGTGGAAAAAAACTTCTAAGATCTATACTTTTAGCAACTTTCAAAAAAGAAATATAGTGTTATTAACTATAGTCTCTGGCTGTACAGTACATTCCCATGATTTACTAATTTTATAACTAGAATTTGGTACCATTTTAAACACCTTCACACATTTCACCTACTCTCTACCTCTGCCTCTGCAAACCACCATTCTGATCTTTGAATTTATGAGCCTAGTTGTCTTTTTTTGAGGGGGGGGTGCTTTTTTTTAGATTCCATGTATAAGTGAGATCAAGTGTATTTATCATTCCTTTTCTGATTTATTTCACTTAGCATAATCCCCTCAGGTCACATGTGGTCACAGTTGCAAGATTTCCTTCTGGTCTCTGTGTGTGTGTGTGTGTATTCACATGTATCCATTCAGCCACAGATGAAACAAACATTTCTTCATGTCTTGGCTATTGTAAATAATGCTGCAATTTACATGGGGATGCATACAATTTTTCAAGTTTTCCTTTTCTTCAAATTCAGTACCCAGAAGAATGCTGGATTACATGTCAGTTCTTTTTTTTTTTTTTTTTTTAATTTTTTAAAGAACATTCATACTGTTTTCTATAGTGGATGCCCCAAATTAAATTTCCACCCACAGTGCATAAGAATTCCCTATTCTCTACATCCTCACCAACATTTGTTATTTTTTGTCTTTTGGATATTAGCTGTTCTAACAGGTGTGATGTGATTTCTCATTGTGGTTTTTATTTGCATTTCCTGGTGATTAATGATGTTAAATTCCTTTTCATGAATCTTTTGGCTATTTGTATTTCTTTTTTGGAAAAGAAGCCCATTCAGATCCTCTGACCACTGTTTAATCAGATTTGTTTATTTTTAATACTGTGTTGTAGAAGTTATGTTATATTTTAGATCAATAGTTTATCAGACATATGATTTGCAAATAATTTAAGAATTTTAGTTTGATGTAGTCCTACTTGTTTCTTTTTGCTTTTGTTGCCTTTGCTTTCATTGTTGAATACAGGACATCATCACCAAAACTAATGTCAAGGAGTTATCACCGATAACTAGGAGTTATTTTCCTCTCGGAGTTTTATGGCATCAGGTTTTACATTGAAGTCTTTAATCCATTTTGAGTCAATTTTTGTATCTGTAAGAGTCATCTAAATTAATTCTTTTCCATGTGTCTGTCCATTTTCCCAGCACAATTTATTGAAGAGGCTATTCTTTCTCCATGGTATATTCTTAGCTTGTCATAAATTAATTGACCATATGTGCATGTTTATTTCTGGGCTTTTTCTAATGTGTTACATTGATTTTTGTGTATATTTCTGTGCCAATACCACTGTTTTGATTACTAAAGATTTGAAATACACTTTGAAATCAGGAAGTGTAATACCCTCAGGAGAAATATCAATAACCTCAGATATGCAGATGACACCACCCTTATGGCAGAAAGTGAAGAGGAGCTAAAAAGCCTCTTGATGAAAGTGAAAGAGGAGAGTGAAAAAGTTGGCTTGATGCTCAACATTCAGAAAACGAAGATCATGGCATCTGGTCCCATCACTTCATGGGAAATAGATGGGGAAACAGTGGAAACAGTGTCAGACTTTATTTTTTGGGGCTCCAAAATCACTGCAGATGGTGACTTCAGCCATGAAATTAAAAGACACTTACTCCTTGGAAGAAAAGTTATGACCAACCTAGATAGTATATTCCAAAGCAGAGACATTACTTTGCCAACCAAGGTCTGTCTAGTCAAGGCTATGGTTTTTCCAGTGGTCATGTATGGACGTGAGAGTTGGACTATGAAGAAGGCTGAGCGCTGAAGAATTGATGCTTTTGAACTGTGGTGCTGGAGAAGACTCTTGAGAGTCCCTTGGACTGCAAGGAGATCCAACCAGTCCATTCTGTAGGAGATCAGTCCTGGGAGTTCTTTGGAAGGAATGATGCTAAAGCTGAAGCTTCAGTACTTTGGCCACCTCATGAGAAGAGTTGACTCATTGGAAAAGACTCTGATTTTGGGAGGGATTGGGGGCAGGAGGAGAAGGGGACGACCCAGGATGAGATGGCTAGATGGCATCACGGACTCGATGGACATGAGTCTGAGTGAACTCCGGGAGTTGGTGATGGACAGGGAGGCCTGGCGTGCTGTGATTCATGGGGTCGCAAAGAGTCGGACACGACTGAGCGACTGAACTGAACTGAACGGAAAGAATACCCTCAGCTTTGTTCTTCTTTCTCAAGATTGGTTTAGCTATTTGGGTTTTTCTGTGGCTCCATGCAAATTTTTTAAATTGCTTGCTCTGTATCTGTGGAAAACACTCTTTAAGTTTAAACAGGTATTGCATTAAATATGTAGATTCATTTGAAGGGCATCCACCTTAACACTTTATCAGTTCTCCCAGTTCATGAGTGTGGAATAACTTTCCATTTGCTTGTGTCTTCTTCAACATCTTAATTGATGTCTTATAGTTTTCAGAGTACAGGTCTTTTACCACCTTGGGTAAACTGATTCCTGGATATCTTACTATTTGATACAATTGTAAATGGGATATTATTCTTAATTTTTCTTTCTGACTGTTTTAGAGTAGAGAAATGCAATACTTTTATATGGATTGTGTTAGTATCCTGAAACTTCACTGAATTTATTTACTAGTTCTAATGCATTTTTTGTAGGATCTTTAGGATTTCTACATATCATATCATGCCATCTAAAAATAGTGACAGTTGTATTTCTTCTTTTCTGATTTTCATGCTTTTTATTTCTTTTTTCCTGCCTAATTGCTCTGAGTAAAATCCGTAGTATAGTGAATACTTTTATCTTTTTCTGCATCTTAAAGGAAAGGTGTCTGTCTTGTCACCATTAAGTACTGAGTTAGCTGAGTTCTTGTCATATATGGTGTTAATTATGTTGAGGGAATTTCTTATATTCCTAGTGTTACAATTTTATTATGAAAGGATGCTTAAATTTGTCAGATAATTTTATATTGAAATGATCATATGAATTTTATCTTTAATTTTCTTAATGTGATGTATCACATTAATTGGTAGATGTTGAACCATCCTTGCATTCTGGAATAAATCCCACTGGGTCATGATATATGATCTTTTGATGTATAATATGGGAAAGACTAGAGATCTCTTCAAGAAAATTAGAGATACCAAGGGAATATTTCATGCAAAGATGGGCTCAATGAAGAACAGAAATGGTATGGACCTAACAGAAGCAGAAGATATTAAGAAAGGTAGCAAGAATACACAGAAGACCTATACAAAAAAGATCTTAATGACCTCGATAACCATGATGGTGGGATCACTCACCTAGAGCCATATATCCTGGAGTGTGAAGTCAAGTGGGCCTTAGGAAGCATCATGGTGAACAAAACTAGTGGAAGTGATGGAATTCCAGCTGAGCTATTTCAAATCCTAAAAGATGAGGCTGTGAAAGTGTTGTACTCAATATCCAAGCGAATTTGGAAAACTCAGCAGTGACTGCAGGATTGCAAATTTTCAAATTTAATTTCAGTCCCAAAGAAGAGCAATACCAAACAATGTCTACAAACTACCAGACATTTCCATTCATTTCATATACTAGTTTTTTAAGTAATGCTCAAAATTCTCCAAGCTAGACTTCAACAGTACATGAAATGAGAACTTCCAGATGTTCAAGCTGGACTTAGAAAAGACAGAGGAACCAGGGATCAATTTGCCAACATCCACTGGATCATAGAAAAAGCAAGAGAATTCCAGTAAAACATCTACTTCTGCTTCATTGACTATGCTAAAGCTTTTGACTGTGTGGATCACAACAAATTGTGGAAAATTCTTAAAAAGTGGAAATATCAGACCACCTTACCTGCCTCCTAAGAAACTTTTATGCAGGTCAAGAAGCAACCAGCCAGAAATGGAACAACAGACTGATTCAAAATTTGGAAAGGAGTACCTCAAGGCTGTTTATTGTCACCCTGCTTATTTAGCTGATATGCAGAGTACATCATGCAAAATGCCAGACTGGATGAATCATGAGCTGGAATTACGATTGCCAGAAGAAATAGCAATAAACTCAGCTATGCAGATGACAGCCCCCTAATGGCAGAAAGCATAGAGGAATTAAAGAGCCTCTTTATGCAAGTGAAAGAGGAGAGTGAAAAGGCTGGCTTAAAACAACATTCAGCAAACAAAGATCATGGCATCTGCTCCCATCACTTCACGGCAAATAAATGGGGGAAACAATGGAAACAACAACAGACTTTATTATCTTGGGCTTCAAAATCACTGCAGATGGTGACTGCAGCCATGAAATTAAAAGACACTTACTCCTTGGAAGAAAACATATGACCAACCTAGACACATATTAAAAAGCCGAGGCATTACTTTCCCAACAAAGGCCCATCTAGTCAAAGCTATGGTTTTTCCAGTGGTCATGTATGGATGTGAGAATTGGACTATAAAGAAGACTGAGAGCTGAAAATTGATACTTTTGAACTGTGGTGTTGGTGAAGGTTTTTGAGAATCCCTTTGACTGCAAGGAGATAAAACCAATCAATCCTAAAGGAAATCAGTCCTGAATATTCATTCAGGAATATTTAGCATCAGGAAGGACTGATGATGAACCTGAAGTACTTCTTTTGGCTACCTGATGTGACACCATGGATGGGAGCATGCCAAGCTTCCTTGTCCTTCACCATCTCCAAGAGCTTTCTCAACCTCATGACCATTGAGTCAGTAAGGCCATCCAACCATCTATCTCATCCTCTGTCACCCCCTTCTCCTCCTGCCTTCAATCTTTCCCAGCATCAGGGTCTTTTCTAATGAGTCAGTTCTTGGTGTCATGTGGCCAAAGTATTGGAGTTTCTGCTTTAGCAGTCCTTCTAATGAATATTCAGGACTGACTTCCAGCCTGGCATTTCACATGATGTACTCTGCATATAAGTTAAATAAGTAAGGTGACAATATACAGCCTTGAGGTACTCCTTTCCAAATTTTGAACCAGTTCTGAATGTTGCTTCTTGACCTGCATACATGTTTTGCAGGAGGCAGGTAAAGCAGTCTAGTATTCCCACCTCTTTAAGAATTTTCTGGTTTGTTGTGATCCACACAGTGAAAGGCTTTAGCATAGACAATGAAGCAGAAGTAGGTGTTTTTCTGGACTCCTCTTGCTTCTTCTGTGATCCAATGGATGTTGGCAATTTGATCTTTGGTTCCCCTGCCTTTTCCAAATCCAGCTTGAGCATCTGGATGTTGAAATTTAGCTCAGATAATTTTCAGCATTTCTTTGCTAGCATGTGAAATGAGTGCAATTGTCCAGTAGTTTGAACATTCTTTGGCATTGCCCTTCTTGGGGATTGGAATGTAAACACCTTTTCCAGTCCTGTGGTCCCTGCTGAGTTTTCCAAGTTTCCAGATTTGGAAATTTCCAAATTTCTTCAGTTTAAGTCTGAATTTTTCAATAAGGAGTTCATGATCTGAGCCACAGTCAGCTCCTGGTTTTGTGTTTGCTGATTGTATAGAGCTTCTCCATCTTTGTCTGCAAAGAATACAATCAGTCTGATTTCAGTGTTGACCATATGGTGATATCCATGTGTAGAGTCATTGCTTGTGTTGTTGGAAGAGAGTGTATTCTATGACCAGTAGAGTCTCTTGGCAAAACTCTGTTAACCTTTGCCCTGCTTCATTTTGTACTCTAAGGCCAGTTGATCTGTAGTTCTACACTTTTACTGTTGCAATAGATGCTTGATATGATTTCAATATTCTTAACTTTATTATGACTTGCTTTAGAGCTATGTGAGCTATCCTAAAGAATGTTCTCTCTAGAAGAATGTGTAGTCTTTGCTTTTGGATGAACTGTTCTCTCTCTCTCTACACACACACACACACACACACACACACATATATATATATATATATATGTTAGGCTCATCTTGTCCCTCTGTATATATTCAATTCAGTCTATCGTGTCTGCTAATGCTGATGTTTCCTTACTTGTTTTCTGTCTGGATGATCTATGTATTGATGTAAGTGGGTATTAAGGTCCTACACTATTATTGTATTGCCATCTATCTTTCACTCTTTGTGTGAATTTTCACCTTATATATTTAGGTGCTCCTATTTTGGGTGGATAAAAATTTATATTTTTAATGCAATGTCCTCATTTTATTGACCCCTTTATCCTTATGTGATGCTCATATTTGTGTCTTATTACAGTACTTGTTTTATAGTCTATTTAGTCTGATATAAATATTGCAACCTGCTTTCTTTGGGTTTCATTTGAATAGAATATCTTTTACTATAGATTCACTTTGTTTCTGTGCGTCCTTACAGCTGAAATATGTCTCTTAATGGAAGCATATAGATGGGTTTCACTTTTTATCCATTTAGCCATTCTATGTCTTTTGATTAGACAATTTAGTCCATTTATATTTGAAGTAATTGTTGATAGATATGTATAAATTACTATTTTTAATTGTTTTATTTTTTTTTCTGCTTTCTCTTGTGGTTTGATGACTTTCTGTATTAGTATACTAAGATTCCTTTCTCAGTAATTCTTTGTGTCTACATTATATTTTTACTTTGTGGATACCAGGAAGCTTTTATATAATAATACATTTTAAAAATATAAATTTATTTATTTTAATTGGAGGCTAATTACTTTACAATATTGTAGTGGTTTTGCCATACATTGACATGAATCTGCCTCAGGTATACATGTGTTCCTCATCCTGAACACCCCTCCCACCTCCCTCCCCATCCCATCCCTTTGGGTCATCCCAGTGCCCCAGCCCCAAGCACCCTGTCTCATGCATCAAACCTGGACTGGCGATTCATTTCTTATATGATATTATACATGTTTCAATGCTATTCTCCCAAATCATCCCACCCTTGCCCTCTCCCACAGAGTCCAAAAGACTGTTCTATACATCTGTGTCTCTTTTGCTGTTTCCCATATAGGGTTATCCTTACCATCTTTGTGAATTCCATATATATGTGTTAGTATACTGTATTGGTGTTTTTCTTTCTGGCTTACTAAACTCTGTATAATAGTCTCCAGTTTCATTCACCTCATTACAACTGATTAAAATGTATTCTTTCTAATGCCTGAGTAATATTCCATTGTGTATATCCACTCGTCTGCTGATGGACATCAAGGTTGCTTCCATGTCCTGGCTATTATAAACAGTGCTGTGATGAACATTGGGGTACACGTGTTTCTTTCAATTCTGGTTTCCTTGGTGTGTATGCACAGAAGTGGGATTGCTGGGTCATATGGCAGTTCTATTTCCAGTTTTTTAAGGAATCTCCACACTGTTCTCCATAGTGGCTGTACTAGTTTGCATTCCCACCAACAGTGTAAGAAGGTTCCCTTTTCTCCACACCCTCTCCAGCATTTATTGCTTGTAGACTTTTGGATTGCAGCCATTCTGACTAATGTGAAATGGTACCTCACCGTGGATTTGATTTGCATTTCTCTGATAATGAGTAATGTTGAGCATCTTTTCATGTGTTTGTTAGCCATCTGCATGTCTTCTTTGGAGAAATGCCTGTTCAGTTCCTGGCCCATTTTTTGATTAGGTCTTTTATTTTTCTGGAATTGAGCTGTAGGAGTTGCTTGTATATTTTTGAGATTGATTCTTTGTCAGTTGCTTCGTTTGCTATTATTTTCTCCCATTCTGAAGGCTGTCTCTTCACCTTCCTTATAGTTTCCTTTGTTGTGCAAAAGCCTTTAAGTTTAATTAGTTCCCATTTGTTTATTTTTGCTTTTATTTCCAGTATTCTGGGAGGTGGGTCATTGAGTACCCTGCTGTGATTTATGTTGGAGAGTGTTTTGCCTATGTTCTCCTCTAGGAGTTTTATAGTTTCTGGTCTTATGATTAGATCCTTAATCCATTTTGAGTTTATTTTTGTGTATAGTGTTAGAAAGTGTTCTAGTTTCATTCTTTTACAAGTGGTTGATCAGTTTTCCTAGCACCACTTGTTAAAGAGATTGTCTTTTCTCCATTGTATATTCTTGCCTCCTTTGTCAAAGATAAGGGGTCCATAGGTGCGTGGATTTATCCCTGGGCTTTCTATTTTGTTCCATTGATCTATATTTCTGTCTTTGTGCCAGTACCATACTGTCGTGATGACTGTGGCTTTGTAATAGAGCCTGAAGTCAGGCAGGTTGATTTCTCCAGTTACATTCTTCTTTCTCAAGATTGCTTTGGCTATTCGAGTTTTTTTCATATTTCCATACAAATTGTGAAATTATTTGCTCTAGTTCTGTGAAAAATACCATTGGTAGCTTGATAGATTGCATTGAGTCTATAGGTTGCTTTGGGTAGTATACTCATTTTCACTATATTGATTCTTCCAATCCATGAACATGGTATATTTCTCCAGCTATTAGTGTCCTCTTTGATTTCTTTCACCAGTGTTTTATAGTTTTCTATATATAGGTCTTTTGTTTCTTTAGGTAGATATATTCCTAAGTATTTTATTTATTTATTTTTTTTTGTTTCAATGGTGAATGGAATTGTTTCCTTAATTTCTCTTTCTGTTTTCTCATTGTTAGTGTATAGGAATGCAAGGGATTTCTGTGTTAATTTTATATCCTGAAACTTTACTATATTCATTGATTAGCTCTAGTAATTTTCTGGAGGAGTCTTTAGGGTTTTCTATGTAGAGAATCATGTCATCTGCAAACAGTGAGGGTTTTACTTCTTCTTTTCCAATCTGGATTCCTTTTATTTTTTTTTCTGCTCTGATTGCTGTGGCCAAAACTTCCAAAACTATGTTGAATAGTAGTGGTGAGAGTGGGCACCTTGTCTTGTTCCCGACTTTAGGGGAAATGCTTTCAGTTGTTCACCATTGAGGATAATGTTTGCTGTGGGTTTGTCATATATAGCTTTTATTATGTTGAGATATGTTCCTTCTATTCCTGCTTTCTGGAGAGTTTTTATCATAAATGGATGTTGAATTTTGTCAAAGGCTTTCTCTGAATCTATTGAAATAATCATATTGCTTTTATTTGTCAATCTGTTAATATGGTGTATTACATTGATTGATTTGCAGATATTGAAGAATCTTTGCATCCCTGGGATAAAGCCCACTTGGTCATGGTGTATGATCTTTTCAATATGTTGTTGGATTCTGATTACTAGAATTTTGTTAAGGATTTTTGCATCTATGTTCATCAGTGATATTGGCCTGTGGTTTTCTTTTTTTGTGGCATCTTTGTCAGGTTTTGGTATTAGGGTGATGGTGGCCTCATAGAATGAGTTTGGAAGTTTACCTTCCTCTGCAATTTTCTGGAAGAGTTTGAGTAGGATAGGTGTTAGCTCTTCTCTAAATTTTTGGTAGAATTCAGCTGTGAAGCCATCTGGACCTGGGCTTTTGTTTGCTGGAAGATTTCTGATTACAATTTCGATTTCCATGCTTATGATCGTTCTGTTAAGATTTTCTATTTCTTCCTGGTTCAGTTTTGGAAAGTTGTACTTTTCTAAGAATTTATCCATTTCTTCCATGTTGTCCATTTTATTGGCATATAATTGCTGATAGTAGTCTCTTATGATCCTTTGTATTTCTGTGTTGTCTTTTGTGATATCTCCATTTTCATTTCTAATTTTATTGATTTGATTTTTCTCCCTTTATTTCTTGATGAGTCTGGCTAATGGTTTGTCAAAAGAACCAGCTTTTGGCTTTGTTGATTTTTGCTATGGTCTCTTTTGTTTCTTTTGCATTTCTGCCCTAATTTTTAAGATTTCTTTCCTTCTACTAACCCTGGGGTTCTTCATTTCTTCCTTTTCTAGTTCCTTTGGTGTAGAGTTAGGTTATTTATTTGACTTTTTTCTTGTTTCTTGAGGTATGCCTTTAATGCTCTGATCTTTCCCCTTAGCACTTCTTTTACAGTGTCCCACAGGTTTTGGGTTATTGTGTTTTCATTTTCATTCATTTCTATGCATATTTTGATTTCTTCTGTGATTTGTTGGTTATTCAGAAGCATGTTGTTCAGCCTCCATATGTTGGAAATTTTAATACTTTTTCTCCTGTAATTGAGATCTATTCTTACTGCATTGTGGTCAGGGAAGATGATTGGAATTATTTCAGAGGCAAGAATATACAATGGAGAAAAGACAAGTGGTGCTGGGGAAACTGGTCAACCACTTGTAAAAGAATGAAACTAGAACACTTTCTAACACCATACACAAAAATAAACTCAAAACGGGTTAAAGATCTAAATGTAAGACCAGAAACTATAAAACTCCTAGAGGAGAACATAGGCAAAACACTCTCTGACATACATCACAGCAGGATCCTCTATGACCCACCTCCCAGAATACTGGAAATAAAAGCAAAAATAAACAAATGGGACCTAATTAAACTTAAAAGCTTCTGCACAACAAAGGAAACTGTAAGCAAGGTGAAAAGACAGCCTTCAGAATGGGAGAAAATAATAGCAAGTGAAGCAACTGACAAACAACTAATCTCAAAAATATACAAGCAACTCCTACAGCTCAATTCCAGAAAAATAAACGACCCAATCAAAAAATGGGCCAAAGAACTAAATAGACATTTCTCCAAAGAAGACATACAGATGGCTAACAAATACATGAAAAGATGCTCAAAATCACTCATTATCAGAGAAATGCAAATCAAAACCACAATAAGGTACCATTTCACACCAGTCAGAATGGCTGCAATCCAAAAGTCTACAAGCAATAAATGCTGGAGAGGGTGTGGAGAAAAGGGAACCTTCTTACACTGTTGGTGGGAATGCAAACTAGTACAGCCACTATGGAGAACAGTGTGGAGATTCCTTAAAAAACTGGAAATAGAACTGTCTTATGATCCAGGAATCCCACTTCTGTGCATACACACCAAGGAAGCCAGAATTGAAAGAGACACATGTACCCCAATGTTCATCACAGCACTGTTTATAATAGCCAGGACATGGAAGCAACCTAGATGTCCATCAGCAGATGAATGGATAAGAAAGCTGTGGTACATATTCACAATGGAGTATTACTCAGCCATTAAAAAGAATACATTTGAATAAGTTCTAATGAGGTGAATGAAACTGGAGCCTATTATACAGAGTTTAGTAAGCCAGAAAGAAAAACACCAATACAGCATCCTAACACATATATATGGAATTTAGAAAGACGGTAATGATAACCCTATATGGGAGACAGCAAAAGAGACACAGATGTATAGAACAGTCTTTTGGACTCTGTGGGAGAGGAAAAGGGTGGGATGATTTGGGAGAATGGCATTGAAACATGTATAATATCATATAAGAAACAAATTGCCAGTCCAGGTTTGATACAGGACACAGGATGCTTGGGGCTGGTGCACTGAGATGACCTAGAGGGATGGTATGGGGAGGGAGGTGGGAGGGGTATTCAGGATGAGGAACATGTGTACACCCATGGTGGATTCATGTTGATATGGCAAAACCACTGCAATATTGTAAAGTTACTAGCCTCCAATTAAAATAAATACATTATGTGTCAGGATTTTAGACTGAAAATTTTAAATCAAATAATAAGGCTTCTGTAATGACCTCTAGTCTGAAAGATTTAGATTTTAATAGAGCATGTTTAGGAAAAAAAAATAAAAAAAATAAAATAAAATAAATACATTTAAATTTAAAAAATAAGAAATGGTAAATGAGAGAGAAAGAAAGGAACAATAAAATACTTCTCGCAAAATATAGTATATTCTCCCAGTGGGTGGGGGGGCGGGGGGGCGGCGACCGTCTAACTTAATGATCAAAAGTTTGAGAGATACACAGAGTTACATGAAGAAGAGAAGAGGGAAGAGGGAGATAGAGGTGACCAGGAGAAGAGAGGGAATCAAAAGGGGAGAGAGAAAGCTAGCTAGTAATCACTTCTCTGTTTGCTCTCCACAGTTTGGATCCCTCAGAGATGTTCATGGAGTTACACAGAGAAGAGAAGAGGGAGGAAGGAGACAGAGGTGGCCAGGAAGATAAAAAGGGGAATTAAAAGGAGAGAGACAGATCCAGCCATAATCAGTTCCCTAAGAGTTCTCCAAGCCTGGGACACACAAAGAGATTTGCAGAGTTGGGTAGAGAAGAGAAGGGGGAGGGAGGAGATAGAGGCGACCTGATGGAGAAAAAGGAGAGTCAAAAGGGTGAGGGAGCAATCAAACTAGTAATCTTGCTCCCAAGTAAAAATGGGTACTGAAGATTGGGTTCTTAAAGGTACAAAATTGATACCAAATTAAAAAAAAATCAAAGATTAAAAATCTAGGGTAGAGGTTAGATTCTCAAAAATACAATATTAAAACAAAACAAAACAAAGTCACAAAAAGTATTGTATATATATATATATATATATACATATATACATACATATATATATACATATATATATATATATATGAAATTTGCTTTAAAAATAGGGTCTTTTTTTCACAAGGTAATACTAGGTTATAAAAATGAAAATTAAAGGAGTAATAGAGGACTTTAAAATTTAAAAAATTAAAAATTTATAATAGTAAAAATATATCTAGGACTTTCTCTGGAGCTGTCGCAGACACTGTGGGGTCAGTTCATTTTCAGATAGTTCCTTGATCTGGCTTATACTTCTCAAGATCTATAGGCCCCTTCCTATGTAGTCGGTGCTAACTACAGGGTTTTAATCTATTGCACCTGTCACTTCCAAAGCAGTTCCCTCTGTTTATTTTAGCTTCTTCTGTTTGCTGGTCTCTTCAGTGTCTAATTTCTGCCCTGACACAAGGAGGGCAGTGGTGGTCACTTTTTTAAGGCTCACTTGTTCAGTTGTGCTGTAGGGAGGGAGGAACACTGCAAACAAATACCACTGGCGTGTGTAGGGAGTACCCACAGTGTCTAGGCCACATTGGGTTTGCACCCACACACGACTTGTGTGCTTTCCCAGTCTACACTGCTCAGGCTCTAGGTTGCTCTGCCAGGAGCTGTCTGAGGTGGGCCCTGGGTTGCATGCACTTCCCAGGTCTAAGTGCTCAGGTTCAGATTCTGGGGTACTTCACAATGGTGCAGACTTGTTTGGGCTTGCGTTTTGTGCCCTTTCCAGGTCTGAGCAGCTCAGGTGACCAGGTGCTTGGCGAGCACAGTAGCCCCCAGTTGGAGGCCGCATCTTATTGCATCCCCCGCCCCAGCCACTCAGTTTTCTGGGTGTACACGGGTACGCCTTCTCAGGTGTGCTGTGTGTCTCTTCTGGGGAGCAGGTCTCTGGCTGCTACCCTCCCGGTGGATGTCACCTGTCCAGAATCCCAAGAAGTCTTCGTAAGCAACAAAGCCTGCTTGCAGTTTGGTAGAGAATGCCTCTTTGGGGCTGCAATTGCCCCCTTCCAGCTCTGGCTGCCCTCGCCTGCCTGTCTCCAGTGAGGGATGGGCCAATCCACAGCCAGCTGGCTCTTCTCAGTCCTTTGTTCTGTGAGTGGGCCTGGCAGTATGTTGGTGGTGATTTAGTCACTAAGTCATGTATGACTCTTGTGACCCCATGGACTGTAGCCTGCCAGGCTCCTCTGTCCCTGGGACTTTCCAGGCAAGAATAACTGGAGTGGGTTGCCATTTCCTTCTCCAGGGGATTTTCCCAACCCAGAAATCGAACCCGGGTGAGCTATGAGAGAATCTTTTCACGGGATAGCTATCCCACAGTCTGGGTTGCTATCTCAAGTTAGTTCCCTCAGATTGCCCTGGGGGCATTCAGGCTGGGTCCTTACCCTAAGCAATGCAGCCGGTCCCTCCCTGTCCAGTCCCCACTTGCTAGTGGCAGATGCGAGCATCTAGGTTGCTTCTCCACTGGGAGTTGCCATTAGGCACATAATCTGTGGGTTTTAATTATTTATTTATCTATTCATTTTTCCACTCAGTTATGTTGCCCTCTGAGATTCCAAGGCTCACCACAGACCCGCCAGTGAGAATGTTTCCTGGTGTTTGGAAACTTCTCTCTTTTTAAGACTCCCTTCCTGGGACGGATCTCCACCCCTACCTCTCTTGTCTCTTTATCTTTTATATTTTGTCCTGCCTCCTTCTGAAGAAAATGGGCTGCCTTTCTGTGTGCCTGATGTCCTCTGCCAACATACAGAAGCTGTTCTGTGGAATTTGCTCAGCGTTCAAATGTTCTTTCGATGAATTTGTGGGGGAGAAAGTGGTCTCCTTGTCCTATTCCTCTGCCATCTTAGGACCGCCCCCTATAATAATACATTTACAACAGTATATTTTAAGTTGATAGACTAAGTATGAAAACATTCTAAAACTCTATACTTTAATTTTCTCCCCACATTTTATGTTTTTGAAACATAATCTACATCTCTTTTTTTCAGTTAGTCAATTATTGTATTTATAGCTATTTTCACTGCTTTTACTTTTAACCTTAAAAGTAGCATTATAAGTGATTATCAAATACTTTACAATAAATTACTTTGAATCCTACTTTTTATTTACCTTTTCCATGAGATTTATACTTTCATTCATTTTATGTTAGTCATTAGTGCCATTTTGTTTCAGCTTAAAGAAGTCTTTTTATCTTTTCTACTATGGCCAGTCTAGTTTTGATGAACTCCTTTATTTTCTGTTTGTTAGAAAACTATTTGTCTTTCCTTCTATCTGAATGGCAACTTTGCTAGGTAGAGTATTCTTGATTGGAAGACTTTTTCTCTTTCAGTACATTGAAAATAATATGCCATGCCCTTCCGGTCTGTAAAGTTTGTGTTGAAAAATCTGCTGATCGTTTTTTGGGAGTTTCTTTGTGAAGAACAAGATGTTTTTCTCTTTCTGCTTTTAATATTCCCTGCTTTTAATAATAATATTAATTTTTTCACTTTAATATGATATGTTTTATTATGGGTCTTTGGAGTCATCTCATTTGTTGTATTCTCTGGGGTTCTCAAAGCTGGTTGCCTATTACTTTGTTGAGGTTAGGAAAGTTGTCAGCCAATGTTCCTTGAAATAAGTTTATGCCCCTTTCTATCTTCTAATTTTGGGAGCCCTACCATGCAAATGTTCCCTCAGCTGATGTCTTAAATCACTTAAGCTCTTTTTGCTTTTTAAAATTACTTATGCTATTCTGATTGGTAAGTTCCACTTTCCCATCTTTAAGGGAATGACTGAGTCAATGCTAAACTCCTTTCAGAACTGTTTCTTGCTTTGGTTAGCCTTGTGGGGGTTGTGGATGAAAACCATGTTGGCATTAAATGTTAAATGTTGGGGTCTTGTCTTTCAAGTGCAAGTTTTAAAATTTGTAGTGTCTGATATAGGATTCTAATTCCTCACCCATCAGGATGAAACTCCGGATTTTGAATTATTTCCTGATTATTAGTTGCCATGTTGGAGGTGGAGTTTATGGTAAGATTATATATCAGCCCCCTCACCCACTTTATTGATTTTTTTTTCTTGTTTTTCCAATGTGTAGGTGTTGCTTATCTAATTTTTGTATTTTTCCAAAGGAAATCATTTCAAATAATTTGTAGATTTTTTTGTGTGTCCATTAGGGAAGGTGAGTTCAGGATCTTCCTACTTCACATCTTGAACCAGTCTCATTATTATTATTATTATTGGAAGACCATTTGTCCTTCAATTTTATTTTTACTTTAATTATTGTTAAGCAGAATTTAAGTCCAATACCAGTTAAAAAGACAATAATATTTGTATTTGTGTGGACCACCCTGTACATATCTAATTGTTGTCTCAACCCAGATAAAATTAACACTTTTAAATAACAGTTCCCCTCATGGTAAGATTAAAGATTTCTCTTATTGCTGTTAACAAGGTAATCATTGGTTGATCATGTAGATGAACAGAAAGTATATCTTTATTGTTAATTAGTTTTGACATCATCTGCTTCCCAATGGCTTTACTTTGGGGCCCTGCATCAGAAAATTAATAGAAACACAAGGGATTCAGAAGTATTGTTCCTTGAACTGCATTATGAAAACTTCGTTACAACTATCAAAACTTTCTCCCTGTAAAACATTAGTTATGGGTAAAAAACATATATACATCTATATACCAAGTTCAGTTGTTGAGTTTTTGTTTTTTTTTGTTTTTGAGGTATACACTATATAATTTAGAATCAGTCACTTTTTGGTCATAACAAAATGAAAGCAAGTTAACCTTTAAATTTTTCTTGCATCTTGAAATTGAAAACAGACTGATGTTGTCTACCTAGACCTCAAGGAAAAATCAGGAGAAATTAAATCCTGAAATCTTTAAAGCTTGGCATTATATATATATATATATATGTTCAAAGGATATGTGTCCATGATATACCAGAAAACACCATGCTGGTCTTGTTTCAATGTTTTCACAATCCAGTTTACAGTATATTGTACAGTCCAGTGTACACTACAGTGTGCAGTCCAGTACACATCTAAGGAACAACCGGACATATCTGAGGCACATCTGTACACAGCTGGAGCACATTTGGAACACAGTTGGAACACAGCAGGACATCTGGTTTATACTCCAAGTGTACATCAGGACACATCTGAAAACATCTGGAACACAGTTGGACACATCTGGACACATCTAGTGTACAGTCCAATGCACACCTAGTGTACTATCCAAAGGTACATCCCAGTGACAGTGCAGTGTGCATTCCAGTGTACATCCTGTGTATTGCCCATCCTGTGGGCAGTCGAGAGTACTGTCAAGTGTATATTCCAGGTACAACCCTGTGTACATTTCAGTATACAGTTCACTATACATTCCTGTAATCTAGTCTACAGCCCAATATACAGTTCAGTGTGCAGTCCAATATATACCAGTATTTGTCTAGTGTACAGTAAAATGTATGTCCAGTATAAAGTCCAGTGTATGTTGAGGGCTTTGTACTTGTCTTCTCTATGTTCATAAAATTTATGAATGGCTGTTATAGTCATTCTTACAAAAAATGGCACAGAACAAATAGTCAATAGATTTAAAGAAAGAAGGATAGAAGAAAATTTCAGTGACCTTAAAACTGGATAGCTTGACACTGAATGCAGGCCAGTGGTATGCCAGTTCTCTTGTTCCACCCCACACAAGAAAAGTTTAAAACTTCAGGAAATTTTAAAGCTGATTGTTAAGTCCTTTGTAGCTTTAACTTGGTAGGAATAGTTATACCAGGGAAATAACCAAGCCCTGAAAATCAGGGCTTTTGTTTATTAGAGAGTCTGGGTTCCAGTTGACAACTGACATCCATTATTATGGTACAATTAGTCCAAGTTCATGTCCATCAACATGTGATGACACTAATGGATCCTGGATGCCAGTGTCTGGCAGTTCACCTCCTAAGTATCTCCCAGGTGTGTCCCTTCCTCTCACCTCACCATCTCTGCTTTAGTTTATCTTTATGGTCTCTTCCCTAGATTACTGCCATTGCCTCCCAGCAAACTCTTCTAGTGGAACAATATTATTGTTACATCTATCATTAGAAGGCTTTCTTGATGATCCAGCAATTAGACTGTGCACCCAATGAGGAGGCACAGGTTTGAACCCTGGTTGTAGAACTAAGATCCCACATGCTTAATGGTGTGGCCAAAAATTAAATGAAAAATCTACCACTAGAATAAAATCTAGGTAAGAACCCTGCCAGTATGGAATTGAAGAAGAGGATATCTGCAACTATTGGAAAGAATAATGTAAAACACTTTTCTGTAAACAGGGAGCTTTTTATTAACTATAAAATAGAAGGGTTTTTTTGTTTGTTTGTTTTGACATAGGTTTCTTCATATTGAATCAATGACGACAGAACTTATTTTCAAAATAGTTGGCCAAGGCTAGGTTACCACCTGTAACTATGTGATAGTAAGATGATCACAATGATGTTGACCCCATGACTTTTGACCTCACAATAGCTCTGTTCTAGCCAGCTGATCAAAAGCAATTCATCAATGAAAATATTCACCAGAGAGAATGTTCCTGTAGGTCATGATTAGACCCATCTCTGTCTTCACTCTGCCTCGAGCTTAGTCTGGGTAAACAGCTCCTCCAAGCTGCCTCAGCACCAATTTTGTCACCCAGACTGATGTAAGCATTTCTGTAATTAACACTGGTAGATGTGAAGAAATGCAATAATCCCACTTTTTTTCTAAGCCATGTGGACTTATTAAGAAAATGTGACTCCTACAGGTTTTACCTCTCTGGGTTGCAGAAGCTTTCTGGCTGTCAGTATAGCACTCTGGGCCAAGAAATTTCAGAGAATTACTTTAATAATATGACAGCCTCACCCATTTAAAGCGGAATTCAATGCCTGCTTCCCTCAGAGACTGTCACTGAAATTCTGTGCATGAGCCATTCCTGTAATCACCTAACAATGCCTCTCATGTTTGCTGGCTGATGACGTTCCTCAAGTGCATTAGGATGGACTGGGCCTCCCTGGGATGTATGTAGCCTCCTGCAGCTCATTCTGCTTCTTGTTTGGAGCAGCAGCAATGGCCATTGCCTGATCATCAGGGGTCTCCATGGGCACAAGCATTGGTGGGCCTGTATTAGTCTCTGTGTTGGTTGTTGTTAATAGGATTAGCTTATCAACCTTGTAAGATATGCACTAATTTTCACCCCTTGTATAGATAATAAAACTGAAGCAATGAGAGGCTCAATAGTTTATCTAAGACAACTAAGAAAGAATGACAGCCAATCCATTTAGTACTATAAACTGCCCTCTTCATAACTATTCTATATGCTTTTTACAATTTTAAAAATTGAAATTCAGAACCCTCATTATTGATTCTAAAGTACAGGAAGGTTATATCACTTTACCTAGATCTTCTGTGGAAAATCATTGTCTTCTTCAAATTTTCATCTTTGTTTGTTGTTACTATAACAACAGTGTCTCTTCTTTTTAGTTGTAAAATAGGGAAAAGCTTGAAAGTAGGAAAAAAGATAAAAACCTTGGGGATAAAAGTTAAACTTGGTCTCAATCACTAATTCTCATGTGTAATATTATTCATATATTTGTATACCCATTCACATACTTGACAAAAATAGAAAAAAATGAATATAAACATGAATATGTGAAAACTACTTCCAATAAATAGCATAACTAAATTGAAAGTATAGAAAAATAAGTAACAATAATTCAAATAACTATAAAGAAATATGTGGACAATAGGTCCTCTGGCTAAAGCCAAAAAACACTGTAAACAAATAGTGACTCCAATTCATAGGTTTTCTTCTTTTTTTATTTTTTAATTTAAATTTATTTATTTTAATTGGAGGCTAATTATTTTACAATATTGTATTGTTTTTGCCATACATCAACATGAATCCACCACGGGTGTACACGTGTTCCCAATCCTGAACCCCCCTCCTCCCTCCCTCCCCATACCATCCCTCTGGGTCATCCCAGTACACCAGCCCCAAGCATCCTGTATCCTGCATCGACCCTAGACTGGTGATTCGTTTCTTGTATGATATTATACATGTTTCAGTGCCATTCTCCCAAATCATCCCACCCTCTCCCTCTCCCACAGAGTCCAAAAGACTGTTCTATACATCTGTGTCTCCTTTGCTGTCTTGCATACAGGGTTATCGTTACCATCTTTCTAAATTCCATATATATGCATTAGCATACTGTATTCGTGTTTTTCTTTCTGGCTTACTCTGTATAATTGGCTCCATTCTTATTCTTCCTTTCTTTTCCCCAGTGGTATACAGTAGCAATTCAGAAAATATTTTTTATGCACCTGATGGATAAGCACATAAATAAAATGTATTGTGTAATGAGTACAAATTTTATACTTTTGAAGAAAAGAATACAAATATGTATATGAGTAAGAATTGAAAGAACACAGGAGTGTTCAACTGGAAATTAGAGATATTGGCATGAATCTCAAAAAGAAAAAGTTACATATGTGTATGCTCTGTACTCTGAGAGGGTCTAGAAACACTGACATCCAGTAGTAATGAGTATATAAAGTGTTCACATACATTGGTTTCTATGTGCCAATCTCTATTAAAATGATCACAGCTTCTTGGAGCAAAAACTGATTTCAGAGTCTGGAACAGAAAGAATAAGATAATCCTGGAATGCTTTGCTGTACTACAAAGTAAGGACACAAATAAGGACATGTAAACTTGAAAACAAGGCCAGTTAACTGGCCAAAAATGAGATAGTTTGAGCAATAGGATTATAAAATATAATAATACACTCTACCTTATATAAAATAATTAGAACCCATGAGTCTACACAAATATTAGTCAAAAATAACAGCAAAAAGAAAGCTCCTCCTAACCATAGGAAATCAACTAAAAAATATAGACAGCATAATACCATTTTGAAACATCATCATCATAATTTATGTAAGAGTCACCAATAGATACAATCTTTATGAGTAAATGTTGAAGAGTAACAGGATATTATATAGTCTTAAATTATCTCCTCAAAATATGCTTATTGATGTCAAAGAGTGAAAATTATCAGTGAAGAAAATTATCAGTGAAGAAAATTGTCAGGTACAACCTTAAGCAAATGATCAAATTTAATTTTAGTGATAATGAGACTAATTGATAGCAAGTGATTTTTTAAACTTTATTTTATATTGGAGTATAACTGATTTACAATGCTCAGTAAGTTTCAAGTGTACAGCTAAGTGATTCAGTTACACGTATACATATATCCATTTTTTTCTACATTCTTTTCCCATATCAGTTATTACAGAATACTGAGTAGAGTTCTCTGTGTTATACTGTAGGCCTTTGTTTATCTGCTTGGTGTATGATAGTGTGTGTATGTCAGAAAAGGCAATGGCAACCCACTCCAGTACTCTTGCCTGGAAAATCCCATGGATGGAGGAGCCTGGTAGGCTGCAGTCCATGGGGTTGCAAAGAGTCGGACACGACTGAGCGACTTCACTTTCACTTTTCACTTTCATGCATTGGAGAAGGAAATGGCAACCCACTCCAGTGTTCTTGCCTGGAGAATCCCAGGGACAGGGAAGTCTCGTGGGCTACCATCTATGGGGTCACACAGAGTCAGACACAACTGAAGTGACTTAGCAGCAGCAGCAGCAGCAGCAGTGTGTATATGTTGATCCCAAGATGCTGATTTATATGCCCCATTTCCCTTTGCTAACCATAAATTTGATTTTGAAGTCTGTAATACTTTGGCCACCTCATGTGAAGAGTTGACTCATTGGAAAAAACTCTAACGCTGGGAGGGATTGGGGGCAGGAGGAGAAGGGGACGACAGAGGATGAGATGGCTGGATGGCATCACCAACTCGATGGACATAAGTTTGGGTGAACTCCGGGAGTTGGTGATGGACAGGGAGACCTGGCATGCTGCGATTCATGGGATCACAAAGAGTCGGACACGACTGAGAGACTGAACTGAACTGAACTGAGTCTGTTTCTGTTCTGTAAATTAATTCATTTATATATTATTTTAGATTCCACAAGTGATATCATATGATATCTGATTTACTTCACTTAGTACAGTAATCTCTAGGTCCAACTACATTGCTGCAAATGGCATTATTTCATTGTTTTTATGACTAATATTCCATTGTGAACCACATCCTTTTTATCCATTCTTCCATACATGGACATTTAGGCTGCTTACATGTCTTAGCTTCTGTAACTAGCACTACAATGAACACTGGGGTTCATGAGTCTTTTTAAATTATGATGTTCTACAGCTGTAAGCCCAGGAATGGGATTACTGGCTCATATGGTAATTCTACCTCTAGATTTTCTTAAGGAAACATCATACTATTCTCCATAGTGGTTGTACCAATTTCCATTATCACCAACAGTATTGGATGGTCCCCTTTTCTCCACACCCTTTCTAGAATTTACTGCTTGTAGATTTTTTGATGGCCATTCTCACCAGCATGGAGGGCTACCTCAGTGTTGTTTTGATTTACATCTCATGATGATATTGAGCATCTTTTCATGTGCCTTTTGGACATATGTATAACTTCTTTGGAGAAATGTCTATTTCGATCATCTGTACATTTTTTCATTGTGGTTTTGTTTTTGTTTTTCGTTTTTTTTTTTTTTTTTTTTTGACATAGACCTACATGAGTTGTTTGTATATTTTGGAGTGTAATCCCTTGCCACTCACTTTATTTGCAGGTATTTCCTCCCATTCTATGAATTATATCTTCATTTCATTTGTGGTTTCTTTTGCTGTGGAAAACACTTTTGAGTTTAATTAGGTCCTATTTGTTTATTGTGATTTTATATTCATTATTCTAGGATCCAAAAAGATCTTGATGACCATTCTATCCAGAGCAATTGAAGATTCAGTGCAATTTATGTCAAAATGCCAATGATTTTTTCACAGAAATTGAATAAGCAATCCTAATATTTTTATGGATTCCCAAAATACTCCAGACAGCCAAGCCAATGTTAAGAGGGGATAGAAAAAAACTGGGGTAAATGGTGGTCCATTATTTCAAACCATATTACAAAGCTGTAGTAATCAGAACAATGTGATATTGTCTCAAAAACGGAAATACAGGTCACTGTAACAGAATAGAGAGCCCAGAAATAAAACCACACATACACAGAAAATTAATCTACAAAAATGGACCAAAAATATAAAATGGAAACACAGTGTCTTCAATAAATCATGTAAAGTGGACAGACACATGCAAAAGAATGAAACGGAACCATTATCTTACAGCATACATAAAAACTACCTCAAAATATATTCAATATTGAATGTAAGATATGAAACCATAAAAATTCTAGAAGTAAATGTAAGTGATTAGCTCCTTGACATTGGTGTTGGTGATAATGTCTTAGATTCAACATCAAAAGAATAGGCAACAAAAGCCAAAATAAACAAATGGGGATACATGAAACTAAAGAGCTTCTGAAAAGCAAAGGAAACCATCTATCAAATGAAATGGCAATCTACCAATTGGGAGAAAATATATTTGCAAATCATTATATGAGGTTAATATCCAAATATGTGAAAGTGAAAGTCACTCAGTCGTGTCTGACTCTTTTTGACCCCATGGACTGGCCATGGAATTCTCCAGGCCAGAATACTGGAGTGGGTAGCCTTTCCCTTCTCTAGGGGATCTTCCCCACCCAGGGATTGAACCCAGGTCTCCTGCATTGCAGGTAGATTCTTTACCAGCTGAGCCTCAAGGGACCAAAGACTATCTTATTCAAAATGCACAGATCAAACTCTGCTCAATGTTATGTACCAGCCTGGATGGGAGTGGGGGGTGGTGGTTGGAGGGGAATGGATATGTGTATATATATGGCTGAGTCGCTTCACTGTTCACCTGAAACTATCACAACATTTTTAATTGTCTATACTCCAAAACAAAATGTTTTTGGTGTTAAAAAAAAAAAAAGAAAAAAGAAAAAAATGCACAGATGATTTGAATAGACATTTATCCAAAGAAAGACATACAGATGTCCAAGAAGTAGGAGAAAAGGTGTGCTGAATGTCACTAACAAAAAAATGCAAAGCAAAACCAATATAATATTGTAAAGTAAAAAGAAATAATAAAAAAAGAACCTGTTCTAAGACCTGGAGCAGTCAAATAAATAAGATATTTTAAAAATAGTAAAATAAAAATTTTAAAAGTTAAAAAAAACAATGATATATCATCTCACACATTTTAGGAAGGCTACTGTTAAAAAGACAAGAAATAACAGAATTGGAAATAATGTAGAGAAATGAAACCCTTTTGTACTGTTGGTGGGATGTAAACTGTTGCACCTACTACAGAAATGGCTTCATAGTTACTTAAAAATTAAAGACAGAGCTACCTTCCAGCAATGCCACTTGTAGGTATTTATCAGAAGAAAACAAAAAAATTGTGTGTACCCCCATGTTCACTGCATCATTATTTACAATAGCTAAGACATGGAAGAAACCTATGTCCATCAGTGGATGAATGGATAAAGAAAATATAGCGTGTAGGTATATACATATGGCTCAGTGGTAAAGAATCCACCTGTCAATGCAGGAGTTGCAAGTTTGATCCCCAGATTGGGAAGATTCCCTGGAGAAGGAAATGGCAACCTTCTTCAGTATTCTTGCCTGGGAAATCCCAAGGACAGAGGAGGCTGGAGGGCTACAGTCCACAGGGTTGCGAAGAGTCGGGCATGACTTAGTGACTAAGCAACAACAACAACAGAAACAACAGCAGCACAGACAGGAATATTTTTCAAGGATAAAGAAGAAGGAAATCTTGCCTTTTGAAACATGGATGGCCATTATGCTAACTGAAATAAGTCAGAATGACAAGTATCTTACAATCTTATATGTGAAGTCTAAGAAAAATAAAACACGCAAAAGAAAACTGAGTTCATAGATACAGAGGATGAGCTGGTGGTTACCAGAGCTGGGGATTGGAGTTTGCTGGGTGTGCGCAAAAAGTATCGACTTCCACTTATAAAGTAAATAAGTCATGGGGATGTAACATCCTGCATAATGACCAGTTAATAATACAGTATTGCATATTAGAAACTTGCTAAGAGAATAAAGGGGCTTCCCTGGTGGCTCAGTTGTAAAGAATCTGCCTGTCAATGCAGGAGATATGTGTTCGATCCCAGGGTTAGGAAGATCCCCTGGAGAAGGAAATGGCAATTCACCCCTGTATTCTTGCCTGGGAAATCCCATGGACAAGAGGAGCCAAAGAGATTACAGTCCGTGGGGTGGCAAAAGAGTTGGACTTGACTTAGCAATTAAACAACAGCAACAAGAGAATAAATCTTAAAAGTTCTCAACAGAAGAAAACAGTGTGTAACTATGACATTTGTAACTATGACAAATGTTAATAGACCTATGGTGATAATCTCACAAAATACACAAGTGTGGAATCATTGCAGATATTGAGGGAGGATTGGTTCTAGAACACCACAATTAGGCAATATCACAATAAAGTGATTCATACAAGTTTTTGTATATAAAAGTTATTTATATATTATTCTTCATTGTGTATGCAATAGCATTATATCTAAAAAGTGTGTATCAGTTCAGTTCAGTCAGTCATGTCTGACTCTCTGTGACCCCATGCACTGCAGCACACCAGGCTTTGCTGTCCATCACCAACTCCTGGAGCTTGCTCAAACTTATGTCCATCGAGTTGGTGATGTTATCTAACCATCTCATCCTTTGTTGTCCCTTCTTCTCCTGCCTTCAATCTTTTCCAGCAGCAGGGTCTTTTCCAATGAGTCAGTTCTTTGCATCAGGTGGCCAAAGTATTGGAGCCTCAGCATTAGCCCTTCCAGTGAATATTCAGGGATGATTTCCTTTAGGATGGACTGGTTTGATCTTGCAGCCCAAGGGACTCTCAAGAGTGTTCTCCCACACCACAGTTCAAAAGCATCAATTCTTCACCCCTCAGCTTTCTTTATAGTCCAATTCTCACATCCATACATGAATACTGGAAAATCTTTCTTGTTAAAAAATGCTAACCATCATCAGAACTTCAGTAAATTGCAATCTTTTTGCAATAGTAACATCAAAGTTGCTGATCATGTATCACCGTATCAAATATAATAATGATGAAAAAGTTTGAAATAGCACAGAAATTACCAAAATGTGATTCAGAGACATGAAATAAGTAAATGCTTTTGGAAAAATGGCACAAATAGATTTGCTTGATACAAAGTGCTACACCTTCAACTTGTAAAAAAAAAATCTGCAAAACACAATAATGCTGAACCCTATAAAATGAGGTTTTCTAAATGGAAAATAATATAAAGTTCTAGCCCAATTATTTCTCAATACAGAAATAGGGGAGACTGCCTGAAGTAAAGGCAAAGTGCAACAGGTATAAAGAGAGAAATAACAAATAGAATCACAAGATACTATATTTTGCTTACAAATTGACTTTCAAAATTTGAATAAAGTTGCTACAATAGAAATACAGCTACTTACTTACATAATAGTGAGAATTTTTCTTTCCTTTTTGTTAGAGGTTGTTTAAATGTGTATAAAAACATAAGACCTCAGTTACCTAGCAAGAGAAAAATATAAACTGTCCTTTTAACTAAAAAATGAAGAGAACATTTTTAGAGGTAACAAATTGAAGTAATGAAGTTTCCATCAGGTGGCCAAAGTATTGTAGTTTCAGCTTCAATATCAGTCTTTCTAATGAATATTCAGGACTGATTTCCTTTAGGATGGACTGATTGGGTCTCCTTGCAGTCCAAGGGACTCAAGAGTCTTCTCCAACACTGCAGTTCAAAAGTATCAGTTCTTCAGTGCTCAGCTTTCTTTATAATCCAACTCTCACATCCATACCTGACTACTGGAAAAAACATAGTTTTGACTAGATCGACCTTTGTTGGAAAAGTAATGTCTCTGCTTTTTAATATGCTGTCTAGGTTGGTCATAACTTTCCTTCCAAAGAGTAAGCATCCTTTAATTTCATGGCTGCAATCACCATCTGCAGTGATTTTGGAGCCCAAATAAATAAAGTCAGCCACTGTTTCCCCATCTATTTGCCATGAAGTGATGGGACCAGATACCATGATCTTAGTTTTCTGAATGTTGAGTTTCAAACCAACTTTTTCAGGTACTCTCAAGAAACATTACTATACTCTTGCCTACCTTGTGTGATTCACTAGTAAAAAGGTTTGAGAAAGATAGAAATAAATTAAGCTTAACTCATAGACTACAATGTTATACAAACATTAAAATTAAATTAAAAATAATAGGATAAGGAAATGACTTATTTTGTAATATATAAATATTAAGTATTATTTAGTCTGAATCTATTGTATTCTAAGTGACATCATAATAGTTTGACATGTGTTAACATTTAATCCTAATAACAATACTGTCATTTCAGTTTTACTTTCTTTATCTTAGATTCCAGGGGAAAACAAGTTAGGTAATTTGACCAAGTTCTTTCAGCTAATGGCTGAGCCAGGTAATGGACATAAGCCTGGTAGTTTCTGAAAGTAAACTCTGCTACCAAAAAAAAAAAAAATTAAAAAGAACAAAACTCTGCTACCCTACCTAGATTTTTTATTGTTAAAGGGAATGACATAATATAAAATTTCACTTATAACTTCAACTGAGTTTATTTCCCAGAAACATTAACAATTTTCAGTTATTAACCACATTTATCCCTGAGTGATGGAGAACTTTCAGAGAGTATACTCAAGATATCATATCTCATTCATATACACACATTCACACTACCTTAAATTTTCACTGGTGGGTTTTTTAAATTTTAGCTTAATTTGTCTTAAGGCTGTGTGCATACACACTCACACACATGCACACATACATACATGACTCTAAAGAAAAAAAAATTAAATGCTTTCAGACTAAAGAAATAATGTCATTGTCTGTTAAATAGAAAAGCTTTAAAAGCATTTATTTTTGTTATTTTTTATTTTTTAACAGAAAGTCAGTACTTTTATAGTTTTTATCCCATCCCCCCAGGACTTCATAGAGCACTGGGCCAAGCTTCCTGTATTATACAGCAAATTCCCACCAGCTATCCGCTTTACACATAGTAATGCAGATATTTCAGTGCTACTCCCTCAGCTCATCCCACACTTTCCTTCCCCTGCTGTGTCCACAAGTCCATTTTCTGTGTCTGCATCTCTATTCCTGCCCTGCAAATAGGTTCATCAGCTCCATTTTCCTGGATACCATATGTTTGCATCAATATACAATATTTGATTTTCTCTTTGCGACATACTTCACTCTGTATAATAGGCTCTAGGTTCATCCACCTCACTTCAACTGACACATGGCTGAGTAATATTCCATTATATACGTGTACCACAAGTTCTTTATCCATTCATCTGTTGATAGACATCAAGCTGCTTCCATGTCCTGGCTATTGTAAGTTGTGCTGCAATGAAAATTGGGATACATGTGTCTTCAATTGTGGTTTCCTCAGGGTATATCCCCAGTAGTGGAATTGGTGCATCGTAAGGTAGTTTTGTTCCGAGATTTTAAGAAATCTCCATACTGTTCTCCATAGTGGCTGTATCAACTTACATTCCTACAAACGTTGCAAGAGGATTTCCTTTCCTGTACATCCCCTCCAGAATATATTGTTTGTAGATTTTTTGATGATGTTCCTTTCGACCAGTGTGAAGTGATACCTCATTGTAATTTTGACTTGCATTTGTCTAATAATGAGTAATGTTAAGCATCTTTCCATGTGTTTGTAAGCCATCTGTATGCATCTGAAAGTAGCAAAATACACTTTTTTTTTTCCCCCTCAGGTGCACACAAAACGTTCTCCAGGATACATCACATCTTGGGTCACAAATCAAGCCTTGGTAAATTTAAGAAAACTGAAATCATATCAAGCATCTTTTCTGACCACAATACTAAGAGATTAGTATCAACTACAGGAAAAAAACTATTAAAAAAAAAAAAAACAACCCACAAACACATGGAGACTAAACAATGTACTTCTAAACAATGATGAGGTCACTGAAGAAATCCAAGAGGAAATAAGAAAATCACCTAGAAACTAATGACAATGAAAACACAAGCTGAAACCTATGGGATGCAACAAAAGTCATTCTAAGAGTGAAGTTTATAGTAATACAATCCTACCTCAAGAAATGAAAAAAATTTCAAAGAAACAACCTAACCTTATACCTAACGCTACTAGAAAAAAAAAGAACCAAAACCACAAAGTTAATAGAAGAAAAGAAATCATAAAGATCAGAGCAGAAATAAATGAAAAGGAAAATGAAGAAAACAATAGTAAAGATCAGTAAAACTAAAAGCTGTTTCTCTGAGAAGATAAGCAAATTGACAAACCATTTTTTTAGCCAGACTCATCAAGAAAAAAAAAAAGGGAGAAGACTCAAATCAATAAATTTAGAAATGAAAAAGGAAAAGTTACAATAGACAATGCAGAAATACAAAGGATCATAAAAGAGTACTATAAGCTACTATATGCCAGTAAACTGGACAACCTGGAAGAAGTGGACAAATGCTTAGAAAATTACAACATTCCAAAACTGAACCAGGAAGAAATAGAAATTGTGAACATACCTATCACAAGCAGTAGAATCAAAATTGTGACCGAAAATCTCCCAACAAACAAAAACCCAGGGTCAGATGTCTTCACAGACAAATTCTATCAAATATTTAGAGAAGGGCTAACACCTATCCTTGTCAAACTCCTCCAAAAAATTGGAGAGGGAGGAACATTCCCAAACTCATTCCATGAGGCCACCATTACCCTGGCAAAAGAACAGGTAAAGATATCACAAAAAAGAAAATTACAGGCCAATATCACTGATGAACATAGATGCAAAAAACCTCAGCAAGATACTAGCAAACAGAATCCAACAACACAATAAAAGAATCATCACCATGATCAAGTGAGATTTATCCTAGGGATTCAAGGATTCTTTAATGTAGGCAAATCAATTAATGTGATATACCATAGTAACCAACTGAAAGATAAAAATCATGTGATAATATCAATATGTGTAGAAAAAGCTTTGGAGAAAATTCAACACACTTTCTTCCTTTAGTTTAGATCAATTGCTTTTTAAATTTAAAAAAAAATACCACATTTCACTAAAAAGAACCAGTATTTCTTTGAGAACCAGCTGATTTTAGGGCTAGGAGAAAAGGTAAATACAAGATAAGCCTGAAAAATTTTGCATGTGACAGTTAGAAAACATTCCCCAAATGATCTGGAAATATATAGAGGACATAAAAGTAACTTAAAGTGGCTCCCTGTGGCTAAATTTGGGGAAATGTGATGAAAATAAATATTCATCCAATGAATGATAACCCAGTGTACAAAATAGAGATGCATGAATCCACCTTGATATAAACAAATGCACAAAATATCAATTAAATGTGGGTGAAATGAACACTCTTCTGTACTGTAGAATGTTGGCTAGAAAACACAGGAGATGAAGTTAGTCATTAAAAGACAATAGGGGAGTTTTAAATTAGGAGTTTGGGATTACTACATACAAACTGCTGCTGCTGCTGCTAAGTCACTTCAGTCGTGTTCAACTCTGTGCGACCCCATATACGGCAGCCCACCAGGCTCCCCCATCCCTGGGATTCTCGAAGCAAGAATACTGGAGTGGGTTGCCATTTCCTTCTTCAATGCATGAAAGTGAAAAGTGAAAGTGAAGTCGCTCAGTCGTGTCTGACCCTCAGCGACCACGTGGACTGCAGCCTACCAGGCTCCTCCGTCCAGGTGTTTTCCAGGCAAGAGTACTGGAGTGGGATGCCATTGCCTTCTCCATATACAAACTACTATATATAAAATAGATAAGCAACAAGGTTCTACTATATAGCACAGGAAACGATATGTAAAATCTTATAATAAACTATAATAGATCAGAATATGAAAAATAATAAATATTTTTAAAAGATAATAAGACAGATCTGTGACAGTTTAATTAATGAAGAAAAGTATACTTACATAATCTCAAATATCTACCCACAAATTGTTTATTAAAGAAAAACAAGAAAAAGCTGAAAACATCCACCTTAAGAATGTGCCGAAAACTAATATCATTATTTTACTGGGACAAATCATACCACATGTCTTCAAATGGAAATACCATTTCTCTGATATTCTTGCCAAAATAAGTAACCTGAATTCAGTAATAAAGAAATATAAACCAAACTGAGGGACAGTATACAAAATAATTGGCCTGCACTCTTCCAAATGTCAATGTCAAGAAAGTCAAATTGAAGGGTATTTAGATTCAGTTCAGTTCAGTCACTCAGTCCTATCCAACTCTTTGCGACCCCATGAATCGCAGCACGCCAGGCCTCCCTGTTCATCACCATCTCCCGGAGTTCACTCAGACTCACATCCATCGAGTCTGTGATGCCATCCAGCCATCTCATCCTCGGTCGTCCCCTTCTCCTCCTGCCCCCAATCCCTCCCAGCATCAGGGCCTTTTCCAATGAGTCAACTCTTCTCATGAGGTGGCCAAAGGACTGGAGCTTCAGCTTTAGCATCATTCCTTCCAAAGAAATCCCAGGGTTCGTCTCCTTGATTAGGAGAGACTAAAGACACATAGATAAATTTTACAGCTTAGATTGTTGCTTTCTTTAGATTTTATTGAATTTTAGATTTTTTTCAAAACCTGTTAAGGAAATGACTGATACAGTTGATGTAATCTGAATATTGGCTAGAGTTATAGATAAGTATGGAGAAGGAAATGCCAACCCACTCCAGTACTTTTGCCTGGAAAATTCCATGAACGGAGAAGCCTGGTAGGCTACAGACCATGGGGTTGCCAAGAGTCAGATACGACTTTCACTTTCATAGATAACGCTAGTGTATTAACATCAAATTTTCTATTTTTGAAGTATCACCACTGTTATGGAAGAGAATATCCTTGTTCTTTGGAATTACATGCTTAAATACTTAGAGCTGAAGGAGCACAGTGTCTGTAATTTTCACAAGACTCAGAAAACCAAAATTTCAATATACACTTTGGAAGGTAGCCTCAAGGATGGGTCGTGATCCCTGCCTCTTGATATTTAGTAGACTGGATCTTGTGACTTGCTTCTGAGTACTAGAATAAGGCAGAGCTCTGGTATGTGTTCTTCTCTTTTCTTTTTTTCTGGTAGTTGGTCCTCCAGCCCCTTCAGACTGCAGCTTGCTGCTGCTGCTCAGTCGCTTCAGTAGTATCCGACCCTGTGTGACCCCATAGATGGCAGCCCACCAGGCTCCCCAATCCCTGGGATTCTCCAGGCAAGAACACTGGAGTGGGTTGCCATTTCCTTCTCCTTAGGCATATATAATAAGAGCAAACTCCAGAAACCTCGTGAGCACAAAATTTAATAAAAATCTAGCAGACTACATAACCAAATTTTCAATGAGAAATCCATGATTGGAAAAATCACTTTTAACAGTAAGTGAAGTGAATGTTACTCAGTTGTACCCAACTATTTGTAATTCCATAGACTATACAGCCCATGGAATTCTTCAGGCCATAATACTGGAGTTGGTAGCTGTTCCCTTCTCCAGGTGATCTTCCCAGCCCAGGAATCGAACCCAGGTCTCCCACATTGCAGGAGCTGAGCACCAGCTGAACCACTAGGCAGGCCCAAGAATACTGGAGTGGGTAGTCTATCCCTTCGCCAGTGGATCTTCCTGACCCTGGAATTGAACTTGAATCTTCTGCATTGCAGACAGATTCTTTACCAGCTGAGCTACTTGGGAATCGCATTCACAGTAAACAGTTTTTAATAGTAAACATAGAGTAAAAAACAAAATCAAGAAAAAAATCAAGTATTAAATAAGGGAATCCAGAGAAGAACCACATAAAATGCATAAACTTAAATTGTAAAGAAATCTTAAAACAGCAGATACACATTAATATATTAATAAAATATAAAATAGGTTGTTCCTTCAAAAACATCATAAAATCACAATTATAAGTTAATAAATTGAAATAACCATAGATTTGCAGATTACTATAAATAAAATAATAATCACCAATAAAATTGCTTTTTTTTAAAACTTTGATTGTATTATAAGGTTTGAGAAGTCAGGAGTTGTCTTCACTACTCACCATTATATAATGAATGCCTAATACAAAATTTTCAATAGCATATTGAGAAGCAGAGACATTACTTTGCCAACAAAGGTCCCTTTAGTCAAGGCTATGGTTTTTCCAGTGGTCATGTATGGATGTGAGAGTTGGACTGTGAAGAAGGCTGAGCACCGAAGAATTGATGCTTTTGAACTGTGGTGTTGGAGAAAACTCTTGAGAGTCCCTTGGACTGCAAGGAGATCCAACCAGTCCATTCTGAAGGAGATCAGCCCTGGGATTTCTTTGGAAGGAATGATGCTAAAGCTGAAACTCCAGTACTTTGGCCACCTCATGCAAAGAGTTGACTCATTGGAAAAGACTCTGATGACCCACTGAGATGTTATGGGGAGGGAGGTGGGAGGGGGGTTCATGTTTGGGAACACATGTAAGAATTAAAGATTTTAAAATGTAAAAAAAATAAAAAAAATAAAAAAATTAAAAAAAAAGGAAAAGACTCTGATGCTGGGAGGGGTTGGAGGCAGGAGGAGAAGGGGACAACAGAGGATGAGATGGCTGGATGGCATCACTGACTCGATGGACGTGAGTATGAGTGGACTCTGGGAGTTGGTGATGGACAGGGAGGCCTGGAGTGCTGCAATTCATGGGGTCATAAAGAGTCGGACACGACTGAGTGACTGAACTGAACTGAGTACAAAATAGTCAATAGTTATCTATTGAACATAAACACATATCAATGAATAAATGAGTAGTCATTCATGTTAATAAACTAAAGAAGGAACAGCATAACCATATTCTTAGAGAAATGAAAATGAAAACAATGTGTGTGTGTGTATATATATATTCCTTAAACCTCTAGTTAGTAAAAATCAAAACAAATTTTGAGATTAGTTGTTTTCAACTTTGCAGGAAAATGGTAATCTCATACATGGCTGCTAAGAGTTTAAACTGGTAGAGTCACTCTGGCAGAAGATATGGAAATATTAACTTTAAATGTTCATCTATTCCTTCACAGGAAAATGAAATTTCCATGTATCTTCTCTAGAAAGTAACTGAATATGGGCACAATAAGCATTTATAAGAATATTCCTGCAACATGATAAATAACCAACAAAAGGGATAAATTACTAAAACCAATTCATGTGGACCTGACTAAGTAAATCACATGATATCTATCATATGGCTGCTATTTATACAACCTTTCAAAAGAATGAAGTAAGGACTCAACGTGCTGACAGGAAGGTCTACAAGATATATTAACCAAAGGGAAAATAGGTTGCCTAACAGTGTACACATAGGTATTTACATAAATAATAATAAAATGATGTATTTCTTTATATGTATGTTTTAAAATACAAACTACTGTAATATATTACCTATAGACTGCTGTCATACTACCTCCATAAACATATTTAAAATAAGATGTATGTCTGATATGTTTTAGGTGAAACTTCTAAGGAAACAGATTTGATTAGTAAAAGGCACTTCCATCCAGACTTTACTTTTTTAACTCTAAAAGTTGATAGAGCCTATATTGTTCACTTTTTTTAATATTGAATTTTGACTTTAAAATTAGTCTTTTGTTTACATAGCTTAGATATGAATTCTACAAGTAGCATTTTGAGGGCTGTCAAATATGGAGAGGGAAAGTCTCGGTGGGTGGGAAAAATTGTCTGCTTTCCAAGTTGCGAAAACCACTTTGCAATAATTATCTTGTCTGATTGTAGACATAATTATTTCCCATCAAATGATTTCAATACAGTGTCTTAAACAATGGTAACTGAGAAGTCTTTCCATGGATATGAAAAGTGAGTAGATTTACTTGAAGCTGTTATTCAGTATTACAGGAATTTTTCTTCTCTATATGTGCTATTCAATTAAAGCTATTTATAAACTCTTTTAACTGGCTTCACAATTTTAGTCCACTTTGCACTGCTCACTGTATACGTATATTTTGAAAACTACATATGTCAAATTCTGTACTTACTGAGCACAGAGTGCCCTGCTGCTGGAACATTGACTTAGGCTGTCAGAGATGTAAAAGTAAAGAACTAGGTAAACCTAAATAGGCACTGTTGAATGCTTCAATTCACCTGCAGCTAACCCACCAAGTGGGACACTCTATTTGTTGAGAAATGCTGTGCCAAGGATATCACATTTAATGGCTTTGGCAAGAAAAATGATTTTCATCAGCTGTAACAAACAAGTTCCCCATCTCCAACCCTACCATCTGTCCTCCTGGTTCCCAACCAGAACTCTATATACGGGCTCAATTGAACAGGTTTCAGACTGCCTAAGGTCACTGCACAATCAACCTTAACAGATGGCATCACAGCGAACATCTAAACTGTAGCAGTGGCCAAATGCAGAGGATAATCCTCATTGCTGAGGAAGAATGCCCTCTGTGCATGCTGCCCTGATGTTCTGATTCTACTAAACATTTCATGTGAAAATAAGGCTTCATAGTCTTTATATTAATAGCTTAAATGGCTAAGTCTTTGCACTAATTTGCCAGTGGATTTCTATCTTAAAACTCATTTCTGCTTTTTTTCATTGTCTTGGTATAATTAAGATAAAGAAAATGCTGTGTTAATATCCACTATTAGTCACCCTCAGAATATATATATATATATACACATATACATATATGTATGTATTTAAGAGGTGAAATAGGCTAGGCATGTTTTTTTTTAAGATATCACTGTACACTGAAAAATAATACAATTAGAAGTTCATGTTGATATATGGCAAAACCAATACAATATTGTAAAGTAATTAGTCTCCAATTAAAATAAATAAATTTAAATTTAAAAAATAAAAAAAGAAGTTAAACTAGTCATACAGCTTAAGATAATCATAAGTAATTAATGATGGACATAACATCTTTTAAACTTTAAAGTTAGTCCTACTTAAGTAAGAGCCATGCTTATTTCCAGCTGACTGATATTCCCACTTGATTTCTCAACATCAAATTCAACAGTAAAAGTCATAATTCTTGCTTTCAAGTAGCTAATTTCTAATTTTTGTATTTACTATGAGTAGTTTCATTCCATCATCACCTAGCTTTACTATTTGGAGACAAAGAATGCTGGAATTTAAAGTTCACCCATTTTCTATCTCCCCCAATATTAATACCCTTAGCCATTTACCCCATCATGTTCTAATAATTCTGAAAGCCAAACTTATATCTTTTAAGCGGGAACTGGAAATTTCATTCTGAAGAAGATAGCGAAATCTTAGAACTCCCGGTGAAAAGGGTCAGAGATTAAAAACTTCCATTTGCAAGTCTTGTTATACACTTTGAGGAATGGAAGGTGGACTTGAGAAAACTATTTAAAATTAGAATAAAAATTAAGTCAATGGAAAGAAAATTAAAGAAATTATAGCATCAGCCCAAAAATATAAAAAAAAAAACTAAATAAAAGGAAATATAAAAACAAAGGAGAGGCAATTATTAGTAAAAAAGTTTAAGTAAATTTCATAGAATTTAAGGATATGAATTTTCAGACTAAAGGGGTTTGTAAATTATCCCTGAAGTCCTACACTACGACATCTTATCATGACATTTCAGGTAATAGGGACATGGAGAAGATCATAACAACTGCCAGAGAGAACAAAATGGACTACATAAAAGGATTAAAATTCAGAATAGCAACATTGGAAGGTGGACGACAATATATCAATGCCTTCTCATTTTGAGAGGAAATTTTACTTAGAAATCCAAAAACAGGCAAATAATTAGTGTATGAGTTTAGTAAAGGTGATTTTTGATAAGGGAATTATGACAAATCTACCTCCAGAAATTCTGTATGTTCTCCGCAAAACAGGTATTAATGTAAACCAAGAAAGAGAAGGACTTCGTGTTAAATAACTAGCCCAAATCACAGAACTAAAAGGAAGAAAAGACCCTGATGCTGGGAAAGATTGAAGGCAGGAGAAGAAAAGGGCAACAGAGGATGAGATGGTTGGATAGCGTCACCGACTTAATGGACATGAGTTTGAGCAAGCTCTGGAAGGCGGTGAAGGACAGGAAAGCCTGGCATGCTGGAGTCCATGTGGTTGCAAAGAGTTGGATATGACTTAGTGACAGAACTGAACTGAAAAAGTTCTTCAAGAAAATTAAAACAAAAACAAAACTTGCTGAGTCCTTGATGTGTTTATGTGTAAGATAATATTTAGAGATTTTACAATTATCTTCTAAGTTTCAGAAAAAATTACATAGAAAAATAAGGAAAGAGAGAGAGCAAAAGACTTTAACCTTTGGAAACAAAGGAAAGGAAAACAGCATATTAGTGTCTTAAGGTAGTCAGTTATAGTCAGTGTAAGGAAAACTATATATTTGTTTAAAAAATTGTGATACAATTAATTTGATAAAGGTAGGGAGGATAAGAAGGAACTTTGGATAGTGGTTAAGCTAGTTAAATTCTTATTACCATGTATGATAAGTTACTTCAGTCGTGCCCAACTCTTTGTGACACTATGGACTGTAGTCCTCCAGGTTTCTCTGTCCATTGGATTCTCCAGGCTAAAATACTGCAGTGGGTTGTCATACCTTCCTCCAGATTTTCCTGACCCATGGATAAAACCCACGTATCTTATATCTCCTGTATTGGCAGGCAGGTTCTTTACCACTAGCGCCACCTAGGAAAACCAGAGTATTACTATATGTGTGTTAGTCACTCAGTCGTGTCTGACTCTGTGACCCCATGGACTGCAGCCCAGCAGGCTCATCCATCCATGGAATTCTCCACGCAAGAATACTGGAGTGGGTTGCCATTTCCTTCTCCAGAGTATTACAGGAGATAGAGAATGAATGAAGGATGAGGGAAAATCTACTAAAATAGATTCAAAGAGGTAATATATCTGAACTTCAGATCTCACTATGTTATAAAATGAGGAAAAACTCTAAGTCCAATTATCTTCTCTTGTGCTAAAATAAAACGAGAATCAATAGAAATGGAGGGGGAGGGGGTGAGAACTCAAGAAAACATAAGAAAGAATTGTAAAAATATAAGTGGTCCTGTGTCAGCAAGCTAGGCTCAGCAAGCTATGATAAGTTATTAGAGTGGAAGTGAAATGGGCTGTAATAATGACTTTCAAGAGGTAATAAAAATTGTTCCTTTGTGAAAACTCTAGTTAGTATCTTCATCATTGTACTTCTGCCTATTATTTTCAGGAAGGACAGACCACCTAAAAAAACACCCTATATATTAATATATATGTAATAAAATACATAAATATATATAAGTACATTATATAAATATATATATTATATAAAATGACTAAAAGTTAACTTGTCTTGGCTGAAGTGGGAATGCAAATCTCAGTTACTCTCTCATACCAACTTCACCCCACCCACACACATAACAAGGCAGTTGTTCTTACTCTAATCTAGAATCACGTATCTCTCAGAACTCTGAGAACTCAACTGTAAAACCAACAGTCTAATGCAACTCTGATTTTCTACTGAAATAACTGAGCATGGAAAGGATGTGTGATTTGTCCAGGTTTATTCAGTGGAATATAACCAAGTATTCTACAACCCAGGTCTATGTTATTTCCCAGAATTCTTCTCTTTTTCCTCTTTTACATTCAAACTGTTTTAATTCAAGGACTCTTAGTTTCTTAACATTGTATTGTATTGTGCAGTCACTGAGTTGTGTCTGTTCTTTGAGACCCCATGGATGCAGGATGCCAGGCTTCTTTGTCCTTCAGTGTCTCCCGGAGTTTGTTCAAACTCATGTCCATTAAGTTAGTGATGCCATTCAACCATCTCATCCTTTGTTGCTCCCTTCTCCTCTTCCCTTCAATCTTTCCCAGCATCAGGGTAGTTTCCAATGGGTTGGCTCTTCACATCACATGGCCAAAGTATTGGAGCTTCAGCTTCAGCATCAGTTCTTCCAATGAATATTCAGGATTGATTTCCTGTAGGATTGACTGGTTTGAGCTCCTTGCTGTCCAACGGACTCTCAAGAGTCTTCTCCAGTACCACAGTTTGAAAGTACCAATTCTTCAGCCCTCAGGCTTCTTTATGGTCCAACTCACACATGACTACTGGAAAAACCATAGCTTTGAATATACAGACCTTTATTGGCAAAGTGACGACTCTGCCTTTTAATATGCTATCTAGGTTTGTCATAGTTTTCTTTCAATTTAACTTATTCAGTTCAGTTCAGTTCAGTCACTCAGTCATGTCTGACCCTTTGGACCACATGGACTGCAGCATGCCTGTCCATCACTAACTCCTGGAGTTTACTCAAACTCATCTCCATTGAGTCGGTGATGCATCCAACCATCTCATCTTCTGTCGTCCACTTCTCCTCCTGCCTACAATCTTTCCCAGCATCAGGGTCTCTTCAAATGAGTCAGTTCTTCCCATCAGGTAGCCAAAGTATTGGAGTTTCAACTTCAACATCAGTCCTTCCAATGAATATTCAGGACTGATTTCCTTTAAGATGGACTGGTTGGATCTCCTTGCAGTCCAAGGGACTCTCAAGAGTCTTCTCTAACACCACAGTTCAAAAGCATCAATTGTGCGGTGCTCAGCTTTCTTTATAGTCCAACTCTCACATCCATACATGACTACTGGAAAAACCATAGCTTTGATGAGATGGACCTTTGTTGGCAAAGTAATCTCCCTGCTTTTTACTATGCTGCCTATGTTGGTCATAACTCTTATTCCAAGGAGTAAGCGTCTTTTAATTTCATGGCTGCAGTCACCATCTGCAGGGATTTTGGAGCCCCCCAAAATAAAGTCTGTCACTATTTCCACTGTTTCCCCATCTATTTTCCATGAAGTGACGGGACCAGATGCCATGATTTTAGTTTTCTGAATATTGAGTGTGAAGCCAACTTTTTCACTCTCCTCTTTCACTTTCATCAAGAAGCTCTTTAGTTCTTTGCTTTCTGCCATAAGTGTGGTGTCATCTGCATATCTGAGGTTATTGATATTCCTCCCAGCAATCTTGATTCCAGCTGTGGTTCATCCAGCCTGGCATTTCGCATGATGTACTCTGCATATAAGTTAAATAGCAGGGTGACAATATACAGCCTTGACGTACTCCTTTCCCTATTTGGAACCAGTCTCTTGTTCCATGTCCAGTTCTAACTGTTGCTTCATGACCTGTATACAGATTTCTCAGGAGGCAGGTTAAGTGGTCTGGTATTCTCATCTCCTGAAGAATTTTCCAGTTTGTTGTGATCTACACAGTCAAAGACTTTGGCATAATCAATAAGGCAGAATAAGATGTTTTTTGGAACTCTTTTGCTTTTTCTATGACCAAATAGATGTTGGCAATTTGATCACTGGTCCCTCTGCCTTTTCTAAATCCAGCTTGAACATCTAGAAGTGCGCAGTTCATGTACTGTTGAAGCCTGGCTTGGAGAAGTTTCGGCCTTACTTTCTAGCGTGTGAGATGAGTGCAATTGTGCGGTGGTTTGAACATTCTTTGGCATTGCCCTTCTTTGGGATTGGAATGAAAACTGACCTTTCCCAGTCCTATGACCACTGCTGCATTTTCTAAATTTGCTGGCATATATATCGAGTGCAGCACTTTAGCAACATCATCTTTTAGGATTTGAAATAGTTCAACTGGAATTCTATACTCTCCACTAGCTTTGTTTGTAATGATGCTTCCTAAGGCCCACTTGACTTTGCATTCCAGGATGTCTGGCTCTAGGTGAGTGATCACACCATCGTGGTTATCTGGGTCATGAAGATCTTTTTTGTACAGTTCTTCTGTGTATTCTTGCCACCTTTTCTTAATATCTTCTGCTTCTGGTAGGTCCATACCATTTCTGTCTTTTATTGTGTGTGCCCATTTTTGCATTTTCTGCATCTATTAACCTGATCATATGGACTTTATTTTTCAATCTGTTAATGTGGTATATTACACTGATTGATTTTCAGATCTTGAAAAATTCTTTTATCATTGTAATAAGTCCCACTTGATCCTGATGTATGATCCTTTTAAGGTATTGTTGGATTCTGTTTGCTAATATTTTCTTAAGATTTTTGAATCTATTTTCATCAGTGATATTGCCCTGTAATTTTCTTCATGAATTTTTTGGTCTGCTAATTTTGTATGAGGGAGACGGCAGCCTTATACAGTAAGTTTGGAAATTTTCTTCCTCTGCCATTTTAGGAAGAATATGAGAAGAATAGGTCAGCTCTTATCTAAATGTTTGGTAGAATTCACCTGTGAAACCACCTGGTACTGGACTTGTTTGTTGGGAATTCTTTTATTACTGCTTCAATTTTATTACTGTATTTGGTCTGCTGATATTTTCTATTTCTTCCAGTTCAGTTTTGGGAGATTGCACATTTCTAGTAATTTTTAAATGTCTTCTACGTTGTTCCTTTGATTGGCAGATAGTTTTTGTAGTAGTATCAGAATAATTTGTTTTTCTGTAGTGTCTGTTGTAACTTGTTTTTCATTTCTGGTTTTACAAATTTTTATCCTCTCTTTTTTCTGACAATTTTAGCTAAAGGCATTTCAATTTTGTTTACCTTCTCAAAGAATCAACTCCTAGTTTCATTAACCTTTTCTTTTCTTTTTTTTTAGTCTCTGTTTCATTTATTTCTGCTCTGATTTTTATGATTTCTTTCCTCCTACTAAATTTAGGCTTTGCTTGTTCCTTCTCTTGCTCCTTTAGACTCCTAAGGCTAGATTGTTTATTTGAGAATGTCTTTGTTTCCTGGGGTAAACTATTGTCACTATAAACTTCCCTTTCAGAACTTCTTTGGCCAAGTTCCATAGATTTAGGATTGTTGTGTTTTCAGTTTCATTTATCTCCAGATATATTTTGATTTCTTCAGTAATCCATTGGTTGTTTAGTATTATATTGCTTAGCCTCCATGGGTTTTTAAGTTTTCTGTAGGCTTTTTATTCTAGTTGATTTCTAGTCTCAGAGCACCATGATTGGAAAAGATGCTTGTACGATTTCAATTTTTGGAATGTTTTTGAGCTCTTGTTTGCAGTATTAGGTTGTTTTCTTCAGTGATAGCCCATGACTTCTGCTCCTTTCCAGTATTGGGGAAGCAACAATTATTTCTTCTATCACTGGAGTTGTGGATTACTGCCTTCTGTCACTGGAGTTGTGTTGTTTCAAGTATCTACAATAATACGTGTTTTCTGCCCTATTCATGCATATACTATTGAGTTATTAATGGTCATTAAAGCTCCAAAAAAATGGGTAAATGGCTTATGTAACAGCCATAAGATAGGAAAATAAATGATACATTGGTTAGCTCAGACTAGGTAAGGTTAGTTGGCAATATAATCACTGCTTTGAAATATATGAAAGATTGCATGTTCTGTTAATAGTAATGATAGTCACTGAATAATGGAACACAATGCATTGAGAGGGAGAGAAACTCTATTAAATATTTAGAAAAGAATCTCAAGTCACTGATGAATAGAAAAAAGCTAAGTGGCTAATGATGTAGGTCATAAACTTTGGGTCCCTGAAGATCTGCAAGAAAAAAACTCTCAATAACCTGCCTTTAATTACTAGGATTTCATGAAGGAGGTTATGGGATTTAGACTCCCTGATACTTTTTGAATTTCTGTTGTCCAAGCAGGAGGGTAAAACTCATACTTGACACAGAAAATTCTCCTTCCTGACATGTTTATTATTTTACATAGTGACATTAGTAGGATAGTTGGTTTGTGTTATGGTATAGATATTATGGTCCATAAATATTCTAAAGGGAAATGCTTAGAGAATGAATTTAAATCCCCAAAGAAGAACATTCAAAAAACTTAGGCAGCCGGTGTTTTGAAGATGCTTATTATCTTATTTCAGTAATGATTGTTGATTATGTTAATGATCATCTCAATAATTTCTTATATAGATAATTGGTAAGAGTAATTTAAGTGTACTCCTATTTTAAATATTCTTAATTAGTAAAGCACATTTAAATAAATTACCATAATATTGAAGGTCATGCATAAGTATGGTTCACCAAAATTTTACAAAATTATAGCAAACTACAGTTTGTGGCATTCTTCTTTAAGAATAACTCAACAAATATAAATTCAATATTTTGGGGATAAAAAAAATTAAATAGAGCATATTTTCCAGTGATATGAACAAAATAAAACATGGTTGGCAACTAAATTTGTTATACTCTGTTTTTGACAAAAGAATGGTCACTTTACAAAGAGAAAGCAGGTTGTTTTTTTTTTTTTCCCTGTTTTTAACGATATGAACAAAAATTGAGAGAAGGAAGATGTTGGAGAGGATACAAATATAGGAAAAAAAAAAAAACAAGCAAAAAATCACCTATCTCTCTCTAGTAAGGAAAAGCACCTCTCTCTCTAGTAAGGAAAAGCACCTCTCTCTAGTAAGATCCCCTAAATTAGCCAAGCTAGTAAACTGGATAACATTAACAACATATAGCATGTACAGAAAGGAAAAGATGAATGGAGGAAGGAAGGGAGGGAGGAAAGAAAGTTAATTATTATATATGAGCCATTTTAAGGGTAGTTATATGACACAAATAACACTAAAATAAAATGGAACAGAATAAAGAGCCCCAAAATAAAACTCCACATTTACAGTTCACTAATAATTAGCATGGCAAATAGATGGGCAAACAGTGGAAACAGTGGCTGACTTTATTTGGGGGGGCTCCAAAATCACTGCAGATGGTGATTGCAGCCATGAAATTAAAAGTCACTTACTCCTTGGGAGAAAAGTTATGACCAACCTAGATAGCATATTAAAAAGCTGAGACATTACTTTGTCAACAAAGGTCCATATAGTCAAGGCTATGGTTTTTCCAGTAGTCATGTATGGATGTGAGAGTTGGACTGTGAAGAAAGCTGAGTGCCAAAGAATTGATGCTTTTGAACTGTGGTGTTGGAGAAGACTCTTGAGAGTCCCTTGGACTGCAAGGAGATCCAACCTGTCCATCCTAAAGGAGATCAGTCCTGGGTGTTCATTGGAAGGACTGATGTTGAAGCTGAAACTTCAGTACTTTACCTGATGCAAAGAACTGACTCATTTGAAAAGACCCGGATGTTGGGAAAGATTGAGGGCAGGAGAAGAAGTGGATGACAGGATGAGATGGTTGGATGGCATCACCGACTCAATGGATATGAGTTGAGGTAAACTCCGGGAGTTCGTGATGGACAGGAAGGCCTGGTGTGCTGTGGTTCATGGGGTCACAAAGAGTTGGACACAACTGAGCAACTGAACTGAACTGAATAATTGACGAGGGAGCCAAGAATAATCAATGGGAACAGGATAGTCTCTTCAACAAAGATTGTTGGAAATACTAGACAGGCACATGCAGGAAAATACAATTGAATCTGTCATCTTACACCACTCACAAAAATTAACTCAAAGTTTTACACCTAAGACTTGACACCCTAAAACTCCTTGAAGAAAATATAGGGGCAAAATTTTTGTCACTGGTCTTAGCAATGATTCTTTTGGATATAACATGAAAAACAGAAGAAACAAAAATAGAAAATAAACAAGCTATACACTCCCAAAGTGAAAATCTTCTGCACAGCATATGAAATAGTCAACAGAATGAAAAGGCAAACAACGGAATGGGAGATAATTGTTGCAAACATGGATAACAAAATCCCACACAGCTCAATAACAAAAACAAAAACAATCTGTTTTAAAAAATGGGCCAAAGAACTAAACAGACATTTTTCCAGAAAAGACACAAGAATGGCCTGCAGGTATATGAAAAGATGGTAAACATCACCAATCATTAGAGAAATAAAAATCAAAGCCACAATGAGATATCACCTCTCACATATTAGGATGGCTATTATCAAAAAGACAATAAATAACAATTACTGGCAAGGATGCGGAGAAAATGGAGTTCCTGCATACTGTTGGTGAGAAAGTAAGTTGTTTCAGTCAGTATTGAAAAATACACAGGTTCCTTGAATTCTTTTAAACAGAACTACCATATGAACTACCAGCAGTCCACTTCTGGGTACTTACTTCAAGAAAACAAAACCACTAGCTTGAAAAGATATATATATATCTATATATATCTATATATATCTATCTATCTATATATATATATATATATATATCCCATGTTCATTGTACTATTATTCACAATAGCCAAGATATGGAAACAAACTAAGGGTGTATCAATGGATGAGTGGATAAAGAAGACATGCTTTGTATATACAATGGGATATTAATTCAGTTATGAGAAAGAAGAGGATCTTGCCACTTGTGACAACAGGGATGGACATTGAGGGCATAATGCTAAATGAGATAATTAAGACTGAGAAAGACAAATACTGTATGATATCACTTATATGTGGAATCAAAAAGTTGAGTTAATAAATCAGTAGAATAGTGTTTGGTAGGGACTTGGGCTGAGGGAATTGGGAAAATGTTCATTAAGGTTACAAATTTGCAACTAGTAGATAAACAAGTCTGGAGATCTAATGTACTGCATAGTTATCATATTGAACAATATTATAAATGTCAAAGTTGCAATGAGACTCGGTCTAAATTGTTCTAATCACAGAAAAAATAATGATGTAAGAGGATAGAGGTCTTAGCTAATGCTGTGTGCCATATATAAATTCATTAAATCAACATGTTGTAAACCTTAAGTGTATGCAATGTTACTGGTCAATTCTATCTCAAATAAACAAATGTAGTGGGTTACAATAAGCACTTTTAAAATGAACTGCAATGGAACAGAATGATGCATTGTATATGAAAGGTGAACTATTATTTCCAAAAGCCTTTATTGTACATGTTTTTACAGGTTTAGAGCAGTGGATCATGAGTAAAAAATATCAATATGTATCCTATCTTAGGTAGCAGACAAAAAAATGAAAATAGACAAAAAAAAAAAAAAAACCTTCTTTGGCCATGTTTGGTAGTTAAACAACTTGAGCAGTTCTATTAATGAATCAAAAGCAAAGGATTATAAGCCAAATACCCACAACATTAAATAAGATAAATAGTACACTTTCTTACAACTCTTTTCCTTTATCCATGAGAATACATACTGTATTTTTATGCCACTGCTTAGGGCTTCTGTGAAAAATGGACATGAAGTTAAATGCTCAGATACTGCACTGCTAGAGAAGTATGGTGCTCAAGTAACTATATAAATATATCTTTATTTCACACTACTTAATCCTGATTCAAAAACTTCCTTTTCCAAATTCTGCCTCTGTATGCTTCTCAGTATCTATTTTGTATTTAGAATCTGGAGATCTTCAGATTAAAATTCCAGCTCTGCCTCTTAATGACTGAATAGGCAAGATGTTTGAGAATTCTAAGTGTCTCATATAACAAGCAAGGATAATAATAGGAACTTTTTCAATGGTATAAAATGAGATATCATAGTTAATGTAACATGCACAGTGTGTCATAAATAATGAGCACTTCAGAAATGTTGTTACTATTATTAACAAATAGATTGAAGGTGCCGACAAGTGAATTCTTAGGAACAAGTTTTACTGTTAGTATCTTCAACCTTTTAATATATGAGAAATGGAAATTACCGAGCAAACATGCTTGATTCAAATTTACTACATAATAGTACAATTTTATTTTGAAAGAATGTTTTTGTGTCTTTGCTTCCAGTATGGATGTAAAAATTCATACACAAAACAATTATTCTTTTACTGATAACAGGAACATCTTCTATAATCTACGAATTATAAAATTTTAGCCCATTAGTTAAATGAGCTGGTGAGGCAGACATATGAATAGGATTCTAAAGGGTGATAAAACCCTCTGAAGAGTGATAAGAACTGAAAACTATTTCACCGCTGTCAGAGCATGGGAGAAGAATGTGGAAGCCATAAAAATAGTCCAGACAATAGCAACTCGAATTTAGGAACTCCTTAAAAGTAGAATAGGGACTAGCATGGCAGCTGTGAAATCTGAGGTGCCCCGAAGTGAAATTTATGAGTTTTTGTTAATGGTCTTCTACCCAGTGTTAATGAGATGACTAAGAGGCACCCTATTTGTTGGCAAAAGTATGCAAACCTTCATCAAAGAAAGCTGAAGTTGCTAAATTTATACCTAAGTAGATGTCAAAGAAAGAAATTTACCAGGTATCAACAACCTAATGAAAATGGGATGAGATCACCAGGCAGACAAATGTATATGTATATGAATAATTACAGGGATACATTAGAAGACCTTACCATGAATGTTTTAGTTTGGATTATACAATTTAATCAATATCGGTAAATAATCAGTAAGTATGTACTAAATATATCCTTCTTAGAGGTGCTATGCTGTGTTTAGTCGCTTAGTCGTTTGGAAGTTACATGTAAAGTTTAATGATCTTACTTTAAACTAGTTTGAACATTTTAGTTAGAAGCATAACATATGAATAACATTTTTTGAAGATGTTTAATATTTTGACATAAAATGCATTGTATGCTTGGTATTCAAACTGAAAATTTTACATGGAGAGAAAATTATTCTAATTTTTATACCCTATAATTAGTTAATATTATAATTAGTTAAATTTCTTAGGTTCATGTGGTATGCCTCTAATGAACATATTCAGGCTAGTTTAAAATAAGATCATTAAACTTTACATGTAAGTTCCAAATCTTTTGAAAGAATAAATGAAGTGCTAGAAATTGTTCAAACTACAATTTACAGTTTAAAAAAAACTATAATGATATTTAATGAAAAAGGAAAATAGCTTGGTAGCCTCTAAGGAAATCAGTGGTACTGATAACTAAATAATTAGAATTGGGATTTTGTGAACATCTTTATTAACCTTATATTAATTTGAAAAGTGAGGATAGAAAATAAAAAAAGCCTGATTCCCAGAAGTTACACTGAAGGATGCACAAAATAAATAGGAATTATAATAAAGGTGAGGCTTATCTAATATATAACCAAATGAAAGCTTACAGTTCCTTGGACTCAAACTTCTAAAATTTTATTATTTTTGCATTTAGAAAGAATGGTACATGTCTCATAAAATTCTCCTTTGTAAGATGAACAGATTTTGTTGGATATAATAATAGTAGATATGAGAGGAGGAAAGCAATACATATATGTGTGTTGCCTGAAGAACTATGGATGGAGGTTCATAACACTGTACAGGAGATGACATCACCCTTATGGTGGAAAGCGAAGGGGAACTAAAGAGCCTCTTGATGAAGATGAAAGAGGTGAGTGAAAAAGCTGGCTTAAAACTCAACATTCAAGAAACCAAGATCATGGCATCTGGTCCCATCAGTTCATGGCAAATAGATGGGGAGCAATGGAATCAGTGACAGACTTTACTTCTTGGCCTCCAAAATCACTGTGGTTGGTGATGGCAGCCATGAAATTTAAAAACACTTGCTCCTTGGAAGAAAAGCTATGACCAACATAGATGGCATATTGAAAAGCAGAGACATTACTTGGCTTACAAAAGTTGGTCTTGTCAAAGGTATGATTTTTCCAGTAGTCACATACAGATGTGAGAGCTGGGCAATAAAAAAGGCTGAACACCAAAGAATTGATGTCTTTGAACTTTATTACTGGAGAAGACTCTTGAGAGTCCCCTGGACAGCAAGGAGATCCAGCCAGTCCATCCTAAAGGAATTCAGTCCTGAATATTCATTGGAAGGACTGATGCTGAAGCTGAAACTCCAATATTTTGGCTACCTGATGTGAAGAGCTGACTCATTGGAAAAGACCCTTATGCTGGGAATGATTGAAGGCAGGAGAAGGGGATGACAGAGGATGAGATGGTTGGATGGCATCATTGACTCAATGGACCTGAGTTTGGGCAGACTCTGGTAGATTGTGAAGGACAGGGAAGCCTGGCATGCTATAGTGTATGGGGTTGCAAAGAGTCGGACATGACTGAGCCACTGAACAGCAACAGTAGGTGATGGCCAGAACCAACCCAAACAAAGAGGAGTGCAAGAAGGCAAAGTGGTTGTCTGAGGAGGCTTTACAAATAGCTGAGGAAAGAGGAGAAGCAAAATAGCAAGAGAGAAAGGGAAAGATATACCCAACTGAATACAGAGTTACAGAAAACAGCAAAGACCGATAAGAAGCCCTTCTTAAATGAACAGAAATAGAGGGAAACAATAGAATGGGAAGACTAGAGATCTCTTCAAGAAAACTGGAGATACCAAGAGAACATTTCATGCAAAGATGAGCATAATAAAGGACAGAAACTGTATGGACTTAACAAAAGCAAAACCATGATGGTGTGATCACTCACCTAGAGCCAGACATCCTGGAGTGTGAAGTTAAGTGTGCTTTAGGAAGCATTACTACCAACAAAGCTAATGGAGGTGATGGAATTCCAGCTAAGCTATTTCAAATCCTAAAAGATGATGCTGTTAAAGTGCTGCACTCAATATGCCAGCAAATTTGGAAAACTCAGCATTGGTCATAGGACTGGAATGGGTCAATTTTCATTCTGATCCCAAAGGAAGGCAATGCCAAAGAATGTTCGAGCTACTGCACAATTACACTCATTTCACATGCTAGCAACGTAATAATCAAAATCCTTCCAGCTATGCTTCAGCAGTATGTGAACCTAGAATTTCCAGATGTACAAACTGGATTTAGAAAAGACTGAAGAACCAGGGATCAAATTGACAACATCCTTTGGATCAAGGAAAAAGAAAGGGACTTTAAAAAAAAATCTACTTGTGTTTCATTGACTGCCCGAAAAGACTCTGACTTTGTGGATCACAACAAACTGTGGAAAACTCTTAAGGAGATGGAAATACCAGACCACCTTACCTGCCTCTTGAGATACCTGTATGCAGGCCAAAAAGCAACAGTTAGAACTGGAGATGCAATAACTGACTGTTTCAAAATTGGGATATGAGTACATTAAGGCTATATATTGTCAATCGCTTATTGAACTTATATGCAGTGTGATGATGTGATGTGTTTGGTTGCTCAGTTGTGTCCAACCCTTTGTGACCCCATGGACTGTAGCCCACCAGGCTCCTCTACCCATGGTGATTCTCCAGGCAAGAATACTAGCGTGGATTGCCATGCTCACCTCCTGATGATCTTCCTAACCTAAGGATCGAACCCAGGTCTCCCCCATTGCAGGTAGATTCTTTACCCTGTGAGCCACCAGGGAAGTCCAAGTATGCAGAGTTGTACATCATGTGAAATGCCAGGCTGTATGAATCACAAGCTGGAGTCAAGATTTCTGGGAGAAATATCAATAACCTCAGATATGCAGAGGACACCACACTTATGGCAGAAAATGAAGAGGAACTAAAAAGCCTGTTGATGAAAGTGAAAGAGGAGAGTAAAAAAGCTGGTTTAAAGCTCAACATTCAGAAAATGAAGATCATGGCATCTGGTCCCATCACTTCATGGCAGATAGATGGGGAAACAGTGGAAACAGTGGCTGACTTTATTTTTTGGGGGCTCCAAAATCACTGCAGATGGTGATTGCAGCCATGAAATTAAAAGACGCTTACTCCGTGGAAGGAAAGTTATGACCAACCTAGACAGCATATTCAAAAGCAGAGACATTACTTTGGCAACAAAGGTCCATCGAGTCAAGGGTATGGTTTTTCCAGTGGTCATGTATGGATGTGAGAGCTGGACTGTGAAGAAGGCTGAGCACCGAAGAATTGATGTTTTTGAACTGTGGTGTTGGAGAAGACTCTTGAGAGTCCCTTGGACTGCAAGGAGATCCAACCAGTCCATTCTAAAGGAGATCAATCCTGGGTGTTTTTTGGAAGGACTGACGCTAAAGCTGAAACTTCAGTACTTTGGCCACCTCATGCAAAGAGTTGACTCATTAGAAAAGACTCTCATGCTGGGAGGGATTGGGGGCAGGTGGAGAAGGGGACAACAGAGGATGAGATGGATGGATGGCATCATCAATTCAATGGACATGAGTTTTGGTGAACTCCGGGAGTTGGTGATGGACAGGGAGGCCTGGTGTGCTGCAATTCAGGGGGTCGCAAAGAGTTGGACACAACTGAGTGACTGATTGAACTGAACTGAACTGAACTGAACTGAAATACTACTCCCAGTTTCCTTGGTGGCTCAGACAGTAAAAGCATCCGCTTGCAATGTGGGAGACCTGTGTTCAATCCCTGGGTCGGGAAGATCCCCTGGAGAAGAAAATGGCAACCTACTCCAGTACTCTTACCTGGAAAATTCCATGGATGGGGGAGCCTCATAGGCTACGGGCCATGGGGTCACAGAGTCGGACACGACTGAGTGACTGCACTTTCACTTTTCACTTTCAATACTACACTTTATAATTGTCCTATCTATTCTGAAGATAATACTCTAACTTCATTTACACTTGGGCTATCTGAAAGAATGGACATTTCTGTGTTTATTTATCTTCTTTTGAGGACAGAAACAATGAAGACAAAAGTCATGGCTAATGGAATCAATATATTGTCATATTCATGTGTGTGTTAGTTGCTCAGTCACGTCCAACTTTTTGTGATCCCATGGACTACAGCCCACCAGGTTCCTCTGTCCATGGGATTCTCCACTATTCACTGGAGTGAGTTGCCATTCCCTTTGCCAGAGGATTGACATTATTATCATAATGGGTATTTTAAAAGAGTTAAGTTTCATGAACCGTTTTAAATGTTCCACATATATTATTCATCTGAATCCTCCAACCTATGTGATAGAAGATATTACTGATCACATTTCACAAATGAAGAACCCAGGGCTTAGACAGGTATAAGTCACTTGTTACAAATTACTTAAATCAGTAACAGTTCTAGAATATTTTGACAGCTAAAACCCATTTTCCCTTGTTAGCAGTAAAAAAAGTTTTAGAAATCATCTTACCATTTCACAGAATCCTGGGATGTTTTCAGTCAGTTCAGTTCAGTTCAGTTGCTCATATCTGAGGTTATTGATATTTCTCCTGGCAATCTTGATTCCAGTTTGTGCTTCATCCAGCCCAGCATTTTACATGATGTACTCTGCATATAAGTTAAATAAGCAGGGTGACAATATACAGCCTTGATGTACTCCTTTCCCAATTTGGAACCAGTTCGTTGTACCATGTCTGTTTCTAACTGTTGCTTGTTGACCTGCATACAGATATCTCAGGAGGCAGGTAAGGTAGTATGGTATTCCCATCTCTTTAAGAATTTTCCACAGTTTTTTGTGATCCACACAGTTAACCTATCAAAGGTCAATTAAGAAGAGAACACAATTTAAATTAGAGATCAAGTGGGTATCTTTCCCCCCATGGCTATTTTTAAAATGCTATATTGATTCTTTTCAGTCTAAGTCACGTATGACTCTTTGCCACCCCGTGGACTGCAGCACACCAAGCATTTCTATGATTGCACTGTATAATCCAAAATCTTTGGAGTCAGATATATTTGCCATGCTGCCCTTCATTTCACAAAATGAAGACAAAATTAAAATCAGGCAATACTCTGAGAGTTTTACATTTAGTGTATTCTTTAATCCCCACACTACTCTAAGGCATAAAATCTCATTATTCTCATTTTACAGATAAGTAGAATGAATTTTAGAGCAGATTAAGTCACAAAACCAAAATCATATAGCTTGAAAGAGGCAGAAATGGTATTCAACCACAAACCCATTGTCTTTTTAATTTTTTATCATATGATAAACATTACTTTTTACCTTATTAAGAGTAGTACAGAAAAAATAATGTATTTTTATAATAGAGATATAATATTTCACCTTTTATAAGGGTTCTTACTCAAACTACCAAGAGAACACATATTTAATTAATTATCAAAACAGCTTAATTATGTTATGTCATTAATGAATTCCAAAAGGTTAATAAGGTGCTTCTGCTTGTTACCACCAAGAGACACTTCAAATCAGGATACTGGTCAAAATTTCATGAATATGGAAACTGGAAATTTACATTACTATAAATATACTTTATATCTTTAGAGTTCTCTGCCATGTCAATATACATTAAATTATAATTTCAGTTTTTTCTGAATACAATACTGTCTCATGTAGTATGACTATATAATATAGAGTACTTTAATTATAAACATAATGATCTCTTTTACATGGGGCTTGAAGAATCAGTATTCTTACAGTTTCCCTGATTTTTTCCATATAAAATTTCCTAGATTGAGCACCCATTTTATCAACTGGCTTTGTTATGACTTTGTAGGACTATGTAGCATCCTTCAAGTCAATGCTTTTATTTTTTTTTAATTTTATTTTTTTTTACTTTACAACACTGTATTGGTTTTGCCATACATTGACATGAATCCACCACAGGTGTGTACATGAGTTCCCAACCCTGAGCCCCCCTCCCATCACCCGCCCCATATCATCTCTCTGGGTCATCCCAGTGCACCAGCCCCAAGCATCCTGTATCCTGTATCCTGTATTGAACCTAAACTAATGATTCATTTCTTACATGATAGTATACATCTTTCAATGCCATTCTCCCAACTCGTCCCACCCTCTCCCTCTTCCAGAATCCAAAAGTCTACTCTTTACATCTGTGCCTCTTTTACTGTCTTGCATACAGGGTCATCATTACCATCTTTCTAAATTCCATATATATGTGTTAGTATACTGTATTGGTGGTTTTCTTTCTGGCTTACTTCACTCTGTATAATCGGCTCCAGTTTCACCCACCTCATTAGAACTGATTCAAATGTATTCTTTTTAAAATATTCAATGAAATAAATTGATTTTTAAAAGTTACTGTATAAGAGAGCTTCCCTGGTAGCTCACTGGTAAAGAATCCACCTGTCGGGTCGGACAAGATCCCACATGTCATGGAGCAACTAAGCCTGTGTACCACAGGTATTGAGTCTGTGCTCTAGAGCCCAGGAGCTGCAAATGCGGAAACCAAAGAGCTCTAGAACCTGTGCTCGGCAACAATAGAAGCCACAGCTATGAGAAGCCCACACACCAGAACCAGAGAGGAGAGAGACTCCACTCACTACAACTAGAGAAAAGCCCACACATCAGTGAGGATCCAGCAGAACCAAAAATCAATCAATCAATAAGACTATATTGAAAAATACTGTACAAGATAGGAAATTTTCAAAAATTGTAGGAAAAGATGAAAGAGTAAGTGTATAGTCTTGGAAGACAGTTTCTTTGAAGCCATTAATATTCATTCAGATGTATAACTTCTGATACATTCATTTTTAAAATCTGATATATTTATTACAATATAGTTTTAAATCAAAAGTTCAAGATGCCAGTTTTTTAATGCCATACTTGGCCAATAAGACCATATTTATCTCCTAGAAAGATAAAGTGATAGTTTGATTATATTTGGTTTGTTCCCCCAAATTCATTATGTACCTTTCTTTGCCTTCTCCATGACCAGGAGGAGTGTTTCACCCATATTAAGTTTCTAATTAGGCTCTGCCAGTGAAAGTCACAGTTGGAGATGGATGAGAGAGAGAAGGAAGCTATTGGCATACTTACCCACACTCTCCTGCTCTGCCCCTAATGAAGTATCTAAAGGTCTTGTGGGCAGATCCTCCATACCTAAAATTCCCACACTGGTTCAGTAACATCCTTCTCTCCTGTGTCCTTTAGCCCTAAGGGAGGTAACTGCTTCCTAATGTTACTAATCTCTGGATCATCATCCCTTTCTTCTCTTAAATGTGATTCACCCACAATGTGCTAAGTCACTTCAGTCATGTCCAACACTTTGTGACCCTATGGACTGTAGCCTGCTAGGCTCCTCTGCCCACACGATTTTCCAGGCAAGAATACTGGATTGGGTTGCCATACCATCCTCCAAGGGATCTCCCCTACTCCCCTGCCTCTTACGTCTCCTGCACTGGCAGGCAGATTCTTTACCACTAGCATCACCTGGGAAGCCCCCATCCACTATAGTTTGTCCTATCAAATCATCTTCAGTTTAATCTTTTTGAGTATGGCATCTGCTTCTACCCATGACTCCTACCGATGAATAGACAAAATATACAAATTTACAAAAAAAAATTCTTTTGTAGCTCTCCTTCCTGGGAAGAAAGAGAATGTAGTAGAGAAGTGAAAAAGAAACAAAAGACTAAATGCTTGTCAGCATGCTGTGCATATTCTGATTGGGAACACAGTCTTCAGACATACAGTATGCAAGATGGTGACAGGATACATGATTAAATGCTTTAAGAACGGGGCACAGGAAATGTCAGAGATTGGGTATTGTAATTTTAACTGGGTTTTCCAGGCAAGGCCTCACAATGAATGTGACATTTGAAAAGATAATGAAAGTAGTGTGGATATCTGGAGTGAGAACATGTGAGGAATAGGGACTTTCTTTAGTATTTCTTGCAAGGCAGGTTTGTGTAACAAATTCTCTCAGCTGTATTGGGCTTCCCTGGTGGCTCAGATGGTAAAGTGTCTGCCTGCAATGCAGGAGACCTGGGTTCGATCCCTGCATCAGGAAGATCCCCTGGAGAAGGAAGTGGCAACCCACTCCAGTACTCTTGCCTGGAAAATCCCATGGTCAGAGTAGCCTGATAGGTTGCAGTCCATGCGGTTGCAAAGAATCGGACACAACTAAGAGACTTCACTTTCACTTTTCCTCAAAAAATTAGATAGAATTTCTATATTAATATAATCCAGCAATTCCACTTCAAGGTGTATTTCTCCCGAAATGAAAACAGGGATTTGAGCAAATACTTGTATGCCTATATTCATAGCAGCATTATTCACAATAGCCAAAATGTAAAATCAACCCAAGTATCCATTGATGGGTGAATAAACAAAATGTGGTATATACTTACACTGGAATTTTACTCAGCCTTAAAAAGTAAAGAACTTTTAACACATGCTACAACATGGATGAACATGGAAAACATTGTGCCAAGTGAAATTTATCCAAATACAAAAGTACAAATATTGCATGATTCCACATAAAGAGGTACCTAGAGTAATCAAATTCAAAGAAACAGAAAGTAGAATGGTGATACACAGAGAATGAGAGAAGAGAATGGGGAATTATTGGGTACAAAATTTCAGTCTGGGAAGATGAAATAGTTCTGCATGGTGGTGATGATTGAACAAAAACATGAATGAATTTATGCTGCTAAGCTCTACATTTAAAATAGTTAAAATGACAAATTTTGTTATGTATATTTTACCATCATAAATTTAAAACATATAAGTAAACAGCAAAATAGAAAGCATTGAAAAGAGTATGACCAGGATCTTACATTTTCAAGAAATGAAGATTGATCTTTTCCATTACTGGGGTACTTTTTAAAAAAGGGATTCTAGACTAGGTTAATTTGAATAATTTGAAAACATGGAAGTTACAGAAATATTATTACATGAACAGAACATTGAAAATCTTAATCATTTTCTCAAATTAGGAAGCTTGCCTTACAGATCTTAATTTTCACTGAAATTGAAAAAAAAATGTGATTTGCTGAGAGTGTGAAGAAGTGAGAATGTATTTTGGTAAGAAACCTAAAAGCAGTGAAATTTTGGAATAACTCTCTTTCTAAGAATATAGGAAAGCGCTAATAGATGGGTCCATCACAGTTGAATTCCTCCTATTTTGAAGTCTACATATTGAGCCAATCTGAGGTGCTTTTTCATTTGTATTTAGCAGACCAAACACTATGGGTACAGGCAATATATGATAAATATATAGGTAGAAGAAATATATATCAGTGAAATGATGTGTTTCAAACTATATCTTCATATGTATACACACAAACATACATGCTATTCTACATTTCATTTCCTTTATATATCTCCCTGGAAACTCATTTAACATAATCTTTTTTCATGAATCCCTGAATAGAGGATAAGCATTTTTGCAAGGTATATCTAGATAGTACATTATTGTGATTCAATTTGTCAACAAGATTTCAATAATTACAACTTATTGAGTTCACCGTTATACAATACACGGAACCTCAAAGTAATTCAAACCCAATCTTTTTTTTTTTTTTTTTAAACGTGTAGAAACCGAAGTTAATACACACACACATATGCAGGGGTAAATTGCCCTAAGTGCATTGCACATGAAAGGCATTCACCTGAATGAATATCAAGGTAAAAGCCAAGAATAGAGGTTTTACAACTTTGGGTGCAGTTTCATTATAAAGGATTTTCCCTGCAACAATTATATAATTAACAGCTAGAATATAAATTGGGCTTCCCTGGTGGCTCAGACGGTAAAGCATCTGCCTGCAATGCGGGAGACCCAGATTCAATCCCAGGATGGGGAAGATCTCCTGGCAAAGGGAATGGCAACCTAATCCAGTATTCTTGCCTGTAGAGTCCCATGGACAGAAGAGTCTGGCAGGCTACAGTCTGGGGGTCGCAAAGAGGCAAGACTGGGCGAATCTGTCTTTCTGTCAGACTGTATATACACTGCCTAAACAGGTGCAAACATGTTATGTTACTGACTCCCACTTGAGGAAAGTTAGTCTCAGTTATATTCTTACTCGTACTGATATTTTTAAATAATTTATAAAAGTTTTTATATATTAGTTTATAGGGAAGTGAAAAGTGAAACTGAAGTCGCTTAGTCGTGTCTGACTCTTTGCGACCCCATGGACTGTAACCTATCAAGCTCCTCCCACCATGAAATTTTCCAGGCAAGAAAGCTGGAGTGGGTTGACATTTTCTTCTCCAGGGGATCTTCCTGACCCAGGGATTGAACCCAGGTCTCCTGCATTGCAGGCAGATGATTTACCATCTGAGCCACCAGGGAAGCCCAGTTTATATGGAGTCCAAATTATTCACATTAAATGCAAACTAGAAAATGTGTATAACTAAAATCATATCATTCATTTAATTTTTAAAAGAGCTGAAAACTGAGTTTTCTGAATTTTATTCTAAATTGTATTTTCAATGGAAACCCTATGATTTCAATTCCACAACTAAATTCACAGTCCACAGTACTTGTGCCTAGAACACGCGTATACCTGTGGCAGATTCATATTGATGTATGGCAAAACCAGTACAATATTATAAAGTAATTAACCTCCAGTTAAAATAAATAAACATTTTTTTTAAAAAAAGAATATTCAATGTGTTTATACTTAGGACAGTTCTTCATTTTCATCCTTTGAAGCTAAAAAAAAAGAAAGTTTTATAGTAGAACCCATGCTGCATACTAATCTAATAAGATAAAATAAACCTTACCTCAGTGGCTAAATATATTTATTTCTTTGCCAATCATTGTTTTTGTTAACTGGATGATTAGCATTTTTATAACATTAAGAGTCTTAATTATATTAGTCTATATTTCAAAGTATAGGGAAGAATATGAATGTAATTCACTTCAAAACAAAAGAAAAGTAGGTTTAGGCACCTGAGAATATTTGTTTACTTCCAAATTAAATTAAGATATGAAACTCAAACTAGTAAACAAGATAAATTGAGGTTTGACATTTTAACATTATGACATTTAAAAGCTTCTGAAATGAGTATAAAAAGTTTTAAAATTAAAACATATGAACATTTCTTCTGCCTCTTGTATATACATGTATCTCTCTCTTTACATACACATATATAAAATATGAATTATTTATCGTAGATCATATATATATTCCAGAAATTATAATTTAATATACTTTAAATTCTTTGTGACAATGAACTCTTGTTTATGCCATACATCAAGAACCAAACAGTTGCTCCTTATGACACGGCATCCTTTGCAGGGGACCCATCAAACCCAAACAATGTGCTCTTTACCTAAGAAATCTTACTTATTTTCATCACTCATTGTTTTTTTCTGATGTTTCTAGGTACATGTGAACTTGAACATTTGATACATCTATTAAACTACTGTACCCCTAGCATTACTACCGTAAGCTTCTTCAGTATGGAAACTGTGTCATATATTTCACTTTTATATCCTCCTCATACTTCACAAGTGATCAAAGTTACTTAAACTGAATTTAATGAGAAACAAAAAAAGTAAGCAAATGGTATAAAAAGTTTTAAACAAAAGCTTTTTAAGGATATATTCCACTACATTATCTCATCTGCTTCTCTTCTCTTTCTGGAATAGTCTAAACAAATTAAATCAGGTAGCTCAGAGGTTCTTCTGCTCTAATGTTTGACTTCCATTCTGGCACAGGGACACTGGACTCTCCACTGATTTCTAAATTGCTTTATTGTGTAATTTGGGAGGACTAGAGGAATAGAATCTACAATCAGAGGCAGCTGGTCGAAACAGGTGTTGCAGAAAATTATAATCCTACTTTGATTAATCCTGTTTTTTACAGCCGCCCTCCAGTTATGCATGACAGGTATCCAAATAATCAAACATACAGTCTTCATTGCAACAATCTGAGTTATTGTCAGGAGAAACATCAGGAATTACTGAAGCATTGATGCCAAAATAATGTGTATTTCATGAAAGAAGCTTTTCTTATTTCATCATTTCTTGAATTTTCTGAGGGGAAAATGTGTGTGTGTGTGTATGATCTTCATTACAAAGCTGTGCATTTTTCTGTTTATAATGATAATTTTCAATAATCCACAAATTTAAAATTTGCTTTGCAAAAATAATTTTAAAATTCAGCTTAGTGTTGACAAGCCTCCAGTAATTGTTTTGTGCATTCGGAATTACAAAAGCATTTTTAATAAGGCAGAAACAATATTAAGAATCTCTCTGTGGTTACTAAAACACTATATTAATTTCATATGTTGGTCAATATGTTGTTAAAGCATTTCTTCTCCTGATACGCCTATCCTTTCCCAACATATTTCAATCACCAACCTGAATCACAACCAGATTAAAGGAACTGTCCAGCATTCAGCCTTTTTGAGTATGGTTCTATATATAGAGGAATAGCTTAGAGATACTGTAGGCTCAATTCTAGACCACCACAATAAAACAGGTATCACAATAAAATAAGCCACACGAATTCTTTTTCAGTTTCCCAGTGGATATAAAAATTATGTTTATATGCTCAGGTCTATTGAGTGTGCAATAGCATTATGTCTGAAAAAACAATGTATATTACTTAATTTAAAAGCAATTTTATTGCTAAAAATTGTTAACCATCATGTGAGCCTTCATGAGTCATAATCTTTTTGTAATGGTAACATCAAAAATCACTCATCAGAGATTACCAAGCATATATGATAATAGTGAAAAGTTTTAAATAATGTGAAAATTACCAAAATGTGATACAGACACAAAAATTTTGTTGAAAAATGGCACCAATAGACTACTCAAAACAGGGTTGCAACAAACCTTCAATTTGTAAAAACAAACCAACAAAACCATGATATCTGTAAAGTTCAGTAAAGGGAAGAGCTATTAAATGAGGTGCACCTCTATTCAGTCATCTCTTGGTATCCATGTGGGATAATTAATCCCAGAATTTCCTGAAAATACCAAATACTGAGAATGCTCAAGTTCCTTATATAAAATGACATAACACAATGAATACACTTAGCCTTCCAGCTGTTGGTTTTACACCTATGGATACAGAACTTCTACTGTTTTTGGTAGAAGGATTAGCTCACTGTGGCATTTGAAGCTACTCTTCTCAGAATAGCCAAGGCATGAAAAACTTTCATTTTCTCACTTTGTATGTCAACTCTAGTTAAGTAAATGAGTCATTAGTTTGAACATGGCAGAGTTAAAATGTGCACAACTGTATATTAATTAGACATAGCTGGTAAAGTAATTTAGTCATTTATAAATCTTTAAAATCCAGCTTTTCTTGCTGAAAATTAGTACATCAGAATTATAATGTGTCTTGTAATGCTTTAGCAACAAGAGGTGTTTGCTTAAAGCTCTCAAATATTATAAACATATTTATCTTATATACATTTTCAATGTAAAGTTAAATATTTAATACTTTTAATACCCTAAAATTGTTGTATAATTACTTTTAATGCTTCATGAAATGTTTTCACTTTCAACTTATACTGAATGCATTAACACCATGATACCAGGGAATAATATCATACTTTGCATCTGAAAAAGAGATAGCCTTGATTTGATCAATATTGTGAGGTTTATATATACTATATGCTATATAAACTAATGAAAGTTTAAAAATGGAATAAATTGAATGAGCACCCTCATGTTCATTACAGAATTATTTGTAATAACAAAGATATAAAAAAACAAGTGTCCATTGATGGATGAATAGATAAATTAGTGCTATGTGTATATGCATACATAGTGGAATATTATTCAGCCATAAAAAATGAGATTTTGCTATCTGCAATAATACCATTGGTGAATCTTGAAGGCATTATGGTAAGTGAAAAAAGTCAAAGAAAGACAAATACCATTTGACTTCTTTTATATGTGGAACCTAAAAATGTGTGTATATATATATATATAACAGAAAACAAGCTCACACACACAGAGAACTGGTTGATGGCTGCCAGAGGATGAGAGCAAAGGGTGGAAGAAACAGAAGGATTGGTTTTATTTTTAAATATTGAGGAAAAAGTACCCAAATAATGTAAAGCTATCGTTTGAATTGATTTTGACATATTTGTTTTTGAGTCACTATTTTAAAAGATGTAAGAGGTATATAAAATAAGTATGTGATTGAAATTAAGTATAACTGTCACATATAATCAGTCCAGTTCAATTCAGTTCACTCAGTCATGTCCGACTCTTTGCGACCCCATGAACCGCAGCACACCAGGCCTCTCTGTCCATCACCATCTCCTGGAGTTCACTCAAACTCATGTCCATCAAGTCAGTGATGCCATCCAGCCATCTCATTCTCTGTCGTCCCCTTCTCCTCCTGCCCCCAATCCCTCCCAGCATCAGAGTCTTTTCCAATGAGCCAACTCTTCACATAAGGTGGCCAAGTTATTGGAGTTTCAGCCTCAGCATCAGTCCTTCCAATGAACACCCAGGACTGATCTCCTTTAGGATGGACTGGTTGGATCTCCTTGCAGTCCAAGGGACTCTCAAGAGTCTTCTCCAACACCACAGTTCAAAAGCATCAATTCTTCGGCACTCAGCTTTCTTCACAGTCCAACTTTCACATCCATACATGACCACTGGAAAAACCATAGCCTTGATTAGGTGGACTGTTGTTGCAAAGTAATATATTTGCTTTTTAATATGCTATCTAGGTTGGTCATAACTTTCCTTCCAAGGAGTAAGCCTCTTTTAATTTCATGGCTGCAATCACCATCTGCAGTGATTTTGGAGCCCAGAAAAATAAAGTCTGACACTGTTTCCACTGTTTCCACATCTATTTCCCATGAAGTGATGGGACCAGAAGCCATGATCTTAGTTTTCTGAATGTTGAGCTTTAAGCCAAATTTTTCACTCTCCTCTTTCACTTCCATCAAGAGACTTTTTAGTTCCTCTTCACTTTCTGCTATAAGGGTGGTGTCATCTGCATATCTGAGGTTATTGATATTTCTCCTGGCAATCTTGATTCCAGCTTGTGCTTCTTCCAGCCCAGCGTTTCTCATGATGTACTCTGCATATAAATTAAATAAGCAGGGTGACAATATACAGCCTTGATGTACTCCTTTTCCTATTTGGAACCAGTCTGTTGTTCCATGTCCAGTTCTAACTGTTGCTTCCTGACCTGCATATAGGTTTCTCAATAGGCAGATCAGGTGATCTGGTATTCCCATCTCATTCAGAATTTTCCACAGTTTATTGGGATCTACACAGTCAAAGGCTTTGGCATAGTCAATAAAGCAGAACTCTCTTTTCTGGAACTCTCTTGCTTTTTCCATGATCCAGCGGATGTTGGCAATTTGATCTCTGGTTCCTCTGCTTTTTCTAAAACCAGCTTGAACATCTGGAAGTTCACGGTTCACGTATTGCTGAAGCCTGGCTTGGAGAATTTTGAGCATTACTTTACTAGCATGTGAGATGAGTGCAATTGTGTGGTAGTTTGAGTAGTCTTTGGCATTGCCTTTCTTTGGGATTGGAATGAAAACTGACCTTTTCCAGTCCTGTGGCCACTGCTGAGTTTTCTAAATAAATGGATAATTTGTCTCCCTGAAAGCAGGAAATAATTCTCTCATGTGAAAATTGCATTCCTTGGATTTGGAGACAGGACACTGTTATAGTGAGAGACAGACAATTTGGGGTCAAGAATCCTATAGAAACAAACCTTGTTGCTTCCTGAATTTACTGCCTCGTGCCCAAAATTTGTTTAAATTCCTCACTAATTAAGCACCCAAACCTAGGTTTTTGTCCTGTCAATTCCTCTCATGTTTATTGTTTCTTTGCCTAAAAAGTATAAAAGTTGCCTGGTTTGGCCACTTCTTAGGTCCTGTTTCTATGAGACTTCCATGTTCAAGAATTAAAATGTATGTTTTTCCTTTTAATCTATCTTTTGTCAATTTTATCATTAGTCCGGGGGTAGGGGGTCAGGTGGGTTGAGGAGGGTATCTTCTGCTTCAGTAACAGTTTCAAATTTAAGTATCAATCATAAACTCAAATGTAAGATTGTGTCAAATCCTACTTCTTTTAGAGAATTTTGAATCACTTCTAGTTTTAATGTTTTCATCAAATACGTACCATTATTTTTTAGAAAGCACTTAAAATACTTTTAGACATTCTCTACTGCTATTTGAGATAAATATGATTTAATGTGTCTTACAGTTAATATAATTATATAAATATTGGATATAGAAATTTCTATACTCATATGCAATTCTTTTATTTTCTCTCGAACTCAATTCAACTACATTTTATCCCACACTAATCCACCAAAATAACTTTTGTCTAGGTCAGCAGGGACTCCCACAATCCAGTGGTCATTGTACACAAACCCGTCAGATATTATTGAACAGAGTAGCTCTTTCCTTCCTGGAATCATGTGTTTCACTTGGACTGAAGTATTTCATTCCCTCTCCAGTTACAAGTATTATAACCTGCTGAGTATTTCCCTGTCTTTTCACCTTGCTTAGATTGCTGTGTTTGGGGTGTCCTTTCTGTATTCTGGTAGTTTGTGGTTCCTATTTATTGTGTAGGTTCCTCCCTGTGAGTGGGGTTGGACGAGTGGCTTGTCAAGGTTTCCTGGTTAGGGAAGCTTGTGTCAGTGTTCTGGTGGGTGGAGCTGGATTTCTTCTCTCTGGAGTGCAATGAAATGTCCAGTAGTTAGTTTTGAGATGTCTATGGGTTTGATGTGACTTTGGGCAGCCTAAATATTGATGCTCAGGGCTATGTTCCTGCCTTGCTGGAGAATTTGTGTGGCATGTCTTGCTCTGGAACTTGCTGGCTTTTGGGTGGTGCTTGGTTTCAGTAGATATGGAGGTTTTTGGATCATCTCTTATCAATTAATATTCCCTGGAGTCAGGAGTTCTCTGGTATTCTCAGGTTTTGGGCCTAAGCCTCCTGCCTCTGGTTTTCAGTCTTATTCTTACAGTAGCCTCAAGACTTCTCCATCCATACAGCACCGATGACAAAACTTCTAGGTTAATGGTGAAAAGATTCTCCACAGTGAGTGACACCCAGAGAGGTTCACAGAGTTACATGGAGAAGAGAAGAGGGAGGAGGGAGATAGAGCTGACCAGGAGGAGAAGAGGGGGAATCAAAAGGGGAGAGAGCAATCTAGCCAGTAAACAATTTTCTATGTGCTCTCCACAGTCTGGACCCCTCAGAGAGGTTCATGGAGTTACATAGAGAATAGAAAAAGGAGGGAGAGAGGTGAGCAGGAGGATAAAGGGGGGGAATCAAAAGGAGAGAGATAGATCTAGGCAGTACTCTGTTCCCTAAGTGTTCTCTACAGCCTGGAACACACGCAGAGATTCACAGAGTAGGGTAGAGAAGAGAAGGGAGAGGGAGGAGATAGAGGTGACCTGGGGGAGAAAAAGGAGAGTCAAAAGGGGGACAGAGTAATCAAGCCAGTAATCACACTCCTAAGTAAAAATGGGTACTGAAGATTGTATTCTTAAAGGTACAAAATTGATAACAAATACCAAAAAGCAAAGATTAAAAATCTAGAGTAGAGGTTAGACCCTCAAAAATACAATATTATTTTAAAAATCACAAAAAGTATAAAAATATATATGACATTTGCTCTTTTTTTTTTGCAAGGTAATAGTAGGTTATAAAAATGAAAATTAAAGGACTAATAGAGGACTTAAAAAAAGAAAAAACTTTTTTTTTTTTTAGTTAAAAAAAATGATAATAGTAAAACTATATCTAGGAATTTCTCTGGAGCTGTTGCAGGCAGTGTGGGGTCAGTTCAGTTTCATATGGATGAAAGACAATCTCTTTAACAAGTGGTGCTGGGAAAATTGGTCAACCACTTGTAAAAGAATGAAACTAGAACACTTTCTAACACCATACACAAAAATAAACTCAAAATGGATTAAAGATCTAACCATAAGACCAGAAACTGTAAAACTCCTAGAGGAAAACATAGGCAAAACACTCTCCAACATAAATCATGGCAGGATCCTCTATGACCCAACTCCCAGAGTAATGGAAATAAAAGCAAAAATAAACAATGGGACCTAATTAAACTTAAAATCTTTTGCACAACAAAGGAAACTATAAGCAAAGTGAAAAGACAGCCTTCAGAATGGGAGAAAATAATAGCAAACTAAGCAAATAATAGCAAACAAAGCAACTGACAAAGAATTAATCTCAAAAATATACGAGCAACTCCTGCAGCTCAATTCCAGAAAAATAAACGACCCAGTCAAAAAATGGGCCAAAGAACTGAACAGACATTTCTCCCAAGAAGACATACAGATGGCTAACAAACAATTGAGAGGATGCTCAACATCACTCATTATCAGAGAAATGCAAATCAAAACCACAATGAGGTACCATCTCAGCCGGTCAGAATGGCTGCTATCCAAAAATCTACAAACAATAAATGATGGAGAGTGTGTGGAGAAAAGGGAATCCTCTTACACTGTTGGTGGGAATGCAAACTAGTACAGCCACTATGGAGAACAGTGTGGAGATTCCTTAAAAAATTGGAAATAGATCTGCCATATGACCCAGCAATCCCACTGCGGAGCATACACACCAAAGAAACCAGAATTGAAAGAGACACGTGTACCCCAATGTTCATCGCAACACTGTTTATAATAGCCAGGACACGGAAGCAACCTAGATGTCCATCAGCAGACGAATGGATAAGAAAGCTGTGGTACATATATACAATGGAATATTACTCAGCCATTAAAAAAGAATACATTTGAATCAGTTTTAATGAGAGGGATGAAACTAGAGCCCATTATACAGAGTGAAGTAAGTCAGAAAGAAAAACACTAATAGAGTATACTAATGCATTATATGGAATTTAGAAAGATGGTAACAGTAGCCCTATATGCAAGACAGCAAAAGAGACACAGATGTATAGAACAGTCTTTTGGACTCTGTGGGAGAAGGTGGGGTAGGATGATCTGAGGGAATAGCATTGAAACATATATATTATCATATGTGAAACAAGTCGCCAGTCCAGGTTCGATGCATGAGACAGGGTGCTCAGGGCTGGTGCACTGGGATGACCCAGAGGGATGGAATGGGGAGGGAGAAGGGAGCGGGTTCAGGATGGGGAACACATGTAAACCTATGGCTGATTCATGTCAATGTATGGCAAAAACCACTACAATGCTGTAAAGTAATTAGCCTCCAATTAAAATAAAATAAAGAAAGAAATTAAAAAAAAAAAACAAATATAATAACCATTTCAAGTGTACCATGTTCAAAGGTAATCTAAAATATTCCCTCAGATTCCTGGTACACTACAGACTTTCCTGTTTTGGTAAATGCCAATTTTTAAAGAACAAAGCTATTAGAGGTGATGGAATTCAGCTGAGCTATTTCAAATCCTAAAAGATGATGCTGTTAAAGTGCTGCACTCAGTATGCCAACAACTTCAGAAAACTCAGCCTGGCCACAGGACTAGAAAAGGTCACTTTTCATTCCAATCCCAAAGAAAGGCAATGCCAAAGGATGTTCAAACTGCTGCCCAATTGCGCTCATTTCACATGCTAGCAACGTAATGCTCAAAATCCTTCAAGTTAGGCTTAAACAATAGATGAACCAAGAACTTCCAGATGTACAAACTGGATTTAGAAAAGGCAGAGAAAACAGGGATCAAATTGCCAACATCCATTGGATCATAGAAAAAGCAGGGGAATTCCAGAAAGAACATCTGCTTCATCAGCTATGCTAAAGCCTTTCACTGTGTGGATCACAACAAACTGTGGGAAAATTCGAAAAGAGATATGGAATACCAGACCACCTTACCTATCTCCTGAGTAACCTATATGCAGATCAAGAAGCAACAGTTAAAACTGAACATCAAAAATCAGACTATTTCCAAATTGGGAAATGAGTATATAAAGGTTATATATTGTCATGCTGCTTATTTCACTTAAATGCAGGGTACATCATGCAAAATCCTGACTGGAGGAAGCACAAGCTGAAATCAAGATTACTGGAAGGAATATCAATGACCTCTGATATGCAGATGACACCACCCTATGGAAGAAAGTGAACAGAAATTAGAGAGCTTCTTTTGAAAGTGAAAGAGGACAGTGAAAAAGCTGGTTTAAAACTCTAGCATTCACAAAACTAACAATGTAACATCTGGTCACACCACTTTGTGGCATATAGATGAGGGGAAAAGAGAAACAGTGCAGGCTTTACTTTTTTGGTCTCTAAAATCACTGTAGATGGAGACTGCAGCCATGAAACTAAAAGATACTTGCTCCTTGGAAGAAATATAATAAACCTAGACAGTGTACGAAAAAGCAGAGACATCACTTTGCTGACAAAGGTCCGTGTAGTCAAAGCTGTGGTTTTTCCAGCAGTCATGTACAGATGTGAGAGTTGGACCATGAAGAAAGCTGAGCATCAAAGGATTGATATTTTTGAACTATGGTGCCAGAGACAACTCTTGAGAACCCCTTGGACAGCAAGGAGATCAAATCAGTCAATTCTAAAGGAAATCAACACTGAATATTCATTTGCAGGATTGATGCTGCAGCTGAAACTCCAATATTTTGGCCACCTGATGCAAAGAGCCAACTCATTGGAAAAATACCTTGATGCTGGGAAAGACTGAGGGCAGGAGGAGAAAGGGATAACAGAAGATGAGATGGTCGGATGGCATCATTGACTCAATGGACATGAGTAGTGAAGGGAGGTAGTGAAGGACAGGGAATCCTGACGTGCTGCAGTCCATGGGATCACAAAGAGTCACTACAACCACTTCCCAAACAATGTCACCTCTCATCTGAGTTACTGCAACAGCCTCCTAACTGATTTTTCTCCTCCACTCTTACCTCTGAATACTGTATTCTCACCAAAGAAGTCAGAAGACTATAGCAGACCCTTGAACATGGGAGTTATCGGTGCTCACCTTCCACTAAGTTGACAGTGTATAACTTAGAGTAGGCACTTTGTATCCACAGTTTGACATATTTGGATTCCACCAACTGAATATTGTGTTCAGTTCAGTTCAGTCGCTCAGTCGTGTCTGACTCTTAGCAACCCCATGAATTGCAGCACGCCAGGCCTCTCTGTCCATCACCAACTCCCAGAGTTCACACAGACTCACATCCATCGAGTCAGTAATGCCATCCAGCCATCTCATCCTCTGTCATCCCCTTCTCCTCCTGTCCCCAATCCCTCCCAGCATAACAGTCTTTTCCAATGAGTCAACTCTTCACATGAGGTGGACAAAGTACTGGAGTTTCAGCTTTAGCATCATTCCTTCCAAAGAAATCCCAGGGCTGATCTCCTTCAGAATGGACTGGTTGGATCTCCTTGCAGTCCAAGGAGTACTGTCAAATTTACTATTGAAATAAATCCACATATAAATGAACCCAAGCATTTCAAACCCTTCTTGTTCAGGGTCAACTGTACTTTACAAAGTCAAGTCATATTAAAGTTTTGTACTGACTTGCTATCTCTCAAGATAAAATCCCAAGAAATAAATATCTCCTATAAAGCTTTACATAATCTGCTCCCAGTCACTGTGCCCCACTCTTATTCATAGATACAATTTAATATTGCTCTTGCCTTCTCATTTCACTCCAGACATACAGATCTTCTTGCTACTCTCCTGACATTTATCTTCTCTGGCATCTCTCATGACTTATTCCTTTACCTCGAACAGGTCTTCATGTAAATATCATCTTCATGGTTCAGTTCAGTTCAGTTGCTCAGTCGTGTCCAACTCTTTGTGAACCGATGAACTGCAGCACACCATGCTTCCCTGTCCATCATCAACTCCCGGAGTTTACTCAAATTCATGTCCATTGAGTTGGTGGTACCATTCAACCATCTCACCCTCTGTCATGCATTTCTTCTCCTGCCTTCAATCTTTCCCAGCATCAGGGTCTTTTTCAATGAGTCAGTTCTTCCCATCAGGTGGCCAAAGCATTGGAGTTTCAGCTTTAGTATCAGTCCTTCCAATGAATATTCAGGACTGATTTCCTTTAAGATTGACTGGTTGGATCTCTTTGCAGTCCAAGAGACTCTCAAGAGTCTTCTCCAACACCACAGTTCAAAAGCATCAGTTCTTTGGTGCTCAGCTTTCTTTATAGTCCAACTCTCACATTCACACATGACTACTGGAAAAACCATAGCTTTGACTAGATGGACATTTGGTGGCAAAGTAATGTCTCTGCTTTTTAACATGCTGTCTATGTTGGCCATAGCTTTTCTTCCAAGAAGCAAGAGTCTTTTAATTTCATGGCTGCAGTCACCATCTGCAGTGATTTTGAAGCCCCCCAAAATAAAGTCAGTCACTGTTTTCACTGTTTGACCGACTATTTGCCATGAAGTGATGGACCTGAGGCCATGATCTTCATTTTCTGAATGTTGAGTTTTAAGCCAGCTTTTTCATTTTCCTCTTTCACTTCTATCAGGAGGCTCTTTAGTTCTTCTTCACTTTCTGCCATAAGGGTGGTGTCATCTGTGTATCTGAGGTTATAGATATTTCTCCCAGAAATCTTGATTCCAGCTGTGCTTCATCCAGCCCAGTGTTTTGCATGATGTACTCTGCATATAAGTTAAATAAGCAGGGTGACAATATACAGCCTTGACAATCATCATGGTAATTACCTATGTTCCCAGCACTGCTTTTTCCCCCCATTACTTTAGATATTTGCACTCGTGTTCATTTAAAAAAATTTTAGAGTTCTTACAATAAAATTACAAAGGTAGTATAGAGACATTTTGTCTACCCTTCATCCAGCTTCCTCTAATACTAATGTCATATAACCATAATATATTTCCCCAAATTGAAATTTTTCATTGCTGAAAGAAAAAAGTAAAAGTGTTAGTCACTCAATTGTGTCTGATTTTGCAACCTCATGAATTGTAGTCTGCCAGGCTCCTCTGTCTATGGGATTTCCTAGGCAAGAATGGTGGAGTGGGTTGCTATTTCCTCCTCCAGGGTATCTTCTCAACCCAGGGATTGAACCTGGGTCTCCCACATTGCAGGCAGATTCTTTACCATCTGAGCCACCAGGGAAGTCCACTTATCATTGGTGCTAAACTTTTCATTACATTGATGCAATGCCATTAAGTAATGACAGCCTTTATTCAGATGTCACCAGTTTTTCCACTACTGTTTTCACTCTTCCAGAATCTAATCTGGGACACCTCACTGCCTTTAGTCATCATGTAGTCATACATTAGTCTCCTGATGTCCTCTTCTCTATGACTATTTTTAGTTTTTCCACATTTTCTGTGACCTTGACACTTGCAAAGAATACTGATCAGTTATTTGAAAAGTATTCCTTAGATTTGACTAAAGTTTCCCTATACTTAGGTTGTGGTCATGGATGTGGTTTTCTTATATATATTAAAAAAAGGTAAAGATTACTATGTATATGATTTGGATTTCTGTAAGGAATATCTATATCATATATTTATTCAATCATTTATATTATGTATTCATTCATGGATATTATTTTATAATTTGAGATATAATACTGTCTTTATTTGGTTTATTGAACAAATTGTCCCAGGTTTTATCATTGGGAAATCTTTTAGATTGGTTCTGTGCCTTTTTTAAAAGGGCATTTCTTTACTTTTTATCAGTACAATATATCTCAAAATATCTGTATTTTACCTTATACAGTGCTAGACTCAACTATTTATGTAAGAAATAATTCATTCTAAATTTTCTCAGTTGCAAGACCTTGGAAATATATGATGTTTACTAACCCATGAATACATATCAGTCATTATTTATATATTTGTATAGATATTAAAATAAACATGAGTTCATATTGGAATCTCCAAATTTGATTAAGTCAACTTTACTCTAGGGTTCATTCTAGCCTTTCTCCCTTTCCCTGAAGGTGAGAAACCTGGCTCCCATTAATTACAATTTATTTACTAATTTGTTAAATCCTAGTATGCATGTAATTTTAGAAATACTGTTTTCTCCTTTCAACTTGAATGTCTACTTACAGAGATACACAGTACTAGGAGTTTGTCTTATTAAATGAATTTCTTTTGACCTTCCCTCTCATCTGTCATCAACAGGCTTCAGTTCAGTTCAGTGGCTCAGTCGTGTCCAACTCTTTGTGACCCCATGAATCGCAGCACGTCAGGCCTCCCCGTCCATCACCAACTCCCAGAGTTCACTCAGACTCGCATCCATCGAGTTAGTGATGCCATCCAGCCATCTCATCCTTGGTCGTCCCCTTCTTCTCCTGCCCCCAATCCCTCCCAGCATCAAAGTCTTTTCCAATAAGTCAACTCTTCGCACGAGGTGGCCGAAGTACGGGAGTTTCAGCTTTAGCATCATTCCTTTCAAAGAAATCCCAGGGTTGATCTCCTTAGGTTTAGGCTTTCTCCATTTTGCTAGATTAGTCACCATGCATCTATTGGCTTCAAACTCACGTTGTGTTGGCTTGTCCTCTGCTCTCACCATAATTAACATTACCTTTGTCCTTTGGGTATATTCCTTTACTACAATTTTTTTCTGGAGATTAATGAGGCAATGTTAGAAATGCATATCCACTCAATTCTCCCCATGTAGAATACCAAATTTTTCACAAGCTTTACAGATTACCCATATCCTTAAGATCTTTAGTCATTATGAAGGGAATGGCAAAACTATACAGAGGCACAACAGAGTTTTTGACATCAGTAATAATATATTATAGATTTAGAATGCATATGCCCATCATTTAAATCACTGTAACTAGTAAGCTTTCACTGTCATTGCCAGGTGGTAAGTCTGTTCACATTCCAAAATGTTACTTCTGAAGACCCCCACAAAGGGCTCCCCTTGGCAGTAGTCAACAGCAGAATATGCCTGCTTTTATGCAAACACTTGGTCCCGACATCTGTCATCTACTTTGCTGCTCTCACCCTGCATCCATGCTTTTACTCTGTTTCCAAACATTTGCTTTCTGTGTTGTGTTATTTTGCTTTCATCTTCTCTTGTGTTTTACAAGTTATTCATTTTAACAAAAATTTCTTTAATTTTCCTACTATAAAGGTATTCAATGCTGATTAAGATAAACAATGCAGACATAAAATTGAATATAAAATGGTCTTGAGTGATTTGTATTCACTGCAACCATCAGATGAACATACTATATGGCATCTATAAAAGATTCAGCATATTTTCAATGGCACAAAGAGGCTGAAAGTAAAATGATGGGAAAAGATATTCTATGTGAACTGTAATTAAAAGAGAAAAGGTGTGGCCATACTAATATCAAACAAATGACTTTAGGACAGAAATTGCTATGAGAACCAAAGATGGCATTATATAATGATAAAGGATGAATACATCAAAATTTGTAACACTGAAAAATGAATTGTCAGACAGATAAAGAGAAATATAGTTTGGTGTTAAAATGTGTAGATTCTAGGCCCAACCCACTGAACAACAACTAAACAAGCAATCAAACAAACAAAAAAAAATCGCCAAACAAACCAATTTTATAGAAACAGAATAAAATTGTGGTTACCAGGGGCTGGGAAGAGGGTAGAATGGGCAAGTGTTGGTCAAAGGTACAAACTTTCAGTTTTTAAGAAAAGTATGTTCTGATGATTTAATATAGAGAAGGATGACAATAGTTAGTAACATAGTGTTGTATACTGGAAAGATGTTGAGAATAAGTCCTAAGTATGGGTTTCCCTGATGGCTCAGACAGTAAAGAATCTGCCTGCAATACAGAAGACCTGTGTTTGATCCCTGGGTCAGGAAGATCCCCTGGAGAAGGAAATGGCAACCTACTCCTGTATTCTTGCCTGGAGAATGCCATGGACAGAGGGATCCTGGAGGGCTACAGACCACAGGGCTGCAAAGTGTCAGACATGACTGAGGGATTAACACTTCACATTCTCTATACACACAAATACACAAGTTGACTAGGTGAGGTGATGAATGTATTAACTATCTTCATCTTGGCAATTATTTTATAACATATACATCTATCAAATCATGTTACACACTGTAAGTATATACAACTATATTTGCTAATTATTCCTTAATAAAGATGTAAAAATCAACAAATAGTCAATGCTTCTTTTTTAGGGCTGCTGTAACAGTGCCATAAATGTTAAACAACAAAAATCATTATCTCACAATTAGTCTAGTTCTAGAGGCTAGATAGTATACTCAAAAGCAGAGACATTACTTTGCCAACTAAGGTCCGTCTAGTCAAGGCTATGGTCTTTCCTGTGGTCTTTCCTGTATGGATGTGAGAGTTGGACTCTGAAGAAGGATTAGCACCGAAGGATTGATGCTTTTGAACTGTGGTGTTGGAGAAGACTCCTGAGAGTCCCTTGGACTGCAAGGAGATCCAACCAGTCCATTCTGAAGGAGATCAGCCCTGGGATTTCTTTGGAAGGAATGATGCTAAAGTTGAAACTCCAGTACTTTGGCCACCTCATGCAAAGAGTTGACTCATCGGAAAAAACTCTGATGCTGGGAGGGATTGGGGGAAGGAGGAGAAGGGGACGACTGAGGATGTGATGGCTGGATGGCATCACTGACTCGATGGATGTGAGTCTGAGTGAACTCTGGGAGTTGGTGATGGACAGGGAGGCCTGGCGTGCTGTGATTCATGGGGTCGCAAAGAGTCAGACACAACTGAGCGACTGAACTGAACTGAGAGGCTAGAAGTCTGAAATCAAGGTGTTGGCAGGGCCATAATTCCTGTAAAACCAGTAAGGGAATCCTTCCTCATCTCTTTCTAGGGATTGGTGCTTTCCTGGCAATCTTTGGTGTTTCTTTAATTGAAAGAAACATAATGTAAGAAAGTTACATAATGCCAATGTCTGATTGTCATACAGCATTCTCTTTGTGAGTCTATCTTCATATGGCTCTCTTCTCCTAAGGACACTGGTCACCTTGGATTAGGAACTCTTCTCCAGGGGATCTTTCCAACCCAGGGGTCAAACCAAGGCTCCTGTATTGCAGGCAGAATCTTTACCAGCTGAACCACCAGGGAAGCCCTTCACTATGCTGAAGCTCCAATACTTTGGCCATCTGATGTAGAGAGCTGACTCATTGGAAAAGACTCTGATGCTGAGAAAAATTGAGGGCAGGAGGAGAAGGAGAAATAATGGTTGAGATGGTTGGATGGCATCACCAACTCAATGGACATGAATTTGAGCAAACTCCGGGAGATAGCAAAGGACAGGGAAGCCTGGCTTGCTGCAGTCTTTGGAGTTGCAAAGAGTCAGACTTGATTTAGTGACTGAACAACAACTATTCCTGCATGACCTCATCTTAATTTAACTAATTACCTCTGCAAAAACTCTATTTCCCAATAAGGTCACATTTTGTAAAAGTGGGTATTAGGGTTCCCGCATATCTTCTTCATGGTGGTATTATTCATCCCATAATTCATTCTTGAATAATGAATGTGTCAATAACTCACAAGAGATATTAGAAAAACAACTGTGACAGATAAATATTCCTTATGGATACTGATACAAGAAGAAAAAGTGCTGGGAGCCAGCATGGAGAATCCCACCCATGCCAAAGGTCATGAGGAAGAGGCCTGATGGGCAAAGGCGAGATCAGGACTGAAGGGACCCCCCTGAACTTGCTCAAGCATCTACCCCCGAATCAGAATCTGTCTGTCTTATTATTTTATGTCTTTCACCAGCTCTTCTGACATTAGCAAGGGGCTGTCTCTGACCAAAAGAGTTAACTTAGGGCTCTAGTTGATAAATCTCCTGGGCATGAAAGGAGTGTTTCAAATCCCCTGTTAGCATTCTAGCTTACTTGGCGGCTTTATCCAGACTCTTGCAACATTGTTGAGCCTATGCAATGCTTGCTGCCAAGTTCTTACATCCCTTATCCATTGTGTTCCTGGGAGTGCATATAGTGAGGATGTAGAAGAAGCAAGTAACAGCCTTAGCGTTAGCAACATTAGACTTTGAGTTAATAAGTTCTTTGTTTGCTGTAACCCGCTGAATCTTTGCTCCATAAAAATGTAACTCTGTACTTTAAGGATGATGCAGGCTAAGAATTTAAGACGAAACACTTTAAGGGAAAATCATTGTTCTGGTGTTCTGGCTGACCAACCTTTATCAAAAGGAGGTCGTGGAATATCAACAGGCCTCCGGAATAGAAGATGATATACAGAAAATAAGAGTTTTGCAGGAAGGAACCTGATATCAATAAAAGTTATTACTGATGGATGTTGAGTTGACTCTGCATTTTTCACCTTGCTGTATGTATAACTCAGGGTATAAAAGCCCCGAGAAGAATAAAGTAAATGGGCCTCGCTTGAAGAAGCTTGTCACCCCGTGTCTCTTTCTTTATCTCTTTATCTATCTTTCTTCATTCGCTGACGTCGTCCATCCTGAGGATATCCCTGGACTCTGCTGAGGCTGGACCTTGGCAAAAAAGCAATCATTTCAATAGATATAGAAAAGCATTTGACAAAATCCAACATCATTTCATGATGAAAAACACTGAACAAACTAGGAATATAAGGAAACTGCCTTAACCCAATAAAGAGCAGATAAAGAGTATCTATGAAAAACCTACAGATAACACCAGAATTAATGATAAAATAAAAAATTTCCCACTGAGATCAGGAAAATGGTATGATATCTGTTCTTGTTAATTTCATTCAACATTATACTGAGAGATTTAACCAGGGCAATTAGGCTCTAAAATAAGTCATTCAGATGGAAAGAATTAAAATTTCTATTCACAAATGATATGTCTTTTATAGAGAAATTGTAAATAACCAAGCACACACCACATAAAACACACACTCACACACACAAGCTTAGAGCTAATAAATTATTTCAGTAAAGTTAAAAATATAAGAATAAACAAAAATTGTTTAATTTCTGTTTTTTCTATTTTATTTTATTTATTTTAATTTTTAAATATAAATCTATTTATTTTAAGTGGAGGCTAATTACTTTACAATATTGTATTGGTTTTGCCATACATCAACATGAATCCGCATCATACAGTCCAATAATGAAATTAGCAAATCAATTCCATTGAAAATGGCATAAATGAATAAAATACATAGAAATGAATTTAATCAGTAAAACACCTGTACACTAAAAATATAAAGTACTATTCGAAGAAATAAATGCAAGGACAGACTATGTCCGTGGATTGAAAGTCAGAACAAATTGTTCTTGCAGACTCAATCCAATCTCTATTAAAATTCCAACTGCCTTTTGCAAAGATAAACAAACTGATTATTGAAACACAAATGCAAGGGACCCCAGATAGTCAAAACAATGTTGGAAATGAAGAACATAACTGGATAAATTAAAACTGTTGACTTCAAACCTTACCACAAAGTTACAGTAACCAAAACAATATGCTCCTGGTATAAGGATACTTATAAGATCAATTGAATTGAAATGTGTTTCTAAAAAACACATGTATATGTAGTCGATTGATTTTTGAGAAGGTTGCCACAACAATTCAGTGGGCAAAGAGCAGCATTTTCAAAAAAATGGTGGAGGAACAAATGGACCTCCACATACAAAATAATAATATTGGATAACTACATCACATCTGCTACCAAAATTAACTCAAATGGATTAAATAGGTAAATATAACAGAAATATACATGTAAATTTTTATGATTTTACCTTAGAGAAAAGTTTCATTATAACACCAAAACAACCAACACAAGAAAAATATTATTATTTGGACTTCATCAAAATTAAAACTTTTCTGTGTCTAAGATACTGTCAAGGAAGTGAAAAAAACAACCAACAGAATAGAATAAAATATTACAATTCATGAGGGTCTAGTATCTAGGTTATATAAAGATCTCTTACAACAACAATAAAAAGACAAGCAACCTAACTTATAAGATGAGCAAACGTTTATGAATAAACATTTTTTCAAAGAAGATATATGCATGGACAATAAGAGCATGAAAAAATATAAATCTTTTTACACTAGGAAAATGCAAGTCAAAATCACAGTGAGATAACACTACACTCAATGGATGATAATCATAATAAAGAAACAATATAGAAAATGTTGGCAACGATATGATAAAATACAAAACGTTATACATTGCTGACGGAGATGTAAAAGGTGAAGTTGCTATAGAAAACAGTTCCTTGAATGTTCATAGCATCATTGTTCATAATAATCCAAAGCACAAACAACTCTAACTGGGATTGAATGTTAACTGGACCTTTGCTGACAAAGTAATGTCTCTGCTTTTTAACATGGTGTCCATGTTGGTCATAACTTTTCTTCCAAGGAGTAAATGTCTTTTAATTTCATGGCTGCAATCACCATCTGCAGTGATTTTAGAGCCCCAAAATATAAAGTCAGCCACTGTTTCCACTGTTTCTCCATCTATTTGCCATGAAGTGATGGGACCGGATGCCATGATCTTAGTTTTCTGAATGTTGAGCTTTTAAGCCAACTTTTTCACTCTCCTCTTTCACTTTCATCAAGAGGCTCTTTAGCTTTTCTTTGATTTCTGCCATAAGGGTGGTGTCATCTGCATATCTGAGGTTATTGATATTTCTCCCGGCAATCTTGATTCCAGCTTGTGCTTCATCCAATCAAGCATTTCTCCTAATGTGCTCTGCATACGAGGGTAAATAAGTAGGATGACAATATACAGCTTTGACGTACTCCTATTTCCTATTTGTAACCAGTCTGTTGTTCCATGTCCAGTTCTAACTGTTGCTTCCTGACCTGCATACAGATTTCTCAAAAGGCAGGTCAGGGGTCTGGTATTCCCATTTCTTTCAGAATGTTCCAGTTTATTGTGATCCACACAGTCAAAGGCTTTGGCATGGTCAATAGAGCAAAAATAGATGTTTTTCTGGAACTCTCTTGCTTTTTTGATGATCCAGCAGATGTTGGCAATTTGATCTCTGGTTTCTTTGCCTTTTCTAAAACCAGCTTGAACATCTGGAAGTTCACGGTTCACATATTGCTGAAGCCTTCTGCCATAAAAAGGAAGGAAGCTTTGAAACAATCCACAGTACAAAAAGAAGTTGAAAACATTATGCTAAATAAATGAAGCTAGACACAGATATCCCATATTGTATGATTTCATTTTTATGAATGTACCAAACAGACAAAACCATAGACAGAAAGTAGATTAGTAGCTCCCAGGAAACAAAGGGAAAAGGAAACTAGGATTGAATGCTAACTGAAATGATTTTTTTTCTGGGGGATTATAGCAATATTCTGGGGGGCTTCCCTGGTAGCTCTGGCAGTAAAGAATCTGCCTGCAAAGCAGGACATGCAGGTTCGATCCCTGGGTTGGGAAGATATCCTGGAAAAGGGAATGGCAATCCCCTCCAGTACTGTTGCCTGGAGAATTCCAAGGACAGAGTAGCCTGGTGGGCTACAGTCCATGGGGTCACAAAGAGTCAGACACGACTGAGCAACTAACACACACACATACACACAGAGCAATATTCTGGAATTAAATAGTGGTGATTTTATACTTTGAATATACTAAAACTCATTGAACTGTATACTTTAAAATGAATAAAAATGGATAAATGTGACTTTATGTCATTTAATTTTTATGTCATTAAGTAATAATCCAGAAAGAAAAAAAAAATGTTACACTAGACATCCTGGTATTTTCCTAGCACTCTTATATATGAGCAAATTTGGACTAAAACTCAATGTAAAATTAATCATTTTTATCTATACTCCCAACTGCCTTTTTGAAATCAAGACATAGCTTACTTTTTTATTTTAATGAAATTACTTTCCTCCAAGATAGCAATATTGCATATTCTTGATTTCATAGGTCCTTGAGATTGGTATTTGAGAATTACATACAATTGTATTAATTTGCTTTCAATTGATCCTCAGTGAGATTTAGTCCCTTTTCACATATTCATTACCAAGTTTAACTTTTGGTACTATTCATGTATTATACATTTTTTCCTAAACTTTTGTGAGATTTAATATTTTTAATTACAAAAAGCAAATTCTTTTAAAAATATCCTGAAACAGAATATATTAAGTAAAAAGTTAAATCCCTGTGTTTATACATCCACTCCAGCTTCCAAAAGCAATTTCATACATTTATTTTTACTTTGCGTGTTACAATCTATCTTATCAACATTGCATTAGAATACCTGTTTCCACACCATTCCTAACACTGTGTTTTGTTAAGAATGTAAGGTTTCCTAATATTGTTAGTGAAAGCAGTATCTTCCTGGTTTGGTTTGCATTTTCTACCATTTGTGTGGCAGAATATCTTTTGCATGCTTATTCTCATTTGTAATTCTTGGTGTAAAACACCCTCTTCATAGTGTGTGTCCATATTTCCATTAATTATCATTTGTAGAACACTTCATATAGCATATAGAGAGGCAGTTCATTATTCTTCTGCTTACATGTGGTGTGGCAATTATTGTATCAATGTTTTATATATATTTTTAATTGTACTTAGTTTATTTTTACTTTTTTTTTTACTCAGATAATGTACGTAAATGATTTGGAATAAATTCTGGCAATATTTTTCTCTATAGCTTATGAGTTTCAGATGTTTCTAAATAATGCCTTTTCCCAGGACTATAATAAAGTCTCTACAATATTTGTTAGCTGATAGTGTAGTATATTATTAATATTTTTTTGAAATTTATTGCTTTTGGAACTTATTTGTTACAGACTCTGAATTATTTACCTAACTCAATACTTCTCCAGATGAATAGCTATTTATCATAGCATCTTTTAATAAATAATGTAAGTATTCTAAAAAGTTATTATTACATACATTTTCATCACTTTATTGTATCTGTATGCCATCCACACAATAATATTATTTGTCTAATATTATATTTTGTCTAAAGATAATAATATTATTTTGTCTAATATTTTCTTTATATCCATCTTAACTCCCTTCTTAGTATACCCTTGCCCTAAATTATATGTTCATAATTTTGGAGGGAATAGATGAGATATGTGACTTGTTTTATAAATTTCTTGTATATCATCTAAAATAAGTAGTTTTATCATTTTAAATTGGTCTCCTTTGAACCATATGAAACAATGTTGTTTATCTTTGCTGTAAATCACACTTTGGGGAATGCCAACATTTTCCACATGATTCAGAATGCCATCCTTTTCACATAACAAATTTTCAATTGTTTTTGGTCTTTTTCATTTTCACACTGCATTTTCATACTAAAAGCCTCTATTTAAAAAAAAATATTGCATGTAGTGGGTTTTTAAGTTAATTTTTAATGATACTCCATTGATTTCCTCAATTAGACTTTCTTTTCAATATCTTGGATATTCTTGATAAATCATGCATGGTGATAAGTTGCTTCAGTCATGTCTGACTGTGACCCTATGGACTGCAGCCTGCAGGCTCCTCTGTCCATGGGATTTTCCAGGCAAGGATACTGGAGTAGGTTGCCATGCCCTTCTCCAGGGGATCTTTCTAACCCGGGGACTGAACCCATGTCTCTTATGTATCCTGCATTGGCAGGCAGGAGACACCACAATGCAGGAGACCCAGGTTCAATCCCTGTAGCCTGGAGGGCTACAGTCCAAGGGGTCACAAAAAGACAGACATGACTGAACACATAAACAGTAAACAGCTGGATGATAAATTATAGATGAACTTTAAATCAATTTCTCAAATTATATAACAGATTCTTGAACTGACTATATGGATCAATCAATCATGGACTGATTTCTCTCCACAATATTGACTTTATACAGTTTTTCAGCAAAATAGTAAGTCTCTCCATTTATCTATGTTTACTGTAAATACTTTGGTAAATTTGTATAATAAAAGTATGTAGTAATTATGTTCATTTATTGTAAAGTTTATTTCTAATTGTTTTTTCTTTCTATAATGCTTAGCATTTCTTCCAATTAATATTACTGATTTACTTCTCATATATTGCAAATCCATTAATTTGTATGTTTTCCCTGTGTTTAAACAATCTTTTATCTGTTTGAACTGATCTTATTTTATCATTTCCAATAAGTTTTCAGTTGACTCTCATTAAGGAAAATAATATATCAACAAAAAAACTGAATGCTTTATTTTTCCCCACAATTAGAGAGAATTGGTTTTTCCCTGTTAGGATAAACAAAAATCTCCAAGAGAAATAATAATAATAAATCATAATAATCAGTGGAGGAGCTAGAGAAGAAGGAGATAGAAGACAGTATATTTGTCCTGTTTATAATTTTAATGACAATAACTGCCTTTATTTCTTACCACTGTGAATAGTCAGTACATTTGAAGCCTTTCTTTTTCTTTTGGCAAACAAACAATACTTCAAATGCAATTTAACTGAACTTACACTCTCTCTTGATTTATACATCTTTTATATTATAAAACTGTTTTGATACTATAAAAAATGTTCTATAGCATGCCTTTGCTTTTAAAAATGATCTTAACCATCTTTTACCTTTACATGTATATTATTGAAACACTACATAGGGCCTTCCTGTTGGCTCATAGGTAGAGAATTCTCCTGCCCATGCAGAAGACATGGGTTCAATTCCTGATCTGGGAAGATCCCATGCCATGGAGCAACTAAGCCCATGCACCACTACTGTTGAATCTGTGCTTCAAAGCCTGGAGGGTGGGGGGGTGGGGCGCAACTAGTGAAGCCCAGGCACCCCAGAGTCCTTGCTCTATAACAAGAGAAGATACCACAACGAGAAGTCCACTCAGTGCAACTACAAAGTAGCCCCTGCTCACTGCAACTCGAGAAAAGCCCACACAGCTAAAAAACTCAGCACAACCAAAATTTTAAAAATAAATAAAATCATAACAAAGTCCCCTACATACATTTTATGTTGTGATAGTTTTATGTTCATTAATATTGTTGGCATACCACTGTTTTAGTATTTCATTCTTTCCTTTTCATTCAACTAGAGTGTCTCCTAATTTTTTTCTCCTTAGAGATAGTACACTCTCAGTCATATTTTTCTGCATCTTTGCATGTTAAAATATTTTTTCATATGTTGTTAAAGAAAAAATAAATCGATGTATTTACAGTTCTATACCCATAATTCATATCTCTCAGAAAGCTATTTTCAATAATTTATGTCGATGAGCAAAATTCTGTTGCCAGTACCATATTCATCTATGTAATTTTCTGTAAGTAACTTAATTACTTACAATACTATAGTAACTTAAAATCGTTTTTACATCTGCATATTAAAATTTCAACTGAAGAACACAGGATAGATTGCTTTGTAGCAGACCAACATTCCCCAAGGTACAAGACAAAATATTTTGTTTAAAGGCTGAAATGTAATGAGAACTACAGAGAACAAGATTCTGGATAGTGAAGAAATGTGAAAAGTAAGCTCATATTCTGTAATTATTTTCTGGGAGTATTTGCAAATCCTGAGCAAAACAGGCTGAGAAACCAAACTTTGGACCAAATAGTGGATAACTTGTGAAGAACAGAAAAGAAATATAGACAGAAAAGAGATATAGACATTCTAACGAGGATAAAGATAAAATTAGAGACATGACATTCTCAAATCCATGGACATTTCCCTGCTAGAGACGTCTGGCAATCTTGTAGTGCTATTTAAAATAAGTATTTAGGTTTAGGATGTGCCGGAATAAAGAGCTCCAGTGAACACACAGGATTTCAGTTGAAAAGCCTGTGGGGCCATGTCCTCAGTACAAGATTATATCGGAGATAAATTTGAGTCTTACCAAACCTGCAAGGCAGTATCAAACCAGCTCCACTTCTAAATGCATTAAAATAATGAATCTCTAACTATCTTCCTATCACAGTAAAAGATGAATACACTGTAGTAAAATTTAGGAAATCATCTGAAGCCTCTACTTTTTATTATATACAACATATATCTAGCATCAATAAGTTTAACGGATGTCAAGAAACAGAACCATATAAAGTAAAAGAAATAAACATTAAAAATGGATTACAGTTGTTCTAGATATAGGAATAAGCAAAGTATATTAATAGAATTATTAAAGAAAATAGAGGAAAATTAACAATAAAAAGGAAAAGTAGGAAAATTTTTAAAGGGAACTGTATCATAAAAATAAACAGAAATTACATGCCTTAACCCACATGGACATAGATGTATGGGAAAAGGCAGATGGGAAATTTTTAAGATAATATTCTATATTTTGATTGTACATGAATATGTGGACTTGCCAAAACTCATTTAACTGTATATTGAGATCTGTGCATTTCACTGTATATTTTTATACCTCACTTAAAATACTAAAGATAAAAGAACAATATGGATATTAGGTAACAAGAAAATATAATACATAAAATTAGAAATGACTTGGTGTGTTTATGAGTGGATTATATGATTATTAACAGAAGATAGATTGATTACAAAAAAGGTAAATTGGAGCAAGGATACAAAATCAGAACATTCAGAAAATGCATAAAGGACAGGAGCAATAAATAGAGTGAAAAGTTTTAACAAATGCTACTCAGAGTTTCAGAAGAGAGAGGATTAGAAAACAGAAGTATCTGACAAAACATTTGCTGAAAAGTTCCCAAAGTTGGGAAAACAATTTATAGATCCAAGAAGTAAACCCTAAGAGTAAAGAATCATACATACATTACACTCAATTATTGGAAAGAAAAGATAAAGGAAAAATTATAAAAAACAATCAGAATAATACATCATATGTACATGTAGGCAAACAACTCTAAATATAAATGACTAACTTCTATTGAGAAATGATGCAACCTATAAGGAAAATATGTACTTTCCAGATGGCTCAGTGGTAAAGAATCCACCTGCCAAGCAGAAGACACAGGTTCATTCCCTGGGTTGGAAAGATCTCCTGGAGAAGGAAATGTCAACCTACTCAGGAAATGCCATGGATAGAGGACCTTAGTGGGCTACAGTCTTATGTGGTTGCAAACAAGTCAGAGCACGACTTAGCAACTAAACACCAACAACAATAAGACAAGCAGGTAGAGTGCTGAGAGAAAAACAAAATCTTTCTGCTCTGAAATCTATAGCCAAAAAACATCTTTCAAAAATGAAGGCAAAATATAGACCTTTTCAAATATGCAAAACTAATATAATCCATTGTCAGCAGATATACACTGTAACATGTGCAAAAGGAAGCTTATCTGACTGAAGAGAAATGATGCCAGAAGCAAAATAAAACGTACAGAAAGAGATTAAGAATGCCAAACAGAGTAAATACTATATAACTACGGAAGATTATCTTTGCTTTTGCTTTTCCCCCTCTCGATTTCTTCAATAGACTGTCTAAAGCAAAGATATCTCATTGAGAGGATCATAACATTTATTTAAGTAAAAACATTTGCCAACAACAAAAAAGTATGGGTTTAAAATTGAAGTGTGTGTTCATATATTCCTCCATATTATGTAAAGAGGTCCAATATTAACTCAAAGTAGAGAGTTCTGTGGTGGCCTAGTGGTTAGGATACCTGGTTTGGAAAGTGAGATCCCACAAGACACGTGGCACAGTCAAAAAGACCTAAAAAAAAAAAAAAAGTGGTCTTAAATCTAAATAACAGAATTTATATGGCAATTCCTAGTGTTACCACTTACATACAAACAATAGATGAAATAAAACACGATACTAAATTATGTTAAAAACAATTGGTAATATTACTTGGCCATAAAAAGGAATGAATTTGAGTCAGGTGAACTGAGATGAACAAACCTAGAGTCTATTGTACAGAGTGAGGTAAGTCACAAAGAGAAAAACAAATATCGTATATTATCACATATATATGGAATCTAGAAAAATACTACTGATGAACTTATTTGCAGGGCAGGAATAGAGATGCAGCCATAGGGAATGGAGGTGAGAACACACAGGGGGAAGGAGAGGCAAGGATGAATTGAGAGAATAGCATTGAAATATATACATTACTTATATGCCTTACCATGTTTAAAATAAGTAACTAATAGAAAGATACTGTAAAACACAGGGAGTTCATGTTGGTGCTCTGTGGTGACCTAGAGGATTATATGGGGGATAGGTAGGAGGAAGGCACAAGAGGGAGGGGATAAATGTATACTTAAGGCTGATTCACATTGCAATGTGGCAGAAATCAACACAACATTGTTAAGCAATTATCCCAAAATATACTGAAAAAAATTGAAAATAGTAACAAGATGGTGGTCTTATTTTCAGTCACAAGTAACAATATTAATATAATGGACAGAACATTTCATTTTAAATTCAGAGACTATCAGACTGGAATTTGAGAAAACAAAACAAATCAATGCCAAACAATCTACTGTTCAAAAGAGAAGTACATAAGATATAAGGGACATATTTTGAAAGTCTATGAGCTGACCAGTAATGCAAAAGAAGCTGAAGTTGAACAGTTCTATGAAGACCTACAAGACTTTCTAGAAATAACACCCCCAAAAGATGTCCTTTTCATTATAGGGGACTGGAATGCAAAACTAGGAAGTCAAGAAACACCTGGAGTAACAGGCAGATTTGGCCTTGGAATACAGAATGAAGCAGGGCAAAGGATAACAGAGTTCTACCAGAAGAACACACTGGTCATAGCAAACACCCTCTACCAACAACACAAGAGAAGACTCTGCACATGGACATCACCAGATGGCCAACACAGAAATCATAAGGATTATATTCTTTGCAGCCAAAGATGGAGAAGCTCTATACAGTCAGCAAAAACAAGACTGGAGGCTGACTGTGGCTCGGATCATGAACTCCTTATTGCGAAATTCATACTGAAATAGAAGAAAGTGGAGAAAACCACTAGACCATTAAGGTATGACCTAAAACAAATCCCTTATGACTATAGAGTGGAAGTGAGAAATAGATTTAAGGGACTAGATCTGATAGACAGAGTGCCTGATGAACTAAGGATGGAGGTTTGTGACACTGTACAAGAGACAGGAATCAAGACCATCCCCAAGAAAAAGAAATGCAAAAAAGCAAAATGGCTGTCTGGGGAGGCCTTACAAATAGCTGTGAAAAAGAAAGGAAGGAAAAAGCAAAGGAGAAAAGGAAAGATATACCCATTTGAATGCAGAGCTCCAAAGAATAGCAAAGAGAGATTAGAAAGCCTTCCTCAGTGATCAATGCAAAGAAATAGAGGAACACAATAGAATGGGAAAGACTAGAGATCTCTTCCAGAAAATTAGAGATACCAAGGGAACATTTCATGCAAAGATGGGCTCCATAAAAGACAGAAATGGTAGGGACCCAAAAGAAGCAGAAGATATTAAGATGAGGGGGCAAGAATACACAGAAGAACTGTACATAAAGGATCTTCACTACCCAGATAATCATGATGGTGTTATCTCTCACCTAGAGGCACACATCCTGGAATGTGAAGTCAAGTGAGCCTTAGAAAGTATCACTATGAACAAAGCTAGTGGAAGTGATGGAATTCCAGTTGAGCTATTTCAAATCCTGAAAGATAATGCTGTGAAAGTGCCGCACTCCATATGACAACAAATTTGGAAAACTCAGCAATGGCCACAGGAATGGAAAAGGTCAGTTTTCATTCCAATCTCAAAGAAAGACAATGCCAACGAATGCTCAAACTACTGCACAATTGCACTCATCTCACATACTAGTAAAGTAATGCTTAAAATTCTCCAAGCCAGGCTTCAGCAATACATGAACTATGAACTTCCGGATGTTCAAACTCGTTTTAGAAAAAGCAGAGCAACCAGAGATAAAATTGTCAACAACCGCTGGATCATGGAAAAAGCAAGAGAGTTCCAGAAAAACATCTTTTTCTGCTTTATTGACTATGCCAAAGCCTTTGGCTGTGTGGATCACAATAAACTGTGGAAAATTCTGAAAGAGATGGTAATACCAGATCACCTGACCTGCCCCTTGAGAAACCTGTATGCAGGTCAGGAAGCAACAGTTAGAACTGGACATGGAAAAACAGACTGGTTCCAAATAGGAAAAGGAGTACGTCAAGGCTGTATATTGTCCTCCTACTTATTTAACTTATATGCAGAGTACATCATGAGAAACACTGGGCTGGAAGAAGTACAAGCTGGATCAAGATTGCCAGGAGAAATATCAATAACCTCAGATATGCAGATGACACCACCCTTATGGCAGAAAGCAAAGAAGAACTAAAAAGCCTCTTGATGAAAGTGAAAGAGAAGAGTGAAAAATTTGGCTTAAAGCTTAACATTCAGAAAACAAAGATCATGGCATCTGGTCCCATCACTTCATGACAAATACGTGGGGAAACAGTGTCAGACTTTATTTTTTCGGGCTCCAAAATCACTGCAGATGGTGATTGGAGCCATGAAATTAAAAGACGCTTGCTTCTTGGAAGGAAAGTTATAACCAACCTAGACAACATATTAAAAAGCAGAGACATTGCTTTGTCAACAAAGGTCCATTTATTCAAGCATATGGTTTATCCAATGGTCATGTATGGATGTGAGAGTTGGACCCTAAAGAAAGCTGAATGCAATTGAATTGATGCTTTTGAAGTGTGGTGTTAGAGAAGAGTCTTGAGAGTCCCTTGGACTGTAAGGACATCAACCAGTCCATTCTAAAGGAGATGAGTCCTGGGTGTTCATTGGAAGGACTGATATTAAAGCTGAAACTCCAATACTTTGGCCACCTGATGAGAAGAGCTGATTCATTTGCAAAGACTCTGATGCTGGGAAAGATTGAGGGCAGGAGGAGAAGGGAATGACAGATGATGAGATCGTTGGATGGCATCACTGACTCCACGGATGGGACTCCAGGAATTGGTAATGGATAGGGAGGCCTGGCGTGGTGCAGTTCATGGAGTCGCAAAGAGTCGGACATGACTGAGCAACTGAACTAAACTAAACTAATTTTGAAAGTAAAAAGATAGAAAAGGATAACCCAAGCAAAATGTAAAAAAAAGATAAAAGAAAGCTGACATGACTACCTGGAATAACAGGCAAATTTGGCCTTGGAGTACAGCATGAACCAGGGCAAAGGCTAACAGAGTTTTGCCAAGAGAACACACGGGTCATAGCCAACAGCCTCTTCCGACAACACAAGAGATGACTCTATACATGCACATCACCAGATGATCAATACTGAAATCAAATTGATTATATTATTTGCAGCCAAAGAAGGAGAGGGTCTATACAGTCAGCAAAATAAGACCAGGAGCTGACTGGTTCAGATGATGAACTGCTTATTGTCAAATTCAGACTTAAATTGAAGAAAGTATGGACAACTACTATACCATTCACGTATGACCTAAATCAAATCACTTACTATTATACAGTGGAAATGAGAAATAGATTCAAGAAATTAGATCTGATAGACAGAGGGCCTGAAGAACTATGGACAGAGGTTCATGACATTTTACAGGAGACAGGGATTAAGACCATCCCCAAGAAAAAGAAATGCAAAAAAGCAAAATGGTTTTCTGAGGAGGCCTTACAAATAGCTGAGAAAAGAAGAGAGTGAAAGGCAAAGGAGAAAAGGAAAGATATAAGCATCTGAATGCAGAGTTCCAAAGAATAGCAAGGAGAGATAAGAAAGCCTTCCTCAGTGATCAATGCAGAGAAATAGAGGAAAACAATAGAATGGGAAAGACTAGAGATTTCTTTAAGACAATTAGAGATGCCAAGAGAATATTTCTTGCAAAGAAGGGCACATTAAAGGACAGAAAAGGTATGGACCTAACAGAAGCAGAAGATATTAAGAAGAGGTGGCAAGAATACACAGAAGAACTATACAAAAATGTTCTTCATGATGCAGATAACCACAATGGTGTGATCACTCACCTAGAGCCAGACATCCTGGTATGCGAAGTCAAGTGGGCCTTAGGAAGCATTCCTAAAGCTAGTGGAGGTGAGGGAATTCCAGTTGAGCTATTTCAAATCCCGAAGGATGATGCTGTGAAAGTGCTGCACTCAATATATATGCCAGCAAATTTCGAAATGCAACAGTGGTCACAGGACTTGAGAAAGGTCAATTTTCATTCCAATCCCAAAGAAGGGCAATGCCAAAGAATATTCATGCTACTGCACAATTGCTCTCATCTGACACACTAGCAAAGTAATGCTGAAAATTCTCCAAGCTAGGCTTCAACAGTACATGAATTGCGCACTTCCAGATCTTCAAACTGGTTTTAGAAAAGGCAGAGGAACCAGAGATCAAATTGCCAACTGCTTGATTATTGAAAAAGCAAGAGAGTTCCAAAAAACATCCTATTCTGCCTTTTTGGTTATGCCTAAGTCTTTGACTGTGTGGATCACAACAAACTGTGGAAAATTCTTCAAGAGATGAGAATAGACCACCTAACCTGCCTCCTCAGACATCTGTATGCAGGTCAAAAAGCAACAGTTAGAGCAGGACATGGAACAACATACCGGTTCCAAATTGGGAAAGTACTTCAAGGCTGTATATTATCATCCTGCTTATTTAACTTATATACAGAGTACATAATGTGAAATGCTAGGCTGGATGAAGCACAAGCTGGGATTAAGACTGCTGGGAGAAATATCAATAACCTCAGATATGCAGATGACACCACACTTATAGCAGAAAGTTAAGAGGAATTTAAGAGCCTCTTGATGAAAGTGAAAGAAGAAAGTGAAAAAGCTGGCTTAAAACTCATTCAAAAAACTGAGATCATGGCATCTCGTCCTATCATTTCATGACAAATAGATGGGGAAACAATGAAAACAGTGAGATACTTTATTTTCTTAGGCTCCAAAATCACTGCAGATGGTTACTGCAGCCATTAAATTAAAAGACTTTTGGTCCTTGGAAGAAAAACTATGACCAACCTAGACAGCATACTAAAAGCAGAGACATTACTTTGCTGACAAAGGTCCGTCTAGTCAAAGATTTTTTTTTTTTCCCAGTAGTTATGTATGGATATGAGAGTTGGACTAAAGAAAGCTGAGCACCAAAGAATTATACTTTTGACCTGTGGCATTGGATAAGACTCTTAACAGTCTTTTGGACTTCAAGGAGATCCAACCAGTCCATCCTAAAGGAAATCAGTCCTGAATATTCATTGGAAGAACTGATGCTGAAGTTGAAACTCCAATACTTTGTCCACCTGATGCAAAGAACTGACTCATTGGAAAGACCCTGATGCTGGGAAAGATTGAGGGCTGGAAGAGAAGGGGACTACAGAGGATGAGATGGTTGGATGGCATCACCAACTCAATGGACATGAGCTTGAGTAAGCTCCAGGAGTTGGTGATGGACAAGGAGTCCTCATGTGCTGTGGTCCATGAGGTCATAGAGTCAGACATGACTGCGCGACTGAATTGAACTGACATGACTATTTGTCATTGTCCAAAAAAAGTTGATTACAAGTCAACCAAAGAGCATTACCAATAATAACAAGGGACCTTTTCTAGTGATTAAACAGTTAATCGTGAAGATACAGAGATTGATTATATACAGACATAAATAAAAGTCTTTCAAAATAAATGAGACAAAAACTGAGGGAAAGAAAAGAAGGAATAGAAAATTCTTGAACATAATTGGAGGTTTTGGTCATACTTTGATAGAAGAAATATGCAAAACAAATAAGGATGTACAAAATTTAAACAGTACTACAACCAATTAGACCCAGTTGATACTTTAGTACACTAAAATCAATATCTGCAAAATACATTTTCTTTTCAAGTATACATCTAATTTTCATGAAAACAGAACAAATGCTAAGCTGTGAAACATGTCTCAATATAATCAAAACATTGATATTATACACATAACATTATTTGATCACAAGAGTTAATTGAAAAAATCAATATTAGCAAGATATTAATTAAATCAAAAATATTTTAAAATAGAATAGTAGTCTTCTGACAATCTATGGATAAAAGAATTCCTTAGATAATTAGAAAATTATCAGTTGAAGAAAAGAACAGATATCATATCAATAGTTGTAGGCTTTAGAAAAGGATTTATAGATAAATTCATAATTACAAATGCTTTTATTAGAAAATAGAATAGTTTACAAATAAGGTTAAGTAGAGGGGAGGGAAAAAAGATAAACAACAGATTAATAAAATATTTTAAAAAGAGAAAATTAACAATGTAAAAAGTTGGTTCTTTGACAAAATTAATACAATTTTTATCCCCTAGGCAAGACTGATCGAGAATAGCAAAGACAATATCAAATAATTGGAAGAACGTGGAACAATTCCAATTATCTGTTAGTGGGAGAGTAAATGTCAGAAAACTGGTAATTATATTTACCTTAAATTAAACTCCATGATTTATGACCCAAATAGTCCACTCATAGCTGTCAAGACATGATTCAAAATATTCACACCAGGACCATGTATATGAGCTAAGAATAAAAGATTACCCAAACATTCATGGTTATCAATAGCAGAATGGATAAACTGTGCTATATTTATACAACAGAATATTATGCAGCAATGAGAATTTATAAACCACTACTATAAGCAATGTCACAGAGGAACCTCAAAAGCATCTGTTCAGTTCAGTCACTCAGTCATGTCAGACTCTTTGCAACTCCTGGAGCTTACTCCAAATTCATGTCCATTAAGTTGGTGGTGCCATTCAACCGTCTGATCCTCTGTCATCCCCTTCTCCCCCTGCCTTCAATCTTTTCCAGCATTAGGGTCTTTTCAAATGAGTCAGGTCTTCACAGCAGGTGGCCAAAGTATTGGAGTTTCAACTTCAGCATCAGTCCTTCCAATGAATATTCAGGACTGATCTCCTTTAGGATGGACTGGTTGAATCTCCTTGCAGTCCAAGAGATTCTCAAGAATCTTGTCAAACACTACAGTTCAAAAGCTATTCAATTGCTGCAGTTCCATTCTTCAGCGCTCAGCTTTCTTTATAGTCCAACTCTCACATTCATACATGACTACTGGAAAAACCATAGCTTTGACTAGATGGACCTTTGCTGGCCAAGTAATGTCTCTGCTTTTTAATATGCTGTCTAGGTCTGTCATAGCTTTTCTTCCGTGATATTAAACAAAAGGAAACAATGACTACATTTACAGAAAATTATTAAAAAGCCAAAACTAATGGCATTCAAAGTGATATTATTGGTGACCCTTTTTCCTGTGGTAGTAACTGAAAAAGTGGATGAGAATGCGTTCCTCTTTGCTGATATGCTTATGTGTCTTGATCAAGGCACTAATGCATGAATATGTTCTTTTTATGAAAATTCATAGATTTGATACTTTGATTTGTATACTTTTCTCTATGACATATATTGAATAAAGGTTTCCTAAAAAATTGACCCGAGTCTGCTATGATGCAAAAAACAAATTTATGATATATATATAAAACAATGCAATAGGACAAATTCTACTGTGGTTTGTTGCCTTTGATTTCATTACTTCATAATTATAAGATAAATAATGCACAGTTACAAAATTAATCCCTTATATTAATGGTAAATGAGTCTTTTTATGTTCTGAACATTCATTTTTCAAAAGAAACAATGCTAATTTAAAAAATCCTGCTTTTATTTAGAGTAGATCTTACTAATCAGATCTAGCAGTAAGACTTCTCTGATTTGAAACTCTCAAACTTTCTTCCATTAATGCACCCCAGAGTTCATTGCAGAAACTGTTTATAATAGCTGAAACATGTAAACAACCTAAATGTCCATTAACAGAGCAATGGATAAAGAAGATGTGGTGTATAGATATACAATGGAATATTACTTAGCCATTAAAAATGAAATAAGTAATTTGCAGCAACATGGATGGACCTAGAAAGTATCATACTGAGTGAAGTATGACAGATATAAGGGATCATATGACATCCTTTATATCTGGGATCTAAGAAGAAATGATACAAATGAGCTTACAAAAAAGAAAGAAACTCACAGACTTAGAAAACAAACTCATGGTTGCCAATGGGAAGGAATAGTTAAGGACTTTGGGAAGGTCATGCATACTGCTATATTTAAAATGGATAAACAACAAAAACTTATTGTAGAGTACATGGAACTCTCCTCAATGTTATGTTCCAGCCTGAATGAGAGGGGTATTTGGGGCAGAATGGACACATGTATAGGTATGGCTGAGTCCATTCACTGTTCACCTGAGACTATCACAACATTGTTAATTAGCTGTAACCCAATACAAAATGTTTTTGGTGTTAAATTTAAAAAAAATTTTTTAAGGTTAAAAAAAGAATTTTTTTCAAATTTAATTTTTACTTTCTCTTTCTGCAGTGCTTTCCAACAGAAGTATGTGTGACAATGAAATGTACCCATAATATTGCTATTGATCACTTATGGCAGTTAAAAGGTGACTAAAGCTACTAGTTACTAACTTTCTAAATTTTATTAAATGTTAACTAATTTAAATTGAAATACTCACATATGGTTATTGGATATCATACTGGGCAGTTTAGATCTAGAGCTTCTATATTAAAAGATAATAGATAGTCTAAAGCTGGGTCTTAACATTGTCTTTTCTTTCTCGGTGTTTTATTACATATGTCAAAAATAAAACAAAAAACACATCTTTCTTGAACTGGTGCTTAGGATTCCTAATTCAGTTTTAAAAAAGACTTTACATTGATCTATATATCTGTCTTTGTGCCAGTACCATACTGTTTTGATGACTGTGGCTTTGTAGTAGAGCCTGAAGTTAGGCAAGCTGATTCCTCCTGTTCCATTCTTATTTCTCAAGATTGCTTTGGCAATTCGAGGTTTTTTGTATTTCCATACAAATCTTGAAATTATTTGTTCTAGTTCTGTGAAAAATATGGCTGGTAGCTTGATAGGGATTGCATTGAATTTGTAAATTGCTTTGGGTAGTATACTCATTTTCACTATATTGATTCTTCCAATCCATGAACATGGTATATTTCTCCATCTGTAAGTGTCCTGTTTGATTTCTTTCATCAGTGTTTTATAGTTTTCTATATATAGGTCTTTAGTTTCTTTAGGTAGATATATTCCTAAGTATTTTGTTCTTTTCGTTGCAATGGTGAATGGAATTGTTTCCTTAATTTCTTTTTCTACCGTATGACCCAACAATCCCACTGCTGGGCATACACACCGAGGAAACCAGAATTGAAAGAGACACATGTACCCCAATGTTCATTGCAACACTGTTTATAATAGCCAGGACATGGAAACAACCTAGATGTCCATCAGCAGATGAATGGATAAGAAAGCTGTGGTACATATACACAATGGAGTATTACTCAGCCGTTAAAAAGAATTCATTTGAATCAGTTCTGATGAGATGGATGAAACTGGAGCCGATTATACAGAGTGAAGTAAGCCAGAAAGAAAAACACCAATACAGTATACTAACACATATATATGGAATTTATAAAGATGGCAATGACGACCCTGTATGCAAGACAGGAAAAAAGACACAGATGTGTATAATGGACTTTTGGACTCAGAGGGAGAGGGTGGGATGATTTGGGAGAATGGCATTCTAACATGTATACTATCATGTAAGAATTGAATCGCCAGTCTATGTCTGACGCAGGATACAGCATGCTTGGGGCTGGTGCATGGGGATGACCCACAGAGATGTTATGGGGAGGGAGGTGGGAGGGGGGTTCATGTTTGGGAACGTATGTAAGAATTAAAGATTTTAAAATTAAAAATAAATAAAGAAATAAAATAAAGAAATAAAGAAATTTGAAATGTCAAGTAGGCATGCCTAGAAACACAAATGAAAAAAATTTAAAAATAAAAATAAAAAAGACTTTACAGCAAGTCACTGGCATTACTTTACTGTTATCATCTTGTACTGTTCATTTTTATTGATGAATTGCTATTACAGTGTTTCTTGAAACTCTGGTTTCTGGATGTTCCTCACTTATAGCAGCTTCTGTAGAAAATCATCTACAGATTATTTTGTCTTTTACATGAATATTCTGGAAATACTGAATGGAAATTTTGATAAGGGAATCCTGAAATCTGCATTTTTAATCATCTTTCCAGTGATTATTATGCAAAAAGTATTTACAAGTCTGTAATTTGCAGCTTTCACTATTTTAAGTTATGCCTGTTTTAGCAGCTGTGATGTCATCCACATGATGTATAAGTAGGAATAGTGTCTTTCACGAAAGTCAGGAAATGAACATACAGCAAAAAGTTCTTTCACTAAACATGTGGTTAATCATAAACAAGGGTATGGCTTTATCTTTTTTGTTTTTGCTATTTTTTACCAACTTTTGCTATTTTTACAGAAACTCAAAGCTCCCCAAATGTATACACTGGGGCTTCTCTGGACTTCAATATATCTGCCTCTATATAAAATCCGTGGGTTAAATAATATGCACGGGAAATTTAGAAAGCAGGAGTCTCAGCCATATTCCTTTAACATTTTTGAATAATTGTTGAAGAACTACAGTCCCTTAGTTCAGTGGTTCTTAAACCTTAAGTGAGTGTTGGGATCACCTGGGGAAGTTAGTGAAAGTGCAAAGATCCAGCCTCCAACTTATTTCAATGAGCCTGAGTCTCTGTGTTCTTTATTAACTCTAAGGTGACTCTGATACACACTAATGCTAGAGAATCTCTTTCCTTGCTAACAGACTCAAGAGGGAAACTAGTTCTTTTGAGCATATTTATTTGTTATAGCTTTTGTTTCCTCTTATCACTACCAAGATCATTAGCACAGTTCTCCACTTAGATATTATTATCTTTATCACAGTTCTCCACATTGTCATTTAAAAATGAAAAATGACTTTTAAAAATGCTGCTTTCCCTCCATATGGATGACATTAATTTTATTATGAGATAGCCAATAATATATATAATCCTGCATTGCCATTTCCTTCTCCAATGCATGAAAGTGAAAAGTGAAAGTGAAGTCGCTCAGCCGTGTCCGACTCTTAGTGACCCCATGGACTGCAGCTTACCAGGCTCCTCCGTCCATGGGATTTTCCAGGCAAGAATACTGGAGTGGGGTCCCATTGCCTTCTCTGTTAAATATATTGATTGCATTAAATCCAATTTTATCTTTGAAAGCAAGTCCTTCTTCATATTCCTGTTGGAATGTTGTGTTATTTTTTACTCCCTGCCCACACAATCTTTCTCTCTTTATCAGTCTATAAACAAGAGGGATTGTCCTTTGCTTTACTCTCATCAACTTGTAAAGAAAGCTTACCTTTCCACTCAGATTAATGGCCAGAGGGAGAATATATATATATATGTATGTATGTGTGTGTGTATATTTGTATGTATATAGCACCTCACTCATTCAATTCTCATGTATGAATATGTTTTACCTGCTGTAACTTCCCCTTCATTCCTGTTTGACTTTCTCATATAGTAAATAAACTAAGGTCATAAAACATTTCAACTCCTAGCTCCAATTAGTACTGCAGTTCTTCTGAGCCCCAATTTGTGACGGTTTATTTATGAAGCTGAAATTTCCAGAGCATAATGTGCCACTGTTAATTCTCATTTTCATTTCCTATTGTTTTCTGAAACTTACCATTTCTGATTAGCACAAAAAATAACTAGCAGAATATAAAAACTATCCAAATAAAAATGCTAAAAAAAAAAGACAAATAACTCAAAAAAAGCATGAGCAAAGAACACCACAGGCTATCACAAAAAAAAAGAAAAGAAATACAAAACCAGATGCTGAACTTCATTAGAAATTGACAGAAAATTAACACAGGGCATTATTGCTTTTAGACTGGAAAAACTGAGAAACTGTAAGATTTCATTTAGGCAAGTATATTAAAAAATGGATATTTTCATCCATTTCTTATGTGAAGGTAGAGTGATAAAGCAGCTTATAGATGTTTTTCCTAGAGAAATAATCAGGTATATGAGCAAACATGACTTAGGCACTTTATAATTAATCCAAAAAAATGGAAACACTGTATACAAGGAAGTGGTTAATGAAACCATGGGGCATCAATATTATGGACTGCTATGCAGAAGTTCTTTTCTATAGGCAAAACAATTATGTAAGACACAACACACAGGTTATTAATTTAAAAAAAAAAACAGCAAAGAGAAAGATACTGAATAATACATAATGTACAGTTTTATTTATAACAACAAAGAATGTGTATATGTGTGTATACAAATAATGAAAACATACTTTCTCGTGTTTATAGCATACATGTACATCAGTTCAGTTCAGTTCAGTCGCTCAGTAATGTCTGACTGTTTGCGACCCCATGAATCGCAGCATGCCAGGCCTCCCTGTCCATCACCAACTCCTGGAGTTCACCCAAACTCATGTCCATTGAGTCAGTGATGCCATCCAGCCATCTCAACCTCTGTCGTCCCCTTCTCCTCCTGCCCCCAATCCCTCCCAGCATCAGAGTCTTTTCCAATGAGTCAACTCTTCGCATGAGGTGGCCAAAGTACTAGAGTTTCAGCTTTAGCATCATTCCTTCCAAAGCAATCCCAGGGCTGATCTCCTTCAGAATGGACTGGTTGGATCTCCTTGCAGTCCAAGAGACTCTCAAGAGTCTTCTCCAGCACCACAGTTCAAAAGCATCAATTCTTTGGCGCTCAGCCTTCTTCACAGTCCAACTCTCACATCCATACATGACCACAGGAAAAACCATAGCCTTGACAAGACGGACCTTAGTCAGCAATGTCTCTGCTTTTGAATATGCTATCTAGGTTGGTTATAACTTTTCTTCCAAGAAGTAAGTGTCTTTTAATTTCATGGCTGCAGTCACCATCTGCAGTGATTTTGGAGCCCAAAAAAATAAAGTCTGACACTGTTTCCACTGTTTCCCCATCTATTCCCCATGAAGTGATGGGACTGGCTGCCATGATCTTTGTTTTCTGAATGTTGAGCTTTAAGCCAACTTTTTCACTCTCCTCTTTCACTTTTATCAAGAGGCTCTTTAGTTCTTCTTTGCTTTCTGCCATAAGGGTGGTGTCATTTGCATATCTGAGGTTATTGATATTTCTCCCAGCAATGTTGATTCCAGCTTGTGTTTCTTCTAGTCTAGTGTTTCTCATGATGTACTCTGCATATAAGTTAAATAAGCAGGGTGACAATATACAGCCTTGACGTAATCCTTTTCCTATTTGGAATCAGTCTGTTGCTCCATGTCCAGTTCTAACTGTTGCTTCCTGACCCGCATACAGATATTCACATATATGCAAATACATATTAAAATGACCTGCAACAGCATACCAGATTAGCATCAAGGATTCTCTCAGGTAGAAGAGTGTGATGGAATAGAGTACAAGTGAGTCTTTTCCCTTTACAGTATAATGTGCATTTATAATGAAAATATATTTTGTCTTTTGCTAATGCAATTAAAAATAATGGCTAGAAGGGAGGCCATACTAATCAGATTGTTTTAGGAACTGGTTCCTGAGGGGCCTAGATACAGTTGCCCAATGGCTGATAAAGACACTGAATCAGGGTATAAGAAGTAAAGGAGGATTCTGATGTCTGTCTTTTCTCAGGTGATCTAAACATGCTTTTCTCAATCTGGTTTCATTCTATATAGTTTATATTTCTCTCATATTTTAGCCGTAACTAAACTGTCAACCTTAGGACTGGGAAAACTGGTCTCTTCTCTTACACATTCTAATGGGAAGCTGAGGCAGCTGGCATCAAGAGCTGCAAACCAGATATTACATTAAATCACAAGCTGAATAAAATATTTATAAGCTACATTTGAATTTGTTAAAATATCCCCCTTAGGAATTCATCCCTTTGATACTAGTCAAGTACAAAAATATTAAATAAGACCCAAATTACTGTATACCAAAAATCAGTATGAAGCCTGTTATGTCAAAACTGGTGGTGAAGTGGGGAGAAGGCAGGCTTGTGGGGAAAAGTTTGGCAGTGGATCCTCCAGAGCAGTGCCTGAACACTGCCACAAAGACAGAGCGCAACCCAAGCCCAGGACAACTCACCAATAGGCAAGTGGACCTCCTCAAAGAAAAATTTATCAGAAAAGATATACAGACTGAAGCTGCAAAGTCAGGAAGAACTCTGTAGAGTACCATAAAACCAATTTTTTTTTTCAGCTTTTAAATGAACTGTCCTTTATGTCTCAAAAAGAAAAAGTTTAGATTGTGTATAATCTTATTTTCTATTCTTACGGGGGATTAAAAAAGAGAACTTCCAAATATGGAAACTTGTCACTGCCCCTTAAATTTTATTGAGAATTATATCTGCTCTATATAAATTTTAATCTCCTTCATGGTCTCTGAAGGACCAGCTTGAAAACTAACCTCCAGATGTGCTGTGACTATGAAAGCTCTCAGATCAACATAATGACCAGCAAAGCTCTATTATTTTCTTTGTTCCTTTACTTTGCACTCTGCTTAGCTTTTCTTTTTCTCGCAAATGTTGAACCACGTTCCTTAGCAATGGGCTCAGGTCCTTAAAGAGCTACAATGCATCATAAACTGGGAAACCTTCAGTTTGCATCAGATATTAGTAGTATCCAGTGGAATCTCTCTGTGTGCATTTAAGACAGAGCAAGGAAATGCTTAATGTGAAGTGGTGTCATTATAACAAGCTGCTGAATTATTTACACCAATAAAAATTTATCTGCTGGAGTCCACTGAGAAAAAAAATTATCCTCTTGGTATATAGAATCGTCGTCTGCAGTGAAATAAGGATGCACAGCACTGCCCTTCTACAAGCACCACAGGAACATTTAAATTATTCTCCTTTCTCTCATTTTCTTTTTGTGTTTGGTGAAGGGAATTTAAGGAAAGTAATGCCTAGTTTGGACTGAAAGTAATGACCACAAAGCAGTATCCTTATTTCTGAAAGATTTTGCAGATTACATGGTTTTAAAAAATAGTTAAAGCTCCCAAGTCTCATAGTTAATACCTATACACAGGTTGAAATAACTATGGCAGTATATGGGACTGCTAACCATGAGGGGAAAAAACCACACATTTTCCTTATATGTATCAAACAGGAAGAAAAAAAAGAGACAGAAAATTTAGATTGCTATTAAAATGAGAATAAATTACTATAGTGTTGGAGTTTCAAAAGGTGAGAGATTTTTATTTCATTTTAGTTATATTGATGTCTTCCTTTAGACGGAACAGGCCAGGTAAGGAATATTCTCTGTCAAGAAACTTCAAACTCTCACTAACAAAGCCGTGGGACTCTGGACCAACATGGCGACATAGGAGGCTCCTGAATTTTCTCCTCCCATGGAGACAGAGTTACAGCTATACATAGAGCAATTTCCTCTGAAAGAAATCCAAAAACTAGCTGAGTAAGTCCTACACAGAAAGAAAATGAGAAAGTATCCACATGAAAATGGGTAGAGAAAGCTGTAATACACACTCTCTATAAGCCCCACCCCTAGCACAGCACCATAGAATCAGAAGGGAACCTCCAACTTCCAGCTTTACCTGAGAAGTAAATGGTTTGGACCACACATCTAGTGCTCCAGTTTTTAAGGCTATGAGCCCTCAAAACACCTAAATCTGAAAGCTACTGGGCCTTGTATTCATGGTTCCACAGGACCACTGGCATACCTGGTTTATTGCACTGCACTTAATTGTGCTTCACAGATAATGCAGTTTTTATAAATTGAAGATTCATGGCGATCTTGCATTATCAAATAATGGTTGACATATTTTAGCAATAAAATATTTTTACATTGTTGTTTTAGACAGTGTTATTGCTCTTCATAGACTATAGTGTAAACATAGCTTTTATGTGCACTGAGAAATAAAAAGATTGTGTTACTTGCTTTATTGTGATACTCACTTAATTTCTGTGTTCTGGAACTGAACTTGCAGTATATCTGAGATCCAACTATATAGTAAACAAAGAAATAGTTGTAAATGGGGACATGTACACTTACCAAGGCTATCCACACAGGGCTCAGCACAGATAAAGCAAACAAAAACATTCATCTCCAGAGGGGATATGATGAGTACTTTACAAAGTGTAGTCTAAGGGCCCAGATTCTAGTTTGCATGCCATCTATGTGCAGACTGTTATGCTCCACAGAATCCAAACGAGTTGTTGGGTTCTTTCTCTGCCTTTCTCTGGCTCACTCCAACAATAAAGACAGGTTGCCAGTATCTCCTTTGTAGCATTCTGCCCACACATCTTAAGTCCCAGTATTTATGACTGTCACTCCAGGTATGGGACCCAAAGTCACCTAGATCTGACAGGCAACAGGGGGATCATTCCAAGTTGCTCCAGATTATGGAAAATAAAGAAGCAGTTTTTAAATGGGCATTGGAGCACCACCCCAGGCTATACATATGGTCCAGTACAAAGAAAAATCTGAACAGAACAATTACTAATAAGATTTTAAATCAGCTGTCAAAAACCAACCCCCCAACAAAGCAAAGTCCAGGACATGGGACGATTTCATGGATGACATTTACCAAACATTTAAAGAATTAAAAGACTCTACTTAAACTCCTTTAAAAAGTAGAAGAGGAGGGAACACTTCCAAAGTCATTTTACAAGGACAGCATTATCTTGCTATCAAATCCTGACAAGGATACTACAAGAAAAGAAAGTTATAGGCCAATATTGCTTATGACCATTTATGAAAATTTCTCAACAAAATACTAGCAAATCAAATTCAGCAGGACACTAAAAGGGTCATACTTCATGATCAAGTGGCATTTATTCCTGGGATTCAAAGATGGCTTAACAAATGCAATTCAATAAAAGTGATATAACACATTAACAAAATTAATGATAAAAATCATATGATCATCTCAACAGATGCAGAAAAAGCATCTGACAAAATTAAACACCCTTTCATAATTGAAAATTAAAACAACTCAACAAACTATGAATAGAAGAAATTATTTCAATAATGCCATGTATGACAAAGCCATAGCAAATATCACACTCAGTGATGAAAAGATGGAAAGAGAAATTAAGAAGAGAGTTTCATTTATCATAGCATCAAAACCAAAATATCTAGGAAAAGTTTAATCTAAAAAGTAAAAGATCTATACATTATAAAGTATAAAACATTGATGAAAGTGGGACTTCAATTTCATTGATGAAATAGAAGACACAAAAAAGAGATATTCTATGTTGATATATTCAGTTCAGTTCATTTCAGTCATTCAGTCATGTCCAACTCTTTGCAACCATATGGACTGCAGCATGCCAGGCTTCCTCATCCTTCATTATCTCCTAGAATTTCCTCAAACTCATGTCCATTGAGTCAGTGATGCCATCCAACCATCTCACCCTCTGTCATCACCTTCTCCTCCTGCCTTCAATCTTTCACAGCATCAGGGTCATTAAAAGAATTAACATTGTTGAAATGTCCATACTACCCCCCCAAAAGTCTACAAATTCAACACAAAATCTATGAGAATTCAATTCCAATGGCATTTTTCATAGAAATAATAAAAATACTTACTATATGTTTGGAACCAAAAAAAGACTCCAAATAGCCAAAGCAATTTTGAGTTAGAAAAGTGAAATGGAAGGCATCACACTTAGTTTCAAACTATATTACAAAGCTAGAGTAATCAAGATGGCATATTTGCACAAGAATAAACACATAGATGAATGGAATAAATATAAACCCATGCATATCTATGGGGAGAAGGACATGACAACCCACTCCAGTATTCTTGCCTGGAGAATCCCATGGACAGAGGAGCCTGGTGTGCTGCTGTCCATGGGGTCACACAGAGTTGGTCATGACTGAAGCGACTTCACGTGAATGCATGCATTGGAGAAGGAAATGGCAACTCATTCCAGTATTCTTGCCTGGAGAATCCCAGGGACAGAGGAGCCTGGTGGGTTGCCGTCTATGGAGTCACACAGAACCGGACACGACTGAAGTACCTTAGCAACAGCAGCAGCATATCTATGGTCAATTAATTTACAACAAGAATAAAAATGGGGAAAGTATAATTTCTTCAATAAATGGTGTTGCTAAAACTGCATATTGACATTCAAAAGAATGAAATTAGATCCCTATTTAGACCATGTACAAAAATAACTCAAAATGTATTATTTTAGTATATGATCCAAAATCATAAAAATTTTAGAAGAAACATAGGGAAGAAGCTCCTTAACACTGGAGCTGGTGATGATTTCTTGGATTTGGCAACAAAAGTGAGAATAAACAAGTGGGAATATATCAAACTAAAAAGCTCTTGTCCATCAAAAGAAACCATCAACATAATAAAAAGGCATCCTATGGAATGGGAGAAAACATTTGCAAGCCACAATCAAAAATATACAAGAAACACACAATTCAATAGCAAAGAAATAAATAACCCAATTGAAAAATGGCAAAGGACCTGAATAGACAGTTTTCCAAATAAGACATACAAATGGCCAAAAGGTATATGAAAAGGCACCCAAACTCACTAATCATCAGGGAAATACAAGTCAAAGCCACAAAGAGATATTACTGATCACCTGTTAGAATGGCTATCATCAATCAAACAAGATAACAAATGCTGATGAGGATGTGGAGAAGAGGAAATTTTGTATCCTGTTTATGGGAATATAAAATAGTAAAGCCACTATGGAAAACCATATGGAGGTTACTCAAGAAATTAAAAGTACAACCATAATATGATATAGCATTCCCACCTTTGTTTTTATATTCAAAAGAAACAAAACCACTATTTCAAAGAGATACATACTCTTATATTCACTGCAGCATCATTCACAACAGCCAAGGTACAGAAATAAACTCAGAGTCTGTGATAAGTGAATGGATAAAGAAAATATGGTGTGTGTGTGTGTATGTATATATATATATATATATATATATATATATATATGGTATATATGGAAAATATGGTATATATATATATGTATATTTACATGTATACACACACACACACACACACACACACACACTATGGAGTATTATTCAGCTTAAAAAAGGAAGGAAATCCTGTCATTTGTGACAAGATGGATAAAACTGTAGGGCATTATGCTAAGAGAAAGAAGCCAGACATGGAAAGACAGTATAAAGACTCACTTATATGTGAAATCTTTTTTAAAAAATGTAAACATAAACACAGAGCATAAGAATGGTAGCTACCACAGTCTACAGGGTGAAAAAAATAGGGAGAAGCTAGTAAAAGTGTACAAGCTTCACATTATAAGATAAATAAGATCTAAGGATCTAATATATAACGTGGTTACTACAGTTGATAATACTGTGATGGATGTCTTAATTAACTTGATGTTTGGGAGTCTGTCAAAATGTATACTTAAATATATCAAAATCATCACATTGTACACTTTAAACACATTACAATTTTGTCAATTACATCTCAATAAAGTTGTAAAAATATGTTTATGAGAAAAACAACTGTCCTTTTATAGCAACTGCTTTAGTCTCTTTCTGATTTATAGACAATGATGAGATGCTAAGTGTTTTAATAAGTTTATTCCTAGAAATTGAGAGGTCTTGCTTAAGATCTGAAAGAGAGCAAACAAATTGTATATGCTCTTATGAGTATATGATAGTAGGCATGTTTTTCTAAAAAATAAGCCATTATCAAAGTAGAGTATTGTTAGAACAATGGGTTTCAACTGGGGATGCTTTAAACTATCAAAAGACATTTGGAAATTTCTGGAGACATTTTTTTGGTTGTCATAACTTTGAATGGAAACTTTCCATTGCCTAGAGGACAGACATGTGGCTCAACATACAATGCATGGGAAGCCCTGCACAAAAATGAGTTGTCCAGTCCAAAGATAAATGGTGCCAACAGGGAGAGATCCTCTGGACTTAGAATATTATTATCTTTAACACTTAGACCTAAACCTAAAATTTACTCTATTTATTTAAGAAATTCAAAAATATAAACCTTAGAACATTAAATTCATGAACAGCAAGATTTCCTGTCACTTTTTGACCTATGAAAAGAACAATTCCCTATGGCTCAAATTAATACTTGCTCAAAACTCTAATACTGAATATTATTTTAAAATTTTCTTCTGGACATTTTTTATTTGTAACAAGAAGAAATATGTAATTCTTGAAATCAGTGTAAAATGTGTTAGAGATTAAGAGAATAAGCTATAGACTGGGAAAAAATTAGCAGAAGGATATATAATATTTGATAAAGTATCATTAACCAAAATATGTAAAAATCTCAAAACTCACAACAAAAATACTTGATTTAACAAAGGCAAAATATCTGATCAGATAGCTCACCAAAGAATATATGTGGTTGGCAAATAAGTCTATGAAAAAAATGTTTAGTGTCACACACAGGTCTCTGTGCTGTGCTTACTCTCTCAGTCATGTCTGACTCTTTGCATCCCATGAACTGTAGCCCACCAGCCTCCGCTGTCCATGGGGATTCTCCAGGCAGGAATACTGGAGTGGGTTGCCTTGCCCTTCTCTAGTGGATCTTTCCCACCCAGGGATCAAACCCAGGTCTCCTGCATTGCAGGCAGATTCTTTACCATTTGAGCCACCAGGGAAGCCCAAGAATACTGGAGTGGGTAGCTTATTCCTTCTCCAGGGGATCTTCCCAACCCAGGAATCGAACTGGGGTCTCCCACATTGCAGGTAGATTTTTTACCAGCCGAGCTACCAGGGAAGTCACTGGTAATTAGGCTACCACAATTTTTTTCCTTCAGTGAGCTACCACTACATACTTCTTAGAATGCTTAAAAAGTCTAGAACGGTGATAACACCAAATGTTGACAAGAATGTGGGACAATAGAAATTCTCATTCATTCCTGATAGGAATGCAAAATTGTACAGACGCTTTGGAAGACAATTCGACTGTTTCTCAGAAAATTAAACATAGTCTTACCATGCAATCCTGCATTTGCCCTCCTTGGTATTTACCAAAATGAGCTGAAACTCATAAATATGTCCACCCAAAAACTGGAACATAGATGTTTATGACAACTTTATTTACAACTACCAAAATTTGGAAGCAACCAAGGTGTCCTTGAGTAGGGGAGTGGATAAATAAATGGTGGTACAGGCAATGGAATATTGTTCTACACTAAAAAGAAATGAGCTATCAGTCCATGGAAACATATGGAGGAAAGTTAAATGTACAGCATTAAGAGAAAGAAGCCATTCTTAAAAAAAGAACTCGTGGTGTAGTATTCCAATTATGTGACATTCTGAAAAAGGTAAACTATAGAAATGGTTAAAAAAAAAAAAGGGTCAATGATTTTTAAGGGCCTAGTAGGGAAGGAAGGATGAATAAATGCAACAGAGAGCATTTGGAAGACAGTGAAAATATTCTGTATAATATTATAATGAGGCATAAAATCTATAGAATATACACCACCAAGAATAAACATCATTATTTTATCCTAATTTAAAACTAGGAACTGTGGGTGATCATGACGCTTATGTTCAGCTGAACTGAAACAGTATTGCTCTGGTATGGGATTTGGATAATGGGGGAGGCTATGTTTGTGTGGAAGTAAGGAATGCATAGATATTCTCAGCTCAAATTTACTGAGAACCTAAGACTGCTCTAAAACTTAAGTTTACAAGAAAATGTAATTACTAACATCATAGATCAGGATAAGTAATTGCTTTTTTCCCTTTCCTTTTAGATAACTCTTCAGAAAATGATAACTTGCAATTGCTATGCATATACATAAAGGCATTTTTAGCTGAGTTTGAATGCTTATTAGACAAACAGCTCCTGATTTTAAAGTTCATATAGCTTCTACAAAAACATCTTTAGGTAGGAAGACCCATTAGTATTTCTTTGGCATTGCAAAGTTTGCTAGAATTCTGATTCTTCAGCATTTAGCCATGGTTGTCTCTTCAGAATGTCCTATCAATTTCTTCCAGTTGCCAAAGGTAGTGCTAGTAAACTGGCTCTTGGAGAGAGAAAGGGAATCCTTTATTTTAGAATTTTCCAGTTTTCTTAATATAAATACATCCACCATTGCCTATGCAAGGAATTAGTGCTTCACAGTTGACTCACAATTTTTCTCTTCCTATTCTTATCTTACTTCACTCACGTCCTTCATTTTACCTGTCTCCCTTTTATGTCTCTATACTTAAGGTGAAAGAAAGTTGCTCGTTGTTTCTGAAGCTGATTTTGAAAACTATAAGAAAATTCAAATATTTAGAACTCACTGGGACAGTTTTCAGGCTCCTCCTTACTTGGTCAAAGTGTTGGAATTTAAAGTATGTAACTGAAGAGTTATATACACTTCTGGAGAAGAGCAGAGAAGTAGATCTGGAAGGAATTAAGAGGATAAGCCAAAGCAGAAATAATTCCCAGTTGTGGATGTGTCTGGAAGTGAAAGTAAAGTCTGATGTTGTAAAGAACAATATTGCATAAGAACCTGGAATGTTAGCTCCATGGATCAAGGTAAATTAGAAGTGGTCAAACAGGAGATGGCAAGAGTGAACATCAACATTTTAGGAATCAGTGAACTAAAATAGACTGGAATGGGTGAACTTAATTCAGATGGCCATTAAATCTACTACCGTGGGCAAGAATCCCTTAGAAGAATTGGAGTAGCCATCATAGTCAACGAAAGAGTCTGAAATGCAGTACTTGGGTGCAGTCTCAAAAATGACAGAATGAACTTGGTTTGTTTCCAAGGCAAACCATTCAGTGTCACATTAATCCAAGTCTATGCCCCAACCACTAATGCTGAAGTTGAATGGTTCTGTGAAGACCTACAAGATCATCCAGAACTAAAGCAAAACAACAACAAAGATAGCCTTTTCATCATAGGGGACTGGAACGCAGAAGTAGGAAATCAAGAGACACCTGCAGTAACAGGCAAATTTGGCCTTCAAGTACCAAATGAAGCAGAGCAAAGGCTCACAGAGTTTTGCCAAAAGAATCCACTGGTCATGGCAAACACTGTCTTTTCAACAACACAAGAGATGACTCTAAACATGAACATCACCAGATGGTCAATACTGAAATCAGACTGATTATATTCTTCAAAGCCAGAGATGGAGAAGCTCTATATAGTCAGCAAAGACAAGACCAGGAGCTGACTGTGGCTCTGATCATGAACTTCTTATCACAAAATCCAGACTTAAGTTGAAAAAAGTAGAGAAAACCACACAGGTATGACCTAAATCAAATCCCTTATGATATACAGTAGAAGTGACAAATAAGATTTAAAGGATTACATCTGATAGAGTGCCTGAAGAACTGTGGAGGGAGGTTTGTAACATTGTACAGGAAATTTTTTCAAACAAATATTAGGAGAACTGCAGCATTTATGAGGGTGGAGAAGGTTATATATGACAAACAACCAGAAACCGATATTTACAACAAAGTAAGGCTGAAAAGGAGAGGATGCAGTATTCTAAGCAGCACAATAGCAGAGCAGATAAGCACCTACCATTTTTCTCCTTCCATAATGCTTGGGAGGGCTGAAATTTCCATGTGGCTCATTCTGGAGTATATTTCAGGGACATCTAGCATTCTATTATATCCAAATAACAATAACATGAATAAGCATGAATGATACTGTCAAATGGCTACATTTAATTTTCTCTAATTTGTAATAAAAATCAGTTGGAAATTCTAGAACAGTATTAGAAAGCATGACATAACTCATAATAGGATGCTATCATCTTATGTGTTTTAAAACTGCTTTTTAAAGCACACATTATTATTATTCCTATACAATTGAGAAAGATAACAAAACACTGAGTGAATGTAGGCTATTTTTTACTCAAGGTCACATAGCTGATGAATGATAGGACATAAATTCATTCATTCATTCAGCAAAAATTTATTGAGTGTTGACATTACTGTTGATAAAAAGGTCTCCATTCTGTTCAGTTTACATTCTATTGAAGGACAAAGATTATTAATTCATCATCACATCATAGCAATAAATGCAGTGGTACAAGTATGCAGAGAATACTCTCGGAACACAGAAACTGGTACCCTATATAATACTGAGAACTGGAGAAGACAGTAAAACACAAGCTGACATTTAAAGAACTACTAGAAGTCTGGTAGATAAATAATTTTGGGAAGGACATGCCAGAGGAAACAATATACCGAAAGGCAATGGAAAAATATGGTCAATATTTGAATAACTTCACTAATTTCAATGTGCTGAATGTATAAGAAAAAAAGCTAGAGAGACAGAGGCCAATAATATATTGAATTATCTTTTAGTTTTTGTCCAGTATACCTGACCTGAAAAATATGTGCTTATTAGTACCTGCATCTTAGTAAAGCAAAAATTAAAAATTGACAATGTGAGAGAAAGGATGAAATCTCAGACACTGCAGAGCTTCTGGTTCTTAGAATACTCTCAGAAAGATAAATGTGGCCTATTGATGCATTATGAACAGGGATATGACAGAAATACAAATTTAGAAAGTGCGTTTCAGATGCAGCATAAAGGACTGGGGGGAAGAAAGCAAAGGGATTGATCAGAAAATACTTGCAAAAATTCAAATGAGAAGTAAGAATAGTTTTTTTTTTTTTTTTTCCAGGTTTGATGCATGAGACAGGATGCTCAGAGCTGGTGCACTGGGATGACCCAGAGGGATGGGATGGGGGTTCAGGATGGGGAACATATGTACACTCATGGCTGATTCATGTAAATGTATGGCAAAACCACTACAATATTGTAAAGTAATTAGCATCCAATGTGAAGAAAGCTGAGCGCCAAAGAATTGATGCTTTTGAACTGTGGTGTTGGAGAAGACTCTTGAGAGTCCCTTGGACTGCAAGGAGATCCAACCAGTCCATTCTAAAGATCAGCCCTCTTTCAATTCTGGTTTCCTCGGTGTGTATGCCCAGCACATGTACCCCAATGTTCATCGCAGCACTGTTTATAATAGCCAGGTCATGGAAACAACCTAGATGTCCATCAGCAGATGAATGGATAAGAAAGCTTTGGTACTTATACACAATGGAGTATTACTCAGCCGTTAAAAAGAATTCATTTGAGTCAGTTCTGATGAGATGGATGAAACTGGAGCCGATTATACAGAGTGAAGTAAGCCAGAAAGAAAAACACCAGTACAGTATACTAACACATATATATGGAATTTAGAAAGATGGCAATGACAACCCTGTATGCAAGACAGGAAAAAAGACACAGCTGTGTATAACGGACTTTTGGACTCAGAGGGAGAGGGAGAGGGTGGGATGATTTGGGAGAATGGCATTCTATCATGTATGCTGTCATGTAAGAATTGAGTCACCAGTCTATGTCTGACGCAGATTACAGCATGCTTGGGGCTGGTGCATGGGGATGACCCACAGAGATGTTATGGGGAGGGAGGTGAGAGGGGGGTTCATGTTTGGGAACACATGTAAGAATTAAAGATTTAAAAAAATAAATAAATAAATAATAAAATAAAAAATAAAGATCAGCCCTGGGATTTCTTTGGAGGGAATGATGCTAAAGCTGAAACTCCAATATTTTGGCCACCTTATGCGAAGAATTGACTCATTGGAAAAGACTCTGATGCTGGGAGGGATTGGGCGCAGGAGGAGAAGGGGACGACAGAGGATGAGATGGCTGGATGGTACCACTGACTCGATGGACGTGAGTCTGAGTGAACTCCGGGAGATGGTGATGGACAGGGAGGTCTGGCGGGCTGCGATTCATGGGGTCGCAAAGAGTCAGACACGACTGAGCGACTGAACTGAACTGAACTGAAAATAAATAAATTAAAAAAAATTTTAAAAAGAACAGTTTTAATTAAGGCTGTGATAATAGGAATAAAGCACAGCATTAGGATATTAAACTGTGCATATTAATATCTGATAGACTAGGTATTTATTAATATGAAGTAGGGTACAATAGCTCAATGTTTCTAGTTTATTATATAACACAGCTCTTAACATTTTGGGGTCACAGACTTTTTAAAGAATCTGATTAACCCCTGCCCTGCAATTAAAAGGGATTCATACTATTTCATGAGTTCCATGAATCTATCCAAAATACTAGACTATTACATTGGATTAATCTATGAAGATATGAATACAGAAAGAAAAAATATTTTGGAGATAAAGAATGATATTTAGTCCATTTATTCTCAAAACATTAATGTGCTATAAAAGAGATATTAAGAACTTGAGGCATATTGGTCTGAAAGACAGCAGATAACTCACCGGTGAAGATAGAGTTTTAAATATCTAAAGACAGAGTATACAGTAGAGTAAACAGTGAAACAAAAAAAAAGGACAGAGGGGCTCAAGTCCTTGGACCATGATAAGTTAGGGAACAATCAAAGGATAAAGGTACACATGGGAAAAAAAAGCAAAAGAAGATATCTGGGCATCAAAGTTGGGAATTTCAAGAACCACTGCCAGACTTTGGAAATTAAACAATATTGTTGTGAATTATCTAATTTTAACATTACTTACAGGTTTCTCCAAAATTTTGATCTAATAGAGATTTTAGTATTGTTTAATGCACTTACCCTTGGACAGCAAGGGTATCAAACCAGTCAATCTTAAAGAAATCAACCCTGAATATTCATTGGAAAGACTAATTCTGAAGCTGAAGCTCCAATACTTTGGTCACCTAATGCAAAGAGCTGACTCATTGGAAAAGACCCTGATGCTGGGAAAGATTGAAGGCAGGAAAAGGACATCAGAGGATGATATTGTTGGATGGCATCACCGACTCAACGGACGTGAGTTTGAGCAAGCTCCAGGAGATGGGAAGGATAGGGAAGCCTGACGTACTGCAGTCCATGGGGTCACAAAGAGTCGGACACGACTGAGAGACTGAACAACAAAAGTGCATTTAAATTACTTTACATGATGCTATGTTTGTATGTTAATGTTTTCTAAAATTGTAAACTTGTATTTGATATGTGAATGTATGAAGGCATGTGTGTGTTTGTGTGTCTGTGTATGTGTAGCCACTCAATCATAAGAGTACCCTAGTTTATTACTGACAATAATGAAGCTTGTGGTATAATTTGGATATGGCTCCAGCCTGAAAAATCTTCCGACTTTATGACAAGAAAGAAAAATGAATGTAATTGGTTTAGAGTTTATCTAACATTACTAATTATTCCTGTGCAATACTAGGTAAATCACTGTCTTTTTCAATACACTGTATAGTCTTAAAAATAAGAGAAACAAAGTCCAAGAAAGTTCCCCTCAACTGCATCTGTTTCACAGAATTCAACTATAGTCTTCCTCTATCAATGGGTACGAAGCTAATATTTTCAGGAAAATAAAATGATGACAACTTCAGCATACAGATGATGAATTTGTAATATAAAGAGTCCATACATTTTAGATTTCAGTAATTTCTCTTGGCAAACAAGTTCAAGATTCACTAAAGCATTTATTCAAGATCTATCAACAGAGATTCTTTGTAAAACTTTGGATGATGGCATGTATATTTGATGCACTTTACCATTTTGAAGTTAATACACAATATGTTATTTGGTATTCAGAATTCCTTGAGCTATGCAGGTAATACTTTTGTTGAAAGTGGAAGCTTAAGGGAATTTTTCAATATAAATGTAGCAATAGCTGGAAGCCAGTCCAGTTATGACTCCAGTCATCTATACTTACTTTTGAATCTCACTAACTTTGAGTAAGATGAAATTACGGCAGATAAAAGTACTTTGTTACGTCAGTTATTCTATTCCAGGAATACCCCCTTTGATTTAGTGCAGGTGCAGAGCATTATTTTAAGTTCTATTTTACTATGGTCATATGACAAGCTTTCAGTAAATTGCATAAAATGGTAATTTAGTGTAACAAATAGTGCACAAGGAGCTAGAGCATGCCAGGTAAGCCGTCTAAACACGAGAGACTCTCAGAAACAGCTGTGTTACATCTGGAAGAGCACTGTGATGACATTTCAAAGTTTTGCTTTAATTCTGTTAAATGGTAACAGTAATATTACAGTGTCATTATTTCAAAGAATAAAGGTGACACTGGAAAGAGGGAAACCAAATACAAGTCTTACTATTTACCTTTTGGTCAATTCTACATCACTACTTCACCTCACCATCCTTAAAACAGGTCACTTCACTTGATTCATTCCTCAGGCCAGAATACCAGACAGAACTTGTAAGGCCTTCAAAGTACCTCAGTGGAAAAAGTAAGTGTATGTAAGTATCTGGTCAGAGAAAATTTAGAGAGCTGAAAAATTTAGAGACCTGAAGGTGGCTCATTTTGAGTTCAGATCATTGATGTTATATTTCCCTGAAATTTCTAAAAAGAGATCTGTTTCTGTCCAACCCTCAAATCACAAGGCCAAAGTTGAACTACCATTGTATACCCTGTTTGACCACATTGCTGGTATAGTCTCAGTGCTTTTGCTGTACCAAGAAAGTTATATATTTGTGAAAACGACTATAGTAAAGATTTTTGATAGAAACCTTCTCCTGTCACGTCACGTTGTGTGAAAGAAAGACTGGTAGAATAATTAATCTAAGGATTTTAGGTCCAGTACAGATTTTGATAGTCTGAATATGACTGAATATAATCACTAATATGAAAAGGCAAAAGTTGTATTTTGTCATACAGAACCTGTGAAAAAGATATTTGAGTCAGTTATCTGTAAAACAGTGCATTAGAAAAATTTAACAATGCTTTTTATCATCCATCTCAGTGATTGCACATAGTATATCCTTAATAAGTATACTGTGAATAATGTTCCATTTTTTTCTATATTGTAATCTCCTATAGCATTTCTTACACTGTGCATGCATGCTAAGTTACTTCAGTCTTCTCCAGTTCTTTGCAACACTATGGACTGTAGCCTGCCAGGCTCCTCTGTCCATGGGATTCTCCAGGCAACAAATACTGGAGTGGTTTCCATATCCTCCTCCAGGGGATCTTCCTGACCCAGGGGTTGAACCTATATCTCTTACATTTCCTGTTTTGGCAGGCAAGCAGATTCTTCACCACTATCGCCACCTGTGAAGCCCACACTGTACTGGAACCCAGCTGTAAATTACTTTGTATTTTTCTTAATTTTATGTTCTGTTAAATGATACCATAACTCCTTAAGGTCAAAAAGATACACTTTCGTAAATCTCTTACACCTCCCAAAGTGTCTAATTGATGCTACTCAAAACTGTTTAAAAAATAAATAATTTATAAATATCATATATAATTACTAGCCATAAACTTTCAAAATTCCTGAAAGGAAATTTAAATGTTTCTTGAAAATGGAGTCCAATATCTCGAAAATCACAGTGATTTTTTTTTTCTGATTAAAATTATTCATTACTTTGTGAAATATTCTCAGTAAATTTAAAAATGCTGTGTGTTTTATTCACTAGGCTACTTTATATATAGTACCTCCTTTACATTAAGCCCCTTTTCCAAGTCAATAATTATTTCCATTGGCACACTAGGTCTTTTTCCATGCTTGCATTTCTTTTCTAAACTGCAGAGACACTTACTGGAATACTGAATGTAAATTTTATGAATTTAAGACTATGTTCTCTTCACTTTCAAGTTCCTTATAACAATGTGTCCCACTGTGCTTTGTACACTGGTGAAGCTCAAAACATTTTGTACATGAATGAATCATTCTTTCATAATATAACGATAATAATCATTTTGTAAACAACTTAAAGAAATGAATTTATCCCATCTCAATGATTCTAGGATGACTTCACATGATAAAAAGGTAAGTATTAACAGACATTTATACTTTTCTCGAGGGAGCCCTACTCAATCATCTAATTTTTGTGCTTTTATAGGTACATATCGCCATCTTTAAAAGTTAACAAACAATGGAATAATAAACTTTAACCAACTCACAATCTGTGGTGAGTCATTTCATATTTAAAAATTCTACATCTTGAAAACAAAAAAGAAAGGTGGGAGGTAAGAAAGAGAAGGATGAGGAGATAGAAGAGGAGAAAGAGAAAGAAGGAGGAAAAAAATTTATGTGAGGCCCAATTTATCTTGAACTAATCACAATCTTAATAAAAATGTGTGCTATTGGTTAGGTAACCAGTTTAATGTATAGAAGTACCACACAGTGTTCTATACCATTTAGCTCTTCTTACTTAACTAAATCACTCTAAAAAATAGAAGTGCCATATGGTTAAACAAAATCCAGTTTCTCTTACCTCTGTCAGTAGTAAAGAATAATTCATTTCAATGTGAACTACAAACATTTTCAACACTGCAGAATCAACTAAATTCATTTTGGCATTTAGCTCAATTAGAAATAATATATTGTTGATTATGCATGTGCAGTTTATTCAGTTGAATGTCTAGCACTCACAACTGATTAAATCAGGATATGCATTCTGAATATTAAACACATCAGATGATATTTCTAGGTTTGTACTACTGTAAATTGAGGAACTCAATTTCATTTAAAAGCAGATAGCAATTAAAATGAAATTTTAAGAGAAAGTACCATAATCCATTCAAAATTGGTTTTCACAGGTAGCCTTCTGATAATTTCTTTAGATATTGCTTCTACAATAATGTCATAAAACACATTAGGCAATAATCCAGGAGGGGGGAAAAAGGCAGTAGGGATGGTGAAATGTAATAATCCTGGCCCAGTAAAGAATTAAATTTGATGAGATCACAAACTCTTTCCCTCCTTTTTTACACTTGTTCCAACTAAGCTGCTTTGAGATTGTAAGCTGAAAATAAAAGTTCAGTTATTTTGATGAGTGCTGCATACTATGTTTGGTATATGGAACCAAATTCAGGAAAAGAAATTCTGATCCATTCTCCTTACTGGCTGGAGTGGATAGCCTATCCCTTTTCCAGGGGATCTTCCCTATCCAGGGATAGAACCCAGGTCCTCCCACATTGCAGGCAGATTCTTTACCATCTAAGCCACCAGGGAAGCCCCCTTACTGACTAATATTCCCATATCTGTATAACTCATATCTGTAGGTTTATCACACTATGAGATAAAAGAGAATTGAGACATTACAATGCAAGATAGTGTATAAAGTAAATGGAGTCAGATGGTTTGAGTTAAAATTAAGACTAAAGACACATTAGTTTTCTGACTAAAAATATATGATTTTAGATTCTCTGAGCTTCTGATTCATTTAACATAGAACATCATAATACCAACTTAGTAACTGAACAACAACAAATGTAAACAAAAATTATTTTTAAAATATTAGACTTCTGTAAAATGTGGACTAATGTTAATGGTAATAAAAACTATAGTTTAAAGAAGATGACATTGTTGAAGAAACAGAAGGAGAAATTGAGATTTCTGGAACTCAGTCAAATTCTTCAACCCAGATGATATAAGAAAGCAGCACTCTCCATAACAATTAGTGATAAAATATCCTTGCTGTATAGACATCTAGTGACACCATCTAGAGTAGAAATCATATTCTGTTTTATTTTCATGAAGAGTTGAATTGCCTTTTCAGCTCATGTACCTGCTATAACTAATTTTTAATTTGACCTACTATTTTCATTAAATATCTATACCCCAAATCCGTCTTATCAAAATTTCCCACTCCTGATCATGTCCTTCATGTGTCCCAGTAGCATAACACACATAAGCCATTCACGGACTGTACTGTGTGTGTGTGTGTGTGTGTGTGTGTGTGTGTGTGTGTGTGTGTGCAAAACTCGCTCAGTCGTGTCCAACTCTTTGCAACCCCATGGACTATACAGTCCATGAAATTCTCCGGGCCAGAATACTGGAGTGGGTAGCCTTTCCCTTCTCCACAGACGTTACCATAAGTAGTATAAATCATGGATTTCTCAGTCCATGCTAAGCTTCTTGGAGTCAGGAGCTTGTATGCTCCGTACTGTTGGAAGTATCTGACTCATAGTAAGAACTTATTAAGCAATCCAAAGGATGTTGATCAAATACATTGTTTAAGTGGGAGATGTTGCCTGATTTAGCAAACAAAAATACAGGATGTCCAATTGCATTTGAATTTCAGATATTCAACACAAATTTAGAACTTACTTATATGAAAAGTGAAGTCACTCAGTTGTGCTCGACTCTTTGCAATCCCATGGACACCAGGCTTCTTCATCCATGGGATTTTCTAGGCAAGAGTACTGGGGTGGGTTGCCATTTCCTTCTCCAGGGAATCTTCCTGACCCAGGGATCGAACCCAGGTCTCCTGCACTGTGGACAGACACTTTACCCTTGGAAGTACTAATGCTAAAGCTGAAAATCCAATACTTTAGCCACCTGATGCAAAGAACTGAATCACTGGAAAAGACCCTGATGCTGGGAAAGAATGAAGGTAGGAGGAGAAAGGGACCATAGAGGACGAGATGGTTGGATGGCATCACCAACTCGATGGACATGAGTTTGAGTAACCTCTGGAAGTTGGTGATGGTCAGGTAAGCCTGGCATGCTGCAGTCCATGGGGTCACAAAGAGTCGGACATGACTGAGCAACTGAAATGAACTGAACTGAACTGTATGGATGTAAGAGTCAGGCCATAAAAAAAGGCTGACTGCTGAAGAATAGATGCTTTTGAATTGTAGTGCTGAAGAAGACTCTTGAGAGTCCCTTGGACTGCAAGGAGATCAAATCAATCAACCCTATATGAAATGAGTCCTGAATATTCATTGGAAGGGCTTCCATGGTGGCTCAGATGGTAAAGAATCTGCCTGCAGTGGCAGGAGACTCGGGTTCAATCCCTGGTTCAGGAAGATACCCTGGAGAAGGAAATGACAACCCACTCCAATATTCTTGCCTAGAGAATCCCATGGACTGAGGAGTCTGGTGGGCTTACAGTTCATGGGGTCATAAGAGTCGAACACGACTTAGCAACTAAACCACCACCATTCGTTGGAAGGACTGACACTGAAGCTCCAACACTTTGACCACCTGATGCAAAGAGCCAACTCATTGGAAATGACCCTGATGCTGGGAAAGACTGAGGGCAGGAGGAGAAGGGGATGGCAGAGGATGAAACTGTTGAATGCTATTATCGACTCAATGGATGTGAATTTGAGGAAACTCTAGGAGATAGTGAAGGACAAAGAAGCCTGGCATGCTTCAGTCCATGGGGTTGCAAAGAGTCAGACACAACTGAGCGACTGAACAACGTTTTTGTTTAGTCTGCTGGTAGAGTCAAATTCTTCTATGAAAAGAATATGCCCCAGGTAGCTGTTGCCTCTTTAGCCTAAATTCTGGACTGAAACAGGTAAAGCCAAACCCAGAAACTCACAGCTTGAAGTAGAGTCACCCAAGCTCACCTGCACACTCGCCATTAAAGATTAAGGATATAATGGGGAATGCCACTTATGCTTTGTTGATATTATGCAACAGTAGCAAGTTGATCCAGCCAGTTTTCACAAAAATTTTCAACACTGCAGTCCCAGGCAAACCTGTACAACTGGACCCTCAGCAGAGTTAAATGATATGTGTAAAGCATTTTTCCCCCTTTTCTTGTATTAGAGGGGGTTGAGGGTGGGGTGGGGTGGAAGGCAATTTACTTCCTTGGTTGCTTATTTATTATCTATATATTAAGTAAGTTTATCTTCTACTGTCTTTCATCTTTGGGACATATTTGTAAGACTGTACTTGTTTACATCCTGCACTTAATGGGAGCTTCTTTTTTTTCCCAAAAACAAATACACTCTGTTTATTGAGGAATCAGAGATGTCAAAAAAAGTGATAGCATTACCTTGCATTTTAAAAAATCTTACTGGCAGAAAAATCATTAATCCCAGTATTCATTTTTTCCTTACAAAAAAACATGAGTCAGTCCTGGTCCAAGAGAGAGAAATCATCTATATTTCAAGGAGAAATATTTTTTTTAAGAGGAACTTATCCTGGGGACTATTTCCTTTGATTTTCTTCCTCACTATTTAAGGCTGCATAAATGCTATGAAATTACCTAGGAACTATTAAGTATATAGATGTATATTTGCTAGGAAATCAAAGGATATAACAGCTACAGTTAGTCAGGAATTTTACAGAACTCCAACTGTGCACAAACCAGTATACAGATATCCCCCCACCATTTGAAAGTAGAAGGTTTCTATGAAACATTTCATAAGCTGAAATGGCATAAAGTGAAGACACAGTTACCTTAGGACATTTCTTGCTAATGTATGCACAAAATGAATCAAGTTAAAGCACAGATACTCCCACAGTTCATGGGGCTTGATCAAAATAGCAGAGTAGGGGGATATCAAGCTCACCAAACACACAAACATATCAAAAATACCTCTGCATGTGGAGTAATTCTTAGTGAAAAAGTGGAGACTGGCAGAAAGACTTTTCGTTAACCAATGCTGTAAAGAAACATTCACACAGGTTCAGACAGGAAGGGAAAAGAAGCCATCCCCTAGAAGATGACACTGAATTGGGAGAGAGACAGATCACACAGGCCCTAGGGAGTAAATGTTTTGAACCACATATTGGGCACCTCAGTCCTGGAATTCAACACAAGGAAGATGAACCCCTAGGCTGGTTTGAAGACCAGTGGGATTGGCAGTAGAACTGTATGAAACTTGGACTCTGCTTGTGAATAGTGCACATAATCTTGCTCTCTCCCCAAACAAGGCAGAAGAAGCAGACTGAGATGGCACAGAACCCTGGCCAGTTTTGCATGACTGTCCCAGCATATGCACTGGCCCAAATCAGTACCAGCCTTGCACCTCTGGCTCATCAGGACAGCTCCCTGGAAGGGAGAAAGCTGCCATTGCTGAGAAGAGTGCTCAACTGTGGGGGACTGAGCTGGCTCAGACCTGGCATAGCATCTGAACAGGGTAGGGCAGCCATGGCTGGCCCTCCTGGAGGAGGCAGACTGGAAGTGATCTGAAATTATGACTGGTATGCCAGGACTGCCCCAAGCACATGCCTGCCCAGCAGCAGGTGCACACCCCAGCCCTTCGCGATCCATCACTGCTCCCTTCTGGGGTGAAGTCACTGATTCTGGGAAGGGGTAAAGTGCAGATTTAAAACAACAGAATCAGCTTGAACTTGAAACACAGGGCTTCTGCTTCAGTACCTTAGGACCCACCCCTAACCCTATTAGAGGTTGTCAGCCATTGAACGAGAAACAGCCCTGATGCACACCAGACTCCTGACTTAACCCTCTTTCTCCAACCCCACATCCCACCAAGGGGGTAGGTGTCAGCACTCCCTCAGGGAAGATGTACCTCCTGTTCACTTCAGCTCCAGCTCTCCCACCAAAGCCGCTGGACACAGACGGACTATCCAGGGACTCACCTATACAAAGACATCCCTTCAAGATTGGAATAGGTAAAAGCGTCACCTAATTTCACAGAGACAAAGTTAGGCAAAATGAGAAGACAGAGAATATAAAACAAGAAAAAAACACTGAAAAAAAAAACTAGTAATGAAATATTCTTGTTTTGCAGTAGCTAATTTGTGTCTGACTCTTTGTGACACCAAGGACTGCAGCATGCCAGGCCTCCGTGTTCTTCACTGTTTCCTGGAGTTTGCTCAGACTCATGTCCATTGTGTTGATGATGCCATCTAACCATCTCAAACTCTGTTTTCCCCTTCTCCTCTTGCCCTCAATCTTTCCCAGCATCAGGGTCTTTTCCAGTGAGTTGATTCTTTGCATCAGGTGATCAAAGTAACAGAACTTCAGCTTCAACATCAGTCTTTCAATGAAAATTCAGGTTTGACTTCCTTTAGGATTGACTGGTTGGATCTCCTTGCAGTCCAGGGAACTGTCAAAAGTCTTCTCTAGCGTTACAGTTCAAAAGCATCAATTCTTCAGCACTCAGCCTTCCTTATGGTTCAACTGTCACATCCATACATGACTACCAGAAAAACCATAGCGTTAATTATATGGACATATGTAATCAAAGTGATGGCTTTTTAGTATGCTCTTTAGCTTAGTTATATAATAAACCAGATAAAGAGTTAAAAGTATTAATAAAATAACTGAACTTTGGAAAAAGAATTGACAAACACAGTGAGAATTTTAACAAGATATCAGAAAACATAAACAAGAATCAGTTAGGGCTGAAGAAAATAATAACTAAAATGAAAAACATGCAAGAAGGAATTAACAGCAGAATTGGTAAACAGAAGAATATGTAAGTGATCTGGAAGATAGAATAATGGATGTCACACAATCAGAACAATAAAAAGAAAAAAATTAACTAGAATAGTTTAAGGGACCTCTGATATAAGATCAAATGCAAAGGCATTCATAACATAGCGGTCCTAGAAAAAGAAGAAGAGCTAAGAAGAGGTTTTAAAAAAAATGTATTTGATAAAATTATCGCTGAACAACTTTCTGGATCTTGAGATGAAAACAGAGATCCAGGTATAGGAAGCACAGAGATTCTCAAAGAAGATAAACCTCAAGAAATTCACACCAACACATATAATTAAAATGGCAAAATTAATGGTAGAGAATTCTAAAGGCAACAAGAGTAAAACAAGAAGTCCCATACAAGGGAAGCCCTCAAAAAGGCTATCAGCTAAAATTTCTGAAGAAACTTTGCACAATATATTTATAGTACATAAGGTGAAAAATCCACAACCAAGATACTTTATCTAGCAATACTGTAATTTAAAATTGAAGGAAAGATTAAGAACTTCTCAGACTATGAAAAACTAAGAGTTAAACAATACTTAGCCAATCCTATACAAAATATTAAAGAGTCTTCTCTAAGTGTAAAAAAAGAAGCAGCTACACAAAGAATTTACGGGAAAGAAAACAATCCCACTAAGAATAGGCAGATATACAGTAAAGGGTATGGAAGAACCACTTAATAAACTAGTACAAAGATTAAAAGACAAAAAATATAAAATAATATGTAACTATGATGAACACTGAAAGGATAAACATGAAAATGGAATATATGACATCAGACACAAAAAAAACTGGAGAGGGAAACAAAAAATCTAGACCTTTTAAAATGTGCTTAAACTTAAACATCTGATACTTTTAGGCAGGTAGATATAATTATAGGTCAACATATGCCTGAAGAAAACAAAAACACGAATTCAGAAAGATACACCTCAATATTGCAGCAGTATTTACAATAGCCAAGATATGGAAGTAACTAATGTAAGTGTTCATCAAAAGATGAATGGATAAAAGAAATCATACATATAATTACAATGGATTATTATCCAGTCATAAAAAAGAACAAATTTTTTTTTGCCATTTGCAGCAATGTGGATGGACCTGGAAAATATTATGGTTGGTGAAATAAGACAGACACAGAAAGATAAATAGCGTGTGTCATCACTTATATAGGGAATCTAAAAAATAAATGAATGGATATAATGAAATAGAAACAGATATATAAAACAAGGGAAAGAAAGGTGTAAGGGATTAAAACCTACAAATTACTATGTGTAAAACAAATAAGGTACAAGGATATATTGCTCAGTGCTAGTGGTAAAAACCCACCTGCCAATGCAGGTAGCATATGGGGCTTGGGTTTGATTCCTTGGTTGGGAAGATCCCCTGGAGTAGGATATGATAACACCCTCCAGTATTCTTGCATGAAAAATTCAATGAACAGAGGAGCCTGGTGGGTGACAGTCCATGGGATCACAAAGAATCCGACACGACTGAATGGACGTGCTCACATGCACAGAGAGAACATAGCCAGTATATGATAACTTTACAATAATACAATAAATGGCACATAATAGTTAAAAAATAAAATGAGAAAAATTCTTCGACAACTTCCTAGGAACAATCCTGACATTAAAGTACAGGTATTTCGATGTTTTAAGTACACATTTTAGAAATTGTGTCAAATGTTCAGTTCAGTTCAGTTGCTCAGTAGTGTCTGACTCTGTGACCCCATGGACTGCAACATGCAAGGCCTCCCTTTCCATCACCAACTCCCAGAGTTTATTCAAACTCATGTCCATTAAGTTGATGATGCCATCCAACCATCTCATCCTCTGTCATCCCTTTCTCCTCCCGCCTTCAATCCTTCCCAGTATCAGGGTCTTTCCAAATGAGTCAGCTCTTCGCATCAGGTGGCCAAAGTATTGGATTTACAGCTTTAACATCAGTCCTTCCAATGAATATTCAGGACTGATGTCATTTACAATGGACTGGTTGGATCTCATTGCAGTTCAAGGGACTCTCAAGAGTCTTCTCCAACACCACAGTTCAAAAGCATCAATTCTTCAGTGCTCGGCTTTCTGTATAGTCCAGCTCTCACATCCATACATGACGACTGGAAAAACCATAGCCTTCACTAGACTGACCTTTATTGGCAAAGTAATATCTCTGCTTTTCAATATGTTATCTAAGTAGGTCATAAGTTTTCTTTCATGGAGTAAGTGTCTTTTAATTTCATAGCTGTAGTCACCATTTGCAGTGATTTTGGAGCCCCCCAAAATAAAGTCTCTCACTCTTTTCATTGTTTCCCCATCTATTTGCCATGAAGTGATGGGACTGGATGCCATGTACTTAGTTTTCTGAATATTGAGCTTTAACCCAACTTTTTCATCTCCTCTTTCACTGTCATCAAAAGGCTCTTAGCTCTTCATTTTCTGCCATAAGGGTGGTGTCATCTGCATATCTGAGGTTATTGATATTTCTCCCGGCAATCTTGATTCCAGCTTGTGCTTCATCAGCCCAGTGTTTCTTATGATGTACTCTGCATATAAGCTAAGTAACCAGTGTGACAATATACAGCTTAGATGTACTCCTTTTCCAATTTGGAACCAGTCTGTTGTTCCATGTCCAGTTCTAACTGTCGATTCCTGACCTGCATACAGATTTATCAGGAGGCAGGTAAGGTGGTCTGGTATTCCCATCTCTTTCAGAATTTAGCAGTTTTTGGTGATCCACACAGTCAAAGGCTTTGGCATAGTCAATAAAGCAGAAAAAGATGTTTTTCTGGAACTCTCTTGCTTTTTCCATGATCCAGCGGATGTTGGCAATTTGATCTCTGGTTCCTCTGCCTTTTCTAAAACCAGCTCAAACATCTGGATGTTCAGGTTCACATACTGTTGAAGCCTGGCTTGGAGAATTTTGAGCATTACTTTGCTAGCATGTGAGATGAGTGCAATTGTGTAGTAGTTTGAGCATTCTTTGGCATTGCCTTTCTTTGGGATTGGAATGAAATCTGACCTTTTCTAATCCTGTAGCCACTGCTGAGTTTTCCAGATTTGCTGGCATATTGAGTGCGACACTTTCACAGCATCACTTTTTAGGATTTGAAACAGCTCAACTGGAATTCCACCACCTCCAATAGCTTTATTCGTAGTGATGCTTCTTAAGGCCCACTTGACTTCACATTCCTGGATGTCTGGCTCTAGGTGAGTGATCATACCATTATTATTATCTGGGTCATGATGATCTTTTTTTAGAGTTCTTCTGTGTATTCATGCCACCTCTTTTTAATATCTTCTGTTAGGTCCATGCCATTTCTGTCCTTTGTGAATCCATCTTTGCATGAAATATTCCCTTGGTATTTCTAATTTTCTGAAAGAAATCTCCTGTCTTTCCCATTCTGTTGTTTTCCTCTATTCTTTGTGCTGATCACTGAGGAAGGCTTTCTTATCTCTCCTTGCTTTTCTCTGGGACTCTGCATTCAAATGGGTATATCTTTCCTTTTCTCTTTTGCTTTCCTCTTTTCTTTTCACAGCTATTTGTAAGGCCTCCTCAGACAGCCATTTTGCTTTTTTGCATTTCTTTTTCTTGGGGATGGTCTTGATCCCTGTCTCTGAACAATGTCACGAACCTCCATCCATGGTTCATCAGGTACTCTATTAGATCTAATCCCTTGAATCTATTTTTCACTTCTACTGTATAATCGTTAGGGATTTGATTTAGGTCATACCTGAATGGTCTAGAAGTTCTCCCTACTCTTGAATTTAAGTCTGAATTAAGGAGTTCATGATCTGAGCCACAGTCAGCTCCTGGTCTTGTTTTTGCTGACTGTATAGAACTTCTCCATCTTTTCTGCAAAGAATATAATCAATCTGATTTTGGTATTTACCATCTGGTGATGTTCATGTGTAGAGGCTTCTCTCGTGTTGTTGGAAGAGGGTGTTTGCTATGACCAGTGCGTTCTCTTGGAAGAACTCTATTAGCCTTTGCCCTGCTTCATTCTGTACTGCAAGGCCAAATTTTCCTGTTACTCCAGGTATTTCTTAACTTCCTATTTTTGCATTCCAGTCCCCTATAATGAAAAGGACATCTGTTTTGGGTGTTAGTTAACCTGATTTTAAAGTCCAAATCTCAACAGCTTGCTATTTTTTAGTATACTTTGTTATTTTACTTGGGTTCTAAAGATGTTTATCACGTCCAGCACCCACCACGTCACCTGTATGAGGAGAGCCTAGTTAGCCCAATTTTTAATTGTGTGACCATGTAATAATTGCTCTGCTTTTAATTCTGCTTGGTATCTCTCATGATAATATTTTGTACTTTTATGATTAAATATATGTCTAACAAATCCTACTTCTGTCATTTCAATTTGGATACCAAACTCTGCCTGTAAAAGAGACCTGTCTTTACCTAGTGAATATGGTGATTTCCATGTGCAGGCCCATCAGTTTGTCTTCCCAATTGTAACATTCTCCTATCCTATTTCTGATTATTACACTCACATTTAGAATATTTTAAATGATTTATTGGTCAGTATACATAAAAATCTTAGAAACAATATATTCAGGGCAACTTTTATTACAGCAAGCTTATCATATATGTTAATTTGTTAATGTATCCCAACATTGAAATAATTACAGACCTTGAAATATCTTTTAAGGTATTTATTTCCGTGATTTGGAAGAATACTCTTTGAGGAAAGAAAATCACCAGTTGAATTACCATCTAGTCATTTCTGAAAAAAATAAAGATAATTCTTTATATCATTGAAGGAAAACTGTAGAAGATAGGGGATGTTTGTACATTTCCCTCATTTTTTGATTCATTTTTTCCTTAAACTTGATTATAAAATAATAATAATAATAATAAAATTTAAAAAAACTTGATTGCATTTTGTTTTTCTCTTTCCCCTTGTTAAATAAATCAATATTCTCTTAAAACAATTCTCAAACTCCCTATTCAGTCCTTCCACAATCTATCAAATTACTTTCTCCAATACAATATTCACCTTATTTCCTAATCATTACTTTTAATGCTTATATATATGTCCTTTATTAGGCATTTTCTAATTAAGTTAGAACAGGATTTTACTTCATCTTCAGGGAACAAACAACTTTTTCAAACTTCCTAGAGATAGCTGCTCATAGACATGATTAGCACTAGTACATGTTTACATATGGGTCACTCATCTTCAGTTCAGTTCAGTTCAGTTCAGTTCAGTTCAGTCGCTCAGTCGTGTCCGACTCTTTGCGACCCCAGGAATCGCAGCGCGCAGAGCCTCCCTGTCCATCACCAACTCCCAGAGTTCACTCAGACTCACGTCCATCGAGTCAGTGATGCCATCCAGCCATCTCATTCTCTGTCGTCCCCTTCTCCTCCTGCCCCCAATCCCTCCCAGCATCAGAGTCTTTTCCAATGAGTCAACTCTTCGCATGAGGTGGCCAAAGTACTGGAGCTTCAGCTTTAGCATCATTCCTTCCAAAGAAATCCCAGGGTTGATCTCCTTCAGAATGGACTGGTTGTATAACTCCCTAAAAGAATTCTTTTAATACCATCTGATATCTAAGGGAACCCCTACCTCATTATTTCCTATCTTAATCCTTTTTGCTTACATCTGGTACCTGCAGTCTCCATTAGAATATAAGTTTTATTATAGCAGTGATCTTGCCTCTCTTTTCCCCATTTTATTCTTAGCCTCTCATTATGGCAGATAGTATGTATTTGGCAAATATCTGTTAAATGGATTAATGAATGTGGGCAGCAATGAAATAACACTCTTCCTTTATAATTCATCATATGCTGTGGTGCACTATAGATTTCAAATGATAAATTTTAAACTACAAATAATCATATAGTCATTTTTATATGTGTGAAATTCATGTGGCAAAAGAATTTCAATGAAGTGGTTTCAAATGAAGTATCTAATTAATTTAAAAGCAACAGCTCAAGCCTTGATTTTCATATTACCCAGTACAATGATAAGGGTTTTCACATAATAAGTATTAAAAAGATACTTGTTTTGATTGATGAAAAATAATCATAAGACTGTAAATAATAATTAAACAATTTTTTTTACAAATCATGTTTAGAGAAAAGGAGGATAGTTATTGTTATAAATCTAATTCAACTCAAGGAAAAATAAGTCACAAAACACGTCCTATTTGCCTTAAAAAGTGTAGCACAATCATTTGGAACAAAGACAAATGCAATTTGACCACCACATTTGTACACAAGGAAACATTTTGAAAGTCTAACATTTAAGTAAACACATATAGTTAAAACAGTATGGAAAGAAGACTCTAATTCATGATAGGCAGTCAAAAAAATTGAAATTTCCAGGAATATAACACATACATGCATAATATTTGTGGTTATAAGAAAGACTATTTTAACAGTTCATGCATAACTGAAATAATAAATAGGTGGTTGGAGATCTTTCAGGTGCTGGTATAATTTTCTTATTGAAGTAAACTTGGTTTATAAAATATTCTGTTATTATCAGGAGTACTACATAGTGAATAAGTGTTTCTGCAGAATATACTCCATTGTAAGTTATTAGAAGATAATGGCTATAATACCCTGTGCCATACAATATATCCTTGTTGCTTATCTATTTTACATATAATAACTTATATTTGATAATTCCATTCCCCTAATAGGTACCCCTCCCCAACTTTGGTAAGTACAAGTTCATCTTCTCTGTGAGTTTGTTTCTGTTTTGTTATGTACTTTTATTTGTTTTATACTTTAGATTCTATACATAAGTAATAACATACAGTATTTGTCTTTCTCTGTTTGACTTACTTCAAAAAGCATAATATTCTCTAGGTTCAACCATATTGCTGCCAATGGCAGAATTTCATTCTTTATTCTTTAGTAACACAACAGGAAAAACAAAACAAAACAAAAAAGCTTAAGTTCAATTATTCACAACTGAAGTAGATTAAATTAGACATTCTTAGTAGTATTAAGGGCTTCAGTAGTATTAGTATTAGTAGCTCAGCTGGTAAAGAATCCGCCTGCAGTCAGGAGACCCCAGTTCGATTCCTGGGTTGTGAAGATCCTGTGGAGCAGGGATAGGCTACCCACTCCAGTATACTTGTGCTTCCATTGTGGCTCAGCTGGTAAGGAATCTGCCTGCATTTTGGGAGACCTGGGTTTGATCCCTGGGTTGGGAAGATCCCTTGGAGGAGGGCATGGCAACCCACTCCAGTATTCTTGCCTGGAGAATCGCTGTGGACAGAGGAGCCAGACAAGAGTTGGACAAGACAGCAACTGAACACAGCACAGCACAACAGAACAAAAGGCATTCCAAAGTTTCAAATATTTTGGGGAAAATGTACTAGTTTTCCCCAAATGTTGGGTTATAGCTACCAGTATTTTCTCAAATGTTTCAGATGACAATCACATGAAATTATATCCCAGAAATATCCTATAATTCTAGCAAAATAGAATAAAATGCTGCATTTTTCATCTATATAGAAATTGAGATAGTTAATTATAAGAGACTCATTTATAATAACATTGTAAGATTTTAAGACACTAAAAGAGAAATATTATATATTTTTAAAAAATCATTCCACTCTTTGATAGGTTATTTGAACTTTATATTCCTGGTGATAATTGAAACTAAAATGTTATTAATATTTTTTTCTAATAGATGGTCTTAAGAGTTGTCTAAACAAAAAAGAGGGGATTCACATGACTGAAACAACTTAGCATGGCACAAACAAGAAAAAGAAAATCATATAACATTTTTCAAGAACTGAATCCATGTATACGGGAGATTTCAGTGAACAAAAATGTAAAATGATCTGGAAAAGAATTCTGTAGTCTTCATGCTTATCCAGCTTGGCCAGATCCCTGCAAGGATCTTTGCTTTTCAGACCTTTTCACATAAACTTCAAAATCTATGACATGGTTGGAAACCTCTGGGAGAAGACGTGAATTTTTTTTCTCAGTATTTATTCTGATGCAGTACGTTAAAGTAAATCAAGAAGGAAGGAAGGGAAGAAAGGCAGAGGAAAAACAAAAAAAAAGAAAGAAAAAAGACAAAAAAATGAGCATAGGAGAGAAGTTGCCATTACATGGCAGCCCCTCACAATACACTGATTGAAGTAATTCTGAGGTTTCATACAATTTGATATAATTATGCCCTCATTGAAGATGTCTCCTATTAAAAATATTCTAGGACTTATGTAAGAGAACTGTGTTATAGAGTAGAACAACATTGTTAATAATATGTTGCAAAGTTGCTACCATGTAAAATTGAATAAATTCCAGAGAGACTGGAAAGTTTTATTAATGCAATACCAGCCTACTTTTCCTTTGTGTGCTTAGTCGCTCAGTCATGTCTGACTGTTCACGATCCCATGGATGGTAGGCCACCAGGCCCCTTTGTTCATGGGGATTCTCCAGGCAAGAATACTGGAGTAGGTTGCCATGCTATCCTCCAGGGGATCTTTCCAACCCAGAGATTGAACTCAGGTCTCCTACATGGCCAGTAGACTCTTTACCATCTGAGCCACCAGGGAAGCCCAAGAATACTGGAGTGAGATTCTTTATCATCTGAGCTACCACATGTTTAAAATAAGTTTGAAAGAACAGCTAAGTCAAAGAAATGTTTATAATGTAAAACAAAATGACTGTTTCTTTAAATACAAATTTTCCTTAGACTTCTAAGATTCAAGTTTAGTGTTATGATACATTAATTTTTGAACCATCATAGTAAGTAATATCATCAAAATAGGTAAAAACAATTCATGTAAAGAAATGAATACCAATAGAGTCTCACTGATCAACAAGTTTTCATCCACTATCTCCCATAGCAAAGTTCAGTGGGATAAATGTCTATGGAATTGTTTCTCAGGCAAACAAAATATGAGTGAATGAGTCTATTCTCTAGAATCCACTTATATAAATTTTATCCTTTGCAGTTGAAACTTTCAATCAAACCATCTGTCAGGGTAAGTAGGATAAGGTTTTAATTACTTACAGCAATGCAATTATACCATTAATGTTCAGCTAAAATTGAACCAATTCAATTTAATTAGCAATGCAGCTGTGAGTGGAAAGAGATGGGTTATTTCTGATAGCCAACACAAGAGGTTATAAAAACTCCTTTTTTCAGTTGCCAGGACTTTTTCTGGCATAATCCCTATTCTGCTTTACTGCTCTTTAAATGTGTGTGTGCATAAACACACACAGTGTTTGGTAGGTAAAGATATATATATATATATATATACATATATCTTTTCTGAAGGAATGTATGTTTATGTAGTATTATGTTTGTATGTGTTTCTGTGTATGTGTACATACACACATCTATGATAACCAAGTAAGTCCATATGCACACATACACTTTTGGGAAAGCAAATCTTCTATTTATAGCCATGAGTTTATATCTGTCCCACATATGACTTGAAAATATAGTTAATTCAACTCACTGAGAAACAATCTTCCTTTCAATTAAAGTTAATGTTTTAGAGAATGCATCCTCCTTACAGTAATAACACTAGTCCTGAGTAAGGGGAAAATAAAGTATAAGAATAAAATTTATTTAATCATCTGAAGATGCCTGCAATCTATTTGAGGAGATGAGACATCCATATACAGAATTGTTGAATAAAAATGCAAGAAAGGTATTTGCAAGATTAAAAAATAATTGAATAAAATAAATAATGTGTATATATTTTATAATTTAATAAAGTAAACAGCATGTATTCAAATTTTTTAAAGGGGAAAAATGATGTACACTTGAAAAGATTGACATTTAGACTGTCCCTAAACTTCAAACAATGGTTTTAGGCAGAGTAGAGGGAAGTGTGCTCATCTTTTCATATCAGAGCACCAAAATCACAACTAGCTGTAGAACAACCATTGAGAGGAAGACACTGGAACCCACCAAAAAAGATACCCCTCATCCAAGGACAAAAGAGAAGCCACAACAAAACCATAGGAGGGGCACAATTACAATTGAATCAAATCTTATACCCACAGTGTGGGTGACTCACAAACTGGAGAACAATAATACCAAAGAAATTCTCACAGTGTTGTGAAGGATCTAGGCCCCATATCATGCTCCCCAGCCCAGGAATCTGGCCAAGGGACTGGGAATCGCCAGGGAATCTGACTTTGCAGGCCAGTGAGAATTGATTACAGAGCTTCCATGGTACTGGGGGATACAGAGACTCTTGGAGGACGCAAACAAAATCTTATGTGTACCAGGACCCAGGGGAAAGAAGCAGTGACCCCACAGGAGATGCAGTCAGAACTACCTGTGAGTATTTGAGGGTCTCCTGCAGAGGTGTGGGCTGGCAGTAGACTGCCATGGGGTCAGGGGCACTGGCAACAGCAGTCCTGGGAGATTCAAGTGTTGGCATAAGTCCTCTTGGAGGTCACTATAGCCCCACTATACAGTCACCAGGCCTGGGTGCTCTCAAGCCAAACAAGTAACAGGGAGGGAGCAAAGCTCTATCCATCAGCAGACAATTGGATTAAAGTTTTACTGAGCATGGCCCTGCCCACCAGAGCAAGACCCAGTTCTCCCTACAGCCAGTCCCTCCCATCAGGAAGCTTGCACAAGCCTCTTATCTTCATTTACTAGAGGTCAGACAGAAGAAATAAGAACTACAATCCCATCAGCCTCCAGAACTAATATAACAAACACAGAAAGCTACTCCAAATGAAGAGATAGGATTATGTCCCAGATAAAGGAACAATCTCAAAAACCACAGAATGATCTCTGTTCCTTTCCAAGGCAAACCATTTAATATCACAGTAATCCAAGTCTATGGCCCAACCAGGAATGATGAAGAAGCTGAAGTTGAACAGTTCTATGAAGACATACAAGACCTTTTAGAACTAACACCCAAAAAAGATGTCCTTTTCATTATAGGGGACTGGAATGCAAAAGTAGGAAGTCAAGAAACACCTGGAGTAACTGGTTAATTTGGACTTGGAATACGGAATGAAGCAGGGCAAAGACTAATAAAGTTTTGCCAAGAAAATGCACTGGTCATAGCAAACACCCTCTTCCAACAACACAAGAGAAGACTCTACACATGGACATCACCAGATGGTCAACACCGAAATCAGATTGATTATATTCTTTGCAGCAAAAGATGGAGAAGCTCTATATAGTCAACAAAAACAAGACCAGGAGCTGACTGTGGCTCAGATCATGAACTGAAAACCGCTAGACCACTCAGGTATAACCTCAATCAAATCCCTTATGATTATATAGTGGAAGTGAGAAATAGATTTAAGGGCCTAGATCTGATAGATAGAGTGCCTGATGAATTATGGAATGAAGTTCGTGATATTGTGCAGAAGACAGGGATCAAGACCATCCCCATGGAAAAGAAATGCAAAAAAGCAAAATGGCTGTTTGGGGAAGCCTTACAAATAGCTGTGAAAAGAAGAGAAGCAAAAAGTAAAGGAGAAAAGGAAAGATATAAGCATCTGAAAGAGTTTCAAAGAATAGCAAGAAGAGATAAGAAAGCCTTCTTCAGCGATCAATGCAAAGAAATAGAGGAAAAAACAGAATGGGAAAGGCTAGAGATCTCTTCAAGAAAATTAGAGATACCAAGGGAACATTTCATGCAAAGATGGGCTCGATAAAGGACAGAAATGGTATGGACCTAACAGAAGCAGAAGATATTAAGAAGAGATGGCAAGATTACACAGAAAAACTGTACAAAAAGGATCTTCATGACCCAGATAATTACGATGGTGTGATCACTCATCTAGAGCCACACATCCTGGAATGTGAAGTCAAGTGGGCCTTAGAAAGCATCACTACGAACACAGCTAGTGGAGGTGATGGAATTCCAGTTGAGCTGCTTCAAATCCTGAAAGATGATGCTGTGAAAGTGCTGCACTCAATATGCCAGCAAATTTGGAAAACTCAGCAGTGGCCACAGGACTGGAAAAGGTCAGTTTTCATTCCAATCCCAAAGAAAGGCAATGCCAAAGAATGTTCAACCTACCACACAATTGCACTCATCTCACATGCTAATAAAGTAATGCTCAAAATTCTCCAAGCCAGGCATCAGCAATACGTGAACCGTGAACTTCCAGATGTTCAAGCTGGTTTTAGAAAAGGCAGAGGAACCAGAGATCGAATTACCAACATCTGCTGGATCATGGAAAAAGCAAGAGAGTTCCAGAAAAACATCTATTTCTGCTTTGTTGACTATGCCAGAGCCTTTGACTGTGTGGATCACAATAAATTGTGGAAAACTCTGAAAGAGATGGGAATACCAGACCACCTGACCTGCCTCTTGAGAAATCTGTATGCAGGTCAGGAAGCAACAGTTAGAACTGGACATGGAACAACAGACTGGTTCCAAATAGGGAAAGGAATACATCAAGGCTGTATATTATCACCCTGCTTATTTAACTTCTATGCAGAGTATATCATGAGAAACGCTGGACTGGAAGAAACACAAGCTGGAATTAAGATTGCCAGGAGAAATATCAATAACCTCAGATATGCAGATGACACCACTCTAATGGCAGAAAGTGAAGAGGAACTAAAAAGCCTCTTGATGAAAGTAAAAGAGGAGAGCGAAAAACTTGGCTTAAAGCTCAGCATTCAGAAAACGAAGATCATGGCATCCGGTCCCTTCACTTCTCGGGAAATAGATGGGGAAACAGTGGAAACTGTGTCAGACTTTATTTTTTCGGGCTCCAAAATCAGTGCAGATGGTGATTGAAGCCATGAAAAAGACGCTTACTCCTTGGAAGAAAAGTTATGAGTAATCTAGATAGCATATTCAAATGCAGAGACATTACTTTACCGACTAAGGTCCGTCTAGTCAATGCTGATTTTTCCAGTAGTCATGTATGGATGTGAGAGTTGGACTGTGAAAAAGGCTGAGCACTGAAGAATTGATGCTTTTAAACTGTGGTGTTGGAGAAGACTCTTGAGAGTCCCTTGGACTGCAAGGAGATCCAACCAGTCCACTCTGAAGGAGATCAGTCCTGTGATTTCTTGGAAGGAATGATGCTAAAGCTGAAACTCCAGTACTTTGGCCACCTCATGCGAGGAGTTGACTCGTTGGAGAAGACTTTGAAGCTGGGAGGGATTGTGGGCAGGAGGAGAAGAGGACGACTGACGATGAGATGGCTGGATGGCATCACTGACTCGATGGACGCGAGTCTGAGTGAACTCCGGGAGTTGGTGATGGACAGGGAGGCCTGGCGTGCTGCAATTCATGGGGTCGCAAAGAGTCGGACAGGACTGAGCAACTGAACTGAACTGAAAGGAACAAGATAAATGCCCAGGAAAACAACTAAATGAAGCGGAGGCAGAAAACCTCCCAGAAATATAATTCAGAATAATGACAGTGAAGATGATGCAGGATTTCTGAAAAAGAATGGAGACAAAGATGGAGAAGCTGCAAGAAATAGTTACCAATGACCTAGAAGAACTACAGAACAAATTTAAAGGATGAACAATACACCAGAAGGAATCCATAACAGAATACCTGAAGCAAAAGAACAACAAATCACCTGGAACAGAGAATGGTGAAAATCAATGCTGCAAAACAGAATATAGAAAAAAGAATGAAAAGAAATGAAGCCAGCAAAACAGACCTATGGGACAGTATAAAATGCATGAATATTTGCATTATAGAGATCCCAGAAGGAAAAGACAAAGGACCTGAGAAAATATTTGAAGAGACAATAGATGTAACTTCCTCAACATGGAAAAGGAAATACTCAATCATGTATAGAAAGCACAGAGAGTACCACGCAGGATAAATCCAAGGAGGAACACACTGAGATGCATGATAATCACACTGACAAAAACTAAAGACAAAGATAAATTATTAACAGCAACAAGGGAAAAAAAAAGTACAAGGCAACTCCCATAAGGTTATCAAAAATATCTGAACAGAAACTTTACAAGCCAGAGGGGGTTGCACAATATATTCCAAGAGAAGAACCTACAAACAAGAATACTCTACTCAGGAAGACTCTCATTCAGATTTGGTGGAGAAATCCAAAGCTTTCCAGACAAGCAAAAGAGAACTCAGCAGTACCAAACCAAAGCTAAAGAAACTTCTCTAGGCAGGAAACAAAAGGGAAGGAAATGATGTACAAAAAATTATACCCCCCAAAATTAACAAAGTAGTAATAAATAGGAACATAAAATGGCCTGGAATGGGTGAATTTAACTAAGATGACCATTATATCTACTACTGTGGGCAAGAATCCCTTAGAAGAAACGGAGTAGCCATCATAGTCAACAGAGTCCAAAATGCAGTACTTGGATGCAGTCTCAAAAATGACAGAATGATCTCTGTTCATTTCCAAGGCAAACCATTCAATATCATGGTAATCCAAGTCTATGTCTGGCCAGTAATGCTGAAGAAGCTGAAGTAGAACATTTCTATGAAGACCTACAGGACCTTTTAGAATTAACACTCAAAAAAATGTCCTTTTCATTATAAGCGACTGGAATGCAAAAGTAGTAAGTCAAAAAACACCTGGAGTAACAGATATATTTGGCCTTGGAGTAGGGAATAAAGCAGGGCAAAGTCTAATAGAGTTCTTACAAGAGAATGCACTGGTCATAGCAAACATCCACTTCCAACAACACAAGAGAAGACTCTACACATGGACATCCCCAAATGGTCAACACCTAAATCAGATTCATTATATTCTTTGCAGACAAAGATGGAGACGTTCTATACAGTCAGCAAAAACAAGACCAGGAGCTGACTGTGGCTCAGATCATGAACTCCTTATTGCCAAATTCAGACATAAATTGAAAAAAGTAGGGAAAACCACTAGACCATTCAGTTCAGTTCAGTTCAGTCGCTCAGTCATGTCCAACTCTGCAACCCCATGAACTGCAGCACGCCAGGCCTCCCTGTCCATCGCCAACTCCCGGAGTTCACTCAGACTCACGTCCATCAAGTCAGTGATGCCATCCAGCCATCTCCTTCTCTGTCGTCCCCTTCTCCTCCTGCCCCCAATCCCTCCCAGCATCAGAGTCTTTTCCAATGAGTCAACTCTTCGCATGAGGTCGCCAAAGTCCTGGAGTTTCAGCTTTAGCATCATTCCTTCCAAAGAACACCCAGGCCTGATCTCCTACAGAATGGACTGGTTGGATCTCCTTGCAGTCCAAGGGACTTTCAAGAGTCTTCTCCAATGCCACAGTTCAAAAGCATCAATTCTTCAGTGCTCAGCCTTCTTCACAGCCCAACTCTCACATCCATACATGGCCACAGGAAAAACCATAGCATTGACTAGTTGGACCATTCAAGTAGGACTTAAATCAAATCCCTAACGGCTATACAGTGGAAGTGAGAAATAGATTTAATGGACTATATCCAGTAGATAGACTGCCTGAAGAACCGTGGATAGAGGTTCATGACATTGTACAGAAGAGAGGGATCCAGACCATCCCCAAGAAAAAGAAATGCTAAAAAGCAAAATGGCTGTCTGCAGAGGCCTTACAAATAGCTTAAAAAGAAGAGAGGTGAAAAGGAAAGGAGAAAAGGAAAGATATATATACTCATTTGAGTGCAGAGTTCCAAAGAATAGCAAGGAGAGATAAGAAAGCCACCTGAGTGATCAACACAAAGAAATAGAGGAACACAATAAAATGGGAAAGACTAGAGATCTCTTCAAGAAAATTAGATACCAAGGGAACAGTTCATGCAAAGATGGGCTCAATAAAGGAGAGAAGTTGTATGGACCTTATATAAGCAGAAGATATTAAGAAGAAGTGGCAAGAATACACAGAAGACCTACACAAAAATAGATCTTCATGAATCAGATAGTCATAACGATGTGATCACTCACCTAGAGCCAGACATCCTGGAGTGTGAAGTCAAGTGGGCCTTAGGAAGCATCACTATGAACAAAGCTAGTGGAGGTGAGGGAATTCCAGTTGAGCTATTTCAAATCCTGAATGATGATGCTGTGAAAGTGCTGCACTCAATATGCCAGCAAATTTGGAAAACTCAGCAGTGGCCACAGGACTGGAAAGATCAATTTTCATTCCAATCCAAAAAAAGACAATGCCAAAGAATGCTCAAACTACCACACAAATTGCACTCGTCTCACATGCTAGCAAAGTAATGCTCAAAATTCTCCAAGCCAGGCTTCAACAGTACATGTACCGTGAACTTCCAGATGTTCAAGCTGGTTTTAGAAAAGGCAGAGGAGCCAGGGATCAAATTGTCAACATCTCTTGGATCATAAAAAAAAAAAGTTCCAGAAAAACATCTATTTCTGCTTTATTGACTATGCCAAAGCCTTTGACTGCGTGGATCACAACAAACTGTGGAAAATTCTTCAAGAGATGGGAATACCAGACCACCTGACCAGCTGCTTGCAAAATCTGTATGCATGTCAGGAAGCAACAGTTAGAACTGGACATGGAACAACAGACTTGTTACAAATCGGGAAAGGAGTACATCAAGACTGTATACTGTCACCCTACTTATTTAGCTTATATGCAGAGTACATCATGAGAAATGCTGGGCTGGAAGAAGCACAAGCTAGAATCAAGATTGCTGGGAGAAATATCAATAACCTCAGATATTCAGATGACATTCCTTATGGTAGTAAGTGAAGAGAAACTAAAAAGCCTCTTGATGAAAGTGAAAGAGGAGAGTGAAAAAGTTGGCTTAAAACTCAACATTCGGAAAACGAAGATCAGGGCGTGTGGTCCCATCACTTCATGGTAAACAGATTGAGAAACAGTGGAAGTAGTAGCAGACTATTTTTCAGGGCTCCAAAATCACCGCAGATCATGACTGCAGCCATGAAATAAAAAGATGCTTATGCCTGAAGAAAAGTTATGACCAAACTAGATAGCATATCAAAAAGCAGAAACATTACTTTGCCAACAAAGTTCCATCTAGTCAAGGCTATAGTTTTACCAGTAGACATGTATGGATGTGAGAGTTAGACTATAAAGAAAGCTGAGCTCCTAAGAATTGATGCTTTTGAACTGTGGTGTTCTAGAAGACTCTTGAGAGTCCCATGGGCTGCAAGGATATCCAACCAGTCCATCCTAAAGAAAATCAGTCCTGCATGTTCATTGGAAAGACTGATGCTGAAGCTGAAACTCCAATACTTTGGCCACCTTATGCGAAGAGTTGACTCATTGGAAAAACCCTGATGCTAGGGAAGATTGAAGGCAAGAGAAGGGGAAGACAGAGGATGAGATGGTAGGATAGCATCACCAACTCAATGGACAACTCAATGGAGTTTGAGTTAACTCAAACTCAATGAAGTTTGAGAAAATTCTGGGAGTTGGTGAGAAACAGAGAGGCCTTGCTTGCTGCAGTCTATGGGGTCGCAAAGAGTCAGACACGACTAAGCTACTGAATTAAATAGGAACATCAGTTCTGTCAGTTCAGTTCAGTTGCTCAGTCATGTCCGACTCTTTGCAACCCCATAGACTGCAACACGCAAGGCTTCCCTGTCCATCACCAACTCCCGGAGTTCACCCAAACTCACGGCTATCAAGTCAGTGATGCCATCCAGCCATCTCATCCTCTGCCATCCCCTTCTCCTCCTGCCCCCAATCCCTCCCAGCATCAGAGTCTTTTCCAATGAGTCAACTCTTCACATGAGGTCACAAAAGAACGAAAGTTTCAGCTTTGGCATCATTCCTTCCAAAGAAATCCCAGGGCTGATCTTCTTCAGAATGGACTGGTTGGATCTCCTTGCAGTCCAAGGGACTCTCAAGAGTCTTCTCCAACACCACAGTTCAAAAGCATCAATTCTTTGGTGCTCTGCTTTCTTCACTGTCCAAATCTCACATCCATACATGACCACTGGAAAAACCATAGCCTTGACTAGATGGACCTTTGTTGGCAAAATAATGTCTCTGCTTTTGAATATGCTATCTAGGTTGGTCATAACTTTCCTTCCACAGAGTAAGCGTCTTGTAATTTCATGGCTGCAGTCACCATCTGCAGTGATTTTGGAGCCCCAAAAAACAAAGTCTGACACTGTTTCCACTGTTTCTCCATCTATTTCCCATGAAGTGATGAGACTACATGCCATGATCTTCGTTTTCTGAATGTTGAGCTTTGAGCCAAGTTTTTCTCTCTCCTCTTTCACCTTCATCAAGAGGCTTTTTAGTTCCTCTTCACTTTCTGCCATAAGGGTGATGTCATCTGCATATCTGAGGTTACTGATATTTCTCCTGCAATCTTGATTCTAGCTTGTGCTTCTTCCAGCCCTGCATTTATCATGATGTACTCTGTATATAAGTTAAATAAGCCAGGGTGATAGTATACAGCCTTGACATACTCCTTTTCCAATTTGAAACCAGTCTGTTGTTCCATGTCCAGTTCTAACTGTTGTTTCCTGACCTGCATATAGGTTTATCAAGAGGCAGGTCAGGTCATCTGGTATTCCCATCTCTTTCAGAATTTTCCAGTTTATTGTGATCCACACAGTCAAAAGCTTTGGCATAGTCAATAAAGCAGAAATAGATGTTTTTCTTGAACTCTCTTGCTTTTTCAATGATCCAGTGGATGTTGGAAATTTGATCTCTAGTTCCTCTGCCTTTTCTAAAACCAGCTTGAACATCTGGAAGTTCACGGTCCATGTATTGCTGAAGCCTGGCTTGGAGTATTTTGAACATTACTTTACTAGCATGTGAGATAAGTGCATAGACATCAACAATTACCATACAGCATGCTTGGGGCTGATGCATGGGGATGACCCACAGAGATGTTATGGGAAGGGAGGTGGGAGGGGGGGTTCATGTTTGGGAACACATGTAAGAATTAAAGATTTTAAAATTAAAAAAAAAATTAAATGGAATAAATACACCAACCAAAAGACACAGGCTGCCTGGGTGGATACGAAAAGAAGACCCATATACATGTTGTCTAAAGAGATCCAATTCTTATCAATGGACACTTACAGACTGAAATTAAGGGGATAATAGAATGTATTCAGGCAATTTGAAATCATAAGTAAACTGGAGTAGCAATACTCATATGAGAGTATGAGAATTTAATGAGCAGTTAAAATAGACTTTAAAATAAAGATTGCTATAATGGACAAAAAACACTACCTAATGATCAAGGATTCAATCCAAGAAAAAGACACAACAGTTATAAATTTTTATAATTCTTATATAGGCCCTCAACACAGGAGCACCTCAATATGTAAGGCAAATACTAACAACTATAAAGGGAGAAATTGACAGTAACACAGTAATTGTGGGGAACTTTAATACCCAATGTTTATCAATGGACAGATCATCCAGACAGAAAGTCAATAAAGAAACGCAAGTCTTAAATGATCCTTTAGATGAGTTGAACTTAATTGATATTTATAGAGCATTCCATCCCAACGCAGCAGACTACACTTTTTTCTCAAGGGCACACTGAACATTCTCCAGGATTGCCCACATGCTAGGCCACAAACCAAGCCTTGGTAAATTTAAGAAAATTGAAATCATATCAAGCTTCTTTTCTGATCACAATGCTATGAGATTAGAAATAAACTACAAGAAATAAGCTCTAAGAAACATAAATATGTGGCAGCTAAACAATATGCTACTAAGCAACCTTTGGATCACTGAAGAAATTAAAGAAGAAATAAATACCAAGAAACAAGTGAAAGTGAAAGCACAAACAGACCAAAGCATTAGGGATGCAACAAAAGTAGTTTTAAGAATGAATTTTATAGCAATATAATCTTACCTCCAGAAATCTCAAATAAACAACCTACCCCTACACCTAAAACACCTAGAAAAAGATGAATAAACAGAATCTAAAGTTAGTAGAAGGAAGGAAATCAAAAAGATCAAAGGAGAAATAAATATAATAGAGACAAAGAAAATAATCACAAAGATCAATGAAACTAAAGCTGGTTCTTTGAAAAGATAAACAAGATTGATAAGTCTTTCAGTTCAGTTCAGTCGCTCAGTCGTGTCCGACTCTTTGCGACCCCATGAGTCGCAGCAAGCCAGGCCTCCCTGTTCAACACCATCTCCTGGAGTTCACTCAGACTCACATCCATCGAGTCCATGATGCCATCCAGCCATCTCATCCTCGGTCGTCCCCTTCTCCTCCTGCCCCCAGTCCCTCCCAGCATCAGAGTCTTTTCCAATGAGTCAACTCTTCACATGAGGTGGACAAAGTGCTGTAGTTTGGCTTTAGCATCATTCCTTCCAAAGAAATCCCAGGGTTGATCTCCTTCAGAATGGACTATTTGGATCTCCTTGTAGTCCAAGGGACTCTCAAGAGTTTTCTCCAACACCACAGTTCAAAAACATCAATTCTTCAGTGCTCAGCCTTCTTCACAGTCCAACTCTCACATCCATACATGACCACAGGAAAAACCACAGCCTTGATTAGACGGACCTTAGTTGGTAAAGTAATGTCTCTGCTTTTGAATATGCTATCTAGGTTGGTCATAACTTTTCTTCCAAGGAGTAAGCGTCTTTTAATTTCATGGCTGCAGTCACCATCTGCAATAATTCTGGAGCTAAAAAAAAATAAAGTCTGACACTGTTTCCACTGTTTCCCCATCTATTTCCCATGAAGTGATGGGACGAGATGCCATGATCTTCATTCTCTGAATGTTGAGATTAAGGCCAACTTTTTCACTCTCCTCTTTCACTTTCATCAAGAGGCTTTTTAGCTCCTCTTCACTTTCTGACATAAGGGTGTGTCATCTGCATATCTGAGGTTATTGATATTTCTCCCAGCAGTCTTGATTCCAGCTTGTTTCTTCCAGTCCAGCATTTCTCATGATGTACTCTGCATAGAATTTAAATAAGCAGGGTGACAATATACAGCCTTGGCGTACTCTTTTTCCTATTTGGAAACAGTCTGTTGTTTCATGTCCAGTTCTAATTGTTGCTTCCTGACCTGCATACAGATATCTCAAAAGGCAGGTCAGGTGGTCTGGTATTTCCATCTCTTTCACAATTTTCCACAGTTTATTGTGATCCACACAGTCAAAGGCTTTGGCATAGTCAATAAAGCAGAAATAGATGTTTTTCTGGAACTCTCTTGCTTTTTCGATGATCCAACAGATGTTGGCAATTTTATCTCTGGTTCCTCTGCCTTTTCTAAAGCCAGCTTGAACGTCAGGAATTTCATGGTTCACATATTGCTGAAGCCTGGCTTGGAGAATTTTGAGCATTACTTTGCTAGCATGTGAGATGAGTGCAATTGTGTGGTAGTTTGAACATTCTTTGGCATTGCCTTTCTTTGGGATTGGAATGAAAACTGACCTTTTCCAGTCCTGTGGCTACTACTGAGTTTTCCAAATTTGCTGGCATATTGAGCGCAGCACTTTCACAGCATCATCTTTCAGGATTTGAAACAGCTCAACCGGAATTCCATCACCTCCACTAGCTTTGTTCATAGTGATGCTTTCTAAGGCCCACTTGACTTCACATTCCAGGATGTCTGGTTCCAAGTGAGTGATCACACCATCATGATTGTCTGGGTCGTGAAGATCTTTTTGTACAGTTCTTCTGTGTATTCTTGCCATCTCTTCTTAATATCTTCTGCTTCTGTTAGGTCCAGACCATTTCTGTCCTTTATCGAGCCCATCTTTGCATGTAATGTTCCCTTGGTATCTCTAATTTTCTTGAAGAGATCTCTAGTCTTTCCCATTCTGTTCTTTTCCTCTATTTCTTTGCATTGATTGCTAAGGAAAGTTTTCTTATCTCTTCTTGTTATTTTTTGGAACTCTGCATTCGTATGCTTATATCTTTCCTTTTCTCCTTTGCTCTTAGTCTCTCTTCTCTTCACAGCTATTTGTAAGGCCTCACCAGACAGCCATTTTTCTTTTTTGCATTTCTTTTCCATAGAGATGGTCTTGATCCCTGTCTCCTGTACAATGTCACGAATCTCAGTCCATAGTTGATCAGGCGCTCTATCTATCAGATCTAGGCCCTTAAATCTATTTCTCACTTTCACTGTATAATCATAAAGGATTTGTTTTAGGTCATACCTGAATAGTCTAGTGGTTTTCCCTACTTTCTTCAATTTAAGTCTGAATTTGGTAATAAGGAGTTCATGATCAGAGCCACAGTCAGATCCTGGTCTTGTATTTGTTGACTCTATAGAGCTTCTCCATTTTTGGCTGCCAAGAATATAATCAATCTTATTTCGATGTTGACCATCTGGTGACGTCCATGTGTAGAGTCTTCTCTTGTGTTGTTGGAAGAGGGTGTTTGCTATGACCAGTGCATTTTCTTGGCAAAACTCTATTATTCTTTGCCCTGCTTCATTCCCTATTCCAAGGCCAAACAATAGACAGCAAGAGTGAATGTCAACATTTTAGGAATCAGCGAACTAAAATGGACTGGAATGGGTGAATTTAACTCAGATGACCATTATATCTACTACTGCAGGCAGGAATCCCTTAGAATAAATGCAGTTGCCATCATGGTCAACAAGAGTCTGATATGCAGTACTTGAATGTAATCCCAAAAACGACAGAATGATCTCTGTTCCTTTCCAAGGCAAACAATTCAATATCACAGTAATCCAAGTTTGTGCCCCAACCAGTAATGCTGAAGAAGCTGAAGTTGAATGGTTCTATGAAGACTTACAAGACCTTTTAGAAGTGACACCAAAAAAAGATGTCCTTTTCATTATAGGGGCTGGAATGCAAAAGTAGGAAGTCAAGAAACACCTGGAGTAACAGGTAAATTTGTCCTTGGAATATGGAATGAAGAAGACATGGTACATATATACAATGGAATATTATTCAGCCATTAAAACAAATGAAACAAGGTCATTTACAGCAACACAGATAGACCTAGAGAGTACCATATTGAGTGAACTAAGTCAGAGAGAGAAGGGGAAATATCACATGACATTCCTTATATGTAGAATCTAAAAAGAAGTGATACAAATGAACATACCTAAAAACAGAAAGATTCACAGACTTAGAAAACAAACTCATGCTTGCCAGGGGAAGGGATAGTTAGGACTTTGGGAAGACAATATACAACTTGTTATATTTAAAATGTATAACCAGCAAAAACCTACTGTATCCACATGGAACTCTGTTCAATGTTATGTGGGAGCCTGGATTAGAGGGATGTTTGGGGATGAATGGATAAATGTATATGTATGGCTCAGTCCCTTTGCTATTCACCTAAAACTACCACAACATTGTTAATTGGCTGCTAAAAAAATAAAACTTAAATTTTAAAAATGGTTTTAGACATTAGTAAACATATAAATAAGCTTTCCTGATAGCTCAGAAATAAAGAACCTGTCTGCGTTGCAGGAGACATGCCAGAGACACAGGTTCAATCCATGGGTCAGGAAGATTCCCTAGAGGAAGAAATGGCAACCCACTCCTGTCTTCTTGTCAGGAAAATCCCACGGACAGAGTAGTCTGGCAGGCTACAGTCCACGAGGTCACAAAGAATCAGACACGACTGAGCAACTGAGCAAACATAAATGAGGGCAAGGACATGGAAGGTTGAGGCAGTGTCTGGTGGGTGGCATGGAGAGACAGTGAGAAAGGTGAGTTCAAAGGGAAGTCAGGAGCCAGGGCTTCCTGGAGAGAAGGTTGATGTTTCAGCATAACAGCAAGTACCATGGATTAAAGAGATTTCTCAGGAGAGCCCATAATAAAATTTGTGTCTTCTAAGAAACTTTTGTAAGGAATCAAATTCCTGAAAGTGCAGCAATTAAATTCATTCTTTGATTTTCCCTAAAACTTATATTTTCTAAATGGTTATATAACACCATGAATATAAGGAAAGAAGTAACAGGGTCAGATCTGTGAGGTTTCTCCAATCACATGCCTCACAGTTGCTATAGAAATGTTTTCAAAAACAGAGTCATAAAGAGACAACTAGCATGTTTTCAGAATTGACTAGAATTATCCCAAGTGAGACTATGAAATAAACGAAGAAGTAGAACGTGCCAAGAGCATGGATTCTGGATCATGTCTCAGTTCAGTTCCGTCACTCCCATTTGTGCCCGACTCTTTGTGACTTCATGAACTGCAGCACGCCAGGCCTCCCTGTCCATCACCAACTTCCAGAGTTTACTCAAACTCATGTCCACTGAGCCGGTAATGCGATCCAACCACCTCATCCTCTGTCGTCCCCTTCTCCACCTGCCTTCAATCTTTCCCAGCATCAGGATCTTTTGAAATGAGTCAGCTCTTTGCATCAAGTAGCCAAAATATCAGAGTTTCAGCTTCAAAATCAGTCCTTCCAATGAACACTGAGGACTTATCTCCTTTAGGATGGACTGGTTGGATCTCCATTAGTTCAAGGGACTCTCAAGAGTCTTCTCCAACATCACAGTTCAAAAGAGTCAATTCTTCAGCACTCAGCTTTCTTTATAGTCTAACTCTCACATCTATACATGACTACTGGAAAAAGCATAGCCTTGACTAGATGGACCTTTGTTGGCAAAGTAATGTCTCTGCTTTTTAATAGGCTATCTAGGTTGGTCATAACTTCTTCCATGGAGTAAGTGTCTTTTAATTTCATGACTGCAATCACCATCTGAAGTGATTTTGGAGCCCAAAAAGTCAAATCTGCCACTGTTTCCACTGTTTCCCCATCTATTTGTCATGAAGTGATGGGACTGGATGCCATGATCTTCATTTTCTGAATGTTGGGCTTTAACCCAAATTTTTCATCTCCTCTTTCACGTCATCAAGAGGCTCTTTAGTTTTTCTTCACTTTCTGCCATAAGGCTGGTGTCATCTGCATATCTGAGGTTATTGATATTTCTCCCTGCAATCTTGATTCCAGCTTGTGCTTCATCCAGCCCAGTGTTTCTCATGATCTAGTCCCTTAAATCTATTTCTCACTCCCAAGTCTAGATGACTTCAAAATCTAATAATATTTAGCAGTGTCAACTGATAGCTAGTTGATTAAGATCTTTATACTTTATTATCCTCCTCTATAAAGAAAGAGCAGTACCTTATAGGGTGGCTTTCCAGGTGGCTCAGTGGTAATGGCTCCATTTGCTAATGCAAGAGGCATAGGAGACATGGGTTTGATCCCTGGGTCTGGAAGAACCCTTGGAGTAGGAAATGGCAACCCTCTCCAATATTCTTGCCTGGAAAATGCTATGGACAGAAGAACCTGGTGGACTACAATCCATAGGGTTGCAGAGTCAGATACAGCTGAGAAACCAGACTAAGCAACTAAGCACACATGCACATACCTCATAAGGTTGCTAGGTAAAGCTCTTAGAAAAGTGGCTGACATACAGACATACACATTTACATTATATCAGCTATTATTATTTAAAAAATCAATTTCACAAATAACGTTTGACTAGGAAGTAAGTTCCCTGGTCATTCTAATAAACAAATAACCAGAGAATTTTCTAGTTGTGGTACATTATGCTCAAGGAAAATCACCCTCAGGATGTAACTCTGTGAAAGACAATGTCAATTATACCTTAAGTGCCACCATAAGTCTTATGTAACAAGTTGAATCAAGTTTTAAAAGGTAGAAATCTAAATTTATAATCTCTTACCTTCACACTTTCTGAGCAAAAACTCCATCAGGGATATTTTATAAACTCAAATGTCTTTATAGGCCTGATATTTAAATAAATAAGTGAAGGAGCAGAAATGCAAGGAATAGGGAAGAACAAGGGCTGTGACTTAATGAAGAGGATGTCTCTGCCAAAGGCAATGGGATTTGGCTACACAAATTACATTTGTAGACTCTCAGATCATCAGTTTGCAAACCCATTGGTGCAATCTTAAAAAGGAAGAGCTTCCCTGGTATTTGGCTATCTATTGTTGGAGGAAATACCTAACCTAAAATTTCCCAAAGAAGAAATGCATTTTTGTTTGAAATATCCTTTTTCTCTTCTCTCAGGAAATAAAAACATTGTCAGTATCAAGGAGACATATCGCCTTCCTCCCTGACATTCGTATTCCTCTGCTTTAGGTAATTAAAAATGGAGACATACTCTTTTAGCAATCATTATGCAATGCTGATCATGATAAAGAAAGAATGCCCAATAAATTCTGAAGCTTTTATTTCTATGTTGTTGTTTAGCCCCTAAATCATGTCTGATTCTTTGTGACCCCATGGATATAGCCACCATATTCCTCTGTCCGTGGGATTTGACAGGCAAGAGTCCTGGAGTGTGTTGCCATTTTCTTCTCCAGGGGATCTTCCCCACCCAGGGATCAAATTCACATCTCTTGCATTGGCAGGCGGGTTCTTTATCACTGAGCCACCAAGTAAGCCCTTTTATTTCTTTATTACTTACCAAATGTACTGAATATACACATGTAAAAACAAACAAGGATTACAGAAACATTCTTTTTTGAATCATACATAATTAACCCATGATGATATATACCATCTAGATAAACCCAACAGAGAACCTCATCCAGGCTTTGCCTATAGAAAATTGGTGAATTTTGAGAAATTCATCAAGAAACTGATGACTAAAATATGCTATGATAACTAATCATTATAGAAAAGGACTAAAAGCAACCCAAAAGATCATCAATAAGAAACTGAGTCAATAATGAAACATCCATGTAATAAAGTATTCTGAAGTTGTAAAACAAATAAGAAATATCTCTAATTAGTGCTATGCAGATCCTCTAGGATATATAAATGAAACACATCAAAGTGGAGGAAATGAGTGCATGCTAAAGTAAGCCGACATTTATCTAAGAAAGTGTGAATATACATGAACACTGAAAAAAGTTACCTATAGAGATGGGAACAAATAGGTATAGGTGTATGCTGCTGAGACAGGTGTAAAAAGTGAGACTTCTTTTAAATTTTTAACTAACATTGTAAATTTAAATTTGGAACCTACAAAAGTCTACATATTTGTGAAATATAACCATATATGAAATATACACACATATACATCTCCACATAAAATACATTAAAAATTATAGAAAAATGAAATAAATAAGCCAATACAAAATTGGTTGACAAGTCATGCAGAGAGAAGTTGTGGTAAGACAGTGAGGTTTTTAAGTTAAAAAGAGTCAAATTCTTTGTTTTTTCAGTTATATCATTAGTACTGAAAATTATATTTATTATATTAACAAATTATGTCAATTCAATTAGAAACAAAATTTTTCAGATATAGGAAGAGTAACGCAATTAGAAAAATAAAAGAATTAAGCAAAATCTCTGTAAATTAAGTTTGAACTTAAAAAAGTGGGAACCCATGGCACATTTTTCTTTAAAAAATTATAGATTTTTGCTGCTGCTACTAAGTCTCTTCAGTCGTGTCTGACTTTGTGTGACCCCATAGACGGCAGCCCACTAGGCTCCTCTGTCCCTGGGATTCTCCAGGTAAGAGTACTGGAGTGGGGTGCCATTTCCTTCTCCAATGCATGAAAGTGAAAAGTGAAAGTGAAGTCGCTCAGTCATGCCGGACTCTTAGCAACCACATGGACTGCAGCCTACCAGGCTCCTCCCTATCATTGTCCAGTTGAAAGGTTTAAGAAATACTGATAAGTCTGTCATCAAAAATCATCTCTGTTGTGAGGTTTGTGGTCTCTACATACCATTTTCTGTTCAAAAGAACCAGGGCTTCTTGGAAGAGGTGACTGATAACCAGGTTTATAGCAAGAATCTACAGTATGAACTTGGACCCCATTTTAATACCAAGGAGGTTATGAAAGATTGTTGTTTTCAAGGACAAATGTCTTTTAATGTAATTTGGGGAGATTTCACAGGTTGAAGTTAGAATATTTTGAGCAACATTAAAAGTAGCTATAATGGACAGAAATATACCTATCTATATGAATAAATCTGAGTTTATTGGGCCTCCCTGATAGCTCAGTTGGTAAAAAAAAAAAAATCCACCTGCAATGCAGGAGACCCTGGTTTGATTCCTGGGTTGGGAAGATTCCCCAGAGAAAGGAAAGGCTACCCACTCCAGTATTCTGGCCTGGAGAATACCATGGACTGTATAAGCCATGGGGTTGCAAAGAATCAGACACAGCTGAGTGACTTTCACTTCCACTTCACTTTCACTTTCGGGCTTCCCTCATAGCTCAGTCAGTAAAGAATTTGCCTGTAATACAGAAGACCTGGGTTCAATTCTGGGGCTGGGAAGATCCCTTGGAGAAGAAAATGGCAACCCACTCCAGTACTCTTGCCTGAAGTATCCCCTAGGCAGAGGAGCTTGGCAGGCTACAGTCTGAGGGGTCGCAAGAGTTGGATGTGACTTAGGAACTAAACCACCACCACTATGAGTTTATTACTGTATTTCATATAGTAATAAATCACTTCATTATTTTTAAAATGGTAAAAGTGTTAAGTGGGAAAATCAACACTAAAACGCTCTCTCTGCTTTGGAAATTTTTTATACTAAAATGTTCCCTGAAGGAGAGCATGGCAACCCACTCCAGCATTCTTGCCTGGAGAATCCCCATGCACAGAGGAGCCTGAAGGGCTATAGGCCATGGGGTTGCAGAGAGTTGGACGTGACTGAGCAACTAAGCACATACTAAAAAGTTACAGCAATTTCTAGAGGTAAGAAACAAATCTGCTACTAAATTATAATGACTAATCCACCAAACGTTGCTTAAAAGTTAAAATATCTGATTCTGACACCTCTCTGGAAAATGAGTATTCAAAAACATGAAAGGCAAAGACAGTTATAGAAAGCTTGACAGAAAATATCTAGCAACCTGCCTAATCCTCACCATGATATGTGATTAGAAGGAAGCAACATTACGGTAATATTTTTTAGAAGTTTGAGGTTTGTATATTAATACATTTCATACTGAAAGAGCTAAGATACAGTTGAAATACATATGACACATTAGCGTTAAACACAACTGATCTACTGAATTCCATTTTTAGAAATCATGATGCAATTTTATCATGAATAGAGGTATTTTACTGCCTTAAGGAAAAATCTGTCAGTATTGCCCCACTTCCCTCAATTTTATTATCCCTGTAAACAAGACCGATGGTTAAATGGGCACAGATGTTGCATTAGATGGTGTGGAAATTGAATCCTACATAGTTTATCGTAAAAGTGTTTCTGTTTACTTTTGCTGTAGAGTAAGTAAGTCCCAGTTTAGAGAGAGTTTTTCATAATGAAATCATGTTATTTTAAGCTTTATCCCAGTGATGGGCACACAGATTATCTGCTATGATTTCCCTTCTCCAGACCAAGATCTATGGTTGCCATTCCCAGAAAGAGAGCAATAGTGATGAGTGATAGTTAGGAGTAGTTTTGCAGGTGATTCTTCTAGTGAAATGAATAGCTCAATTATTTAATGTTAACTATATTTCAAGCCTGTTCAATTTTTTACCAACATGTGCTAGAAAATAGAAATAGAGGGGAAAGTACATGTGATAGCTCCATTTTAGGTTGAGAGTGTGCCAGCCTCTGCTTTGCTGCCTTTTGACTTGTTATTTGCACATCTGGTGCCATTGATATTTATAAAATGACCTTTTTTTCCCCCTTTCTTCCATACACACACACACTCAGGGCAGGGAGCTGAACAGTCATACATGCAATGAATACAGTGTTTCATGGTTAATGTACCATCCTTTATGAGAATATGCTAGCATAATGATAGAGGGCTGAAGCATGTAATCTATAATTAATACAAAGTGAACTGTCATGTAGAGGAAAATGGGCCTTTCTGCAGAAGTATAAGTGCAGTCATGGAAATAGCTATAGCTCCTTGATTGTAATTATTCAACCTCACTAGGGGTCTGCAACTAGCTATTAAAGTGCTAGTGGTCCCTCGTGGAGTAGTCTCCTATCCAATTAAAGTTTCACAAGTCTATTCAGGAGGCACACTTCAGGTTGTCCGGACATTATGGTACACCACTGTGTTCCATTAAATAGTGTCAAGCAGCTGCATTACTAATAGAACATAAACCTTTTGGTTGCCTCTTGCATATAGACTTTGATCTGATTAATTTTCTTTGTCTGATTTTAATAATTTGAATCTCTAGGCAGATAAAACATTTATAATTGAAATTGATGAAGGACTTCACTTTCTGATACTTAGCAGGACTATACTAATTTAGCATTGTCTCTCCTGTGCAAAATAAAAGCATATGCAGAAGTCAGTGAGAAACAAAGAAGTGTAGAATGTTTCAGATGACTAACAAAATAAATTCAGTGTAAGTTAAAATCAATAAGCAAATTCACTAGGGATATCAAAGCTTATACAACCATGTTTGATATAAATTTTGAAATTTAGAAAAATCACACAATTAAAATGCCAAATATTCTGATTTCTTGAGTTAAGAACTTCCATGAAATCTATTGTGATTTCTACTGCAAATTTCAAAATGAGAATGGGCTGAATTGCCGACATGTGAAATGAAAATGACTTGGGGAACCTAGAAGATATAGCATGACATCTGTTGTTCAGTCACTCAGTCATGTCGGACCATTGCTACCCAATGGACTGTAGCCCACCAAGCTCTTCTGTTCATGGGATTATCCAGGCAAGAAAACTGGAGTGGGCTGACATTTCCTTCTCCAGAGGATCTTCCCAACCCAAGGACTGAACAGATGACTTGGGTCTCCTGCATAGTATTTACATAAAATTATCCATAACTCCAGAAAGAATGAAGAGATGGAGCCAAAGCAAAAACAACATAGAGTTGTAGATGTAACTGGTGATGGAAGTAAAGTATAATGCTGTAAAGAGCAATATTGCATAGGAATCTGGAATGTTAGGTCCATAAAACAAGGCAAATTGGAAGTGGTCAAACAGGAGATGGCAAGAGTGAACATTGAAATTTTAGGAGTCAGCAAACTAAAATGAACTGGAATGGGTGAATTTAACTCAGATGACCATTATATCTACTACTGTGGGCACCATTCCCTTAGAAGAAATGGAGTAGCCATCATGGTCAACAAAAGAGTTCAAAATGCAGTACCTGGATATAATTTCAAAAATGAGAGGATGATCTCTGTTAGTTTCCAAGACAAAATTTTCAATATCACAGAAATCCAAGTCTATGTCCCGACCAGGAATGATGAAGAAGCTGAAGTTGAACAGTTCTATGAAAACCTACAAGACCTTTCAGAACTAACACCCCAAAATGATGTCCTTTTCATTATAGGGGACTGGAATGCAAAAGTAGGAAGTCAAGAAACACCTGGAGTAACAGGCAAATTTGGCCATGGAGTACAAAACAATGCAGGTCAAAGGCTAACAGAGATTTGTAAAGAGAATGCACTGGTCATAGCAAACACCCTCTTCCAACAACACAGGAGAAGACTGTATACATGGACATCACCAGATGGTCAACACCGAAATCAGATTGATTATATTCTTTGCAGCCAAAGATGGAGAAGCTCTATACAGTCAACAAAAACAAGACCAGGAGCTGACTGTGGCTCAGATCATGAACTCCTTATTACCAAATTCAGACTTAAATTGAAGAAAGTAGGGAAAACCACTAGACTATTCAGGTATGACCTAAACCAAATCCCCTATGATTATACAGTGGAAGTGAGAAATAGATTTAAGGGACTAGATCTGACAGAGTACCAGAAGAACTATGGACAGAGGCTCATGCCATTGTACAGGAGGCAGTAATCAAGACCATCCCCAAAAAAAGAAATGTAAAAAGACAAAATGAATGCCTGAGGAGGCCTTATAAAGAGCTGAGAATAGAATAAAAGCAAAAGGCAAAGTAGAAAAGGAAAGATATACTCCATTTGAATGCAGAGTTCCAAAGAATACCAAGGAGAGATAAGAAAGCCTTCCTCAGTGCTCAGTGCAAAGAAATAGAGGAAACCAATAGAATGGGAAAGACTAGAGATCTCTTCAAAAACATTAGAGATACCAAGGGAATATTTAATGCAAAGATGGGCAAAATAAAGGACAGAAATGGTATGGACCTAACAGAAGTGGAAGATATTAAGAAGAGGTGGGAAGAATATGCAGAAAAACTACACAAAAAGATCTTCATGACCCAGATAACCACCATGGTGTGATCACTCACCTAGAGCCAGACATCCTGGAATAAGGAGTCAAGTGGGCCTTAGGAAGTGTCACTACAAACAAAGCTAGTGGAGGTGATGGAATTCCAGTTGAGCTATTTCAAATCCTGAAAGATGATGCTGTGAAAGTGCTGCACTCAATATGCCAGCAAATTTGGAAAACTCAGCAGTGGCCACTGGACTGGAAAAAGTCAGTTTTAATTCCAATCCCAAAGAAGGGCGATGACAAAGAATGCTCAAACTACCGCACAATTGCACTCATCTCACATGCTAACAAAGTAATGCTCAAAATTCTCCAAGCCAGGCTTCAACAGTACATGAACCACGAACTTCCAAACATTCAAGCTGAATTTAGAAAAGACAGAAGAACCAGAGATCAAAGTGCCAACATCTATTGGATAATCAAGAAAGCAAGAGAGTTCCAAAAAAATATCTACTTCTGTTTTATTGACTATGCCAAAGCCTTTGACTGTGTGGATCACAACACACTATTAAACAAAGAGATGGGAATACTAGACACCTGACCTGCCTCCTGAGAAATCTTTATACAGGTCAAGAAGCAACAGTTAGAACCGGACATGGAACAACAGACTGGTTCCAAATATGAAAAGGAGTACATCAAGGCTGTATATGGTCACCCTGCTTGTTTAATTTATATGCAGAGTACATTTTCCGGAATGCCAGGCTGGATGAAGCACAAGCTGGAATGAAGATTCCCAGGAAAAATACCAATAACCTCAGATATGCAGATAATAACACCCTTATGGCAGAAAGTGAAGAAAAACAAAAGAGCCTCTTGATGAAAGTGAAAGAGGAGAGTGAAAAAGTTGGCTTAAAGCTCAACATTCAGAAAACATAGATCATGGCATCTGGTCCCATCACTTCATGCTAAATGGGTGGGGAAACAGTGAATACAGTGACAGACTTTATTTTTCTAGTCTCCAAAATCACTGCAGATAGTAACTGCAGCCATGAAATTAAAAGACACTTGCTCTTTGGAAGAAAAGCTATGACCAACCTAGACAGCATATTAAAAAGCAGAGACATACTTTGCCAGCAAAGGTCCATCTAGTCAAAGCTATGATTTTTCCAGTAGTCATGTACGGATGTGAGAATTGGACCATAAAGAAAGCTGAGCGTGGAAGAATTGATACTTTTAAACTGTGGTGTTGGAGAAGACTCTTGAGAGTCTCATGGCCTGCAAGGAGATCCAGCCAGTCTATCCTAAAGGAAATCAGTCCTGAATACTCATTAGAAGGACTTATGCTGAAGCTGAAACTCCAATACTTTGGCCACCTGATGCGAATAACTGACTCATTGGAAAAGACCCTGATGCTCAGAAAGATTAAAGACAGGAAGAGAAGGGGATGATAGAGGATGAGATGGTTGGGTGGCATCACTGACATGAGTTTGAGTAAGCTCCAGGATTTGGTTATGGACAGGGAAGCCTGGCGTGCTGTGGTCCTTGGGGTTGCAAAGAGTTGGAAATGACTGATTAATTGAACTGCCTGATCCATGACAATGATCAGATATATCTTATATAGCACTTAAAATCTTCTCAGCTTTACCTCTTACTCAAAGCTCTGGCTTATAATCACCAGTTATACACAGGTTTTAACCAGTTTCTGACAGGCAAATCAAGTTTATGCTTCACCTTTGCCAGAGCCTCATATATTTCCCTTTCTTCTCAGGAATCTCTGATTCACAGGCATGACACATTAGTGGGGAAATATTTTACACTCATACATTACAGAAATTTGAAGGAGCTAAATTTGTAGGACCACCATTGACCTTTATACATCATTAGTGCATAAAGGGAAATAAATATTGCCTCATTTTCCCCCAGAGTGGACAATTCATCAGGCTCCAACATCACTCTTGGGTTCCCCCGGTGGATCAGTGGTAAAGTATCCACCTGCCATGCAGGAGACATGGGTTCAATCCCTGATCTAGGAAGATAGAAGATCCCATGTGCCTCAGAGCAACTAAGCCATGCTCCACAACTACTGAGCCTGTGTTCCACAACAAGAGAAGCCACTGCAATGAGAAGCCCATGCCCTGGTGCTAGAAAGTAGCTCCAGCTCATCTCAACTGGAGAAAAACCTGTGCAGCAACAAAGACCCAGCATAGCCAAAGATAAATAAATAAATAAGATAAAACTATTTTAAGAGAAAAAAAGAATCAGTCACTTGCAGCAGTGACCAAATGAGTAACGAAATGTTGTGTGGCTTTCCACCCTTTAACCCTTTCTCTCTAATCCCCTCCTTTAAAAATCTAAAGCCTCTAAAACTCTAAAGCCAGGACTTTATGAGAAAGCATCAACTCAACTTAAAAATATGAAATTTCAGGAGGAATAAGAAAACTTTAAGAAATGAAAGGTATATCTTCATACACTTTGCTGCTTATCAACTTTTACTTTTTTTTTTTTTTTCATTTCGTTTCTACATAAGGAAGTAAATGGCTCATCCACAACTAATTAAAAAAATGTTTTTGGTTTAGAAAAGAAACATGCAGATTATATTAAATTACCAACTGTACACATATATTATATCTGCTCCCTGGAGCCCATTTATTGTTCACTGACTCAGCTGTGTCCAACTCTTTGTGACTCCATGGACTATAGCATGCCAAGCTTCCCTGACCTTCACCATTTCCTGGAGCTTGCTCAAACCGATGTCCATTGAATCACTGATGCCATCCAACAATCTCATCCTCTGTCATCCCATTCTCCTCCTGCCTTCAATCTTCCCCAGCATCAGGGTCTTTTCTAATGAGTTATCTCTTCATATCAGGTGGCCAAAGTACTGGAACTTCAGCTTCAGCATCAGTCTTTCCAATGAATATTCAGGATTGACTTCCTTTAGGATTGACTGGTTTGATCTCCTTGCAGTCCAAGGGACTCTTGAGAATCTTCTCCAATACCACAGTATAAAAGCATCAATTCTTCAGCTTTCAGCCTTCTTTACGAAGATCTAACTCTCACATCTATACATGACTATGGGAAAAACCACAGCTTTGACCATATGGACTTTTGTTGGCAAAATAATGCTTTTGCTTTTTAATAAGCTGTCTATGTTTGTCATAGTTTTTCTTCCAAGGAGCAAGTGTCTTTCAGTTTTGTGGCTGCAGTCACCATCTGCAGTGATTTTGGAGCCTAAGAAAATAAAGTCTCTCACTATTTCCACTGTTCTTCATCTATTTGCCATGAAGTGATGGGATCAGATGCCGTAATCTTTGTTTTTCGAATGTTGAGTTTTAAGCCGGGTTTTTCACTCTTCTGTTTCAGTTTCATCAAGAGGCTCTTCAATTCCTCTTTGCTTCCTGCCATAAGGATGATGTCATCTGCATATCTGAAGTAACTGTTATTTCTCCAGGCAATCTTGATTCCAGTTTGTGCTTCACCCAGCATGGCATTTCTCATGACGTAATCTGCATATAAATTAAATAATCAGGGTGACAATATACAGCCTTGAATTACTCTTTTCCCAATTTGAAACCAGTCCATTGTTCCATTTCCGGTTCTAACTGTTCCTTCTTGATCTGCATACAGGTTTCTCAGGAGGCAAGTAAGGTGTTCTGGTATTTCCATCTCTTTAAGAATTTTCCAATTTGTTGTAATCCACACATTTAAAGGCTTTAACATAGTCAATGGAGCCCATAACAATCAGAAACACAGAACTCCTCCTGCTTGGAGTGAATACCACTTTTGAGAACATTAGACTACTCTTTCATCACTCTCCTCCACAACACACTTACTATGACAGTTAGCAGATGTGTGCTCCCAAACAATCAAACAGGTTTTATCAACTGAAGTATAAGGTCAGAGATAGGAAGAACCTTGGTAGAGAGAAGAGAAAGAACTGTGAGAGTGGGGGTTCTTATGTTTTAATGTAACTCATTGTGTCCATATAAGAAAATTGTGGAAATCTGTAGATGTTAGAACTGAGTAATACTAATGCATTTTTATTCTACTTCTTAAAGACAAAGATAAGTCCAAGACAAAATTAACAAAGACTATTCATGGACAGAGGAGCCTGGCAGGCTACAGGCCATAGGGTCACAAAGAGTCAGACACAATTTAGTGACTACACAGCAGCAGCAGCTTTTATAAATTTTCAGCAAGGAAATCTTTCAGCTATCACTTTCATTTCAGCAAGGCGTCAAAGATGTTATAAAGGAGAGTAAGCTTTAGTGTAAAAATCCTGCTGGCCAATGCAGGAGACTCAAGAGATGTAGTTTCGATCCCTAGGTCAGGAGATCCCCTGAAAAAGGAAATGGCAACCCATTACTGTATTCTTGCCTTGAGAATTCCATGAACAGAGGAGCCTGGTGGGCTCCAGTCAATGGGGTCTAAAAGTCAGACATGACTGAAGCCACTTAGCACAACACAGCAAGTTTTATAAAGTTTAAAAAAAAAAAAAAGGAAGACTGAATCCCTGGCAAGCATTCTATCAAGGGGGATTTGTATTTTTGGAAGTGGGGAAGACTTGCTAATTGGTTTTCAGGTATATGGTTGACCTTTAATTGGTTCCAATGGGACAATCAAGTGGTCTGGGGGCAATTTTAAAAAGAAAAGGAAAGGAAAGGAAAGTGAAGTCACTCAGTCATGTCCGACTCTTTGTGATACCATGGACTGCATCTCGTCCTTGGGATTTTCCAGGCAAGAGTACTGGAGTGGGTTGTCATTTCCTTCTCCAGGAGATCTTCCCAACCAGGGATCAAACCTGGGTCTCCTGCATTGTAGGTAGACACTTTACCATCTGAGCCACCAGGGAAGTCCTTTAAAAAAGGAAGGAGTGATCAAAATAAGAGGTAGATGGTTTTCTATGACCAATAATTCCAAAAAAACTGGGGCTCCCTAGTTCCTTTTCTGTAGGCAAACTGTCCTTATGAAGGGAAGAAGATAGCTAATTTCAAACATGATTTGTCAAATTTTACTCAATCATTAAAAAGAAAACATATTCCAAAAATTTCTGATGGCAGAAGAAAATGATAACAAAATCATGTTTCTATGGATAGACATTGCCTGTGATTTATAACTATTATAAATATTATATATGATATATATATATATATATAGTAGCTGATAATAGATATATGTTAGATGCTTACTCTCTCAAAGCTTTAGCTTCCTCATTTTAAAAATATGCTAATACCCACCTCACAGGGTCATTTCAAGTTTTTATGAGATGCAGCAGAAAAGTTCTTATTATATAGTGCACAACACATTAGAGGATTTTTAATGTAACATAAAAGTGAGTTTGAGTAAACTTGAAGAGTTGGTGATGGACAGGGAGGCCTAGCATGCTGCAGTCCATGGGGTTGCAAAGAGCTGGACACAACTGAGTGACTGAACTGAACTGACTGAAAAGTGTCACAAAGATTCTGTAACAAAATCATTTCCATTTGCCCCAAATTTTCCCAGTTTTAAAGCTGAAAATCCTATATCACAGAAAATTCCTTAATTCTGGGAAAATCGGGACTGTTGGTCACCTTACATAGTTCATAAAGGTGAAATAATTTTTTTGCTCAAACCCTAAGAATAAATAATTCCTTCCCAATAAACATGACTTTAAGACCGCAATCAATATTACTGTAATCATATACTGCAGTTTTCTGACCACAAAACATTCCCACAAGTTAGAGTACACAATTTCCAGATACAGCATTCATAGGTTAGTCAGAGTTACCCATTCTTGCAGCATTTTTCACTGGCAAACAAAACTAAAACTCTTTGAGATCAGAACAAAAGGTGATAATGTTGGTAAGCTTTACACAAATTGAGAATGGACTACTTCAAGCCGCAGGAAAACAGAACCAAAAATGAATCAAAATGGGACTCCCATAACACCATTTCCTAACACACTGATGAAGATCATTATTAAATTCTTATAAGGATATACAAAAACTGATAAAAATCTTTGTATATATATATATATATATATATATATATATATATATATATATATGTACTGTATAGGTAGGTATAGTCAATATATACTATATGCATGTAATAAATAGCTTCCTAGGTAAAGAACTGCCTGCAAATGCAAGGAGACATAGGGGACATGCATTCAATCACTGGCTGGGGAAGATTCCCCTCCTAGAGGAGGATTGCCCTGCAGGCAACTCACTGCAGTATTCTTGCCTGGAGAATCCCATGGACAGAGGAGCCTGGCGGGCTACAGTCCATATGGTCACAAAGAGTTGGACACAACTGAGCACACATGCACACGTATAATAAAATGATCTGGGTGTTTTGGACCCTCAACAAATTATTTGTATGTTTTGTTAATCACTAATTCTGATAAAACTGACAATAGGAGCGGGGTATATATAGTCAGGGTATATATATATAAAGAAATGAATAATGCAGTTGTTGAGATAAATTCCCTGCTTTCCTTTAGATATGGTCTGTACTCATATCAGGTCAAGATCCTTTAGCCCAGAGTAGGAAAAATCAGGCTCATACTTATAGAAGATTGCTTTTGCTTTGTATGGGACACATCAGCACATTTATACACACAAATAATTATAGCATTGTTTAACTGGGATAATCAGTGGATTATTAGCACTGTCATAAAAATGAAAATATAATAGATGATAGTTCTGCTGTATTAAACCATCTCCCTGAAATCAAAGGGATTAACACAAGCTACTTTTCCAAAATCTCTCTGAGTATACTCTGAATTAATACAGTATTTCTACTCTCTGTTGAACGTGCTAAACATAAGAGGTATTTTTTGTAGCAATAATAACTGCTAGAGTTCACTGAGTTCTTACCATGTGCTAAAGTATTTGATACATTATTTTCATTAATTTATCTCATATAGTCCTCAAACAAACTTATGATGCAGTATTTCAACTGCCTTTATTTTCAGAAGAGAAAAATTAGTCTTGGGGAGATAAAGTAGCTTACTCTGAGTCAAACAGTCAAATTGGGATTCAAACCAAAGTCTGTCTTATTCTGATATTAAATAGAATTCATAAATAGAAAACTCCTGAAACAAAAATTTAGAAGAGAATATTCAATTAGGAACACAATGTTACTTTTCTACTTACTCAGAAAGGAAAAAAAAAAAAATCAAAGATCTGGATAAGTACCTCAGAATAGTCCAAGGAAATAAATTTCTGAAGAAAGCACTTAAAGTACATATTCAGCAGGCTGTAGACAATTTAAAAAACTATGTATAAAGTTCCCCATCCTGTGCCTTGCTACAGTTCCAAGAGGTTTGCTCTAAATTAATTAAGAAGTGCTTGCTCTCAATGAATTAAGAAGATGAGACCAACATCAAAAGGCCTCTCCTCTTAAGGAATTTCTAACACAGGCCTCATCTGAGCAGACTCTTGAGGGAGTGAAAGGCCTTTTCGATAATATGCACTATTCCCTTCCCAAGATGTTTCTTTTGATTTGCTGTATAAATATCTGGCCTTTGAGAAAAGGGGGAAAAAAAAATCTTTTGCTGTTTCAAATCATTTTGTATAAATTATTTTAAAAGTTCCACTGCCAGAGTAGTTGTTTTACTCTCCTTTCTCATTCTTTGAGAGGACTATGCCTTTGAAAATCAGAATAAGAATTCCTTAACTGCTTATAGATTATCTTTGAAGGTAACATCACGTTTTTTAGAAACAGTCTTATCTAATTCCAGCTGACCTTGTCATGTGTCGATTGGCTTAAATCAAGGATTGGCAAACATTATAAATGAATCCCTGCTCAAGGCACAGTGCCTGCACGATTGACTCCTGCCTCACCTTGTATTGTCAGAGTGCAGACAGATTTCAGAACATCTTTCTCAAAGAATTACTCTTGATAGTTGCAAAATTTGAGAGTAAAGGAAAAAAAAAATAAAAAGAACAAGATATTGCAAAGAAAGATTGGGATTATTATTGGGGTGGGGGGGGTGGGAGAAGGGAAGAGCAACAACCCTCCTCCCTGTAAGAAGGTCTGAACTCTTATCTCCTCCTCAAAAGTACTGCACCATCCAACATCAAGAATTACATATAAATGCATTAAAATTAAAATGCTAAATTTGAAGTACCGTATATACAGTGACCATAATATACTTCTCTCTAAATTTTAATCAGCAAGGGGATATAGATTTTTCAAGGCTGTTTTTATGTTTTATCACTGGGTCTTTAAATATTAACTGTGCTGTATCATTAGTTGTGAATCTGATGCTAACCTTTTGGTCCCAAACAAGTTCTACTGTTACTAAAAGACCTACTGTTCCATCAGTAATAATATCAATATAAGTTACGCTTCCAGATGGGCTCCTAATCATTTTGCTCTTGACATTTGAGCTAACTCAAAAGATGCGCTTGTCAAATCAGACCCTCATAAATCAAAGAACTTACCTAGTATCAAGATTTACTAATAACTGGGGACTATGTTAGAGAATATAGACATTCAAGAAGCCTGGGTGAAGCGAGAGGACAAGGACTTCCTCTCCTGTGGCTCCCGCATCCTTTCTTGTCGTTACAGGAATGCACTCCCTTGCCCAAAATAATAGACAAGTTTTTTAAGAAGTACTTGAGTCCCCTCAGATAGCGGATAGTACTAAAGTTATGAAATGTCACTGTTTTATACCCCCAGAGAACTGTATGAGAACCATGTCTCATAAATCAACAGATTGTTTATCACAAGCAATCCCAAATCTAGGACATTCTGCCCAAAACACTGTATGGATAAGGACTGCTCTCCTCACATATTTCATTAGTCTGTTTTCCCGGAGGCCCAGCATCATATTCACAAGAAGAATAGACCTAGCCACCTGCTTTCTTTCTTTTTCCCTAGATATGCACCCTCACTTAACACCCCGCCCAACAACTGGAGGATAAATGAATCATAGGGCACTTTTTAAATTCTTATTCTACCAGCTGACCTTGGAGAAACTCACTGACAACCAAACAAGATGGTCGAGATTCACTGGCCCAGGGGCTTAAGTGGATGTCTCATATCCTAGGTGTCATAATCAAAAATAGAAAATATTCCTTTTTTGTGAAATTGCTATTCATTCTTGAATTAGTGAATAAGAAGATAAATGACTGCCCATATTCTATTAATTTTCTAGTGAATATATCCTGTTGACCTTATTATGAAGAGCTAATCCCTGCAAATTATGAGCAGCTATATATCATAATTGATCTCCTAGAATGCAATCTCACTGGATATATTTCACTTATCTTGAGAAATGAGGCAGTTGGAATAAATCAGGATATAAGGCTTCTGATTTTATTTGTTATAAATACATGAACTTTTATTGATGGTGAACCTCACACCTCAGCTTATACTTGACAATATATTAGTACTGCCTGTTGCCATCCATTCTTTAGAGAATAATAAAAATCATAAAAATAACCTTTATTTACTTTCCAATATATACCAAGACTTTGTCCCAGAGGCTTTGAATCAATCATTGTATTTCATTTAAGTGCTATTGTCATCAATGATAAAATGAAGTTGCATTTAGAAAGGACACATAAGTTCATTAAGACAAGTCTTTATTACCCTAATTCTGTGATGCATTCTTCCTTAAAATATTAGTGGCATTCAAAATCCAATAGAAATGACTAAGATGTAGATCAATTAAGTCTCAACACCTTGAAGAAATAAAAACAGGAATTTTAAATTACACCTAACTTCTGAGTTTGCTGGCTTTTATAAAGTCATATTTGTATTTCAGTGAAAATTATTTGTTAAATTATTCTTATGCTTTAATTTCTTATAGTTTGTTCTTAGTTTCCCTTCTCTCTCCCTTTCATTCACATCAGCACACTTTCCCCATAACCTACTAGCTTTAGAGGAGGTAATATATATATATATATTTAATATACAGATCATCTTATCCTACAGCTTACTGCCAATGTGAGGCCAAATCTGGTATTAATAAAATTTTACTACCTATTATAGTTGAATTTATTGTATTATTTAAGAGATTATTTACATTTAAATATTGCCTATAAAGAATTAACCTGATAATAACTTGATTCCAAAATGAAAATTACAGAAACAGACACTTGCTCTAAGCTTAAGTGGAGTAACTATTCAAATTTCATTCCTAATTACTTGACTTCACCTTTCTGCCCAGGATTTTGGATTCAGACCAATAATATAACTTTTTTTTCTCACCTCATCCCAGGTGAGATCTAAAGAGAACCTTTCTTCAATTTGCATTACCTTATAGGTAAAACTTTGCTTTTCATAACATAAGTACTTTATAATATGGTGTGGACAGGAGAAATATAGCTAAAACCATGACTTTTTGAGAAAAAGTTGATTTTTATGTCAACTCATACTGTTATGTTAAAAAAAGAAATTAAAGAAGGCCATATGAATCTTTAATGCTATTCCCACAATATCCTTAATATTTATTTTTTAATATATCATTTTAAAGATATATTCAGTATCTCAAACTTGAAGATCAAAGACTGAGCACAATTTTAGGTTTAAAATGTATCAATAATCATTCCTTGGACTTACCTGGGGGTAGAGTGGATCGGAATCCACTTGCCAATGCAGGGGACACAGGTTCTATCCCTGGTTCAGGGAGATCCCACGTGCTGTGGAGCAACTAATCCAGTGTGTCACAACTACTAAACCTGCACTCGGGGCCCGCAACCCGCAACAGCTGAGCCTGTGTGCCAAAACTACTGTGTGCCCTAGAACTTGCATCCCACGACTGTTGATCCCACATGATGCAACTACTGAAGGCTGTGTACCTAAAGCCTATGCTCCACAGCAAGAGAAGCAAGCAAGGAGAGTAGCCCTCACTCACAGCAACGAGAGTAAGTGGAAGTGCACACAAAAAGCAATGAAGACCCAGGGCAGAATAAAACAAGTAAAATTTAGCTGTGGTTCAGTTCAGTTCAGCTCAGTCATGTCCGACTCTTTGCGACCCCATGAATCGCAGCATGCCAGGCCTCCCTGTCCATCACCAACTCCCAGAGTTCACTCAAACTCACGTCCATCGAGTCAGTGATGCCATCCAGCCATCTCATCCTTGGTCGTCCCCTTCTTCTCCTGCCCCCATTCCCTCCCAGCATCAGAGTCTTTTCCAATGAGTCAACTCTTCACATGAGATGGCCAAAGTACTGGAGCTTCAGCTTTAGCATCATTCCTTCCAAAGAAATCCCAGGGCTGACCTCCTTTAGAATGGACTGGTTGGATCTCCTTGCAGTCCAAGGGACTCTCAAGAGTCTTCTCCAACACCACAGTTCAAAAGCATCAATTCTTTGGCGCTTAGCTGTGGTACATATACACAATGGAGTATTACTCAGCCATTAAAAAGAATACATTTGAATCAGTTCTAATAAGATGGATGAAACTGGAGCCTATTATACAGAGTGAAGTAAGTCAGAAAGAAAAACACCAATACAGTATACTAACGCATATATATGGAATTTAGAAAGATGGGAATGATAACCCTGTATGTGAGACAGCAAGAGAGACACAGATGTATAGAACAGAATTTTGGACTCTGTGGGAGAGGGAGAGGGTGGGATAATTTGGGAGAATGGCATTGAAACATGTATAATATCATATAAGAAACAAATTGCCAGTCCAGGTTCGATGCATGATGCTGGATACTTGGGGCTGGTGCACTGGGAAGACCCAGAGGGATGGTATGGGGAGGGCGGAGGGAGGGGGTATTCAGGATGGAGAACATGTGTATACCTGTGATGGATTCATGTTGATGTATGGCAAAACCAGTACAATATTGTAAAGTAAAAAATAAATAAAACAAAGAAATTAAAAAGTAAATCAAATTAACACTAGCTTGAAAATAAATAAATAAAAATAATAATAATACTGATTCCTTACAACATTATGTTTCATACCTTGGAAATGTAGTTTAGGATAACAAAAAGGGAAATTCATATGAAACTGTTCTTAGTTTAAATTCTTAGTCAAGAATTGATCCATAAGATTAAACTTGATTAATTTATACTGAGATAGTGTGAAAAACTGGTCAAGCAACTCAAATTTTATGAATGCTGAATTTTGTACTTATTTTCCTGAGAAAATAATGTTGTTTCTATTTAAAACTCTACTGGGAATGTTCAATGAAGTCCATACAAATATTCAAATTTTTCCTCTATCCACTTTCAGAAGTCCAGAGAGGAAATTCCAATAATAGGCAGTAGGTGAATTATCTGACAACAGTCATTATGGTAATTAAAGGCAGAACAAGTGATTATAAAGATGGCTCTAATTTACATAGAAAAACTAACAATTAATTGAATATGCCATGCATGTGAATGACTTTCTTCCTGTAGAGAGCAACCGTCCTTCCTCTATCTGATAAAACTAACACAATATGAGCTGGGGAGGGACGTAGGAGGGGTTTGAGATATAGGGGACACGTGCACCTGTGGGTGATTCATGTCAGTGTATGGCAAAAACCACCACAATATTGTAAAGAAATTATCCTCCAATTTAAATAAATTTAAAATAAAATAATAACAGATGATAAAATGAAATAAAATAAAACTCAACTCTAATATCACCTCCATTGAAAATCCTTTCCTATCAGGTCCTCCTCCCCTGGGATTCTACTGCACCTCTCATATTGCCTATGAATTTCCTTTTCGAACTGTGAGCCCATGGAGCTGAGAACAAATCTTTTGTGCCCTCAAAGTGACTAGCACAGTGCAATAATACTGAATAGAATAGTTATTAAGTTACATTTTCCTGAATTTTATTCTCCTAATATATACAAGAACAATGACATCAGCCTTCAGATTATTATATACATTAAATAAGATGTCACGTGAACAAAATCTCTATCATATTAAGTAGCATTCAATAAGTAAATAATAAAGTTGGAATATGTGATATTTTCAGGGTATCATTCATCTACAAAATTTTTAGACATGCATTAAAGAAGGGTATTATAACAGGGTAATCTTGAAAGAGGAGAGAGAAAAAGTTGGCTTAAAGCTCAACATTCAGAAAACGAAGATCATGGCATCTGGTCCCATTACTTCATGGGAAATAGACGGGGTAACAGTAAAAACAGTCTCAGACTTTATTTTTTGGGGCTCCAAAATCACTGCAGATGGTGATTGCAGCCATGAAATTAAAAGACGCTTAGTCCCTGGAAGAGAAGTTATGACCAACTTAGATAGCATATTCAAAAGCAGAGACATTACTTTGCCAACTAAGGGCCATCTAGTCAAGGCTATGGTTTTTCCTGTGGCCATGTATGGATGTGAGAGTTGGACTGTGAAGAAAGCTGAGCGCCGAAGAATTGATGCTTTTGAACTGTGGTGTTGGAGAAGACTCTTGAGAGTCCCTTGGACAGCAAGAAGATCCAACCAGTCCATTCTGAAGGAGATCAACCCTGGGATTTCTTTGGAAGGAATGATGCTAAAGCTGAAGCTCCAGTACTTTGGCCACCTCATGAGAAGAGTTGACTCATTGGAAAAGACTCTGATGCTGGGAGAGATTGGGGGCAGGAGGAGAAGGGGATGACTGAGGATGAGATGGCTGAGTGGCATCACGGACTCAATGGACATGAGTCTGAGTGAACTCCAGGAGATGGTGATGGACAGGGAGGCCTGGCATGCTGCGATTCATGGGGTCACAAAGAGTCAGACACGACTGAGCGACTGAACTGAACTGAACTGAATCTTGAAAGTCTAACAACAAAAATAAATTATGACTAAAATTTGAACACAGAACTGAATGCAAAGTAACTGAATACATTACTTTATAAATGAAGAGCCTCATAGCAAATCTGAGCTACAGTGCAGCAAAATGCCTTTATAGAATACCATTTTAATGTAATGGATGGTAACAGGTGACCATTAAATGAACAAATATTTCAACTGATTAAAAAAGGAAATGTACAAAGAAGAAAGAAGGGAAAGGACAAAGGAGACAAAAGTGGATTCAATCACTATTCAGTAATTGTTCCAGTCAAACATTATATGAATAATGAAGACATGTCTTAGAAATCCGAGAACACTTTCTGTCTTCATGCTGTAACTCCCAAAGGGGTTAAGATAATAAAACTCTCCATTTTGCATATAATAGAAAACTTGAACAACAATCCAAAAATAGAGATGCTAGAGTTGGCTCAGTGGTGACATCAGAGATCATAGTGCTGTCTTTGCATTAAGTACCTAAAATTCACAACAGAACTGCTGTCTATCCAGACATCATATCTTAGGTACAGGAAGGCAAAAGAGAGAAGAGTCAAAGGCTCTACCCCTTGAGACTGTCCTTTTATATCAAGTTCTCACAGAAACTACACTCAGGATACTTCCATTTCAACTAAAATTGAAACATGTCTGCCCAATTCTGACTTCAAAGGAGGTTGATCAATTATTTACCCCTGTCTACTCAAAATTCATATATATCCTTTTCCCCATTACACAGAACATTCTCACTCACCACTCAGGAGGGAAAGCTCTAAAGTTCATCTAGTCACTGAATTCAGATTGCATGTCTAATAGATAACTCATTTGCCCTCGGCATCCAAAATATACAGTGGTTGAGAAGAAAGGAACTGCAATAAAAAATTCCATTTGGAAAAAGCGAGCATGAAAATCATTCAGCTGCATTCAATCTATATCTCATATCTAAATCAATATATATCAGAACTAGGTGATAGGATTAGTGAGACTCACTGCTCTACAATGGAATAATTTTCCTGATCAGATATACTGGAAATTGTCATCTCTCCTCAGCGCAAAAATCTTTTTTCATTGTCCATCAAGGCAGCACTTTGGACAAAGGGGATAGAGATATTCTTCCTGCAACCTGCATGGCTATAGAGACTTTTTCTTTCACCTCCATTCATTTTAAGAGATACAGTATTTTTCATCCATCTGAAGAGATGCAGTGTTTGAATTAGGGATTGAATTAACAAACTGTAGCTGGCCAGGGCCAGAGTTTTTTAAAAAAATTCTCCTGTCAAAAATACAGTCAACTTGTATTTCTAATGTTTCTGGTCCTCATTTAACATGTAAATACAACCAAACTGATCATCAAGGCATAGCCTGAAACCTGGTAATTTTGAGCTTCTAAATACAGACATCTGTCTACTACCCTCAATCCCAACAGGCAGTCTTCCACATAAATATCAGTGGCCAGAAGCAGATCAAATGAGGACCCCTAGCTTTGAACTATGATAGAAGTTTGAAATTTCAGTTTCCAAGCCTACATAGAGAGGAACACAAAGGAAAAAAATTAATGTGAATAGTGTTTGGGAGGCAAATTTGATGACTGCCTTTTGGGTTACAGACAGAGCTACTCTGCTTTTGTCATCTGTTTCTAAAGGAAAGGCTACACTTTCATCTTTAATACTAGGCTTCTGAGATTTGAGAAACAGTTATATTTCACCATAACTTTTCCTGATTTTATTGTCGTCAATTATAATCAGTAGGGGCTTTCCAGGTGGCGCTAGTGGTAAAAAACATGTCTGCCAATGCAGCAGATAAAAGAGATGTGGGTTCTATCCCTGGGTGGGGAAGATTCCCTGGAGGAGGGAACGGCAACTGATTTAATTGTTCTTGCCTAGAGAATACCATGGACCGAGTAGCCTGGCAGGATACAGTTCATGGGGTCACAAACAGTTGAATACCACCGAAGCGACATAGCATGCATGCATGTATAATAAATATATTCATTCAGCTAGTGTTCTCTTAAAAGAAAGAAAACATGATATTATGCGGAATTTAAACATTGTAAAAAATTTCAAAATTCGCAAAGAAATCACATCAAAAGTTACAGATAAGTGAAGTTGCTCAGTCGTGTCTGACTCTGCGACCCGTGAACTGTAGCCCACCAAGTTCCTCCATCCATGGGATTCTCCAGGCAAGAATACTGGAGTGGGTTGCCATTTCCTTCTCCAGGGGATCTTCCCGACCCAGGGATCTAACCCAGGTCTCCCACATTGCAGGCAGACGCTTTAACCTCTGCATCACCAGAGAAGCCCCACAAATAATAATTATTAGCATAAGGTCAATATAAGTATATGTATTTTCAACTCATATTTAAATTAAGACAAATAGAAAAATAATATGACATATAAATAGTGAGATATGTAGATTAACAGATATAGATGCACACTATAAATATGAATGCACACAGAAATTCAGAAATCTGATTTTAGTAATATAACAGATTATACAAGTTGGAAAAAAAACCTTAAAAAAATTTTTTTTTAATTAAAAAAGAAAAAAAAAACTTTAAGTTGTATAATGATAAGTATTACACCATAAATTTTCTTCTGTAGACTAGATGAGCTTGGAGAAAAGTAAGGAATATTACTGGATATTACTAGAGATCAAAAATGAACACAGAACTAAAAGTGAAGATGGTAAGTGCATGGGCTGACATAGTGATTATCCCGGTTGATGTCAGTATTTCTTCATGAGAAGTTGGTGGTATTTAGGGTAGGCCAACTATTCATTTTGTGGCTCTGTATCATAGGAATTTAGGATGGTTAGTATCCCTGGCTCCCAGTTTAAAAATATCTGACATGGTCTCCAACCTGTGTCAACCAAAACTTGCTTACAAGGTTCAACCAAATGTGTTTGAGAATCACCAGCCCAAGAAACCCTGCAGCTTTTTAATGTCAAGATGTATTTAAGAGATGAAGACATGGAGCAAGTTAAAACAAAAAATTAGGACTGAGATTCTCATATAAAGTTCCACTCAAGGGGGTGGAACTCTAATGAAAGGCTGATAAAGAAAAATAACTGTACTCTGGTAAAATGGAATGACAAACAAGGTGGTCTCTTTTGGCTATGCTCTGATATATTTGCCCTGAGGTTCTGAAACCACATGCCTGACCACAACAGATCTGGGGATAAATTTTTCAACACTGCCTGGTCAGAAAAGAAATAAACCAAAATATCAGGCAAAAACTACCGGAAGTTTTAAAGTATTTTTTTAAAGTAAATGCATAACTATCATGGAAGGAAAATCCCTCCACACTGGTTGCCCTGTATTGTTATTTCAATCCTCATTGAAGATAATGCCGCTTAAAATTTTAAAACACACAATGAAATTGTTAGCCTTGAGAATTCTAACATATAAGTAACATCAACATTAAACCACCATGTATACCACGAAATGATTAAATATGTAAGAGAAGAATGGAAAACATTCAGTCAGTTCAGTTCAGTCACTCAGTTGTGTCCCACTCTTTGTGACCCCATGGACTACAGCATGCCAGGCCTCCCTGTCCATCACCAACTGACAGAGAGTACCCAAACTCATGTCCATGGAGTCAGTGATGCCATCCAGCCATCTCATCCTCTGTCGTCTCCTCTTCCCGCTTTCAATCTTACCCAACATAAGGGGCTTTTCAAATGAGTCAGTTCTTCATATCAGGTGGCCAAAGTATTGGAGTTTCAGCTTCAGCATCAGTCCTTCCAATGGATATTCAGGACTGATTTCCTTTAGGATGGACTGGTTGGATCTTCTTGCAGTCCAAGAGACTCTCAAGAGTCTTCTCCAACACCATAGTTCAAAGCATCAATTCTTCAGTGTTCAGATTTCTTTATAGTCCAGCTCTCACATCCATACATGACTACTGGAAAAACCATAGCTTGGCTAAACAGACCTTTGTTGGCAAAGTAATATCTCTGCTTTTAAATATGCTGTCTAGGTTGCTCATAACTTTTCTTCCATGGAGTAAGTATCTTTTAATTTCATGGCTGCAATTACCATCTGCAGTGATTTTGGAGCCTAGAAAAATAAAGTCTGACACTTTCAACTGTTTCCCCATCTATTTGCCATGAAATGATGGGACCAGATGCCATGATCTTGGTTTTCTGAATGTTGAGCTTTAAGCCAACTTTTTCACTCACAACTTTCATTTTCACTAAGAAGCTCTTTAGTTTTTCTTTGCTTTCTGCCATAAGGGTGGTATCATCTGCATATCTAAGGTTATCGATAACTCTCCCGTCAATCTTGATTCCAGCTTGTGCTTCATTCAGCCTAGTGTTTCTCATGATGTACTCTACATGTAAATTAAATAAGCAGGGTGAAAATATACAGCCTTGATACTCCTTTTCCTATTTGGAACCAGTCTGTTGTTCCATGTCCAGTTCTAACGATTGCTTCCTGACCTGCATACAGATTTCTCAAGAGGCAGGTCAAGTGGTCTAGTATTTCCATATCTTTAAGTTATTTCCACAGTTTGTTGTGATCCACACAGTCAAAGGCTTTGGCACAGTCAATAAAGCAGAAATAGATGTTTTTCTGGAACTCTCTTGCTTTTTCGCATGGGTCATGGTGGAGAGGTCTGACAGAATGTGGTCCACTGGAGAAGGGAATTGCAAACCACTTCAGTATTCTTGCCTTGAGAACCCCATGAACAGTATGAAAAGGCAAAAAGACAGGACACTGGAAGATGAACTCCCAGGTCAGTAGGTGCCCAATATGCTACTGGAGATCATTGGAGAAATAACTCCAGAAAGAATGAAGAGATGGAGCCAAAGCAAAAATAGCACCCAGTTGTGGATGGGGCTGGTGATAGAAGCAAAGTCCAATGCTGTAAGAGCAATATTCTATAGGAACCTTGACTGTTAGGTCCATGAATCGTGGCAAATTGAAAGTGGTCAAACAGGAGATAGCAAGTGTGAATGTCAACATTTTTAGGAATCAACAAACTAAACTGGACTGGCATGGGTGAATTTAACTCAGATGACCATTATATCTACTACTGTGGCAAGAATCCCTTAGAAAAAATGGAGTAGCCATCATAGTCAACAAAAGAGTCTGAAATGCAGTATTTGGATGCAATCTCAAAAATGACAGAATGTTCTCTGTTAGTTTCCAAGGCAAACCATTCAATATCATGGTAATCCAAGTCTATGCCCCAGCCAGTAATGGTGAAGAAGCTGAAGTTGAATGGTTCTATGAAGACCTAAACAAGACCTTATAGAACTAACACCCAAAATAGATGTCCTTTTCATTATAGGGGACTGGAATGAAAAAAAATAGGAAGTCAAGAAACACCTGGAGTAACAGGCAGATTTGGCTTTGGAGTACAGAATGAAGCAGGGTAAAGGCTAAAAGAGTTTTTGAAGAGAACGCACTGGTCATAGCAAACACCCCCTTCCGAAAACACATGAGATGACTCTACATGGACATCACCAGATGGTCAATACCGAAATTAGATGATTATATTCTTTGCATCCAAAGATGAAGTTCTATACAGTCAGCAAAAACAAGACTGGGAGCTGACTGTGGCTCAGATCATGAACTCATTATTACCAAATTCAGACTTAAATTGAAGAAAGTAGGGAAAACCACTAGACCATTAGGGTATGACCTAAATCAAATCCCTTGTGATTATACAGTGGAAGTGAGAAATAGATTCAAGATATTAGATATGATAGACAGAGTGCCTGAAAAACTATGTATGGAGGCTCACGACATTGTACAGGAGACAGGGATCAAGATCATCCCCAAAAAAAAGAAATGCAAAAAAGCAAAATGGCTGTCTGAGGAGGACTTACAAACATCTGTGAAAAGAAGAGAAAACCAAAGGAGAAAAGGAATATGGAGTTCCAAAGAATAGCAAGGTGATATAAGAAAGCCTTCCTCAGTGATCAGTGCAAAGAAATACAGGAAAGCAATAGAATGTGAAAGACTAGAGATCACTTCAAGAACATTAGAGATACCAAGGAAATATTTCATGCAAAGTTGGGCTCAATAAAGGACAGAAGTGGTATGGACCTAACAGAAGCAGAAGATATTAAGAAGAGGTGGCAAGAATACACAGAAGAACTAGACAAAAAAGATCTTCATGACTCAGATAATCACAATGGTATTATCACTCACCTAGAACCAGACATCCTGGAATGTGAAGTCAAGTGGACCTTAGGAAGCATCACTACAATGTTAGTGGAGGTGATGGAATTCCAGTTGAGCTGTTTCAAATCCTAAAAGATAATGCTGTGAAAGTGTTGCACTTGATATGCCAGCAAATTTGGAAAAGTCAGCAGTGGCCACAGGACTGGAAAAGGTCAGTTTTTATTCCAATCCCAAAGAAAGGCAACGCCAAAGAATGCTCAAACTACCACACTTTTGCACTCATCTCACACTCTAGCAAAGTAATGCTCAAAATTTTCTAAGCCAGGCTTCAACAGTACATGAACCGTGAACTTCCAGATGTTCAAGTGGGATTTAGAAAAGGCAGAGAACCAGAGATCAAATTGCCAACATCCGTCGGATCATCAAAAAAGCAAAAGCATTCCAAAAAAACACTGAAAACATTAGCAAAGACAATACGTTGTTAAAAGGAGGCATATATAGACATATAATTAATTCAGACTTTCAAGGAAAATATAATCATAGAAATTTAAAATCAAATATGTGAATTATGTGATAAATTAGATGTTTAAAGAGAAAGTTCATAAACTACAAGAAAGTTGGGAGAAAATTATCCCAAATGCAACACAACTATATAAAGCAGAACATGCTAAGGAAAGGAGAGTAAGAGGCATGATGAGTAGACAAAGATGAGCTCAACCTTTGTCTAACATATATTGCAAAGGAGAAAACAAATAATAGATAGAAAAATTTAATATTTAAAAAGCAGAGAGTTTTCATATTTGGGATTTTTAAAGCATCTTGAACAGAATACATAGAATAAATCCATGATTAGATGATCACCCTAAAACTCTAAAATAGAAACCAAAAAAGGAATATTTTATGGGAACTGAAGCTAAAACATTGCATTTTTAAAAGTAAAATTACACTCCCCTCACACACACAAAAAATCTCAGCCACAAAAGCAGAAGCCAGAAGATAATGGGATAATAACAGCAAAGTAATGAAAGAAAATGATTGTTGACGTAAATTCTGAGTTCAGATGAACAATAATTCAATGCAGAGAGCAAATGAAAGACATATTTAGACAACAAAATGGAGAGATAATTTGCCACTAACAGAACCTCTCTAGAGTAACTACTAATGGATAAACTCCAGTAAGAAGGAATCTCAACTCAGAAGGAACAAATAAGATTAAAAAAAATAATAATTGAACAAGTAGATCAGTAAATATGTGAGTTGATCCAACTAAAAGTCAGTTGTATAAAATGATAATAATGTCTTAAACAGTTTTGAAAACAAATTGAAAATAAAATATTGCAAAACAATAACAGATAAGATTATGATGATGGTATGAGAGGAGCTTGGAATTAAAAATTCTAACATGTTTATATTATTTGGGAGACAAGATTATCAACTTATTTTCAGTCAAGTTTGAGTTAAAATTATAAACAAATGGTGGCAAGTATATTCACAGTTGCTAATGCAGACAAGATACAAAAGCAGTTTTAGGATTAAAAACCAATAGTAATAAATGACATAAATTACTAGGAAGATTTAACAAGCTGTCTATGTATATTATACAGCATATTCTATGACACAGAGTTCATAAAAATAAAATCCAAGTGAATGAAAACCTAAATTTTTAGATTTATTAAAGAAATTAAGCCCTATAGACTGATATCTCGGGAGAGTAAAAGATCTCAGTAGGACACAAGGAGCAAAAAAATTGATATTAGTTTGATAAATTTGATTTTAATAAATCCAAAACTTTATTGCAACAACAGAAATTATAAATGACTCATTAACAAAAATGGCAGATTTAAGAGAACATATATATATACTGTATATACTGGGGCTTCCCTGGTGGCTCAGACGGTAAAGCATCTGCCTGCAATGCAGAGACCCGGGTTCAATTCCTGGGTCGGGAAGATCCCTGGAGAAGGAAATGGCAATCCACTCCAGCACGCTTGCCTGGAAAATCCCATGGACAGAAGAGCCTGATAGGCTACAGTCCATGGGGTCGCAAAGAGTCGGACATGACTGAGCGACTTCACTTATATATATATACTAGGCAAATGATTAACATTTCCCTTAATAACATGTATTAAGTATCAATACAATCCAGTTGAAAAGGGGTACGCAGTGAAATCAGAAAAACAATGGAAAAAGAGGTCTCAGCACACATCCACTCTCAGAAATCCAATTTAACAACCACCCAGAGTTGAAAATAATGGTAAACAGTAAATCCTTGTTTAGCTATTTCATATATGATAATGTGCAAATTCAATATCTTATAATAAACTATAATAGAAAAAATAATATAGATATATACATATAATCTCTAGCTTGGTTGTCCTGTGAAAGTCTTTTCCTCCTGAAATCAGTCCATAAAGACTTCTAGAGGTGACTACTTCAAATGCACATAGCAATGCAAAGCTACAGAAAAAAATAATGAAGCATAGCTTCATCAAAACAGTAAAATAAACTTCAGTAACTAGACCCAAAGAAATGGAGATCTACAAATTAACTAACAAAGAGTTAAAAGAATGGTCTTTAAGAAGTTCAGTGTGCTACAAGAGAATAGACAGGCAAGTAATGAAATCAAGAAAACCATACTAAAACAAAATGAGAATTTCAAAAAAGATATAGAAACAATAAAACAGAACCAGAATTTCTGGAGCTGAAAAACACAATGACTGAGTTGAAAAATTCAAGAGAGGTTTAAATGTAGACTTGATCAATCAGAAGAAAGTATCATTCAACTTGAAGATAGGTCATTAGAAATAACCCAATCAGAGAAAAAAGAAAAATAATTTTAAAAAGTGAGAAAGCCTACAGAACATATGGCACATCATAAGCAAACTATGCTTTATATGAATCCCAGAAGGAGAAGAGAAAGAGAAAGGGGTTCCATATATAATTTATATATAACATATGTAAATATATAATAATAATACATTATATAAATATATAACAAACAAGGACCTACTGAATAGCTCAGAGAACTTTGCTATACACCTGAAACTAATACAGCATTCTTAATCAACTATTTGTCAATATAAAATTAAAAAATTCTAAAAAATAGCTGAAAACTTCTCAAATCTAGAGAGCAAAATAGGCATTCACATTCATGAAATGCAAAACATTCCAAGAATCTTTGAATTGACTCTAAAGAACTCTACACTGAGATACATAACAATCAAAAGTCAAAGAAAAAAATTTGAAATGAACAAGAAAAAAGAGACATCAGATATGAGGAAACCCTTAGAAGGCTATTAGTGAGTATCTCAGCAGAAACCTTGTAGGTCAGGACAGAATAGGAGGATATATTCAAAATGCTGGAAGAAATAAGAGCAATCAATCAAAAATATTGTTTTCAGTAAAAATTATTCTTTAAAAATGAAAGAGAAATACACTTTTCCAGAGAAACAAAAACTTAGGGAGTTTATAACCATGAGACCTGCTTTACAAGAATTAAAAAAAAAAAAAAAAAGTTCTTCAAGTGGAAAGGAAATAATCCTGAAAGCAACAAAAATAAGATATGAAAGTATAAATTTCACAGTTAAAGGCAAATATACACACAAATATACAATAAAGTAAAATTGTAAAGGTGGTTCCTAAGGCACTTTTAATTTTAGTGTAAGACTTATGGTAACTATAACTACACAAATTGGAATATAATATAATAATTGCATAAAATAAAGATGCAAATTATTATATTATTAACAAAATGCTGTAAGAAGGAAGAAGTAAAATTATATAGTTTAGTTTATAATTAAAGTTGCTATTATCATCTTAAAAAAAACTGTTATAACTATAAAATCTTTTATATACGCCTCCGGACAACTATAGACTAAATACTCAAAGAATATGCTCATGCAATAGAAAACTAGAAAGAAATCAAAGCATAACAATATAAAAAAAAACAACACCAAATCAAAAATGAAAAAAGAAAAATGAACTACAGAACTCACAAAAAATAATTAACAAAATATCAGTAATAAGTTCTTACCTATCAATAATTTTAAATGTAAATGTATTGAATTTCATAATCAAAAACACAGAGTTGCTAAGTAGAACAATGAGTTCCATCTTGAGAAGGAAATGGCAACCCACTGCGAAATCTCATGGACAGAGGAACCTGGCAGGCTACAGTCCATAGGGTCATAAAGAGTCAGACACAACTCAACATCTAAAAGACAACGACAAGCTCCAGCTACATGTTGTCTACAAAATAATTTAGATTTAAGGACAGCTATGTAACTGAAAATCAAAAGAGAGAAGTGGCTATACTCATGTCAGACCAAATAGAACATAAGTGTCACAGATGGCAACCCACTACAGTATTCTTGCCTGGGAAATCCCATGGACAGAACCTGGTGAGCTACAGTCCACGGGGTCACAAGAGTCAGTCATGATGGCATGATTAAACCAGCATCAAAGTTTCTAAGTATGCAGATCTGAAAGAAGTACACAGCTACACAGTAAGCATGGGAGATTTTAATACTAAATTTTCAATAGTGAATGGAACATCCACATAGAAAATTAATGACGGAACAAACTACTTGTCCAACACTATAGACCTACTGGACCTAACAGACGTATATAATACATTCCACACCAGAGTCACAGAATACACATTGTTTTAAAGCACAGAAAGAAAATTATACAGGACAGATTATATATTATGTCACAAAAGAAGTATTAATAAATTTAATAAAGTTGAAATATCTCAATTATCATTTCATTCAGTAATGGAATTAAATTATTAATACAAATCAATAATATAAGGAAAATTAGGAAATTCAGATTTACGTGGAAATTAACAAACATTCTATTGGTCAAACATTGGCTTAAAGAAGACATCTTTAAAAAGAAAAATTTTAAATATCACAAGACAAAAATGAAAACATAACGTACCAGGATTTATTGGGTGTAGCAAAAGCAGCACTGAGGGCTCCTTATAGGAATAAATGGATTATTAAAAAAGAACTCCCTCAAATAAAAGTTTAACTTTAGACCTTGAAAAAAAACAAAAAGAACTAAGGACTTTTTGCAGAACAGAGGAAATGATAAATACTAGAGCAGAAATAGATTAGAGAATAAAAAAATAGCAAAACTAGAAGTTGTTTTCCGAAACTATCTGCAGTATTGATGAAACTTTAGACTAAGAAAAAGGGAAGAATAAAATTATAAATTAAATAGGAGACATTAAATAAAGAAAAAGATCATAGGAACTTATAAACAATTATACACCGACAATTGGACAACATAGAAAAAATAGATAAATCTCAAAAACCAAAATCAATCAAGACAGCATCAGGAAAAAATAAAAAAGTCCGAACATACTAATTACTAGTAAGGTGATTTAATCACCTTAATCAGTACATAAAAACCTTCCAAAAAAGAAAATCCTAGGATAAGATAGCTTTGCAGGTAAATTTCATCAAGCATTTAAAGATGAATTAATGCCAATACTTCTCAAACTCTTGAAAAAACACTGAAGGAAGGGATGACTGCCAAACTCACTTTATAAGACTAGTATTACCCTAATACTAAAGCCAGATATAGACACTACAAGAAAACTAGAGGCAAATATTTCTGATAAACATAAACACAAAAATTCTCAACAAAATATTAGCAAACTGTATTCAACCACACATTAAAAGTTTCAAACACCATGAACAAGTCTCTGGGATGTATCCCTGGGCTATAAGGTGATCCAACATATAAAACTGAGCAATGTAAAACACCACATTAACAGAATAGAAGCAAAAATTATATGATCATATCAATAGATACAGAAAAAGCAAATGAAAAAGTTAAATATCCATGTGATTAAAAACACTTAACAAACTAGGAATAGAAAGAAATTACCTCAACCTAGTAAAGGCCATATACAGCATGCCCACAGGTATACTCACCAGTGAAAATCTGCAAGCTTTTCCTCTATAATCAGGAACAAGACAAGGATGTCTCTTGTTGTTTTTATTTATATAGTACTGGAAGTCCTAGCCAGAGAAATTAAGCAAGAAAAAGATGTACATGCATCCAAATTTAAAGGAAGAATTCAAATTATCTGTTTGCAGATAACATAATATTCATCAGTTCAGTTCAGTCGCTCAGTTGTGTCCGACTGTTTGTGACCCCATGAATCTCAGCCCACCAGGCCTCCTTGTCCATCACCATCTCCTGGAATTCACTCAGACTCACGTCCATCGAGTCAGTGATGCCATCCAGTCATCTCATCCTCTGTTGTCCCCTTCTCTTCCTGCCCCCAATCCCTCCCAGCATCAGAGTCTTTTCCAATGAGTCAGCTCTTTGCATGAGGTGGCCAAAGTACTGGAGTTTCAGCTTTAGCATCATTCCTTGTTACATGCATAAAATCTCTAAAGATTATACCAAAAAAGCCTATTAAAAGTAACAAACTCAGTAAAGTTGTAGTATACAAATAAACATACAAAACATCAGTTGTATTTTGATGTACTAACTAAAAGAACTCTAAAAAGAAAATTAAAATAATCTCACTTACAACAGGATCATAAATAGAACAGTTAAGAATAAACTTAACCAAGGTGGTAAAAGACATATCTGAAAAGTACAGGACATTCATCAAAGAAATTTTACAACAAATAAATTAAAAGACATTTTGCATTCACCACTGAATATTATTAAAATGCCCATACCACCCATAGAAGTCTGCAGATTCAATACAATCTTGATAAAAATTCCAGTGGTTATTTTTCTCAGAAATAAGAACAATAAACCAAAATTTGTATGGAGAAAGAAAGAATCCTAAATAGCCAAAACGATCTTGAGAAAGAACAAAGCTGGAAGCACCATAATCCCTGATTTCAAAACATATTACAAAGCCACAGTAATCAATATAGAATGATTATGGCATTAAAAAAAGACATACAGATTAATGAAAGAAAATCGGGAACTTATAAACAAATCTTCAGGCTTCCCAGGTGGCGCTCATGGTAAAGAACCCGCCTGCCAATGCGGAAGACATAAGAGACCTGAGTTTGATCCCTGGGTCAAGAAGATCCCCTAGAGCAGGAAATGGCAACCCACTCCAGTATTCTTGTCTGGAGAATATGATGGGCAGAGGAGTCTGGCAGGCTCCACGGGGTCGCAAAGTTGGACATGACTGAAGGGACTTAGCACACACAACTAAAATTTCACCTATATGGTAAAATGAATTTTGACAGTGGTGCCAAGACTACATACATATGGTGAAATAACAATCTCTTCAAAAAAGTGTTGGGTAAAATGGATATCGACTTGCAAAATAATTAATTTGGACCCTTATAACACACACAAAAATAAACTCAAATAAAGTAAGCCTTAAATGTAAGACCTGAAACAGTGAAACTCCATGAAGAAAACACAGGGAAAAAGCTTCCTGAGATTGACTTTGGCAATGATTTCTTGGATATAATGCCAAAAGCATCAGCAACAAAAATTAAAAAATGGGATTACATCAACTAAAAAGCATTTGTACGGCAAAGGATATAATCAACAAAATGAAAAGGCAAGCTAAGAAATTGAAGAAAGTATTTGCAAACCATATATGTGATAAAGGGTTAATATCCAAAATATATAAGGAACTCCTAAAACTCAATAGGAAAAAAAGAAGCTCAATTTAAAAAATGGGCAAAGGATTTGAATAGACCTTTCTCCAAAGAAGACACACAAAAGGCCAATTGTGCATCTGTGCGTGCTTAGTCATGTCTGACTTCACAATCCATGGAATGGGTTCCCATTTCCTATTCTTGGGGATCTTCTCAACCCAGGGATCGAATTGTGTCTTCTGCATCGGTGGGAGGATTCTTTACCAATGGACCACCTTCAAAAAGCCAACAGGTATTTGAAAAGATGCCAAATATCATTAATCATTAGGGAAATGCAAATCAAAAGAAAAGGAGACAGTGGTTTTAGGATGACTATTATCAAAAACCAAAAGATGATGTACATTCCCAAGGATGTGGACAAAAGGGAACATAAAAGTGGGAAGGCAAATTGGTGCAGCCACCATGGGAAACAGTATGGAAGTTCCTCAAAAAAAACAGTACTATCATATGATCCAGAAAATAGTACTATCATATGATCCCTCCTTTAGGTATATATCCAAAAGAATTGAAACCAAGACCTTGAATGGACATCTGAATTTCCATATTCATGATATCATTATTCACAATAGCCAATACAAGGCTGCATCCTAAATGTCTATAGAGGGATGAACGAATAAAGAAAATGGAATGGAATGTTAGCCTTTAAAAGGGAAAAATCCAGTTATTTGTGACAACAATGTTCTACTCTTTGATCATTTCCAGTTTCCTAAACAAATTCCAGTTTTATATTATTATCTAAATGCATTGGTTTGCATAAAAATCCAGACATAAACGTACTATGGATTAACCTAGGTATACAATAATAACTTTAATTGTCCTTGTAATTTGCCTTATGTTATTAAGAATTGTATTGGATGTTTCTGGTCATAGTAGCATACTTATCTGATAATTTTTTAGGGAATTGCAATAACTAGCCCTAGTAACCTTGCAAAACAACTAATTTGGAGGCCACCAACTTAAAAATACAGTTTGCCTGTGTTTCTGCAAGGCATTGCATTGAAATAGCCAACACTAGAATTCATCTACCACGTGTTTTGGCTACATTCACAGTTTCCCAAAAATACCCTGTTTATCCTCATAAGCTTGGCATTTCAATCAAAGTTGGGAATTTTATTGTACACTTCTTCTAACAGATAGTGCATATAAATACTAAATAAAACTAGCCAAATTCTTATCTCTGGTGAATTTCTCTGTTGATACTTATGCTGCTCCTGCCAGAAGTGTCTATTTATCCTTTCTATTTGATTGCTCTTTGTAAGATATCCCTCTAGCTTCTGACAGCTATATTTATTTAAATAGCTTTTGCTGTGGATATTTATCAAAAGATTTCTTGAACATCTGTATCAATCACATGCAATAGTTATGTCTTTATGTGCAAATTTACGTCAAATTAAAATAATAGTCCATTATAATCATCTGCATATGCTTCACTGGTATATTCTCTATAAAGGCAGAATATTTACCAACTAAGCTTAGCCCAGAATCTTACAAGAAGCAAGCATTTAAAACATGAGTGCTTATTTACGTATTCCATTGTCATTTTGGGACTGTATTTTTGACAATTCCAGAAATATGGGTGAAAATGAAGTTAACTACTTAAATTCTACATTCTTCAAGGCTTATAAAAATGCAAGACTGGCAAAATGTCAGGTTGCCAGATTTAAAAACAAAAATAAATCCAGATAAATTTTATTTAAAAAATAAATTTTCACATAAATATGTACCAAATATTTTATGGAACATATTTATATTAAAAATAAAAACATGGTGTTTATCTGAAACTAGATCTCACTTTGCATCCTGAATTTTATCTAACAGCCCTACAAGTGGATATTCTGTAGCCCAGTATGTTTCTTCCTATTTTAAAGAATTTCTTATTATCAACAAAAAGATTTTCTTTAAAACTTTAAGAAAAGTATTATATAACCCAGGTAAACTGCTTTTATTTAGTTTACTAAGCAGCTCTAGAACAGCCTGTCCATAAACTTATAAACTAATACTGTGACCCTATTTGTTTAAAAAGCTATTTTGAAATTAAATTTTTCTTTATCATATTTCTCTTTTAAAAAATGAGGCAAAATTTTAGTTTGGCTTGCTGCTGCTGCTGCTGCTAAGTCCTTTCAGTCGTGTCTGACTCTGTGTAACCCCAGAGACAGCAGCCCACCAGGCTCCCCCGTCCCTGGGATTCTCCAGGCAAGAACACTGGAGTGGGTTTTATTTCCCTTAGTATAGATTTTTTCCCTCTTTATTATCCAGTTTTTTACATAATCGTAATTTAAAGGCACTTTAAAAATATTATTTGATTTTTGTGTCTAATTTAAAATATACCTGTTATTTTTATCAGTAAGTGCTTCTTTTCCTTTGCTTCCCTATTTCCAGGCAAATATAGTAAGTATATGACTTTTTTCTCATTTTAGTTTCACTGAGTTTTTACCTAACCAAAAGGAATAAGAGCTTCTGGTAATAGAAGAGTGTTAATAGAATCACAGAATACTGACAAATCAATACTCACTTTCAGTGTTTTAAATGTTAATATTTTTTTGTAATTAAAAAAGAGGCATTCTAACGTGAGTTTAGGAGAAAATTTTAGGCCCTACTCACCAGAAATAGTCTTTGATTGATCTTACCTTGCTAAAAGGAAGATAACTTCAGAGTTCCTGTTCTTGAATTTTAAATAATGTCCCTTTCCATTTGTCATTAATGTTATATACATATATATATATACATATATATATTTTGGTAGTCAATTTTTTTAGAGAAGTTTTAGGTTCACAGAAAAACTGACTGGAAATACAAAGTTCACATATACTTTAACCTCCTTACCCCTGCAAACACACAGGATTCCATTAGTAACATCTTGGTTATTAGTGTGGTATATTTGTTATAATTGATGAACCAATATTAATGCACTATGATTAACGAAAGTCTGTAATTTATACCAGGTTTCACTCTTTGTGTTGAACATTCTACAAGGTTCTGACAAATACAGAATGACGTGCATCCAGCATTACAATGTCATACAAAATAGTTTCACTGCACTAAAAATCCCCTGTGCTTCACCTATTCATTCTTCTCCCCGTCTCCCTGAACCTCTGGCAACCATGATCTTTCTCGGTCACTGTAGCTTTGCCTTTTCCAAAATGTTATGTAAGTTGGAATCATATAGCATGTATAGTCTTTTCAGATTGGCTTCTTTGACTTGGTAGTATGCATTTAAGGTTCCTCCAGATCTTTTCACGACTAGATAGCTTATTTCTTTTTATTATTGAACAACATTCCAGAGTAAGGATGTACCAACACTTCTTTATTCATTCACCTCTTGAGAGATATTTTGATTGCTTCCCAATTTGGCAGTTATGAATAAAGCTACTTTAAACATTTCTGTGTAGGTTTTTGTGTGGATAAATATAAGCTTTTTATGAATGATTTCTTCTTTCCATCTTTTACCAGAATGTTAAATTCAGTTACAATTACTGTTACATGAAGGTCAAAGTATAATTATCTTCTGTATTAACCTTATTTGCCTCTCAGGACAAAGTCTAATTCAGGTGACATAGAACCTGGATCTGTTGTTTGGCTTTTCTATCAGTCTTGTAATGTGATACAGTAGTTCCACACTGCTGTTTTCATGGCAGAATAAAAAGGGTTGATATCTTTATTTGAGAGGGGAGAGCAGTGGAAGGAATGGTTTGTGAGTAGCATTACTTTAGATGAGTTATGTGTACTCTTAATACCCTTTCTATACCATGCCTAACTAGATCGGTAAATCATACCAAGCTGAAAGCTATATGTCTATGATCAAGTATGTTTCAAATATCTCATTCATAAACAGAGATTTATTCATTGAGGCTGCATTATTTTGTATTCCTTTGTGTTATATAAAGTAGAACATCAAGAAAATTAAGTCAAAATCAGACAACTGTTCAAATACTAGAATATGCAAATGTTAGAATTATCCCTAATAAAGAGCTTCGAATATGAGATAATCTCCATTTTTCATATTAAGATAATTATATACTGCATTTGTGGCTTTTGCAAACATAGCTGTAATTACCCCTGGCATTGTATTGCTTACTGTCTTTTTTCCCCACTTATTAAAGCTATTTATTTACCACAAATGCTTTGTATGCAAACATTAGTCTGCTGTTAACAAAAGTGAAGCCCAAATTTGTAATTAGCTACAGCTGTACATGCTGCTTCCTTTATTCAAAAGACTCCTATCATTGTGAAGCTGGTTAGTTCATTTTATTCTTTGTGGGAACCAATCTTGGATACGTGATAAAGACCTCCTCTCTGTATGCTGAGTTTAAATCCACTATTATCTGTTTTTAGTTGGGATGGGGAACACAGTTTACAGCACTAGCTGAATTGAAGGCAGGAGAAGAAAAAGGTCTTGAGGAAAGTTGTGCCTATTGCACAGCTATGAGTGATTATATCAGTGGATAATTTAAGCACCACTTTAAAGTTATATGTTCAAGTTACATATAATTTAATGCCAATTAACCAAAATCAAGCACATCACTTACATCATAGAATCAATATATGACCTGATGCTTTTCATTGATGGTTAAGCCTATTCAATTTGTAGCCCATGGATAGAATCTTATGTAAAATGGCCTGTGTTCTGTGACCAGGGGAAAGTTATTTAACCTCTCTATTCTTTAGTTTCTTCATTGTAAGATGTAGATAATAACATATACTTCATTGGGACCTAGTTAAGATTAAGTGAATTAATATTCAGCAAACATTTAGAGCATCACCTCACACATAAAAAATGATATTAGTGTTAGCTACTGAATATTATTCAAAGATCTGGTACATTGTGGTGGTGGTTTAGTTATTAAGTCATGTCCGACTCGTGACCCCACGGACCGTAGCCCATGAGGAACTTCTATCCATGGGATTTTCCAGACAAGAATACAGGAGTGAGTTGCCATTTCCTTCTCCAGAAAATTCCCCCACATCCTCCCTCACCCCCAACCCCCAGGGATCAAACCGGGATCTCTTGCATTGCAGGCAGTCTCCTACATTGCAGGCAGATTCTTACTGACCTAGCCACCAGGGAAAGAGGTAAAAATTTACCCTACCAATTGTTGATTTAATTGATTAAAGTCTAAAGAAATAAAGTTATCTCTCTGAAGTTCACTAAACTAATGGGTTATAAAACAGAAAGGTCAGGCAACACAGCAAAGTATTTCCTCAGAATCTTTTTTTATATGTGGCTGAAACCCCTAGTAAGGGAAAATTTCCTACTGTTATTTGTTATGATTTTAGTATTTGGAGTACAATGTAAAAAGTAAGAGTATATTTGACTATTCAATGGCCTACTTCCAAAACAAAGTTGTTTACAGATTAACTGACACTGTAACCTTTGTAATTACCACTCTAGATAGGCCCAAAAGACAAAATTACTAAACCTGTTGAAGTTGGTTATTCACCAACAATGATTCTAATTTTCCTGAGATGACTCTGATATTTGACAAATGAAATATCAAAGAAAGGAGTCTAATAGAAATAAAATGGAAAAACGGCATTTTTAAGAAAACTTCATTCCAGAAGATTTACATATAAAGATCAATAGTTAGAATTTCAATTTATCAATGAAGTGTGTTCAGATAAAAAGATGTGTTTCAGTAAGTAATGCTTTCATTAAAAATAGGATTTTCTTAATCTAAATCTAAAACTCACAAATATATAAATCTCAAAAAAAAAAAAATATCCTGTGACTTTCAGGCAGAATCTGGAAGATAATACATCAATCAAGGCAAATAATATGAAGATGCTATTTCCTTGTTTTCTTTGAGATGGATTCCTAATCCAAAATAAATGCTAAGACTGAAAGAAAAATCTCTAAAAAGATGTCAATCTTATTAACAAGTTTTAAAACTAAACCCAGTATTAATCAGTTAAAAATATTGGTAGAAAATAGGGAAGTCAATTACTTAAAAACTGAGTAACTTAGAATACATCATATTTTGCCTTTGTTAGTTTCAAAGCTGTGTGTTTGTAGATGTATGTTTAGAAGAGTAATGGTAAGGAGGAGTGAAAAATATGGATAACATTAGAGGCAAAGTGGGTCTTTGATTCCAGGCTAGAACAATTAATCATTTCCCACAGTACACAGTCCCATACAACATTGAAACTTATAGGGTTCTTTACTTTGCTGTATAAAAAATGTGCTTACAAAGCACCAACTCCAAGCAGCAATCATGAATTATTAATACTAGTGAAATACAAATATAAGTTGTATCAGGCATCTATAATTTGGATTTGGGGCAGGTAGCAAAGTTTTATTTATTTATTTATTGGTGCATTGGGTCTTATTTGCATATGTGGCCTTCTTTCTAGCTGTGGTTTTTGGGTTCAGTAGCTGCCCTCAGCGTATAGGATCTCAGTTCCCTGAGTGCCCCAGTCAGGGACTGAACCCACGTCCCCTGCATTGGAAGGTGGATTCTTAACTGCTGGACCACCAGGGAAGTCTCCTGGAAGGTAGCAAAGTCTTAACATGTACTCAGAAGAGATTTGTTTTGAAAGCTTCATTGCTTTCTGTATTCTTCTTTTAAAATTCTGAATTCAGCTCAACAGTTGCCAGTTTGATTTCACTTTGTCTCCACATGAAACCAAGGCCACTACCAATCCTGAAAGCATTAACAAGGGAGATATAGCTGCTCTTGTAAATTAATTCTCTCAGTCTCAAGTTTCCTGAGAAATTCTTGAGATCTTTGATGTTCACATCTTAACTAAGCTTCATGGTTTTCAGTTGGAACTGATAAGTATAGTACTCAAGGCTCTAAAGGAAAAAAATAAGTCCAGGGCCTTGGTAAACCCACAGGGTAACCCCAGGGCCTTGGCTAACCCTTTTTCTTTCCCCAAAGCTATTGTTGCCTGTCCACTGATGGGAGAATTGACAGATAATTGTGGGAAAATTGGCAGAGTTTCCTTGGGTCACCGTCTTCCTGCTGATTGTGAATTGTTTCCCCGATTATAACTCTTCCCTGATGTACCTTGGTTATCACTTTGAACCTCCTGCTTGAATCATGCCTAAGCTTGCTATGTTCTCTAGATTCTTGACATGGGGCAACCTGCTGCTTTAGCTCTATTAAACCTGCAGTATTGTGACTTCGCTACTGCATTAATTTTTCATCACATTCTTCAGTGCTGAATTTAAGTTTTTTTTTCCCAATATTTATCTTAATACTTTTGTTTTCCTTTATTTAGTTACATATATAATTATTCACCATCTATTTCTATTTATCAAGTTAAAAAAAATTAAAGTGGCCTTGTTTTTGCCATAAAACTGTTCTATTTTACCACAATGAAACTGCTATCATTTCATGACAGTCACAAATAATGAAAACTCATGAGGAAATATTTTAAAACTCTAGTGTGATGGCTATACTCATACTTGAAATCTTATCCCTGTTATGAATAACAGACTGTGACTCAGAGCTTTACTGAAATGCCTATTTTCTACCAAAGAAAATAAAAATCAGTCTTCTTTTGAAAAGCTTGTTTAAAAAAAAAAAGAAAATTGAACGGAATATTTTTTTCAAATGGATTGTAAGTAGAACTTGTTGTATGACAGTTTCTCTAAAATATCCTATGCATGAGGTCTGCCTACCAGGAAGGGTCTACCAAATAACGATGAAAACGAAAACAAAGAGGCACTGAAGCACAAAAGCTGAAGAATCAGAATCAGGGTAAGCTGCAACCATAAGAGGATAAAGCTAAGAAATCTTATGTATCAAAAACATGAAATCACAAGTTATACAGGTAGAAGCTCAGGTAGAACGCTTCAGGTGTCCTAAACATGGCAAGCCCCTGAGCAAACAAACGCAAAATAGAATAACAGGCGCCAATTTTCCACTTTTGATATATTGAAGGGAAAGATGACTTACAGTTGCCAAAAATAACTCTTGTGCCCCAAATACAATTCCTGCCACAGAGCCTGAAAATCCAACCACTGCTGTTAAAGATGTGTAGAAGATGTTCATATCTCTGATGCTATTCATATTCCCACAATTTGACCCTTCTTATAGTCAACTTCTCTGTCAATTCTAGCCCCTGTATTTCAACCCAGCCCTTCAGTTTTTGAAACTCTTATCTTTTTGCATTTACTTGACTAAATGCAAATTCGAGGGAAATTATCATTAATTTTGAGTTTCCCACCCCCCCACACCTCAAGAAAAGACCTTCAATATCTCAATAGAATCTACCTGTTGTATGGTTGCATTATATTTTTAACTCCTCACAACAGCTATTTTAATCCTTGTTGGTCTCCATCACCATTTACTCTAAATCTCAACATACAAATTCACCTGATTCTTTACAGAAACAAAAAGAATTATTACATGGGAAATTCTTCAGCCTCTTAATTCCTCACCTACAGAAAACAAATTGGATCCTGCTCTTATACTTATGCCCTTAGAGAGCCTCCTTCCCCTAATCTTCATATACATGTCATTTATCACTTATCTCTGCTGTATTTCCTATCCTTCCTCTCTCTCTTCAGCGGTTCTTAAACTTGGTTGCAGATCTTAATCAAGTTCTTAAACTTGATTCCAGATCAGAATCACTGGAGAGCTTGAAAAATATTTATAGCTGGGTTTCAGTTCCAAAAATGCTTGTTTAATTTGTGCAGTGTTTGGCCTGGACATTAAGATATTTAAAAGCTCCTTGGGTGAATTTGATCACAGCCAAGATAGAACGTCACTGTTCTACTGGTTTATTTTCCAAAAATGCAAGAGTGTTCAAAATTATTTCTATATTAAAAACAAAAGGGATGGTACAGGGAGGGAGGTGGGAGGGGGGTTCAGGATGGGGAACACGTGTACGCCTGTGGCAGATTCATGTTGATGTGTGGCAGAACCAATACAATATTGTAAAGTGAAAAAAAAAAAAAACACTACAGTGTCCAAATCTGTGACAATTTAAGCATCAAGTTAAATAATGACAGTGACGTTTATATCAAATGAATAAAATAGCAATTCAAGAGTTTACTTTAATGTAAAGAAAGAAAATAATGGAAGGCAGAGTTAGCTCTTCCTTACAATAGAATGATAGTTAACAAATGGAGAAAGAAGGCTGGAATTGGAAAAATCACCATTTGGCCACCAGTGCAATAATGATAATTGAAAAAATATATTCCAATACATACTCAAAATAGTGGGTGAAAGTTGGATAAGAAACAGAATTTTGTATAATTTCAAAGTGCCTCTCCATAAAATATTTACTAATGAAATATGAGATTAAATTGGATAAAATGTGATTTCACAGTTACAAAATCAAATGTGAAAGTTAAAATCTCCAGTAATGAGATCGATATCACATATCACTCAGTAGAAGACAATGAGAAAAAAACCAGCATCACTTCTGTGATATTCCAGCTGAAAAACATTGCCTGGGTCTAGTCATGAAGAAACAGATTGACCAACTTAAAGGACATCTTACAAAATGACTGCACTGCAATCTTTAGAAATATCAAAGTAATAAAAGCCAATGTGAGACTGAGGAACTCTTTCAAAGTGAAAAATTTTAGTATTACTAGACAGCTGTGTACAACACAGGATCCTGGACTGGATCTTTTTGCTTAAAGACTAAATGGTATAATTACTGAAACTTGAATGAGGCCTTTACATGAAAAAGGAGTTCTTAGAAACATTCTTGCAACATTTTAAGTTCAAAAATGTTTCAAACTAAAAAGTAAGCAAAACAAAAACATTGACCTTATAGCTTTCAGAAGTGTCTCTAACACTCTAAGTTGTTTCTGGGTTATATGCTTGCTTGTATTTACTTTTAAAGAGCTACTCTTCTAAATATTTCTTTGTCTTCTTTCTGTACAGTCCTGCTTCTTGAAAGGAAAGAATAAATTTGTTTTCTTCACTCATTTGTTTTCTTTCATTCCTCAGGCTTAGGTGTTTGAATTCTGCTTCTAATATTCTACTCAGACTACTCCTACCAGTTTCTTTGGTGACCCTTTTGTGAAATTCAATAAAAACAATTGTTTTCAGACTTCTAAATGCTGTAGTACAACTTTTCCCAGCTTTCCTCTCCCTACTGCCTACCCTTCTCACTACTTCATGTATTCATTTATTTGTCAAATATCCAATTAACTTATTTTGAGCATCAGATACTTCCTAGCAGCTGTAGTTTACCAATTTACCAGTGGGAACATGCTCTGTCTTGTTTACCAGTGGAAACAAGGTAAACAAAATCCCCTTCTCCAGGGGGTCTTTCTAAGCCAAGGATTGAACCCATGTCTCCTGCTTGGCAGGTGAATTCTTCACCACTGAGTTACCTGGGAAGCCCAAAGAGAAGCATGGTAAAAACAAGATCCCCTGGAGAAGAAAATGACCACCCACTCTGGTACTCTTGCCTGGAGAATTCCATGAACAGAGGAACCTGGCAGGATACAGCCCAAAGGGTCGCAAAGAGTTAGACATGACTGAGCAGCTAACACACACAAATAAGATGACATATGGAGTTTGGATTTTATGCTGCTTACAATAGAAAGATACAGTTCTGATCAAATCCAGTGGGGCTTTTTTACCTAAATTTTAAGGTGAAACTGGCACTTCCTTCCCTCCATGTCTCTTTAGAAGATGTGTCTAACCCTATGGTCCCCTCCCCTACAATTTATGCTCTCTCTAATCTTTGAGATTGATCTTGTTTTCTCCAGGGGATCTTCTCCCCTGGAGAAGGAAATGGCAACCCACTCCAGTATTCTTGCCTGGAAAATCCCACGGATGGAGGAGCCCGGCAGGCTACAGTCCGTGGGGTCAAAAAGAGTCGGACACAACTGAGTGACATCACTTTCACTTTCCTAATCTTTGATACCTTCTAAGCATTGCATCACAGACCCTCTGCTCCTCCTGTATTGCATGTACTCCATTGATCATATATACCTATGGTTTCATCTAAAACTTGTATGAACTGGTGACTCTCCGTGATCTATTCTCAGCTCCAAACTCAGTCTCACAGCCACTCTACATCTACAGAGACTCAGCTCATCATCTTCTCCTTCAGACCAGCACCCCTTCCTACATTCCCTGCTTTAGTGAATGATAAATCACACCATTCCAGTCAGAACCTTTGTAGATAGCTATGGTTACTCTAAATATTTAATTAATGACTATATTGTGTCAGATTTTCTCATTAAAATCTCTTTTATTCATCTCTTTCCTGTCACCACACTATAACACCATTAGTTCAAGCATTCTTTGCATAATCTCTCAACTGAAAATACCAGTGATTTTCCTATTTCTACTTTTGGCTCTGCCCCATACAGCCCATTTTGCTTAAAGATGCCAGAATAAACTTTCAAACTCATTTGATCAAAAGTGACTCATGTTCAGACATATTTGACTATGTGGGAGTTCCACCAATGTGTCTCCTTTGGCAAGATGGTTAATAATAGTAATAAAAATTGTTATGATGATTTATTGAGTGATTGATATAGGACCCTTTTGGGTATAAGAACTATACACGTATTAACCCATTTCTCATATTGACTATGAGGTAGGTTCTATTACTACTTCCACTTTACAGATATGATAACTGATGCACAGACAGCTTGAGTAACTTGCCCCAAGGTACAGCGAGTGGCGATATGTGTGTGTGTATGTGTACTTAGTAGCGTCTGACTCTTTGTGAGCCATGGACTGAGGCAAGAATACTCGAGTGGTTTACCACTTTCTTCTCAGGGGATCGTCCCAACCTAGGGATCGAACCTGCATCTTTTGCACCTCCTGTACTGACAGCCTGATTCTTTACGATCAGCACCACCTGGGAAGCACCCCAGCAAGTGGCAGACCTAGGATTTAAACTTAATCTGACTCTAGAGCCAGTTCAGTTCAGTTCAGTTCAGTTGCTCAGTGGTGTCCGACTCATGCCAGGCCTTCCTCTCCATCACCAACTCCCGGAGTTCACCCAAACCTACGCCCATTGAGTCAATGATGCCATCCAGCCATCTCATCCTCTGTCGTCCCTTTCTCCTCCTGCCCCCAATCCCTCCCAGCATCAGAGTCTTTGCCAATGAGTCAACTCTTCGAATGAGGTGGCCAAAGTACTGGAGTTTCAGCTTTAGCATCATTCCTTCTAAAGAACACCCAGGACTGATCTCCTTTAGAATGGACTGGTTGGATCTCCTTGCAGTCCATGGGACTCTCAAGAGTCTTCTCCCAAGTCAGTGCTGACTCAATTCAAACTTATTACTACAATATACAAGTCTCTGCATGGCTTGTCCTTTGAAAACTTCTCAGCTCTCTTTTCTCAAACATCTTTCTCATACAATACTCTCAGGTTATGTTAAATATATTGCAGGTCCCTTGCCAGTATCACACTCTCATCTTCCATGACATGTACATGAGGTACGTTTGACTGTGATACCTCTCTTGCCTTTGTCACCCACTTAGAACTTATCTATCCTATAAGACTGTCAAAATTCATTTTGTCTACCTCTAGGAAATCTCTTGTTGATGTTGGTGTCCATTAGTGCCTCATCAGTCTGTGCCTCCCTCTATTATAGCAACCTCTCTATACCACCATATATTTACATGTTTCTTTTTATATTCCCCTTAACACTGAGAATTCCTTAACAGGAGGAAATCTTTCAGTTCTATATCCTAGTGTAGTGTGTAACAATGGATGCTTTATACATCACTTAAAAATAATCAATTAATGAAATAAATGCCACCAACATTTTAAAATTAATGAATACCACCATCATTTATTGCTACCTCATTACAATTATCTTGCAGAGAAAGTGATCCTTAAAAATGAGGTCCACAATAGAGGAATATTGAAAAAGAGAAAGGTAAAAAGTCACTGAGCATAGGGAATCTCGTTGTTGATGCAAAGGCAGTTCTTAGATATCTAGAGGCTACCATTAGGACACTGGATATAAGAGGAGGGGAACGAATTTTAGAATGTTAGGAAGAAGAAAAAGAATACATTAAAAATGGGCTGCTAAGAAATGATGCAAATGCAAATTTAACAGTTTCATTTGGTAGGATTAAATGGACTCAGCTTTCTAAGAACTTAATAACCATCATTTGTTGTTGCAATAATAATTTCTTTCTTGAGAAATGAAACCAATTAGTTACAGTCCTCTCACCACACCAAACTCTTTTCTTTGTTCTGCCAGCCTATAGATATTTAGTTACAAATAGAAAAAAAAAAATCTGCTAATCATTTTGCCAAGTTAGAATCTTGGAATTAAATGTGAGATTTTTGCATTCACACATATTGACTAGGGAGACCTCTATGCAGTGGACAAGTTGTTCTCTTTGGAGTGAGGCATTTAAAGAAGAGTAGCGGTGCTGGTAAAGAGGGCTCAAGAGTCTGGAAATCCAGCCAAAATAAAGTTTTAACATTTAGAGAAGATTGGTACTTGGAAAGCTATTCACCAGTGCAAGCATTCTAGCCTGGAAAGGTAAAAAATAAAATGCTGTTTACAAGTTTTCTCTGGTTTGTTATATAAAATGTGTTGTGCATGTGATATCTAAATTTAAAGTAACATGATTTAAACTGCACTATGTGATGAAGAGTCCTCTGAGGTCGCTAAAGCTTTGATTTTCCAGTTAGCTTATTTTATAGCTAGTGCTTTGGAAACCATCAAGTCCATAACGAGATAGATCAATCAGATTGTTTTTATTGGTCTACTGCGTACCATACACTATACACAGCAGTATTCATTGAATCAGACTGCTTGGGAACAGCAGCTTTAACCTTGAGGCTTGAGCAGAGAAAATAAAAGCTTCAAAATTAAATCTCCATGAATTATATATATTCTTATATAAAATTGAATTTTTAAACAGTGTCAATTGAAATCCATTGGTAATGAACCAAGTACAGTTATTTCAAGGAAGAATCATGGTCAAAACATCCCATGTTCACTGATTTAAAGTAGCTTACTAAACTTGGTATTCAAATATCAGACCTTGCAGTGGTTCATAGAAACATATTTTTTTAATGGCTTCCATAATACACTATTTAAAGGTAAAGCAAAAAGAAATACATGACCTTCAGAAGTTGCTTCAAATGCCTATGATGATTTTATTGTTTTATGTTTGTTTATGTGCCTTTCAAAAAAATCTAAGGTATATTAAAACATATAATGCAAGCCAATCATATGGTAAATGGCGTACTTATGCTATTCCATAAATGTTCATTATTTTCTCCAGATTTTTTGAGGAGGTTCAAAGATTGATATAAAAATCTATAAATTTCCTGAACTATTGATTTTCTCAGTGCAAATCCTTAACTTTTTCAGTGATAAAATTCCTTTACAACTCAAATGGCAATCAAGGGGAACATGGAGAAAGCGTTGCAAAGATCCCTAATCACAAATAGTGCATCCTCAAGGACAAGGTCAGGAATTCACATTACAAAGTCCACAGAGTATATATAACCAAGACTCCCTTAAAGCTTACCTCTTAGCCTCTATCAGGAAGAATTTCACTAAGAAATACTCTCATAATATTTCAAGGTCTCAAAATTAAAACATTACCCCTAAATATTTGATTAGACTGAAAAGGGTTTAAAAAATTATATTCAACTTTCAGAAAAGATATAATTTTTCTGCTTCTTCTTGACTTTTTTCCTTCTCTGCCAGCAGATTTTAAATTCTACAAGTGCAGAGCCAAGTCTATTAAATCCACTATTATATATCCATCACCTAGTAGGTACTCATCCAATATTTATGGAATACTAAATGCATGAAGAGATAGATAAGTGTTGCTGCTGTTGAAATTTTTAAAAATCTTATCTTCTTGAATTTTCTGAAACAACTCATGGTTATTCTCTTTTTCCTATAGCAATCTCTTTAGAATAGTCCTTTATAACTTGGCAGCAAGTTGTCTTTCTAGTATTATCCTTTGCGACATTTTAAAAATACTTCTTGGCATTTGCTGAAAATATTCAATACTTTTCTTACATTAAATGTCTTTCTTATAGTAAGGCACAGTAAAGCCAGCACTAAACAAATACTTGAGAAAATTTCATGCACGCTACTTATGATGCAGAATAAGGTATCAAATCATTTCTCTCAGTCTTTACTGGTATACTGTGATCTTGTTGGACCAAAAGTAGGGTCTTCAATTAATCTATGACTTACTCCAAGATTAACTCAGTATTTTCTACATGATAGGTATTCAAAAATATTTGGGGATTAAAAGAGGAATGAAAGCTAATTCCACTAGATATTAATGTAAAATAATCAGAGAAATGAATAATTTCTCTAATAAAAATCAATGGTTTCATTCAATAGAACAGAGCTATTGACCTTGAGGTACTGAGACATCAGTCTTGAAGAAAGACCAATAGCTAGAGGCAGAACATACGGCTGAAGTCAGAGAGTGACAGTGTCTAAGGGCCACTGTCTAAGCAGAAGGCATCTCTTTGGCATTTTTCTTCAAAATTCTCTGAGCCTTTGGCAGTATGGCAATGAGACTGCGAGATATATTAATAGAGCTGTAGCACTTAAGGAAGTAAATGTGACAGCTGCAATTTAAACCTGCCCTGGGGGCAAAACTTAGGGATAAAGGAGAAGCATGCTTAACAAGGCTTTATATTTTAGAAAAAGTTCCCCAAAGTGCACAAAATGCACCATTGGATAAAACTAAGTTTTCTAAAAGACACTTTCCCATGGAAACTGACACAGATGGAAGAAAACGGTCCACAGGTTTGCTGTGAATCAGACATCATTCCTTTCTGCCTGCTTTGTCCTCATATACGAGGTTATATATTGAATATTTTGCAACAGACAGTGCAACTCAGAGAGGGCTGCAGCTTGTCAGAGCAAGGGACCCTAATGCGGATGCTGTCTTCAGTTGTATTCATAACGTTATGGAAAGGTGCTGCAAGGGAATGGTCAACTTATGTTCCAAGTGACTCCTGAGTTTAATCCTGAGTTTAATGTTCAATAAACATGTATACTGGTCATCTACCATGTAGCATACACTGAGGCAGCTTTGTATAACAGCAATGTGGGTGTAAGTAGCTGTGCAGATTCAAATTTTGGCTTCTATCCCTGCCTCGATGCATTCATTAAATAAGCTCTGCAACTAATAATAATAATATGAGTTGAGAGGTTAGTAACTGCCAGACACTGGGCTAAGGGTTATATCATTTAATCCTTATAACTAATGAAATAGATACTGCGATTATGATTTCCCTTATAATAAAGGGTTATTTATTTTTTTCACTCCAGCTATAAAACACATAGATTCCCACTTGTACAAATGAAGAAACTACAGCCTAAAGAGGTGAACTAACTATTCCAGTGTGACTCAATATACATGACAAACCTGGGATGTAAATCCGGGCAGTCTGAATCTACACATAAGATATTAATTGATACTTTATGTTGTCTCCTAATTAATTTACAACTTCAGGTTCTTATCTTTCATCTAAAAAATGAGGATAGAAAAACAGATTCCTTGCTATCATGAGAATTAAAAAGGATGCTCTAGTTTTAATGACAGAAATAAGGTACAGAAATCATCTAACATAGAAGGCAGTCACTAACCTATCTCCATTATAATCCAGTATTATTTTGTTTTGCATTGATTTCTCCCATCCTTGAACTTTCACATATTTGATAGTTTAAACTACAAAATTTAAAATCCACCCATATCCTGTCTTGTCCTACTGGCTGTTTCCTATGCACTATAGCCTTCTATTCCTACATGGTTAATTAACACATTTATGAATGAAAACAGTTATTCATGTAGTACATATCTCACTTAATTTAGCAAATCTCAGCTGAACTTACCTTCAGTTCACTCCTTTGTGGTCTTCTGATTGGTTGGTGAGATCTCTCTGAGTTCTTCTCAGTTTGCTGAATCATCTTCCACTAGCAACAAGCTGTCATACTCAATCTTTCCGTTTCAATGGCTGCCTTTAGGTCCAAAGTTGTGGACCAGGAAGGAAGAGCAAGCCCACTGGTGAACATGATTCCTGGCCTCAGTGGGTCTCTCCTCTGCATAGCTTTTGAGCCAGAGTTCATTCCCCCTCACCACTCTTTAGAGATAAGTCCAGAACAGCAACCTCCAGCACCCAGGGCCCAAGCGTCTCCATCTCAAGATTCCCCTGCCAGCCTTGGTAAATCTCGTGAAATCCTGTGAGATTAGGCTTCCTCTGGGAAGAGAGGTTGCAGCTGCAACACCTCAGGAAGGTCCCTGAGCTGCCCTGGCCCTCATGGCATCCCAGCCCATCCTCTTCCTCTATCAGGATCCACACATCCTACCTACAGATACCTAAAGTCACAAAGCACCCCCTTGCAGGCTCTGCCTGTACCTTGTTAGCTTCCCTAGAAAACCCCGCACTCCTCCAACCAGACCAGGCCTCTGCCAGGCCAACAGGTATTCTCCATGGTGTTCGAAACAAAACAAAGCCAGTTTTGGTAATAAAGGTACAGTTGATTTCTATTTGCCTTACTTCTCTGTCAATTGATTATAAACTCTAGATGATTGAAAAGGGAGGCTAAGTGTTAATTCTCTAACCATTTCCCAAAAAATTGACATCTAACTGAATTATTTTCGTTTCCACACTTGTGACTTAAAATATCAACTTTACATTTCAACTTTAATAACTGCCATATAATAAATATAATCAAATCTTTTGGTTATTTCAGAAATCAGGTTTATTTTTCACTGGACTAAGAAATAACGTAGGAAAAGTCATCTACCACTTTTCCTGATATATACTTGGTGTTTCATGAATATAATTTACTCTTTTTCATTCCAAGCATACAACATACACGGTGGCTCAGCAGTAAAAAATCTGCCTGCCAAAGCAGGAGATGCTAGAGAGGTGGGTTCCATTTCTGGTTTGGAAATACTCCTGGAGTAAGAAATGGCAACCCACTCCAGTACACTTGCCTGGAGAATCCCATGGACAGAGGAGCCTGGAGGGCTACAGCCCATAGTGTTGCAAAGAGTCGGACACGACTGAATGACTAAGCACACACCCATAAAACACACAGGTTTCAGTACAGAAAAAAGTTCTGTTTAAAATAGCTGGCTAATCGAATTTACTTGAACATCATATCTTTGTTTTGTCCTCACAATGTCTATCTAACATGGAAATCTCTTCTAAACTATTGGCAAGCTTTGTAACCAGGAAATTTTTTTTGTATGATTCATGGTTAATTGCAAGGTGCAGTTCCAAGCAATCTGTATTAATTAGATTAACATCAAGATCCTCCGAGAAGCTACCGGTTTTTCTTTGAACCTCAGATACACACTTTAGTCTTTTTCAAGTTCTTTACTCAAGTTTCTTTCAGTTTGAATTTCTGTAATTCCGAGAGTAGATAGCTTAGAACTATAATTCTTGGACTTTCTTCAGATAGGCTTCATGATTCTAATTCAGTTCAGTTCAGTTGCTAATTAGTTCCCATTAATTAGATAGTGGAACAAAATCTTTGGAAGGCAAAAATAAATTGGGAGTTAATTTCCTCCAACTTTTTCTATTGCTGCTACTAAAATGGTTTGTGGACACATTCATTTCTTCATAGTGTTCCAATCTTCAGTTTCATGGGTAAGAAAAGCATTTAGTCATGGTCATGGCAGGATTTGGCCTCCTACAAAACAGTCAGTGGCTATGTGGGTATCAAAAGGAGGCTATAGCACTGGTGGTGGTAGTTTTCTAATACCTGGATTGTAGCTGTAGTGAGGCGTTCTTGAACTAATCTGTCCCAATACTAGTTCTACTTTCCTCTGATAGATGTAGCACAAATTTCTGAGTATTCTTGAAGGACCAATCTAGAGCCTCCTTCTACTCCTCCATTTATTTTATAATCATTCTTTATATCAAAAGACTTTCTGTTTAAAATTGTAGCAATGCTTTCTGATTTCTGAAGTAATTCCTGACAGCTACAGAGCTTCTCAAGTTTAATTCTTGAGCCTGTACTTATTTTGCAGAACTAAAGACCTACTTTCTGAAGTATGTGTGTGCTAAGTTGCTTCAATCATGTCTAATTCTTTGCAACCCTGTGGACCATAGTCAGCCAGGCTCCTCTGTCCAAGGGATTCTCCAGGCAATAATTCTACAATGGGTTTTCATGCCCTCCTCCAGGAATTCTTCCCAACCCAGTTATCGAACCAATGTCTCTTATGTCTTCTGCATTGGCAGGTGGGTTTTTCCACTAGTGTCACTAGGGATGCCCATATATTCTAAATACCTTAATTATATACATATATTATATATATATATATATATATATAATATATATATATACACTAGCATCATTCTCAAAGGCTTGAAAGAAATGTATTTCATTCAGTACTTTGAATTTGCAAGTGAACTGTCATGGATGGGTCATTATAACAAGAAATTGACTTACATTTTTCTATTTCTATCATCACAATTGTCATAGAATTTGAAATCAGATACTATTGATAGATACAGTAGTTGTGCATAGTTTAACAACATTAAATATAAATTAGCAGCTATGAATAGATTTCATATAACCATATATACTATTTTTTTTCTTATATATACTATTTTAAATGTCTTTTTAACAATTATTAATAAATGTATGTTCTACCAATGTTTTTTAAGGTTTAAAGGAACCTGAGGACTCATTAAATTTTCACCAATAAAAAACTTCATTAAAAGAGGACTTGTGGAAAGCTTCATTAGCTTTGGAAAGGATCAAAACCTAACCTTTACAAAAGAAAGAGATATTCCTTTTTTTTTTTTTTCCTAGCAGCTACATTTTCTGGGACAATTCCAGATATACTGACAGTACCAGATGTCAGTAGCTAGGAAAGCAAGCCAAAATAATGAAATTTTTAAAAGTCAAAGCAGAAAGCAAAACAAGGCAATAGATAATTAAAAGAATATTGGGGGTGCATAAAATTAATCAAAGCATGAAACAAGTCTTTCTAGTTATGAAATTCAAGTTAAATTTTATAATTTAACTAACTATGAACTATATCAAATCAGTTGTATGAATGCAGAATAGGTTGAAACCCATCAAATTTTATAGTATATGCAACCCAAGAGTTCATAAAAGGAAAAGGCAAACACAATGTAAAACAGGTCTATTTCTGATTTGCAGCATGAGAAAGATTTATTCATCAAGCTTTTTACAATTACTAATAAATTTGTGGGGTTTTTTTTGTGGAATAGCTAGAATGTGTTCAGTTTGTTATATATTGATTGGTTACTTTTTATATTTTGTTACAATAATACTTTATGAAATAGTTTTCCAACAATTCTTGTGGTGGGGTAAATTGCAAGCTGCCACAGAGAGTAGATCTTATAACACAAATTTCAAGATTCTGAATATACCGAAACTATATTTAGGTTTATTTTAGAAACAAGATTGCAGGGTCTAGCAGGGTGAAATAGGGTTCTAATGGACAAAAGTCTGAACCTAAGGTAGCCAATCACCTTGTCACTCTTACAAGACTTTTCCACTTAATAGCTTTTAGTGCCGAAGATTGTATTTAGTTTCCAAGTACGGGCTTCAGTAAAGACATAGCGTTGATAGGGAGACTTATAGGAGAAGAAAAAGACAAGATAATGGATGATTTATACTGCAAACTTGTACCATTGATTTGGCTGAGTTTTATTCAAAATATAGCCTCAACTTCTGCACGAAAATTCAGGTCTATGTAACTTAGTTCCTTAAATATATGTAAAAGTTGTCATATAACTGGAATTGAACTTTACCACTTCAAATACTGACATTAAAATAAGAAGAAACAGTGAAAGATATATGCTTATTAAAAGGGAATAATCCCATGGACAGAGGAGCCTGGAGGGCTACAGTCCAAGTGTCGCAAGAGTCAGACACAACTTAGCGACTAAACCACCACCACCTAGGTCACATCCTGAGGTTTTATAATATAATCCTAGATTTATCATGTGACACATATATACTGAATAAATGGCATTTGAATAAGAGCCCAGCATAGGAAAAGCATGCCACAGAAGGGCATGCCAGCATTTTGTATTCATCCCACCATAAAATGCCTTTCTACCTTTTTGCAAAGAACATACTTCTGATATGTATTTATTATATTTTCAATCAAATTAAAGGTGTTTCCTTTAATCGGGTCATTCCATAAATGAACCAATCATGCATACTAAGTTGTATATTTCCCAACCACTGAAAAGGAAAAAAAAAAGTTGATTATCATGTCTAAATCACAGCAGGGATGTCCTATTATAGAATAAAAATGTTAGGGACAAACATGTTAGACTACCTGAAAAGAGTTAGCAAGGCCAAGACATGCCATAATCTATATAATTTGAATGAGGTTTGCAATCAGACTTGAAGCACAATTTGTATTTCTCTACAAATTGTATTTGTTTTGAAATCACTAAATCAAATCTACACATGTGTCTTGATTAGTCAATCAAAAGAAACAGTAAAAACTAAGTTTTATGGTTTTGATAGGAAATGATGTTATGGAAATAAATTGGTGAATATTTGCCTGACAATCTCCTTGTTGCCCTACTCAAAGATTACTTTTCTCCTCTAGGAAGGATGACAAGAATTAAGTAGTAATTATCTTTTACATAATTAATGTACTTTGCTAAAATATGACTGTATCCTTGAGCCATCTTTGCTCTAGCCATGGTTAATAAGCTCATATGAACTCAGTTAATTTTAACTGTAATTTGGTGTTATTTAGGATATCCTTATTCACCATATCACCTCTTCTCTACAGTTAACAACAGTCTATGCAACATGGACTAGCCTAGTTTTAGTTCAGGATAGTTAACAGGTAAAAACAATCTATAGAACTCTATGATATTAAGACAGCTATCATTTTACAAATGCAAATCAAGGTTTGCAACGTCTTTTCACAATTGGTTTTCCTGACTTTATATATTTATATATTACTTTAGGGACTTCCCTGATAGTCCAGTAGCTAAGACTCCACTCTCCCAGTGCAAGGGACCCAGGTTTGATCCCTTGTCAGGGATCCCATAGGATGCAACTAAGAGTTCTCATGTCTCAGCAAAGATCGAAGATCCCTGCATGCCACAACTAACACACGGTGCAGTCAAATAAAAATATTTTAAAAATACGTATAATACTTTGGGCTTCCCAGGTGGTGATAGTGGTAAAGAACTCACCTGCCAATACAGGAGACATAAGAAATGCAGAATTCCATCCCTGGGCCAGGAAGATCCCCTGGAGAAGGGCATGACAACCCACTCCAGTATTCTTGCCTGGAGAATCCCATGGACAGAGAAGCCTGGTGGGCTACAGTGTTGAAGAGAGTCGGACACAACTGAAGAGACAGTGTGTGTGTGCACGCACACACACACACACACACACAACTTTATGGTTTTTCTCGCTTTTTAACTCATTTAACACTTGAACTTTCTAGTCTGAAAGTTCACTTAAAGTGTTCACTTTATTCACTTAAAGTTGCATTGAATTCCTACTCTTTTCAACACCAGGAAGCCCAGAAACCTTGATGCCCCCTTCCCTGAGGTAAGCATTCCATCAGATTTTGTGATAATCACTTTCTTGATTTTCTTGAGTTCTACAATCCATATGTGTATGTGTTAGTCGCTCAGTCATGTTCCACTCGTTACAACCCCATGAACTGTAGCCTGTCAGGCTCCTCCGTCCATGGAATTCTCTAGGCAAGAATACTGGAGTGGGTTGCCATTTCCTTCTCCAGGAGATCTTCCCGACCCAGGGATGAAACCCAGGTCTCCCACATTGCAGGCAGATACTTTATGATCTAAGCCAAAAGGGAAGCCCGTATATGTATGGCTAATGATTATAGTTCAATTTTATCAGATTTTAAGAGGGGAATCATAAAGTATCTGTCTTTTGTGACTTGAATATTTTATTATTTTGCTCAAAATTAGGGTTTAGAGATTTATTCATGCTGAAAGGTATACTTACGATCTGTTCTTTTCAGTTGTTATCTATGCATTTTAACATATCACAGTTTCTTTATCCATTTTGTTTATAGAATTTCAGTTTTTCCAGATTTTTCCATATAAAAATAGTGATAGGAGCATTCTTGTATTAACATATACATACAATTTTATGTAAATATACATATATTTAGATATACAAGGTTTTATACATAATCTTTTTATAACTTTTTGCATATATGAGGACTTTGGAGTAAAATTGCTGGGTCATAAAATATGTGACTCTTCAATTGTTTCAGCTACTGCCAAGCTCTTATTTAATAATGTGGTAAAATCAATACTTTATGCAAGTACCCAATGTTCCACAACTTTGCCAACATTTAATTTTCTTAGATTTTTATGTCTTTGCCAAACTGGTAGGTTGATAATGCCATCTCATCGTATTTTAATTTGCATTCACCTAATTACAATGAGTTAAGCATCTTCTCATATGTTTATTCAACCATATTATATTCTAAATGCTTTCTAGTTTTTCCATGCATGATTAAGGTTTTTAATCAACTTGGAATTTATTTTTTACTTATGATAGGAAGTTTGAGGCAAGTTTTGCTTTTTTCCATATATTTACCCTATTTATTGCAAATTTATCTTATCTTGTTCTGCACCACCATTTCTCAGAGGTACTAGGTATTCATATATGTGTGGGTCTGTTTCTAGGTCTTCTGTTATTCACTTGCTTTAAAGTTTTTATCTATGTATCAATGCCATAGACTTAACTACTATACGTTTATAGTTGGTAGATATTTGGGCCATTCTGCAGCAGCAGAATGGACCAACACCCAAATTTGGTTTGCATGAGACACATAGAATGCCAAACAAAGACCAAGAGTATGTGAAAAAGTTTATTATTTATATAATGATGCCTTCTGAGGTGATCAGAGAAGCCTTCTCAAGTAGGTCCTTAATGCCTTGAAAGAGTAATGAGATGAGACTTGCTTGGGGTTTTTATTAAGATAAAGGGTAAAACCAGGGTGTGTTACCACACATGGGCAGAAGCTTGATGGCTTTAATATCCTGCTGGGCCAAAAAAGCAAGCACATTAGCCTTAATCATTTTGCCTAGATGTGGGGCAGAATGGGAGGAGGAAAGAGGAAAGCTGTAGGTAGTCAAACTAAATTATGGAGCCAGATTCCTTAGTACAATTTGCTCCTGGTGTTAACTGATGACTAGATAGGCCTAGTTTCGTGATTAAATCTGAACTTGTGTAAGCCATTACGATGCTGTATGAGGCATATAACCTGAAGCCTATAAAGGAGTAGAAAGTTCTATTGAACTCTGTGTTTGAGCCCTACATTGTGTTTTCTGAGCAGTGAAATGAGTGGTTTTGTCATGATCAGTAATGTCTGGAGGTCCAAAGACAATAACTAGTGTCTTACTGTGTCCTTGTATTATGGCTTTATGATATGCAGAGGTATGTGTGGACTTGATTTATCTTTGGGGTGTCTGAGAGGCAAGAGATTCCCAGTGTCTTTGCCCTAAAACAGACAATCTTACAGAAGGATTTATTTTTCTACCTTTGGCTACAGGAAACAGCCAGACTATTTGAAATACCCCACAGGTGTAAAACTGCATATGGGGCCTATTGTTGTCCAGAGCATTCAGTGCTAAGACGACTGCCTGAAATTTGGCCAATTGTGCTGAACCCTGAGCCCCATCCTTTATCAGAGATATCTTAGGAATAAAAAGCAGCAGCTCTCTACTGAGCTCCATCACGTGTGATGGTGCTATCCTATCTATAAGTTCCCCCTTGCTACTTACTCAGTAAATCCCATGGAGTCATGGAGTTAGCCAAGGAGTCCTCCAGTACTACAGTATTTGGCAGAGGACTGAACATAGGGGAAACCATCCTCTCCTGCAGGTAGAAGCCCAAGTTTGGCTCCATTATGTAGCGAGGAGGTTTTGATAGTCATGCTGAGATCACAGTGTGCTCTTTCCCTGACCCAAATCATAATAGGCAACTAGATACAGACAGTTATAGGCCTAGAGTCTACGAGAGCTTCCATTTCCAAGAGAACCCACTTTATGGACAGCAACACCCTCCCTAATAGCACAGCATGTAATATGGAACAAAGGTGGACACTTTCTTGCATCAAAGACCATTTGCTAATCATGACCATTATGGAAAGTCCAGAGACTAGAGAAGGCATGAGAGGTTGTGCCTCTAAAATGAAGGGGTATCTGGGACTTCTTCAAGCACTATCAGGAGTACCTGTTTTATTTCAACTTGGACCGATGCTAGAACCTTTTGTTGGATGGTCTCATTCAAGGTGGGTTCACTTACAAATAACAGCATAGATGGCTTCTAGAAAACATAATGGTGGAATATACTGCCTCTAGAACCCAGAAAAACCTAAAAGATGTTGTGGGTGCTATGAGGGTCATAGAAATTTCTGGACAGTGTCAGAGATGAAGAAGCCCTCAGCTGACCAAATGATTTTCAGAAGCTTACAGAGATGGCAGAGGTTCACAGCATATGTGAGTCAAGGATACAACTTTCTGTGTGTGTGAGTGCCGTTGTATTTTTATGTTCTGTGTGCGCCTTGAAATGAAACTCCTCAGAGGAGGAAATTATCAATGCAGTGTCATATCTGTGATCTTGGAGAAATTTACATTCAGTTAATATTTGTGTGTGAGGGTATATTTAGGAACCTCCAGAAGTTAAAGAATTTTGCAACAGAAACTTGTATCAAATCATGTCAATAAATGATTTTTTTTGTCATGTCAATAAATGATCTCAGTAAAGCTAGTAAAAAAGCTAAGTCAAATTATGACTGAAAGACTGCTGAAACAGACACTGAGCAGAGCATATTCACCAATTCTATAATAGCAAAGGAATTACTAAAGGCTGATTGAATGGAATCAGTAATTTCAAATTTCAAAAACATTGGGTAAGGAGGCCTCAACAGGACATACTTCATTAAAATTGTGATAATCCACTAGGAGATGGTACTCTATCTTTGTAGGTTAAAGTGTAGAATAAATTGAGCTATCAGATGGAGATGCACTGAGGATAATCACACTTTCTCTAAAAGTTTTGTATCAGTTCAGTCCTCATGTGCCTTGGTTTAATTACATTGTGTCACATTAGTTATTCTAATTGAAGCAGAGAGGGTATATTCATGGGGTCCCCTTTTACCAAACCAATTTTTAACTGGTAAAGACTACTTAATTTTAATTCATTATTTATTGGGCCAGAGTATTCATGTGCACTATGTGATATTTTGGCACAATGGATGCTATGATCATTGAAAAGTTAGACAAAATAATAATTCTTATGGTTAACATAAGGCAAACCTATTTGTTCTCTATTTTATATTTGGTAATTCCCCTTAGGGTATAAGGGGTAACCTTGTGTAAATTAAGTGAGACCCCCAGATAAAATTAGTTTAGTCAAAATTTTAATTAAGACCAAGATATGTGCCAGTTGATATATTTTCACTTCATTTCAGTTCAGTCGCTCAGTCGTGTCTGACTCTTCGCGACCCCATGAATCACAGGACTCCAGGCCTCCCTGTCCATCACCAATTACCAAAGTTCATTCAGACTCATGTCCATCGAGTCAGTGATGCCATCCAGCCATCTCATCCTTTGTCGTCCCCTTCTCCTCCTGCCCCCAATCCCTCCCAGCATCATTCTTTTCCAGTAAGTCAACTCTTCTCATGAGGTGGCCAAAGTACTGGAGTTTAAGCTTTAGCATCATTCCTCCAAAGAAATCCCAGCGCTGATCTCCTTCAGAACGGACTGGTTGAATCTCCTTGCAGTCCAAGGGACTCTCAAGAGTCTTCTCCAACACCACAGTTCAAATGCATCAATTCTTCGGCGCTCAGCCTTCTTCACAGTCCAACTCTCACATCCATACATGGCCACTGGAAAAACCATAGCCTTGACTAGATGGACCTTTGTTGGCAAAGTAATGTCTCTGCTTTTCAATATGCTATCTAGGTTGGTCATAACTTTTCTTCCAAGGAGTAAGCGTCTTTTAATTTTGTGGCTGCAGTCACCATCTGCAGTAACTTACTGTTTCCACTGTTTCCCCATCTATTTCCCATGAAGTGATGGGACCTGATGCCATGATCTTCGTTTTCTGAATGCTGAGCTTTAGGCCAACTTTTTCACTCCCCACTTGCAATTTCATCAAGAGGCTCTTTAGTTCCTCTTCACTTTCTGCCATAAGAGTGGCATCATCTGCATATCTGAGATTATTGATATTTCTACCAGCAATCTTGATTCCAGCCTGTGCTTCTTCCAGCCCAGCATTTCTCGTGATGTACTCTGCATATAAGTTAAATAAGCAGGATGACAATATACAGCCTTGATGGACTCCTTTTCCTATTTGGAACCAGTCTGTTGTTCCATGGCCAGTTCTAACTGTTGCTTCCTGACCTGCATACAGATTTCTCAAGAGGCAGGTCAGGTGGTCTGGTATTCCCATCTCTTTCAGAATTTTCCAGTTTATTGTGATCCACACAGTCAAAGGCTTTGGCATAGTCAATAAAGCAGAAATAGATGTTTTTCTGGAACTCTCTTGCTTTTTCCATGATCCAGCGGATGTTGGCACTTTGATCTCTAGTTCTTCTGTCTTTTCTAAATCCAGCTTGAATGTTTGAAAGTTCATGGTTCATGTATTGTTGAAGCCTCGCTTGGAGAATTTTGAGCATTACTTTGCTGGCATGTGAGATGATTGCAACTGTGCGGTAGTTTGAGCATTCTTCAGCATTGCCTTTCTTTGGGATTGGAATGAAAACTGACCTTTTCCAGTCCTGTGGCCACTGCTGAGTTTTCCAAATTTGCTGGCATATTGAGTGCAGCACTTTCACAGCATCATCTTTCAGAATTTGAAATAGCTCAACTGGAATTCCATCACCTCTACTAGCTTTGTTCGTAGTGATGCTTTCTAAGGCCCACTTGACTTCACATTCCAGAATGTCTGGCTCTAGGTGACTGATCACACCATCGTGATTATCTGGATCCTGAATGTCTTTTTTGTACAGTTCTTCTGTGTATTTTTGCCACCTCTTCTTAATATCTTCTGCTTCTGTTAGGTCCTTACCATTTCTGTCCTTTATCGAGCCCTTCTTTGTATGAAATATTTCCTTGGTATCTCTAATTTTCTTGAAGAGGTCTCTAGTCTTTCCCATTCTGTTGTTTTCCTCTATTTCTTTGCATTGATCGCTGAGGAAGTCTTTCTTATCTCTTTTTGCTATTCTTTGGAACTCTGCATTCAGATGCTTATATCTATCCTTTTCTCCTTTGCTTTTTGCTTCTCTTCTTTTCACAGCTATTTGTAAGGCCTCCTCAAACAGCCATTTTGTTTTTTTGCATTTCTTTTCCATGGGGATGGTCTTGAGCCCTGTCTCCTGTATTTTAGCAGACATTAAAGTTAATTCACAACCTGTTGTCATATTGTAGAGATGTAAAACCCAATAAGCATCCTTCCATTTTTGTCATCTAAATTATATTAATATATTTTGTATTTCAATTATCACTTCAGTTTCAGTGGCTTGTTTTCTCCTCCACTATCCACGTTTCTTTCTTTTTCCTCCTGCCCTTCCTTTTTAGTCTAAAGTAGATATACTTTGTGGTGAAATTGGCCTTTCCTACTGTGTTTATAAGTTGCTTTTCTAGAGACTTCAAATTAGTATCATCAAGATTAGGTGCCTCCCCCATTATCAGCGTCTGAGGATGTAGGGCCAAAATAGGATTTCAATGAACCTCCTTTTCTGAGCCACAGGGGTACCACGTTTATTTTCCCCTATAACCTTGAGGATCAGGACCTTTTGTGGAGATAGAGAAATAGGCAGTGACAGCAGTAGAAAAGGCAATCCATAGGATCCTGATAAGTCATATACCTTTCAGATCATGAACCTCAACAATTAAAATCATCAAATAGCAGGCTATGCTCAAACATAATTAGAAGGTTGTCATGCTAATAGGCCAAATTCCTAAAGATTGCATACAGGTGCATAAAATATCATAAGTATAGGTAATGCAAGTAGCCTACAGCCCTCATTCCTTCCTGTCCCCATACATCTTGGCAGATATATAGCTTAGTAGGTTTGAAAGTGAAAGTCACTCAGTCGTGTCCAATTCTTTGTGACCCCATGGACTACACAGTCCATGGACTTCTCCAGATCAGAATACTGGAGGGGGTAGCCATTCCCTTCTCCAGGGGATCTTCCCAACCCAGGGATCGAACCCAGGTCTCCCACATTGCAAGTGGATTCTTTACCAGCTAAGCTACCAGGGAAGCCCCAATATTATACATTAATTTCCCTGATAGCTCAGTTGGTAAAGAATCTGCCTGCAATGCATGAGATCCCAGTTCAATTCCTGGGTCAGAAAGATCCCTGGAGAAGGGATAGGCTACCCACTCCAGTATTCTTGGTCTTCCCTTGTGGCTCAGCTAGTAAAGAATCCGCCTGCAATGAGGAATACCTGGGTTCAATCACTGGGTTAGGAAGATCCCCTGGAGAATGGAAAGGCTACCCACTCCAGTATTCTGGCCTAGAGAATTCCATGGACTGTATAGTCTATGGAGTCACAAAGAGTCAGACAGGACTGAGTGACTTTCATTTTTACTTCACAGCCCATTCATACTCTCCAGGCCAGAATACTGGAGTGGGTTGTCATTCCCTTCTCCAGGGGATCTTCCCAACCCAGGGATCGAACCCAGGTCTCCCATATTGCAGTCAGATTCTTTACCAGCTGAGCCACCAGGGAAACCTTTAGTAGGTTTAAAGCAGCACAAAAGAAAAGTGCACATTCCCTGGGTGTTCCACCTTCCCAGTAAGGATTTTCCTCCATCAAGAAGCTCCTACTGTAAGATGACAGAGTAGAAGTACATGTGCTCATCTCTTCCTGTGACAGCACCAAAATTGAAACTAGCTGTTGAAAAACCATCAACAAGAGGATGCTGTAACCCATCAAAAAAAGATACCCTACATCCAAAGACAAAAAAGAAGCCTCAACAAGATGGTAGGAGGGGCGTAGTCACAATAAAATCAAATCTCATACCCTGGGTGGGTGACTCACAGACTGGAGAACAATAATATCAAAGAAGTTCTCATGCTATTGTGAAAGTTCTGAACCCCACATCAGGCTTCCCAACCTGAGGATCTAACAAAGGGCCTGGGAATCCCCAGGGAATCTGGCCTTGAGAGCCAGTGGGATTTGATTACAGGCCTTCCAAAGAACTGAGGGAAACAGAGACTCCAGTCTTGGAGGGCACAAACAAAATTTTGTACTCACCAAGACCCAGAGGAGAGGAGTAGTGACTCCACAGGAGACTGAACCAAAACTACTTGCTAATGTTGGAGGGCCTCCTGTGGAGGTGTGAGTTGGCAAGTGTTCACCACAGGGATGGGGACACTGGAAGGTCCCCCTTGGTGTAAACCCTCTTGGAGTTCACTATTAACCCTACCATAGAGCCTGTAGACCCAGGGCTGGATCGCCTTAGGCAAAACAACTACCAGGGAGGGAGTGCAACCCTACCCATCAGCAGATAATTGGATTAAAGCTTTACTGAGCAAGGTCATTCCCCCCAGAGCAAGACCCAGTTTTTTTCTCATCACCAGTCCCTCCAGTCAAGAAGCTTACACAAGCCTCTTAACCTTATCCACCAGAGGACAGACAGAAGAAGCAAGAAGCACAGTCTCACAGCAGCTAAAACAAAAGCCATATTACAGAAAGTTAATCATGATGAAAAAGCAGAAAGTTATGTTCCAGATGAAGAAACAAGGTAAAAATCCCAGAAAAAAACAGCTAAATGAAGTGGAGATAGGAAACCTCCCAGAAACTGAATTCAGAATAATGATAATGAAGATTATTCAAGATCTCTGGAAAAGAATGGAGGCAAAGATTGAGAAAATGCAAGAAATGTTTACCAAAGACCTAGAACTAAAGAAAAAAGATGACAAATACACTAGAAGGAATCAATGACAGAATAACTGAGGCAGAAGAATGGGTAAATACCTGGAGGACAGAAAGGTGGAAATCACTCAGAACACAACACAGATAAGAGAATGAACAGAAATGAAGACAGCCTAAGAGACCTCTGGATACATTCTAGGTGGCATTAGTGGTAGAGAACCTGCCTGCTAACGCAGGAGACATAAGAGATGTGCGTTCAATCCCTGAGTCAGAAGATCCCTTGTCGGAGGGCATGGCAACCCACTCAAGTATTCTTTCCTGGAGAATCCCATGGAGAGAGGAGCCTGGACGGCTACAGAGTCCATAGGGTCATAAAGAGTTGGACACTACTGAAAGCAGCTTAGCACTGGATACATAGTAGTGCTGGACAAGTTCTGGCATTTTTTACAGGATAATCATGTACTTTTTCAGTGAATCCCTTGTAGATTATGGGATGATTATTCTTTTCTTTTAGATGTTTATTTTTTTTTAATTTTTTTCTTTTAGATGTTTAAAAACATTTTATTTTTAATTGAAGGATAATTGCTTTACCATATTGTTTTGGTTCTACCAATCACCTACATGAATCAGTCATAGATATACATATGTCCCCTCTCTCTTGAACTCCCCTCCCAATGCCTACCCTATCCCACCCTTCTCGGTTGTCAGAGAGCACCAGTTTGAGTTCCCTGAGTTATACAGCAAATTTCCCCTGCTATCTATTTTGCATATGATAGGAAAATCCTATGGACAAAGAAGCCTGGTAGGCTGCAGTCCATGGGGTTGCTATGAGTCGGATACAACTGAACGACTTCACTTTCACTTTTCATTTTCATGCATTGGAGGAGGAAATGGCAACTCATTCCAGTATTCTTGCCTGGGGAATCCCAGGGACAGGGAGCCTGGTGGGCTGCCATCTATGAGATCGCACAAAGTCAGACATGACTGAAGCGACTTAGCACCAGCAGCAGCATCTATTATTATGCTACTCTCCATTCATCCCACCCTCTCCTTCCCTCACCCCATGTCTACAAGTCTGTTCTCTATGTATGCATTTCCATTTTTGCCCTGTAAAAATGTTCATCAGTAACATCTTTCTAGATTCTATATGTATACATTAATATATGATATTTGTTTTTCTATTTCTGACTAAATTTACCGTATATAATGACTCTAGTTTCATTAATTAGAACTGACTCAAATACTTTCCTTTTTAATGGCTGAGTAATATTCCATTGTATATATGTACTACAGCTTCTTTATCCATTCATTTCCCAGGGATGCAAGGAATCTTCTATATATGCAAATCAATCAATATGATACACTGTATTAACGAAGTGAAAGATGAAAATTATATGATAAACTCAATAGATGCAAAAGAGCTTTTGACAAAATTCAGCACACATTCATAATAAAAACTCTCTAAATTATGGGCATAGAAGGAACCTACCTCAATATAACAAAGGCCACATGAGATAAACACACAGAAAACATTATTCTCAATGGTGAAAAACTGAAAGCATTTCCTCCAAGATCGGGAACAAGACAAGGGTGCTCACTCTCACCACTGTTATTCAACATAGTTTTGGAAGTTTCCTATCCATGGCAATCAGAGAAGAAAAAGAAATAAAAGGAATCTAGATTGCAAAAGAAGAAGTAAAACTCTCACTGTTTGCAGACAACATGATACTATACACAGAAAAACCCTAAAGATATTATCAGAAAATTACTAGAGCTAATCAGTGAATTTAGCAGTTTCAGGATACAAAGTCAATACACAGAAATCACTTGCATTTCTATACACTAATAATGAAAAATCAGAAAGAAAAATTAAGGAATCAATCCAATTCACCATTGCAACAAAAAGAATAAAATACCTAGGAATAAACCTACCTAAGAAGATGCTGGGAGGGATTGGGGGCAGGAGGAGAAGGGGATGACAGAGGATGAGATGGCTGGGTGGCATCACTGACTCGATGGATGTGATTCTGAGTGAACTCCAGGAGTTGGTGATGGACAGGGAGGCCTGGCATGCTGTGATTCACGGGGTTGCAAAGAGTCAGACATGACTGAATGATTGAACTGATCTGAACTGAAGAAGACAAAAGAGCTAATTACAGAAAACTATAATACACTGACGAAAGAAATCATAGATAACATAAATAGATGAAGAGATATTCCATGTTCTTGGGTAAGAAGAAAAAATATTGTGAAAATAACTATACTATCTAAAGCAGACAAATGGATAAGAAAGCTGCGGTACATATACACAATGGAGTATTACTCAGCCATTAAAAAGAATACATTTGAATCAGTTCTAATGTGGTGGATGAAACTGGAGCCGATTATACAGAGTGAAGTAAGCCAGAAAGAAAAACATCAATACAGTATACTAATGCATATATATGGAATTTAGAAAAATGGTAATGATAACCCTGTGTGCGAGGCAGCAAAAGAGACACAGATGTAAAGAGCAGACTTTTGGACTCTGTGGGAGAGGGAGAGGGTGGGATGATTTGGGAGAATGGCATTGAAATATGTATACTATCATGTAAGAAACAAATCACTAGTCTAGGTTCGATACAGGATGCAGGATGCTTGGGGCTGGTGCACTGGGATGATCCAGAGAGATGATATGGGGAGGGTGGTGGGAGGGGGGTTCAGGGTTGGGAAGTCATGTACACCTCTGGTGGATTCATGTCAATGTATGGCAAAACCAATACAGTATTGTAAAGCAAAATAAAGTAAAAATAAAAATTTTAAAAATTAAAAAAAAAGAAGTCAAGGTAAAAGAAATAATAAATAGAACCTAAAAAAAAAAAAAAAAGAGCAATTGACAGATTCAATGCAATCCCTATCAAATTACCAATGGCATTTTTCACAGAACTAGAACAAAAATTTCACAATTCATATGGAAACACAAAAGACCCCCCAAAAAACAAAACAATCTTGAGAAAGAAGAATGAAGCTGGAGGAATCAACCTGCCTGCCCTCAGACTATACCACAAAGCTATAATCATCAAGACAATATGGTACTGGCACAAAAACAGAAAGATAAACCAATGGAACAAAATAGAAAGCCCAGAAATAAACCCACACATCTATGGACACATTATTTCTGACAAAAGAGGCAAGAATATACAATGGGGCAATGATAGTCTCTTCAGTAAATGGTGCTGGGAAAATTGAACAGCTTCATGTAAAAGAATGACATTAGAACACTTCTTAACACCGTACACAAAGATAGACTCAAAATGGATTAAAGGCCTAAATGTAAGACCAAAAACTGTAGAACTCTTGAGAGAGGACTATTTTTTGAGGCCATTCTACTTCTTCAGAAGAGAATCATGCAATACCTTTGCTGGAGCAGGGAGGAAAATGGGATATATGCTTGGCAAAGAGCAAGAGAAAGAGCAGAGCTGAGGTTTCACATAATTCGATATATAAGCTTTCACTTAATGACTTTTTTCTCAGTCTGTGTATTCGCTCTTTCATTACCATATGGCTGGTGTATCTGAATATGGTAGATTTCTCAAGAGTAAGCAATAAATAAATTGTTCTTTATTCTTTTGTGAGGTAGAAGATTTAAATATAGGAACATATTCTGGATAGTGAGATTTCACCTATTCTGTTTTCAGCCTTTGTATCATGCCCTTCCATACTCTTGGCATATTCTGTAAAGTTTCTAGGGATTTCTTCAAGGTGAATTACCTGATTTTTCCTTTGAATCCTCTTGGTAGTCACTTACTCTGCACTTTGCTCTGCTCTGTTATGTTAGTTGCTATTCACCTAAACTCTTTCCCTGTTCTAAAGTATTGAATTCTTCTATCCACCCTTGTTTCATTTTGTTTTACTTTGTTGGTAATATTCTTATTTTTTTTTGTATCATTTGAGTGAGGTTTCTGGAGAAAAACTTCAAATATGTGTGATCTACCATTTTTAGGAGGCAGTTTATTAAAATGATTTAATAAACTATTGAGAAAATAGTATGATATACACATACATATAATTTTGTACATATATACTATGTTTAAATGTATATAAAATATGTCTGTTTATATTGAGTTAATTTAATATGTCTATATATAATAATTATAATTTATAGTGATTATATTAGACAATGTATATTATTAAGAAGATATTTTAACATATCTGAACAAATGAAATAAGAGTGTGTTCCTTTAATACAAGTCTATGATGAAAATAAGGTCAAGAGAAAATAATGAACTAGATAGAAACAGATTAGAATTAGTTCCAGGGTTAATGAAAGAATAGTTCTACTTAATGATATCCTTGGAGAATGTATTATCAGTAAAATTTATGGGAAAGCAATGAAATTTTACAACAACCATTAAACTCTTTTAGAAATGAAGATACCCTGAGAAGTTATGACATGCCTAGGTCATACTGTAGTTATCATAAAGTGGCTTTATCACAGCAGGAAGCTATTTAAAATGAGACTGACTCAAAAGTACCATAATGTACTTGTTTCTTTTCACAATACCCTGTTCTATTTTTAGGCAGTCACCAAAAAGTATATTTATTGACTGAATCAAACCTTAAATCCAGTGAATCCACATTCTTATTTATGTACAAAATAATTAGGAAAAACATTAATATTTGATACAAAAAGTTTTTGGAATACATGGAATTTTACCATGGGCTTTTAAAAAAGTTATTTATTTTTTAATTGAATGATAATTGCTTTACAGAATTTTGTTGTTTTCTGTCAAACCTCAACATGAATCAGCCATAGATATGAAACTTCCTCCCATATCCCTCCCCTTCCCACACCTCTTGCTTGATACAGAGCCCCTGTTTGAGTTTCCTGAGATATACAGCAAATTCCCGTTGGCTACCTATTTTCCATATGGTAATGTAAGTTTCCATGTTATTCTCTCCATATATCTCACCCTCTCTTCCCCTCTCCCCATGTCCATAAGTCTATTCTTTATGTCTGTTTCTCTGTTGCTGCCCTGCAAATAAATTCTTTAGTACCATTTTTCTAGATTTCGTATATATGCATTAGTATACAATTTTTATCTCTTTCTGACCTACTTCACTCTGTATAAGACGCTTTAGGTTCATCCACCTCATTAGAACGGACTCAAATGCATTCCATTTTATTGTTGAATAATATCCCATTGTGTATATGTACAACAAGTTTTTTATCCATTCAACTGTCAATGGACATCTAGGTTGCTGACATGTTCTAGCTATTGTAAATAGTGCTGCAATGAAAAATGGGATACATGTGTCTCTTTCAATTTTGGTTTCCTCAGGGTTTAGCCGGAGAAGGAAATGGCAACGCGCTCCAGTATTCTTGCCTGGAGAATCCTATGGACAGAGGAGCCTGGAGGGCTACAGTCCATAGGGTTGCACAGAGATGGGCATGAGTAAAGTGACTAAGCAGCAGCAGCAGCAGCAGGGTATAGGCCTAAGAGAGGGATTGCTGGGTCATATGGAGGCTTTATTCCTAGTTTTTAAAGGAATTTCCATACCGTCTTCCATAGTGGCTGTTTCAATTTACATTCCTACCCACAGCGTAAGCGTGTTCCCTTTTCTCCACACCATCTATTGTTTGTAGATTTTTGATGATGGCCATTCTAATCGATGTGAGGTGATATCTCATTGTAGTTTTGATTTGCATTTCTCTAGTAATGAGCGATGTTGAGCATTTTTCCTGTGTTTGTTAGCCATCTGTATGTCTTCTCTGGAGAAATGTCTGTTTAGGTCTTTTCCCACTTTTTGATTGGGTTGTTTTTTCTGGTATTGAGTTGTATGAGTTGCTTGTATATCTTGGAAATTAATCCTTTGTCAGTTGTTTCATTTGCTATTATTTTCTCCCATTCTGAGGGTTGTCTTTTCACCTTGCTTATAGTTTCCTTTCCTGTGCAAAAGTTTTTAAGTTCAATCAGGTCCCACTTGTTTACTTTTGTCTTTATTTCCATGACTGTAGGAGGTGTGTCATAGAGGATCTTGCTTTGATTTGTCATTGAGCGTTCTGCCTATGTTTTCCTCTAAGGGTTTTATAGTTTCTGGTCTTACATTTAGTTCTTTAATCTATTTTGGGTTTATCTTTGTGTACAGTGTTAGGAAGTATTCTAATTTTATTCTCGTACAAGTAGCTGTCCAGTTTTCCCAGCACCATTTACTGAAGAGGCTGTCTTTGCCCCTCTGTATATTCTTGCCTCCTTTGTCAAAAATAAGGTACCCATAGGTGCATGGGTTTATTTTTGGGCTATCTTGTTCCATTGATCTATATTTCTGTTTTTGTGCCAGTACCATACTGTCTTGATGACTGTAGCTTTGTAGGATAATCTGAAGTCAGGAAGGTTGATTATTCCAACTATATTCTTCTTTCTCAAGACTGCTTTGGCTATTCAGGGTCTTTTCTGTTTCCATATGAATTGAGAAAATTTTTGGTCTCGTTCTGTGAAAAATGCCATTGTTAATTTGATAGGGACCACATTGAATCTATAGATTGCACTTGGTAGTATAGTCATTTTCACAATATTGATTCTTCCTACCCAGGAACATGGAATATCTCTTCATTTGTTTATGTCATCTTTAGGTTTATTTCATTAGCACCTTATAATTTTCTGTGTACAGTTCTTTTATCTCCTTAGGTAAGTTTATTCCTAAGTATTTTATTCTTTTTGTTACAGTGGTGAATGAGATTGATTCCTTAATTTCTCTTTCTGATTTTTCATTATTAGTGTATGGAAATGCAAGCGATTCTGTGTATTGATTTTGTATCCTGCAACTTTGCTAAATTCACTGATTAGTTCTAGTAATTTTCTGATACTATCTTTAGGGTTTTCTATGTACAAAACCTTTTACTGTGTGGATCACAATAAACTGTGGAAAATTCTTCAAGATACGGGAATAGAAGACCACCTGACCTGCCTCTTGAGAAACCTATATGCAGGTTAGGAGGCAACAGTTAGAACTGGACATGAAACAACAGGACTGGTTCCAAATAGGAAAAGGAGTACGTCAAGGTTATATATTGTCACCCTGCTTATTTAACTTCTATGCAGAGTACATCATGAGAAATGCTGGGCTGGAAGAAGCACAAGCTGGAATTAAGATTGCCAGGAGAAATATCAATAACCTCAGATATGCAGATGACACCACCCTTATGGCACAAAGTGAAGAGGAACTAAAAAGCCTCTTGATGAAAGTGAAAGAGGAAAAAGAAAAAGCTGGCTTAAAGCTCAACATTCAGAAAATGAAGATCATGGCATCTGGTCCCATCACTTCATGGGAAATAGATGGAGAAACAGTGTCAGACTTTATTTTTTGGGCTTCAAAATCATAGCACATGGTGACTGCAGCCATGAAATTAAAAGTTGTTTACTCCTTGAAAGGAAAGTTATGACCAACCTAGAAAGCATATTCAAAAGCAGAGACATTACTTTGGCAACAAAGGTCCATCTAGTCAAGGCTATGGTGTTTCCAGTAGTCATGTATAGATGTGAGAGTTGGACTGTGAAGAAAGCTGAGTGCTGAAGAACTGATGCTTTTGAACAGTGGTGTTGGAGAAGACTCTTGAGAGTCCCTTGGACTGCAAGGAGATCCAACCAGTCCATTCTAAAGGAGATCAGCCCTGGGTGTTCTTTGGAAGGAATGATGCTAAAGCTTAAACTCCAGTACGTTGGTCACCTCATGCGAAGAGTTGACTCATTGGAAAAGACTCTGATGCTGGGAGGGATTGGGGTCAGGAGAAGGGGATGACCGAGGATGAGATGGCTGGATGGCTCACCGACTCGATGGACGTGAGTCTGAGTGAACTCTGGGAGATGGTGATGGACAGGGAGGCCTGGCGTGCTGCGATTCATGGGGTCGCAAAGAGTCGGACACGACTGTGTGACTGAACTGAACTGATGTACAGTATCATGTCATCTGCAAACAGTGAGAGCTTTATTTCTTCTTTTCCAATCTGGATTCCTTTTATTTCTTATTCTTCTCTGATTGCTATAGCTAAGACTTTCAAAACTATGTTGAATAACAGTGGTGAAAGTGGACACCCTTGTCTTGTTTCTGATCTTAGGGGAAATGCTTTAAGTTTTTCACCATTGAGAATAATGTTTGCTGTAGACTAATCATATATGGCCTTTAGTATGTTGAGGTAGCTTCCTTCTATCCCCAGTTTTTGAAGAGTTTTAATCATAAATCGGTGCTGAATTTTGTCAAAGACTTTTTCTGCATCTATTGAGATGATCATATAGTTTTTATCTTCAATTTGTTAATATGGTATATCACATTGATTGATTTGTGGATACTGAAGAACCCTAGCATCCCTGGAATAAGCCCAATTTGATCATGGTGTATGTGCTTTTTGATGTGTTGCTGAATTATGTTTGCTAAAATTTTGCTGAGGACTTTTGCATCTATGTTCCTCAGTGATATTGACCTGTAGTTTTATTTTTCTGTGTTGGCTTTGTCTGGTTTTGCTATCAGGATGATGATGGCCTCATAGAATGACTTCGGAAGTGTTCTTTCCTCTGCAATTTTTTGAAAGAGTTTTGGAAGGATAGGCATTAACTCTTCTGCAATTGTTTGATAGATTTCTCCTGTAAGCCCGCTGGTCCTGGGTGTTAGATTTTTGGGAGATTTTTTTTATCACAGCTTCAATTTCAGTGCTTGTAATCGGGTTGTTCATAATTTCTATTTCTTCCTGGTTCAGTCTTGGAAGGTTGAACTTTTCTAAGTATCTGTCCATTTCTTCCAGGTTATACATTTTATACATATAGTTGTTCATAATAGTCTCTTATAATCCTTTGTATTTCTGCATTGTCTGTTGTAACCTCTCCTTTTCATTTCTCATTTTGTTGATTTTCTTCTTCTTCTTTTTTTTTTTTTTTGATAAGTCTGGCTAAAAGTTTGTCAATCTTGTTTATCTTCTCAAAGAACCACCTTTTAGTTTTATTAATCTTTAATATTTTTTTCTGTAATTCCTTTTTCATTTATTTCTGCTCTAATCTTTATGATGTCTTTCATTCTTCTGATTTTGGGATTTTTTTTCTTCTTCTTTTTCCAGTTGTTTTAGGTGTAAAATTAGGTTTTCTATTAGATGTTTTTCTTGTTCTTGAGGTAGGATTGTATTGCTATAAACTTCCCTCTTGGAACTGATTTTGCTGTATCCCATAGGTTTTGAGTTGTCATGTTTTCATTATCATTTGTGTCTGGAAATTTTTTTATTTCTCCTTTAATTTCTTCACTAACCTGTTGATTATTTAGAAACATATTGTTTAATCCCCATGTGTTTGTGTTTTTTACAGGTCTTTTCTTTTTCTTTTTCTTTTTTGTAATTGATATCTAGTCTCATAGCATTGTGGTCAGAAAAGATGCTTGATATAATTTCAATTTTCTTAAATTTACTGAGGTTTGACTTGTGACCCAAGATGTGGTGCATTCTGGAGAATATTCCATGTGCACTTGAAAAGAAGGTGTATTCTTCTGCATTTGGATGAATATCTGGAAGATATTAATGAGATCCATCTCATCTAATGTATCATTTAAGACTTGTGTTTCCTTATTAATTTTGTTTGGATGATCTGCCCATTGATGTGAGGGGGATGTTAAAGTCTCCTATTATTGTTGTGTTACTATCAGTTTCTCCTTTCATGTTTGTTAATGTTTGTCTTATGTACTGAGGTGCTCCTTTGTTGGGTGCATAGATATTTACAATTGTTTTGTCTTCCTGTTGGATTGATCCCTTGATGATTAGATAATGTCCTTCCTTATCTCTTGTAATATTCTTTATTTTAAGGTCTATTTTGTCTGATATGAGGATTGCTACTCCAGTTTTCTTTTGCTTTCCATTTGCATGGAATATATTTTTCCATCCTCTCACTTTCAGTCTCTATGTCTCTTTAGGTCTGAAGTGGGTTTCTTGTAGACAGCATATATATGGGTTTTGTTTTTGTACCCACTCAACCAGTCTATGTCTTTTGGTTGGAGAATTTAATCCATTTACATTTAAAGTAATTATTGATATTTGGCTAAGATCAAGTATAGTATCTACCATGGGCTTTTGTACAGTGTCTTCAAGGGGTTAGATATACATTGTGGACATTATTTGAAATATTTTGTCTGTGCTTAAAACAGACTTGAACTGCCTGAGAGATTATAATTACATTGTACAGCATTATTTTCTAATATTTAGTATAAATAATGCATATAGGCAGTGCCTAATAAACTTTTATAGATATAATAAAAGAGTACTATTGTCACCTGGAAAATCATGATTAAGGTGATTTGAGGACATGCCTTCTAAGGAAAAGGAGGTAATATGAAGAGTTGTTATAAATAGCATTAGATTATTCTGTATTTTGGATGCTCAAAATCGTGGAAATATCAGAAGACAAAATAAGTTGGTAGAAACATGTTTTTGAATGTTCTTAGATCTAACTTATTTCAAAACATTGTGACTATAGCAATATGAAAAGTTTGTGAAATTTATAACAATAGGTTTATTATGGCAAGTCCTTCTGTATTAATAGTAATTAACCATCTGCAACTTTCATATCACAAGGAGAAACTCATGATAATTCTCTGTTCAGTAAGGCATGCAAAATCTATTTTTTACTCATTAGTTCCTTAGTTTAGTACTGTTTCTTTTATTACCAATTCTAAGATATAAATTATCAAAAGCTTTCCTTCACCTAACTTTCAAAATATAGAATGTGTATTTGTTTTATATGTTGGCAATAAGTATATAGTCCCAGCCTGATTATTTTTAAAGTTTATGACTAGAGAGTATTCAGTGTTTGAGATCACTTGACTATTCAAGCTTTCTGCTAGGGAAAAATGTATTTCCTGTCAATGTTAGGGTGACATTACATACTCCAGAATACGAAATAAAAATACATTTATTTCATATCTGAGATGTCTGGTACAGATCTTTCTGAAAGGCAGAAAGCACGTAAAATCTAAGAACTTCTGGAAAAGCACTAAATGTTGTAATCCAACCTGTCACAACCATATTGCTGTTTAAAGATATTGCCTGAAAAGAACACTTGGAAAGCTCTTGAGCTGGTAAATCAAAATGCTTGACTTTTCTCAGTAGCCAGTCAAGGTGATACAATTTCAGTCCTGAGCATAGTGCTGTGTATATAGAAGTAGAGATATGGGAGCTGAAGTTTTCTGATTTTTTCTTTCTTTACATTTCTTCCCTTAGAAAATTTACTTTTTTAATATGATAAATAAAATAAGGAAGATATATTTAAGGATCTCACCCACATCATTTAATCCTAAAAACAGCAATTTTCATCAAGAAGTAACTACACAATTTGCAGGGGGCAGTTTAAAATTGAAATGCAAGATTCCTTATTCAAATTATTAAGAATTTCAAAATGGGATTAATATAATTGCAAAGTCCTTCTAAACTTAGACCCCTCTGTGGCCTCACATATCACACATCCTGTTTTCTAATAACAAAATATAATTTTGTTATTGTGGTATTTTGGATTGTGTATTTTACTACTCTCAATTTACAAATGAGGAAATACAAACCCAGAAAGTAAATGGTTCACCAAAGATCACAGAAGATTTGGAGATGGGACATCCTAGATTCCAAACTTCAAAATAAATTTTGTGTTGCTTATTCTTAAAATATATGTGAAGACATCTCATAACTAAGTAAATTTTATAAGTAAAAACAGACTTGGAAGCATAACCAAAAGGTTTCAAAAAATGTTGATAATATCTAAAATATGTAACAGTGTTATTATTTAACTTAATAGTGTAATGTTAACACAACATTGTGAATGCACTGAATGCCACTCAATTGTACACTTAAAAATGTAGATTTTATGCTATGTATGTTTTAACATAATAAATATCTCTCTCCCTTCATATATATACCTGAATGAACATTTTGCCCAACGCTATGTGTGGTTTGTATGCATATAATCTATACACATCCTAGTTGTGTGTCTCAGGAGAACTCTAAATACAGCACTCTGAGCTCTACATATTTAAAATAATAATAATAAAGTCAACTTTTGAGACTACTGAATTCTCATTTTTATGGTTAAAAGATTCTTCTTTATTCTGTTTTGTGGTCATAACAAATGCACCATAATTCTCTGGAATTATATCTTCAACTTTCCTATATTCATGTCTTTGCTGGATCTAATATTCTTCCTTTTCTGACATGTCCTGTTTATGCCTGATGTAGGAACCCAGCCTTTTCCCCTCTTCACAAACACACACCCACTTTTTGAAATCTCACTTATGCATCAAAAACCCTAATAAAAATTATATCCTTTATGTTCAACCATAACTATCAAATATTCCATTTTTGCAGTCACACTTCCATTGTTTTTCTCTTATTCTGCAATGGATTACAAATAGTTATGAACATATTTATCTCATTTCCTCAAACTGCCTTGAAGTCAGAAATCTCTGCAAATGTTTATAGTAATATGTGTTTTGATTCACCATAATAAACAAGATTTTTAAAAGAAGCACTATGACCTTATTTTGCTTCCTAAAATTTGAAATGATAAACTGTATCTCTCATGAACCTACAGGTCTATACCTCACCTGAAAATACAAATCATTTATTTATTTAATATTTGGAAACAAAGAGTTCCATTTACTTTTTAAAGCTACACAATAAGGGAAAACAGAATATCAAGTCTTTTGTATAAGTATGCATTATGAATCCCATAATTTCTTATGGATATTAGATTTTCAATCAGAATACTTATTCAAATGCTAGAGGTAGATTTTAATTTTCCCTTTAATCAGTTCCTCAACTTAGAATTAGTACTAATAACTTTCCTATGAACTTGACTGCAAAACTCAGAGAGGCATTGTTCCAATGCATCATTTTGCAAACAGATGTTACTTTATGCTTTTAACCCCAGTATACAAATGAGCATAAAATTCTTATAACATGCTAGCCTAGTCTTTCATCTTAATTCTTTTGGAAAGTTGGCCATGTTCTCTTAAATCTCAAGAAAAATAAAATATATAATTCTCAGCTAATTCCTTAATAATAAAATGTCCATTGATTACATTCCAATTGAGATCTATTTCACTAAGACAGTAAATATTAAAGTTGAAAAACCAACTTTAAAATAATTATCCCATAAAACCAGATATAATATTGACTGACAAAAAACAAGATAACTTGACATCAAGGCCACTTTAGTCCTTCACCAATAAGATTTTGAAAAATGTAGGTATGCTTTTTAAATGATTTACCTTTCTATTTTTAGCAACTGGTACCTAAGAACTTGAACATGAATTTGAGCAAACTCTAGGAGGCAGTGGAGGACAGAGGAGTTTGGCATGCTTCAGTCTATGGGGTAGCAAAAGTCAGAAACAACTTAGTCACTAAACAACAACTAAGAATTAAATGACTTTCAGAAAGTCCTTTAGGAATGTTAGTTTAACTTAATACAATTCCAAGTTAATGAAGTGTGGCCAGTATGCATTTTATTTTTAATCTATATTTATTTCTTAAAAATATTTTCAATTAATACTTCTCTGTAAATGAAACTTATTTACTTTTGGCTTACCAATGTATGATAGAGATTCTGATCTAACATTAACATTCTCACATGAAGCAATAGATCCAGAAGTTTAGGCAAAAAATAATTTAAAATTAGAAATTCTTTATGTGCATATATTATATTTAAATAGCTTGATTTTGTGTTTACTGTAATATAAATGTATATCTGTTTCTACAGGAATAAAATTGTACCCAAATGTATTAAATGAAGGAAAAATAAGCCAAATATTCTACTTCTTTATCTTCAGGAAACTATTTTTGCATTTACTAATATTCACATATTTTAAATGTGTGTATATATGTACTACAATTTCTAAGGACTAAGAGAAGTAGGTCAAAAATTTGCTATGGCTGGAAATCTGTTCACTTGTGTAATCCTGAAATTTGAGTCTAAAATGGCAATTTTTAATTGCAACTATTAAAATCCACAGCTAGCATATCATCCTCACTTGGATAGGCAGTGTGGAGTACTGATCAAGGTCAATGTCAGTATACCTCTAATACTAGTCAAACAACTTTTTCATGAAAAACTTTGAAATTACTAGATAACCATTTGGGAAAATATGAATTTTGTTTATATATTATAAACCAAGATAAATTCCACACATATCCAACACAATGAAAATAAGTAAATTCATGCAAATATTAAAATGAAATATAAATTAATTCCTTTAAAATCTGGACTGTATATGGCCTCTCTAACTAGGTCTCAAAGTCCAGAATCCATTAGGAAATAAATTAATTTGATTAGCTTAATCAAAATTTCTACATTGTCAAAAACAGGAAATATTGTTATATCAAAAGATATATGACTATCTTGGAAATAATATTTACATTTATATCACAGATAAAAAGTAATCATCCCCAAATAAAAAGAGCTAAAAATACAGAAGATAATAGCCCAATACAAAAAGATATTTGACGTTTGTAGAATTTCATTGAAAGAGATACAAATAATATTAAACATGAAAAGTTCTTCAAACTCACTTATGCTATGAGAACTACAAACTAAAAACAGTAAAATAATATTTCACAACCATTTAATTTATAAAAATACAAACATAAAGAAATCCTTTATACAGAAAAGAATTTTCCCAAATGAATGAAGGTAACTATGTATCGAATTAGAAACTAAACCAGGGTATAATTTGCAAACAAGAGAAAGCTATACTGTATATTTAGTAGGCTGTATTCTAAAGACACACAAAAAAAACTTCAATAATTTTTAATGTCATTCTACATTTTTAAATTCTAATTTTTAGGTTTGTAGGAATTGGCATATTTTGTACATTGTGAGAGAGAAATAATTTGATACTGTCAATCAGTAGTTTCAGTAAAAGAAAAAAATAAAATATAAAATCAAACATTATGTTATACACTAAAACTGAACAAGAAATATTAAAAACATGACTTCTAAAGTCACATTTCTTGCTCTGAACAATTTTCTTGCAATTAATGCCTCTAAAGTCACATTGTGGACTGCAAAACCGTTTACAGCTAAAAATGGCTAGGTCTTGATAAGGAAAAGAACAAGAGCTTTGGATAGCTTATTGTGACAAAAAACAAGCTGTTAGAGATTAATTGGATCATAATAGAAGAATCCTTGTGCCGACTTTAAGGGATCCAGAGTGAAAAAACTGACAATTTGAGAATCAGAAGAACAACGAATGTAATTGACTGAAATGCTTTAAATCTCTGAATATCTGCAAGTTTAAAAGGATGTTCCAGAAAGAGATTGCCTAACAAAGTACCTTTCTCCTCATCTAAGATGACTTAGTTATCTTAGTAAAACCAAAGTTTTACTTTGAAAAAGAAAAAAAAGAAAAATTTAACATAGTCTACTTTCTAGTAGGACTTGTGTTTCACAGTAACTAAATATTCCAAGCTGCTAAGGGGAAAAAAATATAGGCTTATATAGAAAAACAGATAGCTAATAAATATGATGACTCATTGGAAAAGACCCTGATGCTGGGAAAGATTGAGGGCAGGAGAAGGGGTGACAGACTATGAGATGGCTAGAGGGCATCACCGACTCCATGGATGTGAGTTTGAGCAAACTGCAGGAGATGGTGAAAGACAGGGAAGTCTGGTGTGCTGCAGTCCACGGAGTCTCGGAGTCAAACACAACTTAGCAATTGAATAGCAACAATAAATGTCCAAGAAATGATAAAACTAGAACATGATTAATATACAACTCTAATAAAATAATTCACTCAGGTAAGTTTTATTAATTGGAGCTAAAATTACTAGAAAATTGGTTGAGGTGGCCCTGAATATTCAGATACACACCCTAACAAAGGGAGGATCTCAAGTTTTCCGCACCCCTCTGTCCATCCCAAACATAACCCTTGATGACTTTCAAAGCTAATGTTTGGGAGGTTACTCGTCCTGGTGCAGGGCCCCCTCCCACTTAGGGACTCTCAGGCGTGACTCGGATCCCTCAGCCCTTGGGGAGGATCTCTGCAATTGTGACTTCCCTCCCAGTTGTGAGTTGTCAGTCCCTACACTGAGAACATGGGCCCTGACTAACCTGCATTTCTGTTGCTTCTACCCATAGTACTGTATCTCCTTGATTAACTGTAGAAAATCTGCTGCTGCTCTTCAGGTTGTTCTCAGATATAGCCGCTCTGTAAGCAGTTGTAATTTGGGGGTACCTATGGAAGGAAGTGAGCTGAGAATCTTTCTACTCTACCATCTTGATGCCTACCAAATTTACTTTATACTTGGTCAACTGATAGCCACAGGGTGACAAGGTTCAAAATCTACCTTTCCATTCTCAGCAAGAAATCTATTCACCCTTTTTGATATTGAACCATAGAAGGAATAACATAAAAATCCTTACCTATCACAGGAAATGACTAGATGAGATTATGTAGATCTTCTTCATGCTTAAAGATTTATATGAAATATGTAAAACTGTGTTTCCACCCTAGGCAATAGTCATAACTTTTTTTAAGAGCTCAGAAAAACTATTTCTTCAACTTATATAGTAGCAGCAGTGTCAAGAGAGCTGCTGCTTAAAATTAAAAAAAAAAAATCAGTAGCTTTTATTTGATTTTTTTAAAGCTGATCAGAATCTTCAAGATAGTGGTAAGAGCCAAGAAATAGTTAATAGAGACAACATTCCTCCCCTAGCACTGTAAGATTTTTATTTCCCTCACAGCACTTCAGTCATTTCAGTGTGTCATTGTCAACCACTAGAAGTTCATGAAAATGCAAAGGCTTAAATCATTTGGCTCTAAATCATAATGTGATATGGCCTTGTCAATCTATTCAAAGAAATTTATATTCCTTGGGATTTTTCAGCAAATTCCACGGAGTTTCCACCAAGGATTAATGCTGACTGCACAAGTTTTGCAACAAGGTTGAAAATACAAAAGGAGGCTGATAATTGGGCTTAATATTAGAGTGTTCTATTCCAGGCAGTAAACATCTTACCTCAGCTTTTAAGGCTTTCTCCAGTACATGACTGAGCGACAGGGAACAGCATATCACGCACTTGCCGAACTGCTGTTCTCAAAGTCCTTTTCACTTTCAAATACCTTTGAAGTCCTACAGGACTCCATGTTTTGTAAATGATTTCTCCATTCACTTTCAAAAATGATTTGGTGGGGATGAAGTCTAAATATTAAGCACAACTCAAAACTGATTCCTTGAAGCTAAACATAACTAAATTTAAGAATATACAGATACAAGGTGCACTATGGTTTAATAGCTACTGATTTTATTGGTGGATTTTTATGCTTTGAATGTGGAATTTTAAAAATCAAAGTAAATTTGATTTACAATATTATATGAGTTTCTGGCATAGAGCAAAGTAATTTAGACGTGTGTGTGCATGAAAACACACACACACACACTTACCCAATATTGTTTTTAGCGTGTGTTAGTTGCTCAGTCATGTCCAACTCTTTGTGACCCCATGGATTGTAGCCTACCAGGCTTCTCTGTCCATGAAATTCTCCAGGCAAGAAGACTGGAGTGGGTTGCCACTTCCTTCTCCAGGGGATCTTCCAGACCCAGGGATTGAACCTGGTTTTCCTGCATTGCAGGCAGATTTTTTTTACCATCTGAGCTACCAGGGAAGCCCATTATTGTTTATGCATCCTACATATACTAGTTTGGAGAAGGAAATGACAACCCACTCCAGTATTCTTGCTTGGAAAATCCCATGGACAGAGGAACCCGGCAGGCTACTGTCCATAGGGTTGCAAAGAGTCGGACATGACTGAAGCAACTTAGCATTCACTAGTTTGCATCTGCTAACCTCAAATTCCCAATCCAACTTTCCCCTGCACCCTTCCCTGCCAGGAGCCAGCACAGGAGATCCCACCCATGACAAGGTCATGCGGAGAGACCTGACGGGCAAGACGAGTCAGGTCTCAAGGGGTCCTCTGTCTGAGCATCTACCCCGAAACCAAAATCTGTCTGTTTACTGTCTGCTATACTATACTCTTCTGACATTACAGGGGGCTATCCCCGACCACCTTTCTCTGGAAAAAGTTAACTTAGAGCTCCAACTGGTCTCCTGCATATGAAAGGAATGTTTCAGCTCAAATCCCTCTGATTGGCTCTCTAACTTGCCTGACAGGTTCCCCCGGACTTTACAACTTGTGAATTGTTTACAGCCCCCAACCGAGAGAGGCACGAAGCTTAAAGCATCTTAAAGATACAGAGCCTTTTCTAAAAAGCTAAAAATTATATTGGTGATGGGTTTCACTGTTGAGTCAATGACTGCTGCCAGGCCTCCATATTCTTTATCTTTTAGGCACCTGAAGGATATTAATCAGTGTAATTGGGATATAGAAAAAGAAATATAGTAGTTTTGATGTTAGCCACACTAGACTTTTGAGTTAGTGAGTTTTCTCTTTGTTATAAATCACTATACTCCTCTTTCTTTGTTATAAATTGTTGTGTCCTTGCTATGTAAGAATGTAACTTTATTTAGTGCTTTTTGAGAGTGGTACCAGACTTTGGAAAGAACAACACTTTTAAGTTTTCTGGTTGACAGACCCTTATCAGAAAAGGGCCATAAAATGCTAATTGGACTTCTGGACAGAAGATGATGTAAATCACCTAAGACTTGTATATACAACTAGGTATGCAGAGAGAAAGCCTGGTCTCGATAAGAGTCAGGGCAGCTGACACTGCATAATTTCGTATTATCCATTGATATCTATGTACAATCAAAAGTATAAAAAGCCTTTCTGGACAATAAAGGATGGGCCAGTTTCTCAAACCAGCTTCTTGAACTGGTTTCTTGGAAATCTGGTTCCCCCCATGTCAACTTCCTCTCTCTTTCTTTCTCCCTCTCCCTCCCTCTCCTTTTCAGGCTGAATTCCCATCTGGAGCATGGAGGCTCGCCATGTCTACTTACTTGCCCTGGCTTCTAAGACCCACCCGAGAGGGAGCCCAAGGCTGGGCACCCTCCGCTATTCAAGCGGGCGCCGGTGGCCTAACGTACATGGTGCAAACCTCTTGTCTCGAGGTTTTATTAGTGTTCTGCATAAACCAAGTTATTCAGCCTCTTTTCTCCACTAATTTTCCTACTATACTATTTCTTCCTAATCTCTTTTTATACTTCTAAATAAGTAAGTTTTTCCTTGCTGATTCCCTTCGAATTACCCTGGATCCACTGGGGCTGGACCCCGGCACTTCCCCCTCTCTTGACAACCACAAATCTGCTCTCTATATCTGAGTCTGTTTCTGTTTCATAGATAATAACATTTGTGTTATATTTTAGATTCATCATATATCAATAAGAGATATCATATGTTATTTGTCTTTCCATTCAGACTTAGCTGAAAATGGTATGGAATTTTTGGATAATTTTAAAAAAGTATATCATGTTTATCAGGTGGATTTCAAACAACACTTGACCTCAGTTAAGATGTTTGTATTAAATTGTTGAGAATATGTCTGCAGTAGTAAAACCACCCACATTGTATTATGTTGGGGAAGCATATATTTACATTGTATAAGCAGCACAATTTTAATTATGGAGACTTTATGTTACAATTAGAGCTGGGAAGAATTTAAATTTTAATTCATTCTGCAGTGCTATTTAGATATCAAAAATATGTCCTCTATCTTCACTCAAAACATATAATTTTCTTATATTTCTATGATATGCCAGAGTTGCTTGTACATGTTACATGCTAAATAAATGTTTTTCAAATTATTGCATGAACAATGATTCTAAAAAAAGGATTTTCAATGTAGATTATGCACATGATTGTTAATAATAAAATATTATTAATATACTATAACAATAAAGATGGAATCTTTATCCATATTTAAAAGATGAGCAGTATTTCTTAGAAAGGTACATGAGTGGTTATGTTCTTATAAGTATTATCTAACTGTAGAATAAATCCATATGCAATTTTGAATTTCTTAAAGTATAAATATATAATCAATTTTATATTAAAAGATAAATACAATTACTAATCTCTTTCCAATTATCTATACAAGCTATGTCACTGGAAAAGATGAGTGTGTTGATGGTTAATTAGAGAGGTGTATATATGTGTTTGTATTTACATTTACATTATCATACTAAATGGAGTGAGTCAGAGAAAGAAAGACAAATATCACATGATATCCCTTATGGGCAGAATCTTCAAAAAAGACAAAAATGAACTTATTTGTAAAACAAAAACAAGTCTCACAGACTTAGAAAATGAATTTATGGTTACCGGGGGAAGGGAAGGGGGAGGGATAGATTGGGAGTTTAGGATTAACATGCACACACTATTTTTAAAATAGATAACCAAGGACATATTGCATAGCACAGGGAACTCTGCTCAAAACTCTGTAATAATTTACATGGGAAAAAGAGTTTGAAAAAGAATGAAGTGACGTGAAGTGAAAGTCGCTCAGTCCTGTCTGACTTTTTGCGACCCCATGGACTATACAGTCCATGGAATTCTCCAGGCCAGAATACTGGAGTGGGTAGCTTTTCCCTTCTCCATGGGATCTTCCCAACCCAGGAATCATCTCCTGCATTGCAGGCTGAATCACTGCTGTAACCTGAAACTAACACTGTTTTGTTTTTTATTAAAGCACATTATTAATCAACTATGTTATATTGAACACTATACTATCTTATCCAACATAAAATATAAATTTATAAATTTGGGAAGTTGTAATATTTTGACTTTGTTCTAAGATTGTTTTAACTATTCATGCTGTCTTATAATTTTTAATGAATTTTAGAGCTGGCTTGTTCACTTCTCAAAAAATAAAAGACAATTGGAATTTTGATAGAGACTGCATTGCATCTTTAGATTGCTTTGGGTAGTATTGCCATCTTAACAATATTTTTCCTTACCCAAGAATACAGCATGTCTTTCTATGCATTTATATCCTTTTTATCTCATGCAACAATATTTTGCAATGTCTAAGTCTTGTACTTACCTGGTTAAATTAATTTTTATTTATTTTATTCTTTTTGATGCTGCTAGAAATGTTCTGTCAATTGTAATGGTTTCCCTAATTTCATTTTTGGTTCATTTATTGCAATCATATGCAAATTCTGTTGATTTTTCTATATCCATCTTATACCCCACAGTCTACCTGAACTTTTTTATTATCTCTAATAGGTTTTTGGCATGATTTAGAATCTTCAGTCTCTAAGATCATGTTGTCTGTGATTAGAAAGAGTTTTGCTTCTTTCTTTCCAACCCAGACTCCTTTCATTTCTTTTACTTCCTAATTTTTGCTGGCTACAGCTTGCACTACAATCTTGAACAGGAGTGACAAAAGCAGACATTCTGGTATTGTTTCTGATTTTAGGGACACATTAGTCTGCTCAGGCTGCCATAACAAAATATTCAAGATTGTGGTTGTTAAACAACAGATATTTATTTCCTCACAGTTCTAGAAGCAGGTTCACCATCCAAGGCACTAGCAAATTAGGTATCTAGTGAGGGCTCTCTTCTTGGCCTGAAGGCATCCACTTTCTCACTGTGTCTTCATACGCACTTTCCTCAAGGACTTTCATACAGGGAGAGAATGATTTCTAGTATCTCTTTCTCTTCTAAGAGGGACATCAATCCTCTTATGCATATATCCCAACTTTATTATTCTTTCCTTTTTTTTTTTTTTTGTCTGTTTCTGAATGTTCTTTCAGTATCACTCTTTATCTTTTAAAGTGCTTAAAAATAATAAATCTATCTTGTATATTTATGTATCCTTTGTGAAGATTCATATATCCATCTAGAATTAGTTTTCCTTTTCCTGATGAGTTTCCTTAATATATTTTATACTGTAGTCTTTGAGTAATAAACATTCTCACCTTTTGTGTGTCTAAAAGCATCTTTATCTAGTCTTCAACTTTTCTGAGTAAAGAACTCCAAGATGATAATTTTCCTTTAGTACTTTAAGGACACTGCTTCACTCTACCCTCTTCATTACAATGAGATATCTGCGACAGGCCTTTCTTTGTCCCTTTGTATTTAACATTCTTTGTTTTTTCTCTATCTCTTGTTAAGAATTTTTCCTGAGTACTCATTATAAGATATGGATTATCAGAATGTGACTATCTACTTTTCTTCATTTATTTTGTGATGAGAGCTTATTAGCTTTCATAGAACTTGGTGTGTATTTTAAACAAATTCAGAAGTTTTTCAACTATTATTTCTTTAAATATTTTTCTATCATCTCTCTCTTTTTTCTTCATTAGGGACTTCAATTCCATGTATTAATGTATTAGGTTGCTTAGAGTTTTCCCTCAGCATGCCAATCTTCTTTTTTAAAACAAATCTTTTCCCTTTGCTTTCAGTTGGTTAGTTTCTTTGTTGTTGTCGTTCAGTCACTCAGTCATGTCCGACCCTTTGCAACACCATGGACTACAGCTTGCTAGGTTTCCCTGTCTTTCACCATCTCCCCGAGTTTGCTCAAACTCATGTCCATTGAGTCAGTGGTTAGTTTGTATTCACTAGTTTTTCTATTCATGCCAGAGATATGAGTTGATTCTTGGACTTGGAAGATCCCTTGGAAGAGAGTATGGCAACCCACTACAGTATTTTTGCCTGGAGAATCCCATGGACAGAGTAGCCTGTCGGGCTACAGTCCATAGGTCACAAAGAGTCAGACACAACTGAAGCAACTGAGCACAGTATTTCCTTCTGCCCTTTCTAATCTATTGCTACCCATCAACTGTATTTCTCACTCAGACTTTGACATTATATCTTTAGAGGCTCATCTAGCATTTGTGTGTGTGTATGCATATTCTACTTATTTTTTAGAATATAGGGAATGTAGTCGTAATAAGTATGTTAACATCCAAGTTTGCTAATTCTAACAGTTCTTTCAGTTCCAGGTCAATTTTGATTTGCTGATTGATTTATCTCCTCTAATCCTTTTTGGTGGTTCTTTTGCAAGCTCAACAGGTTTTCACACATGGGCTGATGAGTGCTCAGTTAAATATGTGAGGAAGACCCTTTACAGCTCTGTCTCTGCAGCCCTTGCCTATCTGATACCTTTGTCTGAGACTTCTAGCTGTATTTCATCTTTCCAATCCTTGAAGTTCATCTTTTCAATTCAGTGAGTCAGCCAGGCTCTCTGTGTATTCTCCTCTTAGAAATTCTCCCAAGGCAAGAGGTAAAGAACTCTTAGAGATTATCCCATTTGTTTACATTCTTGGGACTATCTGTTATTCATTGCCTGTGTCCAGTGTCTTGAAAATCATTGTTCATTTTTTAATCATTGTTTTGGGTGAGATATTATATCTAGTTTCTGTTATTCCATTTTGCCTAGAAGTATAATTATTATTAGGTAACTTCTTAATTAATAGATTGTATACCAGCAGGAAAAAAAAATCTTTTAATACACTACAAAGTAGAAAACGTCAGGAAACATATGATTATATATAGATAGATAAAGATAAGGAAGGAAATATACCACAATTTGATAATAATATTGCTTAAATAACAGGATTATGATGTTTCCCATTTTTTCTCACTTTCCAAATTTTTTGTGAGAAGCACAGATGACTAATTTTTTAACTGTACAGTGAACAGTGAACTTCTTTGAATGAAGTAATTGGATTTGCCTAACAAATATTTTAAAAGTTTAGCTTCTGTAAAAAAAGTTCTTTTTTAGGGACATATAGTGCTAATGTATCAACAGTTCTATAATTTTTCTCATAGTAACCCAGGAATAAATTACTTCTTCAGCAGTTGAGTAAATTACTACCTCCAGTCTTTGCCATTTTGGCTTCTATAACCCTGTAAACATCTCTAAATATGCCTTTTGCTATCTTTTTATACAAATGTGAAAAAAGACATACATGGCACTTTCTTTTAAAAAAAAATACCTTATTAAGAAAAAAGAAAAGATCACTTATGGAAATAAACAAATGTTAGCTCCAATTAAGTTAAAAACTTATGTCTTCTCATCTGTATACTTGCCCACATTAGTCCAAAAGGAATAAAGATGTCTATCTTTGAACAATATGTTTCCAATTCACAACATCAAAAACCATCACACACACACAAAAAAAAATCAGGATAAAAGTTTATGGTAAAAACAATGTGTAATCACATTGTTACACATTAGAAACAATGTGTGACATTCATCCATTCACTCAACAAGTATTATTTAGAACCTGCTATGTGCAAGGTCTTGTGCTTGGCATTAGGTATATATCATGCTGAACAAGTCATACAAAAATCCTTCCCTCAAAATGCTTCTGAGCCAGTCAGAAATTCAAAAATGCACATTTCAAGTTATTCAGTGTGTTCATTAGTTATTCATAAAAATATTTGTATTGCCTCACTGTTAACGGGGCTTACTGCAGGCCCTGTGGATGTAGCCATCCACATTCACTTGTTTGTTTCCTGCCACATCATGGCTAGAGCTCAGATTTTTCCATATTGAGCATTATTAGCTCATGCAGTAGTTAAAACTAGATCTAAGCGGAAAACTTTCTGCCTTGATTCTGCTCCTGGATCCACTAAAAGTTCCAAGTTCCTGTGGCTTCCTGAATCCACTAAAAGTTTAGAAGCATCTGTGCTTCAGGATATTCCAGCAATGCCTGGTTAGTAATTTCTGCAACTCCCAGTTGGTATTTTCCCAGCATCTCTGGCAACTTAAGAACAATGAAGTATTTCACACAAATTATCTAGAAATGCATTTAAAATTTAAAATCCAGGCAGGCAGACTTTGCTTACCTTAACCATTATTATGATACAATTTTATAATGTATTTGTCTCCTTTCTCTTTAAATGGAGGACGCGCACCAGGTTTTACTTGATGGCTTGGAACATCCACTGTGAACTTTAATTACTGCTTTAAAATGTATAATAAAGCATACTTTGTTTTAGCATTCTCAGCTAGCCAACATTTTTTAATCTCTCTTTATTTGTACACTTCTCTGTGTCTTTCAAGTTTTTGGCTTTATATATACACTGTAATATGAAAACTCTATCTCACTTTTACATCATGTGTATTAAATAAAATAAATTTAGCTCTGGGTTAACAATCCAAGGGTTTGTCTTTAGGTAATAAAAGATAATGCCAGTGCAAGGGCAGTCTCATAATGTTCACTGTTTCTGGGGGTTTACTTAAAACCTTAGACCTCAGAAGTTATTGTATTTAAGAGATTTAGTGTTTTACAAACTATACTCTGGAAATAGAATGTTTACACATGAAATATAGAATAGATACTGTTAATTCATCCTTGTATTCTCTTTCTTAAGCATACATATACTGAGATTCTACTATGTGCCCAAATCTTTTGAAAGCACTGGAAGATGCATTTAGAGATGGGATGTTAACTACCTTTGATTGCACAACTCATTTAGGAGGTAGATAAGAGACAGGCATGCCAATAGTTGTTTTCTTTTTTGTTGTTCGGTCACCTAGTCATGTCTGACTCTTTGTTACCACATGGACCACAGCATGCCAGGCTTCCCTGTTTTCCACTATCTCTAGAGTTTGCTCAAGTTAATGTCCATTGAATCAGTGATGCTATCTAATCATCTCATCCTCTACCATCTTCTTCTCCTTTTGCCTTCAATCCTTCCCAGCATCAGAGTTTTTCCAATGAGTCAGCCCTTCACATCAGATGGCCAAAGTATTGAAGCTTCAGCTTCAGTCCTTCCAATGAATATTCAGGGTTGATTTCCTTTAGGACTGACTGATTTGATCTCTTTGCTGTCCAAGGGACTCTCAAGAGTCTTCTCCAACATTACAGTTCAAAGGCATCATTTCTTCAGCATTCAGCCTTTTTTAAAGTCCAACTCTCACATTCATACATGACTACTGGAAAAACCATAGCTTTGACTACATGGACGTTTGTTGGCAAAGTGATGTCTTTGCTTTTTAATACGCTGTCTAGGTTTGTCACAGCTTTTCTTGCAGAAAGCAAGCATCTTCTTATTTCATGGCTGTAATCATTTTTAACTAGATTTTAATTATAATAAGAGATCCATATTGAGAAAAGAGAAAAGATATCACAATATAAATGGTCACAATAGGGACTAGCTACTAATTTGCAGTATAAGGCCTATGACAAGAAAAAAGACAAAATGTAGAAAATTGGATGGCAAAACAAAGACTAGAATTTTCACTGTAGGGAATTTGGTTTAAATTAGGGATATTAGAATATCATATTTATCTTTTCAGAAATATAATTCTAAAGATAGTGCAATCAACTCATGATTATTTCAATGGGTCTGTATATTTTTATCTTAAAGAAAAGGATAAATAAGTAATCAAATCTACCCTTATAACTATGTATTACTTCTTTAGGAAATGTATATTGCCTACATTCTGCGTGGTTCTCACTTGCCAGGCATCAACACAAGAATTCTTAAATAGCTCCTGGCAGAGTTTCTAAAAATCACTAACAGAAGCCACACATCCAGAAAATGCACATCTTTTTTGATTTCCCCAAGTCTCAGGTAGGTGGTAATCTCATATTATTTCTCAGAAAAACCTGCTCACTCAGAGTGTTTATGAATTTGCCATATGGTATTTAAAACCTCAAGTCAAAGTAATGTTAGAAATTGTACAGACAGAATCAGAGCATGCTGGTTAATGCTGTTCTCCATTTGGGACCAAGGAGATTTCTTTGTGTGCCAAAAACTGAAGCCAAAGCATCTTAATATTTGACTTTTACTCTATTTTTTTTTTAAATCAATTGTACAAACCAAGAGTTACATTAAGAGCCTGGAAGGCTTTTTCCTCACATAAACGTTACTCATACAAACATAATTTTTACAAATCTACCCCATACAAGAATGCTCCCAAACTAATTTATGTAGTACTATGTCTATTCATGTGCCTAATTATCTTCACTGATTATTTGCAGGTGTCAGTGAATGAGAAACCAGGGAACAGATCCATTGATTTATAATAAATATTGAAATGACTTGTAAAATGTATTGTGAAAGAGCCACGTGGTGAAAAAAGGGAAATGTAAACATTTATATAATTCTCCTCAAAATGCTTTTATACAACAGAGATTATCAAAGCAAAAAAGCAAAGAACCTGTTCTGATCATCGGATAAAAGAAATCTGTGATGGAATATGGTCTGAGATTATGGGGACTCACTTTCTTCCCTCATGAATAGAAAATACATTTACATTATGTCATGTGAAATTATTGAACAGCTGCTTGGAAAGAGAGAAAAACAAGAACACCAGCCTGCCAAGGAGATGCAGTGCCGACATGAGATCAGATGCACAGAATAAATAGAAATGGCATTCAGGAAAGGTGATAAGCAATCAAGTAAAGACCAAAGTGAGATGCTCTGACCTTATATTTAGCATCCGTGCCAAATTAGCATAGCTGTGCAGTGTACTAGAAAATTAAGTGGAAAAAAAGGACAAAGTAAGTGTAAAATCAAAGCAGAAGTTGCACATGTTTGGAATATCTGAAATAATTATGCTCTATTTCATATCCAGAGGGCTACACTGTGGTCAGCTCATCTTTTCCTGAGGAACCACGGGTTCAAAAGAAAATACTATGAGCTTGACCTATACTAATTAAACAGAAGCAGTATGCTCTCTCTGGGTCTTGCCCTAGATGAGTCTGAGTGGTCTCAGGGTAAAGAGGTGACTTAAAGAGAGGAACAAAGATCTTTAGCTGCATTCATTATGCTATCCTCATTTTCTTTGCTGCTCAGCCACAGTTCATTAACTCAGCAAGTTTTCTTTGCACGGGACTGTGAGAGACCACTGTACCCAGTTCAACACATATGAACTCTTATTACTAGTCAGATAGCCACAAGGAAAGAAACACTGAGGTAAATCAGACCTTTCTGTTCTCTTATTCCACCAGGATGCTAATCATTTCTTGAGAGTATGTAAATGAATTTATCGGATGCCCTAAAGCTTCCTGAAGTAAGCTATTTGAGCAGAAGTAATTGATTCCAAGAGAGCAAAGGAGGAAGATTCATTCAATTTGTCTTTTACTATCAACATTAAATCAAAACTATTCAGACAGGTGAAAGGAAATCAAAGTCCAGTTCCATTCTAGTAGACGACACCAAATTCAAATATGATCACAAACCTTCCCTAAGGAAAAGAACCAATGGTGATCTTTCTAACAGACAAAGAAAAATATGCTAGAGATCCCTTAGCAAACTGCCACCTGTCCTCTTGCAGCTGGCTCCTATGGGGAAAAAAAGTTCATAATGAATATAATCACTTGTCTTTCCCATCATCCTTACATGCAATGGAATCTGCAATAGGCCTCCTACCAAGACAGCATACACTTATTTTCTGTGAAAAAATCTTATTTTTCAAGACAGAGATCAACTAATCACTGTCAGTTTTTTTCGGCAGGAATCATAGGATGATTTACACTTGAAAAAGACATTACCACTCCAGAGCCAGATTTGCTAGGGGTCCACATTCTGGGGTTCCACTAGGCAAGTATATCCTCTAACAGCATCTGGCTCCTCACAGATTTCTTTTTTCTGTGTATAACAAGTGCTTCCTCATGTGACTTTCAAGTGAGTTTAAAAGTAAAGGGAAAGAACAGCAGACCTATGTGTTGTCTCTGCACTCCAACATCATTTATAAATAGAGCAAGAAAATCTTGTTTGTCAAGACAAGGACATGTCATAAAGCTGAATATATTTGTTTTCTTATCCTTTCTCCAAGAACTGTGACATCTCTTTTCATATCCATATCTCTCACTCATTCAACAGGAATTTTCCTGCTTGATTTCCTTTTCCCCCTAAAATCTGGGTTTTAGGAATATTCTGCCAGATATGCCTGTGACAGTGTCCAAAATGCCCAACACCCTTCTCTAGCAGATGCAGTCCTACCTGCAGATCTCTACTCAGTGAAACAGTGAACTTAATTAAGTTAATTAAGTTGAACTTAATGCATGAGTAACCCGTGAATGGGTCAGCAGGGCTCCACTTATGCACTCTTATGAGTTTTTTGAAATCAAATGATGCCTATGAGCTGAGCTATTTAAACAATCTCTTTCTTGATTTCCATTGAAGAATACAAAAGTAAGTGGACAATTCCACTTACTAGATAGAGAATTAAGAATGAAGTAAAAAACAGATTTATTTTGTGAAAAAGTGCGGAAAGGTTAAGAAACAGCAAGAGAGAGAAGGAAAGAGAAATTCCTGGAGCTACCTTGAATCTTGATCTCTTTCTTATTCTGATCTATACAAGTAATAAGTCATTGTAATAAATTCTCCTTTTTAGTATAGCAAGACCCGTGTGATTCTGTCTCATGATAGAAACAATTTCACACAGAAAATCTATTAGTGGTGCCTATAAATCAATAAATTGAATATAATGACATTTTATCTGGTATAGTCCTGCTACTCTCTACTCCAATTCTTTTGGCATAGACAGTCCTAAGGAAATCCTTAGGGTAGTAGTTCTCAACATATGGCTTCTGGAACAGCCATATCAGCATCACCTGGAAACATATTAGAAGTACAATTTTTTTCAGGTTTTATTGAGAAGTAATGAACTTATATCGCTGTATAAGTCTAAGGTATACAGCATGATGGTTTGACTTAAATATATTATGAAATGATTACCACCATATGTTCATATAACGTCCATCTTCTCATGTAGAAAAAAAAAAGAAAAGAATAAAGGAAAATATTTTTGTCCTTTAGATAAGAATTTTGGGGCTTACTCTTTATTATTATTATTATTTTTATTTTCATATTTATTTGGCTGCACTGGGTCTTAGTTGTGGCATGTGGGATCTAGTTCCCTGACCAGGGATCAAACCAGGGCCCCCTGCATTGGGAATGCAGAGTCTTAGTCAATGAATCACCAGGGAAGTCCCATAGGATTTACTCTTTTAACAAGTTTCATATATATTATACAGCAGTATTAACTGTATTCATCATGTTGTATATTATACCTTGCTGCTGCTGCTAAGTCACTTCAGTTGTGTCCGACTCTGTGCGACCCCATAGACAGAAGCCCACCAGGCTCCCCCATCCCTGGGATTCTCCAGGCAAGAACACTGGAGTGGGTTGCCATTTCCTTCTCCAATGCATGAAAGTGAAAAGTGAAAGTGAAGTCGCTCAGTCGTGTCCGACTCTTCGAGACCCCATGGACTGCAGCCTACCAGGCTCCTCCGTCCATGGGATTTTCCAGGCAAGAGCACTGGAGTGGGGTGCCATTGCCTTCTCCATATTACACCCTAGTACTTCTTTATCTTACAACTGAAGTTCGTATCCTTTGATCATCTTCCTTCAATCCACCCATCCCCTACCACCTGCCTCTGATAACCATACATTGGATCTCTTTTTCTATAAATTTTGTGTTTTGTTCTGTTTTGTTTGATTACACATATAAGTAAGATCATACAGTATTTGACTTTGTCTGACTTATTTCACTTCACATAATGCTTTCAAAGTCCATCCATGTTGTCACAAATGATAGGATTTCCTCATTTCTTATGGCTGAATAATATTCTATTATTATACATATATTCTATTATATATATTCTCTCTATATATACACCACAACTAGGAAATTCTTAAGGTCAGCTTCAAACTTACTGAGTAAATTGAATCATGAATTCTGTGAATGGGGTCCAGAAGTTTGACTTTTAGAAGGCTTCGCTAAGTATCCTGATACAAACTAAAACTTGAGGCAATACTACTACAGCATTTAAAATCGTCAGACTAGATGTGAGTTCTATGTTTTACAGTAGAATATGGGCTGAATGATATAATGTTAAATGTTTCAAGAACTGGTCCAGTAAGTTGAAAATTTATTCAATAATACCTAGTGTAAGTCAGTGGATTATGGTCAGGAAATCTTAAAAATTAGTGAGCTGATAATCATAGTCAGATGGAAGGGAAATATATATCAAGAAATAGCAACAATGCAATGATATAATTGAAAACAGAGGTATGTGCAAAGTTTTAGTACACACAGAAGAAGTCATTATACATGTCAGAGAGATGGAATCTGAGGAGGGGAAAAGCAATTTGTATGCACATAGGAAATTTTTATATAATACATCACTTGACAGCTAATAATATTTTTCCAGTAAATGATGGGATAATCTAGAGAGCAATTTCTCTTTATCCTGACACATGATTGCAGAACTAATGTGGTATGCCCTTCCATTTTGAGCCAACCACTATGTGTTTCAAATCAGAAGGGTTTGAGATCAAAAAAGAGAGGATAGTAATCTTTCTTATAGGAACCAGAATATAATTACAGTCTCCATTATATATAAAAAGTCATTCTGTGGGGATTGCCTTCAAAATATATCTAAGAATCTACATTTTATGTCTTACTGCTTAATTGCTATCACTCTTATCCTACTCACTATTACCTCTCACCTCAAATTTATCTTCCTGCCTCCAGACTTGACCTCCTTTAGTATAGTCTCAACCCAAGCAAAGTGTACCAAAATGTAAATCAGATTTTGCTCTTCCTCTCTCAAAATCCTCCAACAACTCTCCATCTGAGTCAAAGCCAGCATCTTTACAATGGCCCACATGAATAGACTTCTGCTGTCTCTTCTGTTAACTTTGTGAGCAATTTTTAATGACTCATTCTGTTCATAATAGATTCTTTGTTTCCTAAACATGTCAGTCATTCTCCTATCACAAAGACAGTCCTGTTCCTTCTACCTGGAATGTTCTTCCAAAGATATCTATAGAGCTCAGTCTTTAGAACTTTGCTTTAAAGATACTTTCTCAGAATTTCTCAGGTAATCTTATTGAAAACATCAACTCACCTCAAAAATTACTGTATGCTTTCTATATTTTATTTCTGCATCACCTGTCAATATTTAGGAAGATCCACTGGAGAAGGGATTGATTACCCACTCCAGTATTCTCGGGCTTCCCTTGTGGCTCAGCTGGTAAAAGAATCCACCTGCAATGCAGGAGACCTGAGTTCGATCCCTGGGTTGGGAAGATCCCCTGAAGAAGGGAAAGCCTACCCTCTCTGATGTTCTGGCCTGGAGAATCCCATGGAGCTTATCGTCCATGGGGCTGCAAAGTGTTGGACACAACTGAGCGAATTTCACTTCACTTATCAATGTCTAACATACTTTATCTGTTGCTTATTTACCTGAGTCTGTCTGAGTTCCCACATAATAATGTATACTCAATGAGGGCAAAAATATTTGACTCTTCTTCCACTGCTGTATCTTAGAATAGTGCCTGGCTATTGAAGACAAAAAAATGTTTGCATAAGAATGGTTAGTATTAAAGGCTGCTCTATAAATCTGTCTCCTAAGGTAAGCTCCTTGATACTTTCCCAGCATAACAAACACACAAATGTTTAAAAATGTATACTTCATCCCTCCTTAGAGATTCATGGCTTGCATTAATACATCTGTAGTAATGAGGAAAAGGTTTTATGAACAAAACTCGCTTTACTTTTATTACCAATTTTACCCAAACTCATTTGAAAATGGACAATTTCTTTTTTATTTTACTGTTCAATGGTTTTTAATAAATTTTCTGAGTCATGCAACCATCACAAGTCAATTTTAGAACATAGTCACCACCCCAGTAAGATCTCTCTTGCCATTACTGTTAATCCCCACTAGGCCCCCACCATCACCACCCCATTCAAACATCAGCCTAGTTTCCATTTCTGCAAATTTGCCTTTCCTCAACATTTCTTTTTTTCATCTCTTGCATCCAATTTTGGTTCCTTTAACCAACATTTTTTTAATATGCCCACCCCAGTCTCTGGTTTGGGGAGTCTCTCATTTTAATCTCTGTTTTGACAAGTTGACTTTTTCAGATTCCATATATAAAGTACTATTAAACACTATTTGCTTTCTCTGACTTTATCTCACTTAGTGTAATACTGTAATCATGATATGGTTTGCTTTTTATTATGTGGTAAGGTACACTGATTGCTCTTCAAATGTTAAATCAACTTTGTTCAACCAGTTAACTTTTTTAATATAAAAATCAGAAATGATGTCACTCTTTACAATACTGACATTGGTTTTTATGCTTTACATCAATTATTTCACTTATCAGGTCTGTAAAGAATTTCTCAAATTTATAAAATTTATAGCTTATATTTATTTTGGGATTTAATTTTCTGTTCATTTTATAACTTCTAGAAATTTATAGATTACTGACTTACAGGTTATCTTCCTTTCTAATATCTGAATTTAAAATTATGGATTTTTATCTAAGAACTTTTTACCTGCATGTAAGTTTTCTACATGATATTTTAATTAATTTTTTTTCAAAATATATGCTACATTTTATTTTTCATTTATTCTTTGCAGCAGCAGTTGCTTAGGTAGAAATTTGCTAAGTAAATTACCAAGCCTATAAGAAAAGACTCATTAAATTTAGCTACTAATTTCAAACAGTCCCATCGTGATGAGAATATTTGTTCTCAAAGGTCAATTACTTGAAATGTTGAGACTGGTATTATTCACCTCTTTTGAAAGCTTCCAAGAATACTTGGAAAAATAAGTTTTCTAAAACTGAAATTTTGGGACTCACTTAATGGCCCAAGCTATGTTCAATTAAGAAAATATTTCAAGTATATTTGAATAACTATGTAAAAGTTGGACAAATAATTCCACGTATAATTTTGTTAATCATTTAGTTCAAATATTTGTGTTGTTACTGACTTTCGTGTTGTATGTTTCTGAGAGAGAGGAGTATTAGTCATCACATTATAATCAACTTATTTTTCCTTAGATTTCCACATAGATTTAGATTTGTTACCAGGGGGCTCAGTTGGTAAAGAATCTGCCTGCAATGCAGGAGACACAGGTTTGATCCCTCGTTGGGGAAGATCCCCTGGAGAAGGAAATGACAACCCACTCCAGTATTCTTGCCTGGAAAATCCCATGGAAAGAGGAGTCTGGCAGGCTACAGTCCAAGGGGTCACAAACAGTCAGACACAACCTGGCAACTAAACCACCACAATCACATATTCTTTATGAAAGAATACTTTTATCTTAAAGAATTTTTATTTCTCTTCGTTTCTGGTAATGGTTTTGCCTTGTTATCTACTATGTCATATAATTATAACTTTTTCAGTCTACTTTTCATTAGTACTTACATAGTATATTTTTTCATTACCTTTACTTTCAACCATTCTGTATTCCTATGTTTTAAAGGTGTCTTTGGGAAGGAGCATACAGTTCTTTTTTTTTTTTTAATATAGTTTGGTAATCTTTAAATTTTACTTAAAGCTTTTAATCAATCTACAATCAAACAAGTGTGCATTTTAGTTTTTTACTTTCTATTTTTCCTAACCGATGTTGGTTTCAGTATAAAAACACAAAATCTCATGACAGTTTAACTCAACAGTCCCACTCAACTTATATGCTGTTACACTATTTTTAATTTTCCATATGTTTTATGCAGTATTGAACATTATCATCTTTGTAGTCAATATGCCTTTAGATTTTCACATGTATCTACCCTTTCTATTGAATATCATTCTTTTCTGTATCAACAAATATCTTTTCATAGGAAACATTTTCCTTATCCCTGAAAGCAATACTTCTTAACATTTCTATTAATGTAGTTTTATTGGTTACTAATTCTCTCAGATTTTAATGTTAAAAAACATGTTTATTTTGCCTTGAAGCAATAATCTGTGAAGGATATTTTTCCTGGACAGAGAATTGAGGTTTCCAGTCATTTTCATTTAGGACTTGAAGATATCATGCTATTGTCTTTTAGGTCATATTGTTTTAGTTGCAAAAATTGATCATCACATTCCTGGGACTCTCTGAATCTATGACATGATGTTCTTTCATTAGTGCTGACAGGTTCTCAGCTATTAACTTGCCTCTGCTTCACTTTCTTTCTCCTTTTCTTCTGGGACTCCAGTGACATGTATGTTAGAATCTTCCTGCAGGATCCTTTGCATCTTTTAATCTGCTTTCTATATTTATTTTCTATCCTTTATTCTCTCCATGTTTTACTCTGGAAAATTTCTGCTAATCTATGAGATGGTTGGATGGCATCACCAACTCTATGGACATGAGTTTGAGCAAGTTCCAGGAGTTGGTGATGGACAGGGAAGGCTGGCGTGCTGCAGTCCATGGGGTCACAAAGAATCAGACACGACTTAGAGACTGAACTGAACATTCAAGTTTATTAATTTTCCTTTACTATTAAATCCATTCATTGAGCTCTCTATTTCAGTAACAGTATTCTTCAGTCTAAGATTTTCATTTTGTTCTTTTTATAGTTATCTGAAAACAATCATTAAGTTTTAACATAGTTATTTTTAAATCTGCTTTTCTAGGTACTTTGTGAGTCTATATGTATTACTTATTGTTTTTCTTGGTATACTCACACTCACATGAGTATGAGTACACCTTCCTAAATTAGCTAATCTACAGAGTTTTGATTAAGTCATAGATATTGTATTTGAAAATTTGTAGAAACAACAAAGGCTTGGTAAGTTATCATCTTTGTCCAGGAAGCAATTACATTTGCCCTTACTAGGAAGATAAGACAATAGCAATATAGGATACTTAGTTTGATTATAGAGATTAAGATGTTTTTAAGTATGGCTTTCCTTACTTTAAGAGCAAGTAATTGATGATATGCCTTTTCTCCTAGGAGTCTGCCTTTTAGAAGTGGGGATTGAAAGACTATTGGTTTAACTAAGCTATCCGTTCCTGGTGTGCCCTGGACTCCAATATTTTTGCCTCATTCCAGAGATTCACTGAGACCCAAGTAGCTCTGCTTACTTCTCAGGGTCACATATTCAGTAATCTTGCAGGCTTCTGCAAGGGAAAATCTACCCCAAAAGTAAAATTAACCACGTTGGGTTTTCTTTTTCCTTTGGAATTTATTGGCTTATGAGCACCCAAATGTCATTACATTATGATCTTTTTCTAGCTATCATTACTAAAAGGATTGAATCACATTTCTTAATCTTTCTGTGGAAACTGTAAATACTTTTAAATGTAGATTAATTAATATTGCATTTTCCACACAATAATGTTTCCTGTAGTATGGCTACCACTGATGATGCATTATTTCTTGTAAGTATTTCACTCCAGTTTCTGTGATTTTTTTTCTTTCACTCATGCTGTAAGTTTTGACCTGGCATTTTCGTACTTTAATAACATGAGATTTTTTTTTCTCCTATTGAAGTATAAGTCTGTGGAAGTAAAGAAGTTTCCGTTCAAAATTTGCACAAAGTTTTATGAACTGATGTGTGACACACTAATAACTGACTTGTGCCATGCATAAATTAGACAGCAACTTCGAGTGGCTCTGAAATTTCTTTCATTTACTCCAAGGGATTTGATACTTTCACTTACCTTTAATTGGCATAGTATACGTAATTGTACTTACTCTATTCTGCTGCTGCTACTGTTGCTGCTGCTGCTGCTAAGTCACTTCAGTTGTGTCTGACTCTGTGTGACCACAGAGATAGCAGCCCACCAGGCTCCCCCATCCCTGGGATTCTCCAGGCAAGAACACTGGAGTGGGTTACCATCGCCTTCTCCACACTCTATTCTAGTGATGAACAAATGAACAGCTCTTAACAAATATGCACAGGAACTGATAGCTTATGATGAACAATGTCAGATTCATGGTCTCCGAAGATTTGGCTTCGGGACAAGGGACCAGGCTTGATCACTCAAGAACTTTTATGTACCAGATTTTTCTTTTTTAAGTATAAAAAGGGAAAGAGAAAGTCTCTAACATAGACATCAGAAGGGGGACAGAGAGAGCCCCCACACTTGAGTCCTATATGTTTTTACCAGACCCACTCAAGTAACATACATCATAAATTAACAAGATTAGAACTAACAATAGAAAGGTTCTATGAGGACCTACAAGACCTTTTAGAACTAAAAGCCAAAAAAAAATGTCCTTTTCATTATAGGGGACTGGAATGCAAAAGTAGGAAGTCAAGAAACACCTGGAGTAACAGGCAAATTTGGCCTTTGAGTATGGAATGAAGCAGGGCAAAGGCTAATAGAGTTTTGCCAAGAGAATGCACTGGTCATAGCAAACACCCTCTTCCAACAACACAAGAGAAGACTCTACACGTGGAGATCACCAGATGGTCAACACCGAAATCAGATTGATTATATTCTTTGTAGCCAAAGAAGCTCTATACAGTCAGCAAAAACAAGACCAGGAGCTGACTGTGGCTCAGATCATGAACTTCTTATTGCCAAATTCAGAATTACATTGAAGAAAGTGAGGAAAACCACAAGACCATTCAGGTATGACCTAAATCAAATCCCTTATGATTATCCAGTGGAAGTGAGAAATAGATTTAAGGGACTAGATCTGATAGACAGACAGCCTGATGAACTATGGATGGAGGTTTGTGACATTGTACAGGAGACAGGGATCAAGACCATCCCCATGGAAAAAAGAATGCAAAAAAGCAAAATGTCTGTCTGAGGAGGGCTTACAAATAGCTGTGAAAAGAAGAGAAGCAAAAAGCAAAGGAGAAAAGGAAAGATATAAGTATCTGAATGCTGAGTTCCAAAGAATAGCAAGGAGAGATAAGAAAGCCTTCAGCAATCAATGCAAAGCAAATTTATATTTAAAAAGAAAAGAAATAGAGGAAAACAACAGAATGAAAAAGACTAGAGATCTCTTCAAGAAAATTAGATATACCAAGGGAATATTTCATACAAAGATGGGCTCAATAAAGGACAGAAATGGTATGGACCTAACAGAAGCAGAAGATATTAAGAAGAGGTGGCAAGAATACACAGAAGAACTGTACAAAAAGAGCTTCACGGCCCAGATAATCATAATGGTGTGATCACTCACCTAGAGCCAGACATCCTGGAATGTGAAGTCAAGTGGGCCTTAGGTATGGGGAGGGAGATGGGAGGGGGTTCAGGATGGGGAACATGTGTACACCTGTGGTGGATTCAGGTTGATGTATGGCAAAACCAATACAGTATTGTAAAGTAAAATTTTTAAAAAAAAGCATCAATGCGGACAAAGCTAGTGGAGGTGTTAGAATTCCAGTTGAGCTATTTCAAATCATGAAAGATGATGCTGTGAAACTGCTGCACTCAATAGGCAAGCAAATTTGGAAAACTCAGCCACAGAACTGGAAAAGGTCAGTTTTCATTCCAATCCCAAAGAAAGGCAATGCCAAAGAATGCTCTATCTACCGCACAATTGCACTCATCTCACACGCTAGTAAAGTAATGCTCAAAATTCTCCAAGCCAGGCTTCAGCAATACGTGAACCGTGAACTTCCAGATGTTCAAGCTGGTTTTAGAAAAGGCAGAGGAACCAGAGATCAACTTGCCAACATCTGCTGGATCATGGAAAAAGCAAAAGAGTTCCAGAAAAATATCTATTTTTGCTTTATTGAATATGCCAATCCTTTGACTGTGTGGATCACAATAAACTGGAAAAATCTGAAAGAGATGGGAATACCAGACCACCTGACCTGCCTCTTGAGAAGCCTATATGCATGTCAATAAGCAACAGTTAAAAGTGGACATGGAACAACAGACTGGTTCCAAGTAGGAAAAGGAGTATGTCAAGGCTGTATATTGTCACCCTACTTATTTAACTTCTATGCAGAGTACGTAATGAGAAACGCTGGGCTGGAAGAAGCACAAGCTGGAATCAAGATTGCCAGGGAAAATATCAAATAATATCAGATGTGCAGATGACACCACCCTTATTGCAGAAAGTGAAGAGGAACTAAAAAGCCTCTTCACAAAAGCAAAAGAGGAGAGTAAAAAATTTGGCTTAAAGCTCAACATTCAGAAAACTAAGATCATGGCATCTGGTCCCATCACTTTTGCGAAATAGATGGGGATACAGTGGAAACAGTGTCAGACTTTATTTTTTTGGCTCCAAAATCACTGCAGATGGTGACTGCAGCCATGGAATTAAAAGACGCTTACTCCTTGGAAGAAAAGTTATGACCAACCTAGATAACATATTGAAAAGCAGAGATATTACCTTGCCAACAAAGGTCCATCTAGTCAAGGTTATGGTTTTTCCAGTGGTCATGTATGGATGTGAGAGTTGGACTGTGAAGAAGGCTGAGTGCTGAAGGTTGATGCTTTTGAACTGTGGTATTGGAGAAGACTCTTGAGAGTCCCTTAGACTGCAAGGAGATCCAACCAGTCCCTTCTAAAGGAGATCAGTCCTTGGTGTTCTTTGGAAGGACTGATGCTGAAGCTGAAACTCCAATACTCTGGCCACCTCATGCAAAGAATTGACACATTGGAAAAGACCCTGATACTGGGAGGGATTGAGGGCAGGAGGAGATGGGGACAACAGAGGATGAGATAGCTGAATGGCATCACCGAATCTTTGGACATGAGTTTGAGTGATCTCCGGGAGTTGGTGATAGACAGGGAGGCCTGGCATGCTGTGATTCATGGGGTGGCAAAGAGTCAGACACGACTAAGCGACTAAAATGAACTGAACTAGATCCACTCCCACAACATATATTTTAAGCAGACGGGATTAGTCAGAAGGTTCTCGAGAAGGAGAAACATGTTCTCAAGCAGTAAAGGTTGTTGTTACATAATCATTGTTACAGAGTTTAAGGAAAAGCATATCCTTGAGCAAGATGAGTCGTTTTGTTGTGCCATCATCAGCTCTGAGCTTAAACAAACAAACAAAATGTTTGTCCTTTTCTCCTCCTTGAGAACTCCAGATCCCTATCTCCTCCTCAGGGACCCTGGATCCCTTTCTTCTCCTTGGGGACCCTGGATTTCTTATCAACCTACCTAGGGATTGACTCTCTCAGAACCAAGGCTGTTAAATGATGATTGCTGTTTGAACAATATTGATTAAAAATAAATTTTATGTTAGATAAGTGAAACTGTGGGAAAAAAAAAAAAACTGAAATACAGTATTTTTAATGGCATAGTCTGTGGAAATCAGAAGATTCTTGAGAGTCCCCTGGACTGCAAGGAGATCCAACCAGTCCATCCTAAAGGAGATCAGTCCTGGGTGTTCACTGGAAGGACTGATGCTGAAGCTGAAACTCCAATACTTTGGCCACCTCATGTGAATAGTTGACTCATTGGAAAAGACCCTGATGCTGGGAGGGATTGGGGGCAGGAGGAGAAGGGGACGACAGAGGATGAGATGGCTGAATGGCATCACTGACTCAATGGACATGAGGTTGAGTGAACTCATGTCAGTTTGAGTGAACCAGTCTACCATTCATTTAACCATTTAATCATTGAACACATTTTTACAGAATGCTTGGTCTGAATTAGGGATAAACATAGCCAGTGTGAACAAAGGAAACAGTAACTCTCTTGAAGCACAGTTTTTGATTATTCAGTTTTAAATATTGAAAATATTTTAAAATATTTTGAATATTTTTTAAAAGTAATAAATAATGTTGACACATGGCACAAACTGACACAATATTGTAAGCAATTATATTCCAATTAAAAATAAATAAATTTATTTTTAAATTTTTTAAAATAATAAACTGGCATTACTGTTATTAGAATTACAATGCACAACTCTATTCGACATTTTATTGGAATAGTTACCATGGTAAGAAACATATTTAGACAAAGCATTTAGAAAAATAATGTTGATAGGAAGTAGCTGGCTTTCAATTAAGCTGGCAGTCATGTTTCATAGTGATTTTGAATTTCAGGAAATCACATTAAATAAGATAGTGGGAGGAGTAAGTTGGAAACTTGTTAGGAGGTTAATCTCAAAAAGAGGTGACACTTTGGCCCAGTTTTGGTTTCATCTGCATGTCTGTAACATAACAAAGCCTGAAGGACTGTCCCTGTTCCTGCTCTACCCTGTCTAATCCTCTTATGTTACCCTTTGGGCACTGAATAAATTACAGCTAATCTACAAACAACAGGAGGATCTGTGCGATTTCAGCTTTTGAGAACATTTTTCTAGGGAGATGACAAGCAAGGAATAATGAACACCAGTCTAAAACGGCTTTTTTTTTTTTTTTTTTAAGAAAGATGAAACTATATATTTTGGCCACAGCAAAGCTTTCAGGGGAGGAAAAACAAAACAAAACACTGAAGAACACAGTTTACTTGGTCATGGGTAAATATAAATATTCTGTTCCTTAAAATGTTAAAAGAAGAAAAATGTCCATCTCAGAGAAAGGAGTTTATCGGACTGTCACTGAGGAAGGTGGGTATCAGATATCTTCCTGAGATGGCAAAGATATGTCCACATCAAAAGAAAAACTTGTCACATTTAAGTTGACAGCTGGGATAGAAACTTTTCCAAAGCCAGAAAAAAAAAGTCTACCCCTGTTGGAATTATTTAGGACTCTGGTTGCCTCCTACATCCACATCTAGCTCAGGGATTATTGAGCTTGTCATCAGGATTCAGTGTTAAGGTCAAAGACAAACACTCTACTATTAATAGAATTCTAGGCTATAGTGATTGTCAACACCTTGAAACATGACCTTTTCGCATGCTACTCATCTCTACGTCTTTTTTATGTTTTGAAACTGCCTATATCTGTCCTTTGCCTGCCTTCAAATAAGAGAGTTGCCTCTTTAATTGCTTGTTGAAGTGTTAAAGGGCTTTCCTGGTAGCTCAGCTGGTAAAGAATCCACCTGCAATGTGGGAGACCTGGGTTCAATCCCTGGGTCTGGAAGATCCCTGGAGAAGGGAACAGCTATCCACTCCAGTATTCTGGCCTGGAGAATTCCATAGTGTTGCAAAGAGTCGGACACAACTGAATGACTTTCATTTGAAGTGTTAGACCTCTTTACATTCTAAGAGTGTTAAATGTATTCCTAATAGGTACTTGCAAATTACTTCTTTCATTTACTGTTAACATTTTAATAATGCTTATTATGATTTTGTTCATAAACATTTTATGAATTTCCATTTTTTATATAGTCAGAATTAGTAATCACTTTCTTCACTATTTCTGCCATTGATGTCTCATGTTTTTTCTTCTCTACTGAGCTTATATAAATATTCATCTATTTTTAAAGAGATAAATATTAACTTCAACTTTTTCAAGATGTTTTAACTTATGTTTAATAAACTTATTTATTAACTTTATTGACTTGGAGTTAACCTTTTAATCTATTCAAAATTTCTTTTTAATGAAATGAGATGCTAATTTAATTCTTAAGGGTAGACTGTTATCAATTAGACAATTCTCTAAACTATGATTTACAGTGTAACCATTATAATATGATAAGTGTATTTCAGTTTTGTCTGGATTGTTTTATTCCACTGTCTCATGCCTGTACTAGAATGTTTAAAAACTTTGAAATTATAGAAAAGAAATTTAATGTTTGATAATGTATATTAGACTTTTTTGATATTTGAGTTTAACTACTCATGTTGTTTGAGTTGCTCAGTCCTGGTCTGATTCTTTGCAACCTTATGGACTGTAGCCCGCCAGGCTCTTCTGTCCATGAATTCTCCAGGCAATAATGTTGGAGCGGGTAGCCATTTCCTTCTCCAGGAGATCTTCTCATCTTAAGAATCAAGCCCTCAGTTCAATTCAATCATTCAGTAGTGTCTCACTCTTCATGACCCCATGGACTTCAGTGTGCTAGGCCTCCCTGTCCATCACCAACTCCTGGAGTTTACTCAGACTCATGTCCATTGAGTCAGTGATGCCATCCAACCATCTCATCCTCTTTCCTCCCCTTCTCCTCCTGCCTTCCATCTTTCCCAGCATCAGGGTCTTTTCCAATGAGTCAGCTCTTTGCATCAGGTGGCCAAAGTATTGGAGTTTTAGCTTCAGAATCAGACCTTCCAATGAACACTCAGGATTGATCTCTTTTAGGATGGACTGGTTGGATCTCCTTGCAGTCCAAAAGACTCTCAAGAATCTTCTCCAACACCACAGTTCATAGGCATCAATTCTTTGGCATTCAGCTTTCTTTATTGTCCAACTCTCATGTCCATACATGACTGCTGGAAAAACCATAGCCTTAACTAGACGGACCTTTGCTGACAAAGTAATGTCTCTGTTTTTTAATATGCTCACTAGGTTGGTTATAACTTTTCTTCCAAGTGTCTTTTTATTTCATGGCTGACGTCACCATCTGTAGAGATTTTGAAACTGAAGTCATTCAGTCGTGTCCGACTCTTTGTGACCCCATGGGCAGTAGCCTGCATGGGTAGGCTCCTCCATCCATGGGATTTTCTAGGCAAGAGTACTAGAGTGGGTTGCCATTTCCTTCTCCAGGGAATCTTCCCAACCCAGGGATCGAACCCAGGTCTCCCACATTGTAGATAGATGCTTTACCATCTGAGCCATCATTTTGGAACTCCAAAAATAAAGTCTGCCACTGTTTCCACTGTCTCTCCATCTATTTGCCATGAAGTGATGGGACCAGATGCCATGATCTTAGTTTTCTGAATGTTGAGCTTTAAGTCAACTTTTTCACTCTCCTCTTTCACTTTCATCAAGAGGCTATCTCTTCGCTCTCTTCCATGAGGGTGGTGTCATCTGCGTATCTGAATTTATTGATATTTCTCCCAGCAATGTTGATTCCAGCTTGTGCTTCATCTAGCCCAGCATTTCTTATGATGATCAAACCCTGGTCTCTCACATTTCAGGCAGATTCTTTATCATCTTGAGGTGTAATTCGCATATACTGAACTTCACATCTTTAAAGTGTACAATCTGATGTTTGAAATAAACTTCCACAAAATCATGACCATAATGCCAGTAATTTGCATGTTCCTCATCTTCCCCTCATCCCCCGCCAAATTCCCGCATGCTTCTTTGTAAGCCTTTTTGTCTTTCCAGCCCAACTAGTCTTCACTCAACCTTTGGATAACAATTGACCTGTTTTCTCTCTGTTATGATAGATAAGGTTTGAATATTTTAGAACTTGATTTAAAACTAATCATCTAGAATATAACATTTGCGATGGGGCTTTATATCTTGATCTTTTCATTTATCATAATCATGTTTAGATGCATATACTTTACTGCATGCATCAATAGTTCATTAGTTTTTGTTGTATATTATTCTGTTTTCTTTCTACAGTAGAATTTGTATGCCCATTTATCTGTTGATGGATATTTGTGTTGTTTACAGTTTAAGGTTATTACAGATAAAGCTATTTTGATATTTATGTACAAGTATTTGTATGAATACATGATTTGGTTTTCTTTGGTAAATACCTTGGAGAGAAAATTGTTGGATTTTTCAGAAAACTCTAAAATTATGTCTAAGGTGTTTTTACCATTTTACATTCCTACCACTGGTGTATATGTTCTTTGCAGAAGAACCTATTCTAGTCTTTCTATGTTCTGGATACAAGTTCTTTATTAGACATATTATTTGCAAGCACTTTTTAAAATCATTTTGTTCTTTGTTTGTATATTCTATTAACAGTGTTTTGCAGAGTGGACATTTTGAATTTTAATGAAATCTAAAAAATACTTGAGATTACTAATTTTTTCTCAAATGTTGTATCCTTGAGTTTTATAGTTTAACATTTATTTATACAATGTATTTTGAGTTAATCTTTCAGTATAAAATATATCAAGGTTTATTGTTTTGCTTATGGAAGCCCAATTGTTCCAGCATCATCTGAAAAAAAAAACACTGTTCTTTTTCCATTGAATTACCTTTGACTTTTGTAAAAAATCTATTAAACATATATGTAAAGATCTATTTTTGAACAAGCTGATTCTTTACAGTGATAAATTTGCCTGCTGCTGCTGTTGCTGCTAAGTCTCTTCAGTCGTGTCCGACTCTGTGCAATCCCAGAGATGGCAGCCTACCAGGCTCTTCTGTCTCTGGGATTCTCCAGGCAAAATTTGCCTATCTATGCCAATATTACAATGATTTAACTACTGAAGCTTTAAAATAAGACTTTAAAAATATAACTAAAGTCCTTCAACTTTATCCTTACTTTTCAAAATTCTTTTTGGCTATTCTAGATCCTTTGAATTTTCATATAAATCTTATTATCAACTTGTCAATCCCCTGTCCTCAAAAAATAAAAGTAAAGTGATAAATTAAAAAATCTCCTGGGATTGTGATTGGGATTACATGAAGGATAAATGCTATCTTAATAGTATTTAGTTTTTGGATACATTTACTAAAAACAAGACAGCAAACCCCAAATAGAGTCACTTTGGCTAAATCCCACATAACCAAACTGAGACTTACAGTTTCAGCTCTTCTAGAAATGGAACCTTAAACCAGACAATTGGGAATCACCTAGTCAGCACTAATCAGGTAATCTGCCTGGTAAACCTCTGTCATCCTCTTAAAGAAAGTGACTTTGTCATAACCAATACCCTTTTTTTGCCTATAATAAGTTCTTTGTTCCCGCTCCTTTTCATTTCATTTTATAATGCACCTCAGAGCACCTTTCCATGTGCTAGATTGGATGCTGCTCAATTCATACATAACCTGTTGAATGAAGCCAATAAGATTTTTAAGGTTTACTCAGTTGAATATTGTTTTTTAACATTTTGCATATCTCTTTCTCCCACTTATTTAGATATTTGGCTCCTTTTAACATATTTTGCAGGTTTCAGTTTACAATCTTGAACATTTTTCCTTAAATTTACCCCAAATGTCATATTTCTGATGGTGATGTAAATGGTAATTTCCATTTCTATTTCCAACTCTTTGCAACCCCATGGACTGTAGTCTACCAGGCTCCTCTATCCATGGAATTATCCAGGCAAGAATACTGGAGTGGGTAGCCGTTCCTTCTCCAGGGGATCTTCTCAACCCAGGGATAGAACCCAGGTCTCCTGCACTGTAGGCGGATTCTTTACCTTCTGAGCCACTAGGGAAGCCCAAGAAAGCTGGAGTGGGTAGCCTATTCCTTCTCCAGGGGATCTTCCTGACCCAGGGATCGAACTGGGTTTGATTGCAGGCAGATTCTTTACCAGCTAAGTTAGCAAGGCCTTGTTCCTAGTACACAGAGATAAACTTGATTTTTCCATCTTAATATTATATCTTGAAACCCTGCTAATGTATATTTCTAGTAGCTTTTCTTTGTACACTCTTTAGGATTTTATGCATAGATGATCAACTGCTCTGCAAGTAGAGATTTAGTTCTAGGTTTCAAATACAGATGAATTTATTTAATTTTATTACCTAATTATACTGACAAGATCTTCTATTAATAGTTGAAAGTCAAATAGAAGTAAACAGAACAATTATTCTATTCCTATTTTAGTTTTAGGTTAAAAACAGTCAATATTTTAGCATTTGAGTATGATATTAATTATAAAATGTTTTCAGAGCTGTCCCTGCTCAGACTGAGGAAAATCCATTCTGTTCCAAATTTGCTGAAAAATATTACTGGGAATAGATTTTGAATTCTTCTTAAATGCTTTTTCTGCAATGATCAGATTTTGTTTTGTTCTCACCTTGTTTATATGGTGAGTTACACGATAACAATTGTAGTTTTGTGTTTCCATTTGCAGTTGTATCAATTTTTGCTTTATTTACTTGATGCTCTTCCCAGGTGGTGCTAGTGGTAAAGAATCCATTTGCCAATGCAGGAGACATAAGACATGCAAGTCCAATGCCTGGCTCAAGAAGATACCCTGAAGGAGAGCATGGCAACCCACTCCAGAATTCTTGTCTGGAGAATCCCGTGAACAGAGGAGCCTGGTGGGCTACAGTCCCTGGGGTGGTAAAGAGTCAGACACAACTTATGACTGAGAACATATGCACTTCTTGAACAATATGATCACTCTAAAGCTGAGCGCCGAAGAATTGATGCTTTTGAACCGTGGTGCTGGAGAAGACTCTTTTTTTTTTTTTTCCCTACTAATGAACTTTATTTATTTATTTATTTTCAGATTTTATTTTAAAGGAGATCAGTCCTGGGTATTCATTGGAAGGTCGGATTCTGAAGCTGAAACTCCAATACTTTGGCCACCTCATGTGAAGAGTTGATTTATTGGAAAAGACTGTGATGATGGGAGAGATTGGGAGCAGGAGGAGAGGGGGACAACAGAGGATGAGATGGCTGGATGGCATCACCGACTCAATGGACATGAATTTGAGTGAACTCTGGGAGTTGGTGATGGACAGGGAGGCATGGCGTGCTGCGATTCATGGGGTTGCAGAGAGTCAGACATGACTGAGAAACTGAACTGAACTGAGCAACATTTTTTGTGCCTAAATCTACTTTGTTTGATACTAATAAACTGCTTCTTTCGATCAGTATTAGAAGGTAATCTCTTTTCTATTTTACTTTACTTTTTATTTTGGCCTTTACATTATATTGAGTTTCTTATCAACAATATATTATCTTTTCCTCATTTTTTCAAGGGCATTTTGGAATATAAGTTAAAGAAACTATGCTATGTACCACTTAGTTTCAGAGTATTTGTAAGGACAAATAATAATTTGGAGACTCCTTGGCTATCTGCCTAATTTACAAATGAAGACAAAGCCCTAAAGACATTATGCAACATATTTATAAGAATTCAGGATTCCTGATCCACAGACTAATACTACTCTCATTATTATAGAATCCTACTACATATCAGCAAAAATATGCATATGTAGATTATTTGTTATAGATAAATCTTTATTGATTAAATTCCTGTTATATTTTATATATTTATATATTACATTTGTGATAACTAAGTTAATAAATGAAAATGGTGAAAAAACAAGGAGTGTTTGTAAATTTAGGTAGGAAAGATAAGATTAATACATATACTATAAATTCATACAGGTTTTTCCAGAGGTGAGCTGAAATATATTCTATAAATCTTATGGAATTCTAATTAAAAAAAAACTGTAGTAAAGAGGAAATGTAAGTGTGTGTATAAATTAACATTTATGATACATTAATGTGTCTTGTTATATATATGAACATATATACAGTATATAAATATCATTTTAATATTGACATCCATTATGGAGAAAGACATGGACAGAGGAGCCTGGTGGGCCATAGTCCAGAGGGTCGCACAGAGTTGTACATAACTGAAGCAACTTAGCATGCATGCACACATGATATTTATTATGTTTTTATATGTGTTTTATATGTTTTGCACAGGTGCTATATATGTGGCATTTATAAATGTGCCAGGTGGAACTGTGATAATAAAATATTGAAAATGTTTTATCTTATAGACACAATAATAGATCCTGTGTAATACAAGGAACATATCCATCATTCCCATGTTTTTCAGTATTTTCATGGTATGTTCTTTCACCCATCATTCTTATAATTCATGATTTATATTATTTTATACAATTTTTTGCTACATGTAAGCCAATAGCATAATCCATAGTAACTTTTATGCTTTAGCAATTATTACATTTTGAGTAAAGTTTATATGAAGAAAAAAGGGGAAGCTATCCCTTATTTTAGCACCTAAAAAAAAAAATCATGAAGGCTTTATTGTATTTTCTCAGTTTTTTATATAATATGATGCTAATATATTTATACTTACATGTATAGAATTGCATATCCCAATTTCCAGTGTATTCTTTTCCATGTAATATTATAATATTCTTAGTATACTCCACATAGGCATAGTCTCCTTAAACAATTTCTAATGAATGAATTATATATAATACTGACTTTATATTTTTTCTTAATCAATTTCCTATTTCTAGACATTTAGTCATTGATTTCTTTCAATGTTTCAATATCATATGTAATACTTAGGTGAAAACTCTATAGTTTTTTGTTTTAAATCAAATTACCAACATCTGTTGGATCATAGAAAAACTAAGGGAATTCCAGAAACACATCTACTTCTGCTTCACTCACTACAGAGCTAAAGGCTTTTACTCTGTGAATCACAACAAACTGGGGAAAATTCTTAAAGAGATAGGGATACCACACCGACCACCTTACCTGCCTCCTGAGAAACCTGCATACAGGTCAAGAAGCAACAGTTAGAACCAGACACAGAACGATGACCTGGTTCAAAATTGGGAAACAAGTACGTCAAGGCTGTATATTGTCACTCTGCTTATTTAACTTATACTCAGAGTACATCATGCAAGATACTCAGCTAGATGAAACACAAGCTGGAGACAAGATTTTCGGGAGAAATATCAATACCTTGGATATACAGATGACACCACCCTAACGGCGAAAAGTGAAGAGGAACTAAAGAACCTTTTGATGACGGTGAAAGAGGAGAGTGAAAGAGCTGGCTTAAAACTCAACACTTAAAAAACTAAGATCATGGTATCCATTCTCATCATTTCATGGCAAATAGGGAAACAATGGAAACAGCGACAGACTTTATTTTCCTAGGTTGCAAAATAACTGTGGATGGTGACTGCAGCCAGGAAGTTAAAAGACACTTGCTCCTTGGAAGAAAAGCTATAACAAATCTAGACAGGGTATCAAAAAGCAGAGACATCACTTTGCTACCAAAGGTCCATATATTCAAAGCTATGGATGTTTCAGTAGTCATGTACAGATGTGAAAGTTGGACCATAAAGCAGGCTGAGCACAAAAGAATTGATGCTTTTGAAATGTGGTGCTGGAGAAGACTCTTGAGAGTCCCTTGGACTGCAAGAATAAACCAGTCAATTCTAAAGGAAATCAACCCTGAATATTCACTGGAAGGACTGATGATAAAGCTGAAGCTCCAATACTTTGGCTACCTGATGTGAAGAGCTGATTCTTTGGAAAAGACACTGATGCTGGGAAAAACTGAGGGCAGGAGGAGAAGGCGGTGACAGAGGACAAGATAGTTGGTTGTCATCACTGACTCAATGAACATGAGTCTGGGCAATCTCCAGGAGATAGTGAAGGACAGGGGAGCCTGGTGTGCTGCAATCTATGAAGTTGCAAAGAGTCAGACATGATTGACTGAATAACATAAACTTAGGATGGAATAGTATAAAAGTGTATGTATATTTTTTGATTTTTCTGGATATATATTGTCAATTTTTATTTCAAAGTGATTATTCTGATTTACAGCTTCAACAGTAATGCTTGAGATTTTCCATCTCTCCACACTACAGTAATGAATATTAACTGTATTTGGTCATCTAGCTTGGTGTTGAAAATGATGAATGCATTTTTTTGGATACTGTTGAGGCTAAGCATTTTTTTTTTATTAGATCCTTCTCTTATTTTAACTTCTCTAAATTTTATATTTTGTCTTTAAAGCCATTCCTTAACTCTGTTATCAATACATATAACAACACAATTTATTGCTTTGTAGTTAGTTATTCAAATCTAGAAATATGGTTCAAGTTCATAAAGAAATCCTCATTTACATGGCAATAGGCACATGAACACATAGAACTGTAAGGTACAATCAGAAAGTAACTTTAGTCCCCACCCTTGCCTTCTCCCAACACATGCATTCAAAGCCATTTTGTAAAGTGAACTGTTGCCTGCCATTTGGGTGAAACTGTACACAGGTACATTAACATTTCTTGTCACTCTTGGTTAGTAAAAAGTCCTTCAGTGACTTCGAGTGATAAAACAACCTCACATAAATATGATTCACAATTCCATGCAATATTCAAAATTCTGAATTCTCATTTAAAGTTAAAACTTTTCTGTACCTGCTCTGACATGCCCCAGGTAGGAATTTTGCAGAAGGAAAGTAGTAGAGATTGGCCTGCCTCCACTAGGACTGAAGTTGAGGTGTGCATTACAAGAGAAAGAGATAATTTAGCAGGCTGCTTAAGCGCATTGACTTGAACCAGATCACCCAGGAAGGAAGGTCAGCTCTGACATTTACTAAATCTATGACTTTGATAAAATATTTCCTCTTATTAGATGGTTGTCTGGATCAAATAATTCAGTGAATATAAAACATTTGAAAGAATGCCCAGAAGAGAAGTTGTTGCCTATGGATTCTTTTTTTTAAATATAAATTTATTTATTTTAATTGGAGGTTAATTACTTTACAATATTGTATTGGTTTTGCCATACATTAACATGAATCCGCCACAGGTATACACGTGTTCCCCATCCTGAACCCCTCTCCCTTCTCCCTCCCCGTACCATCCCCCTGGGTCATCCCAGTGCACCAGCCCCAAGCATCCAGTATCATGCATCGAATCTGGACTGGCGATTCATTTCATATATGGATATAGAACTGCCTTATGACCCAGCAATCCCACTGCTGGGCATACACACTGAGAAAACCAGAATTGAAAGAGACACGTGTACCTCTCTGTCTTTTTGCCACAAACTACATTAGCTATTACTCGCCTCCAGACGTTTTATTCAACAAGTGTCATTGATTAGTCAATCCGATGTTACCCAAATAACAGAGGCTATATGGTGGCACAGTTGGTAAAGAATCTGCCTGCAAATTCAGGAGACACAAGAGATGTGGGTTCGATCCGTGGGTCAGGAAGATCCCCTGGAAGAGGAAATGGCAACCCATTCCAGTAATCTTGCTTGGAAAATCCCAAGGACAGAGGAGCCTGGCAGGCTACAGTTCATGGGGTCAAGAAGAGTTGGACAAGATTAAACGCGAACACGTACATGTACAGCTGTCCAAATAGCTATATATTTCTAGAACTTTATCTATTTCTTCTAGGTTGTCCAATTTGTTCACAAGTAGCTATAGTAAATTTTATGACGTTTTTGTATCTTTGTAATATCAGTAGTTATTTCTCTTCTTTCATTTCTTATTTTGTTTTTTGGGGTCTTTTGTTGTTGTTCTTGATGAGCCTGGCTAAAGGTTTATCAATTTCATTTATTTTTTTAAAAAACTAGCTCCTGATTTCATTGATGTTTTCTATTATTTTTTACCTCTATTTCCTTGCTGATCTTAGAATTTTCTTTGTTTTGCTGACTTTGGGCTCTATTTGTTCTTGTTTTTCTAGTTCTTTTAGGTAGCAATTTAAGTTATTTGAGAAATTTCTTATTTCTTGTGGAAGGTTTGTATTGCTATAAACTCTCTTTGAACTGCTTCTGCTATATCCCACAGATTTGGGAATGTTGAGTTTCCATTTTCTTTTGTCTCGAGATTTTTCTGATTTTCCTTTTGATTTCTGAATTGATGCCTTGCTTTTTAGTAGAATATCATTGGTCTCTATATACTATTTTCTTTTTCCCCATTTTTCTTTCTCTAGTTGATTTTTAGCCTTATACCACTGTGACTGGAAAAAAATCTTTGCTATAATTTCTATCCTCTCAAAAGTCTTGAGATTTGTTTTTTGGGCTAGCACATTATCTCTCCTGGAGAATATTCCATGTGCACTTGGAAAAGAATGTGTATTCTCTTGTTTTAAAATATATTGTCCTACATGGAAGAAATGGACAAATTCTTAGAAAAGTACAACTTCCCAAAACTGAACCAGGAAGAAATAGAAAATCTTAACAGACCCATCACAAGCACGGAAATTGAAACTGTAATCAGAAATCTTCCAGCAAACAAAAGCCCAGGTCCAGATGGCTTCACAGCTGAATTCTACCAAAAATTTAGAGAAGAGCTAACACCTATCCTACTCAAACTCTTCCAGAAAATTTCAGAGGAAGGTAAACTTCCAAACTCATTCTATGAGGCCACCATCACCCTAGTACCAAAACCTGACAAAGATGCCACACACACACACACACACACACAAAAACTACAGGCCAATATCACTGATGAACATAGATGCAAAAATCCTTAAAAATTCTAGCAATCTGAGTCCAACAACACATTAAAATGATCATACACCATGACCAAGTGGGCTTTATACCAGGGATGCAAGGATTCTTCAATATCCACAAATCAATCAGTGTAATGCACCACATTAACGAATTGAAAAATAAAACCCATATGATTATCTCAATAGATGCAGAGAAAGCCTTTGACAGAATTCAACATCCATTTATGATAAAAACTCTCCAGAAAACAGGAATAGAAGGAACATACCTCAACATAATAAAAGCTATATATGACAAACCCACAGCAAACATTATCCTCAATGGTGAAAAATTGAAAGCATTTCCTCTAAAGTCAGGAACAAGACAAGGGTGCCCACTTTCACCACTACTATTCAACATAGTTCTGATTGTTGTTGGCCACAACAATCAGAGCAGAAAAAGAAATAAAAGGAATTCAAATTGAAAAGAAGAATTAAAACTCTCACTGTTTGCAGATGACATGATTCTCTACATAGAAAACCCTAAAGACTCCACCAGAAAATTACTAGAGCTAATCAATGAATATAGTAAAGTTACAGGATATAAAATCAACACACAGAAATCCCTTGCATTCCTATACACTAATAATGAGAAAATAGAAAGAAATTAAGGAAACAATTCCATTCACCATTGCAACGAAAAGAATAAAATACTTAGGAATATATCTACCTAAAGAAAATAAGGACCTATATATAGAAAACTATAAAACACTTGTGAAAGAAATCAAAGAGGACACTAATAGATGGAGAAATATACCATGTTCATGGATCAGAAGAATCAGTATACTGAAAATGAATATACTACCCAAAGCAATCTATAGATTCAATGCAATCCCTATCAAGCTACCAGTGGTATTTTTTACAGAGATAGTACAAATAATTCCACAATTTGTATGGAAATACAAAAAACATCGAATAGCCAAAGCAATCTTGAGAAAGAAGAATGGAACTAGAGGAATCAACCTGCCTGATTTCAGGCTCTACTACAAAGCCGCAGTCATCAAGACAGTATGGCACTGGCACAAAACAGAAATATAGATCAATGGAACAAAATAGAAAGCCCAGAGATAAATCCACACATCTATGGACCCCTTATCTTTGACAAAGGAGGCAAGAATATACAATGGAGTAAAGAGAATCTCTTTAACAAGTGGTGTTGGGAAAACTGGCCAACCACTTGTAAAAGAATGAAACTAGGACATTTTCTAACACCATACACAAAAATAAACTCAAAATGGATTAAAGATCTAAACGTAAGACCAGAAACTATAAAACTCCTAGAGGAGAACATAGGCAAAACACTCTCTGACATACATCACAGCATGATCCTCTATGACCCATCTCCCAGAATACTGGAAATAAAAGCAAAAACAAACAAATGGGATCTAATTAAAATTAAAAGCTTCTGCACAACAAAGGAAACTATAAGCAAGGTGAAAAGGCAGCCTTTGGAATGGGAGAAAATAATAGCAAATGAAGCAACTGACAAACAACTAATCTCAAAAATATACAAGCAACTCCTGCAGCTCAATTCCAGAAAAATAAATGACCCAATCAAAAAATGGGCCAAAGAACTAATAGTTCATTTCAGTTCAGTCGCTCTGTTGTGTCCAACTCTTTGCGACCCCATGAATCGCAGCAAGCCAGGCCTCCCTGTCCATCACCAACTCCCGGAGTTCACTCAGACTCACATCCATCGAGTCAATGATGCCATCCAGCCATCTCATCCTCTGTTGTTCCCTTCTTCTCCTGCCCCCCATCTCTCCCAGCATCAGAGTCTTTTCCAATGAGTCAACTCTTCGCATGAGGTGACCAAAGTACTGGAGCTTCAGCTTTAGCATCATTCCTTCCAAAGAAATCCCAGGGTTGATCTCCTTCAGAATGGATCTCCTTGCGGTCCAAGGGACTCTCAAGAGTCTTCTTCAACACCACAGTTCAAAAGCATCAATTCTTCAGCACTCAGCCTTATTCACAGTCCAACTCTCACATCCATACCTGACCACAGGAAAAACCATAGCCTTGACTAGATGGACTTTAGTCGACAAAGTAATGTCTCTGCTTTTGAATATGCTATCTAGGTTGGTCATAACTTTTCTTCCAAGGAGTAAGCGTCTTTTAATTTCATGGCTGCAGTCACCATTTGCAGTGATTTTGGAGCCCCGAAAAATAAAGTCTGACACTGTTTCCAATGTTTCCCCATCTATTTCCCATGAAATGATGGGACCAGATGCCATTATCTTTGTTTTCTGAATGTTGAGCTTTAAGCCAACTTTTTCATTCTCCTTTTTCACTTTCATCAAGAGGCTTCTTAGTTCCTCTTCACTTTCTGCCATAAATAGACATTTCTCCAAAGAAGACATACGGATGGCTAACAAACACATGAAAAGATGCTCAACATCACTCATTATCAGAGAAATGCAAATCAAAACCACAATGAGGTACCATTTCACACCAGTCAGAATGGCTGTGGTCCAAAAGTCTACAAGCAATAAATGCTGGAGAGGGTGTGGAGAAAAGGGAACCTTCTTACACTGTTGGTGGGAATGCAAACTAGTACAGCCACTATGGAGAACAGTGTGCAGATTCCTTAAAAAATGGAAATAAAACTGCCTTATGACCCAGCAATCCCACTGTTGGGCATTCACACCAAGGAAACCAGAATTGAAAGAGACACATGTACCCCAATGTTAATCACAGCACTGTTTATAATAGCCAGGATATGGAAGCAACCTAGCTGTCCATCAGCAGATGAATGGATAAGAAAGCTGTGGTACATATACACAATGGAGTATTACTCAGCCATTAAAAAGAATACATTTGAGTCAGTTCTAATGAGGTGGATGAAACTGGAGCCTATTATACAGAGTGAAGTAAGCCAGAAAGAAAAACACCAATACAGTGTACTAATGCATAAATATGGAATTTAGAAAGATGGCAACAATAACCCTGTATGCAAGACAGCAAAAGAGACACAGATGTAGAGAACAGTCTTTTGGACTCTGTGGGAGAGGAAGAGGATGGGATGATTTGGGAGATTGGCATTGAAACATGTATAATATCATATAAGAAATGAATCGCCAGTCTAAGTTCGATGCATGATACAGGATGCTTGGGGCTGGTGTACTGGGATGACCCAGAGGGATGGTATGGGGAGGGAGGTAAGGAGGGGGTTTCAGGATTGGGAACATGTGTACACCCGTGGTGAATTCATGTTGATGTATGGCAAAACCAATACAATATTGTAAAGTAAAATAAAAAAAATAATAATAATAATAAATAAATAAATAAATATATTGTCCTGTTGGTATCTATTAAGTATAGCCAGTCTATTGTATCATTGAAGATCATTGTTACCTTATTAATTTTCTGTCCAATCTGTCAATTGATGTAAGTGGGGTATTAAACTCCCCTACTATTATTGTATTACTGTCAAATTCTTTTAAGTCTGTTCAGTTCAGTCACTCAGTCATGTCCTACTCTTTGCAACCCCATGTACTGCAACATGCCAGGCTTCCCTGTCCATCACCAACTCCAGGAGCTTGTTCAAACTCATGTTCATTGAGTTGGCAATGCCTTCCAGCCATCTCATCCTCTGCCGTCCCCTTCTCCTCCTGCCTTCAATCTTCCTTAACATCAGGTTCTTTTCTAAAGAGTCAGTTCTTCACATCAGGGAGTCAAGGATTGGAGCTTCAGCATCAGTCCTTCCAATGAATATTCAGGACGAATTTCCATTAGGATTGACTGGTTTGATCTCCTTGCAGCCCAAGGGACTCTCAAGAGCTCTCCCAAGGAACTCTCAAGAACTCTCCAACACTACAGTTCAAAAGCATCAATTCTTCAGTGATCAGCCCTCTTTATGGTCTGACTCACATTCATACATGACTACTGGTAAAATCACAGTTTTGACTAGACAAAACTTTGTCAGCAAAGTAATGTCTCTGCTTTTTAATATGCTGTCTAGGTTGGTCAAAGCTTTTCTTCCAAGGAGCAAGCATCTTTTACTTTAATTGCTGAAATTAAAAATCTGTTAGTATTTTCTTTATATATTTAAGTGTTCCTGTATTGAGTGGGTATACGCCAATGAGTATAATATACTCTTCTTGTACTGACCCCTTTATCTTTATATAATGTCTTTTTTTTTTCTTTCTTCAAGGCTTTATTTTAAAGTCCACTTTTTCAGTGGTGAATATTGCTTACCCTCATTTTCTTGTCATTTCCCTTTACATGAACTATTATTTTCCATCCAATCAGTTTCAGTCTCTGTGTGTCCTTTGTGTTGAGTCTCTTGTAGGCAGCATACTGAAGGTTCTTGGGGTTTGTAGGGTTGGAGATAGAGAAGTTAGAGTTAGCCCTGGGTGTGAGGCAGAACTTCCTCTATACTCAGTGGCCATCACCAAATTGCTCTGGTGTTAGCTCTGATTCCAAATTGCTGGGGACAAAAGTCTTGAGGGTTGGGCTCCAGCTGGCTCTATTCTTTTCTATATGTGTTTTTCCTTTCTCTGCAGGATCTTTGAGGTTTTTGGTTTTGTTTTTTCCTCATTTTATTCAAAGAATATCTTAGAAAACGTTATATTTAAAAATTAATTCATCAGAATGGCAGCCATCAAAAAGTCTACAAACAATAAATGCTGGAGAGGATGTGGAGAAAAGGGAACCCTCTTACACTGTTAGTGGGGATGCAAACTAGTACAGCCACTATGGAGAACAGCGTGGAGATTCCTTTAAAAACTGGAAATAGAACAGTCATATGACTCAGCAATCCCACTGCTGGGCATACACACTGAGGAAATAAGAACTGAAAGAGATACATGTACCCCCCTGTTCATTGCAGTACTTTTTATAATAGCTAGGACATGGAAGCAACCTAGATGTCCATCGGCAGATAAATGGATAAGGAAGCTGTGTGGTACATATACACAATGAAGTATTACTCAGCTATAAAAAAGAACACATTTGAGTCAGTTCTAATGAGGTGGATGAAACTGGAGCCTATTATACAGAGTGAAGTAAGCCAGAAAGAGAAACACAATACAGTATATTAATGCATATATATGGGATTTAGAAAGATGGCAACAATGAGCCCATATGCAAGATAGCAAAAGAGATACAGATGTAAAGAACAGACATTTGGACTATGTGGGAGAAGGTGAGGGTGGGACAATGTGAGAGAATGTCATTGAAACATGTATACTACCATATGTAAAATAGATAACCAGTGCAAATTCGATTTATGAATCAAGGCACCCAAAGCTGGTGCTCTGGGATAACCCAGAGGGATGGGGTGGGGAGGGAGGTGGAAGGAGGGGTTCAGGATGGTGGGACACATGTACACGCATGGATGATTCATGTAGATGTATGGCAAAAACTACCACAATATTGTAAAGTAATAAGCCTCCAATTAAAAAAAATAAATACATTTTTTAATGAATTCAAACTTCAGGAAGTTATATCCATTCATTTATCAGGTTCTTTGTCTCTAATGACCTTCTACTAAAAACTAAAATGTATATAATGACCCTTTCCTTCTTCACTTCCAATCACTTGTCTAAGAATAAGCTGTCTACACAAATTTTAAGATTACTGCCTACATACACAGCAAAATAATATCTGGCAGTCCAAGTAAATAATAAAATGACCTTTTATCACCAATGGAAACCTGCACCCAGTTCTGAACTTAGCAACCAAATTGAGATGGGGAGAAGGAAATTACTGTATAGAAATGCAAGTGAGAGGATAATAATTACAATCATGAAAAATAATTGAGACTAGAACTAGAATTTTTATGTAAGTGAAGAAAATATTGAGGGGGTTACACAAAAATAGAATTTAAATATTGTTATTTTTAGAAAGAACAATGAAAATGGATTTTTACATATCTACTGAGGAACAATCAATGGTCAGAAGCATGAGTCATAATTTGTAGAATAGGTAGATTCATAATGGGAGTTGGAATTATTGATACAGTGGGGATTGGGAATTTATTGCTTAAAAAAGAAAATTCATTATTCTGAGGTGGATTGTTTCTACCATTAGAAGGGAAGATTGACTATAAAACAATTCAAATACAAACTTTTTCCATCTATACAATTTGTTTCACGAACTTATATAATTTATTCACTTTTAAGAACTCTACTGTTGCTTTTTCTTGTGAAAATTCTTCCACTATATTTTAAGATCTAATGGCCCACCTAGGACTAAATATTCATTCTGTATATATTACAGAATGTACTTTCATTTCAGTAGTTTCTTATAAAAACTTATATAGAATTTCAGTATTTTCTTATATAGAAAAGTATCTTTATGTGCAGGTAAAAATTTTAAATGTATATGATATTTACTAACACAAATTTTTCTCTGTCAGTGTCACAAGGAATTGTCAAATATCTTGTTAAACATATAATATACCATCATTATTAAAATACCTAATGATGCTGCCTTAATATAAAATTCTAAGAAAAGCACTATAACAACAACACTAAAGAAATAGTTTTCCTCAACACTTCAATCTCGATTATTACTATATTAAATTGTTTATTTTTCAATTAGACTAAACCTAATACAGCCCTACAAACCTATCCTCTCAATAATTTTCTGTTTTGGACATTAACACTTATTTAAGATCACTATGGTATTTTAAAAATCTTTTGAAAGGTTTTTAAGATGTTCTTTTTCTCTGTCAATTGAAGACTTTCAAAAACATTTTTGTGAAAAATTCAGTGACACCTAACTAAATCAGAATTCAACCAAACAGAATGTCAAATCATTCATCAAAAGTCTTCAAAGAAAGAAAAAATATTTCTCAAAGCACATTTAAAATCTAGCAATAATATGGAACATAAAAGGTTTAGTTCAGGCTGACATGAACTACATAGACCTTGTCTAACTATAGAACACCATAATGAGAACTGATATTTAAATGGAGAGCCTAAAGGCACAATAATCTCTTGCAAAATTAAACAATGCTTTATCTTCACCTTATTACTCTTATTAAGGTTAAGTTAGACTAATAAAATTTTGTAACATTTAAAACATGAGAGTTTCCAACTAGAAAGCCATTACCAAAAAACAAAATGTAAAAGAATATTTTATCCACTAAGAATTCTGAATAACTAAAACTGTATTGTATTATATTAAAGTTTAGTTTAAAATCATCACAACTATAGTTTGTACTTCCATTGTTAGAATAAAGCCTTGGTTCTTGAGTTCCCAATTTTATTTTTCTTTCCCATTTATGCTTTGCAATTATTTTCAAAATTTTAGCTATCTCCACGTATGTCTGAGAAAAAAGGCTACCAAATATTGATATGTTCATCAGATGATCAGAGCATAATATAGCTGGGCAGACCACCATCCAGCAGCAATGATATTGCATAGGTCTAGGCAAACCACTCCAGTGTTCTTGCCTGGAGAATCCCAGGGATGGTGGAACCTGGTGGGCTGTCGTATATGGGGTCGCACAGAGTCGGACACGACTGAAGTGACTTAGTAGCAGCAGCAGGAAGACTCTCACTCACTTGGCTGGTCCATCTACTTCCAGTCTCCACTGATGTCCTTGCCACAGTTTCTGTGCTAAACACTAAAGAACAAAGAGCCCTCCTTCTGCTCTACCTCCTTTCTGTCCTTCCTATTTGTTAGTAATCTATCTTGGAATGAAAACTGAGTAATCAATCCTCTTCAAACTGTCTTAAATAATTAGATTCATTATGAAAGTCTTAGGGTACTTCCCAAAGTTATAAACCATGAGACAAATCATGAGTTTTTCAACGATGTCTTTCTTGGCACTTCAAAGGTATTATTTCCTATTAAATTAACATGTTAAAGATTTTTAGTAATATTGAATTTGTAATAACTGAAACAGAAGTTATTACTTTATGAACTGCTTGTTGAGAGGCTGATCAATTTCATAGACATAGTTTCTGAGAATGTTTCTCTAATTGAAAGTAATAACCTCCAAATAAATAGGCTATCTATTCTTAATTTATTAACAATATTTTTAGAGATACTAAACTAAAAATTTTTGCTTGATCATGTTTTAGAATGGAAAAAAAAACATGCATAAGGAAAAAATACAACCATTTGAATAAAGAATGAAAAAAAATAATATGACAAAAGATGGCCCCATATTTGGATGATGTACACTTTTATTCAAATTCAGACTATCCATGTAAATGATCCAAAGTTTAAACTCTGCCACATGGCAAATATTTGACCAACTCCTGAGCAGGCAACCAGCCAGCCCAGCAGATGGACATGAGAGGATCCAGCCTACGATGAACTTGCTACTTGCCCAGCAGCCGTGAAGTGTGTATTAAGGCCATTATTCCCTGATGAAAAACTCAAAACATCTGTTTATTTGGGGCTGCTGTTTCACCAGATGGAAGTTTGTAACAACCACTGAAATAACTGATACTTGAATGACTTTCTAGATTATCAAAGAGCATCTTTTATGGCTGCATGTTGAGATGAAGATTAGTCTTATTTAGAACTTCTTTCATTTAAGTCTTTCTAAAAATAACACAGAATACAACTTAATCTTTATTTAGTGACTTTCATCACTATTTTACTTTCATTAATGTGACTGTTCCTTTTAGTTCTCAAAAACTATTATTGTTGGGAGTAAGCACAATAAAAGCCTGACATAGCTGAATGCATATACCTATTAGAATGTTTCTCAAAAATGTCAAATTATCCAGTGTTGTTTGGACCTACCAGTTATCCAATCCATTAGATTAAGCAAGGGTCCCCAGCTATAGCTACCTATATGTGCCAACTCTAAATTCTGTAGTTATGACTCTTGGGAAGATAAATGAGGTTGGAAATGTACTAGGCCCCTCTGTATATAGGCCTCAACTGAATCTCTGGCCATTTGCCTCACGAATAGCAGAGTAACTCTAGTGTTCTTGAACCCGTTATTTTTTTGTAATATCCAAGGAAATGAACATTAAGAAATGGTTTCCTGGATTGAATTAGGAACTACAAATCAGTTCAGTCTTAATGTTTTGGGGTTACCATGTTTTAAAATCCTTTCATAGCTATACTCAATGATCTTGACTCTCTCTGTTTTATTTTGGTTAGGAGGCTATAGAAGCCCACAGCAATTCTTTTCTTCCCATCAGCTGACAGACGATTTGGTGGGTGATAGCACAAAGCTCGGAGAAGGCAATGGCATCCCACTCCAGCATTCTTGCCTGGAAAATAGCATGGACAGAGGAGCCTGGTAGGCTGCAGTCCATGGGGTCGCTAAGAGTCAGACATGACTGAGCGACTTCACTTTCACCTTCCACTTTCATGCATTGGAGAAGGAAATAGCAACCCACTCCAGTGTTCTTGCCTGGAGAATCCCATGGACAGAGGAGCCTGGTAGGCTGCAGTCCATGGGGTCGCTAAGAGTCGGACACGACTGAGCGACTTCATTTTCACTTTTCACTTTCATGCATTAGAGAAGGAAATGGCAACCCGCTCCAGTGTTCTTGCCTGGAGAATCCCAGGGATGGGGGAGCCTGCTGGGCTGCCGTCTATGGGGTCGCACAGAGTCGGACACAACTGAAGTGACTTAGTAGCAGCAGCACAAAGCTAAAAAGGATATTCACATATTTCAAAATCAGCAGATGCGTGGAGTTGCTGTCTGTTGCCATCCTCTCATTGCTTCAGTAATTAGAATGCTGTGCCTGATAGATACAATGAAGCTCTTCATGGAAAATTCACCTGTAGTCCTCATCGCTGATGGTCAATTATTCCTGCGCTAGATACAATTCTTCTCCAGGTTCCTCAGTCCAACAGCTAAGTGCCAGTATTAAACAGGTTAAGTATTAATTGGTAATACTTAAGTGTGTGTGTGTGTGTGCATGCTTAGCCACTCAGTCATATCTGACTCTTTGTGACCCCATGGACTGTAGCCTGCCAGACTCCTCTCTCCATGGGGATTTTCCAAGGCAAGAATACTGGAAAGTATAGTGTGCAAGTGTTAGTCACTTAGTCGTGTCTGATTCTTTGTGACCCCATGGATTATAACCTACCAGGCTCCGTGGTCCTCGGGATTCTCCAGGCAAGAATACTGAAGTAGGTTGCCATTTCCTTCTCCAGGGGATCTTCCCAACCCAGGGATCAAACCTGGGTCTCCCACACACCAGGCAGATTTTTATCTTCTGCTATTCTCTTCTCCAGAGTAACTTCCTGACCCAGGAATTGAATAGGGGTCTCCTGCATTGCAGGCAGATTCTTTACCAGCTAAGCCACCAGGGAAGATTAAGTATCAAGTATTAAATATTAATATTTAAGTGTCAATTATTAATGAGGAAAGTGAAGAAGTGGAAAGGAGAAGAGGTAGAAAATGTGAAATCCCCTTTCCTCTTCCTCACAGCTAGTTGCTTACTCACTCCCACACACAAGGCAACAGGGCATGAATATTCAGTATTTATATAGAGATATGAGTTCACACTAACAGCTTCACAATTATGTCCTATGACATTTGCAAGAGGCTTCAGCTCTTTGCTATATAGATATTTCTAGGTAATGGAAATAATAGCTATTAGACATTGTAAAATCTCACAATAAGACAGCAGAGTCAATGAGTTGCTGAATTTAGGTAGGACTTGAAAGTGAATGTGTTAGTCACTTAGTTGTGTCCGACTCTTTGTGAATCCATGGACTGTAACCCACCAGGCTCCTCTCTCCACATTCTTCAGTCAAGAACACTGAAGTGGGTCACCGTTCCCTTCTCCAGGAGATTTTCTCGACCCAGGGATGGACCTGGGTCTCCTGCATTGCAGGCAGATTCTTTACCATCTGAGCCACCAGGGGAGCCTGTAATGCCTGCTTTTCAAAGTGGAGGAACTAGAACCTCAGGGTAGCTAGTAGTTCCTAGAGAGACTTTCAGGCGCTTCCCCAGTGGCTCAGCAGGTAAAGAATCCACCTACAATCCATGAGAGACCTCCAGTTATGATTTGAGAGGAAGAAAGGAGAGATTCACAGAAGATCCAGACAGCTAGGACTGTGAAAGCCTACCAACAGCATAGTTGGTGCAAAATGGCAGCTATTTCAAAGGCAGATATTTCACACCGTGATGTGAAATGCTGGTTAACAAATGGTCAGCTTCTTCAAAATATATACTCAGGAACTAGCTGGACAGCTTTAAATTCTAGGTAGGAGACTCAGGAATTATGACAGAAATCTGGGTAGATTCAGAGTCCTTAGATAATATAAATACAAATAATTCTTGCATGTTTATCTTGAGTAAATCCAACCTGAAACAAACAAAAAAAAGAGAATGACAAGTTAACTTAATCCAGCCCCCAATTATTTTGGAATTGAGGGAGCTGCCTCAGAATAGAATCAGTTATAACTCTCTACTTAACAGTTGAAGAAAGGACAGATCAGGTGGTACAAAAATCTGAAATTACACTTACAACCTAGGGCGGTCAAGCTCTGACCTAACAAGTTCAGGCATAATTCAAAATCATCTGCCCATTAAGAAGAACAGAGTATTCTAGGGTTTTTACAACAGAGAAGCATTTGGTCTGAGAGAATTTTAAAACGAACCTGATGGAAGAGTCTTATATGGGGGCATGAAAAATTTAAGAAAGCATCTTATTTAGAGATTCAAATATGTATTAATATAGACATAAAATGTTGACTTCAGTTACACTGATGTTCAAGAATGGGCTCTATTCTAATAAAATATTCTGAAAAGGACAAGGAAGGGTTCTCAGTTCTTAGTTCACCAGACTGGCTTTCAGGTGAAGTGAAAACAAATAGAATACAGGACTCCACAACTATGACACAAAGACAAACAGATGCCAGAGGGTTTAGAGCCAAATCCCACATTACTAAACTTTTCATAAATGTCTTGATGCTGATTGTTCTAGAAACTTGATGCTATTCTGAAAACTGAAGTCATCTAAGTTGTTAGAAGTATTTATTTATTATAAAGTCTACAAATAAGACAGAGTCTAATATTAATAATCATCATCATTATGAACAAAACTGTAGTCACAGGCGCCCTTCACAAAGCATTTCATACTATTTGAGTCAAGAAACTATCACTGAGCTTTTTCTATATTCAAAAGAAAAAGTTCCATGGCCACTAGAGTGTTGCATGAGTTTGTCACACATAATTAGAAAACTCAACAGAGTTTGGAAACAAAATGAAGATTATGTAGCAGAATATTTAGCATACTAAATTATTTCTTTAATTTTCATGAACATTTAGACACAAAGAAAAGGTGTAATAACTCCCTTTGCAAAAATGTTCCTATTATTGAAAATACAGCTCTATGGGTCAATTTAGAAAACATCAATTTAAATCCACATTTTAAAGAGTATGTGAATTATGCAACGTGAGATGCTTTTGATTTTTCACTTAGGTCACACAGGAATCCAGTCTTTTAAAATATTTATGAGTAAATTTCATTTCAAAGGATATCTCTGGACTTGTATAATTTTCACAAGTAAAGGGATTCCAACTTGGGGTATCGCTCCATTACTGTTGGATTTAACTGCCTTCCTAAGTAGTTGTCTGATGGGCAAATTCAGAACATTACTATGTTGAATATTACTAAGTAATTGCTGAGGATAGGGTGATTTTTCCACAGCAAAATCAATCTTACAAACTTCCTCACATACAAAACTCTTTGCTTACCTCTTATTTACTCAGTGCTAGAGAATAACTCACTGGATGGTCTGTTTGAATACTCTTTCACTTTTCATTACACTCCTGATCTATTTGACTTCATAGTCCAGTCCTGGATTCCAATACTGCATACCATTTTTTATATGATAGATTATTGAAGAGAGCAGAAATATATTTTCCTGATAGTAAGAAGTAATATTGTGTATATGCATACATGTATACATAAGGTATGAGCTCTTCATATGTGGTGATTGTATGTTTACATAGCATATATACATTTCACTTGTAATGGTTACATATCCCCAAAATGTGGGAGACTATCTTTGTGCAAACTCAGTGTAGTAATTTTTTTTAGTAAGCAGATTCACCTTTTTTTCTCATCATTGGTGATAAGACTCCCTACAGAAAACTAACTTTGATGCTACCAATATAAACAAGCTAGTACAGCTCTTCAAATGGAATCCCTTATACCCATCAATGACAGAATGTGTGGAAAATTTATTTCATAGCTCAGAGAATTTCTGTGTCATCTTGACTTTTATGTGTCCAGATTCTTTATTCTGCTTTTCAGATTGCTTTGCTTATTCCTATAAGCTTCTTGCACTCAGTAAATGAATTTAGTTTCTCAGCTGGGCTCAAGAGACCTATTCTTATATTTTTTCTCATCTATCTTAATTCCTTAAGGGTTGACTACGCTTATTCACTGCTCACGTATTATCAGGGGATTTTCACCTTTTCCAAGAGATATCAAGATGTGCATTTTATGATATGCCAATAATACTTATGGGAACAACGATAATTTTATTACTCCAAAACTTGCATGGAAGTTACACTGTATTTCTAATCATTATTCTAAGTATAACCCTTGATTAAAAGTTTCCCTTTCATTTCACAATGCTGTTTTAAATATACAAACTGGGTTAATATTCTGTTATACAGTTTTGTCAATGTAATCAAGTTTCAGTGGGTTATATGATCTAATATGGATTCTTCCTTTCTTCATCTAGTATCTTTCCTTTTGTTAGTTCTCTGAAACTTGGTGCCTTTAGAAGGTGAGCAAGATAAAGACTGAAACTGTTGCTTATCTAATATAATTCACTGGAAACCCTGATAAGTTTTGGTGAGTGTGGAAATAATTATCTGTGGAAAAGAAGGTTTGAAAGTTATGAAATATATGTCTATTTATGATCCAAAAGCTTTCTCCTCTTACTTCAAGTGATAATTTTTATTGTAAATAAATTTAAATGATGTTTATTTCTGTTTAATTATGAATTTAACAACCATATAACTTGTATGCTTATCAATTCTAACTCCTTGAACTTGAAATATTTAAGTTTTCAGGATTAAAGAAAGCACTTTAAATATAATTTATGTTGCACTTGCCCTATTATAATTGATGCATGAATACATAAAAATAAAATAAATAAAATCTAATTTTATGAGAGTACTTTATAGATTGTAATGATTATTTATCCAAAATTAAATCATATAAAATTATATTTGCTACATAACTTTAGACAAAGTTTTAGAATATGCATTGTAAGTAAAGCACTGCATCATGAAAATGAGAAGACAACCATGGACTGAGACAAAATAGTGGCAAATGAAACATCTGATAAGGGACTGCTATTCAAAATATATAAAGAATGCTAAAAACTCAACAATAAGAAAAAGAACAACTGAATTTTTAAAAATGGGCAAAAAGCTTGAAAATATACCTCATCTCAGAAGATATAAGGATGGCAAGAAATCATAGGAAGAGGTATTCAACACTACATGTCATTAGGAATTGTAAGTTAAAACAACAATGAGATGCCACTACACATCTATTAGAATGGCAAAAATCCAGAACACTGACTACATTGTATGCTGATGAGGATGTGAGCAACAAGGACTCCCATTCCTTGCTGATGAGAATGAAACTGACACTGCTACTTTGGAAGACAGATTGGCAATTTCTTATAAAACTTAACATTTTCTTACTATATGATTCAGCCATTGCACTTCTTTGTATTTACCCAAATAAATTGAAAATATTATTTCTACCCCCAAAAACATATACATGGATGTTTACAGCAGCTTTATTCATAACTACCAAAATTTGAAAGCAACCAAGACAGTCTTCCATAGATGAATGGATGAATAAACTGCACTATATTGAGACATAAGTGAAACAAAAAGGGATAAGTGATGCATAAAGACTTTCTCAGAAAAATAAAAAAGGAACTTATTACTAGTAGACCTGCCTTGTATGAAAGAGAAAAAGAAATTTTTAGAGAGAAAGAAAATGATGAGTCAGAAACCTGATCTATGTAAAGTAAGGAAGAGCATCAAACATGGAATAAAGTGGTTGTTTTTGTTTTTATTTTTTATTTTTTACCTTGCTGCACAGCTTACAAGATCTTAGTTCCCCAACCAGGCATCAAACCCAGGTCCTGGCAGTAAAAATGCTGAGTCCAAACCATTGGACCACCAGAGAATTCTCAGAATAAATGAAGATTAAATATACCTTTTGTTTTTTATATTCTTACTTGGTCTGATAAAATTTGTTATATGCTTATGTATAAGTGAAATGAATGAAGTAATACAAGTGTTGGAAAGGAGGTGTTAGAATTTTTTGTTATTTTAAGGTTCTTACCCATAAAATGCTATGATTTTTAGAAGGTAGGAGATATTAATTGAAAATATACATTATGAATTCTCTAGAGACCACCAAAAGTGGGGGTGGGCTGGGAAGTACAACAACTAATATTTTAAGAAAGGAGAGAAAAACAGAAACATATAAATTGCTCAATTATAACCACAAAGGAAGAATAAAAGTAGAAGGCAAAAAGATAAAGAAAGGCAACAAATAAAAAATAAAAATAAATATGGAAAATATTAATTGCAATATATAGAAATCCTTTGAATGTCACCAGTTTAATGCACCAATTAAAAGAGATTGTCAGAGTGGATTAAAAACAAGACCCAACTTTGTGTTGTCTACAAGAAACCCACTTTAACTATAAATACTTCTGTAGATTAAAAGTAAACATATGAAGAGAGATATACCATGTTAACACTAATTACAAGACAGTGGAACAGTTATATTAATTTTAGACTGAGCAGACTTCATACCAAGGAAAGTTATCAGGGCTAAAGAGTGGCATTACATAATGATAAAGGGTTCAGTTCTCCAAGAAGACACAATAATACTTAATGTGTATACAACTAACAATAAAGCATCAAAACATTAAGATAAAAATTAGTAAAATTACAAGCAAACACAAATGAACCCTCTATTAAAGTTGGAGATTTCAACACACTTCTATCAGAAATGGACAGAGTCGGAAGGCAGAAAATCAATAAAGACATAGTTAAACTCAACAATATCACTAGTTGACTGGATATAGTGGACATCTATAGAGTATTTCATCCAACAATAGCAGAATACACATTTTTCTCAAGCTCACATGGGACATCCTGGGCCACAGGCAGGCCTTAACTTGTTTAAAATCATGTCAATGTATGGCAAAACCAATACAGTATTGTAAAGTAAAATAAAGTAAAAATAAAAATTAAAAAATAAATAAATAAATAAAATAATAGAAATCAGGGACTTCCCTAATGGTACAGTGGTTAAGACTCTGCCTTTCAATGCAGGGGACATGGGTTTGATCCCTGGTCAGGGAGCTAAGATCCCATATGCCTTGAGGCTAGAAAGTTAAGCCAAAAAAACAGAATCACTATTGTAACAACTGCACTAAGTACTTTAAAAATGGCCCACATTTAAAAAAAAAAAAACTTAAAAAAAATAGAAATTGTATAATGTTTGTTCTCAGACTACAATAGAATTAAACTAGACATTGAAGATAGCTTGGAAAATTTCCAAATACTCAGAAATTAAAACATACACTTCAAACAACGTAAGGGTCAAAAAGAGAAATTGCAAGAGAAATTCTTAAAAATACTATATATCATAAACCAAGTGAAATCAGACATCAAAATTTGAAGGATACAGTGAAAGTAGTGTTGGAAGAAAACTTTATATCATTGAAAGTATGTATTAAAGAATAAGAAATATCTAAAATCAGTAATCTAACTTTCTACCTTAGAAAACTAGAAAGTAAAAGAAAAAATAAATAAATCCAAAGTAAATAGAAAAAAAAGAAATAGTAAAAATTAGAGGTGACAGTCATTGAAGCTGAAAACAGGGGAGCAGTGGAGGAAATCAATGAAACCTAAAGCTGGTCCCTTGAAAACATCAATAAAAAACAAGGCTCTATCAGGTTAACTAAGAAAAAAACAAAAAGTGAGGGTAAAAATTACTAATATTTGTATTAAAAGAAGAAACAACACTACAGATTCCATAAACATTAAAAGGATAATAGCAATTCTATGAAAATCTCTATACCCGCAAATTTGATAGCCCATATGAAATGTATCAATTCCTTCAAAACTCACATAAGGAAACAGATAAATTGAATAGGACTCTATCTATTAAAAAACTTAGTAACTTCAGAAACAAACACATATTAGGCCCCAATGGTTCACTGGTGAATGCTACCAAAATTTTAAGAAAGACTTACAGAAATTCTCAACCTTTACTGTCATCCTTATGTATCCAGGGGATTTGTTTCAGGACTCTGAAAAATATTAAAATGAGACGTTAAAGTCCTTTATTTAAAACGTATTTTCATATAACTTACACACATCATCCAGTATATATTAAATCATTTCTAGATTTAATACCTAATACAAAGTAAATGCTATGAATGCGTATACCTTGTTTTATTGTGCTTCAATTTATTGTACTTTGCAGGTATTCTGTTTTTTACAAACTGAAGGTTTGGGACAACCATACATTAAACAAGACTACTAATAGCATTTTTTTTCAGCACATCTGATCACTTTATAACTCTGTGGCACATTTTGGTAACTCTCAATAATTTTTCAAATATTTTCATTTTTACTTTATTTGTTATGATGATGTGTGATAATTCATCTTTGTTGTTTCAGTTCAGTTCAGTTCAATTCAGTCACTCAGTCATATCTGACTCTTTGCGATCTGATGAATCACAGCACGCCAGGCCTCCCTGTTCATCACCAACTCCCGGAGTTCACTCAAACTCATGTCCTGAAGTAGGTGATGCCATCCAGCCATCTCATCCTCTGTCGTCCTCTTCTCCTCCTGCCCCCAATCCCTCCCAGCATCAAGGTCTTTTCCAATGAATCAACTCTTTAAATGAGGTGGCCAAAGCATTGGAGTTTCAGCTTCAGCATCAGTCCCTCCAATGAACACCCAAGACTAATCTCCTTTACGATGGAATGGTTGGATCTCCTTGCAGTCCAAGAGACTCTCAAGAGTCTTCTCCAACACCACAGTTCAGAAGCATCAATTCTTCAGTGCTCAGTTTTCTTCACAGTCCAACTCTCACATCCATACATGACCACAAGAAAAACCAGAGCCTTGATTAGACGGACCTGTGTTGGCAAACTAATGACTCTGCTTTTCAATATGCTATCTAGGCTGCTCATAACTTTCTTTCCAAGGAGTAAGCGTCTTTTAATTTCATGTCTGCAATTACCATCTGCAGTGATTTTGGAGCCCCCAAAAATGAAGTCTGACTTCATTTTTTCCCCATCTATTTCCCATGGAGTGATGCGACCGGATGCCATGATATTCGTTTTCTGAATGTTGAGCTTTAAGCCAACTGTTTCACTCTCTTCGTTCACTTTTATCAAGAGGCTTTTTAGTTCCTCTTCACTTTCTGCCATAAGGGTGCTGTCATCTGCATATCTGAGGTTATTGATATTTCTCTCGGCAATCTTGATTCCAGCTTGTGCTTCTTCCAGCCCGCGTTTCTCATGATGTACTCTGCATAGAAGTTAAATAAGCAGGGTGACAATATACAGCCTTGATGCACTCCTTTTCCTATTTGGAACCAGTCTGTTGTTCCATGTCCAGTTCTAACTGTTGCTTCCTGACCTGCATACAGATTTCTCAAGAGGCAGGTCAGGTGGTCTATACTACTGCCAAAAGATTGTGACTTGCTGAACACTCAGATGATGGCTAATGATTTTTAGCAATAGAGTATTTTTAAAATAAGATAAATACTTTTTATGATAAAATGCAATTGCACATTTAATAGACTACAGCACAAAATAACTTTTATATGTACTGGGAAACCAAAAATTTATAGGACTTACTACACTGCACTTTATGGCAGCGGTCTTAAACCAAATCCACAGTATCTTTGAGGCATGCTTTTAAATTGCTAACATCTGCTGGATCATCGAAAAAGCAAGAGAGTTCCACAAAAACATCTACTTCTGCTTTATTGACTATGACTGTGTGGATCACAATAAACTGTGGAAAATTCTGACAGAGATGGGAATACCAGACCACCTGACCTGCCTCTTGAGAAACCTATATGCAGGTCAGGAAGCAACAGTTCAAACTGGACATGGAACAACAGACTGGTTCCAAATAGGAAAAGGAGTATGTCAAGGTTATATATTGTCACCCTGCTTATTTAACTTCTATGCAGAGTACATCATGAGAAACGCTGGGCTGGAAGAAGCACAAGCTGGAATCAAGATTTTCAGGAGAAATATCTATAACCTCAGATATGCAGATGACAGCACCCTTATGGCAGAAAGTGAAGAGGAACTAAAAAGCCTCTTGATGAAAGTGAAAGAGGAGAGTGAAACAGTTGACTTAAAGCTCAACATTCAGAAAACTAAGATCATGGCATCTGGTCCCATCATTTCATGGCAAATAGATGGGGAAACAGTGGTTGACTTTATTTTTTGGGCTCCAAAATCACTGTAGATGATGATTGCAGCCATGAAATTAAAAGATGTTTACTCCTTGGAAGGAAAGTTATGACCAACCTAGATAGCATATTGAAAAGCAGAGACATTAGTTTGCCAACAAAGGTCCATCTAGTCAAGGCTATGGTTTTTCCAATAGTCATGTATGGATGCAAGTTTTGGACTGTGAAGAAAGCTGAGTGCCAAAGAATTGATGCTTTTGAACTGTGGTGTTGGAGAAGACTCTTGAGAGTCTCTTGGACTGCAAGGAGATCCAACCAGTCCATCTTAGATGAGATCAGCCCTGGGTGTTCTTTGGAAGGAATGATTCTAAAGCTGAAATTCCAGTTCTTTGGCCACCTCATGCGAAGAGTTGACTCATTGGAAAAGACCTTGATGCTGGGAGGGATTGGGGGCAGGAGGAAAAGGGGATGACAGAGGATGAGATGGCTGGATGGCATCACCGCCTTGATGGACGTGAGTTTGAGTGAACTCCGGGAGTTGGTGATGGACAGGGAGGCCTGGTGTGCTGCGATTCATGTGGTTGCAAAGAATCGGACACGACTGAGTGACTGAACTGCACTGAACTGAACTGATGCTTTTAAATAGCTTTAAACCCAGTATAAATGCTATTAAATAGTTGCCAGTATGCATAAAGTTCAAGTTTTGCTTGGGGCAACTTTCTGGAATTTTAAAAAATAATTTGGATCTGCAGGTACTTGAATCCATGGGTGCAGAACCTACAGATACAAGTCTCTGCTTCAGAATATTGAAGCAGAGAGAATATTACCCAACTCATTCTATGCAGTCAACATTTCCCTAAAACCAAAACTTGGGACAAATGTAACAAGAAAACAAAACCATAGGTTAACATCTCTCATGTACATAAACTAAAATAAGTCCTCAACAAAATATTAGAATATTGATTTCAACAACATATAAAGAGAAATATAATATTACCAACAAGTGGTTTATCCTAGGTATGCAAGACTGGTTCAACATTAAAATATCCATTAACGTAATTCTTATTAACAAGCTGAAGAACAAACACATGATGATATTAGTCAATACAGAAAAGACATTTTACAAAATCCAACACCTGTCCATGATAAAAATTCTCAGTAAAAAGAAATAAACTTCCTCAACTTGATAAGAAACACCTATGAAAAACCTAGCCTAATATTATACTTCATGGTAAGAAACAAGAAGCTTTTCCACTAGTATCACGAATAAAGCAGGATGTCCCCTCACTGCTTTTCAACATTATGTTGGAAGTTCTAACTAATGTAATAAGATAATAAAAGGAAATAAAATGTATACATGCTTGGAATAAAAAATCATGTTTTTGTTCACAGATGACGTGACGACATCGTTATCAATGCAGAAAATCCAAAGAATCACTGGAGAAGGCAATGGCACCCCACTCCAGTACTTTGCCTGGAAAATCCCATGGATGGAGGAGCCTGGTAGGCTGCAGTCCATGGGGTCTCTAAGAGTCAGACACGACTGAGTGACTTCACCTTTCACTTTTCACTTTCACGCACTGGAGAAGGAAATGGCAACCCACTCCAGTGTTCTTGCCTGGAGAATCCCAGGGACGGGGGAGCATGGTGGCTGCCGTCTATGGGGTCACACAGAGTTGGACACGACTGAAGTGACTTAGCAGTAGCAACCAAAAACACTCTTAAAATAAAACTAGAACTTTATAGCCAAGTTGCTGGATGTGAGGTTAATAAACAAAAGTTGATTCTTTTCCTATATATCAGCAGTGAACAAGTGCAAATTGAAATTAAGAACGGTATACCAAAAAATGAAATATTTAGGTATAAATCTAACAAAAAAAGTACATGGTCTATACAAGGTTAACTACAATATCCTGATAAAGAAATGAAAGGAGAATTAAATAAGTTTTGATAGTTTACATTCATGAATAAAATGATTCAACTTTATCAAGATGTCTTTTTTTCCAATTTGATAGGGATTTCCAATACAATCCCAATCAGAATCCCAGCAAGTAATTTTTTAAAAATATTGACAAAGTGATTCTAAACTTTGTATGTAGAGTCAAATGACCCATAAGACCCAACACAATATTGAAGGAGGACTGATGCTATACAACTTCAACACGTAGTACACATTAATTAAGACTGTGACATGGGTAAAAGAATAGATAAATAAATCAATGGAACAGGATAGAGTTCAGAAATAGACTCATATAAATATAGTCAACTTTTCTCTGACAAAAAGCAAATGTAATACTATGTAGCAAAGATAGTATAATCAATAAAGGATGATGGAACAACTGCCTATTCAAATGCAAAAAAAAATGAATGTAGACACAGATCTTGCACCCATAAAAATAAACTCAAAACAGATCACAGACTTAAATGTAAGATGCAAAATTATAAAACTTCTAAAAAGTAAATTAGGAGAAAACCTAAATGATCTTGGGTGTGGTGATAACATCTTAGATTCAGTTCCAGAGCCCTATCAGCATGGCACTATAAACATTTTGATTTTGGACTTCTAGCCTCCAAAACTATTGAGAAAATGAATTTCTGTTGTCTTTGTTGTCTTAAGCCATCCAGTTTGTGTTATAACAACTAAGAATCTACCACCAGTCAGAGCAATTAGAAGTCTCTTAGTCATATCTCTTAGGGCCTTGTAGATTACCTGTATCATGACAGTTCATTACCATTTGACTGTCTAAAACTACCCCCACCAAAGTATATCATAGTAGAAGGAACTTTCTAGGCATTTTTGTAGACTTTCTTTCACATGCTGAATGAATGCCTGCAACATCAAAAAAAGAAAGGAAAAAAGAAAAGGAAAGGAAAAAAATCTTCAATAAGTCTCTTAAATAATAATTGACATTATTATCTTAAATAATTGACAACAACAAGTGGTTGTTTTGAGCAAACAATTCTTTTGTAACTTTACTTCCATTATTTAACTCAATCTCCAAAGATGGTTGAGTTTAATTTCTCTTGAAAATAAGGAGATAATTACTACTTTATTTCCATGTTAAATAGATGAGAAATTATGAAGCAAACTGTATGCCTTGCAATGCTAGAGCCATTGAGACTTGAATCCAGACAGCAAGACTGGTGAAAGTGATCTCTAAATGGCTATATTATAAAGTATAACACTCTTTTTCTTATTAATTTCTCTGTATTCTCTGCACTAAATTTATGTTCCATGAGAGCAGGAATTTTTGTCTCATACATTCACTTCTATAACTTTAAAACCTATATAAGTGCTTGACTTTCACTGAATATTTATTGAGCACCTACTATGTGTCAAGCACTTAAGTCAACAGTATTGCAATGATATTCTAAGATTAATTAATAGAAATAAAATACTCTAGAGCTAAATATATTTGACAGGGTACCATTGCTTCTGGAAGTTTTCATATTATCTTAATGTCCAGGATCTAGTCAGCTCAAAAGGCTTAAATTCAAGTTGTATGTCAGTTACTTACTATGTGATCTTCAAAAAGTTATTTCGCCAAACTCTGTAATTAGAATGTACATTTCATGGAATTATGAGAATTAAATGAGGTATTTGTATGTCTTAATTCTTGTAAATTTTAAAATATCATATGTTTCATAACTCAAAATTTTAAGGCATTTCCTTGTATTAGTTTTACAAGCCATAAAATTTACTTAGTTCCCTTTTACAAAATATTCTCAGTATCCTAACATACCTTTTTGCACAGAAAAATCTTGTTCTTCAGTTTTCATAATGACATTATCGTGATCAGTTAACCAAAACTTGACTTACTCAGGAAGTCCTATAATAGTCTTGTAACTACATAGAATATCACAGTAAGTAGAATAGTGGTCCAGAAAACTCAATGGTACCACATTTCTTGATATTGCAAAATAGTCTAACTCAGATTTATCCTTTTTCTGACTAGCGTAAGATTTTCATAAAGAATTAGCTAGTCAGAAATATCCTGTGAAAAACAAATATTATCCAGTGATTTACAGAGTACACTGCATGAGACTAGAAATTAGATGTACAATTTATTATTTACAGAATTTTTATTGTGAAGAATTTATTATAACCAAATAAAACATAGTTAGCTGGAATATCTGTCTGCTAGGACATGAAATTATTTATAATTATATCCAAATTGATTTCATATTTATGGTCAAACAGTGGAGAGAACTTTGTTTTCAAATACTATCTGTATGACCCTAAGCAAATTAACTGATATATTTGAAATAGTATCCTAATATTCTTAGTGTAAGCATAATGATTTTGCAAGGAGTTTCTATAGATTAGATAAGGAAGTATATGTAAATGCACCTATCATTGTAACTGTCCTGTAGAAGTCATCCAAAGATATTCCTTTGCTTTCTCTCTCATTCACTATCTCATTCTCTTTTAACATTTTATTTCAAATGTTAACTATATATTAATGGGTTAGTTTTGAAGTGATTTTAGTAACATTGTCTTTAGGGTGAAATAAGAATAAAATATGTGGCTAACAATAGTTTACCTTTCCCATATTCGTCTTGACTACTACCATTTCCAATTCACATAATCTTATAGTTTTCAAGTAAATTTCATAGTTATAAGTACTTGTACACATAACTTTGTCATTACAGTATCATAGCACTGTGAAATATATATTTAACTACAGGATAAAGAAATCAAAATTAAAGATTTAATAAGAGAAGACACCTTGCAGTGAAATGAATGAGAAAGAGGCAATGGATATAAAGTGCTACTATATAAAGATGTGGTACTTTGTCAAAGAGAACATCTGCCACTGTGTCTGTTAGTTCTACACTTTAGAACTTTTAAATATGTGAAATAAATTCTACAAATTAAGATCATAAGTAACAAAAGCTTGAACAAGATAAATGTTTAATTTTCTTTCTTCTCAAACAACAAGTGGAGGTTTCTGGATTGGTATGGAGTCTCCATGAGTTATCAGAAATACAGTCTTTAGCTATCTTACCATTTTTAGCCCAGGAAGTTTCTTTCTAATGCAGTATTATAGTCTTAGATGACTGTTGAGAAATCCTGTATGAATTCTGAGCACAAGTGGTTTCGGGAAGATGCCAGCACAGTACGTGAACAATCTTAACATCCTTTCATTAGACTATTACCCAATAATTTCTTATCATACTTTACTGTCCACTTTGAATTACATAGGAAGATGGAAAATTATCATTTAACTGAGCACATTGCTCCCCAGATCATACCAGAATCCTATTCAGAGGAAAAAATGCAAAATTGTTATTGTAAAGGCAAGATGACTGTCTCTGAGGATTGATGCTTATTTACTGGAAATGCAAGATGTTACAAGGTTCAAAATAGTGACATAAGAAACTTCCATCAAGTAGTATTAAGGGAAAGAATATGGACTATCACCCCAATCAGCCAAGTCAGGTACCACACTTCATTGATTTAGACTTCTTTCCATTACTGTGATTTATTATTCTCCACCATTTAAGCATCTTTAATGAAATTGACAGGAAAACTTCATTAACTTTCATTTAATTAACCTTATCTGATAATTAATAAAAAATGTTTCACCCTCCACTTACAATTACAGAATTAGATAATAAAGTTCACTCTGATTTTCATTATTCCATACCATCACAATTCAATTATTTATTAACTTCTAACAATATATACTTCAAACCAGGCTATAACATCAATATTTCTAGAACATGATTCAATAACTTAAAAGTTTGGTTCCCTTGTTTGACCTTTATTATGTTATGCCTAACCATTTCTACCTCAGCAATGCAAGCATGCTCAGTTATATCAGATTCTTTGTGACCCAATGGACTGTAGCTATGTAGCCTCCTCTGTCCACAGAATTTTCCAGGTAAGAACACTGGGGTGGGTTGCCATTTCCTCATATGGGGGATCCTCCCAACACAGGTATCAACTCCAGTCTCTTGCATCTCCTGGATTGGTAGGTGGATTCTTTACCATGGAGCTACCTGGGAAGCCCTGAAATAGCGTGTACCGTGAAGGAAATGTACATGGTACATGAGGACAGGGCACAAGCAAAATAAATCTACTTAAATGCAGAAATCAGAGAAAACAGGAAACCTATTCGAGGAGGTAACATTTAAGCCATGATTAGTTCGGCAGTATATTTATCTAATAATAACAATAGCCAAAATATTAATAATACCAGCATTAGCTATCATTTATTGCTTCCTTACTTTCAGCTAGACATTTTATCATTAGTCTTTATAAAAACCTTAAGAGAGTACTGTGCTTAGTTGCTCAGTCATGTCCAATTCTTTGCAATACCATGGACTGTAGCCCATCACTATTACTGTCCTAATTATATAAATGAAGAAAGTTAAGGTTAGAGAAGTTAGGTTATCTGCCCAGGGTCATATCTCTAGATAGAACTGGGGTTAAATTCTGAATACAGGAGGACCTATTCCCTTAAACACCACATATCATTCCTAAGTCCTGATGGCATTTAACCCTTACTCTTGGGCTTCCCTGGTGACTCAGTGGTAAAGAATCTTCCTGCAATGTGGGAGACCCAGGGTTTGATCCCTGGATTGTGAAGATCCCCTGGAGAAGGAAACAGCTACCCACTCCAGTATTCTTGCCAGGAAAATTCCACAGACGGAGAAGCCTGGTAGGCTACAGTCCATGGGGCCACAAAGAGACAGGACTGAGTGACTAACAGTTTCACTTTCACTTTCCAATTCTAGAACCACTATCTCCAGGTTTCAAGAGAAACAGGAACAAATAACTATTCTCTAGGCCATACTGCTTTATCTTATTATTAGCAGTATGATAAAATATATGAAAATACCTGTAGACAAAGTCTATTATATTTATATTACACAGGGTAAAATGTACAATTTAGAAAATGCAAGACAAAGCAGTTTTTATTGTAAATTTCATAACATCTGAGGAAATATTAAGTCTAATTATTAAATAATAATACTTCCAAACCAAAAATGGAAATATATTTGAAGACATTTGAACAATGCATTTTTTAATTTATTCATAGTAAATATCTTACAAAGTTATAGGTATTCAGTCGGTTAAGTTCAGTCGCTTAGTGGTGTCCGACTCATTGCGACCTCATGAACCTCAGCACGCCAAGCCTCCCTGTCATCATCAACTCCCAGAGTCCACCCAAACCCATATCCATTGAGTCAGTGATGCCATACAACCATCTAATCCTCTGTTGTCCCCTTCTTCTCCTGCCCTCAATCTTTCCCAGCATCAGGGTCTTTTCCAGTGAGTCAGTTCTCTGCATCAGGTGGCCAAAGTTTTGGAGCTTCAGCATCAGTCCTTCCAATGAACACTCAGGAGGACTGATCTCCTTTAAAATGGGCTGGTTGGATCTCCTTGCACTCCAAGGGACTCTCAAGAGTCTTCTCCAACATCACAGTTCAGAAGCATCAATTCTTCGGCGCTCAGCTTTCTTCACAGTCCAACTCTCACATCCATACATGACCACTGGAAAAACCATAGCCTTGACTAGATGGACCTTAGTCAGCAAAGTAATATCTCTGCTTTTGAATATGCTATCTAGGTTGGTCATAACTTTCCTTCCAAGGAGTAAGCATCTTTTAATTTCATGGCTGCAATCACCATCTGCAGTGATTTTGGAGCCCCCCCAAAATAAAGTCTGACACTGTTTCCACTGTTTCCCCATCTATTTCCCATGAAGTGATGGTACCAGATGCCATGATCATAGTTTTCTGAATGTTGAGCTTTAAGCCAACTTTTTCACTCTCCTCTTTCACTTTAATCAAGAGGCTCTTTAGTTCTTCTTCACTTTTTGCCACAAGGGTTGTGTCATCTGCATATCTGAGGTTATTGATATTTCTCCCAGCAATCTTGATTACTTATGCTAGTTAGCACTCATATATTTTAAGTAGAGCTTAATGGTATTAAAGAAGTATGAATACCTATATTTTTAAATTAATTTCAATGCATATCATCAGTTTTCTTATATCTTTGATTCTTTCATTAACTTATTTTGACATGCCAATCTATATTATAAACGTCCTTTGAGGCTTTTTTTTAATGTAATATCTGGATGGTAACTGAGCTGGATGGAAAAAATTCTTGCATCACAATCATTTTTCACTCAAACCTATAAAAGCAGTATTTCATTTTTGTCCATAATTGGCTATTTTTAAAAAAGTTCTACCTTTATTTTACTTTCTGTTCAGTAAATTTATTTTTTGCTCAGAATTTTTTACTAGTCTGTACTTTGAGTGTGTGTGAGTGTGTACATCTATGTGTTGCATTCTTTTTCTTTTAATTAGCTTTTAACATAGTGAAACCTGCCCAGAATCTGCCTGGTCTTTGTGAGATTTGGAATATGTTTAAGTGCTGCTGTTTTCTCCAATTAATATTTTTAATTAAAATTTCTATTCCATATTCTCATTTTCTTTATTATTGTTATTGTTCAGTTGCTAAATCATGTCTGACTCTTCACAACCCTGTGAACTCCAGCATGTCAGGCTCCTCTCTTCACCCACTATCTCCCAGAGTTTGCTCAAATTCATGTCCATTGACTCAGTGATATTATCTAACCCTCTATTGTCTATTGCCCTACTCTCCTCCTGTCATCATTCTTTCCCAACATCAGGGTCTTTTCCAACTTGGCTCTTCACATCATGTGGCCAAAACCAGCTTCAGCATCAGTCCTTCTAATGAATATTCATGGTTAATTTTCTTTAGGAGTGACTGATTGGATCTCCTTGCAATCTTCTCCAAGCACAATGAGAAAGCATCATTTGTTCCGCGTTTAGCCTTCTTTACCGACCAACTCTCGCATCCGTACATGACTACTGGGGAAACCATACCTTTGACTCTACAAAACTTTGTTGGCAAAGTAATGTCTCTGCTTTTTAATATACTGCCTAATTTGTAATAGGTTTCATTCCAAGGAGCAGGTGCCTTTTAATTCCATGGCTGCAGTCAACATCCACAGTGATTTTGGAGCCCAAGACAATAAAATCTGCCACTGCTTCCACTTTTCCCCCTTCTATTTGCCATGATGTGATGGGACTGGATGCCATGATCTTATTTATTTCAATGCTGAATTTTAAGCCAGCTGTTCACTCTCCTCTTTCAGCCTCAACAAGAGGTCATTTAGTTCCTCTTCACTTTGTGACATTAGTGTCATATCTGAGTTTGTCAATATTTCTCTCAGCAATCTTGATTCCAGCTTGGGATTCATTCAGCCTAGCATTTTGAATGATGTACTCTGCATATAACTTAAACAAGCAGGATGACAGGATACAGCTTTGTCATACTCCTTCCCCAATTTTAAACCAGTCTGCTGTTACATGTCTGTTACAAACTGTTGCTTCTTGTCCTGCATTCATGTTTTTCAGGAGATAAGTAAGGTGGTCTGGTATTCCCATCTCCTCAAGAATTTTCCACAGTTTATTGTGATCCACAGAACAGTGGCAATTTAATCTCTGGTTCCTATAACTCTTCTAAACCCAGCTTGCACGTGTGGCAATTGTTGGTTCATGTACTGCTGAAAGCTAGCTTGAAGAATTTTGAGAATTACCTTGCTAGCATTTGAAATGAGTGCAATTGTTCAGTAGTTTGAATACTCTGGCATTGCCCTTCTTTGGGGTTGGAATGAAAAACTGGCCTTTTCCAATCTTGTGGTCATTGCTATGCTTTCCAAGTTTGCTAACATAATGAGTGCAGCTCTTTAACAGCATCATCTTCTGGATTTGAAATAGTTTAGCAGAAATTCCATCATTTCCACTAGTTTTGTTCATAGTAATACTTCCTAAGGTCTACTTGACCTCACAGTTAAGGATATCCAACTCTAGATGAGTGGCCACACAATTGTGGCTATCGGGGTCATCAAGATCTTTCTTGTATAATTCTGTCTATTCTTGCCACCAATTCTTAATCTCTTTTGCTTCTGTTAGGTCCTTACCCTTTCTGTCCTTTATCATGCCTATCCTTGCCTTAAACGTTCCCTTGATATCACCAGTTTTCTTGAAGAGATCTCTAGTCTTTCCCATTGTTTTCCTTGATTTCTTTGGAATTTTTAAGAAGGCCTTCTTATCTCTCCTTGCTTTTCTCTAGAACTCTGCATTTAGTTGAATATAGTTTTCCCTTTCTCTCTTGCCTTTCACTTCTCTTCTTTCCTCAGCTATTTGTACAGCCTCCTCAGACAACTACTTTGCTTTTTTCTATTTCTTTTTCTTTGGAATAGTTTTGGTCACTGCCTCCTGTAGAATGTTACAAACCTCCATCCATAGTTCTTCAGGCACTCTGTCTACGAGGTCTGTTCCCTTGAATCTATTCATCATCTCCATTGCATAATCATAAAGAATTTGATTTAGGTCATACCTGAATGGCTTAGTGCTTTTCCCTGTTTAACTTAAGCCTGAATTTTACAATAAAGGGTTCATGATGTGACCTACAGTCAGCTCCAGGTCTTGTTTTTACTGACTGTACAGAGCTTCTCTACCTTTGGCTGAAAAGAACATAATCAATCTGATTTGGGCATTGATCATATTTTGATGCCCTTGTGTAGAGTCTCTTTTGAGTTGTTGGAAACAGGTGCTTGCTATGACCATTGTGCTCCCTGGACAAAACTCTGTTAGCCTTTGCCCTGCATTATTTTTCATTCATAGGCTAAACTTGCTTGTTATTCTGGGTATCCCTTGAATTCCTACTTTTGCACTCCAATCCCCTCAGATGAAAAGGACATCTTTTCTTGGTCTCAGTTCTAGATGGTCTTATAGGTCTTCATAGAGCTGGCCAACTCAAACTTCTTTGGCATCAGTGGTTGGGGCATAGACTTGGATTGCTGTGATGCTGAATAGTTTGCCTGGAAATGAACCAAGATCATTCTATCATTTTTGAGATTGCACCCAAGTACTGCATTTCAGACTCTTTGTTGATGGTGAGGGCTACTCCATTTCTTCTAAGGGATTCTTGACCATAGTAGTAGCTATAATGGTCATCTGAGTTAAATTTACCCATTACCGTCCATTTTAGTTCACTGATTCCTAAGATGTCAATGTTTAATTTTGCCATCTCCTGCTTAATAACATTCAATTAACCTTGATTCATGGACCTAATGGGGTTTCCCATATGGTGCTAGTGGTAAAGAACCTGCCTGTTAATGCAGGAGATGTAAGAGATGCAGATTCCATCCCTGCACTGGGAAGATCCCCTGGAAGAGGGCATGACAATTCGCTCCAGTATTCTTACGTGGAGAATCCCAAGGACAGAGGAACCTGGCAGGCTATGGTCCATAGGATCTCAAAGAGTTGGACATGACTGAAAAACTTAGCACCAGCAGCACAGACCTAACATTCCAGGTTTCTATCTAGTATTGTTCCTTACAGCATTGGATTTTACTTTTGCTTATTATCTAATAGCTAATATTAACGTCTTCACTGTTTGTTCTCTATTGTCCACTATCTCCACTCTACTCTTTTCACTATTCTTCATTTTCTATGTATTTCAGAAGTGTTTCCCAAGTTTACTGTGTATTCTTAGTTTGCTTTTTACTGCCCAAGTTTGTTTCTGCATTTTTGGCCTCATTATTCTTTCCCATAACTTAATCCTTGTTTCCTTTTATTTTGCCCCATTGTTGTGTGAGAATAGGAAGGCAATCTTGATCATGGTTAAACAAAGAGATTCTGAATCCATCTGCATTTACAATTTATATGATAGGGATAGATACCAAACTTCTCTCTATAAAAATTTCCCACATGTAAAACAGAAGACTTAATAGTAATTTCCTTAAGAGTAGTTGAAGATAATTTAACTAATATATATAAAGCTATTAGAAGAAAACCTGGCATACTGTATTATATATAAATGTGCTATCATTAGTAGATACAATGCACCATAGTTTCTGACTGAAAATATTAAATTGTTCATATTTAATATTTACTTTAGTCAGTTCAGTTGCTCAGTCATGTCTGACTCGTTGTGACTCCATGACTGCAGTATGCCAGGCCTCCCTGTCCATCACCAACTCCCAGAGTTTACTCAAACTCTTTGAGCTGATGATGCCATCCAACCATCTCATCTTCTGTCATCCCCTTCTCCTCCTGTCTTCAATCTTTCCCAGCAACAGGGTCATTTCAAATGAGTCAGCTCTTCCCATCAGGTGGCCAAAGTATTGGAGTTTCAGCTTCAACATCAGTCCTTCCAATGAACACTCAGGACTGATCTCCTTTAGGATGGACTGGTTGGATCTCCATGCAGTCCAAGGGACTCTCAAGACTCTTCTCCAACACCACAGTTTAAAAGCATCAATTCTTCAGTGCTCAGCTTTATTTATAGTCCAACTCACATCCATACATGACCACTGGAAAAACCATACCCTTGACTAGATGGACCTTTGTTGGCAAAGTAATGTCTCTGCTTTTGAATATGCTGTCTAGTTTGTTCATAACTTTTATTCCAAGAAGTAAGTGTCTTTTAATTTCATGGCTTCAATCACCATCTGCAGTGATTTTGGAGCCCAGAAAAATAAACTCAGCCACTGTTTCCACTGTTTCCCCATCGATTCACCATGAAGGGATGGGACCGGATGCCGTGATCTTAGTTTTCTGAATGTTGAGCTTTAAGTCAACTTTTTTACATTCCTCTTTCGCTTTCATCAAGAGGCTCTTTAGTGCTACTTCGCTTTCTGTCATAAGTGGGGTGTCATCTGCATATCTGAGGTTATTGATATTTCTCCCAGCATTCTTGACTCCAGCTTATGCTTCATCCAGCCCAGTGTTTCTCATGATGTACTCTGCTTATATTTACTTGCATACATATATGCTTATATTTACTTTTATTTCCTGAAATAACTATTCTTGAGAAAGACTTTTTAAATAGTGTATTTAGAACTATTCCTTTTCTTTTTAAATTGAATAATGTTTTCATTATACCACATAAACGCTGTGTTTAAGGACCTCTAGTCAATCTGGATTTAGAAGACATAAGGAAACCTGCTAAATTGGTTTATAAAATCAAACCCAGTATTAAGAATAAACAGAGACTCTTCACAGAAGGAGACGTATTTGTAGGTCAGGCCCCACAGTATCCATCCTTTTTTATATTCTCAGTGAAAGCCCCTACTTTCAAATGCCTAACAGATTTGTTGTTGTTCAATCACCCAGTTGTGTCTGACTCTTTGCGACCCCATGGCTGCAGCATGCCAGGCCTCTCTGTCCCTCACCGCATCCCAAAGTTTGCCCAAGTTCATGTCCATTGCATCGGTGATGCCATCCAGCCATCTCATCCTCTGTTGTCCCCTTCTCCTCCTGCCTTCAATCCTCCCCACTGTATTTTACAGTGAGTTGGCTCTTCATATCAGGTGGCCAAAGTATTTGAGCTTCAGCTTCAGCATCAGTCCTTCCAGTGAATATTTAGGGTTGATTTCCTTTAGGACTGACCGGTTGGATCTCCTTGCATTCCAAGGGACTCTCAAGAGTCCTCCAACACCATAGTTCAAAAGCATCAGTTCTTCAGTGCTCTTCCTTCTCTATTTTTCAGCTCTCACAACCATGTGTGACCACTGGGAAGACCATAGCCTTGACTATATGGACCTTTGTCAGCAGAGTAATGTCTTTGCTTTTCAACACACTGTCTAGGTTTGTCATAGCTTTCCTGCCAAGAAGCAAACATCTTCCGATTTCAAGGCAGCAGTCAGCATCTGCAGTGATTTTAGAGCCCCCAAATAGGAAATCTGTCACTATTTCCACATTTTCCCCCTCTATTTGCCATGAAATTATGGAGCCAGATGACATAATCTTAGTTTTTTTCATATTTTGTTTTAAGCCAGCTTTCACTCTCCTCCTTCACTCTTATTCAGAGGCTCTTCAGTTCCTCTTCACTTTCTGCCATTAATGTGACATCATCTGCATATGTGAGGCTGTTGATGTTTCTCCTGCCTGTCTTGATTTCAGCTTGTGACTCATCCAGGGCCACATTTCTCATGATGTGTTCAGTGTAGAGATGAAATGAACAGGATAACAGCAGACACTTGTCCTACTCCTATCTCAATCTTGAACCAACCAGTTGTTCCATACAGGGTTCTAACTGTTTCTTCTTGGCCCATAGCCAGGTTTCTCAGGAGACAGGTAAGATGGTCTGGTATTTCCATCTCTTTAAGAGCTTTCCACAGCTTATTATGATCCACACAGACAGAGGCTTTGATACATTCAATGAAACAGAGGTACATGTTTTTCTGGAATTCCCTAGCTTTCTCTATGATCCAGTGAATGTTGGCAATTTCATCTCTGGTTCCTCTGCCTTTTCTAAACCCAGCTTGGACATTTGGAAGTTCTTGGTTTGCATGATGTTGAAGCCTAGCATGCAAGATTTTAAGGATGACATTACTAGCATGGGAGATGAGTGCAACTGTCTGATGGTTAGCACATTCTTTAGTACTACCTTTCTTGGGAACTGGGATAAGTGTCAAGTGTTATTCTAGGTACTGATGTTCCTCTTTCCTGGAGCTTAAATGTTAAAGTTTGGAGAGAAAGGTAATCATGATACATTTTCAACATTGATAAGTGTTACAAAAATATAAGACCAGTAAATGGAATACAGAATGATGCTAGGGGCCCGGTTGACCACTTTAGAAAAGATGATCATGAAGAAATGATGATCAAGAAAAAATGTCTTGGAAAAGCATCAGTTGACTCAAGAACTGAATAAAAACAAGAAGTAGTCAAATCATGAAAACATCTCTGGAGGGGACCTTTAAGTTTCTGATATGAAAATGAGCCTGTGGAGCTTACAAAAGCAAGAAAAAAAAAAGCCAGTATGACTCTCAAAATGGTCAAGAGAAAGACTTTACATGATGTCAAAAAAGATGTTGAAAAGGAAAAATCATGTTGCAAATTGTAGAGAAAGACAAAAAATTGTATATTTTGAAATCCTATGGGAATTTGATGCAGAATATGACTATATCTATTATAGAGAATATAAGTGCAAGTATGGATACATTAAAAACCATTAGGAAGAATGTTACTGCAGCTGAAATAAGAGATGGTAATCCAGATGGGTGGTAATAAAAATATCTAGGGATAAGTTATAAGCCAATAGAAATTTAAACAGAACTCATATGGGAGGCAAAGGAAAGACAGGAATTAGTACTGACTCATATAAACATACATATGCATACACATAGATACATATATATATATATAATGGATATATGTATATATAGATAGGTATACATATGTACACATAAGCATATTTCTAATATATATATTCATGCTCCACTTTTCAAAATTCTGATCAAGTTCTATGTTCTGTAAGAGAACCCCAATACAGAAATATAATAGAAGTCCAAGTTTCAGATGACTAAGACCTGAAATAGGGTCAGGAAAGAAAGAATTGAAAGTAAAATACAAATGCTAAAGAACGAAGGAAAAATCATTAGGAAATAGTGATTGATTATATTGCAGATTGGCTGATTGGATGGAAGAAAATTACAAAGTTGAGCCAAGATTTAGAGGCTGTATGCTTTGAAGAATAATGCTATCATTAAGAGAAATAGGCAAGCCAAGACTAGGTGTCAGTTTGGGGGAAAGGTCATGAGTTTTGCTTTAGACATGTTGAGTAACAAAAAGATAAGCAAATGGAAATTCCTAGTGTTTTGGGGGATGTGATACCATCTTGAAGGAGAGAATAAGACTGTAGATATAGACCGGAGAGTATTTGAGTGAAGCTATGCAAATAAATGCGGAGAAGGCAATGGCAACCCACTCCAGTACTCTTGCCTGGAGAATCCCATGGATGGAGGAGCCTGGTAGGCTGTAGTCCATGGGGTTGCTGAGTCGGACACGACTGAGCGACCTCACTTTCACTTTTCATTTCATACACTGGAGAAGGAAATGGCAACCCACTCCAGTGTTCGTCCCTTGAGAATCTCAGAGATGGCGGAGCCTGGTAGGCTGCCGTCTACGGGGTCGCACAGAGTCAGACACCACTAATGCAACTTAGCAGCAGCATGCAAATAAGTGAGGTCTCTATAGGAAAAAAATAAAGAAAAGATCAAGGAACAAAGACAATCTTTCTCAGATGGGAATGATGACCCTGTATGCAAGACAGCAAAAAAGACACAGATGTGTATAGCGGACTTTTGGACTCAGAGGGAGAGTGAGAGGGTAGGATGATTTGGGAGAATGGCATTGAAACTTGTATACTATCATGTAAGAATCGAATCGCCAGTCTATGTCCGATGCAGGATACAGCATGCTTGGAGCTGGTGCACGGGGATGACCCAGAGGGATGTTGTGGGGAGGGATGTGGGAGGGGGGTTCATGTTTGGGAACACATGTACACCCGTGGTGGATTCATGTCAATGTATGGCGAAACCAATACAGTATTGTAAAGTAAAATAAAGTAAAAATAAAAATTAAAAAGAAAAAAAACCTTTCTAAAAGTACTTTGCCTCTTTCCTTCCTGTTTATTTTAAGAGGTTTTAAATATCTAAGAGTAAACAAAGGAGTAAATCTGGCATGGGTTAGGCATTTTTAAAGTCCTGTTTCTAATTTTTGTCTAAAGCACAACTAGCACCAAATTCATATTCTTTTTTTTTTTTTTTTTGCAGAGAGGAAATTTATTTTTTTTAATATAAATGTATTTATTTTAATTGGAGGCTAATTACTTTACAATATTATATTGGTTTTGCCATACATCAACATGAATCTGCCACAGGTATACACGTGTTCCCCATCCTGAACCCCCTCCCTCCTCCCTTCCCATACCATCCCTCTCGGTCGTCTCAGTGCACCAGCCCCAAGCATCCATATTCTTTAGAAGTAAGGATAAGATGAGACACGTGAATGGATTTCTCTTGGTAATTTCAATAAGGGCAAGTTGTGTTTTAGATTTTTCTTTTATTTAAGGCATTTATATGTGGCACACTTGCTTTGAAGTCCATTTCTCTGCAATAGCAACTTGTAATGGGGGAACTAAACTGGTGTACAAAATTTGATATGAATTATTACCTTTTTCTCAAAATAAAAGGATGTGGACATTTATGGTCTTCTGTCAGAAGGAATTACAATATGTATTCTTTACTGCAGTAAATTCAGGAGTTTTATATTAGCTTACCTTACCTTCTTCAACAGTTTCGTAAAAATGTTAGCCATCCCTCTTCAGATTTATGGTTTTCAGTAATACTGTCTTGATCTCTCAAAAATGATGGTGGTGGAAGAAATCAATAGAGATAATCTGTCCTATATGCTACCTTATAAACTGAAATCTCTCAGATAATGAGTATTTACTGTGTGGGTCTCAAATTTTACAGTACATCAGACTTTTTCATGATACTCCTTCAAAATACAGATTCTGAAGCTCTGGGCCCAGAGAGCCTGACTCAGAAGCCTGGGGAAAGGCAGGAATCTGCATTTATCAGAAGCACCCCAGTTGATGGACTACCCTTTACTAAACACTGGGTTTTACATCTTCACAAGTTTTGTAACATTGTATCCAATGATGTAAGTGAATAGGTAATTTTGTTTAAAGGTCATTTCTGCAAAGATTTTTCTACTTTAGCTGGGTGAGAGAAACCTAGGCTGGATTAAAGACCTCTAGTTGAGTTCCTTCTATAGTTTTCTTAAAATAGAGGTTATCATCCTAATGTGGTCTTTAAGAGAGAATCTAAATTACCTTCATCTTCATAGGACAGCTCAACCTAATTTCTTCTTCACATGACTCATTTTTTGAAACATTCATTAAATTTCTCAAAAATTTCCACTTTCTTGATTATTATAATATTTGCACGATTTTACCATGGAATTACTTTTAACCCCTTTAACCCTGCTTTTCACAGGTGATGATATGTCTGATCTTGTATTTTAAAGTTACAAACATGATAGAATACCCGGCCAATGGTTAGTACCAAATGAATATTATTACCTCTAATTCATTTTTGTTTACTTGAATCAAGATTTTATATATATAAAATATTTAGAGTAATAGCAATCTTTTATAATTAATATTCATAAACCTATCATTTACTACTAAAGATTTAGGCTGTGTGGAGATTTTAAGTCTGCTCTGGTTTTAAAATATTCATTAACTGTTACAGGAAATAGGTTGATTATAAAGAATATCAGTCTCCTAGCAAACTTTTCTGTAAGGCTTTTAAAAAGTCTTCTTAGAAATCTATTCTTTCAAAATCATACCTCTCACATAGAAAACCAAATTGAACTATTCTCTGGCAGCTCTCTGAAGTTGTTAAGCAACGACGTGAGAAGAAGTGTGATTTTGGAGAGTCAGAGAAACTTGTATTTGACATAACCTAAATTCATTTAGAGATGCTATGAGTGAATAGTTGAATTTAACTGGCATTTGAAATTAAAAAAAAAAAATACTGACTTTGAGTTAAGCTACTGAAGGATTTAATTCACACCTCCTCTTTGTGGTCTGTATATTTTACCCCTAATTGAAGCAAGCCTACAAAATTTCTAATACAAGAATAGTGCACTGAAATAGTAGACAAATGATCAGTTGTATTTGAGATCTTTCATAGCAACTGAAATGCATCCTGTAGAAACCCTGCACAGTTGGTGGTAAGCCTATGTTACTAAGAATAACTCATTTGGGCCTAAACTTATTTCAGAGATTTTAAATATTTTATATAAAAATCTCAACCTTCAGTCCCTGCTTACTTTGCTTCCAGAAGCTTCTGTTTATGTTTATAAGAACAATACACTTCAAAGAAATGCTGAGATTATATGGCAGGGGATAAAACTGAGCCACCTGTTTATGATTCGCTATTTATTAGCCAGTACTGTCATGAAACTTACAGCCAAGTGAAACAGGAAGGTTTTATTTTTAATAAATTTTTGAGTTGTCTATGGATTCTTAGAGTACTTTGCTGCTGCTAAGTCACCTCAGTCGTGTCCGACTCTGTGCGACCCCATAGATGGCAGCCCACCAGGCTCCCCAGTCCCTGGGATTCTCCAGGCAAGAACACGAGTGGGTTGCCATTTCCTTCTCCAATGCATGAAAGTGAAAAGTGAAAGTGAAGTCACTCAGTCGTCTCCAACTCTCAGCGACCCCATGGACTGTAGCCTACCAGGCTCCTCTGTCCATAGGATTCTCCAGGCAAGAGTACTGGAGTGGGGTGCCATTGCCTTACTTCTACCAAAAAGTTTTCCATAAGAATACAGTAAAAACCTAAACTTCATCCATGAAACCTAATGAGAAAGTTTAATTTCATATATAACTATATGATACCTAATATTAATAGGTGATAGTAAACTGTAGATGTATAGTCTATAAGGATAACCTACTATTTTGGAACTTTACACTTCATGCAGCTATAAAATTTAAAGAGGTAAATAATATGAAGAATTTATATTCATCCTTAAGTATAATATAAAATAATTATTTCATATTGCTCTAAAATGCTGATCCTGCTCGTAGCGCCAACTGTCTCGCTGTATCTCACTGTTCTCTGAACCCATGGTAAGCAACGTGCGAGCTAAGAGGCTGGAAGAAAATGCAAGGAGTCGTAGGACCTGCAGACGTGTCTATTCGCTCCTGGCTCGTGTAGCAGCCGTAATGGCAGATATAACATAACACAACATAACCACACACAAACCCTTCAGGGCTTTTTCCAGGTAGAGCTTATATCTCAAAAGTAGCCCATGGCCAAGTAGGTACATCGTGACGTGGGTGCGCAATGCTGTATGTGAGCTTAGCTGTCACCTGGGCGGAGAGGATGAGAGACCAGAGGTAAGAGAGCCTGACTGGCGCCATGTTGTTAATTTCCCCACACCTGGTTATTAAATTTTAGTAAAGCACATGTTTATACATTGTCTCGAGTCCAGTTAACCTCTGAAATATATTTTAGAAATAAAATCATTGAATTAATTTCATAGGATAAGGGAAATAAGTCTCACAATGAAAAAAAAAAAATTTCTCCCGATGACATATTGTCTTCTTCCTTGACAGAAATCAGTATCTGTACGCAGGTCTCTTCCTATTCTCTGTTGTAGAAGGATATAAATCTCTAGATCCACAAACTGGCTCTTATTCATATGGTACTGCCTCACAGCTATGCACTCTAATTAGTCAAGGTCATTTAAATACATTTTGCATGAAGTACCTAAAGCTCAATGTGCCATTTTGTGTATTTATCAAATTACTAATCAATATGCTATACCACAGCTACCACCAGCCTTCAGCTACTAGAGGATGTTACATGAATTAAAATTGTTCCAGGCTGTCATCTGCATAAACAAAATTAGTGTCCGCCATTATTTTTCATGATAGAGAACAATGGAATGCATTCTAAATAAAAACGAATTGCCTTCAGTATTTTACATAAGCCTAAAATGCTTCATTTTAAACTTTTAACAAACTTAGTATTAAACTGGCTTCGATTTCACTTTTTCTCTCCAACGTATTACCTCCACTCTATTGGTAAAGTAATTTATTCTATCTTCTGTGAGTGCTGGGATCTTATTTGCCAGCATATTTATCTTCCCTGCCACTGCACTGTCATTCATCTGCAATCTCCACAAAGGACCAGACCTGTGCCGAATTGCAATTAGGATTGATTCAACTAAATCCAGGCCACAAAACTGATGTTGACAGGGTGACCTCAAGAGAATTTAAGATGCTAGGTTAGAAAACACACACACAAACCCACACACACACAATTTAGTTCCGATTCATTAGGTTTATCATGTACTTTTAAAATTTTGGACCAGAACAGACTTTAAAAAAAAAAATCAGTAATACAATGAAAAAGTTAACTGCTTCTCAGCAATTTTAAAAACCTAAAAAGAGAAATATCTTGGAAATCTCCATTTTGAGGCTTAAAGGGCAGTTTGTAGAGAAGAGAAATCTAACTTCCACTGAGATTGTGTGTCTTGAGCTTTCTCTTGGATCTATGCAGAAGTGAAATAAATGCAAAGCAATACAGATAAAGCTGCTCTGTTCTCATTTCTTTGTTGTGACAAGTCTTCAGTAGCTCCATCATGAGCACCAAAAGAGCATCACCTGGGTGTCAGCTTAGAGGTATTCTAATAGAAGTTCCTAAATAATTTTTGGTTGAGTGTTTTTGTTTGTTTGTTTTCTGGTTTCAAATGGCAGTAGTTGTAAGCAGAAATGATAATTTAAGAATTTCCCTGACCTATTGTATATAACAAGTCTTATCAATTCTGAGCTTCTGCACTTTACATTAGGAGTCATCTATTATAGATGCCCTGTCCTCATTCTTGTTACATAGTAGAAGGAAGGAAAGTTTGCCATCAGGGAATGAGTCAAACTTACTCTGTAAAGCAGAAAGGAAATTGGAAACGGATAATAACAGTAGCTGAGTAATCTTCTCTAAGTAGATTTTCTTTACATTTTTCTCTTGGGAGACTGAATTTTGCTCTCCCAAAGGGATAATGTGGGATGGGTAAGAACAATCTGATTTAATCTAATAAGGGAAATGAGAACATTGCAGAAAGCAAAATTCAATAAAGGAAAATCAAACTGAGCAAAGGAGAGGATTATGTAGTTTGGTTAATAGAATAGGGGATGTGGTGTCAAAACTCCTTCATTCTTTTTTTCCTGCTTAACCAAATCACTTCAAGGATAAAAGGTTAGAAAAAGAAAAAGATCTCCCTCCCCAACAGAGTGAAAGTCTATCAAAAAAGTGTCATAATGGGAATTAAGATTTTAAATTTTAAAAAGTGCACTGAAATTAATTTTGGTAGTGAAATAATAATGAATTCCATTCTCCCAACATGACCAGATTTTTACCTTCTTATAGTATAAACTGTAATAAACAATCTATACTATCTTTCTATACTGGGTCAAGAAAATACTTAAAAGGGCAGCTGACTTTTCCATATAGTTCTTGGAATTGTGCATAAGAATGCAAGAAGGAAAATGTAAAGTTTCATCCAGTATCTCTAAGATACTTTTGGTGTGGGTTTACTGAAATCTTAGTTTTCAGACCTTTAAGCAAAGGGCAAACTCTACCATTTATCTCATATGCACAATAATACCACATATATAAATACCTTTTGGATAAATAATGAGGTAGATTGTCTATGAGTTATATAGCTATCTATATTAATTGAAAAGCATGATATTATTTATCATCATACTGCTTTTCATATTTTATTACCACCAATCAGAAAAAGTGTCTTGTAAATACATAAAAAACTTTTGTTCATGTTATTGATCCTTTGATATCCAAAGTAGCAAAAGAAGGAAAATATAAAACATCAGTAAGTTCTAAGTATTCATAGTAGCAGGGGCATTATGACCCTACTTACAAACGAAAATTATTTCTTATTTTTGTTTATAACTATTAAACTGGTCATAAAGTATTCAGAACCTCCGGTAGAAATTAGAGAGTAGTTACGACACTCAGGCAGTTAGTTAGAAAGAGAGAAGGAAAAAAAAAAGCCTTCATGAAGTATTTGTGGCAGTAAAGCACTATACAATCTAAGTTTGATTCTCAATTTTATCACGGAAGCTGTTCCATTACCATGAAATGCTTTAAATGCAGGTAAGTGAGTCACATTAACCAAACTCCCAAAATATTGATTCATACACCTGATTGTGACTTTTTTTTCCACTGAGACTATGGAATATATATTTCTAGTTACCAAAATACCTCAATTTAATTTTCTATGACACTATTCTAAAAATTAAGACCCCTGAAAAAAAAATCAAACTTAGAACTATAAAGTAGTTATGTGTATAGAAAGTCAGGACAAAAGGTAGTCTAACCACTTTGCCTGCTATTTGAGCCCATCTTTGGTGGTAAAGCCTGGAGATTTTTAATGCTGGTGTCAATCAGATACAGGAGCTGAATAAATGTTGAAAAGCTCTTGCTACCCACTCCAATATTTCTTATCACTCAACAGTATCTTTTGTCATTGGAACACTTCCATATAAAGAACATGTTTTCATTAGAGATTTTTTTAATTAATTACACTTCAAGTGTGTCTTTTTTTCACAGACATAGTTTAAATCCCTCAGGAGATTATAATCTCTAGTCTAATCCAATCACAGATATAAATTACTTCATGGATTTTCTTATGCTTTAGGAGATTTTTACAGGCAGCTAATCTTATCCACTTTATATTAAGTGGATAAGATTCTATTCTATTTTTAGGATAGACTCTCTAGAATTCTCTAGAATAGAATCTAGAGATTCTATTCTAATTTTAGCTTTTCATATATTTAAAATTGTAGTTGTTTTTTAAAACCCACAGACTGCTATACACTGGCTGATAGCAAGTATTATTTGTATAGACAGAATACAAAACTCCATAGAAAAAGTTCTTATGCATCAGTAGCTTTTAAAATAACATTATACAGAGTGAAGTAAGCCAGAAAGAATACCTGTGGTGGATACATGTTGATGTATGGCAAAACCAATACAATATTGTAAAGTAATTAACCTCCAATTAAAATAAATAAATTTATATTAAAAAAAATAAAAAGTTTAAAAAAAGTATACTAATGCATATATATGGAATTTAGAAAGACGGTAACAATAACCCTGTACGTGAGACAGCAAGAGACACAGATGTATAGAACAGTCTTTTAGACTCTGTGGGAGAGGGAGAAGGAGAGGGTGGGATGATATGGGAGAATGGCATTGAAACATGTATAATATCATATATGAAACGAATCGCCAGTCCAGGTTTGATGCATGATACTGGATGCTTGGGGCTGGTGCACTGAGATGACCCAGAGGGATGGTATGGGGAGGGAAGAGGGAAGGGAGCTCAGGATGGAGAACATGTGTATACCTGTGGCAGATTCATGTTGATGTATGGCAAAACCAATACAATATTATAAAATAATTAACCTCCAATTAAAATTTTAAAAAATAAAATAAAACTAAAAAAATAAATAAAATAACATTTGTTATTTTATTATTGATGATACAAGAAACTCATGTAAGATGAGATATTTCATCTGTAGATAACTGAAAATCTATCTTAAACTGATGTGTAATCTGAGTATTTATTATTTCATATAGAAAAAACTGTGATTTCAAGGCTGGTTTCTTCACTGGTTCAGTGACATCATCAGGAATATATTTACTTATAATCTTTCAGCTCAACAAACCTTGATGTCAGTGCTATTCTGCCTGATGGCGGCCAAATACATACAGAGACCTGGAACCATTTGCAACATGTCAAACCAGCCATGAAAAGGTTTATTCCTTCTTGCTCATCATTTTTTAAGAGCAAAAACACGTTTATCAAAGGCTTCCCTACTATATTCCTCTCATATCTCATTTGATTTATATTATATATTATGTCTAAATCAATCACTAACAAGAGCAATGCAGTCAGATGGTTTTAGCAATTGGTGAGTGTCAAACTTTACTGTGTATCAGAATAATGGGACTGTGAAAACACAGATCACAGGTTCCCATGTGTATTGCTATGACTTTGGTGGGTGAGATAAGTCACATTTTCATAAGTCCATAGCTGATATTGATGTTTTCTGTCTTGGAGCCACACTTCAAGAACTGTTGCTCTGGGGGTATACACTGGTCATCTGAAAGAGTATATCTGAGTTCAAAACTCCTCTCATCTCTGAACTAGAAATGAAATAAAATCTGTAACAATAATAATAATAACTTCATACAAACAAAATCCAGGACCAGATGACTTCACAGGTGAATTCTACCAGACATACAAAGGAGAACTGATCCTTGTCAAACTTTTCCAAAAGATTGAAGCAGAGTGTATACTCCTAAAGACCTTCTATGAAGCCACCATCATACTGATACCAAAACCAGACAAAGACACCACCATAATAGAAAATAATAGGCCAGTATCCTTGTTGAATATAGATGCAAAATTCTCAAAAAAATGTTAGGAAACCAAATCCAACAGCATATAAAAAAAAAAAATCATACACAATGACCAAGCTAGATTCATCCCAAGTTAACAAGGATGACTCAACATATGCAAATCAATCAATGTGATACACCATATCAACAAAAGAAAAAATAAACAACACATGATCATGTCAACAGATGCAGAAAAAGCATTTGATAAAACTCAACATCTACTCATGATAAAAACTCTTACCAAAGTGGGATAGAGCAGACATATCTCAACATAATAAAAGTTAGTTAATGAAAAATCCACAGCCAATATAATGATATATGGTAAAAAGCTGAAAGCCTTCCCACTAAAATCTAGAACAAGACAAGGATGTCCATTCTCATTGCTTCTTTCAACATAGTATTGGGAGTCCAAACTACAGTAATCAGAGAAGAAAAAGAAATATTAGGTATCCAAATTGGAAGAGAAAAGGTAAAACTGTCATTATATGCAGATGGCATGATACTATATATAGAAATTCCTAAAGATTTCACACAAAAACTACTAGAACTGATAAACTCAGCAAGATAGCAAGATATAAGATTAACATATGGAAATTGCTTGCATTATTTTTACACTACTAATGGTATATAGAATTGATGCTTTTGAACTGTGGTGTTAGAGAAGACTCTTGAGAGTCCCTTGGACTGCAAGGAGATCCAACCAGTCCATCCTAAAGGAGATCAGTCCTGGGTGTTCTTTGGAAGGACTGATGCTAAAGCTGAAACTCCAGTACATTGGCCGCCTCATGTGAAGAGTTGACTCATTGGAAAAGACTCTGATGCTGAGGGGGATTGGGGGCAGGAGGAGAAGGGGACAACAGAGGATGAGATGGCTGGATGGCATCACTGACTCAATGGATGTGAGTCTGAGTGAACTCTGGGAGTTGGTGATGGACAGGGAGGCCTGGCATGCTGCGATTCATGGGGTCGCAAAGAGTCAGACATGACTGAGTGACTGAACTGAACTGAACTGAATGGTATATCAGAAAGGGAATGCAAAAAAAAAAAATCCCTTTTAAAATTGCACCCCCAAAAAAATACTTAGAAGTAAACCTGGCCAAAGAGGTGAAAGACTTATATGAGTCTATGAAACGGAAAGATATTCCATGTTCTTGTATTGGAAGAATTAATATTGCTACAATGGCCATACTACCCAAAGTAATCCATAGATTCAAATGTAATCCCAATCAAATTACCCATGACATTTTCACAAGATTGCCAAAGCAATCTTGAGAAAAAAGAACAAAGGTAGACATATAACTGACTCAAACTTCAGACAATACTACAAAGTTACAGTAATCAAAATAAGATGGTATTGGCACAAAAACAGACATATGGATTAATAGAACAGAATAGAGAGCCAAGAAATAAACCCACACACCTATGGTCTGTTAATCTCTGAGAAAAAAGGCAAGAATACACAATAGGGGGGAAAAAAATAGTCTCTTCAGCAAGCGGTGTTGGGAAAGATGGAAAGCCACATATAAATCAATAAAGTTAGAACACACCCTCAAACCATGCACAAAAATAAACTCAAAATGGCTTAAAGACTGAAAAATATGATATGATACCATAAAACATTAAAAAGAATATTGGCAAAACATTCTCTGACATAAATTGTACAAATGTGTTCTTAGGTCAGACTCCCAGTGGAATAGAAATAAAAATAAAAATAAACAAATGGAACCTAATTAAACATAAAAGCTTTTGTACAGAAAAGGAACCAAATGAAAAGATAGAGGAGGAGAAAATCTTTGCAAATGATGCAACCGACAAGAGATTAATTTACAAAATATACAAATAGCACATACAACTCAACAACAAAATAGCAAGCATTCCAACTGAAAAATGAACAGAAGTAGATATTTCTCCAAAGACACACATATAACCAACACACACATGAAAAATGTGCATCATCACTAATTATTAAAGAAATGCATATAAAAATCACAGTGAGGTACCACCTCACACTGGCCAAAATGGCCATCATCAAAAAGTTTACAAATAATAAATGCTGGAGAGGGTGTGGAGGAAAGGGGACCTTCTTACACTCTTGGTGGAAATGTAAATTGGTACAGCCTCTATGGAAAACAGTACGGAGGTTTCTCAAAAAAAACAAACAAAAAAATGGAGTTGCCATATGACCAGGAATCCTACTCCTGGGCATGTGTCTAGACAAAACTATAATTCATGTCAATGTATGGCAAAACCAATACAATATTATAAAGTAAAAATAAAAATTAAAAAAATAAATAAATAAAATTAAATATTTTACAAATGAATATTCTTAAAAAAAAACTATAATTCAAAAAGATACATGCACCCCTCTGGTCTATGGACCACGTGAGTACTATTCACAATAGCTAAGACATGGAAACAACAGGTGAATGGATAAAGGTCCATCGACAGGTGAATGGATAAAGAAAATATGACTTATTTATACACAGTGTAATCCTATTCAGCCATTAAAGAAAGACTGAAAGAGTGTCGTTTGCAACATCGATGGACCTAGAGATCCTCATACTAAATGAGGCAAATCTGACAAAAACAGACAGATACCATATGATATCTCTTATATGTGGAATCTAAAATATGACACAAATGAACTTATCTACAAAACAGAAACAGACTCAACAAACATAGACAACAGACATGTGGTTAAAGAGAATGGAGTAGCAGAGGGACGCAGCCAGAGTTTGGTGTTAGCAGAGTTTGGGGCTGCACCCCACATGCCTACAAGACCTGTACTTGCTCAGCTTTAAGACTGAAGAAAGAGCCCAGAGTCAGCAAGAGAGACGTCAATGATTTAATGGGTAGGGGAGCTTATACATCTTTAGCAAAGTCCTAGAGCAACACCTTACCATAGGTGTGTGTGGCAGACAGTGGGCAGGACATGGTGGCAGTCTTCATTCCCAGGGGGAAGGAGAGACCATCAATTAGAGAGGAATGATGTCAGATGAGCTCATTAGTTACCATGGAAACCAGTAGACGGACAGGCCTCTCTCTGCCCCTTTGATAACAACAATCACTAGCTGGGCCATGGACCAAGTATATGGGAAGGTCAGTCATGTGCTTACTGTGTAAATGAAGGAGGCACTGGTTGGGCAGGGGATGTACAGAAAGCAAGTGGGCAGGCATCTCCAGTGGCATGACCATACAACATAGAATGGATAAACAATAATGTCCTACTGTATAGCACAGGGAATTATATTGGCTATCCTGTGATAAACCATAATGGAAAAGGATATTTAAAATATAAAAAAGTCCTCATAAAATCATGAAGTAACTTTCATATCAGAAGAATCAAATTCAGTAATCATTATGGTGACATGCATAAAAGTTTTCAGCTAAGGTATATTGAGGAAATTGAAAACGAATTTGACCAAAGACTGGCACTTACGGGAAAAACTTTGTTATGAAAGCTTGTGGCAACTTGTTGAATGTAAATATTAAGGAAATACATTATATTTTGAACTTGTGCTCAGATTCAAACTGGGATCTTTAGAAGCCTAAGAAATGTTAAAAAAAAAAAAACTAACAAAAAATCAAATATAAGTTAAAAGCTTCATGTGATTTTTCCCCCTGGTTTACAAAAGAGATGAATCCATTGCAGATCAATAGTTTCTTTGGGAATAAAAATATCTTAATGAGCATGGGAAGGATTTGCAATGTAACTAAGATAAGGGAAGATGGTATAGGAACAAATGGAATTGACTTTCTTTGACCTCAATAAAATAGATAAGAATACTCAGATTCATGTCAGCATCATATCAACATGAGACAATCCCTTTGTCTCTCCCTTCAATCTACGAGTAAATCATCCAGTTCAGTTCAGTCACTCAGTCGTGTCCAACTCTCTGCGACCCCATGAATCGCAGCACGCCAGGCCTACCTGTCCATCACCAACTCCCGTAGTTCACTCAGACTCACGTCCATCGAGTCCATGATGCCATCCAGCCATCTCATCCTCTCTCATCCCCTTCTCCTCCTGCCCCCATTCCCTCCCAGCATCAGAGTTTTTGCCAATGAGTCAGCTCTTCTCATGAGGTGGCCAAAGTACTGGAGTTTCAGCTTTAGCATCATTCCTTCCAAAGAAATCCCAGGGTTGATCTCCTTCAGAATGGACAGGTTGGATCTCCTTGCAGACCAAGGGACTCTCAAGAGTCTTCTCCAGCACCACAGTTCAAAAGCATCAATTCTTCAGCGCTCAGGCTTCTTCACAGTCCAACTCTTACATCCATACATGACTATTGGAAAAATAATAGCCTTGACTAGACGGACCTTAGTCAGCAATGTCTCTGCTTTTGAATATGCTATCTAGGTTGGTCATTTACTTTTCTTCCAAGGAGTAAGCTTCTTTTAATTTCATGGCTGCAGTCACCATCTGCAGTGATTCTGGAGCCCAAAAAAATAAAGCCTGACACTGTTTCCGCAGTTTCCCCATCTATTTCCCATGAAGTGATGGGACCGGATGCCATGATCTTTGTTTTCTGAATGTTGAGCTTTAGGCCAACTTTTTCGCTCTCCTCTTTCACTTTCATCAAGAGGCTTTTTAGCTCCTCTTCACTTTCTGCCATAAGGGTGGTGTCATCTGCATATCTGAGGTTATTGATATTTCTCCCGATAATCTTGATTCTAGCTTGTGTTTCTTCCAGTCCAGCGTTTCTCATGATGTACTCTGCAGATAAGTTAAATAAGCAGGGTGACAATACACAGCCTTGACGTACTCCTTTTCCAGAACTCAACAAAGATTTTGCTTCTCCACAGAATGAGATGCTGGAGAATTCCACACATCTGTATATCTAAACACGGGTAACCGGAACACCTAGAGAAGGCAGAGCCAGTGGAATAGCAGTGCCTGCTATACTGAACCCCTGGTGGCTGAGCCTGTGGCCTGGGGGGAAGCACCTCACATGCCTACATCCATGGACAACTAGACAGCAGTGACAGAAGAGCCTGTGACATGCCTCTCGGCTTCAGAGGTGCCCACAACACCCACTTACCCCCCACTCACAGTGGCATCACCTGCAAACTCTGCAACCCTTGTCACAGCAGAGACACTCACAATTCCAGCTCCTTTTCCAGCCTAGCTCGACCCCCATAGTGGAGATGCTTGCATCCCAAGAGGTCCAAGATGTGCAGAGGCATCTGGTCACCCAGTACCCCAGGCAGCAACACCAGTCACATTGGCAACAGCAAGGCACCAATGATCAAAGAGGCACAGCAGCGATAATTAAGGTACCAGGTGACACCCCCGATGAAGGCAGTGAAGGGTAGGATATGTCAACTGTCGAATATAACCAGAATCAGTGGAGGTAAGAGGAACCAAAAATGTGTGCTATATTGCCAACTACTGGAAAACAAAAGAAGGCCTCTAATTCTAACCTGCTAAATCATTAGAATCTAGTTAACAAAGGAAAAAGGAAAAAAAAAAACTTTAAAGGAAAGTATTCACAGTAAAAAAAAATAAAGGTGTTCACTACTTCAAATATGCCAGTGGAGGGGGTGAAAAAACTCATTAAGCACCAATGGAGAACCACAGTAACACAGTCTCACAAAGAAAATGACAAATGTCCAGAAATTATAACTTGAAGTAGAGGAATTTTCCCACCTAACTGAGAAAGAATTCAAAATAGCAGTGATGAAGAATTGACTCAATAAACTGTTTAGTCAATAAAGAAGTCAAACGAGAAATAAGTACATGAAGACAAATAAAAAGGTCATTATGATATACCAAAATTTATGAGATATAGCAAAATGGTTTAAGAGGGAAGTTTACAAGACAGGCATACTTCAAGAAACAAGTATGATCTCAAACGATCTAAACTTGTACCTGAAGAAGTCTTAAAAAAAAGAATAAACAAAGCCCAAAGTTAGTGGAAAGAAGGAAAAAATAAAAATTAAAGCAGAAATAAATGAAAGGGAATAGAAAGACAATTATAAAGTTCAATAAAGCTAAGAGCTGGTTCTATAAAAAGCAAAATTGACAAACCTTTCAGCATATTCACCAAGGAAAAAGAGAAAAGGCTCTGTTAAATAATACCAGAAACAAAAGGGGAGAGATAAAAACAGACACCACAGAAGTACAAACGACAACCTAGAATAAATGGATAAATACCTAGTAGCATACAATCTCCCAAGAATGAACCATGAAGAAACTGAATATCTGAATAGACTAGACATGGTAAGGACTTTGTAAAAGTAACAAAATACCTTCTAAAAATCAAGAGTCCAGAACCAGTTGGCTTCACTGGTGAGTCCTACAAAATATTTAAAGAAGATTTAATAGCTATCTTTCTCAAACTTTTCCAAACAAAGAAGAGGAGGGAGTACTTTTTAAACTCAATTTACAAGACCAGCATTACCCTGATACTGAAACCAGACACTGATGACATACACGTGAAAAAAAAAAAAAGTAAGAGGGTAAAAGGATGAAAAAACTGAGCTCTTTTAAAGGAAAATAAATAATTGTATATGAAAAATATGATGGGGATTATATACACAAGGAGTTATAATATCTACAAAGATAATCAATATGTGATAGGGACAGAACAGAAGATATATTAGACTTAGTTCAAATTCCCAGGAGCAAGAAATTTTGCAAACAGTTACACATTGTTAGAGCATTTGGATTTACTTTTGCAAGTGTGTGAAGTAGGAAAAAGAAACTAGAACAGATATGCATATTTTTGATAAAACCACCAAACTAAGATGTTTAATGAATAAATTCAGAAACAGCAGCAAAAGCAGGGGATACATTGACATGGTTAAAAGATACTAACAGCCTTAGGAGAGGGGTAAATTTGTTCAGGTTTTATATGAGAGAGAGGGAGAAAGGGGTGAAAGAAAAAGAAATATAACTGGAAATGAGACAACAGGGTAACAACATGCTAAATAATTTGATTTGGAGGTAAAGAAGAGTTCTAATTGATGGAAGGGATACCTGAGGACTTGTTAACATGTGGCTGAAGAAATCCACAGAATATCATGATACTTCATTATATAATGACACTTCATCACCAGGGATAACACAAGCAAGGATACCTTAATACGATTGACAAAGAGCTAGAAGATATCAACAGGTGACACATGGAACCAAAGGAACCTCACAGATCCAGCAGCAAAACTGAAAATGACCAATCTGAACTTTCAGTGTTGACTCAGCAAGATACAATTAAATGGGAGTGGAAGAGCAGACCAAGAGGAAGGGAAAACAGTAAAATGGAGCTTCCGCCAAAAATAACATTTTTATTCAGAGCGATTGGAGCAAGGAAAAACTGAAATTAGTTGAAAATATCCCAGGTTAGAGTGTGGGCCTACTTCAGAAAATATAATTACATGCCATAACTATAAAGATTAGATTTTGTTAAAAAGGAATGAGGAAACATCTGAGGAAATTAATGGAGAAGAAAAGCAGAGAACTATAAACTCCCATGAATTTTTACAATTACTAAAAAAAAAAAAAAGAAAGAAAGAAAATATAGCGATAGAAATAAAGGAGTTAAAGAAAAAAACACATAACCCCCAACACACACACACAAAATATCTTGCAGATTATAGCGCAAAACAGGAGCATGTAAAATAGGTTAAATACAAAGAATGGAGAAATTGCCTGCATGATTAAAGGAAGAACTGGAGAAACCAGAAGAAATGGATGGAATTAAGTCTATTGTTTATATGAAGCACTGTGATATGATTAAATGCATAGGTAAATTTGTTTGGCTTTTACAGTGTCAGGTTGAAGAAGAACTGTAAATGAGTTTCATAAACATGGCATTTTTATTTTTAAAAATATACTGTTGAAAATCAAAGGGGATAATGCAAGTGAAAGTGTTTTGATGAAGTTAAGTGTTTTATATGTGGAAGGTGTTATTATTATTATCTTTATCTTACGATTCCAGTGCTGGTTTTCAGTCCTTATACCCTTGCTCATATCTAATCAATCTGAATTCATTCAATGGCTAAGATGTCATTATTTGAGTCTAAGGCACTACTAAAGTCTAAATATATTTCACCTTAATGTGTGCCTTCTGTCAACTCATTTACAATGCTATCAAGAAAATCCATCAATTTTTCTAGCATAACTTATTTTTGATTAAAAGAAAACTAATTTTTCCATATACTCTTTCTTAAGAATATGCTGATTTTTAAAATATTTCTATTCCTATTTCAATAAGAAAAAGAAGAGGTTATACCTCAAAAGCACTGTTTTAGTTGATTTAAAAATGCAATAAATCAATATTTTGCACTTTAAAATTTTATTGTAAATATTCCTTACCAAAACATAACTCTATGTCCCAATTAGTATTAAAAGTGAAGAACTCTGTAAGTGATAATGTAAAACAATGATTATGATATAATACTAATTACCTCAAAAAATTATAAGAAAATCAGAGTGCTATATATATCTGTGCTACATTTTCTGTTTCCTTAAAATTTAATTTAGAAGATTGTCAGACCATAAAAACTGTAAAAAAAATTCTGTGGTTGAGTCATATGAAATTACCATCACGTGGGAGGGATTGGGGGCAGGAGGAGAAGGGGACAATAGAGGATGAGATCCCTGGATGGCATCACTGACTCGATGGATGTGAGTCCGAGTGAACTCCGGGATTTGGTGATGGACAGGGAGGCCTGGTGTGCTGTGATTCATGAGGTCACAAAGAGTCGGACACGACTGAGCAACTCAAATGAACTGAATTGAACTGAACTGACCATGTTTTGGTCTATAAAGTGTCAAATTCTTATTGTGACATCTATATTTAATATCTGTAACTAGGAAAAACCACTAGACCATTCAGGTATGACCTAAATCAAATCCCTTATGATTATCCAGTGGAAGTGAGAAATAGATTTAAGGGACTAGGTCTGATAAATAGAGTGCCTGATGAACTATGGACAGAGGTTCATGACATTGTACAGGAGAAGGGATCAAGACCATCCCCATGGAAAAGAAATGCAAAAAAGAAAATGGCTGTCTGGGGAGGCCTTACAAATAGCTGTGAAAAGAAGAGAAGTGAAAAGCACAGGAGAAAAGAAAGATATAACCATCTGAGCGCTGAGTTCCAAAGAATAGCAAGGAGAGATAAGAAAGACTTCCTCAGCAATCAATACAAAGAAATAGAGGAAAACAACAGAATAGGAAAGACTAGAGATCTCTTCAAGGAAATTAGAGATATCAAGAGAACATTTCATGCAAAGATGGGCTCGATAAAGGACAGAAACGGTATGGACCTAACAGAAGCAGAAGATATTAAGAAGAGGTGGCAAGAATACACGGAAGAACTGTACAAAAAAAGAGCTTCACGACCCAAATAATCACGATGATGTGATCACTCACCTAGAGCCAGACATCCTGGAACGTGAAGTCAAGTGGGCCTTAGAAAGCATCACTACGAACAAAGCTAGTGGAGGTGATGGAATTCCAGTTGAGCTCTTTCAAATCCTGAAAGATGATACTGTGAAAGTGCTGCATTCAGTATGTCAGCAAATTTGGAAAACTCAGCAGTGGCCACAGGACTGGAAAAGGTCAGTTTTCATTCCAATCCCAAAGAAAGGCAATGTAAAAGAATGCTCAAACTACCGCACAATTGTACTCATCTCACACGCTAGTAAAGTAATGCTCAAAATTCTCCAAGCCAGCCTTCAGCAATACGTGAACTGTGAACATCCAGATGTTCAAGCTGGTTTCAGAAAAGGCAGAGGAACCAGAGATCAAATTGCCAACATCCGCTGGATCATGGAAAAAGCAAGAGAGTTCCAGAAAAACATCTATTTCTGCTTTATTGACTATGCCAAAGCCTTTGACTGTGTGGATCACAATAAAGTGTAGAAAATTCTGAAAGAGATGGGAATACCAGACACCCTGACCTGCCCCTTGAGAAACCTATATGCAGGTCAGGAAGCAACAGTTAGAACTGGACATGGAACAACAGACTGGTTCCAAATAGGAAAAGGAGTATGTCAAGGCTGTATGTTGTCACCTTGCTTATTTAACTTCTATGCAGAGTACATCATGAGAAATGCTGGGCTGAAAGAGGTACAAGCTGGAATCAAGATTGCCAGGAGAATCATCAATAACCTCAGATATGCAGATTACAGCACCCTTATGGCAGAAAGTGAAGAGAAGTTAAAGAGACTCTTGATGAAAATAACAGAGGAGAATGTAAAGGCTGGCTTAAAGCTCAACATTCAGAAAAGTAAGATCATGGCATCTGGTTGCATCAATTTATGGGAAGTAGATGGGGTAACAGTGGAAGCAGTGTCAGGCTTCATTTTGGGGGGCTCCAAAATCACTGCAGATGGTGACTGCAGCCATGAAATTAAAAGACGCTTACTCCTTGGGAGAAAAGTTATGACCAACCTAGATAGCATATTCAAAAGCAGAGACATTACTTTGCCAACAAAGGTCCGTCTAGTCAAGGCTATGGTTTTTCCAATAGTCATGTATGGATGTGAGAGTTGGACTGTGAAGAAAGCTGAGCAGCAAAGAATTGATGCTTCTGAAGTGTGGTGTTGGAGAAGACTCTTGAGAGTCCCTTGGAGTGCAAGGAGATCCAACCAGTCCGTTCTAAAGGAGATCAGTCCTGGGATCTCTTTGGAAGGAATGATGCTGAAGCTGAAACTCCAGCACGTTGGCCACCTCATGCGAAGAGTTGACTCTTTGGAAAAGAGTCTCGTGCTGGGAGGGATTGGGGGCAGGAGGAGAAGGGGACGACAGAGGATGAGATGGCTGGATGGCATCACCGACTCGATGGACATGAGTTTGAGTGAACTCCGGGAGTTGGTGATGGACAGGGAGGCCTGGAGTGCCGTGATTCATGGAGTTGCAAAGAGTCGGACACGACTGAGTGACTGAACTGACTGACTTAACATATAAACTGTTTTCGTTGTATCATTTACAGTTCAAGATAAATCTAGAACATTAATTTTTTTCTTCATTAAGGTAGTTTTTATTGCTATAAAAGTATCTCAGTTAATGATAACTTTATGAATACAGGTCAGGCTCTGGGTGAAATGTTGTGGGAACAGAACTCAAAACAGAACACCTCCCCCACCCCACCCCACCCCACCCCCAGTACTCAAGACTGTTCTTTTGTAATTTTTAAAATTTTTTATTTGGATTGTTAGCTTTTATTTTCACTTACTTTTGTATTGAATGGAAGATTCTTTCAATTCTATAGTGCTTTACAGATTTCAAAAGTTTCACACATGAGTTCATATAGTCCCATAATAACCATTTTTCTCTCCCTACCCTATATTGCCCCTGCCCTCAAAGTACTACCCACTGGTAACCACTAGTTTGTCATTTATATCTGTGAGTCTTCTGCCTTTTTGTTTTATTCATTAATTTTTATATTTTTATAGTCCACATATAAGTAAGATAGTATTTGTCTTTCTATATCTGACTTATTTAGCATAATGTCTTCTAAGTCCATTCATGTCACTGCAATTTGCAAAATTTGATTCTTTTTTATGGTAGAGTAGTATTCCATTCTGTGTGTGTACCATAATTTCTTTATCCATTTATATGCTGATGGACACTTGGGTTGCTTCCATGTCTTGGCAATTGTAAATAATGCTGTTTATGAATATAGAGGTGCATGTATCTTTTTGAATTAGTGTTCTTGTATTTGGGGATATATATTCAGGAGTGGAATTGTCCTTTCATGGATGCGTGCATGCTAAGTCACTTCAGTCATGTCTGACTCTTTGTGACTCAATGGACTGTAGCCCACCAGGTTCCTCTGTCCATGTTATATGGTAGTTCTATTTTGAATTTTTTGAAAAACTTTCATAATATTTTCCACAGTAGCTGCACAAATTTACATTCTTATCACAATGGACAAGTGTTCACTTTTCTCCACATCCAAGTCTACAGTTGTTATTTGTGTCCTTCTTATGATAGCTATCCCTGGTGGCTCGGATGGTAAATAATCTTCCTGCAATGTAGGACACCTGAGTTCAACCCCTGGATCAGGAAGATTCCCTGGACAAGGGAATGGCACTCCACTCCAGTATTCTTGCCTGGAGAATTCCATGGGCAGAGGAGATTGGTGGACTACAGTCCATGGGATCGTAAAGAGTGGGACACAACTGAGTGGCTAAGACACTTTCTCACAGATGTGAGGTGATATCTCATTGTGGTTTTGATTTACATTTCTCTAATAATTAGCTATCTTGAGTATCTTTTCATGTGCCTATTGGTCATCTGCATTCCCTCTTTGAAAAAATTTCTATTCAATTCTTCTGCCCACCTTTTAGTTGGGTTGTTTGCTTTTTATGATGTTAAGTTTTATAAGCTGCTTGTATATACTGGATATTAATCCCTTGTTGGTCATGTCATTTGCAAATATTTTCTCCCATTCAGTAGGTTTTTCTTTTCATTTGTCAATGTTTTCCTTTGTTGCACAAAGCTTTTAAGTTTAATTAGGTACCATTAGTTTATTTTTGCTTTATTGGAACCTTAATTTTTTAATGGAAAATTCTGAGTTTTTAAAATAACCTCTTAATATATTTGTGTGTCATTGCCCAGTCGTATCCTACTCTTTGCAACCCCATGGGATGTAGCTCACTAGGCTCCTCCATCCATGGGATTTTCCAGGCAAGAATACTGGAGTGAGTTGCCATTTCCTTCTGCAGGGGACCTTCCTCACCCAGGGATCAAACTCGGGTCTCCTGCATTGCAGGCAGACTCTGTACCATCTGAGCCACCAGGGAAGCCCTGTTTAATATATTTATGTAGCATTTATTTTTCAACTAGATTTGGATTGATTTATATTAAAAACTTTTATTAGTACTGCATCTCCTTATGAAAAGTTATGTATACTTAAACTTTATGTGAAAGACAGCTTAAAAAGAAGTTAGCCTCAACAGGTATAGAACTGGAACATAAGGCTTTTCTTTCCTTTTTCAATTTGAAGGTGACATAATTGTCTACACAGGAAAAAATCTCAAGGAATCTACCAAAACCCAAAGGAAAATGACTCCTAAACCTAATAAGTAATTTCAGCAATGCCATATGATCAACACACAAAAATCAATTACGTTTCAGTGTACAACAATGAACATGTAAAAACTGTAATTAAAAACATAACACTACTTACAATCACTCAAAGAAAATTAAACACTTACATATATATTTAACAAAACATATTCAGGATCTTTCATTTGAAAATTACAAAGTGGTGATGAAAGAAATCAAACAAGATCTAAATAAATAGTATAATAATTCATGTTCATATATTGAAATAATCAAAACAGGAAAAATGTGCTTTCTCCCCAAATCGATTTAGAGATTTAATAAAATTTCTGCCAAAATTCCAGCAAAGACTTTTGTAGGTATAGACAAGCTCATTCTAAAATTTATAATGGAAAGTTTCATTCCCTGGACTAGCTAAAATAATTTTGACAAAGAAAGAGGAGGAGGGATTGCAGCAATATGGATGCAACTAGAGATTATCATACTAAGTAAAGCAAGTCAGAAATAGAAATATTATATGATATCACTTATATGTGGCATCTAAAAATATGACACAAATGAACCTACCCATGAAACAGAAACATGGACAATAGACCGGTGATTGCCAAGAGGGAGGGGGATGAGCAATGGATGAACTGGGAGTTTGGGGTTATCAGATACAAACTGGTATATAGAATGGACAAACAACATCCTACTGTATAGCACAAGAAACTACATTCAATATCATGTGATAAATGGAAAAGAATGTAAAAAAGAATATGTGTTTGTGTGTGTGTGTGTGTATATATATACACACACATACATGCTGCTGCTGCTGCTGCTAAGTCACTTCAGTCATGTCTGACTCTGTGCGACCCCATAGATGGCAGCCCACCAGGCTTCTCCATCCCTGGGATTCTCCAGGCAAAAACACTGAGTGGGTTGCCATTTCCTTCTCCAGGGCATGAAAGTGAAGTTGCTCAGTCCTGTCTGACTCTTCGTGACCCCATGGACTGTAGCCTACCAGGCTCCTCCATCCATGGGATTTTCCAGGCAAGAGTACTGGAGTGGGTTGCCATTTCCTTCTCTCTCTCTCTCTCTCTCTCTCTCTCTCTCTCTATATATATATATATATATATATATATATATATATATATATATATATATATATAGCGAGAAAGCTACTTTGCTGTACAGCTGTAATTAACACAATATTGTAATTCAACTGTACTTCAATGAAAAATAAAAAAGGAGGAGGAATCATTCTACTTGATACTGATATTGATTACTATATAGCCAAAGTAATCAAAATAGTGTGGTACTTGTGGAGGGCCAGACACACAGATCAATAGGACAGAATAAAGACAGGCTTTTCAATAAGTGGTGATAGAAAAATTAGAAATACATAGGTAGAACTGTGAACTTTGATCTAAAATTCATACTTTATACAAAAATTAAATGAAAAATGATTATGGATATAAATGTAAAACTATAAAACTTTTAGAAAAAACATAAGTGAAATCTTTGGAATCCAGGGCCAAAGAGTTTCCAGGTTTGACACAAAAATCATGATTATTAAAGGAACGATTGATAACTGATTCTCACCAAAATTAAAACTTTTACTCTGTAAAATCTCACCTGAAGAGAATGAATTGAAAAGCACCTTAGTACCACGTTCATGAGAAGAGAAAGTGCTAAGCATTGTACTAAGTATGTAAATGAGCCAGAGCTCTTGCTGAAGGCTGTGCAATCAATTTCACTTTTAAGTGAATGGATTATCTTCATGATAGTTTTGATAATGTGTTTGGTACTCAACTGAATTAGTTAAGATAAGTAAACCTTTTTTAAAAAAGTAGTCTTTCCTTTTGTCTTATTGATAAGCTAGTTTTCAGAATTAAATTTAGTTCATCTAATCTATTGTCATCAAACTTATTTACAACTCATAGGAAGAAAAAATGACTCTACTCTAACTTCAGTTGATGTTGAATTATGTATAAGCAGAACATCTACATCATAGACTATGCAGGCATAAGTCCGACTGCACCTGTCTCCAAAATCATCTTTTCTCTCCTCCTGTAAATTCTAATCTTCACAACTGATATTAGTGGAAAGGAGTACTGGGTAATCTACTGCTTTTAATTATCTAAGCCACGCCACCCTCCTATCATTACCTTGGGGATAAGTAGACACATGAAGAAATCTATATTCATGATGAATGATATAGTGTATATCTCAGGGGATGGAGATTAGCCAATTAACTTGTGGAAGGGAAAGTCTAAGCTTCAGTGAAAGCAATTTTAACTGACCTTTCTACAAATCCACAACAACAACTGGCAAAGATTTGTTTTGGTGTCAAACACTTCAAGAAAGAGTAAATGAGTAATAATAGCTTTAAACTAGTTGAAGGAACTTAGCAGACAATCTGAAACAGAAAATATTTTTAATTAGCTAACATTGAAGAACTAAAATAATAATATAAAAAAGCCATACTGTGAGTGGCTTAATATTTCATTGGAAGTTTTTATTTTTCCCCACTTTGGATAATTGGATCATTTCCACAAGAATGAAAATACATGTTAAATTATTTACAGATAATTATATGGCTGTGCAATTTCTAAAATATTAAGACACGGTTGTCCCACAGGAAACACTGCAACAGACACAGGCTCATCAAGAAATGAATAACCAAGGGGATAATAAAAGGGCATTATAAGAAAACCCTTTAAAACTAGAGATAGCACTCTTAATATTAATTTACTTTTCAAAATATCATAGGCACTTAAAATTATTTTTTCATCTCCCCACCTTTCTCTTCAAAAATAATGACTCAAGTATCAACCCCTTAAATTTGCTTAATCTGAAATCTTTTAATAGAAATTAGACAACAAATGCATTTTAATTTGATTTATAAGTAGTATTCCACCCCCAATGAATATGCACTCAACCATGACTATAGAAAGGGGAGTACTACTTTCTATAGTGCGTCTAAACTGAGCCAGCTTTTCACTTAAAGTGAAAGTGAAGTCGCTTAGTTGTATCCAACTCTTTGCAACCCTGTGGACTGTAGCCCACCAGGCTCCTCCGCCCGTGGTATTCTCCAGGCAAGAATATTGGAGTGGGTTGCCATTTACTTCTCCAGGGGATCTTCCTGACCCAGGGATCACACCCAGGTCTCCTGCTTTGCAGGCAGAGGCTTTAACCTCTGAGCCACCAGGGAAGCCCCTTTCACTTAATTATGTCATTATTAATAACAAAACAAGATGCTGTAGATCATATCAATTCAGTTCAGTTGCTCAGTCGTGTCCGACTCTTTGCGACCCCTTGAATCACAGCACGCCAGGCCTCCCTGTCCATCACCAACTCCTGGAATTCACTCAGATTCATGTCCATCGAGTCAGTGATGCCATCCAGCCATCTCATCCTCTCTCATCCCCTTCTCCTCCAGCCCCCAATCCCTCCAAGCATCAAAGTCTTTTCCAATGAGTCAACTCTTTGCATGAGGTGGCCAAAGTACTAGAGTTTCAGCTTTAGCATCATTCTTTCCAAAGAAATCCCAGGGTTAATCTCCTTAAGAATGGACTGGTTGGATCTCCTTGCAGTCCAAGGGACTCTCAAGAGTCTTCTCCAACATATCAGTAAACATCAAAATTAAGTATGTGCATCTTGACTAATAATTAGTGGTAATTTTAGGTACTATACTTTTCAGGTACTGTGGGCACTAATTAAGTACATCTTTTTCATCATTGATCTTTAGTTAACAGTTCACTTGATACCATTTTTGAGCTAATGAAATATTGTGGCCTAACACAAGTATTAAGTCACAAATGTAACCTAAAAACAGCAACCTCTCAAAGTAAGTTACAATTGGGCAAAACAAACTTCATTAAATTACACATCTGAAATCCACTCTTCCTACCTTTCACTGCCAACTCCTAAAAATAAGTCTGTTTTTGTCCCTGACTTTGTTGCATTCCTCCATCACTCAAAGGAAGTTCTTGGTCAGCCAGTCTAGTTAAGGGGCCTGTGTGATTTACAATCAGTGGAAAGGACAGAGGGACATAACCCTCTTTTGGCATGTAGAATTTTTCAAAGATATGAGTATCCTCTACTAAAAACTAAATTAAAAAATATAAACAGAATAAAAGTGGAGAAATGGTGGAGGTAAAGAGCCTTCAATCTGTTTTTAGGAGAGATAGAGGGTTTTTGTTTTGTTCTTGCTTTGTTTTGTATCTCATTAGCTATTAATTTGAAAGTAAGGCTTCGAGAGACTTCAGTGAATCTCTAACAAAAGAAAGATACTGAGGGGTGGGAGAAAAGAGATCATTATAAGAAATTATGCTATCAGTTATGACTATGCTTACTTTTGATACATTTTCACAGAGGCCAAAAAATACTGGAATAATTTTTAAGTACTTTGGGAACCAATATTAGGTTCCCAGGCCAACAAAGGTCCATCTAGTCAAAGCCATGGTTTTTCCAGTAGTCATGTATGGATGTGAGAGTTGGACTATAAAGAAAGCTGAGCACTGAAGAATTGATGCTTTTGAACTGTGGTGTTGGAAAAGACTCCTGAGAATCCCTTGGACTGCAAGGAGATCCAACCAATCCATCCTAAATGAAATCAGTCCTGAATATTCATTGGAAGGACTGATGCTGAAGCTGAAACTCCAAAACTTTGACCACCTGATGCGAAGAACTGACTCATTGGAAAAGACCCTGATGCTGGGAAAGATTGAAGGCAGGAAAAGAAGGGGATGACAGAGGATGAGATGACTGGATGACATCACTGACACGAAGGTCATGATTTTGGTAGGCTCCAGGAGTTGGTGATGGATATGGAAGCCTGGCATGCTGCTGTCTGTGGGGTCACAAAGAGTCAGACACGACTGAATGACTGAACTGAACCTGAAGCCATTTACTTATTACTACCACTTCTACATTGCCTATAAGTAGAAATTCAAATGCCTTTAAGTATGAAAAGGTTATTTTCCTTCTCAATTTTCTTTGAAATTATTAAAGGATTCATTTTCTTTCTGTCCTTCTTCCCAGACCCATCACTGGGGGACCACAAACCTTGGTTTCTTATATCATTCTCCAACAAAAGGAATAATGGCCCTCGGAGAAAAGGCTGATTCTACGATTTTGCAGGAAATGTGCCAAATTTCCTTGGATCATATTGTAGTTACATAAAATTAAAAAGTGCTCAAAACACAATAATAAAATACACAATGATGGTGGTACATCAAAGAGGAAAAAGGAGCCAACTAAAACAGCTTCTAATGACCAAAACTGGAATAATTTGAGCCACAAAATATGGTAGTACTAGATAATTATTCAAAGCATAAAATAAATGTAGAATCCATACTGATAAAAATAAGTGACTGAAGAAAGAAATAAATATAAGAGAGGAGATAAAACTCCCATGCAGAAAAATGGCAATTAACTTGTGCGGACATCTTCTCTTAAAGAGGTGAAAGATAACTCCTCACTCTTTGAGAGCTACACACAGTGACATCCTTTCATAGTTTACAGTATGGAAAGGGGAAAAAATAATAATAATGAATAAACCTGACAAACTCTACTTCAGCCGGTGAAAGGTCAACACCAAAAGTCACAAAACATATTGACAGTGTATCCTTGGTATGATGTAAGGTGGATGGCATTTTATCTTCCTGAGCTTCTTTCCAAAAACACCTAATAACAACCTAATAATGACAGAACCATCAAACAAATCCCAATTTTGAGGCATTTAAAAAACACATGACTAGTACCCTTCAATAGTTTCAAGGTCATCAATAACAAAGTCTGAGAAACTGTCACAAGTCAGAGAAGCCTAAAGAGATGTAACTAAATGCAATGCAGTGTCCTGAGTGGGATCAGACAACAACTGCAACAAAATGACACTGGGTAAAAATGAAGGAAATATGAATAAAGTATGTACTTCAGTTAATTATAATGTATCCATGTTACTTCATTCATTATACTAAATGTGGCATACTAATTTAATAAGCTAGTAGGGGAACGGAGTGCGGAGTTATGCTCTATTGGATTTTATTGTCTCAAAGTTATCTTTATATTAATTCAAAGTCAAGAGAAAACTTTATGATTCCAAAATTTTTATATAATATGAAAGAATGAGTCTCCGTAGACGGACTGAAGGAGTAATGGGAACCCAATTAGTTGCTGATTTGTTCCATACCAAGAGCAGCACATTGAATAAGGCAGTTACATGGGATTTTAGAAAATTCAGAAAGATCCTTGCCATCTAGAATCCTGTGTTTTTCAACCATTCCGTTCAGTTCAGTCCCCCAGTCGTGTCTGACTCTTTGCAACCCCATGAATCGCAGCACGCCAGGCCTCCCTGTCCATCACCAACTCCCAGTGTTCACTCAGACTCACATCCATCGAGTCAGTGATGCCATCCAGCCATCTCATCCTGGGTCGTCCCCTTCTCCCCCTCCCGCCAATCCCTCCCAGCATCAGAGTCTTTTCCAAAGAGTCAACTCTTCACATGAGGTGGCCAACGTACTGGAGTTTCAGCTTTAGCATCATTCCTTCCAAAGAAATCCCAGGGTTGATCACCTTCAGAATGGACTGGTTGGATCTCCTTGCAGACCAAGGGACTCTCAAGTGTCTTCTCCAATACCACATTTCAAAAGCATCAATTCTTCGGTGCTCAGCCTTCTTCACAGTCCAACTCTCACATACATACATGACTACTGGAAAAACAATAGCCTTGACTAGACGGACCTTAGTCGGCAAAGGAATGTCTCTGCTTTTGAATATACTATGTAGGTTGGTCATAACTTTTCTTCCAAGGAGTAAGATTCTTTTAATTTCATGGCTGCAGTCACCATCTGCAGTGATTTGGGAGCCCAAAAAAATAAAGTCTGACACTGTTTCCACTGTTTCCCCATCTATTTCCCATGAAGTGATGGGACCAGATGCCATGATCTTCGTTTTTTGAATGTTAAGCTTTAAGCCAACTTTTTCACTCTCCACTATTACTTTCATCAAGAGGCTTTTTAGTTCCTCTTCACTTTCTGCCATAAGGGTGGGGTCATCTGTATATCTGAGGTTATTGATATTTCTCCCAGCAATCTTGATTCCAACCTGTGTTTCTTCCAGCCCAGCATTTCTCATGATGTACTCTGCATATAAGTTAAATAAGCAGGGTGACAATATACAGCCTTGACGTACTTCTTTTCCTATTTGGAACCAGTCTGTTGTTCCATGTCCAGTTCTAACTGTCAATTCCTGACCTGCATACAGATTTCTCAAGAGGTAGGTCAGGTGGTCTGGTATTCCCATCTCTATCAGAATTTTCCACAGTTTATTGTGATCCACAGTCAAAGGGTTTGGCATAGTCAATAAAACAGAAATAGATGTTTTTCTGGAACTCTCTTGCTTTTTGCATGATCCAGCGGATGTTGGCAATTTGATCTCTGGTTCCTCTGCCTTTTCTGAAACCAGCTTGAACATCAGGAAGTTCACGGTTCACATATTGCTGAAGGCTGGCTTGGAGAATTTTGAGCATTACTTTACTAGCATGTGAGATGAGTGCAATTGTGCGGTAGTTTGAGCCTTCTTTGGCATTGCCTTTCTTTGGAATTGGAATGAAAACTGACATTTTCCAGTCCTGTGGCTACTGCTGAGTTTTCCAAGTTTGCTGGCATAATGAGTGCAGCACTTTCACAGCATCATCTTTCAGGATTTGAAATCGCTCAACTGAAATTCCATCACCTCCACTAGCTTTGTTTGTAGTGATGTTTTCCAAGGCCCACTTGACTTCACATTCCAGGATGTCTGGCTCTAGATTAGTGATCACACCATCATGATTATCTGGGTTATGAAGATCTTTTTTGTACAGTTCTTCTGACTAACTACTCTTAATAAAAGCAGTAATGAGAACCCATATATCTACTTGGAACAAAAGACATATCTCAACAATGGCAACAATGACAAAAAGTTCTAACACACTGCTATACAGTCATGACTTAAAAATACTAAAAATAGAACTATCTAAGCTTTTGCTTATAAAGTACAATTCATAGTATGTTTCCTTTTATTTGAGGGTGTGTTTTTTAAACTTTTTAATCTTTTTCTTCCACAACTATCGAAAGTACTATTCAAATATTTTTCTGTTATAATTTATACCAGATAAAAATAGATACATGTAAAGAGTTCTTTCTCTAAATAAGGGAGAGAGAGATTAATAAGACTACATGGATGATCCTTCAAAAGAACTGCAATTGATGGAGACCACTTAGAGAAGTCAGCTATCATTTATTAAGTCTGAGTCATATTGAATTTTCTAAACTATGGAAAATTTTGATAAATTTAAAGTATAACATATTAAAATGTAACATACTGAGATACTTCAACTACTAAGAAACTTGAAATTAGTGAAAACTTTGCATTAGAGAAATATTTGTAACTGAATGTACGAAGTGAAGTGAAGTTGCTCAGTCATGTCCGACTCTTTGCAACCCCATGGACTGTAGCCTACCAGGCTCCTCCGTCCCTGGGATTCTCCAGGCAGGAATACTGGAGTGGGTTGCCATTTCCTTCTCCAGGAGATCTTCCCAACCCAGGGATCAAACCTGGGTCTCCCATACTGCAGGCAGACACTTTACCATCTGAACCACCAGGGAAGTAAAACAAAAATAGAGATTTTAGTGTGACGCTATTACTAAAACAATATTTAAAGAAACATTTAGCTCCTTCAGTATGATTTTGAAATACAATGGGTTTGATACCTTAGAAGTTAAACATGTAAACAAATATGTCAAAGTTAAGTAAAACTGCTTAGGGCAATAAAAAATCAAGCCCATTAGCAAATATAAAAATATATTAGCAATGGTTTCATAAGTAAACATAATATACTTCCTCAACTCCAAAAAATTATGTTCCTTATATCAGTTAGCAACTCATAGTTTTATTATATTTTCTACCAATCTTAGGCATGTTATTTAATAAACTAAATCATTGATTTTTCTCTGGAATATACTATTGCAAGGAAATTCAATGTCTTCTAACACCAGTACTTAGGTAACTTATCAATTCTCTCTACAACTCCAAAAGTGGTTATGAAATCTCTACCTGGACACTATAAATTTGTTTCTAAATGAGCCTAAAAAATACTACTCCTTAATTAAAATTTCTGTATGACAATCACAAACTACATTCTAGAAATAGCCACAAGTGCAGTATCACATTTAGAAGACTTTAAATTATAAGACCCACTTAATCCCTTCATGCTTTTCAGTTCAGATCAGTTCAGTTGTGTTCGACTCTTTGCAACCCCATGTATCACAGCATGCCAGTCCTCCCTGTCCATCACCAACTCCCAGAGTTCACTCAAACTCATGTCCATTGAGTCGGTGATGCCATCCAGCCATCTCATCCTCTGTTGTCCCCTTCTCCTCCTGCCCTCAATCCCTCCCAGCATCAAAGTTTTTTCCAATGAGTCAACTCTTCACATGAGGTGGCCAAGGTATTCAAGTTTCAGCTTCAGTATCAGTCCTTCCAATGAACACTCAGGACTGATCTCCTTTAGGATGGACTGGCTGGATCTCCTTGCAGTCCAAGGGACTCTCAAGAGTCTTCTCCAGCACCACAGTTCAAAGCATCAATTCTTCGGCACTCAGCTTTCTTCACAGTCCAACGCTAACATCCTTACGTGGCCACTGGAAAAACCACAGCCTTGACGAGATGGACCTTTGTTGGCAAAGTAATATCTCTGCTTTTGAATATGCTACCTAGGTTGGTCATAACTTTCTTTCCAAGGAGTAAGTCTTTTAATTTCATGGCTGCAATCACCATCTACAGTGATTTTAGAGCCCAAAGAAATAAAGTCTGACACTTCTTCCACTATTCCCCATCTATTTCCCATGGAGTGATGGGACTAGATGCCATGATCTTCGTTTTCTGAATGTTGAGCTTTAAGCCAACTTTTCAACTCTTCTCTTTCATTTTCATCAAGAGGCTTTTCAGTTTTTCTCTTCAATTTCTGCCATAAGGATGGTGTCATCTGCATATCTGAGGTTATTGATATTTCTCCCGGCAATCTTGATTCCAACTTGTGTTTCTTCCAGCCCAGCGTTTCTCATGATGTACTCTGCATAGAAGTTAAATAAGCAGGGTGACAATATACACCCTTGACATACTCCTTTTCCTATTTGGAACCAGTCTGTTGATACATGTCCAGTTCTAACTGTTGCTTCCTGACCTGCATATAGGTTTCTCAAGAGGTAGGTCAGGTGGTCTGGTATTCCCATCTCTATCAGAATTTTCCACAGTTTATTGTGATCCACACAGTCAAAGGCTTTGGCATTGTCAATAAAGCAGAAATAGATGTTTATCTGGAACTCTCTTGCTTTTTCCATGATCCAGCGGATGTTGGCAATTTGATCTCTGGTTCCTCTGCCTTTTCTAAAACCAGCTTGAACATCTGGACGTTCACGGCTCATGAATTGCTGAAGCCTGGCTTGGAGAATTTTGAGCATTACTTTACTAGCGTGTGAGATGAGTGCAATTGTGTGGTAGTTTGAGCCTTCTTTGGCATTGCCTTTCTTTGGGATTGGAATGAAAACTGACCTTTTCCAGTCCTGTGGCCACTGCTGTGTTGTCCAAATTTGCTGGCATATTGAGTGCAGCACTTTCACAGCATCATCTTTCAGGATTTGAAATAGCTCAACTGGAATTCCATCACCTCCACTAGCTTTGTTCGTAGTGATGCTTTCTAAGGCCCACTTGACTTCACATTCCAGGATGTCTGGCTCTAGGTGACTGATCACACCATCATGATTATCTGGGTCGTGAAGCTCTCTTTTTGTACAGTTCTTCTGTGTATTCTTGCCACCTCTTCTTAATATCTTCTGCTTCTGTTAGGTCCATACTGTTTCTGTCCTTTATCGAGCCCATCTTTGCATGAAATGTTCCCTTGGTATCTCCAATTTTCTTGAAGAGATCTCTAGTCTTTCTCATTCTGTTGTTTTCCTCTATTTCTTTGTATTGATTGCTGAGGAAAGCTTTCTTATCTCTCCTAGCTATTCTTTGGACCTCTGCATTCAGATGCTTTTATCTTTCCTTTTCTCCTTTGCCTTTCACTTCTCTTCTTTTCACAGCTATTTGTAAGGCCTCTTCAGACAGCCATTTTGCATTTTTGCATTTCTTTTCCATGGGGATGGTTTTGACCCCTATCTCCTGTACAATGGCACAAACTTCTGTCCATAGTTCATCAGGCACAGTATCTATCAGATCTAGTCCCTTAAACCTATTTCTCACTTCCACTGGATAATCATAAGGGATTTGATTTAGGTCATACCTGAATGGTCTTGTGGTTTTCCTCACTTTTTTCAATTTAAGCCTGAATTTGGCAATAGGAGTTCATGATCTGAGCCACAGTCAGCTCCCAGTCTTGTCTTTGCTGACTGTGTAGAGCTTCTCCATCTTTGTCTGCAAAGAATATAATCAATCTGATTTCGGTGTGGACCATCTGGTGATGTCTATGTGTAGAGTCTTCTCTTGTGTTGTTGGAAGTGGGTGTTTGCTATGACCAGTGGGTTTTCTTGGCAAAACTCTATTAGCCTTTGCCCTGCTTCATACCATATTCCAATGCTAAATTTGCCTGTTACTCCAAGTGTTTCTTGACTTACTACTCTTGCATTCCAGTCCCCTATAATGAAAAGGACATCTTTTTGGCTGTTAGTTCCAAAAGGTCTTGTAGGTCTTCATAGAATCATTCAGCATCAGCTTCTTCAGTGTTTCTGGTTGGGGCATAGGCTTGGATTACCGTGATATTGAATGGTTTGCCTTAAAAATGAACAGAGACCATCCTGTCATTTTTGAGATTGCATCCAAGTACTGTATTTCAGACTCTTTTGTTGACCATGATGGCTACTCCATTTCTTCTAAGGGATTCCTCCCCACAGTAGTAGATATAATGGTCATCTGAGTTAAATTCACCCATTCCAGTCCATTTTAGTTCACTGATTCCTAGAATGTCAAATTTCACTCTTGACATCTCCTGTTTGACCACTTGCAATTTGCCTTGATTCATGGACCTGGCATTCCAGGTTCCTATGCAATATTGCTCTTTACAGCATCAGACCTTGCTTCTATCATCAGTCCCATCCACAGCTAGGTATCGTTTTTGCTTTGGCCCCATCCCTTCATTCTTTCTGGAGTTATTTCTCCACTCATCTCCAGTAGCACATTGGGCACATACCGACCTGGGGAGTTCCCCTTTCAGTATCCTATCATTTTGCCTTTTCATACTGTTCATGGGGTTCTCAAGGCAAGAATATTGAAGTGTTTGGCCATTCCCTTCTCCAGTGGACCACATTCTGTCAGACCTCTCCACCATGACCCTCCCATCTTGCATGGCCCCACACATCATGGCTTAGTTTCACTGAGTTAGACAAGGCTGTGGTCCCTGTGATCAGATTGGCTAGTTTTCTGTGATTATGGTTTCAGTGTGTCTGCCCTCTGATGCCCTCTCACAACACCTACCATCTTACTTGGGTTTCTCTTACCTTGGACATGGGGTATTTCTTCATGGCTGCTACAGCAAAGTGCAGCAACTGCTCCTTTTCTTGGACTAGACATTGACAAATACTCAGCTTGTCAACAATATTTGGTATGAATATTCTCCAGTTCTTATAAAGTTATCAGCAATTGTCTAGTGACCTCACTTGAAAGATCTCCATAGCCTATGCTGTAAACTTGGTTAATAGTCCCTAATTACTTTACCTAACTCTAACTTATATTTCACTTAACCAATATTTTGTTCTTTTTGCTAATCTCAGCAGAAAAGAGAGAAAGAAAAAAAAAATGTTTTACTTAATCTCCACTACCCTTTTCTATTTTTTTTTTTTTGTCAGTCCTAAATCCTTTGTACCTCTTGCTCTGAATACAGATTTAAAACTCAATGCATTGGTCCTAAGTATTTTTCATGGATATTTTTTATTTTGGACTTTAGCATTCCTAATGTTATGCTGACAGGTCTGTAAAATCATTCTATATAAATCCTTGATTATAGTCTCTCATTCTCTCTCTTTTTGTTTTTTCTTGATGTCCTTTGTAAATGTAAAAACTTTGGCTAGATACAAGTCCTGTCAGATATACTTTTAGCTAACTTCATTTGATATATATAATCATTCAATTAGATTAACTAATTATTAATAACAGTATGAAATCAGAAATAAACAAAAATAGGAAAACTGAAAAATCTACAAATATGTGAAAACAAAATTACACACTTCTGGAAAATCAATGAGTGAAAGAAGAAATTAAAAATTATCTCAAAACAAATGAAAATGGAAATAGTTTAACTTATGGGATGCAAAGAATAGTTCTGAGAGGAAAATGTATAGCTATACATTAATATTAGAAAGATCTTATATAAACAACATAATTTACAACTCAATACACAAAAGATATAAATTAGAAACTAAAAAGAGAAGAGTAACTTGAGCCCAGTTAGCCAAAAATAAATAAATAATAGATAATAAATTAATGAAGAAATAATAAATGACATGCATACCAGTAAAACAATAGAAAGAATCAATAAAAATAATGGCTGTTTTTTTTTAAAGATAAAGTTTACAAACCTTTAGCTAGACTAGATGAGAAAAACAAATAAGTGAATAAAATTAGAAACAAAAGACATTACAGTTGATACTACAGAAATACACATGATCATAAGAGACTACTATGAACAATTATATGCCAACAATTTGGGTAACTGAGAGAAATGAATATATTTTTAAAACACATAACCAACCAAGACTGAATTAGGAAGAAAGACTAAATAAAGAATTAAAAGATTTAATTAGTAATCAAAACCTCTCAATACAGAAAAACCCAGACCAGAGCATAAAGAATAAAAAGATTTAATTAGTATAAAGAATAAAAAGGTTTAATTAGTAATCAAAACCTCTCAAAACAAAAAAACCCAGACCAGATAGCTTCTTTGGAGAATTATACCAAGCATTTAATGAATAATTATTACCAGTCATTTTCAAGTCTCCCAAAAACTTGAAGAGGAAGGAACATTCCCACTCTCATTCTATAGGGCCAGTGTTACCCTGATATCTAAGCCAGAAAAGGACACTTCAAGAAAAGAAAACTGTAGATCAATATCCCTGATGAGTATACATGTAAAAATTCTCAGCAAAATATTACCAAGCCAAATTCAAGAACACATTAAAAAGGTTATATACCATGACCAAGTGGAATTTATCCCTGGGATACAAGTATGCTTCAACATATGTAAATCAATAAATGTAGTGTATTACATTGGTAAGACTAAAGATAAAAATAACGATTATCTCAATAGACACATAAAAAGCATTTGAGAGCATGCAACTTCCTTTTACAACAAAAACCCTCAATATATTAGGTATAGAAGGAACAGAACTCAATATGATAAAGGCTACATATAACAAACCATAGAAAATATTGCATTCAATGGAGAAAAATTTTAAACTAAGATCAGGAGTAAGATAAGTATGTCCACTCTCATCTCTATTGTTCAATATAGCACTGGAAATCCTAGCTAGAGCAATTAAGCAAGACCAATGGGGGAAAAAAGATGTGCAAATCAGAAAAGAGGTAAAATTGCAACTATTTGCAAATTATACAGATTTGTATATCAAAAAAATCACACTCAACCAGAAAACTGTTGTCACTAATCAAGATATCAGTAAAGTTGAAGGATATAAAATCAACAGACAAAAATTAACTATATTTCTATACACTAATAATAAAATATATGCAAAAGAAATCTATCTTGTTCACAATATCTTTAAAAGCAAACAAATACCTGGTAATGAATTTAACCACAAAAGTAAAATTTCTGTCTAATGAAAGCTATAAGACTTTGGTGAAAGAACCAAAAAATGCACAAAGGGAGATACCTCATGTTCATAGATTAGAATAATTAAAATATTCATATTACCAAAGCTACATACAAATTCAGTGCAATCTTCATTTTAAAAACCAATGCCATTCTTCACAGAAATAGAAAAAAAAAATCCTAAAATTTGTAAGAAACCACAAAAAAACCCAAGTAGCCATAGCAATTATGAAAAAGAAGACCACAGGTGAATGTATCACTCTTCCTGATTTCAAACTATATCACAAAGCTATCATAATTAAAACAGTAAGTTAATGCCATAAAAAAAGAATTGGGATGAATGAATATAATCGAGAGCCAAAAATTAAACCTCACATAAACAGTTAACTAAGAATTGATGCTTTTGAACTGTGGTGCTAGAGAAGACTCTTTAAAGTCCCTTGGAGTGCAAGGAGATCAAACCAGTCAATCTTAAAGAAAATCAACCCTGAATATTCATTGGAAGGACAGGTGCTCAAGCTGAAGCTCCAAAACTTTGGCCCCTGATACAAACAGCCGACTCATTGGAAAAGGCCCTGATGCTGGGAAAGATTAAAGGCAGGAGGAGAAGGGTATGACAGAGAATGAGATGGTTGGATGGCATCATTGACTCAATGGATACGAGCTTAAGCAAACTCCAGGAGATGATGAAGGACAAGAAAGCCTGGCATGCTGTGGTGCATGGGGTCGCAAACAGTCAGACATGCTACTGAACTGAACTGAACTGAACTGAATGCTCAACAAGGGAGTTAAGAATGGCCAATAGGAAAGGACAGCATCTTCAACAAGTGGTACATGGAAAACCAGGTAAATATACACAGAACAATGAGATTGAACCCTTATCCTATGCTACTCAGAAAAAAATAACTCAAAATAGGTAAAGAATTAACCATGAAAATTGATATTATGAAACTCTTGGAAGAAAATGTAGTGAAGAACCTCCTTAATGTTGGTCTTGGCAATGATTGGAAATCAACTATATCCAGTAAAAATTAATTTTAAAAATAAATTAGTATGGTATCCTGCACTGAACACTAAACTATAAAAACGGTGTTAATGGGAAAACTGGTGAAAATCTAAACTGTCTATAGTTAAGTTCATAGTAATGTAGCAGTGTTTATTTCCTACTTTTGACAAATGTTTCAAAGAATAGCAAGAAGAGGCAAGAAAGCCTTCTTCAGTGATATATGCAAAGAAATAGAGGAAAACAACAGAATGGGAAAGACTGGAGATCTCTTCAAGAAAATTAGAGATATCAATGGAATATTTCATGCAAAGATGGGCTTGATAAAGGACAGAATGGTATGGACCTAACAGAAGCAGAAGATATGAAGAAGAGGTGTCAAGAATACACAGAAGAACTGTACAAAAAGCATCTTCACGAACCGAATAATCACGATGGTGTGATCACTCATCTAGAACCAGACATCTTAGAATGTGAAGTCAAATGGGCCTTAGAAAGCATCACTATGAACAAAGCTAGTGGAGGTGATGGAATTCCAGTTGAGCTATTTCAAATCCTGAAAGATGATGCTGTGAAAGTGCTGCACTCATTATGCCAGCAAATTTGGAAAACTCAGCAGTGGCCACAGGACTGGAAAAGGTCAGTTTTCATTCCAATCCCAAAGAAAGGCAATGCCAAAGAAGGCTCAAACTACCACACAATTGCACTCATCTCACACGCTAGTAAAGTAATGCTCAAAATTCTCCAAGCTAGGCTTCAGCAATATGTGAACCATGAACTCCCTGATGTTCAAGCTGGTTTCAGAAAAGGCAGGGGAACCAGAGATCAAATTGCCAACATCCACTGAATCATGCAAAAAGCAAGAGAGTTCCAGAAAAACATCTATTTCTGTTTTATTGACTATGCCAAAGCCTTTGACTGTGTGGATCACAATAAACTGTGGAAAATTCTGATAGAGATGGGAATACCAGACCACCTAACCTGCCTCTTGAGATATCTGTATGCAGGTCAGGAAGCAACAGTTAGAACTGGACATGTATCAACAGACTGGTTCCAAATAGGAAAAGGAGTACATCAAGGCTGTATATTGTCACCCTGCTTATTTAACTTATCTGCAGAGTACATCATGAGAAACGCTGGGCTGGAAGAAACACAAGCTGGAATCAAGATTGCCGGGAGAAATATCAGCAACCTCAGATATGCAGATGACACCACCCGGATGGCAGAAAGTGAAGAGGCGCTAAAAAGCCTCTTGATGAAAGTAAAAGAGGAGAGTGAAAAAGTTGGCTTAAAGCTCAACATTCAGAAAACGAAGATCATGGCATCCGGTCCCATCACTCCATGGGAAATAGATGGAAAAACAGTGGAAACAGTGTCAGACTTTATTTTGGGGGGCTCCAAAATCACTGCAGATGGTGACTGAAGCCATGAAATTAAAAGATGCTTACTCCTTGGAAGAAAAGTTATGACCAACCTAGATAGTATATTCAAAAGCAGAGACATTCCTTTGCCGACTAAGGTCCGTCTAGTCAAGGCTATGGTTTTTCCTGTAGTCATGTATGGATGTGAGAGTTGGACTGTGAAGAAGGCTGAGCGCCGAAGAAATGATGGTTTTGAACTGTGGTGCTGGAGAAGACTCTTGAGAGTCCCTTGGACTGCAAGGAGATCCAACCAGTCCATTCTTAAGGAGATCAGCCCTGGGATTTCTTTGGAAGGAATGATGCTTAAGCTGAAACTCCAGGACTTTGGTCACCTCATGCGAAGTGTTGACTCATTGGAAAAGACTTTGATGCTGGGAGGGATTGGGGGCAGGAGAAGAAGGGGACGACCCAGGATCCGATGGCTGGATGGCATCACTGACTCGATGGATGTGAGTCTGAGTGAACTCCAGGAGTTGGTGATGGACAGAGAGGCCTGGCATGCTGTGATTCATGGGGTCTCAAAGAGTCAGACAAGACTGAGCAATTGAACTGAATTGAACTGAACTGAATGTAAGATAATAACATCTGGAGAAACTGAATGCAGATGAGAGGGTCCACTTTCAACTTCTCTAAAAAACCTAGTCTTTCCAAAATAAAATTTTATATATGCTACATATATTTGAATCTTTGGGTAATTTTAGCCTGAAGCCACTTTTTGGAGTAATTCATATGCAGTTTCAATGTGTTGAGACAATTAGAGACATAATGCGAATGTATCTTACCTGTGTGTTATGTATTAGCACTGTCCAATAAGATGTTGTAATGTTAAAAATGTTCTATAACTGTTCTTTCCAGTATAAGAAACAACAACTACATCTGATCATTGGGCACTTATACTGTAACTAATGAGACTAAGTTAATTATTGCTATAGTCTCATGTGATTTGTGACTACTATACAGGATAACACAGTTCTAGATATTTCACCAGACAGTATGTTCCCTCAAAACAGGGAACCATCATCATAATTAATTTGATGTTTTTAATAGAGCTGCCTTGTTTTTGTTTTTGTTCAGTTGTTAAGTCTGACTCTTTGCTACCCCATAAACTGCAGCATACCAGACTTCCCTGCCCTTCACTATATCCTGGAGTTTGCTCAAATTCATGTCCATTGAGTCAAAGATGCCATCCAATCATTTCATCCTGTCACCTCCTTCTCCTCTTGCCCTCCATCTTCCCCAGCATCAGTGTCTGCCTAAACACATTAAGCAAACAAATACTTTAAGAAATAAAGTCACTTTAACACATACAAACAGAATGGTAATTACAGTTGTTAGACAACTGTCATTTGAGATTTCAGTGGTATTAACACAGAAAAGTATATTTGATCTATAGATACATATGCTATAATTTTCTTTGTCGAATCCTAAGTAGTTGATGTTTCCTTTTCTCTCTGCTTCTAGATGAAGGATGTTGTTTTGAACTGGCTTATCTTATGTTCTCTGTTTTCTTGAGACACAAGCTGATATAAATTGATGAAATGTGACATGCTTGTCACTTTTCATTAAAACTGACTACAAATAAGAAAATATCCATGTAACTGAAATGTTTCCCCATTACTGGTTCCTGGCAGATTATGGTCTAACAGCATAGTCCTACATGGAAAGGAAAAACAATAAAAGCAGCTGATGCCTAAACAAAAGACAGGCATGAATTATATATTCTCAGGATTCTATCTTGTTTCTCCATGGTTTGATTTGGAAGACTGAATCATGATTATTTCTAAAGCCAATGGTCAGACTATGTATGTGGTATTAGATGAAGAATAGATAGAAGGAAGAGATGAACTAAACACCAGTATTCCTTTGTGTGGAAAGCATATTTAGTGAAATGGGACAGAAACTGTGCAGCTAGTACATGATATATGACTGGAAATGTTTCTCATTAGAATGCTTTTCTGACTTGTCCAGGAGGCATTATACTTTAAGCCATGTTCTTAGTGATGCAGAAAATTTCTACTTATAATGCCATATGAATTCCACCTTCTACTATTATGAAAATGAGGAGTAACAGAAAGATACTCCATTTTCTTTCTGTCACTCTCAGAAAATATTAAGTTAATAATATGGAAAAGTATTTATCTAAATGCCTATCTTTTTAAACGTCAATGCAAGGCAAGAAATAGCCCAATGCAATTTGATTTAATTTATACATGGTGGAAAAAAGATAACATATAGCTGAAAGAATGTATTTTAGCTAGTAAAAGTAAAACTAGAAATCATTTCAAAAGGCCAAATATTCTAGATTTACCTTTAACTGTCACAGATAAAAAGGATTAATTAATGAAGTCTGCACTCAATAGATAAAGGGCTCCATTGGTTCTCTGTTAATTTTCTTGAAAGAAAAAGATAGTCCAGGTTGAATTTTCTCTTTAGTTTGAAATGTATTCCAGCTCTTTCTTCTTAATATGAGGAGAAAAAGAAAAAGCAGAATATAAAAGCTAAAATTGAATAATAAAAGATACATCAGTAACATCTTTTAAATTTTTGCTAAAGTATGCAATGTATATTTAAATGCACATTTTAAATTATGAATCTCATATAATTTCAACAGAAATCACCTAGAATTTTTAAAAACACCTAAGGCTCTGAAATCTGTCATATATCATGATTTATGATATTATAGAACATTAACATCAGCTAGTGCTACATTAATCAAATTAGATTTCATGTACAAATGATGGAATATGAACTCTTATATTACTTATTCATTTTATTTAGTAATGAATAAGTTGCTTATTGTTTCCACAATGCAAAATTACCATGTAAATGTCTTCTCAACACTGTGTAAAACAGTCTTAATAGTACCTATGATGTAGGTAGAACTCACACAAAGGATGAAGGTGTTATATTCATTAACAAAAATAACATAAAACTTTGGTAAGATTCACTGGGAAATAGTCTTACAGGTATCATGAAAACGTCAGAAACAATAATGATTAATAACAATCTATAAAATTAGATTTGAGGTTTAGCATCCAAAATCACTGCAGATGGTGACTGCAGCCATGAAATTAAAAGATGCTTACTACTTGGAAGAAAAGTTGTGACCAACCTAGATAGCATATTGAAAACCAGAGACATTACTTTGCCAACAAAGGTCCATCTAGTCAAGGCTATGGTTTTTCCAGGGGTCATGTATGGATGTGAGAGTTGGACTGTGAAAAAAGCTGAGTGCCAAAGAATTGATGCTTTTGAACTGTGGTGTTGGAGAAGACTCTTGAGAGTCCCTTGGACTGCAAGAAGATCCAACCAGTCCATTCTGAAGGGGATCAACCCTGGGATTTCTTTGGAGGGAATGATGCTGAGGCTGAAACTCCAGTACTTTGGCCACCTCATGTGAAGGGTTGACTCATTGGAAAAGACTCTGATGCTGGGAGGGACTGGAGGCAGGAGGAGAACGGGACGACAGAGGATGAGATGGCTGGATGGCATCACTGACTCGATGGCCGTGAGTCTGAGTGAACTCCGGGAGCTGGTGATGGACAGGGAGGCCTGGCGTGGTACGATTCATGGAGTCGCAAAGAATCGGACACGACTGAGCGACTGAACTGAACTGAAAACATGAAGTTTTTGCCTTCAAGGTTAATGAAGCTTCATCTCAAATAATGCTGTAAGAGTTTTAAGTAGTTATTATCAAATGGGTTAAAATTAAGCTATCAAAGTCATAAAAATTACCTTTATAAAGGGAATTTTTTTTTCTACATGTTAAAATGAAGACTCTGACAACACCTCTACAGCAATTTCTCCAGATTAAAGTTTCTTTGTGTGTTTATTGGATTCACATTGAACAATGGGAACAGGGGAAATGGCTGAGAGAATAACAGTAAAAGAAAAAAGGTAAGAAATAGAATAAATGGGATTATAACACTCCAGAAGCAAGACTATAGGTGTTAGAGACCAGAAGGACCTCAAATTGAAAGACTGACCCATTTGTACATTGACCATATAATGTATCATCAAAACGGGGACAATTTTCAATACCTAAAAGGGCCATTAGAGCAATTATAATGAGACAGCAGAAGTAAGCCATGACAATCGATCCACATGACAATCGATCCACAAGTGTCAGAAAGGTCCCCTCCAAACCTCCTATTGGTCAGCTCCCCAGGCACTAACTAGAGTTGAAAAAAAAAAAAGAAAGAAAAAAGAGCCCTCTCACCTTCCTATTTTGGCAGAAAACCTCCTTCAGTTCAGTACAGTCGCTCAGTCGTGCCTGACCCTTTGTGACTGCATGAACCGCAGCACACCAACTTCCCTGTCCATCACCAACACCCGGAGCTTACTCAGACTCATGTCCATTGAGTTGGTGATGCCATCCAACCATCTCATCCTCTGCTGTCCCCTTCTCCTCCCAACTTCAATCTCTCCCAGCACCAGGGTCTTTTCCAATGAGTCAATTCACATCCAGTGGCCAACGTATTGGAGTTTCAGCATCAGCATCAGTCCTTTCAATGAATATAAGCTCCTTAGGTGGTCATGTTTTTCCCTTTCAGCTCCTCTGGGCAAAATGCCCATATCAGAAATATGTCAGAAATACATCCACATGACCCTGTTATGACCCAGATCCCCAACTGCACAGCTCAAAGTGTGACATGTGACTGTGGGGCCCTAGGGGGACAGACTTGGTATTGAAAAAATGAAATTAATATAAATGGCAGGAATAAATGAATGAGTCATTAATGAATGAAACCATTCAATTAATATTCAGTTACTAGGGGTCATTGCAAGCAAGAGGCTCAGTATTTTAAACCTTCAGTGGGAACAATCTCCTTCAATCTCAGCTCCTACTAAGATGCAGAGTGACCAGAACACTTGGAAGAAAGAAATATGGAGATTCTGTGTTTGGTACTACTATATAAGGAAGGAAAGAGACAGAGAGAGAGAAAGAGAGAAAGTAAGGGAGAGAGAAGGAAGGAAGGAAGGAAGAAAAAGAAAGAGGAAAGGAGGGAGGGAGGGAAAGGAAGAAAGAAAGAGAAAAATTGTGACATAAAATGACCCTAACTGTGTGCAAGTTTCAAGAATCTTAAAGAAGGAAACCTGAGTCACTGAGCAATGGAAGATAGTTTATCACTAGCAACTTGATATGCAAAATGAGGAAGAAGAGACAAATGTTTTCATTTCACTGATGCTCTAATTTCCTATAACTGACAAATGGAGCTCAGTTAAACAATTATTTTTTAATTGACTATATTGTGTGGCATGCAGGATCTTAGTTCCCCAACAGGATTGAACCTGTGCCCTCCTGCAATAGAAGCGTGGAATCTTAACTCCTGGAACACAAGGGAAGTCACCAGTTAAACAATTTTTTAAACTTTCCTAACTACTTTAATTAATGGAGAAATGCCATGGGTAAGAGGCCTCAAAAAACAAAGGAATAATTAAAGAAAGATAATTTTGTTAGGAAATTAAAAAAAACATAACTGCTATTTAAGTGCCAACTACGTTTTGGGTACTATCTAAGCAATGTACCCAGTAACAGAATTGAATGAAAGAAGTTCAGAAATGCAAACTGACTTCTGAAATCATATAGGCAATATCCTCCTCAAGACTATTTGAAGATCAAGACTAGAGCACATTTTTTTTTTCTTGACTATAGTGGATTTTCCCATAAACTTGATTGATGTTCTGTTTCACTGTAGATATAAATTATATAATTTCTCATTGATGTTCTGTTTCACTGTAGATATAAATTATATAATTTCTCATCAGAAAATTGATTGTATTCTCCTGGAGACAATTTCAAACACATGTGAAATATTGATCCATGTATCAGTCTTTAGTATCACAATTCAAATTTTTTGATCATTAGTGTTGGTTGTACTTGCTTTTCCAATTTCTTCATTCTCATTCTCTGGTCCCACTCTAATCAGGACTCATGTCTCCCTATTCTACTAAAACGTTGCTAAATTTGGGGATTAATTTTCCATCACATCTTTGGTTGTTCAGTTGCTAAGTCGCGTCCAGCTCTCTACCAACCCATGGACTGCACGTTTCCCTGTCCTTCACTATCTCCTGGAATTTGCTCAAACTCATGGCCATTGTGTCAATGATGCCAACCAACATCTCATCCTCTGTTGCCCCCTTCTCCTCCTGCCCTCAATCTTTCCCAGCATCAGGGACTTTTCCATTAATAGAAACAGATAGTTAATTGTTTCCTTTGTGAAAGAGTCCCATTGTGGCTCTTTCTCAACCTTTGCTTGTTTTTCCTCATCTCCTCACTTTAAATATTAGCTTAACTCAGAGCTCATTCTTTGGTCTTTCTTTCTTCTCCACTCACACCATTTGTGATTACATGTCATTTATATCATGTATTCGAAAATTGTTTCAAAATTTACATGTCCAGGCAGGATCTCTCTTCTGACCTCAGAATCATCAAGGCAAATCATCATGTACATGTTTAATAGATACCTCAAACAGGTAGCTTATTGTATCCAAAAACAAACTTTTGATCTACCTCCCCCCCTCAACTCACTCTTTTCCATCTTACATCCACACAGTCTCCACTATCACAGGAAATGGAGAATCTCTTGAGTTACCATGAAACTCTGGATTTTCCTTGGCTTCTTTCTTATTTTCAGATCAAGGCACCTGAGACAGCAGATTCTCCTTCAAATAATATCTAGAATACAACGACATCTCCCCACCTTGACTACTACTATCATCATCTCTCTTTTAACTAATATTGCAATAATAACAGGTTTCATGGCATCTGCCTTTGCTCCACACCTCAAATGTATTCCATTCTCAGTGTAGAGTAATCCTTTTAATACATAAGTCAGATTCTTATCACATCTCTGCTCAAACTTTTCTAGTGACTTTCCAACTCCAAAACTCAAAATCCTTATGATGGCTTGCAAGCACTTACATATTTGAGCACTCCAGTCCTCTAAAGGTCTCATCTAATATTTCTTCCTTTATCCATCTACTTCACACAGAACTTCTTGCTATCCCTAGAGCACAGCAAAGAAAAAAAAAAGAACAACAACAACCATCCTTTTCTCATGCTATTCCCATGCCTGGAATGATCTTACCCCAGATACACTCAGTTCAGTTCAGTCGCTCAGTCGTGTTCAACTCTGTGACCCCGTGGACTGCAGCACATCAAGCCTCTCTGTCCATCACCAGCTCCCGTAGTTTACTCAAACTCATGTCCATTGAGTCGGTGATGCCATCCAACTATCTCATCCTCTGTCGTCCCCTTCCACCTTCAACCTTTCCCAGCATTAGGGTCTTTTCCAATGAGTCAGTTCTTTGCATCAGGTGGCCAAAGTTTTGGAGTTTCAGCTTCAGCATCAGTCCTTCCAATGAATATTCAGGACTGATTTCCTTTAGGATGGACTGGTTGGATCTACTTGCAGTCCAAGGGACTTTCAACAGTCTTCTCCAACACCACCGTTCAAAAGCATCAATTCTTTGACACTTTGCTTTCTTTATAGTCTAACTCTCATATCTGTACATGACTACTGGGAAAACCATAGCTTTTGACTAGATGGACCTTTGTTGGCAAAGTAATGCACCCTACATGGGTTGTTTCATCACTACTTTGAATCTCCTCACAAATATCACTTTGATCATAATATTTTTCTTATTACCAATTTTAAAACAGTATCTAACATTCTTTATCCTTCTAGTCTGCTTTATTTTTCTTCTTAGTATTTTTATCACAGTACTTATATAACATATATACATATATATATACACTATGTATGTCTATTTACTGCCTGTTTCCCCTAATAAAAGTTCCTTAAGGGCAGGAATTAATATATCTTATATTAGCTGGCTCTATCCCTAGCTCCTCCATAAAATCTTCACCGTATTGGGTACTCAATAATATTTTGCTGAATAAATAATTGCTTTATAAGTAACATATAACCACTTAATTGTATTTTGTCTATCTAAGATATTACACATTTACTGCATTCTCTTCATCCAAGTTTCATATTTAAATTTCTACTTTAGAATCTACAGTACAATGATCATGTTTGTCTGTGGTACTTGGTTCTCAAGAAAGCAAACATTTGTTCATTGTAGCATATTTTTCAGTAGCAAAAATATGAAAATGACCTAAATGTTCACCAATGGATGAATTTAAAAAAAAAATGGCATGTTTATAAAATAAAATATTATTAAGCCACAAAAATAAGGAAATCTTGACATTTGTGACAACATGAATGGACTTTGATGGCATTATGCCAAGAGAAATAAGTCAGAGATATACAAATACCATCGGATCACAATTATATGTAGAATCAGAAAGGAAAGGAAACAAAACAACAACCCATAGGAAAAGAGATCAGTTTTGCTAAAGTTCCCTGAGGCATGTGATAGACAGAGGGAGAATTGGATGAAGGCGATCAAAAGGTACAAAGTTCCAGCGCAAGATAAATAAGTAGTAGAGATGTAATGTACCCATGATGACTATCACTAAGACACCCGTATGGTATATACGACAGTTCTTGAAAGTAACAGCAGGATCCTCTATGATCCACCTCCCAGAATTCTGGAAATAAAAGCAAAAATAAACAAATGGGATCTAATTAAAATTAAAAGCCTCTGCACAACAAAGGAAACTATAAGCAAGGGGAAAAGACAGATTTCTGAATGGGAGAAAATAATAGCAAATGAAGCAACTAACAAACAACTAATCTCAAAAATATACAAGCAACTTATGCAGCTCAATTCCAGAAAAATAAATGACCCAATCAAAAAATGGGCCAAAGAACTAAATAGATATTTCTCCAGAGAAGACATACGGATGGCTAACAAACACATGAAAAGATGCTCAACATCACTCATTATTAAAGAAATGCAAATCAAAACCACAATGAGGTACCACTTCACACCAGTCAGAATGGCTGTGATCCAAAAGTCTACAAGCAATAAATGCTGGAGAGGGTGTAGAGAAAAGGGAACCCTCCTACACTGTTGGTGAGAATGCAAACTAGTACAGCCACTATGGAGAACAGTGTGGAGATTCCTTAAAAATTTGCAAACAGAACTGCCTTATGACCCAGCAATCCCACTGCTGGGCATACACACTGAGGAAACCAGAATTGAAAGAGACACATGTACCCCAATATTCATTGCAGCACTGTTTATAATAACCAGGACATGGAAACAACCTAGATGTCCATCAGCAGAGGAATGGATAAGAAAGCTGTGGTACATATACACAATGGATTATTACTCAGCCGTTACAAATAATACATTTGAATCAGTTCTGATGAGATGGATGAAACTGGAACCGAATATACAGAGTGAAGTAAGCCAGAAAGAAAAACACCAATACAGTATACTAGCACATATATATGGAATTTAGAAAGATGGCAATGACGACCCTGTATGCAAGACAGCAAAAAAGACACAGAGGTGTATAACGGACTTTTGGACTCAGAGGGAGAGGGAGAGGGTGGGATGATTTGGAAGAATGGCATTGAAACATGTATATTATCATGTAAGAATCGAATCTCCAGTCTATGTCCGACGCAGGATACAGCATGCTTGGGGCTGGTGCACGGTGATGACCCACAGAGATGTTATGGGGAGGGAGGAGGGAGGGGAATTCATGTTTGGGAACACATGTACACCCGTGGTGGATTCATGTCAATGTATGGCAAAACCAATACGGTATTGTGAAGTAAAATAAAGTAAAAATAAAAATTAAAAAAAAAAGTAGACCCTAAGAATTCTCATTACTAAGAAAACAAAACTCTTTTTGCTTCTTAAAAAAAGTTTTCAGTGACTGAATTTAGGAATATTCTTAAAGCTGACTTTCATTTTAATTGAAATCACATCTATTAAAAAGAAACTGCAACATCAGGGCATGGAATTAAAGCTTCATTATTTGTCAATTACTTATTATTGGAGATACATGCCCTATTTGAAAGTTAAAATGCTAGTATTTCTTCTTTCAATACTAAAAATGCTCAAACTTGATGAAGCAGCCCATGCAACAAAGAGTAGTATAAACTTTTTTAAAGATTAATAAAGAAAAATTTAATTATAAACTGTAGAACTGGTCATTATATAACTTCTCAACTGAAAAAGGCTTTTTAATATTACATAGAAAACATAAGGGGCTCTTGAATTTTGTTCAAAGCAATGAGAATGGGTACTAGTCAGACTATTAACATGACCTGGCATACTGGCTGGAGACCATGGTTGAGGAAGAATAGCTATTTTTTGCTCCTCCGTGACTAAGAGATCTGGGTTACTTTTTTCAAAAGTTGAAACAAGAAAAAAGTATGTTTAGTCAGGGAAGGTAATGAGAAATTTGGGCCTGTGGATTATAACATATCAGAATGATGTGGTATGAATAAAACATCAAACAATGCAAAATCTGGGTCCTAAAGCTCAGGATAAAAATTATTAGAATAGTTAGAAAAAAGAATGCAAATAATCAATATTTATTAAACATAATGCATCAAGTTCCAAGGCAAGAATTTTAAACATACATACTGATTTACCATCAAAGACAACCTTGTAGAATGATTATTGGTATCTTCAATTTATCGATTAGTAAACAGAGAAAAAAGACAAGCAAGTTGCTATTGTTATAAAAGTAATTTTTATAAATTGTATATTGTCGCCAACTCCTTTCCAGTGGATGTATTATATATCCCTGCCCCTTGCCATATGATTTGCTATACTACCCTAAGGAAGGAATATATTTCTGCAGATTATTAACATCATGCTGTTTATATGACTTGCTCTAGATGTATATAAAAGCTATATTCATTTAAAAACTTCAAGAACAATCACATGAATCTGTCACAATATCATCCTTTCCTTTTGTCCAGGAGATAGGATTTTCTTCTTCAGCCTGGATCCAGGATAAATAAAGCATGTGAAATAGAGTAGAATACATATGATATAAAATATAAGAGAGGAAATAAAGTTTTTGTATTGTAAACAACTTCTACTGAAGGGTTGATTTTTATGCAGTGTAACCTTGTGAAGGTCAACTAATACAATGATAAAATATGTAGCTCTAAATCAAACTAAGTTTGCTGCTGCTGCTGCTGCTAAGTCGCTTCAGTCGTGTCCGACTCTGTTTGACCCCATAGACGGCAGCCCGCCAGGCTTCCCCATCCCTGGGATTCTCCAGGCAAGAATACTGGAGTGGGTTGCCATTTCCTTCTCTAATGCGTGAAAGTGAAGTCGCTCAGTCATATCCGACTCTTAGCGACCCCATGGACTGTAGCCTACCAGGCTCCTCCGTCCAAGGGACTTTCCAGGCAAGAGTACTGGAGTGGGGTGCCATTGCCTTCTCCTTGGCTTTAAATCCTCTCTGATGTCTATTACATTACTCTGCCTCTCAAGCTGTGATATGAAAAGCCACAAGTGGAAGATGTAATTCCGAACTGAGTGTAAACGCTCAAGAAAAATCTTGGGAAATCTCTATTTGAGGGATATACAAAAAAAGAGGAGATGAGGAGACCAAGAAAAATTATAAAAATGCAATATTTGAATAGTTAGTGCAAGAAAGAATTTCAAAATGGAATAATCTGCAAAATCAAATACTGAAGAAAATGAGAAAGATTAGGACTAAGAAGAAATTGAGAAAAGATTTCTAGTTTCAGAAATCAGACTACCATATTTTTAAATGATTGCTTGGCACAGTTGAAGATTAAGATCTCAAGATAGGGCAAGAGTTCCTAATTTGAATCCATTATGCTTTGGTATGGGCCCTTGAATTACCAAAATATGAACCACCAAGTATATAGACTTCATATTGCTTATGTAACAAATTACTACAGAGTCAGCAATTTAAAACAATAAAAATTTACAAACTCATAGTTTGTATATGTCAGAAATCTGACACAGGACTCATTGGGCTAAAGTCAAGGTGTCAACAGAGCTACTTTACTTTTTGGAAGCTCAAGAGACGAATCAAATCTAAGCTCATTTAGGCTTTGGTCAAATTCATTTACTAACAGTTGTATGAAAAAGATTCTTATTTATTTGCTGACTGTGAGCAAGAGACTCTCATTACTCCTAGATACTTTAATCCTTGCACATTTGTTGTTGCTCAGTCACTGAGTTGTGTCCAACTCTTTGTGACCCCATGGAATGCAGCACATCAGGCTTCCTCTCCTTCTCAATATCTCCCAGAGTTTGCTCAAACTCATGTCCATTGAGTCAGTGATGCCATCCAGCCATCTCATCCTCTGTCATCCCCTTATCCTCCTGCCCTCAGTCTTTCCCAGCATCAGGATCTTTTCCAATGAGTTGACTCTTTGCATCAGGTGGCCAAAGAATTAGAGCTTCAACATCAGTCCTTCCAATGAATATTCAGGGCTGATTTCCTTTAGGATTGACTGGTCTGATCTCTTTGCTGTCCAAGGGACTCCAAAGCTGCTTCTCTAAATTTCTGTGAACAAAATTCTAGGATAACACACTAGTTTACATTTTAACAAGCTCTCCAGGCAATTCTTCTGCAGAGTAAAACTTAAAAACAGCTTCTCTATGGACTCTACAGTGAGCTTCACTACATCAAATACCTGAAATTTTATGAAAAAGCTGGTCATTGTGTGCATTTTTCTAAAAGATTAGTTTACCTAATTTTTAGAGGCTAAAAAGGCACTGTGACCCATAATACTTAATAACAACACACTTAAGAAATGAGTGAATATTGAAAAAAATCAGGAGGGAAGCTTACTCTTGATAACTTGAGAGCAATGTCATAAAGGAAATGAATGGTATAGTATGATAGCTTGAGAAAGAAGTCCATTTGAGGGAGTATTTTTAGGAGAGGTGAGAATTGATCATTTTGGAAACAAAGAATTAATGAATAGGAAAATTCAAAAGCAGAAAACTGAAGTAGCATATTACCTGAAGCTATGGTATAAAGAGGACAGTAGGTAGTTTTAATTTTGTGTAATAGAATAATGCTATTTCTCTAAAAAGAAATAGAGAACAGGTAAAGTTGGAGAGAATCCCTGAGATAACATGGTTTCAATCTTTTAAGTAGGGAAAGATTACCTGCTCATTTAGGAATGAGAGATCTTGAGCACTATGGTATAAGTTTAGAAAAGAAGCAAAGAGTTGAGAGGAAAAGTAGAGATCAGCTAAAGGTGAAAATAAAATAAATGGACCTTCAATGCTATGAATTTAGAATAAATAACATGAATTGAACAAAAACTATTTTCAATAATAAAATTGTTTCTTTTTATTTCAGCATTTCTCTGCTGTGGTCCCATAATTTAAATGACTAAAGAATTTAAAATCATATGTGTGGACACTATTTCTGAAGTGACAATTTAGAGCATATTTAATAGGATACTAACTATGCTGATATGCAAAAGACCTATATTTAAATCTCAAATTTATTATTTTTGTTAAGTAAATTTAGACAAATCTGTTCATCTTAATTTGCTTCAGTTTTCTCATTGGTCAAGTGAGGAAAATACTATTTGACTCAAGTAACCTAAAGGGTAACTCTGTGAAAGAACAAGAGGAATATATTTTCTGAAGTTAGAAGATAAATGAACTGCATTTACAAATTCATTGGTAGCTGTGAGCAGTAACAAAAAGAAAAATAGGATATTAATATAATACAAAAAATCTTCCACTAACAACCAAACAAAGCCTTTTCTAAGTCTAGATAAGCTCTTCAATTAAAAAAAAAAAATCTGTAGTTTAACTTCCATTTCCAGTAATATGGCAGACAGCTTAATTTTAAACATCCCTTATTTAGTCACCAAAATACAAAATGAAAGTATAAAAAAACCTCATCATCTCTGATAAAATTGTTTTCAACTGGTTGCACTCAAAAAATCATTTAAGTTTTTAAAGTATACTTTATATACTTATATATATAATTTGCCTCATTAAAGAGAAAAAAGAAAATCATTTAAGTGCAAAAATAAGAAAAACCTACAAAACTGATAGGAAAACAAAAAGACTTCATATTAACTGTCATTAGGTTTGTCCATCCAACCAAGAAAATAACCATTACAGAATCATGGAAACAATAAACAAAAAGAATAGTTAGCTATATAATTGCATTATTCTAAAATGAGGTAAAGTCTGTCTATTGTAATTATTTCTTAAAAGTTGGCCAAAATCACATGTAAAAACAGTACAATTTATGTTCTTTGTGTTCACTCTAAGTACACTGAAAATTATAGACTTTTTCATTTGACTTAACCCTTGCAAGTCTTTTCTGTTCCTTTGGCTTTCTAACATCCTATAATTTACATAACCTACCATTTTTGCAATTCAGAAAAGTATAAATGAAAAATAATATGGTATTCAGAGACTCAAAAACTGAATCTATGTATATGGTAAAAACACTATAAATATTTGGTAAAAATGTTATCCATTTTATAGAATGAGCTACCTTATTCTGGTATGTCAGAGACAAGTTCATTAAACAGCTGCTGCTCCTCAATTAAAAATTATACATAGGAAATAAACTTTGCTGACTGTATGGCTCCATTTCTCCCTGCTCTGTTTCCATGCAGCACTCTTCAAAAGACAAGCTCCATAGGCTGCAGCCGATCACAGGGCAGGCAATTGTGCTGCACTAATCCTTGCCTAAAGCCCAGAGAAGAACTGGGGTGTAAACATGGGATTCCAGTAATTACCAAACCCAGGAAAAGATTTTTATTTAAGAAAAAAAGAAGATTGAGCCCAATTTTAAATAGAATAGAACATTTTCAGTGAATTTGAAGACAAAATTATCATTTTTGGACAGAGGAGCCTGAAGGGCTACAGTCCATGGTGTCACAAAGAGTCGGACACCACTGAAGTGATTTAGCAAGGACACAAATGTAATAAAAAACAAACATTGCCACTTCATATTCAGTCTTCCCTGTGATAATTATTAATGATTGCACTAAAAATCAATAACTTTTTTCAAATTTGAATGTAGAGTCAGGAAACAGTGGTTGAGATGATAGCCTAAGTCTTCACAACCAGTTTCCTCATTGAGTGACCTTTAATGGAAAAACATTTCTTAGATCTAAAAATCAGCTGGCTAAGGTAAATAAAATTTATATACCTTACAATTTTAAATTTTTTACAACTTAAATTTAAGCTAATAACATATTAAATTTTATAAATTAAAACTAGTATATATATTATTCTAGTTTTTGCCTCTGTTATTGAAATTAATTCAATTCAGTGACTATCCATTTATATACCCCATACCAAATCTCTGATAGCCCATCTTTATGTCAGTCAGATTAACTGCCTATTCCAAGTGACCATTTCTTCTTTGAAATATAGAAAGCAAATTCACAACCATGGCAATAAATGATTTTATCTACTTATTGCAAACAACTTTACAAAATGCTGAATTATTTTGGTAATCATCCAGAATATAATAAGATATTCTGCACACACTGCTGTTCAGTCACTCAGTCTTGTCTGACTCTGCGACACCATGGACTACAGCATGCCAGGCTTTCCTGTCCTTCACTATCTCCCAGAGTTTGCTCAAACTCATGTCCATTGAGTTGGCGATGCCATCCAACCATCTCACCCTCTGTCACCCCTTCTCTGCCCGCCTTCAGTCTTCCTCAGCGTCAGGGTCTTCCAACGCGTCAGCTCTTCACATCCCATGGCAAAGTATTGGAGCTTCAACTTTAACATCAGTCATTCGAAAGTATATTCAAGGTTGACTTGCTTTTGGATGGACTGGTTTGATCTCCTTGCATACCACAATTTGAAAGCATCAATTCTTTGGTTCTCAGCCTTCTTTATGGTCTGGCTCTTACATCCGTACATAGATACTGGAAAAACCTAGCTTTGACTATGTGGACGTTTGTCAACAAACTGATGTCTCTGCTTTTTAATGTCTCTGCCTTTTATTTAATATTAAATCTTAGAAGCTTTTCTTCCAAGGAGTAAGCATCTTTTAATTTCATGGCTGCAGTCACCATCTGCATGATTTTGGAGCCCAATAAAATAAAGCTTGATCTGGATAATTCTATTCATTTGTGGATTTCCATTTATAGAATAATCTAAAATTTAAGGTGCAACAGAAAATGAACATTTACTCCCCAATCTCAACAGAAATGAATTGTTATTAGATTTAAATTTTAATATCAGTAGCCACTCTAACCAATGAGTTCATCAAAATGAATAAGGAATGTTTAAAATGTCACCATTTTGCTTTTTTCATGCAGATGAGTAGCCAAATTCTTTGACTGCAACATCCCTGTTCTCTCACTACCATTCATGGTCTGCTGCTGCTGCTGCTAAGTCACTTCAGTTGTGTCTGACTCTGTGTGACCCCATAGATGGCAGCCCACCAGGCTCCCCCGTCCCTGGGATTCTCCAGGCAAGAATACTGGAGTGGGATGCCATTTCCTTCTCCAATGCATGACAGTGAAAGTGAAGCCGCGCAGTTGTGCCCAACTCTTAGTGACCCCATGGACTGTAGCCTACCAGGCTCCTCCGTCCACAGGATTTTCCAGGCAAGAGTACTGGTATCTGCATGCAAATGTATATTTGAAGTCTTTGTTAACTTAAGTCTTAATTAACTTCTGTGTCTTTTCTTTACTTCTGTAACATATCACTTGAACTCTTGTTTGTGTACCTATTCAACTGTGTGTATGTGCTCAGTTACATCCAACTCTTTGCAGCCCCATGGACTGTAGCCTGCCACTCTCCTCTGTCCATGTAATTTTCCAGGCAAGAATACTGGAGCAGGTTGCATTTCTTTCTCCAGGATATCTTCCCAAATTAGGAATCAAACCCACGTTTCTTGTGTCTCCTGCACTAGCAAGCAGATGCTACTGGAAAGCCCAACTATTTGGCTACGTTTTGTAATAAAATGTGTTTTTACACATAGATATCTTCTACTATCTTGCAAGTTTCATAAAGGCATGAGATACTTGAATATCTTAATGTAGAGATCAGCAAACCAAGTCACACATAATCAAGTTCATCAAGCTGTCTATTTGTATAAATAATGTTTCATTACACAGCTATGTCCATCTTTTTAATATATTATCTATGACTGCTTTCACAACAACAGAGCTGAGTAATTGCAATAGATGCCATATGGCTTATCAAGTCAAAAATATTTATAATATATGGATCTTTACCAAAAAAGTTATCCACTCCTGCCTTAAAGAACTTCACACAGTGCCTTTCATGGAATAGGGAGTCAAATCAATAGTTAGTGAAAGGAAAGAAACAACAGCAGAAGAATGCTCAAGAAGGAAATAAAGACTGATAAGAAAAGGGATACTATAAAAACTATTCATGTGTAGGTTTTCATGTGGACATACATTTTTAACTCATTAAGGTAAAAGCCAAGGAATTAAATTACTCAACCATATAGTAAGTATATAACATTGGAAGAAACTGCAGAACTGTCTTCTAAAGTGGCTGTGTACCATTTTGTATTCCCAAAGACAGTGAATGAAAATTCCTGTTGTACCACATCCTCTCCATTATTTGGTGTTGTCAGGATTTTGGATTTTAACCATTCTAATGGGTATACAGTAATATCTCGTTCTAGTTTAATTTGCAGTTGCTTAAAGAGCAGAAGCTTTGCAGTCACTTAATGAGCAGAAGCTTTGCAGTCTCACTTATTCATTTTTGCTTTTGAAGTCAGATCCCAAAAATTCATCATTAAGATTAATGTCAATGAGCTTATCACATATGTTTTTCTCTAGGTGTTTTAAGATTTAGGGTCTTAAAATACTTAAATTCAAGAGTTCAACCCACTTTCAATGAATTTTTGTGTGTGATATAAGATAGTAGTCTAGTTTCATCCTTTTACATGTGGCTGTCCAGTTTTCCCAACACCATTTTATTGAAAACACTATCCTTTCCCCATAATATATTCTTAACTCCTTTATCAAAATTTAGTTAACCATATATGAGTTGGGGTTATTTCTGGTCTCTCTATTCTGTTCATTGATCTCTATGTCTGATTTTATTTCAACACGATACTGTTATAAACACTGTAGGTTTCTAATATATGTATTTTTAAACAAAGGCCACTCAAATATTATATTCATCGTCAAAATCATGAGCCAACATTTTTACAAGATTCAACCATATGTGTTTCCCTCGAATCTGTACTACTTTTGGTTTAGAACAGATTTTCAAATTGACGTATTTTAGCTATACAGTTATATTTGATGTTTCCTGCATGTGAGTTGCAACCTAGATTCAGGAGTGACTAGATTTCCCTCATATTGTCTTGGTAACTTCGCTGGCAGCCTGGGAGGGATAGAATATCAAGAACTAAGTTGCCTCCTCTCTTACAAGATTTTGCTTGCACTTCAGACATGAATGTCACATGGAAGTAGATTAATAAACATGAAATGAAGAAAGACAATTATACTTACTTTCCAAAACACAGACTCTGTTCACTCATCTAGATACAAATAATAACAATAACTGTTAGCTTTTGAATAAAGTACGTATAAGATTCATATACAGAAATAGGCAAAATGTTATATAGTAATCCAGATTTATTTGCTAAAAAATAGAATGAAATAGACTATATATCACCTTACAAATCATCTATCATTTTCTTATGAATGTTAAGGCAATAGTCTATAAAATAGGCTAATAACTCTATAGAAATCACTATATCTGAATACCTCCTAATCTTCCCTAAGGGAACATTTAAATATCTGTTTTTCAGAGATATGACTAAAATCTATTTTGGGGCTTATGAAAAAAGAGGACATAGACACAAAAATTACTTAAAGAGGGAAAGCAAATTTAGTTAAGAAAAATGTATCCTAGTAGAAAATTGAGAACTTTTGGATATTTTAATGGCCAAAATAAACTCCAATTAAAATAAATAAATTTATATTTTTAAAGAATCAAAAAAAGCCTCCAAAACATTTACCATGTTGTAGATTCTGTAAAGTCCCAGATGCATTCTAAAGTTAAAGAACCAAAATTAAGTTAAAATGAGCAATAATTAATATAATACTAATAAATTCTCTATAGCCATTAAAATTTCAAATGATTTCCAAACTATTTTTTACTTATATAAAGCAAATTTTAAATGTTCCAGAATATACAAATTACATTGTAAAAATTAGTGCTCTCTCCAAATGTTTTGTCACTTGATTACTAGATACTATGAAACTTGGTTTAAATTGCAGGTCTAGAGTTATTCATAAAGCAATTTTATGGCAACATGCTTGTTTTTTTTCAACACCTTTTATTGGAACCGCCAGTGAAATTATAAAGTAAAATTTTCTCAGAATGAAAAAAACGAGAATAGTTTATCTTTCAAAGGCATATCTGGGCCTTTTGAAAATATAATTACAGTCCAGCTAAGTGCTTCAGGCAAGTTGCTTAATCTTTTTCACTTTCAAAAAGTGTGTGTGTGTATGTGTGTGTGTGAAAAATTCTTGTGTGAAAATCGAACTGTTTGTAGGTATGACAACTATCTAATCACCTTCCTGTGTTCAGGATGATTGCATTTGTTGTATATTATAGATTGATACAGTATTGAAGAGAAGTAAGTAAACAAGGGGAAAGGGACAGCACAGTAGATTGGATTCATGGTTTCTAGCAGATGAAATATAAATGGGTTTGAGTATATTCTGAATGAACACGAAACCCTGTTTTATAATGAAAATGAAAATTCTGCAAAGTTTTTTCTAGCACAGATATGAAAGACTATTTGGGATTTTTAGCAAACCTGTGATGTTGTTGCTAGAGTAAGTAGTAAGTTCTTAAGGACTGGCAATCGATAACTTCAAAGCAGTTGGAAACTTACATATGGCAAACGTATTACAAAATCGATTTTTATAGCAGAAATCTATATATCAAGCAGGTTTGTTGGAAGCAAATGATAAAATGAATATAGCTCTAGAAAGGGAGTGCTCAAGACGGTGCAATGAGCTGAAGTGACATAAATTATAAAAGACAACTGAGGTGCAAGGCAAAGGAAGTATAATCAATTTTTCTGATGGGGTACAGTGACTTACCTGTTGTCTTTTTAATACATTGTCAAATAAGCAATGGATATTTATTAGTGAATTTTTTGAACCAGTACCAGTTTGCAAGAATCATCAGTAATTGCTGCAAAATGTTTAGTGTGGAAAAAACTAACAAGTAGGGCAAAGATTTCTTCTATTGTAATTAATCTTTAATACAAATGTACAAGTACATTTTACCTGAGTCTTTTATAACGTCTTTAATTCCTAGTTACGGCAGGATGAATTTAATTTTACAATCTAATCCTATAAACAGAATGCTCTTCAATTTTTATAATCAGAGAAAACCCCCCAAATTTTTATAAACTGTCAACATTTGTTTAGCATTTTTAAAAATTATTGTCTTACTCTTGAATAGGAAACTTTCAGTACTAATATTTAAATTTATAATAATATATTCTAGAAAGTCATAAAATTGTGGTCTATTTATTTCCTGTCTTTAAGTAACTAATGACAAATACATCATGCATTACCCAAAGAAACCAGCATACTGATTTAAGAGGGAAGTGGGTTGTGTTTTTTGTGCAATTAACTTTTCAAAAGTGGAAAGTGGAATGTTCAACAACTGAGAAATGTAAATACAATTGCACCATTAAATCCCCATTGTCTTTCAAGCTAGCAATCTACATTCTGTATGGAATGACTATTTTTATTACAAAGTTCCCAAGCTCTCCAACTTGTCAATAAGACAATATTATAAGAATGTTCTTTATCATCTTCTATCTAAAACTGTAAAATCATTAAGACTTTTTTTCCAACATATTCATGTCTTACAATTTACAAGTAGAACTTTATGGTAAAGTTCTTGTAAACTTTATGGCTACTACTCTGTTTCCTCAGTATTTAAAAACACACACTGGATTTGGGGTAAGTTACAGCCATGAAATTAAAAGACACTCCTTGGAAGGAAAGTTATGACCAACCTAGATAGCATATTAAAAAGCAGAGACATTACTTTGCCAATAAAGGTCCATCTAGTCAAGGCTATGGTTTTTCCAGTGGTCATGTATGGATATGAGAGTTGGACTGTGAAGAAAGCTGAATGCCGAAAAATTGATGCTTTTGAACTGTGGTATTGGAAAAGACTCTTGAGAGTCCCTTGGACTGCAAGGAGACCCAACCAGTCCATCCTAAAGGAAATCAGTCCTGGGTGTTCATTGGAAGGACTGATGCTGAAGCTGAAACTCCAATAATTTGGCCACCTTGTGTGAAGAGCTGACTCATTGGAAAAGACTCTGATGCTGGGAAGCATTGGGGACAGGAGGAGAAGGGGATGACAGAGGATGAGATGGCTGGATGGCATCACCAACTCGATGGACATGAGTTTGGGTAAAATCCGGGAGTTGGTGATGGACATTGGAGAAGACTTTTGAGAGTCCCTTGGACTGCAATGAGATCCAACCAGTCCATCCTAAAGGAGATCAGCCCTGGGATCTCTTTGGAAGGAATGATGCTAAAGCTGAAACTCCAGTACTTTGGGCTCCTCATGCCAAGGGTTGACTCATTGGAAAAGACTCTGATGCTGGGAGGGATTGGGGGCAGGAGGAGAAGGGGATGACAAAGGATGAGATGGCTGAATGGCATCACGGACTCGATGGACGTGAGTCTGAGTGAACTCCGGGAGTTGGTGATAGACGGGGAGGCCTGGCGTGCTGCGATTCATGGGGTTGCAAAGAGTCGGACACGACTGAGCGACTGAACTGAACTGAACTGAGGGAAGCCTGGCATGCTGCAATTTGTGGGGTCTCAAAGAGTCAGACACAACTGAGCGACTGAACTGAACTGAACAACTACTTCCATAGTTAATGGAAATGAATTATTTCCATAAATAATATATGGATTTAGAGAATAATCCTGTTGTAATTTTTTAAGTCTCCACTTCAACTGACACTTATTTTTCACTTGTTGGAAGATAATATTATTTCTTGAGAAATCTCTTGGAGGTATTCAAGTTGACATAATACTCTGGCAAATCACTATGAGCTACAGCTCATTGGAGAGTTGAAGTATGGTAAGTTTTTCCAGGTATATAAACCATGATCTTTTTGTTTTAATCAAATATGGCCTGTTAAGTTTCACAAATGTGAATGATGCTAGAGAAAAAGCAATTCTTCTTCTTAGTTCAAAATATTTGAAATAAAATTTAACTATATCGCAGAATTAAAGAAAAATACAAAATGGACTGTTTGAGTTAATACAAATATTTACAAACTGCTGAATTCCTTCATTTGTCCTTAGTCCTAGCACTCAAGCATTACAGAAAGGAGTAAATGAAGATTTTATTATTATATTGAAAGTTTGTATCTGCCTTCTGTCAGTGCATAATTTCTTTGCCAAGTACTGTTACTAGGTTCCATCTGGTATATTCACAATCCCAGTTTAAAATCTGCAGAAAGATTCCAGGTAAGGATGAGAAATAAAGTGAATTGGTGTTTCATTTATTTCACTTTTAAGCATGATGGTCACTACAAGAAATTCCTAATTATTTTTCCTAGGCTGCAAAACAGATTGTATATTACAAAAGTCCTATTTTTTTTTTTTTTACTGAGTTTAAAAAAATAGAAGGTACACATTTTAAGCTAAAATTCCTGGTAATATAGTGAGCACACTGTTATAGCATATTTTCAAACGAAGATTTTATGGCCATCTGCACTGGGTTGAATGTTTTTCACTATCTAAAAATTTAAAGAAACTTCTAAAAAAGACAAGAATTATAATAAAAGAGTCATCCCTAACTGTTAACGATGTCAGGACCAAACACATGAAAGAAATTGCCTAAAATGCAAATGATTATGAAAATACAAAATTTTTCAAATGAAGGGATTTTTAGTTGGTACCCATAACAAACAGTAATTGTTATATGTCAGATATCAATTGCCCAAGTGTATAAATAGCATATTGTTACATATTTAATATATTGTACTACTAAAGCAAAGCAAGAATATGAATTTAAGCTACTTAATACTTCACTCAGTGAACCCTATGTATTGAATAAGCAGCAGGTATATTAATAAGTTGCACACAAAAGAGAAAAAAGACAACTATAGGTGGTTAAATTCAAGACATACAATTCTCTATTCCCATAGGTAGAATGCAGCACCATCTTCCACTAGGTGATTTAGTGCAATAACATCTCACCTACAACACATCTGTTTTCCAGCCGACAATGGGCCAAAACAACACTTCAGACTTGGGGGAAAAAAATGCCTTCCTCTCAGAGCAGTGCTGACATAAATCCTAATGACCTGATACTTTTAACTACCTCCTTTTAACAACCTCCTTTTAACAATCTCTTGTTCAATTCTCCAGCAGGGTCTTGAAATGAGCTGAGTGAAATGCTACCCACAGCACTTAAATCAGACTCTGTTCTAGTTTTTTCTCAACCACTCTTTTTCTACTCTGTCTTCCTAATTATTGTCATCAGTGTGCACTTTTTTTTTGCTTGAGAGAAAATATTGGCATTTTTGGAGTGAAATATTGAAATGGTGCATTTGTTTTATTGATGATTCTGAGTGGCTAACACTCACAGAACTAAAGACTGCAGAACTTTGTTGATGAGCCTAAAAGTTAGAAACAAATTAAACAGAGGAGTAAAATATTCTTCCAAATTAATTAGTAAGTTTTGTCTAATCTTCCCTGCATGAGAAAGTAGGTGGGTAAAATAAATCTGTATATCTGGCACTGATTAAAGTTCCAACCTAGCAAATGAATGTAATAACAACTCTTTACTCGTATACATTAAATGTGTTTTTAGAAACTTCTGAACCTAAAAGAGAGTTGTTAATTTTTGCAAGTACGAAAAAGCTTTTAACAGTGCAGCATCTACCTCAGCTTCTACCTGAGGCTGATTAATGAGCAAGCGTTAGTAATGAAATGTAATAAGGTACATATTAAAGGAGATTTAGACACCCTATTAAACTTCCAGTCTTGCAGCCTATATACAGCAATTTATTTGTCTAAGTTTCTTTAATACTAACATTGCTATAAGGGTCTTATATTTACTAAATTACTCTGATAAAATTCATATAATAAATGTTAACCCTAAACTCTTTCATGGACAAGAGCTCTCACAACCCTCATCTTGCCCAAGCTTCTGGGTGTTGTAAAGAGTTCTGTTTTTAACTAAAGCAAAATTGTGGTGGTAACTTAATATTCTTGATCTTAACTACCTTAAGGCTTAGGTGAATTATTTTATTATATCTTAGTACATTGGTCATATCACAATATACACTTCCTAAAGATTAGGTTTGATCTAGGTTGTTTATAGAAAAGGAAGTCATATTAACAATAGACCTAGACCTACCCTAAGAAGTTTATCTGTATTTGTTCTTCAAAAAAGAGTTTTAGACTAGTTATTTTAACTGTTAGTGTTAGAAATGCTACAGCAGGAATGAAAGTATTATTTTAAACAATCTCTTTTTAAACTACTAAATTTACAATTGTAGAGTCTTACCTTTATAATAATGTAACACCAAAAAATGCTCTTAATGTAAACCTATTTTCTTGCTTTCAAAGCCTCGCCTCATGAAAGTCAACTGTGAAACAACAGCCTAAAAGAACATGATATATAGACTTCTTAGATGAATCTTATTTCTCACTGTGGTTTCCGTTGAGAAGTGGTCATTTTATCTCAAAATGTCTCTATGAAGGTGGATATAAGAATTGACGTGAGAAAAGTAGATGTATAAATACTGTTCCTAAATCATTGTATTTCTAATAGCTACAGTCTTATTCAATCTACCTTTCAGGTAACTATTCAGATTTCATATCCCTTTAGGGAACTCGGGCTTGGTTTAACCAATTTTCTTTGGAATCCAGGATCAAATTCACTGTATATTTAGATCTTAAAACTTAGAACCATAAGATGCAAAAATTCTCTTTATTTCACAGTTCACTAGATCAATCTACCAACAGAGGAGGAAGTGAAGTGGAAAATATTAAATGTCCCACATGATACAGAAGGGAACTGATACAAAAGAAAGAAGCAGATTATTCCATGAAAAAGTAAACATTTATCATAGCAAACCATAGCGAAGATAGACGGTTAGCACCCTGTACTTCTATCTATAAAGGTATGAAAGCACACCTTTGTGTTCCCTCAGTAGCAAAATAACACTTGCAAAAGGCTTAGAAGTTTTGTATGCCTGTTTTCTACAACTCTCCCCCTACAAGTTTTTTTTTCTTTTTTTTCTGTTTTTTGTTTGTTTGTTTGTTTGTTTGTTTGTTTGTTTTAGGACAGGTCTTTTTTGTTTGCTCATTTGTTTAAACAAAAGTACCTAGGGGATCCTTTTTAATTATGGAAGGTGCTTCTTTCCTTCAACACTGAGATCTGACCTGTTACAAATCTGTACTATACACTGTGTAAATGGATAACAAATCAATTGCAAACGAACTGAATGTATAAATTTTAGTCTTGTTGCTAAAATCTCTTCTGGTTCTTTGAACATATAAACAAAATCTCAGAAAACCAATAGCTCAAATCATCAAGGGAAGGAGAAAACTGAGATAAATAAACCCAGAAATGAAAGAGGAGAAATTAAAACAAATATTACAGAAATACAAAGAATCATAAGAGGATACTATGTTATACCAACAAACTAGACAAACTAGGAGAAATCACAGAATTATCCAAGATTAAACTATGAAGAAATAGAAAATATGACCAGATGGATTACTTGATACTGATATTGAATCAGTAATTTAAAAACTCCCACAAAACAAAAGTACAGGTCCAAATAACTTCATAGGTGAATTCTACAAAACATTAAAAAAAGAGCTAGCCCACAATATTGTAAAGTAAATAATAATAATAAAAGAAAAAAAAGAGCTAGCATTTATTGTTCTCAAGTTATTCCAAACAATTGAAGAGGAAGGAACATTTTCAAACTCATAAGGTCAACATTACCCTGATATCAAAAACAGACAAGAACAACACACACACACATCAGGCAATATCCCTGATGAACGTAGATGAAAAAAAAAAATGTAATATTAGACAATGGGAAAAAAATACACAAAAAGACTCATATACCATGATTATGTGGGATTTATTCTAGGGATACAAGAATGGTTCAAGAAACATATTAATTAATATGTTACACCACACTAACAAAATGAAGAATAAAAAAATCATATGATCATAGCAATATATGTAGAGAAAGCATTTAGAGAACTACATTTCCACTTAGGATAAAAACTCTTAGCAAACTTCTTACAAAGGAAACATAGCTCAACATGATAAAGACCATATATGTCAAATCCACAACTAACGTCATATTCAATGGTGAGAAACTGAAAGCTTTTCATCTAAGATCAGGTATAAGATAAGGATGCTCACTCTCATACTTGTATTCAACATAGTATTGGAAGTCCTAGTGATAGCAATTAGTCAAGAAAAAGAAATGAGATCCATCCAAACGAGAAAGGAAAAAGTAAAACTGTTGCTATTTGCCAATGGCACGATATTATATGTAGAAAAGCTCAGTCTCCACCACAAAAACTATTACAACTAATAAATTAATTCAGCAAAATTTCAGGATACAAAAATAATAAATGCATTTCAATCTACTAATAACAAACCATTAGAAAGAGAAATAAAGAACAAAATATCATTTACAATTACAGCAAAAAGGATAAAATATGTAGAAATAAAGTTAACCAAGTAGTTGAAAGACATTTACTCTGAAAACTAAAAGATATTGAGGAAAAAAATTGAAGATCGCTACAAGTAAATGGAAAGATATACCATGGTCATGGATTGGAAGAATCAATATTGACAAAATGTTCATACTACCTAAAGCAATCTATATATTGAATGCAATACCTATCAAACTTAAACAATGGTATTTTCCACAGCAGTAGAACAAAAAAAAAATTCTTAAAATTTGTGTGGAACTACAAAATACCTTCAACAGCAAAATAATCTTGAGAAAGAAGGACAAAGTTTGAGATATTGTGCTCCCAGACTTGAAATTTTACCCTAAATGATGGCAATCAGAACAGCACAGAACTGACACAAAAGCAGACAGACAAGTCAATGGAACAGAACAGAGTCCAGAAATAAATGCACGTCCTTGTGGTCAGTTAATCTATGACAAAGGAAGCAGAGTGTACAATGAGGAGTAAAGAGTCTTAAGTTGGGAAAACTGGATAGCTATGCACAAAAGAATGAAACTGGACCATTTTCTCACACTGTATACAAAAATTCAAAATGAATTAAGGGCTTAAATATAAGACCTGAAACTATAAAACTCCAGAAGAAAACACAGGCAATTTGCTTTTTTACTTTGGTGTTAACATTATTTTTTGGATCTGTCTTCTCAGGCAAGAGCAACAAAAGCAAAAATAAACAGATGGGACTGTTTTGCACAGGAAAGAAAACCATCAGCAAAATTAAAAGTCAATCTATTGAACTGAAGAAGAGATTTTCAGTATCAAGAGTTTGATATTTAAAATATAATTTAAAAGACTCATAAGACTGAACATCAGAAAAACAATCTAATTGAAAAAGTGGTCAGAGGACCTAGAGACGTTTTTCCAGAGAAGACATACAGATAACCAACAGTCACATGAAAAAGTTTTCAATATCACTAACCATCAGAGAAATGTAAATCAGTAAGCCAGAAAGAAAAACACCAATACAGTATACTAACACATATATATGGAATTTAGAAAGATGGTAATGATAACCCTGTATGTGAGACAGCAAAAGAGACACAGATATATAGAATGGACTTTTGGACTCTGAGGGAGAGGGAGAGGGTGGGATGATTTGGGAGAATGGCATTGAAACACGTACACTATCATGTAAGAAACGAATTGCCAGTCTATGTTCGATACAGGATACAGGATGCTTGGGGCTGGTGCACGGGGATGATCCAGAGAGATGATATGGGGTGGGAGGTGGGAGAGGGGTTCAGGATTGGGAACTCATGTACACCCGAGGCAGATTCATGTCAATGTATGGCAAAACCAATACAGTATTGTAAAGTAAAATAAAGTAAAAATAAAAATTAAAAAAAAACACAATGAGATATTACCTCATGCCTGTTGGAATACCTTATTATCAAAAAGATGAGGTAACTTCTATTTGTGTGGATGACTCAGAAAGAACACTGTTGTGCACTGCTGATGAGAATATAAATTGATGCAGACACTATGGAAAACAGTATGGAGGTTCCTCAAAAAACTGAAGATAGTACTATCATACAATTTATAAATTCCACTCTGGTTATTTATCTGAAGAAAATGAAAACACTAATTCAAAAAGACATATGTGCACTCTTATGTCTATTATAGCACTATTTATAATAGGCAGGATGTGGAAACAATCTAAGTGCCAATCAGTAGATGAATAGATACAGAAGATCTTATATATATATAATGGAATATTACTCAGCCATAAGAAAAAAAGAAATCTTGCTGTTCATAGCAACATGGATGAACCTGAGGATTATGATAAGTGGCATAAGTCAAAAAGAGAAAAATACCATATAATTTCATTTACATGTGGAATCTTAAAAACAGGTGAAACAAAGCAGAAACAGACTCATAGATTACAGAGAGCAGACTAGTGTTTGCCAGTAGGAAGAAAGTTGGGAGACAGACAAAATAGGTAAAGGATAATAAGAGGTAAAAGATTACAACTACAAAATAAATAAATCATGAAGATGTATACATCAGTAACACAGTCAATAATACTATAACAACATTGTATGATGACAGATGGTAATTGGTTTTATTTAGGTGATCATTTCACAACGTGTAAAAATATTGAATCACTGGGATAAACACCTGAAATTGCTATGATACTGTATTGTTAATTATAACCTAATAAAAATTAAATAAATTCCATTGATCCATCAAGAGTGAGGGGACAATATGAGTTATGACTAAAATGTAAAACTTTATAGTATACCCTCTGAAGTTAATCATAAAATCTCAAAGTGTGATCACAATCCCTACCCTCTGCTTTCTTTATTTCTACCCTTCACCAACTTAGATTTCATGTTAGTATCATTTCAAAAAGTTCTGCCATTAGTATCTACTGCCTCAGTTTCTCTACCTCTTCATCACATTCATCTGAATAAACTCACCCTGAAAGACTCTAGTAGACCACCTTGTCTAAATCAACATTTAGTAGCTCATCACTGCTAAAAGTTGTCATATAACGTGAAGTCGCTCAGTTGTGTCCGACTCTTCGCGACCCCATGGACTGTAGCCTACCAGGCTCCTCTGTCCATGGGATTTTCCAGGCAAGAGTACTGGAGTGGATTTCCATTTCCTTCTCCAAGGGATCTTCCCAACCCAGGGATCGAACCCAGGTCTCCCACATCATAGACAGATGCTTTACCGTCTGAGCCACCAGGGAAGTAGCAAACAAGCTAAATTCTTCATGAGCAAACACAAACGGACTCACAGAAGAGCCCAACAATCACCGAATGGCACAGTCATTCCTGCTACCTCTCCTAGCTGCACCATATTCTATATTTAGTCTATCAGCAACAACGTATTTACTTCTATCATATCACTTAAAAGCTCACTTTCCATCTTCTGCAACATCACCACCATAGGTCCACTGTCATCATCTCCTTTCTATCTATATTTCCTGTTGTACATGTAATCCATTTTGCACACTGGAGCCAAAGTTATCCATTTAAAATGCAAGTTTAATCTTTCTTTCTTACCACAACTACCACTACCATGGGCATTTAAATCTTTTAATTAGCTTCCTATCACTGTTATGATTAAGGAGAGAGACAATTATGCAATTTACAAGAACCTGTATATTTTGGTTCTTACCAATTTCTCTATATGAAATCTGCTTCCACTGTAAGATATTTATATAAAGATGTTTCTTCTGCATTAAATGTTGTTTCCTATCTTTTCTTAGTCAATTCCTGTTCATTCATCAGAAATCAACGCAGTTATATCACAACCAAACTTTTATATTTTATTTGTGTGATTATTTGATTAAAATCCATCTCATTGCCAAGACTGTGAGTTATATCATTAAATAATAATATAGATATGAAAGAGAAAAGAAAATATACTAAAAGAAGATTTAGGTGTCAGTACAATAAAAGGATGAGGGACATCAGTTCAGTTCAGTCGCTTAGTCATTTCCGACTCTTTGCGACCCCATGAATTGCAGCACGCCAGGCCTCCCCGTCCATCACCAACTCCCAGAGTTCACTCAGATTCACATCCATCGAGTCCATAATGCCATCCAGCCAGCTCATCCTCTGTCATCCCCTTTTCCTCCTGCCCCCAATCCCTCCCAACATCAAAGTCTTTTCCACTTCTCATGAGGTGGCCAAAGTATTGGAGTTTCAGCTTTAGCATCATTCCTTCCAAAGAAATCCCAGGGCTGATCTCCTTCAGAATGGACTGGTTGGATCTCCTGGCAGTCCAAGGGACTCTCAAGAGTCTTCTCTTAACACCACAGTTCAAAAGCATCAATTCTTCGGTGCTCAGCCTTCTTCACAGTCCAACTCTCACATCCATACATGACTACTGGAAAAACCATAGCCTTGACTAGATGGACTTTAGTCGGCAAAGTAATGTCCCTGCTTTTGAATATGCTATCTAGGTTGGTCATAACTTTTCTTCCAAGGAGTAAGTGTCTTTTAATTTCATGGCTGCAGTCACCATCTGCAGTGATTTTGGAGCCACAAAAAATAAAGTCTGACACTGTTTCCACTGTTTCCCCATCTATTTCCCATGAAGTGATGGGACCAGATGCCATGATCTTCATTTTCTGAATGTTGAGCTTTAAGCCAACCTTTTCACTCTCCTCTTTCACTTTCATCAAGAGGCTTTTTAGTTCTTCTTCACTTTCTGCCATAAGGGTGGTGTCATCTGCATATCTGAGGTTATTGATAACATTTTCAATGAGCTCTTTGTATTATAAACGTTTCCAAAAAAAAAAAATTGCTTTTTTTTTGCTTTGCTTACGTTATCCTTTGCTGTCTCAACTTGAATTTTACCAGTTATATGTCCCTCATATTCTTAACCAAAAAAGAAACAGAAGTTATTTTTCAACATAGATCTCTTATAATTGGTAAAATTCAAGTTGAGACAGCAAAGGATAATGAAAGCAAAGCAAAAAAAAAAAAAAAAGAAGAAGTTATTTTTGGAAACATGTTTATAATACAAAGAGCAACTTATGCAGCTCAATTCCAGAAAAATAAATGACCCAATCAAAAAATGGGCCAAAGAACTAAATAGACATTTCTCCAAAGAAGACATACGGATGGCTAACAAACACATGAAAAGATGCTCAACATCACTCATTATCAGAGAAATGCAAATCAAAACCACAATGAGGTACCATTTCACACCAGTCAGAATGGCTGTGATCCAAAAGTCTACAAGCAATAAATGCTGGAGAGCGTGTGGAGAAAAGGGAACCCTCCTACACTGTTGGTGAGAATGCAAACTAGTACAGCCACTATGGAGAACAGCGTGGAGATTCCTTAAAAAATTTTAAATAGAACTGCCTTATGACCCAGCAATCCCACTGCTGGGCATACACACCGAGGAAACCAGAATTGAAAGAGACACGTGTACCCCAATGATCATCGCAGCACTGTTTATAACAGCGAAGACATGAAAGCAACCTAGATGTCCATCAGCAGACGAATGGATAAGAAAGCTTTGGTACATATACACAATGGAGTATTACTCAGCCATTAAAAAGAATACATTTGAATCAGTTCTAATGAGATGGATGAAACTGGAGCCGAATATACAGAGTGAAGTAAGCCAGAAAGAAAAACACCAATACAGTATACTAGCACATATATATGGAATTTAGAAAGATGGTAATGATAACCCTGTATGTGAGACAGCAAAAGAGACACAGATGTATAGAACGGACTTTTGGACTCAGAGGGAGAGGGAGAGGGTGGGATGATTTGGGAGAATGGCATTGAAACATGTATACTATCATGTAAGAAATGAATCGCCAGTCTAAGTTTGATACAGGATACAGGATGCTTGGGGCTGGTGCACGGGGATGATCCAGAGAGATGATATGGGGTGGGAGGTGGGAGAGGGGTTCAGGATTGGGAACTCATGTACACCCGTGGTGGATTCATGTCAATGTATGGCAAAACCAATACAGTATTGTAAAGTAAAATAAAGTAAAAATAAAATTTAAAAAATAAAATTAAAAAAAAAGAAAAATTTTTGCAAAGTAAAAAAAAAAAGAGCTCATTGAAAAGGTTAAGGTCTATAATGTAAAAAGAAGTTCATACAAATTACAAAAATGGGACCAAAAATGCTGGTAGTACAGTGGATAAAAATCTACCTGCCAAGGCTGGGGAAGTGGGTTCAATCCCTGGTGTTGAGAGATTCCATGTGCTATGGACCAACTAAGCCCATGCATCACAACTACTGAGCCAATATTTCACATCTCCTGGAGCCCACAAGTGTGAGCTCCACAAGAAAAGTCTCCAGAAAGAGAAGCCTGTGCACCGCAATGAAGAGTATCTAGAGAAAGCATGCTAGAGAAGAAGCCACTAGAGAAAGCATGCCACAGCAAGGAAGACCCAGTGCAGTCATCCAGTCATAGTAAATATATAAATAACCCACAGTAGATAAATGGGCAAATGGTGCAATGAGTCAAAACAGGAGAGCAAATCCAAGCATCCAAAAACCAGAAAAAGACAAGATGCTTGAATATCTACATCAGGAAAAAGATAAAATAACAACGAACATTTGTATATATTAGCCTGACTAAAATGTTTAAAAAGTGTGAGTATACGTTGTGTGGAATGTGGAGAGTGCACACTCTCATATTACTGAAGAAAATATGAATTGTTATTACCTCTATCAAAAGCAGTCTGTAAACATCTAGTAAAATTAAAAATTCAAAGACCCTTTAACCCAGCAAACTCATTCCTGTGAATTTACTCCATGCTAATAAATTATTTAAAACTAGGGTAAATAAAAGCAATAAGGCAGCTTTTTCAAGTGAGAAAAACAACTGAATATAAAGTAAATGCCTGGTGGCTCAGAGGTTAAAGCATCTGCCTGGAATGCAGGAAACCTGGGTTCGATCCCTGGGTCGGGAAGATCCCCTGGAGAAGGAAATGGCAACCCACTCCAGTACTCTTGCCTGGAGGATCACATGGAGGGAGGAGCCTGGTAGGCTACAGTCCATGGGGTCGCAAAGAGTCGGACACAACTGAGCGACTTCACACACAACCATTTGGAAGTGGTTGAATAAATTACTTTACATCCCTACCATGAAATATTTTGTAGCCATTGAAAGAATGAATTATAGCTAGAATAACTGATTTAGAGAACTTTCCATGAGATACCATTGCAAAAAAAGAACATGATGTAGAAACTGTTCGAAATAGCCCATTTTTGTAATTTTGCAATGTTGCTTCCCTGGTGGCTCAGATGGTAAAGAATTGGCCTACAATGCTGAAGACAAGGGTTGGGATTCTATCCTTGGGTCAGGAAGATTCCCTGGAGAAGAGAATGGACCCACTCCAGTATTCCTGCATGGAGAATTCCATGAACAGAGGAACCTGGCAGGCTATAATCCATGGAGTCACAAAGAGCTGGACAGGACTGAATGACTAAGCATGGATACACACATATTTTGTAAAACAATGATACAAATCTTCTACATGTATATAGATGCATTGGGAAGAATAATTAAAAGCACATAACATGTTTTAAACATGAGTTTCTAAGTTTGGGGATGTGGATGGAGAATATGGTGAGATCAAACTAAAAGGCAATGGAAATGTAAAATTTCCAGTAAGTAATTACATTCAAACTACATAAAAAATAAGCAAATAAACATAGCTTTATAAGAGTAGTTTATATTTTCACTACATATGTGGTTAAAGACTAATAACTTCAACCAAAAAAAGATGGAATGGATGATTGGAAAAAACAATCTTTATTGTCTTGTCAAGTTGTACCTTATCTTGGAGTCCAAGGCCATACTGTCTGTAGTGTATCCCCCATCTGGAACAACAGAGGCCATTTTTCACTCATTTTTTAAATACATAAATCTCTGTTCTTTAGTCTATTTTAATCAAACTCACTCAGTAATATTTGTTGAACGCCAAATAAATAGGCACAGCTTTTTTCCTTGAAAAAATAAAAATAGAGATACATTAGAGTAAAATAAAAAAATAAGTACAAATGTACATTGAATAAGAGGCAATGGAGAATCCAGAGAAAGTCAAATAAAACGAAATGTAAGAAAAAATAATAACAATGATTTTAGAAAAGATGATAGGTATGGTAAACATGACTGAAGAAGTTCCTAATATATAGAAGAAACAAAACAAATAGAAAAACAAATATTCTAAAGTAAAGGAGAATAAAGCTTTCCTGAAACAAAGACTTAAATCTGTCAATTGAAAGGAACTACCATATTGTTGGGGAGAAAATTGCTCAAAATAACCAATAACAAGCTCAAGCCCAGTCAAGTTCCAGAAATATATGAAGACCCAAGTAAAACCACTGAATCACATATAACTGAGTGAAAGAATATTTACTTAAAAATGTTTGAAGAGCAGTATTTAAGGCCAGAGGACAGGAATCAATCTCTACATAATGAGGATAAAGATATAATTCAAAAAATTAATACAAAGCCAAGCAATGTCACAATTATAAAGACAACAAAAAGACTTAAGCACGTAAGACTCAAGTGCACAAGAATATGACCCTTCATAAAACAAATATAAAAAAGGACTAGCAACAAAACATTTGCTAAAGTATAGTTGAAAAAAATCAATATAATGAATGCAGCAACAGAGAAACTATGGCTAAAGGATTGGAGACAAAAATTAAGTCAGTTAAAAACTGATTTATATCTATGGTCAAATGAAGTGAAATCAACTGTGGCAATTATGGTTTCACAACCAAAGATAGAAGTAGATAAACTCTTAAAGGAGACTTTGCAGAAGTTATAAGAATTTCAGGGGAACTTCTTGTTTGTACCTGCTGTTGGTTGCTGCTATGCTGCTGCTAAGTCGCTTCAGTCGTGTCCGTATGCGCGACCCCATAGACGGAAGCCCACGAGGCTCCCCGGTTCCCAGGATTCTCCAGGCAAGAACACTGGCTGCTGCTGCTAAGTCACTTCAGTCGTGTCCGACTCTGTGTGACCCCATAGACGGCAGCCCACCAGGCTCCCCCGTCCCTGGGATTCTCCAGGCAAGAACACTGGAGTGGGTTGCCATTTCCTTCTCCAATGCATGAAAGTGAAAAGTAAAAGGGAAGTCGCTCAGTTGTGTCCGACTCTTCGCGACCCCATGGACTGCAGCCCACCAGGCTCCTCCATCCATGGGATTTTCCAGGCAAGAGTACTGGAGTAGGGTGCCATCGCCTTCTCCGCTGGAGTGGGTTGCTATTTCCTTCTCCAATGCATGAAAGTGAAAAGTGAAAGTGAAGACGCTCAGTCGTCTCCGACTCTTCGCGACCGCATGGACTGCAGCCTACCAGGCTCCTCCATCCATGGGATTTTCCAGGCAAGAGTACTGGAGTGGGACGCCATTGCCTTCTCCAGCCATTGCCTTCTAGAATTACACTATTACAATCGTTGATCATATATTGAACCATACATTCAATCGACTGCTTCAAGTCTAGTCATCATTTCCGTTGAAGGCTCAGTCATATTCTTGGTAATACAAGGAATAATAATCTTGTGAAACAAACAAAATACAAATGGTATAGTTAATAACATTAGTGGAATTAAAAGTAAATATTTTAGCCATGAGCCTCCCACACCAGTTTTGTTTTTTTTTTTAAGATTGTCAAGAGTAAGGAATGGGTCACTTAGAGCAGAAATCTGATTTTTCTTGTGGTTCAAATGTGTTACATTAAAGGATTTATCAGGTACAAAAATACAACATTCAGTTTGAATTATAGCACAGATATCTCCCTGAGATGCTGTAAGGTGTCAAGGGTCTTGCAGTAGTGTAGCACTGCCTTTCTCATCATAGAGATCTCAGAATTCAATAGACTAATAGCCCGGTTACTATCGTTTAAAGCTTATGAAAGTTGTCAAGGCTTAGATATGGTCAATTACATCCTCCAACTCCATTGAAGGCACACACACACACACACACACACACACACACACACACACACACACAAGCTGCTAAATGGTCATACCAGTAGAATACCGATCTTTGACCCATTGGGATCATACCAATGGTAGATTGGTTGGGGTTACCTGTAATTTGTTAACATATATGGCCTTAAATTCATGGGAATCCCAGGCTGCACCTTCGTATCATCCCTGTAGATGTCAAGGCCATAAATTAGTGTGACAAATCCACTGAGTTTCATACCAATCACTCTCTCTAAGGGTAATATCAGGCATAGTTCATGAAGCACCCAGCCTTGTCTCATAATTACCAGGTTGATCATTTTTAGTATGATTTAATCATTCCCAACATAGAGGAGCCTTTAAACTTAAATGACCATAGCCTGGTATTAACCATGTAGATCCTCCCCATAATTGTAGGAGTTTTCCTTTTAATAGATGAGAAGTTAATTTTTTGTTGAGACTTAGCTCATCACTCTGACTGAGTTTAAATGACCCTAAGAGAAAAAACTTAAATCTATGGCCAGCCTCAGAGCAGGTATTTTTAATTGGCCAGGTGAGAGGATCCTATCTAGAATTGTTATGAATAGATAGAACGGGACTGAACACTCATCTAAAACAAATTTCCTAGGGGGTATCCAATCAGAGACCTAAAGAACAGAAATCCACCAAGGTAACCCAGAAGTAATAGGCACAGGTAATTGGCCACAACCCAACAATTTGATTGAGTTTTAAACTAGCATAGAATCATGTCCATGATAGAAAACATGTGATTGATAGGCATAGGTCCAAGAAATCAAGAAAACATTATAAATGATCATAAAAGTCAGATCAGCATCTTGGGCAAGCTGTCTACTTCTGATGTCATCTTCTCACCCTAGTGTAGTGTAGTTTCCTCTGTTTGAGCATTGTTTAAAGGTGAGTTTGAGGTCAGCAGGCCTCTCTATGGACCAGTCCAGCTTAGGGGCCTTTGGAAGTGGGAGTCAACTGAAGAGTCAATTTCCCTTCAATTTCACTGGGCATGAGCTAGTTAGAGTACCTGATAGAAAGGTCCTTCCATCCAGGTTGGAGACAGTTCCTTAAATTATGCTAGCCAAGTCCTAGAAAATTGTATGGATATCTTAGGATGTCTAGTTATAATGCCTTATTAAGTTGCCTCTCTGCTGGACTCAAGTAACAACAATCTGTTCCCATCAAATATATTAAGTCCCAAACATGATGTCAAACTCACAGAAGGAGCTAAATGTTACTCCAATGGAAATAATATTAATGAACCACTCTGAACTGAGTGAATTAAGCAGTTTTAACATCAAGGCTCTAGAAACTATAAGAGCGCAATATTAAAAGCAGTCCTCTTCTTCCCACCTTACTCCCAAAGTAAGACACCATAATGATTAAAAGTCTGTTTCTCTGATGGTTATGGCCAAAAATAAATGTAAGGGTATTTACTATTCTTTGGACAGTTGAAAATCCCCAATATTCCTATGTTGCTGAGTAAGGTCAAAGAGCAGAGTCAGATAACACAAAACAAAAGAATAAAATGGTATTCAAAGATGGTTATCAATTTTTGTGAGGAGGAATAAAAAGAGAACACATACTATATATTAAAAAAACCTTTTTAAAATGTATAATAAACTAGTAGCAAAAGGTACTTCCAAAAAAGGAACTTATAGATTAAAGAAGACAATAAGAGAAGATTGGTTTCATTGTATATAGCTTTCTTTTAATTGTACTTACTATGTACATATATTAACTGTTTAAATAAATTAATAATTTTTAAATAATCTGAACAAGCAATAGACAGTCCAACATACTCCTTTATGTAAAACTTGTGAAAAACTCTTACAAACCATAGGAGACAAAGAAGACATACATCTAAAGGCAATCTGGGGGCTTCACTGGTGGTCCAGTGGATAAGAATCCTCCTGCCAATGCAGGGAACATGGGTTTGATCCCTGCTCCAGGAAGATCCCACATGGCAACTAAACCTGCATGCTACAACTGAGCCCACACTCCACAGGAGACTCAACTACTATGCCCACACTCTACAGCCTGCAAGGCACAGCTACTGAGCCCAGCTGCTGCAACTACTGAGGCCTGTGTGCAAGAGCCCAGGCTCTGCAACAAGAGAAGCCACTGCAATGAGAAACCTGTGCACCAAAAACACAGCAACTCAAAGCAAGCTCACAGTAACTAGATAAGGGCTGCACAGAGCAACGAAGACCCAGCAAAGCAAAAAAATTAAAAAATTATAAAATCTTCTAAAACAAACAATGCACTTTGATATCCTGGATCAGATCCTGAAACAAGCAAATCAAAAAACATACTCATGGATAAACTAGTGAAATTCAAATAAAGCCTGGAGTTAATTTGGAAAAAAATTACAATGTACTATTTTTTTCTCACTACAAAGTTCATTTACATCTGGTGTATTGGTGATATTACTGATTTTGTCTGAAAGAATACACAGCTTAAAGAAAAAGATAAGAAGAAGTGATCTCAAAGAAAAAGATCTGAGCTCATCAGCCTTCAGATCCAACAGGTAGGGCTTGAAACTCATCACCCCCATCATTCAAACATGAAAAAAACCTGAACAGACTGAAAATCAGTAACTTTTTTTTCACCCAGCAAAAAATCAAGGTCATGGGGCAAACTGCCACATGAAATCTAGAGAGACGGGTGAACAAAAAAATAAAAAATAAACATATACAGGACATTCTGAACTATAGCAGAAGCTGCTAGGGCCACAAACTTATTCAGTTCAGTGGCTCAGTCGTGTCCAACTCTTTGCGACCCCATGAATCGCAGCATGCCAGGCCTCCCTGTCCATCACCAACTCCTGGAGTTCACTCAAACTCATGTCCATTGAGTCGGTGATGCCATCCAGCCATCTCATCCTTTGTCGTCCCCTTCTCCTCCTGCCCCCAATCCCTCCTAGAATCAGTCTTTTCAAATGAGTCAACTCTTTGCATGAGGTGGCCAAAGTATTGGAGTTTCAGCTTTAGCATCAGTCCTTCCAAAGAACACCCAGGGCTGATCTCCTTTAGAATGGACTGGTTGGATCTCCTTGCAGTCCAAGGGATTCCCAAGAGTCTTCTCCAACACCACAGTTCAAAAGCATCAATTCTTCGGTGCTCAGCTTTCTTCACAGTCCAACTCTCATATCCATACATGACCACTGGAAAAATCATAGCCTTGACTAGATGGACCTTTGTTGGCAAAGTAATGTCTCTGCTTTTCAATATGCTATCTAGGTTGGCCATAAGTTTTCTTCCAAGGAGTAAGTGCCTTTTAATTTCATGGCTGCAGTCACCATCTGCAGTGATTTTGGAACCCAAAAAAATAAAGTCTGACACTGTTTCCCCATCTATTTCCCATGAAGTGATGGAACCAGATGCCATGATCTTCGTTTTCTGAATGTTGAGATTTAAGCCAACTTTTTCACTCTCCTCTTTCACTTTCATCAAGAGGCTTTTTATTTCCTCTTCACTTTCTGCCATAAGGGAAATAGATTTAAGGGACTGATCTGATAGATAGAGTGCATGATGAACTATGGATGGAGGTTCATGACATTGTACAGGAGACAGGGATCAAGATCATCCCCACGGAAAAGAAATGAAAAAAGCAAATGGCTGTCTGGGGAGGCCTTACAAATAGCTGTGAAAAGAAGAGAAGTGAAAAGCAAAGGAGAAAAAGAAAGATATAAGCATCTGAATGCAGAGTTCCAAAGAATAGCAAGGAGAGATAAGAAAGCCTTTCCTCAGTGATCAACGCAAAGAAACAGAGGAAAAAAACAGAATGGGAAAGACTAGAGATCTCTTCAAGAAAATTAGAGATACCAAGGGAATATTTCATGCAAAGATGGGCTCGATAAAGAACAAAATGGTATAGATGTAACAGAAGCAGAAGATATTAAGAAGAGGTGGCAAGAATACACAGAAGAACTCTACAAAAAAGATCTTCATGACCCAGATAATCACGATGGTGTGATCACTCACCTAGAGCCAGACATCCTGGAATATGAAGTCAAGTGGGCCTTAGGAAGCATCACTACGAACAAAACTAGTGGAGGTGATGGAATTCCAGTTGAGCTATTCCAAATCCTGAAAGATGATGCTGTGAAAGTGCTGTACTCAATATGCCAGCAAATTTGGAAAACTCAGCAGTGGCCACAGGACTGGAAAAGGTCAGTTTTCATTCCAATCCCACAGAAAGGCAATGCCAAAGAATGCTCAAACTACCACACAATTGTACTCATCTCACATGCTAGTAAAGTAATGCTCAAAATTCTCCAAACCAGGCTTCAGCAATACGTGAACCGTGAACTTCCAAATGTTCAAGCTGGTTTTACAAAAGGCAGAGGAACCAGAGATCAAATTGCTAACATCCACTGGATGATCAAAAAAGCAAGAGAGTTCCAAAAAAATAATCTATTTCTGCTTTATCTATTTAAATGACTTTATAAGAGATTTATTTTCTGAGAAGAAAAGCTATTAGGAAAATATATCCTCCTCTAGCCTTCTTGACTCACTCAGAAGGAAGGAAAAAAAAAAAGGTTAAAAGAAAAATCACTCAAAAGTCAGAGCCCAGGCAGAAATAGAGGAGATTAAAAACAAAGAACAACCAACAAGTATAAAACAGTTAGAAACATGGTAGATATCAAAAATATACTATTGTTCACTTTAAATGCAAATAATTTAAAAACACCAATTGAAAGACAGAGACTTTCATATTGGATTAAAAAATAAGACTCAACTATAAGTTGTTCATAAGAAAACCACTTTTAATACACATCTGTTGGGTCACAGAAAAAGCAAGAGAATTCCAGAAAAACATCCACTTCTGCTTCATTGACTAGACTAAATACTTTAACTGTGTGGATCACAATAAACTGTGGGAAACTGTTAGAGATGGGAATATCAGACCACCTTACCTGCCTCCTGAGAAACCTGTATGCAGGTCAAGAAGGGAAAATTATAACTGTACATGGAAAAATGGACTGGCTCAAAATTGTAAAAGGAATATGTAAAGGCTGTATATTTTACCCTGTGCATTTAACTTATATGAAGAGTATATCATGTGAAATCCCAGGCTGGATGAATCACAAGCTGGAGTCAAAATTGCTGGGAGAAATATCAACAACCTCAGATACGCAGATGATACCACCCTAATGGCAGAAAGTGAAGAGGAACTAAGAATCTCCTGATGAAGGTGAAAGAGGAGAGTGAAAAATTTAGCTTAAAACTCAACATTTAAAAAACTAAGATCATAGCATCTGGTCCCATCACTTCATGGCAAGTAGATGGGGAAAAACTGGAAACAGTGGCAGGCTTTATTTTCTTGGGCTCCAAAATCATGGTGGACTGTGACTGCAGTCATGAAATTAAAAGACGCTTGCTCCTTGGAAGAAGAGCTATGACAAGCCTAGACAGCATATTAAAAAGCAGAAACATCACTTTGCTAACAAAGGTCCATATAGCCAAAGCTATGGTTTTTGTAGTAGTCATGCACTGATGTGAGAGCTGGACCATAAAGAAGGCTGAGTTTTGAAGAAACGATGCTTTCAAACAGTGGTGCCGGACAAGACTTGAGAGTCCTTTGGAGAGCATACAGATAAGACTAGCGAATCTTAAAGGAAATTAACCCTGAAAATTCTTTGGAAGAACTGATGCTGAAGTTGAAGCTTCAATACTTTTGCCACAGGATTTGAAGAGCTGACTCATTAGAAAAGACCATGATGTTGGGAAAGATTGAGGGCAGGAGGAGAAGGCGGTGACAGAGGATGAGATGGTTGGATTGCATCACTGACTCAATGGATGTGTTTGAGCAAACTCTGGAAGATAGCGAATGACAGGGGAGCCTGGCATGCTGCAGTCCATGGGGTCAAAAAGAGTTGGACATGACTTAGTGACTGAACAACAACACTTTTAATATAAACATATAGATGCATTAAAAATGAAGTGATTGAAAAAATATACCATGTTAACAGTAATTGAGAAGAAGACAATGGCACCCCATTCCAGTACTTTGGCCTGGAAAATCCCATGGATGGAGGAGCCTGGTATGCTACAGTCCATGGGGTCGCGAAGAGTCAGACACAACTGAGTGACTTCACTTTCACTTTCCACTTTCATGCATTGGAGAAGGAAATGGCAACCCACTCCAGTGTTCTTGCCTGGAGAATCCCAGGGACAGGGGAGCCTAGTGGGCTGCCATCTATGGGGTCACACAGAGTCGGACACGACTGAAGTGACTTAGTAGCAGCAACAGTAATTGAAAGGAAACTGAAGTAGTAATATCAATTATACACAAAGAAGACTACAGAAAAAGGAAAATTATCAGGATAAAGAGGGCCACTACATAATGATAAAGAGAATAAGTCTCCAAAATTACAATCCTTAACATATGCACCTAACAAGAGAACATCAAAACACATGAGGCAAAACATATGGAAGGCAAGAAGAAACAGACAAATCAGATATTAGAGTTGGAGACTTCAACATTCTTCTTTCCATAACTGATAGATCCAGCAGGCAGAAAAGCAGTAATTACATAGTTAAACTGAACACCACCATTAATCAACTAGGTCTAGTTGATGATTTTGGAACTCTTCACCCAACAATAACAGAAAGCACATTCTTCTCAAGCTCACTTGGAACATTCACAAGATAGACTATATTAATGCCCCTAAAACATAATTTAACAATTTGAAAGAATATTTATCATACATAAATATCTTATTACATCACAATGGAATTAAACTAGAAATCAATAACTGAGAGATAACTTTAAAACTCCAAAATACTTGGAAAACAACCATTACACTTCTAAATAACATAGGGTCAAGAATTCTCAAAAGAGCTATCTAAGTATTTCAAGCTAAATGAATATGAAAATACAGTTTATCAAAATTCATGGGATACAGCCAAAAGAGTCTTTAGAAGAAAACTGATAGCATTGAATGCTTATAATAGAAAAATTAAAAATATAAAATGAAAAGCTAAGCTTCCACCTCAGGAAACTAGAGATGGAAGAGGAACTTAAGCAAGGAGAAGAAAAGAAATATTAAAAATTAGAGCAGAAATAAATGAAATTAGAAATAGAACATCAACAGAGAAAATCAAAGAAACCAAAACCTGGTGCTTTGAAAGGACCAATAAAGTTGATAAATCTAAGAAAGAAAGATAGTACTAAGTCATGTCCAACTCTTGCAACCCCACGAACTGCAGCCTGCCAGGCTTCTTTGTCCATTGAATTCTCCAGGCAAGAATACTGCAGTGGGTTGCCACATCCTCCTCCAGGGGATCTTCCCAACCCAAGGATCAAACCCATGCCTCCTGCATTGCAGGCAGATTCTTTACTATCTGAACCACCAGGGAAGTCCAAGAACACTGGAGTGGGTAGCCTATCCCTTCCCCAGGAGATCTTCCCAAACCAGGGTCTCCTGCATTGCAGGCAGATGCTTTACCCACTGAGCTATGTGGTAAGCCCTGATAAATCTATACCAAGGTTAAAAATAATATTTTACATTAAAGACAGAAAGGAGAAAAAGAGAAAAAGGAATATATTACTAATATCAGACATGAGAGAGAGGCCATCACTACTGATCACATAGACTCTTATTAAGATAATAAAGGAATGTTATGAATAATTCTATGCCAATAAAGTTGGTAACAGATAAAACTGACCAATTCTATGAAAGACAAAAACAACCGAAATTCACACAAAAAGAAATAGATAACGTGAATAGAAATATAACTATTAAAAAAATAGATTAAATAATAAACAAGCTTTCAAAAAAGAAAGCAGGTGAACCAGATGATTCACTACTCAATTCTACATTTATGAAAGAAATACTTTCAATTCTCTACAATCTCTCCTAGAAAAAAGAAGAAAAGAAATATTTCCTGGACTCTTTCTGAGGCCAATATTACCTTAATACCTAACCCAGATAAAGACATCACAAGGAAGAAAAATTATAGATCAGCACTTCTTATGAATATAAGTGAAAACTTTTCAACAAAATACTAGCAAACTAAATCCCATAATGTATAAACATAAGTAAACACCGGAAGTAGGTGGGATTTTTTTCCAGGTATTCAAGGCTGATTAGATATTTTAAAATTAATTAATATAATTCTTTGCATCAAAAGATTAAAGAATAAGAATCATAAAATCATATTAATTTAGAAAACAATTTGAAAAAGTCCTACATCTATTGATGACAAAAACTATCAGCAAACTTGGAAGTGAAAGAGATTCTTCAACCTTATAAAGAATATCTACAAAAAACTTATACCTAATATCTTATTTCATTGTGAGAAACTAGATATTTTTCCTCTAAAATCAAGAACAAAACACATGTTCCCTGTCAACACGCCTATTAAACTTTGTACTAGAAATCCTAGCTGATGCAATAATACAAGACAAGCAAAGGTGAATGGATTGGGAAGAAAACTAAAACTGTCATTGTTCAAAGATATCATGATTATCCATATCCACAATCTCAAAGAATCTAAAAAAAAACAAAACAACAAAAAACTCCAGAATAAAATGAGTGTGGCAAGTTCACAAGATACAGGTTAACATAGAAAAATCATTTCCTTTTCTATGTACCAGCAATGAATAATAGGAATTTGAAATTACAGAGAGGCTATCACTTACATTAGTATCAAACAAAGAGAAAATTTAGGCATAAATCTAATGAAATATGTACAAGATCTGTATAGAACTCTGAATAAAAGATCAAAGATATAAATATATGAAGAGAAATTCAGTGTTCATGGATTAAAAGACTCAATTTGGGAGAATGGCATTGAAACATGTATACTATCATGGAAGAATCGAATCACCAGTCTATGTCCGATGCAGGATACAGCATGCTTGGGGCTGGTGCACAGGGATGACCCAGAGGGATGTTGTGGGGAGGGAGTTGGGAGGAGGGTTCATGTTTGGGATGGCATGTACACCCGTGGTGGATTCATGTCAATGTATGGCAAAACCAATACAGTATTGTAAAGTAAAATAAAGTAAAAATAAAAATTTAAAATTAGTTGGGAAAAAAAAAAGACTCAATATTGTTGATGTCAACAAGCTGATTGTAAAGTTTCTATGGAAATGAAACCATGAAAGCCTTCTGTACAAGAAAGGAAACCACCAACAATATTAAGAAGCAACCTACTCAATGGGAGAAGATATTTGTAAATCATGTATCTGATATGAGGTTAATATGGAAACAACAAAAGTGCCTATTGATGGATAAAGAAATTATGGTATGTATTCATAACAAAATATTCAGTTCAGTTCAGTTCAGTCGCTCAGTCGTGTCCGACTCTTTGCGACCCCATGAATTGCAGCACGCCAGGCCTCCCTGTCCATCACCAACTCCTGGAGTTCACTCAGACTCACGTCCATCGAGTCAGTGATGCTATCCAGCCATCTCATCCTCTGTTGTCCCCTTCTCCTCCTGCCCCCAATCCCTCCCAGCATCAAAGTCTTTTCCAATTTATTCAGCCATAAAAAATAGTAAAACACTGTCATTTGTGATAACATGGATGAAAATCAAAAACATTACGCTAGGTGAAATAAGTCAAGATAGATAAAGACAAGTACCATATGATTTCTCTTATATGTGGAATCTAAATATGCACACACATATTTAGAATGTGTGATGTACAGGACATTTTCTACAGCACAGATTAACACATAGCCCTTAACACCTTTCAAAAAATACTAACACAAATAGACCATAAACAAAAAATGCAAAATGCAAAAGCATATACTTCTAGAAGACAACATGTGAGAAAATCTATTGGTGTTTTGGTGAGTATGTGGAGAAAAGGAAACCCTTATGCATTTTGATGGGAGTGTAAAATGGTGCAACCACTATGGAAAACAGTGTGGAAGTTCTAGAAATAGATACATATAGAATGGTTAAATGACAAAATCCTCTGCATAGTACAGGGAACTATCTTCAATATCCTGTGATAAACTATAATGGAGAAGAATATAAAAAAGAAAGTGTGTGTGTATAATTGAATCACTTTGCTGTACAGCAGAATTAGCACAATATTGGAAACCAAATATATTTCAATAAAAAGTTACATTAATTAATTAAAATTAAAATAGAACTACCATATGAAACAGTCATTCCACTTCTGGGTATTTATTCAAAGGTACAAAAACACTAACTCAAATATATATATATATATAATATATATATATACACACCCTCATGTCCATTGAACCATTATTCACCATAGCCAAGATACAGAAGCAACAGAAGTGTCTATTGATGGATAAAGAAATTATGATAATATTCATAATGAAATATTATTCAACCATAAAAAATAGTAAAGCATTGTCATTTGAGAAAACATGGATGAAAATAAAAACATTACTCTAGGTGAAATAAGTCAAGATAGATAAAGACAAATACCGTATGATTTCTCTTATATGTGGAATCTAAATATGTACACACATATTTAGAACATGTGAAGTACATAACATTTTTTACAGGACATATTAACACATAGCCATTACATGTTTCGAAAAATACTAACTCAAATGGACCATAAACAAAAATGAAAAATGCAAAAGCATAAACTTCTAGAAAATAACATGGGAGAAAATATATTGACTTTGCTTTTGGCAAGGACTTTTAATGAACAAAGTCAAAAGGAAATTTCATGAAAAATTTAATATGTTGCACATTTGAAAATTGAAGACTGTTCTAAGAAAGACATTATTAAGAGAATGAAAAGACAAGTCACAAAGAAAATCTGACAAAACACATCTGATAAAAGGCCAACATCCAAAGTATGCAAAGACCTAAAATAACAAGAAAAAAGACATTCCAGTAAGAAAACGGACAGAAAATCTGAAGAGGCACCTCGAAACAAATATCAGTTCAGTTCAGTTCAGTTCAATCGCTCAGTCATGTCCGACTCTTTGCAACCCCATAAATTGCAGCATGCCAGGCCTCCCCGTCCATCACCAGCTCCTGGAGTTCACTCAGACTCACGTCCATCGAGTCTGTGATGCCATCCAGCCATCTCATCCTCTGTCGTCCCCTTCTCCTCCTGCCCCCAATCTCTCCCAACATCAGAGTCTTTTCCAATGAGTCAACTCTTCACATGAGGTGGCCAAAGTACTGGAGCTTCAGCTTTAGCATCATTCCTTCCAGAGAAATCCCAGGGCTGATCTCCTTCAGAATGGACTGGTTGGATCTCCCTGCAGTCCAAGGGACTCTCAAGAATCTTCTCCAACACCACAGTTCAAAAGCATCAATTCTTCGGCACTCAGCCTTCTTCACAGTCCAACTCTCACATCCATACATGACCACTGGAAAAACCATAGCCTTGACTAGATGGACCTTAGTGGACAAAGTAATGTCTCTGCTTTGTTAAATAAGCATATAAAAAGCTGCTCAACATTTTTTGTTTTTAGGTAATCACAAATTAAAACAATGAGAAACTATCAAACACCTATTAAAATGGCTAACATCCAAAATCTGGCAATGCCAATAAGGATGCAGAGCAACAGAAACTGTCATTCACTACTGGAGAAATTGCAGAATAGTACATTCACTTTAGAGAACCATTTGGCAGTACAAAGCCATATATAGTCTTATCATATATTTCATCTATGTAGAAATATGGATGGAGGTTTGTGACGTTATACAGGAGGCAGTGATCAAGACCATCCCCAAGAAAAAGAAATGCAAAAAGGCAATATGGTTGTCTGAAGAGGCCTTACAAATAAGGCAAAGGAGAAAAGAAAAGACATACCCATTAGAATGCAGAGTTACAAAGAATAGCAAGGAGGGATAAGAAAGCCTTCCTCAGTGATCAATGCAAAGAAATAGAGGAAAACAACAGAATGGGAAAGACTGGAGATCTCTTCAAGAAAATTAGAGATACTGAGGGAACATTTCATGCAAAGAGTGGCACAATAAAAGACTGAAATAGTATGGACCTAACAGAAGCAGAAGATATTAAGAACAGGTGGCAACAATACACAGAAGAACTATATCACTAGGACTAGATCATTCACCTAGAGCCAAACATCCTGGAATATGAAGTCATGTGGTCCTTAGGAAGCATCACTATGAACAAAGCTAATGGAGGTGATAAAATTCCAATTGAGCTTTTCAAATCCTAAAAGATGATGCTGTGAAAGTGCTGCACTCAATATGCCAGCAAATTTGGAGAGCTCAGCAGTGGCCACAGGACTGGAAAAGGTCAGTTTTCATTCTAGTCCCTAAGAAAGGTAATCCCAAAGAATGCTCAAACTACCGCACAATTGCAGTCATCTCACATGCTAGCAAAGTAATGCTTAAAATTCTCCAAGCCAGGCTTCAACAGTACGTGAACCGTGAACTTCCAGATGTTCAAGCTGGATTTAGAAAAGGCAGAGGAACAAGAGATTAAATTGCCAACATCTGATGGATCATCAAAAAAGCAAAAGAGTTCCAGAAAAACATGTACTTCTGCTTTATTGATTATGCCAAAGCCTTTGTGTGAATCACAACAAACTGTGGAAAATTCTTAAAGAGATGAGAATACTACACCATCTTACCTGCTTCTTGAGAAATCTGTATGCAGGTCAAGAAGCAACAGTTAGAACCAGACATGAAACAACAGACTAGTTCCAAATCAGGAAAGGAGTACATCAAGGCTGTATATTCTCACCTTGCTTATTTAACTTATATGCAGAGTACATCATGTGAAATGCCAGGCTGGATGAAGCACAAGCTAGAATCAAGATTGCTGGGAGAAATATCAATAACCTCAGATACACAGACAACACCACCCTTATGGCAGAAAGTGAATAAGAACTAAAGAGCCTCATGATGAAAGTGAAAGAGGAGAGTGAAAAATTTGGCTTAAAACTCAACATTCAGAAAACTAAGATCATGACATCTGGTCCCATTGTGTGAAGTTGCTCAGTTGTGTCCGACTCTTTGCGACCCCATGAACTGAAGCCTACCAGGCTCCTCTGTCCATGGGATTCTCCAGGCAAGAATATCGGAGTGGGTTGCCATTTCCTTCTCCAGGGGATCTTCCCAACCCAGGGATTGAACCGAGGTCTCCCACATTGCAGGCAGACGCTTTAACCTCTGAGCCACCAGAGAAGCCTCTGGTCCCATTCTGCAGTAATTTTGGAGCCCCCCAAAATAAAGTCTATCACTGTTTTCATTGTTTCCCCATCTATTTGCCATGATCTGATCCCATTGCTGCTGCTGCTGCTAAATCTCTTCAGTCGTGTCCGACTTTGTGAGACCCCATAGACGGCAGCCCACCAGGCTCTCCCGTCCCTGGGATTCTCCAGGCAAGAACACTGGAGTGGGTTTCCATTTCCTTCTCCAATGCACGAAAATGAAAAGTGAAAGTGAAGTTGCTCAGTCGTGTCTGACCCTTAGCAGCCCCGTGGACCGCAGCTTTCCAGGCTCCTCCATCCATGGTCCCATTACTTCATGGCAAATAGATGGGGAAACAATGAAAATAGTGATAGACTTTATTTTGGGGGCTCCAAAATCACTGCTGATGGTGACTGCAGCCATGAAATCAAAAGATGCTTGCTCCTCGGAAGAAAAGTTATGACAAACCTAGACAGCATATTAAAAAGCAGAGACATTACTTTGCCAACAAAGGTCCATCTAGTCAAAGCTATGGTTTTTCTGGTGGTCATGTATGGATGTGAGAGTTGGACTATAAAGAAAGTTTAGCACTGAAAAATTGATGCTTTTGAACTGTGGTGTTGGAGATGACTCTTGAGAGTCGCTTGGACTGCAAGGAGTCAAACCAGTCCATTCTAAAGGAAATCAGTCCAGAATATTCTTTGGAAGGACTGATGCTGAAGCTGAAACTCCAATACTTTTGGCCACCTGATGTGAAGAACTGACAGATTTGAAAAGATCCTGATGCTGGGATAGTTGAAGGCAGGAGGAGAAGAGGATGACAGAGGATGAGATGGTTGGATGGCATTGCTAACTTAAAGGACTTGAGTTTGAGAAAGCTCAGGGCATTGGTGATCGACAGGGGAGCCTAGTGTGCTGCAGTCCATGGGATCACAGAGTCGGACACAACTGAGCAACTGAACTGAACTGAACTAATATTTTTATCTATCACACTTCTAGGTAATTACCTAATTGAGCTGAAAGTTTATGTCAACAACAATGAAAACCTTAAACAAAATGTTTATATAAGCTTTACTGGTAATTGTCAAAAACTCGTAACAACAAAAATGTTCTTCAGTAGATCAATGTATCAACAAATTGTGTATTGAATTATTCATGATATAAAGAAGTGAACTATCAACTCACAAAAAGACATAAGAAACCTTAAATGAATACCATTTACCCTGCTAAGTGAAAAAAGCCAGTGTGAACAAGCTACATACTTTAGGAAAAGATAAGTGGTGTCAGGAATTTGGAGGTGCAGGGGGGATGAACATGTGAAGTGCAGGACATTTTCCACAGCACTGAAACTATGTGTGTATGATACTGTAATGTCAGATATATGACATTACACATTTATTAAAACTACAAAATTTTACAACACAAGGATGATGCATGCAAATTGAAAAATAAATCATTTAGACATTCAAAGGATCCCAAGAAAGAATGTGGACTGTAATAAGTAAACTCTAATTATTGCAAATGTATAAAACAACCATACTGAAGAGTGGGCAGTGGTGAGGGACTAATATAATCAAACTCGAAATACAAATAGAGTCTATAAGATTAAATACAAAAGGAAAGTGAAAGTCTCAGTCATGTCCGACTCTTTGTGAACCTGTACAGTCCATGGAATTCTCCACGTCAGAATACTGGAGTGGGTAGCTTTTCCCTTCTCCAGGGGATCTTCCCAACCCAGGAATCGAACCCAGCTCTCTCACATTGCAGGCAGATTCATTACCAACTGAGCTATCAGGGGAAAGGAAAGGAACATAAATCCTATATTTTAGTCAATAAAACTGTTTCTTACATGAGTATAAGTTAATAATCCTAGTACTGCTATACATGTACACTCAGTCAGTCAGTTAAGTAGCTCAGTCATGTCTGACTCTTTGCAACCCCATGGACTGCAGCACACCAGGCCTCCTTGTCCATCACCAACTCCTGGAGTCCACCCAAACTCATGTGCATTGAATCAGTGATGCCATCCAACCATCTGATCCTCTGTCATCCCCTTCTCCTCCTGATTTCAATCTTTCCCAGCATCAGGGTCTTTTCAAATGAGTCAGCTCTTTGCATCAGGTGACCAAAGTACTGGAGTTTCAGCTTCAGCATCAGTCCTTCCAATGAACACCCAGGACTGATTTCCTTGAGAGTGGACTGGTTGGATCTCCTTGCAGTCCAAGGACTCTCAAGAGTCTTCTCCAACACCACAGTTCAAAACATCAATTCTTCTTCGCTCAGCTTTCTTTATACTCCAACTCTCACATCCATACGTGACTACTAGAAAAACCACAGCTTTGACTAGACAGACCTTTGTTGGCAAAGTAATGTCTCTGCTTTTTAATATGCAGTCTAAGTTGGTCATAACTTTTCTTCCAAGGAGTAAATGTCTTTTAATTTCATGGCTACAGTCACCATCTCTAGTGATTCTGGAGCCCAAAAAATAAAGTCTATCTCTGTTTCCACTGTCTCCCCATCTATTTGCAATGAAGTGATGAGACCAAATGCCATGATCTTCGTCTTCTGATTCTTGAATTTTAAGCCAACTTTTTACACACATACTAGAATTGAACAATTAAGAATGTAAATGTATGGCAAGTGATAAGATCTACGCATTTCACCTTGGCGCAGAAATTCATGTATGAACAATGGGTTAGGACTGGGCTTCCCAGGTGGCGCTAGTGGTAAAGATTCTGCCTGTCAAACACAGGAGACCTAAGAGATGAGGGTTTGGGTCTTCTTCCTGGGTAAAGAAGATCCCCTGGAGAGGAAATGGCTCCACTCCAGTATTCTTGCCTGGAAAATCCCATGCACAGAAGAGCGTGGGGGCCTATAGTCCCTGGGGTCACAAAGAGTCAGGAAGGATTGAGCTTCTGAGCACAAGGGGTGAGGACTAGAATGATCCATGTGGTAATAAATTAGAATTAGAAATAGCAGTAAGAACTTATGTTTAACTTAATAGAAATTCAGACGATTACATATAGAAACAGCTATAGACTTTTGTATATACATGAATCAACATACACACATATATTTCTCTGCTCTGTTACCCAAGAGGGCCTGAAAGCAACAACAACAACCTACTAGCAAAAGGCACACCTGGCACCCAGATCTTGATTTCTAATATCACTCTCCAATAAAAGAATTCAGGGTTTTTGGAGCAGTAGCTGATTTTAAAGCTTTTCAGGGAATGGATAAGATGAAGCTGGAGTATCTTACAGTCCCAAAAGTTAAGGAAATGCTTTTATAAATGCAAACAGTGAGAGGAGTATATCAAAGGGGCACAGAAACAAATGAAAGACCTTCCAATGACCTAACCTGGAACAAATTGAACAAAATAATGAAAGTAGTATTAGGTAAAAATCTAAAGTATAAAATAGACATCCACTAACCTTTCCCAATATAAATAACTGATTGAATAAATTAATAAATGGGGGAACAAAGGAACTCCATGCAAAGGAACTTCCATGCAAAGGAACTCCAAATAAATTATTCCCAGTGTGTTGTGCATGGTGACTTCCAAAGAAAATTCCAAAGAGTACAGTGTAGGACTGACTTTACACTGGAGAATCCTAACCAACTACTTCAGCCAAGTGATCTAACTCATCAACAGCCACAGATCATGACACTAGTCACAGACCATATCATGACTCTTGACATGATGTGATGAAAATGGCACTTTATTTCTGTAATCTTCCTTCTAAAAGCCCATAACCCCAGTATAGTCATGAGAAAAACATCAGTAAAACTTTAATAGAAAAATGTCCTATAATATATCCGACCAGTACTCAGTTAGTTCATCAAAAACAAAGAAATCAGAAATCTCTGAGAAACTTACAGTCGAGGAGAGCCAAAGGAGACACGACAATCAAATTTAATGTGGAATGAGAAAAAGGGCATTCGGTAAAAATGAGGGAAATCTGAATAAGGTTTGGACTCTAGTTAATATCACCACTGGCTTATAATTTTAACAAATGTACCATATTAATCATATTAATGTAAAATGTTTAATAATTGGAGGAACTGTGTATTGAATGGAAGGTATAAAATAGGAATGCTCTACTTATGCTCAACTTTTCTGCAATATAGAATACTCTAAAAAATTGCAAATAGAACTACCTTATGACCCAGCAATCCCACTGCTGGGTATACACACCGAGGAAACCAGAATTGAAAGAGACACATGTACCCCAATGTTCATCGCAGCACTGTTTATAATAGCCAGGACATGGAAACAACCTAGATGTCCATCAGCAGATGAATGGATAAGAAAGCTTTGGTACATGTACACAATGGAGTATTACTCAGCCGTTAAAAAGAATTCATTTGAATCAGTTCTGATGAGATGGATGAAACTGGAGCCGATTATACAGAGTGAAGTAAGCCAGAAAGAAAAACACCAATACAGTATACTAACACATATATATGGAATTTAGAAAGATGGCAATGACGACCCTGTATGCAAGACAGGAAAAAAGACACAGCTGTGTATAACGGACTTTTGGACTCAGAGAGAGAGGGAGAGGGCGGGATGATTTGGGAGAATGGCATTCTATAATGTATACTATCATGTAAGAATTGAATCGCCAGTCTATGTCTGACGCAGGATACAGCATGCTTGGGGCTGGTGCATGGGGATCACCCACAGAGATGTTATGGGGAGGGAGGTGGGAGGGGGTTTCATGTTTGGGAACACATGTAAGAATTAAAGATTTTAAAATTTAATAATAAAAAAAAAAGCAAAAAAAAAATAGAGTCCATTAAAATAAACAGACAAAAATTTCAAAAAAAAAAAAAAGAAAAAAGATTGCTGGCTGGGAAAATAGTCTGTTTACTTAGAATTCTGTCATAAGACTGAGGGCTCTTGGGCTCAAGAGCTATTGTTTGGCATAGCCAGACAATGGGGCTTCTGTATGGCCACACAGCATTTTAATTTATAACTTACACATGAGATATACATTGGTAGTTTTATTAAAGCCCCTAAGCTTAATTTTAAAGAATCAATGAATTATAAAATATCAATGAGAGGTAACAATTCCCACTATGCAGTCTAGTTTCTGTTACTCTCTACCAGACTCTAATTATAGGCCCTGACACTTTCTTGGAATGTCCATCACTGCTGATCCTGGAAACTGTATATGTCATCTGCTAGCCTTGCCAGAATGGACTCTGCACATAACCTGCCTCTAGGTCACCAGCTTCTGAAGCATGTGTGTCTGATTTGTAGAAACCAGGTCACATGACCATGCTCCAGCTACCAAGGAGGCTGACAATTTTTTTCTAATTTTATAGAGATAAGCTGGAACTCTAGAAGTGGAGAACTTTCTAAGCACAGGAAGAAAATTTAGAGATGGGAACAAGGTATAAAAAGTGTCCACACGATGGTTATTACAATGGTTAGTATCAGGAAAATTCCCTACTGAATAAGAATAATGACCACTAAATGTCTCGCATTTAAGATACTTTTTTATATTATTTTGTAAAGCTCAGAATTGATCATTTAAGATGCTATTTTTCTAGTATTTACAGTGATAAGAAGCACATCACCTTCTACCAAAGAAGCAGCCTTAATATTTTTTCTCTGTGATGTTAACTGATGTGAGATGCATTATTACAACATGATAAATTGATAATCATATTTTTGCCTCACTAAAAGTGTTCAACACTCTGATTTAAAGGTTCCTTCACAAAAGACCCATTTCCTTTACCCTAGACACCTAGCGCTACTAGAATCTAACAACCCACTATAACACAAATATGCCCAGGCTGTCCTATAAGAGAAAATAACTGTAAGAAAAGCATCAAAGAAAGAAACCCAAGATGAAAAACATACAGCTTATTGCTCTGTAGAGTATATGGGTAATAATAAAGAGAACAAAAAGTGACATAAATAAAATGGAGTCCTCCCCTCATCTCTTATTTTCACTCTCTCTCTCTCTCTCTCTCTCTCTCTCTCTCTCTCTCTCTCTCTCTCTCTCACACACACACACACACACACACACACACACAGACACAAATGCTGCTTGACACTTCTCAGGGTCTGAAAGAGTTTGGAAATTGATATTTGTATGATATTATATCTTGTTTGCAGTCTAATTGGCTAGTCAACTGTCAGCTGCTTGGAGTCACACCTGAATTCTAGAGAGAAAAGGCTCACTGGATTCTCTTGGGTTCTTTCTAGAGGGAAATAATGGTCATTTCTACACAAGCTTCCTCCATTATTTCAATTTCAAACAAAGCTGGGAACTCTGTGTTGCCTTGACCTGAATTATTACCATAAACATCAAAGAAGGATGTCAGAAAATCAGTTAAGTCCATCTCATCTCTATTCCTATAGGACTTCAGTACACAAACTTCCTTGGTCTTTGCTTTTTATTAGTAATATTAAAAAGTAATCTTTCCTTCATAGGACTAGTGTGTGAATAACGTGGGGTAACACATGTAAAGAACATGAACAGAATCAGGTGCAGTTGACACTTGAATAACTGAGGGGGGTGGAGGACCCACCCACTGTTGGCCTTCTGTGTTTTCAGTTCCCCATCCACAGATTCAGGCAACCCTGGATCATTTAGTGTTGCAGTTTGTATGTATTGAAAAAATCTGGTGTGTAAGTGGAACTGCGCAGTTTAAACCTGTGTTGTTCGAGGGTGAAACTACACCTTGTTTCTTTTGCTCAGAGACTGACTCACACTGCTGCAATCTTTAGTCAAATTGTACAAATAAACTCTGTGGTTATTGTATGCTCTGTTTTTGTTTGTTTTTTTTTTTTACTTTGTTTCCAACTTGCTCTCTTCCTCTTTCAATCTTTCCCCCCCAGAGGCTCAGTGGTAAAGAACCCGCCCACCAGTGCAGGAGACTCAGGTTCGATCCCTGGGTCAGGAAGATCCCCTGGAGAAGGAAATAGAAACCCACTCCAGTATTCTTGCCTGGGAAATCCCATGGACAGGGGAACCTAGTGGGCTACAGTCCATGTGGTTACAAAGACTCAGACATGACTTAGGGACTAAACATCAACAACAATCAAAACTAAGTTTCTGTTTCTTTGTGCTTAATCAATGAATTAATATCTGTTGAAGGCTCACTTCATTGAGTGTTTGGGGATGATTTTTAAATACATAAAGAGCTAAAGAATCATTTTGTGATTGTCCTTTTCCTTTAATATGTTTGTTATCTCACAGACTAACAATTTTTCAAATGGATGAAAAATGAAGTCGATTTCTTTATGACAATTACAGAATAGCCAATTAGCACGGCAAGCACTGAGAGTCCATGATCTGACTCTGATTTAAGCTTACATTTACTGTGATATATGCCAAGTGCTTTAATAAATTTTAGAGTTATATTAGCATATTCTAATCCTCACAATGATAAAGTATTTGCTGTTATCACCATGTCATTTTCTCAATTATGAAATTGAAAATTTTAATATAATGCAACCTCCCCAGTTAGGCACAATTAATAGTTAGTGGAACTGCCTTTCAAATCTACATGTATCTAAAATCAAAGCCAACCACCACACTATACAGCCTCAGTGATGAAGTCACCAAAGCTAAGTCTAAAACTATCTGCTCATTCCATGAAACTTTTCTTAAGAATGTAGAACAATAGCCCTGAGAATTCCAAAATCAATCTAAAAAGTAATGTCTCCCATCTTCTCGAGTGGCTGCTTTCACAACATATAGCTAATGGTGCCCATTACAGCAGCAGGGACAGAGACAGCCAGCAGTAAATCTTTTTCTTTTACAGTTGGCTCTGGTTTAGGAAGATTTACTTTTATAACAGCTGCAGAGACTTCTACCTTATCAACTTCTACTTCTTTAATACCTTTCTCCCAAAGCTTTTTACAGCCTCTCATAGTAATGACAGGTCCTAAGGGTCAGAACTAGAAGTACTTTCTCTGTAACTCTCAAAGCGTTCGATTTTGACAAATTACTTTTATTGTCTTAGCTAAGTTTGGGAATATATTTGATTTTACTTTGAAAAGTTTTCACAAAGTGGATTCCGATATGTGAAATTAAAGTGATGTTTTTTTGTTTTACTATAAATCTCTAATTCCCTTACTGGGTTCTTTGTTTGCATCAATGCAAATCTCTTTGTTTGCAGAGTCTAACTTCATGGATCATATAATACTCAAATCTCTTGATCTGATGAAGACTTAATACTAATTTCAGAACTTGAGCTGGGTCAGATTCTTTTCCCTTAGGTAAGTGTTGCTTCATTGAGAGATATAAGCTATTTAAACAAACAAACAAAAAAAACTACAGAGGGGAAAAAAAGAGGCTGCTCCAAGTAAAGAGTTCAGGGTTTCAATTTCTCACCCTTCAGGTAGAGCTTGCTGCAACACAACAGGGGGATGAAAAGGTCGAAGCCAACCAGAAGAGATGTGGCTCTTTCTGCTGAGAATCAAAATCTGTGAGAATCAAAGTATGTTTGTTATGGATTTGAGACTTGCCCTAGATGCCTTGTGCCCTGGAGAGACAACTGAATTGTCCTCTCAATGGACCAGCTGGATACAGACCTGATTTTTACTGAGACTTGTCAGGATAGAAGGTACAGGGGAGCCCAATCATGTTCAGAGCAAGCAAGGGTTTAGCACATCAACCACTGGAGCTCCACAGTGAAAATAAACCAAGTTTTTCCTAAAAACCTAGCTTGAAACTCATTACCCCTCATTTAACCCTTTGAACTCATAATAAATACAAAAGGCTATATAAATGAATGGCTTTATATCTATGGCTAAATATATCATTATAGTTTTAAAATATTACTGTAGTTTAAGCACTAGTTTAGTACTTTAAATATTTCAGTAATAAAGAACAAATTTTCTTAAGAAAGAATAGTCCAAAGGAAGAATATTGTCCCAAAGATACCTTAGCAAGACTTTAAGCAATAAAACCATGTGACTGTTTCTTTGTTGTTGTTGTTGTTATTCAGTCACTGTCGTGTCCGACTCTTTGTGACCCCATGAACTGCAGCCTGCCAGACTTCCCTGTCCTTCACCATCTCCCAGAGTTTGTTCCACTGAGTCACTGATGCCGTCCAACCATCTAATCCTCTGTCACCCCCTTCTCCTCCTGCCTTCAATCTTTCCCAGCATCAGGGTCTTTTCCAATAATTCGTCGCTTACTATCAGATGGCCAAAATATGGGAGCTTCATCATCAGTCTTTCCAATGAATGTTCAGGGTTGATTTCCTTTAGGATTGACTGGTTTGATCTCCTTGCTGTCCAAGGGACTCTCAAGGGTCTTGTCCAGCACCCCAGTTCAAAAACATCAATTCTTCAGCACTCAGCACTTTTTATGGTCCAACTTTCACATCCATACATGACTACTGCAAAAACTATAGCTTTGACTATATGGACCTTTGTTGGGAAAGTGAATGTCTCTGCTTTTTAATACACTGTTTAGGTTTGTCATAGCTTTTCTTCCAAGGAGCAGGCATCTTTGAATTTGGTGGCTACAGTCACTACAGTCACAGTCTATCACAACCCCATCCATACTCTACCTTCTGTATACCCTCAGTTTCCTTGGTAGGACTGAGCACTCCTTTCAACACAGTAGCTTAACACTTTCTGCATAACTGAAGATATTGAAGCTACTTCAACAATCCTTACTGATTCAGTCTACCTTATTATAATATCTGTTGTATTAGAACCAGATGTACCAGATGTATTATGCATAGATGTATCAGAATTTACTAAGCAAAGAAAGTGAATGACTTGAGGAGAAGCCTAGGCAATGGGAAAAGTGTGTGAGTGGCACAGACAGATGCAGTATAAAGATACTTGATAAGATGGGTAGTATTATATAATATGCATTTGGATATTTTGATGGGTCTGTGGCTTGTAATGAAAAAAAAATTTCTATAAACCAAGTCATGCTAAGCATTTTACAGTTATTACTTCCTTTAATCCTCATAACAAACACATAATGTTAGTGATGATATGCACTGCACTTTACAGATAAGGAAAAAGGCTAAGCAAGATTAATTGTCTAAAGTTTGTATAGGATGAAACACGACTGATCAGGTATATCTGATCATAGAGACTGTAACCTTTACCTAATGGGGATCTAGAATATATTTAACAACTGACTCTTACCACATCTGAGAAATACAAAAGAGAGAGAGACAAAAAGAGAAAAAAAAAAATCCTCTTCCTCAACATTTGCTTACTTTCACTATACTCATACTTTCATTGTGACCAGTATCATGATACCAACAGGATATCATTACACATGGCTTTCAGAAGAGATGCTCATGATGGGCTATCATGAATCACGATGAGCTGACATGAACAGACCATCACCTCTACCAATGTGTTCTTTGCTTTCTATTCCCATTTGTACTCTGCCTTGAATCAAATGCATACTCAAATATTCCTTGTGAAGAAATGAATAAATATTTATACTTATAAATTAACTACAATGTGGTTAATATACACACATCTTGGTAAAATAATTTCCTGATTTTTGACATTTGGTCTCCAAAAAGGGGTTGCTGATAGTAAATCATTTAGTGGTATAAAAAAAATTTTTTTTTCAAATAAAATAGAGCAATATATAAGTAGTGATTTATAAAAATTGAAGTCTCCTTCCACTAGGTTCTGTGCATTTTGGCAAAATTAAATGGAGACTTTCAAAATTAATCATATAGTTCAATAAATGATAATGAAAATATACATATATTAGTTTAAACTTTCATGTTCTCCTTCATGTTTCTTCATTTTATGGAAATTTTGCCAATATATGCAAATGCAGGAAGTTCTTCAAATCTCCAGATTATTTTCATGATCATAATTAAAAGCTTTCCCATAAAATCTAAATCATTTTATTAAATCTAAATATCTATAAAGAGTAAGTGGGTCATACAGACCAAGGCACAACTCCTAGGAACAGAGAAATTTTTAACATCAATTTCATTTCTCTACTTGAAAAGTATCTGAAAATTACATGAAATTCTCTTTAAAATTGTGACACTTTTTCAAAAAAAATTTTTGATTCAAGGATTTCAACATTTTGCTTACCAAAAACTAAGCCAAAAGTTAGAGTTTTATTAAACTAAAAATGTCAACATATTTTTCTGCTCTCTTATATAAAATTCACTCTAGCTGGTGAATAGCTATGCATTCCCTTTGTGTTTCCTTTTGAAAAGCTGAGTGATGAGCCTTGAGACATATTTTAAATGGAAAATGTTCAAGAAAAGCACTCTAAATTTGGAAGAGTTTTCAGTGTCAAATATAAATCTTTTCTAAAGTTAAAATTATTTCTCTTATTCATGCCTTTGACTTTAATTATTTATTTTCTGTTTATGCTAATTTATTGGTGTAAAATTTCCATTTGATTCTTTGAAGACAATTCTCAATATATGCCTATGAAATGTTCCCTCATTGCAGGAAGTTTCTTTACCATCTGAGCCACCAGGGAAGCCCCTGTGAAAAGTTTGCTGTTATTCAGTTGCTCAGTTTTGGGTCCAACTCTGCCACCCCATGAACTCCAGCATGCCAGGCTTCCCTGTCCTTCACTATCTCCTGGAGTTTGCTCAAATTCATGTCCATTGAGTCAATGATGCCATCCAACCATCTTATCCTCTGTGCCCCCCTTCTCCTCCTGCCCTCAGTCTTTCCCAGCATCAGTGTCCTTTCCAATGAGTCAGCTCTTTGGCATCAGGTGGCCAAAGTATTGGAGCTTCAGTTTCAGCATCAGTTCTTCCAATGAATATCCAGGGTTGATTTCTTTTAGGATTGATTGATTTGATCTCCTTGTTGTCCAAGGGACTCTCAAGAGTCTTCTCCAGAACCACAGTTCAAAAGCATCAATTCTTTGGTGATCTGCCTTCTTTATGGTCCATCTCTCACATCTGTAGATGACTACTGGAAAATGTTAATGAGTAATAAAGGCAAACTCCAAAATATAGCTTAGTCTTAATCCAAAAGAATAATCTAGTAGCACAAGAAAATTAGTTGTCTTTACTAAATGCTATTGCTTTGACCTGACTACAGTATTAACAGAATCACTAGGTATGGTGTGTCCAGGACACTAACATAAGGAAACAACCGCAAGCAGAATGATGGACAATATTGCCTGGGAAATCTCTTCCTTGACGAAGCTGTAGGATCCAATGGAATGACTCTATAATTACATGGAAAGTAATTGTCATATATTTGCCAACAAATTACATGGTTGACAGTACTCTCTGAAAACTGTTCTGCATTTCTAGTGCCAACAGCTATGTTAGCAGAAAATGAAATTAGAAACAACCACAGGAGGTATTTTTTTCTCATTTAGAAAACTATTTCATTTAAGAAGCAAAATGTAATTTACAAGTAAATATTATAAAACTAAAAATAAAATGGAATGACTTAGAAGCACTTCTAAGAGTTATTGTTAAATATTTAGCCTAATGTTGGCTTTGTGGAAAAAACAAAGTCGTTTACTACATGTCAAGCTTATTATACATCCTATTTTGAAAGTACCAGTACTATAAATTCATCTTTTCCGAGGTTATTCCTTCCAGACAAATGAATGTGTCAGATTCCAAGATAGGAATAACTATATTTTTTACAGCTTACACCTCTCTTCCCAAAATAATATAAAAGGCTTCTTTTATGCATTGGAAGAGTTAACATTGTAGGAATAGTTTTCCATTCAGAGCTATGTTCAAGTTCACAAATGAGTGGTTTTATGTTCTCATATCATCAGCAGTCTTGTCTACACGACAAACTGTGAAACCAACATAAACACACACACACAAAAACAGAGTTAAATATGTTTTCAAGAATTTGTTTCAAGTTATAATAAATTATCTTCTTTAGCCAATGCATTTGGTTAATATGTTATCATGTGAGATATATATATATACACACACATACATACACATATTTTCTTTTTTGGTTAAGCCAAAACATAGGTCAAACATGGAAGAAATTTAGTATTTAAAAAATCAACTTTTCTTGTCATATTTTTACTATATACTTGAGGCAAGAAGTTAGTTTTACTGCAGAAAGGTTAAAATGCTTAGTACTGTGGGGGAAAGAGTAGCGTGTGCAAAGTATTTGTTAAAGAAAATAGATATACAGAAGATTGCATAATGTACATACATAAAATATCTGAAAGGTTACATAAGGAGTTAGTAATGTTGATTACTTCTCAGAAGGACAGCAGGAAATAAGGAGAAGGGAGACACAAATTCCATATTTTTTTGGCAACTTTAAAATGTTATACTGATTCCATGAATTATCTACTGAAAAATAATTTTAGTGTAGGAAACAAATATGTAATGAAAGGATTACAAAACTGGGATCAAAGGCTCAAATTAGAAGACTATAAATAAATAAATTGATAAAAAGAGAAGACTATAGGACGACAAAATAGAAGAAAGTAATTCCCTGGATTATAAGGAAAGCTGGCACTTCTCATTTTGCAAAGTACAATGAAAAAAAGCATATCCTCTAATGGTGCATAAGCAGTTGGAAAATGAGGACCTTCAAAACACAAGTTCAGAAGACATGGAACAAAGATTAATATGGGACATAAAGAAAACAAGTAGCAAACGTATTAACTTAAAAGGAATAAACAAGACTAGACCCCCAGTACTCCCCACACACATAAACACACTTGGTCTTCCCTGGTAGTGCAGTGGTAAAGAATCCCCCTGCCAATGCAGGAGACATGGGTTCGATACCTGGGTCAGAAAGATTCCCTGGAGAAGAAAACAGGAACCCACTCTAGTATTCTTGTCTGAGAAATCCCATGGACAAAGGAGACTGGCAGGCTATCGTCCATGGGGTCACAAAAAAGTCAGAAACAATTTAGTGACTTAATACCACCACCACCTCCTACACACACACACACACACACACACACACACACACACACACACACACACACATACACACACACACAAATTCTATTTCTTATGTGAACTTCTTGGACACTGACTGGCTGGCCTATAAAGATATTACCAACTGTTCCTCTCACAAAGGTGAGCCCCCAGTAGCCAGTTTTGGCTACATGACACCAATTTTGGGGGGAAGAAGCCTGGTAAAAACCTGATCAACCTGATTCTTTTGCTAGGAAATGTCAGATTTCAAAAGCCTGGCTGTAGTTTTGCTCTTGGTTTCTGTGAAATTACTCTATTTAAGCTTGTGATTCACTCTAGACCACCCGTAACTGGGACTTCAGGAAAGAATTAAGCCACAATCAACATGCTAAGGCTGTCATTTCATATATGAATTAGGATGGAATTTGTTATATATTATCCTTGGGAAGACTGGGAAACCAGTCTTTCAGATCATTTTCTGTTTGAGATGCAAAGGAGAAGAATCCCACTGAGACTATGTTACACCAAAGAACAGTTTTCATGTTAAAGAGGAAATTCAGAATAACTCAGTTCTCTATTTCAAGTTTTCATACCCTTTGCAAGGGAATATGGAGAACACAACAATACTCTTTGAAATCATACCATCTTCTCCCTTTATTTTCTGTTTCTCTCCATAGTTGCTTCAATTTTTAAATCTCAAAACTATTCTGAGAAAATTTCCTTCTTGTCCACATAATTTCATCCAGTCTTACAAGCCAGAGTAGCTAGCAAACAGTTATTTCCACTTCAGTGCTGTACTTTAAGACTGCCAAAGAACCAGGCAATGCATATCCCCAAGTGCACAGTCTGCAGGAATTGTGGTAATTCTATTATTCTAAATTATTCATGAGAACCTGCTGGTATATTTTGTTCTTTCCACATCTATTTCTCTCTCTTAATTTTGGCCCTATAACTTCTGAAACAGTTTTTTCTTTGCCTAACTTCATTTAATTCAACTTTATTTTTATTACTGAGGACAGAAAGTTTATAACCAATAAATACACTTTATACACCTACTAAAAGTTTTGCCTTGAAAACAGAATATTCCAGTATTTGCAAAGCTTATATTTAAGGTTTTTGTACACAAGGGAAAAAAGTTAAAAGAATATTCAACATTAACAATAAAATTTAAATAAAGAAATAGCAAAACATTTTTATGGTATAGTTTGGTTTAGTCACTCTCAACCAATATTTTACAATTATTCATAAAGTCCTGAGTTTGATATATTAGATGAACATATCTTGATTATTGCTTTATCCTGGCTTTTATCACTCAGCAAAATAATTTTGAGATTTATACATTTTTTATATGATAGTTCGTTTCTTTTTATTATTGAGTAGCACTGTATCGACAAATCAGCATATCAATTCATCTGATGAAAGATAATTGAATTTTTCCCATTTTAGCTACTTTAAACTATTATAAAAAGTATTATGAGCTTTGACATAAAAGTTTTTTAATGGGCATAGACTTTCATTCCTCTGGGATAAATGACTGGGAGTTAAATGCCTATAACATATGTTAGGAGGATGCTTAACATTTTACGACATCACCAAACTTTTCTGAAATGATTCTACCATGTTTTATTCTATCCAAGCAATGTAGGAGACATCCAGCTCCTCTACAGTCTTTGCCAGCATTTGGTGTATGGTCAGTTTTATAACTTATCAGATCTAACAGTGTGTCATGTTCAGGTCAGTTCAGTTCAGTGGCTCAGTCGTGTCGACTTTATGTCATGTTATCACATTGCAATTTGAAATTGCATTTTTCTAATCACTAGTGATGCTGAGCATCCTTTTTGTTTATTGCCATATGTACACTGTCCTTGGTTAAGTGTGTGCTCAAATATTTTACCTATTTTTAAGCAATTCTTTGTTATACCACTATTGAGTTGTGAGAGATCTTTGCCTTTTCTGTATAAAAACCACCTATCAGATATATACTTTGCAAGATATCAGTTTGCCACTTGTTTATGCATTCTCCTCATAGCTTTCAAATAAAAGTGCTTTTAAATTTTGATGAAACTTTTTTAATATAAATTTATTTATTTTAATTGGAGGTTAATTAATTTACAATATTGTATTGGTTTTGCCATGAAACTTTTATTGGTTGTACTTTTGATGGTGGTAGCTCAGAAATATTTACCTTATCACACATATCATGAAGATATTTCTATGATTTCTTCTAGAAGTTTTATAACATTTGGTTTTATATTTAGGTCTATAATCTATTTTGAGTTGCATTTTACATATGATATAAGGCATCAATCAACTGAGTTATTTTGCATATTTATATATAATTATTCCACACCATTCTCTTTTTAAAACTGCTATCTCACCACAGAATTGTTTTTCACTTTTGCCAAAATTAATTTGCACATGTTTGTGTAGGTCTATTTCTGAATTCTCTATTCTATTCCATTGATGTATTTCTCTATATGAATTCCAAACTACACCCTGCTGATTACTGACCATCACAATAAGTCTTGAAATCAAGTAATCCATCTTGCTATTTGCTATCTCTTTGTACCTTCTGTTGTTTGTTTCAATTTGTCTATTTTCCTGACAACTTTTCGACTAAGTAGTCTTTACAATTCTAACTTACAATTTCTCCTTTGTTGGCTACTAGTATAAAAACTTTGCAACACTGTATTTCTTCCTGGTCTTTTTTGCTATTGTTTTATATGAAAATTGTTTTATTTTAGGCACTTTTGGTGGTGATTTTCAAGGTAGCACAAAGGTAAAGAATTTGCCTGCAAATGTAGGAGATGCAGGAGATGTGGGTTCAATCCCTGGGTTGGGGATGTCGTCTAGAGTAGGAAATGGCAACCCACTCAAGTATTCTAGCCTGGAAAATTCCATGGACAGAGGAACTTGGTGGGCTATAGCCTATGGGGTCGCAAAAAGTCAGACCCAACTAAGCATATCACATGCATTTCTTACTAATACATTATTCTGTTTAAAAACATGATCTATTTAACAGCTTTGTTTTTTTATTTTTAGTTGCTAAGTCATGTCTAAGTCTTTTGTGACTCTTTTGTACTGTAGCCAGCCAGGCTCTGTCCATCAGATTTCCCAGGCAAGAATACTGGAGTAGGTTGCTATTTCCTTCTCCAGGGGATCTTCCCAACCCAGGAATGGAACCCATGTCTTCAACATTGCAGGTGGATTATTTACTGCTGAGCCACCAGGGAAGCCCTTTAAACAACTTTATTGAGATATAATTCAAAATCCATACTGTTAACCCCTTTAAAGTGTACAGTTGGATATTTTCAGTATACTAGAAACACTGTATCAACATCACTGCAATTTAATTTTAGAACAATTTAAGTAAGGAAGTAAGTGTAAGTCACTCAATCATGTCCAACTCTTTGCAACCCCATGGACTGTACCCACCAGGCTCCTCTGTCCATGGGATTCTCCAGGCAAGAATGCTGGAGTGGATTGCCATTCCCTTCTCCAGGGGATCTTCTCAACCCAAGAATTGAACCCAGGTCTCCTGGATTGCAAATGGATTCTTTACCATGTGAATCAGGAGAAAAGCCCTTCTTAAAAAACCCAGATATAACAGCTGTCACATCCCCTCTCTCTCCTGAAGCCCCAGCAAGACATATTCTGTCTCTATAGGTTCACCTGTTATAGCCATTTCATATAAATGAAATAATACAATAACTCATGTTTTGTGACTGGCTTTCTTCACTTAGTACCATGTTTTCAAAGTTCGTCCATGTTGCAGCATGTATCAGCACTTCATTTCTGTTTATTGCCAAATAGTATGCAATTATATGAGTATACTATATTATTTTCATCCATTCAGTTGTTTCCACCTTTTAACTAGTATGAATAATGCTTCAAGAAACATTTGTATATAAGTGCACATTCACATCCATTCATGTGGATGCATGTTTTCTTTTTTTTTTTCTTTTTTTCATTTCAGTAGAAATGTACCCATTTCTTTTGGGTAGAAATGGAATTTCTGCGTAGATAGCTCCATGCTTAATTTCTTAAGTGATTGCTAAACTCTTTTCCAAAGTGGTTACACCATTTTATATTCCCACCAGCAATGTATAAGGCTCTCAGTTTCTCCATATCCTTGCCGAACTTTATTACATGTCTTTTTGATTTTTGCCGTCCTGTGCTGTGTTCAGTCACCAGTTGTGCCTTCTCTTTGTGACCTATGAACTGTAGCCCACCAGGCTCCTCTGCTCATGGGATTCTCCAAGAGAGAATACTGAAGCAAGTTGCTGTGCCCTCCTCCAGGGGATCTTCCCAACCCAGGAATCGAACCCATATCTCCAGGGTCTCTGCAATGTAGGCAGTCTTTACCCACTGAGCCACCTGGGAAGCCACCCTAGTACATGTAAAGTAGGATCTCTTTATAGTTTTGTCTGCATCTTCTCTAGTGACTAATAAATTTTAGCATCTTCTCATATAATTGTTGGTCATGTGCTCATCTTCTTTGAGCAAATGAAATGTCTATTCAAATACTTTGCTCATTTTAATTGGGTTATTTGTCTTTTTATTGTAGAGTTATACTAGTGCTTAATGTATTCTGGATGCAAGTTCTTTAACAGGTTTAAAAATCAATGTCTATTTAAAATAAACCCAAATGGGGTCTTGATAATAATGCATTGAATCCGTAGTTAATTGGGAGAATATTGCCATTCCAAGAGTATCGAGTTTTCACTCAAAAAGCATGACATGTCTTACTTATTTAATTTTTGGTAATGATGTTTTATAATTTTCAATGTACCTGCTTTGTACTTTTTTTTTTTGTTTGTTTTATTTTTTATTTTTATTTTTTTATTTTTATTATTTTTTTTTAATTTTAAAATCTTTAATTTTTACATGTGTTCCCAAACATGAACCCCCCTCCCACCTCCCTCCCCATAACATCTCAGTGAGTCATCCCCATGCACCAACCCCAAGCATGCTGTATCCTGCGTCAGACATAGACTGGCAATTCAATTCTTACATGATAGTATACATGATAGAATGCCATTCTCCAAAATCATCCCACCCTCTCCCTCTCCCTCTGAGTCCAAAAGTCCGTTATACACAGCTGTGTCTTTTTTCCTGTCTTGCATACAGGGTCGTCATTGCCATCTTTCTAAATTCCATATATATGTGTTAGTATACTGTATTGGTGTTTTTCTTTCTGGCTTACTTCACTCTGTATAATCGGCTCCAGTTTCATCCATCTCAACAGAACTGATTCAAATGTATTCTTTTTAATGGCTGAGTAATACTCCATTGTGTATATGTACCACAGCTTTCTTATCCATTCATCTGCTGATGGACATCTAGGTTGTTTCCATGTCCTGGCTATTATTTTGTTAAATTTATACTTAAGTATTTTATTCTTTTTGATGCTATTATAAATGGAATCACTTTAATTTTACTTTCAGAACATTTATTCCTATTTTATAGAAATGCAATTGATTTTTTAAGTATATTGATCTGACATAGACTGGCGATTCGTTTCTTACGTGATAGTATACATGTTTCAATCCCATTCTCCCAAATCATCCCACCCTCTCCCTCAGAGTCCAAAAGTTTGCTCTACACAATGCTTGGGGCTGGTGCATGGGGATGACCCAGAGAGATGTTATGGGGAGGGAAGTGGGAGGGGGATTCATATTTGGGATCACATGTACAACCATGGTGTATTTATGTCAATGTATGGCAAAACCAATACAGTATTGTAAAGTAAAATAAAGTAAAAATAAAATTTTTTTAAACAAATAAATAAATAAAATAAAAAGGAAAAAAATAAATATATTGATCTATATACTACAGTCTCACTAACTTCTTTTTTAGTTACAATAGTGTGTGTGTATGTCTCCGTGTGTGTGTTTTTCAAGATAATCTACATTACAAGACCATGCCATCTGTAATGATAGTTTACTTTTTCTTTTACAATCTGTATACTATTTATTTTATTATTTTGCTAGGATATTCAGTACAATGTTAAATAGAAGTGGCAAGAACAGACTTCCTGTCTTGTTCTTGATCTTAACAGTAAAGCATTTTCTTCCACCACTAAGTATAATGTTAGCTGTGGGCTTTTGTAGATGGCCTACTTTTGTATATGACTGAGGAAAGTCTCTTCTCTTCCTAGGTTGTTTGGCAGTTTTATCATGAAAATGTGTTGATTTTTTCCAAATATTTTCTGCATATACTTCTGGTAACCCTTGAACAACTCAGGAGTTAGGGGTGCTAAACATCTGTGCAATCAAAAATCTGCATGTAATTTCACAGTTGTCCTCCATCTCTAGGGTTCTGCATCAACAGATTCAACAGTGTGTCTATTATGTAGCAAGACAGAATGCATTTAGTTTTTTAAAAAAATCTGTGTGTAAGTGGACCTGTGCCATCACACCTGAGTTTAAATGGTGGTATGAATTTTAGCCTTTACTTAACTAGAATGATGTACTATACTAATTGATTTTCAGATGTTAAACAAAGCTACCATTCCTGAGATTTACATGGTCATAATGCATAACTCTTTCTATATTTTACTGAATTCAATTTGATAGTGTTTTCTGAGGCATTTTGAATGTATTTTAACATTCATAAGGGATATTAGACTGTGGTTTCCTTTTCTTATGATGTCCTTGGTTTTAGTATACTGATAAAAATGGCATTAAATAGTAAGTTAGAAAATGTTCCTCTTTTTTCACATTCTGCAAGAGTATGTGAAGGATTGATATTAATTCTTCTTCAAATGTTTGTTACAACTCATCAGTGAAATGATCTGAGCCTGGCCTTTTCTTGTGGGGAGTCTTTAAATTAGTATTTTTATCTTGACATTTGTGGTAGGTGTGTTAATATTTTATTTTTTAATTTTTATTTTATAATGGAGTATAGTTCATTAACAATGTTGTGTTAGTTTCAGTATACAGCAAAGTGATTCACTTATATCTACACATATATCTACAGAGAGGTGGGATGAGGGAGGGAGGCAGGCTAAAGAGGGAGAGGATATATCTATATGCATATAGGTGATTCACTCTGTTGTACAACAGAAACTAATACAACATAGCAAAGCAATTATACTACAGTCATAATTTTTTTTAAGTCTACAAATAAATGCTGGAGACAGTACGGTGAAAAAGGAACCCTCCTGTACTGTGGGTGGGAATGCAAATGGGTATAGCACCTATGGAGAACAGTGTGAATGTTCCTCAAAAAAATAAAAATATAGCTACCATATGATTCAGCAATCCCACTCCTGGGCACATATCCAGAGAAAACCATAATTTGAAAAGATGCATGCATCCCAATGTTCACTGTAGCACTATTTATAATAACCAAGACATGGAAGTGAGCTAAATGTCCATCAACAGGTGATGGACAGTATATCTATACGATGGAATGTTATTCACCCATAAAAAAGAACGAAATAATGTTATGTGCAGCAACATGGATGGACCCAAAGATTATCAAACAAAGTGAAATAAGCCAGGCAGAAAAAGACAAATACCATATGATACTGCTTATATGTGGAATCTCAGGGTACATTTTAAACTTCTTAAAAAAGCCTTAGTAATTCCAGAAGAATTGAAAGCAGGATCTCACAAAGATATTTGTACAACCATGTTTATAGCAGCATTTTTCACATTAGCCAAGAGGTAGAAGCAACTCAAGTATCCATCATAAGAAAGAATAAATTTTAAAAATGTGTTCCATAAATACTATGGTATGTTATTCAGCCTTTAAAAAAAACAAAAGGAAGAAAATTCTGAGACATGTTACAACATGGGTGAGCCTTGAGGACATTATGCTAAGTGTATAGTTCAGTTTAGTTCAGTCGCTCAGTCGTGTCTGACTCTCTGCGACCCCATGGACTGCAGCATGCCAGGTCTCCTTGTCCATCATTAACTCTTGGAGTTTAACCAAACTCATGTCCATTGAGTCAGTGATGCCATCCAACCATCTCATCCTCTGTCATCCCCTTCTCCCACCTTCAATCTTTCCCAGCATCAGGGTCTTTAAAAATGAGTCAGCTCTTCCCATCAGGTGGCCAAAGTATTGGAGTTTCAGCTTCAACATCAGTCTTTCCAATAAACACCCAGGATTGATCTTCTTTAGGATGGACTGGTTGGATCTCCTTGCAGTCCAAGGGACTCTCAAGAATCTTCTCCAGCACCACAGTTCAAAAGCATCAATTCTTCAGTGTTCAGCTTTCTTTATAGTCCAACTGTCACATCCATACATGACTACTGGTAAAACCATAGCCTTGACTAGATGGACCTTTGTTGGCAAAGTAATGTCTCTGCTTTTTAATATGCTGTCCAGGTTGGTCAAAACTTTCCTTCCAAGGAGTAAGCATCTTTTAATTTCATGGCTTTAGTCACCATCTGCAGTGATTTTGGAGCCAAAAAAATAAAGTCTAACACTGTTTCCATGGTTCCCCATTTATTTGCCATGAAGTGATGGGACCAGATGCCATGATCTTAGTTTTCTGAATGTTGAGCTTTAAGCCAATTTTTTTACATTCCTCTTTCACTTTCATCAAGAGGCTTTTTAGTTCCTCCTCACTTTCTGCCATAAGGGTGATGTCATCTGCATATCTGAGGTTATTGATATTTCTCCCAGGGACCGCACAGAGACTGAGACAGAACTGTGTATGAATGTCTCCTGTAGAGGTATGGGTCAGAAGTGAACTGCCAGGGGCTCTGGGTGCAGAAGACTTGGGTATGGCATAAGCCCTTTTGGAGGAGGTCGCCATTAACCTCACCATAGAGCTGTCAGAACTTACACAGGATTGGGAAATAGATACTTGGAGGGCAACCTTGTGCACCAGGACCCAGGAGAAAGGAGCAGTGACCCCACAAGAGACTGACCCAGACTTGCCTGTGAGTGTCCAGGAGTCTTCAGCAGAGATGTGGGTCGGCAGTGGCCTGCTGCAGGGTTGGGGGCACTGAGTGTAACAGTACATGCATGGGAGCTTTTGACGGAGGTCTCCATTATATTCATTACCTCCACCATAGTTGCCCTCCCCTCCACACCCATCAACAGAAAATTGGATTAAAGATTTACTGAGCATGGCCCCACCCATCAGAACAAGACCTAGTTTCCCCCCAGTCAGTCTCTTCCATTAGGAAGCTTCCATAAACCTCTTATCCTTTTCCATCAGAAGGCAGACAGACTGAAAACCACAATCACAGAAAGCTAACCAAATTAATCACATGGACCACAGCCTTGTCTAACTCAATGAAACTATGAGCCATGACATGTAGGGCCACCCAAGACGGATGGGTCATGGTGGAGAGTTCTGACAAATGTAGTCCACTGGAGAAGAAAATGGCAAACTACTTCAGTATTCTTGCCTTGAGAACCCCATGGACAGTATGAAAAGGCATGTATGAAAAAAAAGTGTAATAAGCCAATCACAAAAGGACAAATCCTGCATGGTTTGTCTAGATTTAACTAGAGTGGTCAAACTTATAGAAATAGGAAGTAGAATGATGGGAAATAGGGAGTTATTATTTAATAAATACAGAGTTTCAGTTTCACAGGAGGAAAAGATTCTGGAAACTGGTTGTACAACAATATGAATATATTTAACACTTCTGACTACATACTTAAAATGATTATGATGCTATGTTTATGTTACATGCATTCTATCACAATTAAAATAAAGAAAAGTACAAAGATTTATTACATCCTTCATGATCTTACCTAGCTTATCTCTGCAGCTTCAGCTTCATTTCTAACCAATTCTGGGATCCTTTCCTGAATCCTATATGTCATCCTTATGCCAATCTTATATGCGAAAGCAAAAACAACACCCAGCTCTGTATGTGACTGGTGATGGAAGCAAGGTCTGATGCTGAAAAGAGCAATAATGCATAGGAACCTGGAATGTTAGGTCCATGAATCAAGGCAAATTGAAAGAGATCAAACAGGAGACAACAAGAGTGAATGTCGACATTTTAGGAATCAGCGAACTAAAATGGACTGGAATAGGTGAATCTAACTCAGATGACCATTATATCTACTACTGTGGATCGCTTAGATGAAATGGAGTTGCCATAGTCAACAAGACAGTCTAAAATGCAGTACTTGGATGCAGTCTCAAAAACGACAGAATGATCTCTGTTCACTTCCAACGCAAACCATTCATTATCATGGTAATCCAAGTCTATGCCCCGACAAGTGATGCTGAAGAAGCCGAAGTTGAACAGTTCTATGAAGACCTACAAGACCTTCTAGAACTAACACCCAAAAAAAGATGTCCTTTTCACTATAGAGGATTGGAATGCAAAAGTAGGAAGTCAAGAAATACTTGGAGTAACAGGTAAATTTGGCCTTGGAGTACAGAGTGAAGCAGAGCAAAGGCTAATAGAGTTCTGCCAAGAAAATGCACTGGTCATAGCAAACAACCTATTCCAACAACACAAGAGAAGACTCTACACATGGACATCACCAGATGGTCAACACTGAAATCAGATTGATTATATATTTTTTTAATTTTTATTTTTACTTTATTTTACTTTACAAAAATATATAAGCAACTTATGCAGCTCAATTCCAGAAAAATAAATGACCCAATCAAAAAATGGGCCAAAGAACTAAATAGACATTTCTCCAAAGAAGACATATGGATGGCTAACAAACACATGAAAAAATGATTATATTTTTTGCAGCCAAAGATGGAGAAGCTCTATACAGTCAGCAAAAACAAGACAGGGAGCAGACTGTGGCTCAGATCAAGAACTCCTTCTTGTCAAATTCAGACTTAAATTGAAGAAAGTAGAGTAAAACCACTAGACCATTCAGGTATGACCTAAATCAAATCCCTAATGATTATACAGTGGAAGTGAGAAATAGATTTAAGGGACTAGACTGATAGACAGAGTGCCTGATTAACTATGGACAGAGGTTCGCGACATTGTACAGGAGACAGGGAGCAAGACCATCACCAAGAAAGAGAAATGCAAAAAAAGCAAAATGGCTGTCTGAGGAGGCCTTACAAAAGAAAAGGAAAGATAAATCCATTTGAATACAGATTTCCAAAGAATAGCAAGGAGAGATAAGAAAGCCTTCCTCAGTGATCAGTCCAAAGAAATAGAGGAAAACAATAGAATGGGAAAGACTAGAGATCCCTTCAAGAAAATTAGATATACCAAGGGAATATTTCATGCAAAGATGGGCTCAATAAAGGACAGAATAAGAAAAGGTGGCAAGAATACACAGAAGAACTCTACAAAAGAGATCTTCATGACCCAGATAATCAATATGGTGTGATCACTCATCTAGAGCCAGACATCCTGGAATGTGAAGTCAAGTGGGCCTTAGGAAGCATCACTACGAACATAGCTAGTGAAAGTGATAGAATTCCAGTTGAGCTGTTTCAAATCCTAAAAGATGATGCTGTGAAAGTGTTGCACTTGATATGCCAGCAAATTTGGAAAACTCAGCAGTGGCCACAGGACTGGAAAAGGTCAGTTTTCATTCCAATCCCAAAGAAAGGCAATGCCAAAGAATGCTCAAACTACCACACAATTGCACTCATCACACAAGCTAGTAAAGTAATGCTCATAATTCTCCAAGCTAGGCTTCAGCAATACGTGAACCGTGAGCTTCCATGTGTTCAAGCTGGTTTTAGAAAAGGCAGTGAAACCAGAGATCAAATTGCCAACATCTGCTGGATCATGGAAAAAGCAAGAGAGTTCCAGAAAAACATCTACTTCTGCTTTATTCACAATGCCAAAGCCTTTGATTATGTGGATCACAATAAACTGTGGAAAATTCTTCAAGAGATGGGACTACCAGACCACCTGACCTGCCTCTTTAGAAATCTGTATGCAGGTAAGGAAGCAACTGCTAGAACTGGGCATAGAACAGACTGGTTCCAAATAGGAAAAGGAGTACAGCAAGACTGTATATTGTCACCCTGCTTATTTAACTTCTATGCAGAGTACATCATGAGAAACACTGGGCTGGAGGAAGCACAAGCTTGAATCAAGATTGCTGGGAGAAATATCAATAACCTCAGATAGGCAGTTGACTTCACCCTTATGGCAGAAAGTGAAGAAGAACTAAAGAGTCTCTTGATGAAGGTGAAAGAGGAGAGTGAAAAAGTTGGCTTAAAGCTCAACATTCAGAAAACTAAGATCATGGAATCCAGACCCATCACTTCATGGGAAATAGATGGGGAAACAGTGGAAAGTGTGAGAGACTTTATGGTTTGGGCTCCAAAATCACTGCAGATGGTGATTGCAGCCATGAAATAAAAAGACTCTTACTCCTTGGAAGGAAAGTTATGACCAATCGAGACAGCATATTAAAAAGCAGAGACATTACTTTGCCAACAAAGGTCCGTCTAGTCAGATATGGTTTTTCCAGTAGTCATGTATAGATATGAGAGCTGGACTATAAAGAAAGTGCAGCACCAAAGAATTGATGCTTTTGAACTGTGGTGTTGGAGAAGACTCTTGAGAGTCCTTTGAACTGCAAGGCGATCCAACCAGTCTATCCTGTTGGAAATCAGTCCTGAATGTTCATTGAAAGGACTGATGTCAAAGCTGCAACTCCAATACTTTGGCCACCTGATGGGAAGAGCTGACTAATTTGAAATGACCCTGTAGCTGAGAAAGATTGAAGGCAGGAGAAGGGGACGACAGAGGATGAGATGGTTGGATGTCATCACTGACTCAATAGACATGAATTTCAGTAAACTCCTGGAGTTGGTGATGGACAGGGAAGCCTGGCGTGCTGTACAGTCCATGGGATCGCGAAGAGTCAGACACGACTGAGCAACTGATATGCCAACCATCACCAGCTACTTGCCATTCAGCAAACTCTCCAGGCTGTCTCCCATATCTCCTCCTTACCCACCTGAATTGGGAAGCCTTTTTATTTTAAAAAACAGCTTTATTTATATATAAAAAAAAGCTTTATTGAGATATATTTCACATGCCATACAATTCACTCATTCAAAGTGTATAATTCACTGCCTTTTAGTACATTCAGATAAGTGCAACCTTCACCATATTAAATTTTAGAATATTTTCATCACCATAGTGAAACCCTATACTCTTTATTTACCATTCTCCAGTCTTCTCATACCCCCTCTACTCCAGTCCTGGGAAGTGACTACTCTATTTTCTGACTCTATAGGTTTGCCTCTTCTGTGTATTTCATACTAGTGGAATTATGTATATCTAGTCTTTGGTTACTGGCTTCTTGTGGTATATCCTTACCATGGAATTATGGTTTGGCCATAAAAAGGAATAAAGTACTGATACATGCTACAACACAAATGAAACTTAAGAAAAGCCTACTTGAGTTTCATTCCAAAGATTTAAAATCCCTTTCTCCAAAAAGTATTTCTTGGCACCCCTGGCCCCAAATTTGTTTCAGTGATCTTCTCCGAATATTTTTTACCTCTATTTTAATCTTTATTTAGTCAGTGTGTCCCCACTAGATGTTAAACCCTTTTTTACAGCCGTAAGATGTTTTACAAATATATGTGCAGGTACTATTTTATTTACCTTCTTTCCTCACAAGGACTCATTGATTTAAAAACAGATAAATCAAGATTAGTTATTTCTCAGCACTAACTTCACAATAAAGTGACCTGGAGAGATCTTAAAAATTCCATTCATGCCCCCTGCCTCTGGTCAATTACATCACAACCTCAGGAGGGAAGGCTTTGGACTGAAACATCAGTATTGTTTTAAAATTTCCCAGCTGATGCACTGCCAGAATTGGAAACTACTAATTTGGACACAAAAGCCTTAGTCATCTTCTACCACAATATACTGTATGTGTCACTTGGCAGTACTATAATCATTAGGTCATGCTTTATAGCATCTATTTCTATATGTTTATTAAATATCGTAAAATAAGACAGTAACCCTTTATAAAATAATAAACAGAATCATATATAAAACACAGCTGTACTGAACTCTTCAACTTTTTGAGCTTAAACAGGAATCTCTAGCAAATTCTTGCATGTTCGGTTGCTCAGTCGTGTCTGACTCTTTGCCACCCCATGGCCTGTAGCCTGCCAGGCTCCTCTATGCATGGGATTCTCCAGGCAAGAACACTGGAGTCAGTGGCCATTTCCTTCTTCAGGGAATCTTCCCAACCCAGGGATGGAACTCACATCTCTTGCATCTCCTGCATTGGCAGGCAAATTTTTTACCACTGAGCCACCTGGGAAGCAAATACTTAGTTACTCCCAAATCAGTCACTCTGTTGCCCCTGCAATGAGACTTGCATCTGTCTCATTTATTTATATGTTTTGTTTTCCATTTGTTATAGGCCATAGATCTTATACACCTCCTACAGTGTGAGCAGTCAAACCATTTTCTTTAGAAGCCTATTATGGCATTTAGCCAATGAGATCTTTGATTTGTTAACACTTCTGTCAAGTATGGTAATGAAAGCAGATTGAAATGATCTGCCCGTAGATTTTCCATGTAAAGACAGGGGCAGGAAGGGAAGGTAAAACCGAAAAAGCTGTTTCTCGTAGGTTTTACTGAGTTGATAACTTTTTGCCAAGAATATCTCTTTATTTTACTAAACTAACTTGTATCTTTCACATCATGAAATTTGAACACCTCATTCCAAGGAAAATAATGTTACCGAAAGTCAAATTTATTTAAATTTCTTAATGTAAAACACCTCCAACAAACACAGCTGAAGATTATAAATGACCTGGCAGACTGCTTTCTATATACTAAAAAATTTTGATGGCCCTTTTATCTTTATAGTAATAGAGACTCATAGATTAAGGATTGGTTAAATGCCCAGAGGCTGACAGAGAAAAAAAGGGGAATAGGGCACAGAATAGCCCACGTGTACTTGGTTTCATTAATAAATCTAAGTAAGAAATATTAAGGAGCAAACAAAGGATATTTTAATAGTAATGCCCATAATATTCACTCTTTAAAATGAACAATGTTTATTACCACACATTAAAACTTTCTTATAATACAGACACATTTATTATCATACTAGAAATATGTCATTCTGTCTAAAGAAAAAAAAAATAAAATTACCCCCTAATGACATACAGTATAATCTTTAGACATGAGGCATATTCTGTCAAAAAAATCTTTTTCTTACAATTTCAAGTGATAAATAGTCTCAAAAGCTTACTCTTACTTGGTGTTCGATATATGGAGTGCCCCCTAGGCATCAACATTGAAACGTAGCAGTTTCTTTCCATCTTTCTTCATTTACTTTAGCAAATAAAACAAAAAACTCAGGTTGAGTTAATTTATACAGAATCTATCAAATGTAGGAAAATGAAAACTGATTCATGTCAGTGTATGGCAAAACCAATACAGTATTGTAAAGTAAAATAAAGTAAAAATAAAAATTAAAAAAAAAAAGAAAACTAAATCTCTACCATCCCTCTGTCCTTGAAATGCCCTTTATGAAGCTTTACAAATTATGTTCAGTGAAAGACATGTAATAAGGTTTACATCTCTCCACTGGACTTTCTCTTTTATTTTTGTCCTGCATGTACCCTCTTGTCTTTTCGACTTCAATAGTTACATAGGAAAACAAAAGAATGATCCAGAATTAGACATTTCTCCTTTTTTCCTAACCTGCATACCTTTCTAAATAGCTAACGTTGTGGACCTCAGTCACATTATGCATCCCAAGCGATGCAGAGCTGGGCTCTAAACAGGTGGACGCATCTGTTCCAGTCCATCAGACTTGACTTACACTGACTGCGTTCTGTAATCATTATGGTTTTTATCCCAAATTACAGTGTCAATCTGTTCAGAATTAATATGTATTAATCCACCACTTGTTACAAAATTTTCAGTTTATTTATTGGACCAAATCCTGCCCTAATCACTTAGGCACAATTCCCACTGAAAACCTAAAAGAGAGAATGTGTATCCAGAGGTTATGTTTTCATTGCATGTCAAAGATATTTTTGCATAAGTGGATGTTATTGCTATTCCCAATGAATGCTCTTCCTGTGTCAATAGTGAAAATTTGTTTAAAATTTTAGTGCACTGGTTTGGATCATTTTTAATCACTTCTTCCAACACATGTTATATCCCAGTGTGGTTGTTCCCATAATGGAGAAGGGGTTGATGAGTTATTTACTTCACTCAGAATGTAGTGGATATATTTAATATTAGGAAATTATAGATTTATATTATAGTTTCCTCTTCTTTTTTGTGTTGGGTAGTTTTAAGGTGATGAGTCCATGACTTTTTGTTATAACATGGTGAAGCATTTCACTGTATTTTTTACCTTATTTATTTTAATTTGGCGAGTTTGTTTTCTGATTGTGGAGTTTTAACAGTACTTTGAATATTTTGCATACAAATATCTCTTCAAATATGTGTCTTGAAAATAGATTCTCCTACTCAGTGGCTTGTCTTTCTATTCTTTGAATACTGTCTTTCACAGGTGGGCATTTAAATTTTAATAAAGTCCATTTTATCTATTTTTTTTCTTTCATGGATTGTACTGTTTGTGTTACTTGTGAAAACTAATCATCAAATTCTAACTCATGTAGATTTTACCCTAGGTATCCCACTGTAATTTTTATAGTTTTTAATTTTGTACTTACCACAGTGAGTGACTTTGAGTGAATTTATGTCTAAGACACAAAGTTTGTATCTTTGTTCATTTATTTCCTTATGGTCATCCATTGTTACCCTCATTATTCGTTGAGTAAAAGACTATCTTTTATGTGATAATGTGCCTTTATTCCTCTGAACAAGATCAAGTTGTCTGTATTTGCATAGGTCTGTTTGTGAACTCTTATTTTGCTCCATTTATCTGTGTGTCTATTCACTTTTAAATATCATGTTCTCTTGATTATCGTAGCTTTACAATAAATCTTGAAATCGGGAAGTGTGAGTTTGTCAATGTGCTTTTCATTAGCATTATCTAAGCTACTCAATGTTTAATTTTGTTGGTAACTACAAAGCAGCTTGCTGAGGTATTTTTATTTTTTTGATATTGCACTGGATCTTTAGATCAATTTATAAAGAATTGACATCTTACTAATATTGTGCCTTTTGGTCATGAACAAGAAATATATCTCAGTTGATTTACTATTCTTCCACTGCTTTCAAACATGTTTCTTTTTTTCTTTTTAAAAATTTATTCAATCTATTTAAACTAAAAAAAAAAATCTTAAAAAAGAAAAACTCATAGACACAAAGAATTGAATGATGATTATTAAGAGGTGAGGATAAGGGGTAGGAAAAATGGCTCACTGTGAGTTTACTTCTCTTTCCTCTTCTGTTTTCCATGAAACTAACTAAATACATGGATTTTTACTGAGGAGGAAAAACATAATTAATTCATGTAATTGTTATTCAGTTGCTAAGTCACGTCCGACACTTTGTGACCCCTTGGACTGCAGCAGGCCAGTCTTCCCTTTCCTTCATTATTTCTTGGAGTTTGCTCAAACTCATGTCTATTGACTTGGTGATGCCATCCAACCATCCCATCCTCTGTTGGCCCTGTCTACTGCCCCCAATAATTCATAAGGATTATGTAAAGGTTGATCTGGAGATAATGGAGAAAGGGGTGAGGCTTAAAAGCTGATAAAAACTAAAAGTGAAGTCTTAAAAAGTAACTGGGTCCAAATTTGATGGAAGAAAAAGACTAAATGTCATACTAAAATATGAATGTATACATTAAGTTTTCAAACCAATGGAACATAAAAAGAACAAACAGCAGCAACTAACAGGCACAGTAATAAAATCACAAATGCACTGCCCTTTCACTCCAAATTTGGGTTTAGCAGGTAGGGGTGGTTGCATTATCATGTTTCTAATCAGCATCTCCACTTGCCTGCCATAGCGCTGGAAATGGCAATAGTGCCTATGGCAATACAAATCCTATTAACTTGATGCATCATACATGAGGAAGTTATAACCCAAGCTGAAACAAGATCAGGGAAGACTGATCAGAATTCAGCTTAAAAAAAAAAAAAAGTCCTCATCTCTGTGTCTCCTTTGGTTTCCCCTCAGTTATAACCGATGACACAAAGGAAAGTTATCCCCAGGTGTTACCAACGGAATACCAGACACTGTCCAATAACTCACTCAGAGTCTATCATGGTAATTAGACAAGGCCTGCCTAAATTATTTGAACAAACTGCTTTGCAATTATTAGACATGTTATGAGAAAGTGTGAACAGCTTGACCAGCAAATTTTCAATGTATTTTCCCCCTCAGGCAAGACTAAAACTTAAAAATAAAACTCCCGAGACTCTGACATTCTTCTCATCACATAACACATACCAGTAGAGAATAAAAAGAAAAAAAGAGAAGAACATGAATATTTGAAAAGGCCTTTTGAATCTTGCAGGCATAAAGTAGAAGTATATATCATTCTCTGAGACCCAGAGTCCATGCAGATATACACTGAAAGACACGCTTTGTACCACCATCCTCTGCTGATATGTCAGTGGAAAAGCATTCATTCTCACCTTTTCAGGGTGCTGTCATTAGATACATTAATATGGATGAACCACCACAGAAATCAAAAGGCAGTAAGAGAAGTGGGTTTAAAGGGATAAAGGTTTTAAACTACATTTAAGTTGAGCTTCAGTTTGAAGACTAAACTTTAGGTTTCTATAATTACTTTCCCTTCTCCACATAGTCCTGGAAGAAAAACATACTAATTAGATATGCTCCGAAGTCCATTCGTCAGCATTTCACTAAACATTCCTCAAGTTCTCCAATAAATGAAAGAATTGACTGATGCTGACAAGGGCTGAACAAGAATTCTTTTTTCTGTCAAAACAACTCTTATTTTGATGTATCACATTTGAAAGTGGAACACAAAAGTATTTGCTTTTCCAATCCATTCTATAACTAAAAATAATGCTAACTGAAAATCAGTTAAGTAACAACCCAAGTGCATTTTATTGATTTAAAAATGATTATCAAGTGGTCAATGACAAGCACAGTTTTGACAATATTGAACATTCAAAAATAAATTTCAATGGGTTCATATCTCACTCTTGCACACAGTTCAATATTTAAGTCATAATTTACTTAAATAATAACAAGATTATTCCATATATGGTATCATCACTTGGGAAAAATTTTTGTTAATATTAATATCTAGGCAATTAACATGATACAGATTTTAAAGGCAAAGGAATAACAGGAGAGAAGCATGTTATTGAGAGGGCAACAGAGCATAACTTGCATTTCATCCTAAATTCTCCTTATAGACGGAACAAATTATTTTTTGGAATTTGTAAGGCCAAATTGTTCCAACAAATCACAATAAAAGAATTTAAATTTTGCTGACTTTAAATTTACAAAGAAGGAGGAGGAGAATAAATTTATGTTTGTTTCCTTTTTGCTAATTTCTAAATCTATGGAAGAGCAGTCAGATTTTGTATCTCTTAATTAAATATAATTCTACAGTATTTATTTTGAGGTTTAGTCTAAAAAGAAATTAGGTTGTTGTAATGACTGATCCCAACAGCTAATTTTAGTAGGAATTATGTCTTTACCCCAAAATGATGAGTAAATTATATTCTTGTATCTGACATACTGCAAATTGAACAGATGTAGGTGGCTCAGCGGGTAAAGAAACTGCCTGCAATACAGAAAATGTGGTTCAGTTCCTGGGTCAGGAAGATCCCCTGGAGTGGGGCATGGCACCCACTAAAGTATACTTGCCTGGAGAATCCCATGGACAGAGGAGCCTAGCAGGCTACAGCGCATAGGGTTGCAAAGAGTCGGACATGACTGAAGCAACTAAGCACGCATGTACAGATATTAAATTCCATCCAATGCTCTCTCTCCCTCCCTCTCTCTCCTAGAGTAGAGGTTTTAGAATATCTTATCTGAATCAAATGTAACATTTTACACAATTTTAAACCATTGCTTTTTTTTTCTTTTTTTTTCTTTATTATTTTTTTAATTTTAAAATCTTTAATTCTTACATCTGCTCCCAAACATGAACCCCCCTCCCACCTCCCTTCCCATAACATCTCTGTGGGTCATCCCCATGCACCAGCCCCAAGCATGCTGTATCCTGCGTCAGACATAGTCTGGCGATTCAATTCTTACATGATACTATACATGATAGAATGCCATTCTCCAAAATCATCCCACCCTCTCCCTTTCCCTCTGAGTCCAAAAGTCCGTTATACACAGCTGTGTCTTTTTTCCTGTCTTGCATACAGGGTCGTCATTGCCATCTTTATAAATTCCATATATATGTGCTAGTATACTGTATTGGTGTTTTTCTTTCTGGCTTACTTCACTCTGTATAATCGGCTCCAGTTTCATCCATCTCATCAGAACTGATTCAAATGAATTCTTTTTAACAGCTGAGTAATACTCCATTGTGTACATGTACCAAAGCTTTCTTATCCATTCATCTGCTGATGGACATCTAGGTTGTTTCCATGTCCTGGCTATTATAAACAGTGCTGCGATTAACATTGGGGTACATGTGTCTCTTTCAATTCTGGTTTCCTTAGTGTGTATGCCCAGCAGTGGGATTGCTGGGTCATAAGGTAGTTCTATTTGCAATGTTTTAAGGAATCTCCACACTGTTCTCCATAGTTGCTGTACTAGTTTGCATTCTCACCAACAGTGTAGGAGGGTTCCCTTTTCTCCACACCCTCTCCAGCATTTATTGCTTGCAGATTTTTGGATCGCAGCCATTCTGACTGGTGTGAAGCGGTACCTCATTGTGGTTTTGATTTGCATTTCTCTGATAATGAGTGATGTTGAGCATCTTTCCATGTGTTTGTTAGCCATCCGTATGTCTTCTTTGGAGAAATGTCTATTTAGTTCTTTGGCCCATTTTTTGATTGGGTCGTTTATTTTTCTGGAGTTGAGCTGCATAAGTTGCGTGTATATTTTTGAGATTAGTTGTTTGTCAGTTGCTTCATTTGCTATTATTTTCTCCCATTCAGAAGGCTGTCTTTTCACCTTGCTTATATTTTCCTTTGTTGTGCAGAAGCTTTTATTCAACATAGTTCTGGAAGTTTTGGCCACAGCAATCAGAGCAGAAAAAGAAATAAAAGGAATCCAAATTGGAAAAGAAGAAGTAAAACTCTCACTGTTTGCAGATGACATGATCCTCTACCTAGAAAACCCTAAAGACTCCACCAGAAAATTACTAGAGCTCATCAATGAATATAGTAAAGTTGCAGGATATAAAATCAACACACAGAAATCCCTTGCATTCCTATACACTAATAATGAGAAAGTAGAAAAAGAAATTAAGGAAACAATTCCATTCACCATTGCAACGAAAAGAATAAAATACTTAGGAATATATCTACCCAAAGAAACTAAAGACCTATATATAGAAAACTATAAAACACTGATGAAAGAAATCAAAGAGGACACTAATAGACGGAGAAATATACCATGTTCATGGATCGGAAGAATCAATATAGTGAAAATGAGTATACTACCCAAAGCAATTTACAAATTCAATGCAATCCCTATCAAGCTACCAGCCATATTTTTCACAGAACTAGAACAAATAATTTCAAGATTTGTATGGAAATACAAAAAACCTCGAATTGCCAAAGCAATCTTGAGAAAGAAGAATGGAACTGGAGGAATCAACTTGCCTGACTTCAGGCTCTACTACAAAGCCACAGTCATCAAAACAGTATGGTACTGGCACAAAGACAGACATATAGATCAATGGAACAAAATAGAAAGCCCAGAGATAAATGCACACACATATGGACACCTTATCTTTGACAAAGGAGGCAAGAATATACAATGGAGTAAAGACAATCTCTTTAACGAGTGGTGCTGGGAAAACTGGTCAACCACTTGTAAAAGAATGAAACTAGAACACTTTCTAACACCGCACACAAAAATAAACTCAAAATGGATTAAAGATCTAAATGTAAGACCAGAAACTATAAAACTCCTAGAGGAGAACATAGGCAAAACACTCTCAGACATAAATCACAGCAGGATCCTCTATGATCCACCTCCCAGAATTCTGGAAATAAAAGCAAAAATAAACAAATGGGATCTAATTAAACCATTGCTTTTAACTTTTAAATTTTTTTTATGAAAAATGGTTTGTTAAATGACTCAGGGGGGAATTCTTTCACAATGTATATTTATACCAAAACATCACATTGTAAACTTTAAATATCTTACTATTTTATTTGTCAGTTTACCTCAGTAAACTTGGGGGGATGATTTGTGATGGTGACCTCTGTTTTAAAACAAAAATAATTTTAATTTCTCAGACCCCTAAAGAAAGAGAAGTGGCAATAATGCAACAAATAAATAAATGAACAAATAAATGCATTTATTCTTATTGTGGGGAAAAAAGTTAAGTTTGAGTTGGCAGAAGAGAACATTCAAAAAGTGACTTTGTAAGGAATAAAAACTGAGATATCTTAGAAGCATTGTCCTTTGCTTTGTCTTTTTACTTGCTGGTATTTGACTCAATCACTCTCTTTATAAGGGCAATATAAGGGCCAGAGAGAGTAAAGGTCCTTCTCACTTTGTATCCCCAGCTTGACACATAGTAGATGCTCAATAAAATACACTTTGAACAAAAAACTAGTATGTGTTACCACCATCCTCTCTCACTCACTATCTAACGTCAACAAAGCAAGCACAGTGATCCCTTTCAGACCATAGTCAGATCACAACATACCTCTGCTCAGAACCCTGACCCTGTTTCTCATCTCACTCAGACACAACATGTTCATCTAAAACCCTGTTCTCTCCTCATTGGCCACAGACACTGGCCAATTCACTTTTTCTTAAACATGTGTCTGAGATGTCTCCATTCTTGGGCTTTCACACTGTCTGTTCACCTGACCTAGAATTGTCTTCTTCCAGATATTGGAAGAAGAGAATCACCTCACATTCTTTAAAACTTTGCTTAAATATCACCTTTCAATTAGAACGACCTTTATAAGGTTGACCCCCTGCTCTGCTTACTGCAAAGGCCCCCTTTCCCTGCTCAATCATATTTGAGAGAATTCATCACTTCCTAACATATAATAAAGTTTACGTGTTTGCTTATTTCATTGTTTGCCTCTCTTCACTGAACTACAAGCTCCATGAAGATGGTATTTTTTGTCTTTTTGCACTCACCTGCCCCAGGCCTATAGTAGTCACTAGGTTAGTATTTATTTTTGAATCATTAGAATTAAAATAGTTTTACTGAAGTGAATCTAAAGCAGTTTATACTGAGTATCATAATTTTTTAAATAAACTTTTTAATTGGGAACAATTGTAAAATATTATTTTAAATGTTATAAAGAGCTCCCATATACACTGTAACCAGCTTTCTTTAATGTTAAAGTTTTACATAACCATGATACATTTGTCAAGGCCACAAAAATATATAGACTAACTCAGATTTTACCAGTTTTTCTATTACTGTCTCTTTTCCTGGGTCTAATCCAGGATACCATTATTGCATTTAACCATCAGTGTCATCATGTCTATAACCATTTCTCAGTCTTTTCTTATTTTTCACCTTAGTACTTTAGAAGAGTATTGACCAGATATTTAGGGGCTCGGAGGTGGCGCTAGCGGTATAGAACCCACCTGCCAACGCAGGAGACATAGAGATGCGGGTTGGAACCCTGGGTCGGGAAGATCCCCTGGAGGAGGCCATGGCAACCCACTCTGGTATTCTTTCTTGGAGAATCCCATGTAGAGAGGAGTCAGGAAGGCTGCAGCCCATGGGGTCGCACAGAGTCAGACATGATTGAAACAACTTAGCACGCTCACACGACCAGATATTTTATGGAATGACACTCAGTTTGAGTTTGTCATGTTTTCTCATGATTAGACTGGGCTTATTAGTTTTGGGGAAAAGAATACCACGGAGATGAGGTCCTCTTCTCTTTTCATCGTATCAAGAGGTATATGATATCAATGTGATGCATCACCATGAATCAAGTGGTTAAGGTGGTGTCCACTAGGTTTATACACTTTAGAGTTCCTGTTTTCCTTTCCTTATCCTATGCTGTGTAAGCAGTTCATCAGGTCTAGCCTACACTCAAAGGGAGTGAAATTAAGCTATCTTCCTAGATATGAGTGAGTGAAGTGAAAGTTGTTCAGTCGTGTCCAACTCTTTGTGATACCATAAACTACAGAGTCCATGGAATTCTCTAGGCCAGAATATTGGAGTGGGTACCCTTTCCCTTCTCCAGAGGATCTTCCAGACCCAGAGATTGAACCCAGGTCTCCTTCATTCCAGGCAGATTCTTTACCAGCTGAGTCACAAGGGAAGCCCAAGAATACTGGAGTGGGTAGCCTATCCCTTCTCCAAGGGATCTTCCTGACCCAGGAATCCAACCAGGGATTCCTGCATTGAAGGCAGATTCTTTACCAAATGAGCTATCAAGGATCCAGATATGTGTATACACATATATTATTTGGAATATTTCTTTAAAGAAGTTGGGTTCCTTCTGTTTTATTCATTCGTTCATTTACTCATTCATTATATGAACCCATAGATACCTTTCATATTTTAGGGGTTATAATTGAGTATAATTGATATTTATTTTAGTGTTAAATTGTTCCAGTTTTGAACTTTGGAGGGGTCTTCAGGTTTCCTTCTGCTTTTTTAAATATTAATAAAAAATGTTCATATCCTCAACAATGTTTCTGAAAATTTCTATGGGCTTGAATTATGATAGTTACCTTTTTTTCTAAATTTCCCTCAAGATTCACATAAAAAATTATGTTTAGTAATATTTCCTTCAGCTTTAATGAATAAAGCTGAATAGAATAAATCACTACTTGGCACAGAGGATAACTTGAGATGGGATGTCATACATTCTTGGTCTTGAAACAAAAATCCCCTCAGCCACAGCCAGTATAGACAATTTCCCCTAGATCTCCTTCTTTCCTGATGTTCTCCAATCTTCTTTGGCCTCCTGATCCCTCAAGAGTTTTCCCACATTTGTTCTCTTCTTTTAAACCTCACAATCCTGAAACATCCAATTTATTTTGTAGGCAGTCTGTTTAGCCTTCTCAGTGTTTTCAGTGAACTTACCGATAATTCCATGGGACCTCATCTTTTGCAACAAGCAAAGCCCATCAAAGTATTTTGCTACAAAATTCAATCTTATTCCCTTAGGGGCAGGATATATTGTGGTTAGTTGTAAGTTGAAGTGATTTATTTCTATTATTTATCTTTGTTGAAATATTCAAAGAGACAAAAAATAGTTAAGAAGTCTCTAGTAAGAAGCTATGGACTTCGAATTTCCTAAAATGATTTTTTTTTAATTAAAAAATACCATCTTTTAGTTTTCCTTTAGCACAATACTAAAGAGATAGCAAAAGAAAAGTAGTAAAATGTCTTGAAAATTATTTATCAGAGTAATTATTTTGAATATAAAGAAAAAGATTGTCATTGGGTTTTAATACCTAAATGGCCTTTCACTAATTTTCTGTTCTAAGCACTGTAACAAAAGAGCATGGATAGGGAAGCCTATATATACCTCAGAGAGGCCTAAATCCTTACAAATGACATTTCCTATTTAATTCAATAGATTTTTCCCATAAGATGAACTGAAATCACAGTCTGGTGGGAATATGTGATGGAACAGGCTTGGGGAAAAGTGCCAACTGAGCAACTTTCAAAGATTGATGGGATAGTTCTTGGAGTCGATTATAAAAGTTAAGATCTATGGCAAGCCAAACGGGCAAAAGGAAAATAGGTCTGGGAGAGATGCCAAACAGAGTGAGTACTAAGGTGAAGATGGGGTCAACTCACAAATAAGGAAGATGCAATCTGGAACTTAAAGATTTTGTGTTTTTAAAGTATTTGGCAAGGATGCAAGAGGTGAATTTGGAGTTAGATTTCTTCTATGAACTATTTTGGATAGATTATAGGCAGCAGCATTCAGAATCAAACAAAACTACCTAGAAGAGCCTTCCAACCCATAAGAGCATCTTGCTGGCAGTACCTAAAGCAGCCTATTGAAGTTCCCACCATATGCCTGTGTGGATGCAGGAAAATACAAAAACTTACATCCAATTTAAAAAGCAAGATTGAGCAACAGCCTAAGGAAAGAGCAAAGGGTTCGAAGTCTTCACTAAGCTTAAGATAGTTTATTTGGCTTAAAAAGTCAACCAGTTTTCATTTAATGAAGCAACAGTGACAACTTGGGAAAAGGAAGGAAGCCAGTACACACTGCTTCATCTATTCACCTTTGATGCAGAAAGCAAGGGACTATAGCATCACTGACTCGATGGACGCGAGTCTGAGTGAACTCTGGGAGTTGGTGATGGACAGGGAGGCCTGGCAAGTCGCAAAGAGTCGGACATGACTGAGCGACTGAACTGAACTGAACTGATACCAAAAAAAGTCTGCCAGAAACCAAATGAGCTGCAGTTGGAAATGACTCAGCAATGCCTTAACTTCTGAGATGTGTGGCTCATTCTAAAATGGCTTTTTCGGGGGGATCTGAAGGGCATCTACATTCTGTATCAAAAAGCCTAGCAAAAGAAAGCAACAAAACTCTCCTAAATACACAATAAAAATTCCAAAGGTTTGTGTATGCTTCTAAACACTGAAGAGCTATGGCAAGAAAAAGACTATGTGATACTTGGGAGAGTGTTAGCAGTACTAGTACCAGGAATGCAGTAGTTGTTTTTGTTATGGAATCAATAGAAGGCCTTCTAGAATTGTATAGAATAATAAGAATTTATACATTTCAATGCTTACTTATCAGTGTTGAGTATTAATCTTTGTTTACTTGAATACAAATAATTATATTTGTGTTTTCATATTCACATTTATTAAATTCCTGGCAGAGTTAAATATATTTTTGTGGCTTTAGGCTGATTCTTATTTTATGAATTTTCTAATCATATTCTTTACACCATTTCCTAACAGAATCTTTGTATCAATTTTAGGAATATTCCATAAATTAAGCAACTTAATTGTTTTCTTATCTCACATGTTCTCATTTGTTCTGCTAGTTTTCTCCTTTGCATTAGCATTTTATCATCTTATTTGACTTTTTAAAAATGTCTGTGTAATCAAGTTTGTCTATCTCTTCCTTTGCATGCATGTGTGCACAGCCGTGTCCAACTCTTTGTGACCCCATAGACTCCTACCAGGCTCCTTTGTCCATGGAATTTTCCAGGCAAGAATACTGGAGCACATTGTCATTTCCTACTCCAAGGATCCCCCTGACGCAAAGACTGAACCCATGTCTCCTATGTATCCTGCATTGGCAGGTAGATTCTTTCCCACTGAGCCACCTAGGAAGCCCATTCTTCCCTTTAGATTCCTCAAAAACAATATGGACTAGAAGGTCTTCAGGGAAATTCTACAGTCGAATTTACCATGAGTTGATTGGAATCCAGCCCTGGGGGGAAAAAATCACTTAATGCAGCTAATCCTTGAGAGTATCTTATGGACATGTCAAATATCCATTTGTTCCCTATGATATTATCTGTAATACAATAATCATAAATTAGCAAATCTGAATCATAACATAGGATTTCTCAAGTTTCAAGGTTCTTGCCATCAGAATTATTCTTATCTTTTAAGGTTTAACTTTTAACCACCTCTTAGAATAGTTTTAAATTTAAGAAAATATTACAAATATATTACAAAGAGTCCTCACATATCCCACATTCAGTATTCCCTACAACATCTTACATTAATTTGCTGCATTGTCATAATTAATGAATCAGGATTGATACTAGTCATCGTGATAATTAGTCATCACAACTCCTTAGGCTCTTGACCGTGACAGTGTCTCGGACTTTCCTTGCCCTGGATGACAAGGCCGCATCATATTAAGGATACTATCAACATGGCATCGCTGTTGATGTTTTGACCTTGATCACCTGCCTAGGTAATGTTCCTGCTCCGGGTTCTGTGCTATCGTTACTTTCCCCCCTGTCCAACCTGCCTTTTCCATATTGAATTCTTAGAAAGGAAATCAATTGCATATGTAAGAAGCATGAAGCTATGTTCCACCTCATTAAGAGCAGAGTATCTAATAAATTATCTGGGATTTTTTCTGCAAGGAAACATTTGTCTATTATCTTTCATTAACTTATTTATTTAATCACGTACTTATATCAGGATAAACTCATAGATATTTGTTTTCTACTCTGCAGTATGATCTAGTATCACTTTCTTTTGTATCACTGCATTATATTTACGTTCCAGCACTGGCCATTAGGAGGCCTTTCAGAAGCTCCTGTGCTCCTCTGGCATGATCCTGTCATTGCATGAGGACGTGTGTGTGTCCGTGCGTGCATGTGTACTGGCACTTTCTTAACTTCCAGCACTGCAACATGATCCCAGCTCATCTTATATTTTCCCTGCCCCAGGATTAGCCATTTCTCCAAGGAGTCCTGGTTCCTTCTACTGGAGGATGGAATTAGAAGCCAATATTTTTGCCTTAATATGTTTGTTGTTACATACACACACACACATATGAAAGTGAAGTAAAAGTGTTAGTCGCTCAGTCGTGTCTGACTCTTTGTGATCCTATGGACTGTAGCCAACCAGCCTTCTCTGTCCATGGAATTCTCCAGGCAAGAATACAGGAGTGGGTTGCCATTCCCTTCTCCAGAGTATCTTCCCAGCCTAGGGATCAAACTTGGGTCTCCTACACTGCAGGCAGTTTCTTTACCAACTGAGCCAAAATAAACCATTTTTTTACAAACTCATCTGTATTTATATTACACTAAACATGAGTTCATACTGATGCCTCCAATTCTAGTCCATTACCTCACAGCTCATTCTATTCTTCTCCGTTTGTTTGTCTATAATCTCCCACTCTGACGGTGAGAAACCTGGCTCCCACCTTCAGACATCTACTACTTAATTTTTCAGTTCCAGCAGACACATATAGAGGTTTCAGATAATTCCACCCGCACAGGACATAACTTTACCAACTACAGTACAGAGCTTGCATGCTTGTGAAGTGCTTATTTTAGAATGCTTTTGCCACCAGCCCTATAGCCCTCACTCATCTCCAGGGCTACTTAGTCAGCACCCTTTTCAAACCAACCCTTTCAGTGAGGCTTTTCCACACATTTGTAGTAGCCCTCAAGTCTTCTAGATGGCCAATACAAGAAATTTTTTAAATACTTGCATCTTTTGACAAACCAGAGTTGAAAATCACATTATCCATTATGTTACCCATTGTATGTCTTTATAAAGACAAATACCATCCTGAATTCAGTAACAGATAAAAAATAAAATACCCAGAAGAACATGAAAGCTTTATTTTATGAAATGAAGTATCTTTAAAGTTACCTTATTGGAATAAAATAACGATGTGCCTTCTAGTTTTCTCCTTTTACTTTAATTCATGAATCAATGCTAAATTCAGATCTCAATAAGAAACTCATCCTACAGTGCTTCATAGGTGGCTCAGATGGTAAAGAATCTGCCTACAATGCAGGAGACTCAAGTTTGATCCCTGGATCAGAAAGATCCCCTGGAGAAGGAAATGGCAACCCACTCTGGTATACTTGCCTGGAGAATTACATGGAAAGTGGAGCCTGATGGGTTACAGTCCACGGGGTTGCAAAGAGTCAGACACGACTGAGTGACTAACACTTTCACTTTCATAGTAGCTCTCCCCTAATTCTTTTATCTGGTTATGATTTCTTCAGTGTTTAAATCACTCTGTTTATATCTTATTTATTTTTGAGGGTGCCTCAATAAATTTCATGGATTAGCAGTTTTAAAATAAATAAATATGTGTGTCCAAAATTCTGGACATATTAAAGTCTTTATGTGCATATATAACCTAAAATACATGAAATGAACATTATGAAAAAATAATTTCCCCAAAACAATTTTTGTGAGCCTACTCTGTGCAGAGCACACATGATGGAACACATAAAACAATGAGGTTCTCAAGTTCTATAATTTTGTCAAGAAAATTACATTTATATGAAAACAGAAGTAATTCTATATAGTTACATATGTTGAAAGCTAAATGAGTCATGTAATCTGTGAAAATATAATGATGTTTGGAGTGGGGAAAACAGTATTGTTTGACAGTATTCTGAAAGGTTTCCTTTGAAGATTCATTTGTTAATATTTTTTTTTTTTTACAAATATTCACTAATCACTCTTGGCATGCTAGAAACTATACTAAATTCTAGAGACTTAAAGATAAATAATACACAGTCCTGGACATCAAGTAACTTGCCTAGACCACAGTGCTTCATCAGTTCAGTTCAGTTGCTCAGTTGTGTCCGATTCTTTGCAACCCCATGGACTGCAGCACTCCAGGTCTCCCTGTCCATTGCCAACTCCCGGAGTTTACTCAAACTCGTGTCCTTTATTTTAATTTTGGTAGGTTGGAGGAACCATAAGGCAGGAAAGAGAAGAGCTTGGGAAATTTTACAGAGACTTACACAATAGTAGTTGAAGAAGAGAAAATAAACCAACCTGCCTAACGTCAAAAGTGTCAAAATACAGAAAATGAGTATCTCTAGGTTGAAGATAAAAAAAGCCAAGGAGTCAAAAAATGAGCTAAACTTTTAAAAAACTATTAGTGTTAATAGAAGCAGAGAAGGATGTCAGGATAATTACACAGAGGATTGATGCACATAAAGACAGAACTATGGGGACAAAATGTACTGATTAAGTAAACAAGCTGCTCTCTCAGGAGTGAAGAATTTAAAACGTATTTTAAGACTAGAAAAAGAAGTCAAACTGAAAATGACTGAATATTCTGATAAAAGTTTTAAGAAGACTAATTGTCTATGACATAGAATGATACTTGAAAGAGGTAAGAATTCAAATTAAAATTGTTTTTGCTAACCAGGCACAAAGTAGTGAATAAGAGGATAAAAGAAATGGTAATATCAAAAGAACTAATTGTGTCAAAAATGAATCTAAGGTTTAAGTCTAAGTGGCTAGAATGGTGAAATTAGAAAAATCAGAAAATAGAGATTGAGCTACAAAAATGAATTCTATTTATAATTCTGTTTTATGTTTTTACAAAGTCAATCTGTAAATACATAACAAGAGCATCTGAAAATAGGTTGGGAGATAGAATAATTTTGAGATGCAGACTTGGAAATACCTTGCACAGAGGTTATAACTGGTGCTACAGAGAGCTGTGAGAGCAGAAGGGCTCGGACTAAGGTTCAGAGGATACCAACGTTCCACAGCATGAGCAGAAAGAGGGAAGCAAGTCAAAAGTGAATGGAATCCTGAATTCTCACTGCCTTGGTTTGCATTGCTTCATGTTTCTAAAACCAGAAAAAGTAGAAATGAGCAGATGAAAATCTGAAAACTGGATGAAAACAGAATTGCTTATTTTCTCTAAAATGTCTAGTTAACAGTTGTCCATTTTTCTTGGTCTGACATTTGCAGAGCTTCTCCATGAGTTTTAGCATTCAAGATCTATGTTTTCTTTTTTCTTTAAGCCTAAGGGGATTTGGACATATGTAAGCCAAGGATTTTCCAAGTCATATTTGCTCACTGCAAATTAAAATAAAACTAAATAAAAATTATTGAATGCCTTCCACTAATTAAGGAAATTTCCCCTTTTGTAAACATACACTAAAAATACCCTAAACTCATTCTAAAAACTTCAAACACCCAGCTCCCCATTTTAGCCTGATCACTGGTCACCAGCTAAACAAACGTAATTTTCACCGGTTCCTAAAGGACATGTTCACCTTCTCCCGGTCAGCCTGCTTATCGGCCCTTGTGCCTCTTTCTCTCCTTTTCCTCTCTTTCTGCCTTCCTCTTCCCATTCCTATATTATTTCAAGTATCTTCTACGATCAGAGTAAGGGTTAGTCACATTTACCATCACTTTCAATGTGTTCCTCTGACTATTTGAATTTTAGTAGAATAATTTTAATCAACTAGGATAAAATCATTCAAAGAACATGTGTTCAGAGCACACTACTTATAACACAGAGGTACTAAACTATGTTATAGAAAAACAAAGCTACTGTTAAGGAGCTCTGTTTATTATAAGGTATTCCATTTTTCTTGGACACTATTTAAATCATCAGATAGATATGACTGTGAAAACAGTACAGTCAACAGATAAAGACGGCTAGACATATCAGAAGATGAGATGGTTGGATGGCATCATCGACTCAATGGACATGAGTTTGAGCAGCTCCAGGAGACAGTGAAGGACAGGGATGCCTGGCATGCTGCAGTCCATGAGGTCACAAAGAATCAGACACGACTGAGCAACTGAAGAAAGACGACAGACATATCAGGGTACCATCTGAAGAAATACAATCCGATGAAGTTCACAGTCAGTACAAAAATGTGTGGCTAAATTTTGTTTCCTAAATGTCATGGACATGAAGGGAAACATTTTATCATGAATACAATCATTTCAAACCATATGTCAATAGTTTATAGCTCCTCTAAGACAAAAATATTTGTTTCATATTGCTTTAATCAAAAATAATTTCTAGCCTTGTTAATTATTTTATATCGAATTCAAATAGAGAATAATAAGGTATTAGCATACTAAATTCTTATAAAAAAATAAACAGCAACATCTTCTTTGGCTATCAGTGAGTCATTTCAATGTTTGCAAGTAAGTGGCATAAATGTTAAATGTCCTGTCAGTATCTCAAAAAGATTATTTTTAGTATTTCCCATTGTTTAAGAAAATGACATCTAAGAAATTAAGTTACTGATAGAAGATTTCCTCTTTATCAATACTGAATTGTATAACATATATAAACAATTCTTTCCTATAAAATAAACATTTTAAATTTTTTCAATGTATAATTATCATTTTACATAAACTAGGAGTCTACTTATTTTATCTGAATATTTTAATCCTATTTTTACTAATAAATCTCTATGCAGTTGATAATGCATGTACAGTGGTTGTAATTCGTGTGGTTTATAATTATGCATATCCAGATTAAATAAGACAAATGGCAGGGCTGGTAATGGCATCATATTTAAGAATGTAAATGTATTTTTTAAATCTATTAAAAGTATAATTGTAAAAAGCGAATGAGAGCTATTTTAAAATCTTTTCTAGGTATAAATAATCACATTTACCAAAGGGTATTACAGAAATCATATAAGCAAAAGATATTACAAAGTATTATTTAGAGAAACAATTGGAACTCAGACTTCTTAATAACTACTTGCTACTGCTGGCCAAATACAAAATGAGTGTAATCTACCATGATTAATTGCTTATGTTTTTTTCCAAACTGTATAATTGAGAAAGAGTGTAATCAATGATATAAATGTAACTCTAATATATTTTTCATACACAGCCTTAATGGCTTTTATTCCCTCCAACTTTTCCTATCCATAAGAGCAAACTATATTTGCAAAAGATTGGTTTCTATTATTGCTCTGATCCCAGGTGACTTGTAAGTGAATTTTTTATCACATCAAGCGTAGAAATATATTTTAAAATGAAACTATATTTTACTTCAATATTCTTAATGGATTAATGTGGGAAATGAGCTTTAAAATAATGCACCAAAGAAACAGAAGATCTTGATAGTATATCTTAATAAAAAAAAAACACAAATTAAATAAATGATCTGACTTCCTCTACTTCTGATCTGCTGCAGGGAAAAACTGGCTGGGGAGCTTCTGCCCTTCGAATTGATGCACCTTTCCCACCATCCTTCAACACAATTCCAGGGGCCCACTTGGAATACCACTCAGGAGCCACTGACATCAGGCGAATGACCTTCATCACCTCCAGTCCTCTCTTAAAATTTCCATTAAAGGAGGCCAAAAGCTGCCTCAGAGCCTGTTAGCAGTTTCCACCTGAAAGGCACCCGATTTTCATTGACAATTTGTTAGTCATTTGTGATGTGTTTTTCATCAGTGCCCTTCCTTCCATTTCCAATTCCTTCAGTGTCTTTTCTCCACCTGCTCAGAGAACTTTAGCTGATCAGAAAAGTTAAGTTGATACCGAGAAAAGTTTAATTCACTTCTACTTTTATCCTTTAAGATTCCTTTTCTTTCTGGCAAAGAGGTGATGAAACTACATTCCCCACAACAATAAATCTCCTCTTCCTGTGATTGATAAATTCACAATCATACTAGAATACCTGCTTAACATTAAAAAGTTGGTAGAAATCTGTGTTATCAGGGAAGACTTCTCAAATGAGTGTCATCTTTTCCAAAATAAACCTGTATGATTCTTTCATCTCCTATAATCTTCCATAAGTATAGAAGACATACAAAGAATTATTTCAAAATTTAGTATTTTCATATTTCAGGGCAAGAAGAGAAAGCTACAAGAACATTGGTATAAACACACATATATGTTACTGTTGTCACCAATATATCTACTGATCTAGGTAAAAAATAATCTTAATTCATGACTGAAACTCCTATTGTAAGGTGTTTACAAAATAAAAAAAGCCACTGCTTTGTACAAAAATAATCTCTGCTCTTATGCCAGCAAAGATAAAATTTATGATGACTCTCAACTGTAAGGCTCTAAATCTGTACTCAGAATCAGTAGTGCTTTCCAACCAATGATCTCCAAGTGCTTTACTAATAAGGGTTATTGAAAGTATTTCACACAAGAGCAAATATGTACAAGTAGCCTTATCAAAGTCATGGAGCAAATTCCAAACCAACTCATGAATTAAACTCTGTCTATCTCTCTCTGTGTCTGTCTGTCTGTCTGTCTCTGTCTCCCTCTATACATATATTTTTAAATTTAGTTCTATATATTTAGCTGAATGTTCACATTACAATGGCTACTTCCTCATTTTTTTAAAAAAAATTAGGGTCTATTTATAACAGTCATAAAGCACAGCATATGGTTCAGTTCATTTGTTCAGTCAAGTCCAACTCTTTGCAACCCCATGGACTGGAACACGCCAGGCTTCCCTGTCCATCACCAACTCGTGAAGCTTGCTCAAACTCATGTCCGTCGAGTCAGTGATGCCATCCAACCATCTCATCCTCTGTCGTCCCCTTCTCCTCCTGCCTTCAATCCTTCCCAGAATCAGGGTCTTTTCCAAGGAGTTACTTCTTTGCATCAGCTGGCCAAAGTATTGAAGCTTCAGCTTCAGCCTCAGTCCTTCCAATGAATATGCAGGACTGATTTCCTTTAGGATTGACTGGTTTGATCTACCTGCAGTCCAAGGGATTCTCAAGAGTTTTCTCCAACACTACAGAATAAAATCACAACATATGGTTACTTCTCCATTATAAAGACCATAAATGTATATCAATACATTACTCAACTTTCTTATGTTAATAACATTTCATTAAAACATGTACGATTCTGCTTCAGTATATGAGTGAAATCAGTTGCGACATACTAAATGGAAAAAAGAAGATGCAGGGGTTATGTCTAAACTGACAATGTTTTAAGTATTGCTATCTCCCTTGAAACCTTTAAAAACTTTGGCGTTTGGAGCTGAAAATACTTGCATTCTGGAGAGACATAATCAGCCAAACAGAACATTTAGATGGCACTGTAAAGGGAGGATGTGAGCACAGCAGCTCACTGGTCAGCCTTTGTTCACGGGCTTGTTGCCCTTCCTTCCTCATTTCTGTGATGGTTAGATGAGGAATCATCTCTTGGACAAAAGAAAGAAAAGAAAACTCCTTTTTCTTTCCTAGCCTGCATTTTTCCTGGCTACATCATCCCTGTAAGGGAAGTGACATTTACATGTGTTTGGCAGTAGGTTTATCTTTAGTTCAAATCCTCTGGGCTAATAACTATAATTCAGCCAAGGACCATGGTTCTGCTTGTTTGACGGTACGTACCATACTGCACCATTACTAGCACTATTCATGTCTGCCTCTTTGTGAGAAGGAATCGCTTTTATCCCCTGTTGTTATCCTCAGGGCCCTGTAAGGTGGCACTCAGTGGGAATTCAAAAACGAATAAAAAAGCAAGTAGAAGAAAGTATAATCACAATTTACATTTGCTCATCATGTCCACTTTGGATCTATTTTCCTCAATAACACCTCCAAGAATTGCAACCACTAGAAAAGTCCTCTTTTGGGCCATCTCTGATGCTTAGTCCACACATGTGGGAAGAAGCAGCCCAATATAACACTACGATGTATACTCTTTCTTTAAAAAAAAAAAAAAAACCAAATGCAAACCCTAAAGCTGCAACCAGTGTAGATAGTTCATATATGCAATGCTAAAGGAAAAAAAAATCTCACATTTATCCATGCAGAAATCTACTGTATACTTGGTCATGACTTCATTTCATTACAGTACAAGTAAATGTATATCTTGCTTTTTCTTGCTCTTTTAATCCTGAAGTTGAGGGAACTCTTCCTTCTAACCTTCTGTAGGGTGACCAGGCAGCAGACAATCCCAGAATCACATTTCATAACACAACTCTAGCAACACAGTGGCCACACAGACACACAAAACTCTTCCTTGTTATTAGTTTCAGGACCTCTGGGACACTAATTCATCATGGGCCTCTCTCATCACTCTATCCATTATGCCTGTCTATATAGCTCACGTGGAGCGAAGAATGACACAGACTCCCACTAAAGCAATAGCATGAGATTACCAACACAATCACTTTCTGTGTGGGTAGGGAATTTTCTATACCCGCAGAAATGACTACAATCTGCTTCTGAAATATCCTTGTTGCTGCGGCCTTTTAAAGCTGCTACATAAGTGAGATTAGTAATATTAATCTATTCTTTGGTGAGGAAAGATATTGTATGTGGAAAATTAAATAGGACCATTCATTTCAGAATTGAAATGCTAAGCTAAAACCTTCTTTTGCAGCCTCATCTTTTTTCCAGAGTGTGGTACACATGTCAGTGTTATAGGAGAGCATCCTGGCTCTCTTTCCTTTGTTTGGATTCAGTTTTATAAACAACCGTAGTATCCATTTCCTCGGCTTACAAAATCTGTGAACAAGCAAGGCAAAGAGAACCAGCCATTTTTATCCTTCCTCCAAAATGCATGAAAATATCAGCTGCCTTTTCCATGCTCCCATATAAAACATCAGTGGGCTGATAGGAAGCAAATGAGTGCATCTAGTTAACCAGTTAATAGAAGGTTTGGGTTGTGGATTTTGTGGGGTTTTTTGTTTGTTTGTTTGTTTACGTTCTCATGAGTTAACTTGCAAAATTCAGAGATTACCAACTAGTCTTCGAGTGAACTCGAAATGTACTTTTGTCTCTCACAAATACCAGAGGCTTTGTGCTAACAAAGATTTTTCTCTGCACACAGACTTTCATCCCTTAAAATGAATGGTAATAAGTAGAGGCTGAAGAACAAGCCAACCACAGCCTTTTTGAGACAGAAGCCGAGCTCCATCTGCTGGTATCATGACTCCATGACATCCTAGCATCTTGTAATTCAGAAAAGAATTAAAGGGCTGTAATTTTTTGCATTGTTCTTTTCAGGAGCGAAAACCAGTCTTCGCTTAAGCGAAACTTTCTGAACATTAACTTCATATCTGGAGAAATAAAATACTAAGTGCAATGATCCCAAGACACAGCACATTTCTAGATCACTGAATCTGTTCTACTCCAGTTCAGCTATTTGGAAGTTGCATTCTCTGAATTTCCTTTGAAGAGTAGGCAGTCCGGGTACATAGTGTACTGTTAGCTGCTCAGTCGTGTCCGACTCTGTTCGACCCCACGGACTGTAGCCCGCCAGGCTCCTCTATCCATGGGATTCTCCAGGCAAGAATACAGGAGTGGGTTGCCATTTCCTTCTCCAGGGTACAGTGGCAAGGAAAAACACATTTCCGGAATAACTCCTACCTTAGGAGCCCATTCTGCACACATTCTTAAATCTCTTTAACTGCATAAATAATCAAAACATTAGAATGTCACCACTTTATACAAAAAACAACAACAACAACAACAAATATTCAAAATGCTGTCTTATTGGTACTATTACATCACTTTTCTAATTTTGGTATTTCATCCTTTTACCTAGATAGTAGATTTTGCACTGAGTCCTGATGTAATTTTGTGCACTGAATTTTCATTTTCAATATTTTTTGTACACTAAAAGTCTGTTCTTCATCTCAAGCAAAACAACTATACAATAGCTTCGCTTATTCCACATTCCTCATATAGAAGCATGGTTTTTTAAAAATAGACTGTGTAAACTGAAATTTATGTATTGCCTTATTCCTATGTTAGCAAAAAAAAATCCTAGATATGTCAATTATATTAAGGAACAGGAACTAAGCAGATGAGTAACTTTTAAATGTGTTAAAAATAAAATATAATTTGTCTTTCAGTAGCATTTCCAAGGAAATTTCTAAATAGGAGGGAAAAACATAAAAAGTTTTAGATCTCAACAAGAAAATCCATCATTGCAGTAGCTTGCCTTGCTATCATTCTAGAGTCCAAACCTGTCATAATAAATGCAACCATAAATCCATGGCCAGTGACTCTGAACCTATCAGCTTCACAAGGAAGCATTTCCAAACCATAAATATAGGCTGATTGAAAACCAAGGTCAGGTCTTCATGACGATTTATAGAGCTATTTAAAAAAACTGTCTAGGACCTTATCCCTATGAAGAAGAACAATTTCCACAAATGTGAATGCATCTTACATGGAACTATTTGAATAAACAGATACATAATGGAGTTTTTAAGCTATGTCCTGTCCATCTCACAAACAAAAGGCAGTGGAGAGAAAGATAAACAAGCAATTTAAAATGCCACCAGAAGCAAAGATGGAAGAAATGGGAGAATAGCACTGTTCAAGGAGAGAGTGAGAGTAAATTTCTACAAAGACGTTCTGTACTGTGAGGGTCCGCTCATCCCTGTCCTTTTCAGCTCATGAATTCCTTCTCATATAGCTCAATCATTACTTCCTCCTGGAAGTCTCAACTGACCTCCCCTACTAGGTCAAATTGCCCTATTATATGCTTCATGGCACCTGCATCTCGACTTCATAGCTTCTATCACAAATGCCATTTCATGAGGTTATTTGATTAATTTTTATCTCGTATCAAACGGTAGGCTTTATAAAGGTACCATTCCTGCTTGAATGGCAACATCGTGTCTAGAAATTTTTAAAAAACGGTCTCAATGGATGGATGTTCCATAGGTGAGTGAATTGAAGAAGAAATGAAAAGAATTTGACAGTGATTCAAGTATACATCTTATTTGGCTTCGTGTCATTATGTATTGTATGCTAAGTTCTTGCTCTCAATCTACAAGTGAAAAACAGAACAGATGAATGACAAATGGACTTGAGCCAAATTCTCAGAAATGTAAAAAACACCTATAGGAAATTAATTAAGTTCTTGAGGCAGCCTATTAAACAAAGTTAGGTCAAGTTGGTGGCATCCCAGTATTCCCATGGTTTGTATATTGCTCTTTACAACCTTTTCCCTACAATAGTATATCAGACGGCTGGTTTAATTTTTTTTTCTTTTATCCTGCTGATATTAGTCAGGATAATACAATTTCTGTTTTATGTTAAATGTATTGCTAAACTAAACTCAAAACTCTTAAACAGATGAGTGACCCTGGTATTTACAGAAAATATTATTTCACAGTCCTAAGTATGGGTAGGATAGTGTTGAACAGTAAAAACTGAAGCATCATTTTTCAAAAGCTGAAAGAATAGGATTAAATGAGGGGGAGGGAAGGACAGCAACTAAAAATTACTACATGAAATATTTTCCAAGATATACTCTTGTCTGTGTGTGCTCATAGACAGTGGTAGGAATGGAAGATATAGTTATTCCCTTAGGGCACAATCCGAAAAAGTGTAAAAGTCATGGGGCTTAAGCAAGGGTCAGCAAACTTTTTCTATAAAAATCCAGATAGTGAAAATGTTACCTTTGTCGGCCGTAATATCTCTATTGCAATGACTCAACTCTGCTTTTCTAGTGTGAAAACAGCCACAGACAATACACAAACAGGTGTAGCTGTATGCCAATAAAACAATGTTTACAGAAACAGGCAACCAGTAGATTTGGCCCAGAGGCTAGAATATCAAAAGAAATGAGGCTCTTTCCACTTAGAGTCTCTACAAATGAGAAAAAAAAGTAGATATTAACTTGACACCAAAAACTGATCAAAGGGATTCACATTGGAACAAATGGGAACACAGTGTGACATTTCCAAGTGCCCTAACATGCTCTCCACCTCTCATCTTCCATTTTACCTTTCTTTGGCATAATGTTTCACACCAACCTCCAAGAGATGCCTGAAATAATTTCTATTTTTCCCTACTGAAAGTCCTTTGGGTTACTGATTTCCAATTCATTTCCTAAATCTACTTCATATGCCTTTTTGGAAGCCTAATATGCCTGGATTTTGCTTTGTTTTGTTTTTCATCTGATCCTCATTAATATTTTGCAACTAATTATATTATCTCAACTGGGCCATCAGTACTTTCCAACTTTAAATTTATCAGACTTGGTATATGGTATATGACTTGGGAGCTTCTCAACATACCATGAAAATAAATAATACTAAAATAAATCCACAGACATGCAGCCTTGACTTTTCTGTGCCTATTTCCCTAGTGGAGACTTGAGAAACTCAACTGGTTCAAGAGAATTATTTATAAGGCCAACAACCTGGCAAGGTTTTCTAGAAAGGTATAGTCACACATCAAAGATAATGACACTATCCCGTGGATCTTTGGAGGGGCACAGGAAAATGAACCAATGTTCTGAAGTACTCATAATCCGGCCTTAGAAAGGATCCTAGAAAGACTAGAGGAGAGATAAGAAACAGTTTCTTCTATAAAGAAAGCCTTTGTAAAATAGATGTTTTGAAAAGTATTCAATAAATGAATTGTTTATCTCATAAAGAATAGACAGCTTCCCTGGTGGCTCAGCTGGTAAAGAATCCGCCTGAAATGCAGGAGACCCGGGTTCAATCCCTGGGTCGGGAAGATCCCCTGGAGAAGGAAATGGTGACCCACTCCATATTCTTGCCTGGAAATCTATGGACAGAGGAGCCTAGCGGGCTACAGTCCATGGGGTCGCAAAGACTTAGGCACAACTGAGTGACTAACGCTTTCACTATCACAAAGAATAGAGGGTCTTGCAAACATAAATAGGGCTTTAATAGACTCAGGAAAGCTGATTAAGGACTATTAAGAATATTGTGATCTATTCCTCATATTTAAAATGTCAACTCAAAAGAACCCATGTTAAGAGTAAGGAAATTTCTATATATCTCAAAATAGATCTCCCAAATGTCTTCAGAAAAGACTTGATAAGAAAGTCTTTTCAGAGAAAAACTTAATTTATATCAAATCAATTTCTACCTAATTTCCAATGGCTTACTTCTGTTAACTTCAGTTTTACTCAGAATTGTAATATATGCCACCAAAAACAAACCTGAAAGTATTTTGATACTTAACTAAACATTCCCATCTTTTCCAACACATCATAGAAAAAACATTATAACTATGAACCAACACTTCTTCCAAACTTTTAACCCCAAGCTCAACGGCTAGGAGGAAAGCAAACCTCAGAGTTATGACTGGGTTTATTATTATAGACTTGGTTTCCAGAATGATTATTTGTCAGCTATTTCTAGGATGATGATGTATAACAACCATAACATCTCACTAGAGTGTAAATAGCAAACATACACATCTTTCTAATATATCCCAGATTTTCTCTGCTTCTAAAGGTTCAGTTCACATCTGTGTCCAAGTGTCTCTCACTCCAGGAGCCTGGCCAAAGAAATACACCTACCTAGGATACTGCTCTTCTCACGATGCAGGATGGGAGCACAGGATAATGAGCAGAAACACGTAATGTTTCTTCAGCACCAGCGCACGGAACGTTTCCCCGTATTTCATTGGAAAAAGTAAGTCACGTGGCCACGAGAAGCTTTAAAGTCAGTGGAGTGAGGCCATATGCTACACCCAGAGAGAAACCTCAGCAAGGGCATGAAATAATTATAGATGAAAAAATACCATCTTCCCAAGACTGTATAGAAAATCTATGAAGACAGATTTTCTATGAGCACTCGATGTGAATATAGAATTTTTATGAAAGACTTTTGTGGCAAGCAAATATAAAAACCAGTGCAAGGAAGGCATCAACAAGACAAATTGCCATGAAAGCCTAAGGATTCTGTATTTGATAATGACAACTCCAAGGAGCACAGCAAGCAGAGAGCTGTTGCAGCATGTAATTCTTTCAGCCTCAACTTGTGTACAGAGAGAAAGAGAAGAAATGTAATTTCCATTTCACTGGCAAACTTTATGACAGATTCATTTTTTTCATTTGTTTTTTAGGAGAGAAGAAAGAAACAAAAATGGTTTGAAGACATTTAAACTGATGACAAATTAAGAGAGTCATTTGGGCATACAAAGACATGTCAAGCTCAATTCAGAACACACGAAATTTGAGGTGATGCTAGATCAGTCACTTGGATTTTTCTGAAAATATTTTGAAAAATGAGATTAAAGCATGGCTGAGGGCTGAATATGTAAAGGTAGGAGTGAGGAGTCTGAGTACCATAGTTAAAGCTGTGGGCATAGATGATGTCATCGAAGTAAAATATGGGAAGATGATAATAAATGCATAGACAGGGGTCTCGGTGACATCCACTCTTAAAAGTAGAAACAAAGAAAGCTGACAAAAATGAGGAAGGGAAGAAATTATCTACTATGGACCAAATGTTTGTATCCCCCCAAAATTCATATGTTCAGACCCTGTGGGTCAATGTGATGGCATTAGGAGGTGGGGCCTTTGGGACGTAATTGGGATTAGATGAGGTCATGAAGGTGGAGTGCTCAAGAATGGGTTTAATGCCCTCTTAGGATTTCCCTAGTACCTCAACTGGTAAAGAATCTGCCTGCAATGCAGGAGAGCCTGGTTTAATCCCTGGGTTGGGAAGATCCCCTGGAGAAGGCAATGGCTACCCACTCCAGTATTCTAGCCTGGGGAATTCCAAGGACTGTACAGTCCATTGGTCTGCAAACAGTCGGACACAACTGAGTGACTTTCACTTTCACTTTAGGAGTTACAAGGTGGCACTAATGGTAAAGAACCCGCCTTCCAAAGTGGAAGATGTAAGAGATGTGGGTCCAGTCCCTAGGTCTGGAAGATTCCATGGAGGAGGAAATGGCAACCCACTCCAGTATTCTTGCCTAGAAAATTCCAAGGACTGAGGAGCCTGAAGGACTACAGTCCATGGGGTGGCAAAGACTCGGAAATGACTGAAGTGACTTAGCACACACACACAGGAGTTGCAAGAGGGCTTCCCCTCCCCATACTCACCATGTGAAGACCCAACAAGAAGCTGACAATCTGCAACCCAGAGGAGATCCCTCATTGGAACTTGACCATGCTGCCACCCTGATCTTGAACTTGAAGCTTCCATAACAGTGAGGAATAAATTTATGTTGTTTATAAGCCATCCAGCCACAATGATACACTGTTGTAACAGCTGCAACTAAGTCATCATTCAATCAAGTGTGTCCTAAAAGAAGGTACTTGTGAGGCAGCCTAGGAAATAGGATCAAGTACAGTCTGTAGCATCAGATAGACCTGGGTCCTAAAATCTAACACTATCTAATCCTGAGACACCAGAGAAGGGACCTCTCTGAGCTTCTCTCTATATATAACATGGACCTAACAATATCTATTTAACAGTGACATTTACACATATATTTCCTTGTCTTCCGACATTTCTCCCTTCTCATTTTCCTTCCAACTCCTGTTATTTTTTAAGTTCAGCTCAGTCACTTAATGGTGTCCAACTCTTTGCAACCCCATGAATCGCAGCACACCAGGCCTCCCTGTCCATCACCAACTCCCGGAGTTCACCCAAACTCATGTGTATTGTGTCAGTGATACCATCCAGCCATCTCATCCTCTGTCATCCCCTTCTCCTCCTGCCCCCAATCCCTCCCAGCATCAGAGTCTTTTCCAATGAGTCAACTATTTGCATGAGGTAGCCAAAGTATTGGAGTTTCAGCCTCAGCATCAGTCCTTCCAATGAATACCCAGGACTGATCTCCTTTACGATGTACTGGTTGGATCTCTTTGCAGTCCAGGGGACTCGCAAGAGTCTTCTCCAACACCACAGTTCAAAAGCATCAATTCTTTGGCGCTCAGCTTTCTTCACAGTCCAACTCTCTCATCCATACATGACCACTGGAAAAGACATAGCCTTGAGTAGATGGACATTTGCTGGCAAAGCAATATCTCTGCTTTTTAATATGCTGTCTAGGTTGGTCATAACTTTCCTTCCAAGGAGTAAGCCTCTTTTAATTTCATGGCTGCAATCACCATCTGTAGTGATTTGGGAGCCCCCCAAAAAATAAAGTCTGACACTGTTTCCACTGTTTCCCCATCTATTTCACATGAAGTGATGGGACCAGATGCCATGATCTTTGTTTTCTGAATGTTGAGCTTTAAGCCAACTTTTTCACTCTCCTCGTTCACTTTCATCAAGTGGCTTTTTAGTTTCTCTTCACTTTCTGCCATAAAGGTGGTGTCATCTGCATATCTGAGGTTATTGATATTTCTCCTGGCAATCTTGATTCCAGCTTGTACTTCTTTCAGCCCAGCGTTTCTCATGATGTACCCTGCATATAAGTTAAATAAGCAGGGTGACAATATACAGCCTTGATGTACTCAGGTATCCATTAAATTGAAAGCCTTCCCTAAATCTCAGTCGGAATTTTGTGACCTGTTATTTTCTTTAAGAGTACTCCATTCTTTGCAGAGTACTCCATGAAGCACCTATCTTCATTTATTTATCTACATTTATGTGTCATGTCTGTCTTCCCTTTTAGCCAGTCAAGAGGGAAATTTGTACCATTTTCTGATACCACCTCCTTCTCAAGATATGATCCCATTTATTACTCTAGAAATCAGTGTGATCAGATACAAATCTTCTCATCTTCTTCCCTCCTAAAGAAAGAAAATTTCTTGTATACTATCATGTAAGAATTGAATCGTCAGTCCATGTCTGACGCAGGATACAGCATGCTTGGGGTTGGTGCATGGGATGACCCACTGAGATGTTATGGGGAGGGAGGTGGGAGGGGGGTTCATGTTTGGGAAAGCATGTAAAAATTAAAGATTTTAAAATTAAAAAAAAAAAAAGAAAGAAAATTTCACCTTTCCTCTTAAAGAAAGTTCCTTTTAATCCAGATAAATGTCTCCCATTCTTCACACTTGCTCTTTATATTGCCTAAATCACAGTCTCCCACCCCTACCCTCTGCCCTCTCTATCTCATTTTCAGGTTCTCTTATTCTCTTCTGGATACTTCTACACAGAGTAAAAATATGCCAAGTCTTTTTCATCTTCATAGAATTTCTCCTTCCAGTTTCCTTTCATCCAACTGTATGTGTACCCCCTTTTTATAATTTGCATAACTCCACTCCTCTCTAAAATAATCGAGGATTACTGTACCTACTTTTCAATTACTTATTATTCATTGTACTTCCATCTACTGCAGTGAGGTTCCATCCAAAACAGCATAATGAAACTGCTCTGGCAAAAATCACCAATGATTTATTGGTTAAAGCAAAAATACAAACCTTTCATTTAGCTTTTTTAATCATATAGGAATATTTGACAGTTAAGCACCCTATTTTTGAAACTCTGCTTCACTTGGCTTCTCTCTCCCATTTTACTCCATCTCTGACAGTTCCCTTTGCTAATGTATCTTTTTCTAGTTTTTCTTTGGGGCTTCCCAGGTGGCACTAGTGGTAAGGAACCAGCCTGCCAATACAGGATTCAGTCCCTGGGTAGGGAAGATCCCATGGAGTAGGAAATAGCAACCCACTCCAGTAATCCTGCCCGAGAAACCCGTGAACAGAGGGAGCCTGGTAGGCTACAGTTCATACTGTCACAAGAGTTGAACATAACTAAAGTGACTTAGCACCCATCCACTTTTCTTTAGTATTGATAATGACCAGAGTTCTGCTGCTTCTTGCCTTAAGAATCTTAAGGTAGTCTTATTTTTAAAGATTCTTTCTGAATGACACTGTGGTGTCCAAGACACAAGGTAAGTCATGGAAGAGTTCCAAGAAAGGAACGAAGTTAGAACTGCTGTCCAGAAATTGTACATAAATCAACAGCCTGTCCTTTCTATGTTCTTAATACTTACCAAGGATATGGTTTACAATCTTCATGCAGAAAACAATACCCCACATTCATAATTATAAATGTTACTACTACAACATAGATCTAATACCTAGACCCAGTGTCTAATAGATACATGTACTGTAGTTGACTCAAAAACAATATATCCAAAATGAACTCAACAAATTATCTACAAAATTTATTCTACCTTCTATAGACTCTATCTTAATAAATGGGCCACCACTTCTCTAGGAAGTAACATTTAAAAGTTGAGAGTCAATCTAGACTTCTATTTCCCACTCCCTTTATACTTCTAACCAATCACAAGCCAAGTTTGTTTGACTTCACTGGTATCTCTTATGCTTGACTATGCTTTTGCATGTGTGCATACGTTAGTCATTCAGTCATGTCCGACGCTATGCAACATTAGGTACTGTAGCCTGCCAGGCTCCAAAGTCCATGTAATTCTCCAGGCAAGAATACTGGAGTGAGTGGCTATTCCATTCTCTAGGGGATCTTCCTGACCCAGAGATTGAAGCCAGGTCTCCTGCATTGCAGACAGATTGTTTACCACTGGGCCACCAGGAAAATCTTTGACTATGCTAGACATGGGCTATTTTTGCCAGCCCACCCAAAATGTAAGAACCATCACCTACAAAGCCATAGGTTAAAAGTATTTAACGTAGTGAAACAAGAAGCCATTGGATTTGGCATAAAAAGGGTCACCAAAAAAAAATCTTCAATTAATTGTTGGAATTGCATTCCAGATTTTAATAAATACCATGGGCATAAACCATTCTTCAAGGGCATTGTGTATATCTATAGACAAAGGAATACGGTAGCCACAAACTATTTAAAATGATTATGTTTTTCACTTTGTAGATAAGAACTAAACAATAATAATGTATAATCTCAGTTTTAGACTTTTAAAGACCCTATTCAGATAAATTTTTCCAATTAGATTTGTATATGCATAAAATCTATAAGTGCTAATTTATTCAGATTTATAACACATCATAACTAAGGCCAAATATAAATTGTAAAATTTAAGACTTCTTTAGAGCTACTAATAAACAAATCCAGTTGCTGCTATTATTGTTCCAATACTTTTTATGGGCCAGGAACTTTGCTATACATGGATTATTTTCCTTAATCCCTACAAAATCTTGCCTAATGGCTCTTATTTTATTACTATTATCTTATAAAGATGAGGAAATTTAGGCTTAGAGAGGAAGCCAGAGATTTCCTCAATATATATTCGATGTGAAATTCTAACAATTTTGCATCTATCAATACAATATTGCTCACATATATTTTGATATTCATTTACCTAACTCACTTTATATTGGTTTACCATCTTAGAATAATTAAACAGTGTTGATTTTTATTTTTTTTATTTTTTTTATTTTTATTTTTATTTTATTTTACTTTACAATACTGTATTGGTTTTGCCATACATTGACATGAATCCACCTATTTACAGTTCTTATTTTGATTAAAACATGCTAGCTTTTATCTTTTAATTGTCTCCTTTATTGCCTCCTCATTGTTAAAATTAGTTAAATTTTGCTATGTATATTACTATGCTACTCATTTTTGGGGTATCCACTATTCAAGTTTTATAAAATGTAGACTCCAAATAAGCAGAGACATTATGGACTACATAAACCTAAAGAGCTTTTTCACAGCAAAGGAAACAATCAACAGTGAAAAGACAACCTACTGGTTCAGAGAAAATATTTGCAAATGATATATCTGATAAGGAGTTAATATTCAAAATATAAAAAGAACTTATACATCAAAAAAACAAACAACCCAATCGAAAAACGGGCAGAAGACTTAAATAGACGTTTCTCCAAAGAAGATATACAGATGGCCAACAGGTACATGAAAAGAGTCTAAACATCAACAATTATTAGGGAAATTCAAATCAAAACCACAATGAGATATCACCTTATACCTGTCAGAATGGCCATTATCAAAATGACAAAAAATAACAAGGGTTGGCAAGGATGTGGAGAAAGGAAACCCTTGTGCACCTTTGGTGGATACGTAAATTGGCACAGCCACTATGGGAAATAGTATGGAGGTTCCGCAAAAAAATTAAAAATAGACCTGACATATTATCCAGCAATAATACCATGCCTGGGTATTTATCCAAAGAAAACAAAAACACTAATTAGAAAAGTTATATGCAACCCTCTGCTCACTGCAACATTATTTACAATTGTAACTAATGTCAAGATATGGGAGCAAACTAAGTCATCAACAGATGAATAGATAAAGATGATGTGGTATACACACACACACACACACACACACACACACACATACACACGCTTGCACTGGAATACTACTCAGTCATAAACATGAAATCTTGCCATCTGAGACTACACTGATGGAGCTAGAGGGTATTATGCCGAGTGAAAAAAGTTAGGGAAAGAGACAAAGAAAAATAGATATTGTATGATTTCACGTATATGTAGAATCTTTAAAAAATGAACAACTGTAACAAAACAGGAACAGAGTTACTGATACAGAGAACAAACAGGTATTTGCCAGAGGGGAGAGAACTTGAGGGAGCAAAAAAGTAGGTGAGAGAGATTACGAGGTACAAAGCCCACTGCAAAATAAATGAGTCAGAGTATGACAAGAACAGTGTGGGGAATAAAGTCAATAACTATGTAATATCTTTGTATGTCGACACATTGTAACTAGACTTATCTTGATCTGCTTGAAATGTACAGAAATAGTGATTTTCTTAGATTATGTAACAGGAACTAACAGTGTTGTAGGTCAAATATACTTCAGAAACAAACTCATAGAAAAAGAGATCAGAGGTCGTTACCAGAGGTAGGGTGGAGGGAACTGGATGAAAGTAGTCAAAATGTACAAATTGCTACCTATAAGATAAGTACTAAGGATGTAATGTACAATATGATAAATATAATTAATATTGCTGGGTGTTATATCTATAAATGATTAAAGAATAAATCCTAAGAGATTGAATCACAATAAATTTTTTTTCTATTTTAATTTTGTACCCATATGAGAGGATGGATGTTCACTAAATTTACTGTGCTCATCATTTTGATGTATGCAAATCAAATCATTATGCAGTATATCCTAAAGTTTTACAGTGCTGTATGTTAATTATATCTCAATAAAACTGGAAGACAAAAATAAGTAGGACATTGTCATTTTCAATATACTCTAATGAAAATCGAGGCTTGTCCCCAGGAGGCACTAACATTTATAGTCTTTAAAGTTATCAGTTAAGTTTTAGCTCTGACTGATAATATCAAATAAGTAGACAGATCAATTAGGTAGATAGGTATATAGACAGATATGCAGAAACATTTTAAAGGCATGGTGGTACTAATTTATCTGAATTAATTAAGATAATTTTATTATCCAAATATTTGTGTCATCCTTACATCAGGTATCAACAGTGATGGATGGCAGGTTCCCTTCAGATCTTTAAAAAATGGAACAAGCAAATATATTAGCTATAATATTTTCTCATAAGTTAAAAGAATGCTAATTCCATGTGGCACTTAATTTCAGGATCACCTTATTATCCATTTTGAGCATCACTCACATTTCTCAATAGCACCTACCCCTGCCCTCACATCATTCTTCTCTTTAAGAAAGTAACCAGCTCCTAAACATTCCAACTGGTCTTCTTCTGGAAGGATGGGGATTCTTGAAGGGGAATCAACATAACCAAACTCGCACAAAGCAAAACTCAGTTTCTCTAGCAGGTGTCAGAGTCAGAGAGATTTGGGGCACTTGCCTAGGTGGAGCTGAGCTGTCTATGAGAGTAAATAGCCTGACACAGCAGTGACTACAAAGTGCTGTGTTTTTTTCTCTGTGCATTGTGTGGGTTGGAATTTTTCATCTCATACTTCATTTGCACCTGCTGAGTGATGCCACTGAATGGCACTACGTTCCATCTCCTAGCACGTAGAAGCAGCACGTTACGTGTAGCAGTGGCACCCACGCCACTCATCAAGGCCCTGGCCTAATCCTTGTTTTGAAGTGTGTAACTATCTTCCTTTTGCAGTCCTACATGGGTGATAAAAGGAAAGAGCTACGATTTGGTTAATCAGAGTACAAAACAAAAAGTACCCTGCAATTCAGCCTCTCTTAATTATGTATATACACCAACGCTGTAGTTTTCATCAAATGCTCTTTGTCAAGAAAAAGTAATATCCTCTAAAATATGGAGAGTAATTAACAGATACTCAGAAAGTGAGGAATGAGAGTCACAGTTTTGAAAGGTTGGCGCTTTCCAGGTTATGACTTGTATGATAAATATTTTTAATTTAAATATTTATCAAATATGCAAACATGATTCTAAAACATGAGCACATTAATGTTCACAACAACCTAACTAAATTTAGAAGCCCCACCTTTCAGTTAGGATATTCTCACATTTGCTAGTAGAGAAGCATGCCTAAATTACTAAACACTGCCTCCAGTGTAGGCTTGGTGGAAGATACGTATTATTATTCAAGTTAAATAATTGCTGAAAGAAAGTCAGGAATGAAAATAGAGGACCCAAGTGTAGATCAAAAGACATCTTTAGTCAGCCCAATTTGATGATGTTTGTGTTGTTACTCTTTTTTACTGTTTCTGTTTCTCTTTTCTTTTAATGTTTGTATATTGAAATTAAGTTAGGTGAAGTCGCTCAGTCGTGTCCGACTCTTTGCAACCCCACAGACTGTAGCCTACCAGGCTCCTCAGTCCATGGGATTTTCCAGGCAAGAGTACTGGAATGGGTTGCCATTTCCTTCTTCAGAGGATCTTCCCAACTCAGGGATCGAACCCGGGTCTCCCACATTGTAGGCAGACACTTTACTGTCTGAGCCACCAGGGAAGCCTTAAAAATTAAGTTAAAGAACCCCTATTAAATATTGAATTTATTTTAAAAAAAGAAGACATCTTTGTACTCCTGAATGACTCTAATTACATCATTTGTAAACTACAAGCATTTAAAAATAATAATGATCTACATAAAGAACAAGTGTTCTGTTCAGAGAATTAAATTTACTTAAAAATATATTAATACAGGGTTTTCATGGTGGCTCAGATGGTAAAGAATCCACCTGCAATGCAGGAAACGTGGGTTCGACCCCTGCTTTGGGAAGATCCCCTGGAGGAGGGCACGGCAACCCACTCTAATATTCTTGCCTGAAGAATCCTCATTGACAGAGGAGCCTGGTGGGCTACAGTCCATGGAGTCGCAGTCAGACGTGACTGAGCAACTAAGCACAGCACATATTAAATGCAATACACAAAGAATGCTACCAATAGTCCCGGGTTGGCCAAAAAGTTCATCTGGATTTTCCCATAAGATGTTATGAAAAACCTGAATGAGCTTTTTGGCCAACCCAATATATGAAATATGTAATTATATAACATGCTGCTTATTGTTATAGAACAGTAGATCATTTCATAAGTAAAAGATGCCTCATGATGAGGTGAGCAAGGATATAGAATGGAAGAGAATAGACTTAGAACTTCTGCAAGAAACTCTGAAAGAGAGACAGGAGAATAAACATAATTATTTATTCATGTGAAGATGGTCAAGAGATTTGAAATATCTGAAAAACTTAAATATTATGATGTTATAGTGATATGATATTATCATTATTATAGAGACTAAATAGTTGCTAATTCACTGATAATCATGAGATTTTTTTTTTAATTTTTTTAATTAAATTCTAAAATCTTTAATTCTTACATGTGTTCCCAAACATGAAACCCCCTCCCACCTCCCTCCCCATAACATCTCTGTGGGTGATCCCCATGCACCAGCCCCAAGCATGCTGTATCCTGCGTCAGACATAGACTGGCGATTCAATTCTTACATGATAGTATACTTGATAGAATGCCATTCTCCCAAATCATCCCGCCCTCTCCCTCTCTCTCTGAGTCCAAAAGTCCGTTATACACAGCTGTGTCTTTTTTCCTGTCTTGCATACAGGGTCGTCAAAAGTAAATACAAAAAAGCTGCTGAAACTGCAAATGTCCCTTCACCATTGCATATTAGTATTTTCAATCCTATTGAGAGTGAATCTCAAATATTTGTGGATGCAAGTTCCAATAAAAGAGTACAGTTAGGTCCTAGGAGCACTGTTGTTAATGAAATATTAGTTAAGTGTTTGGCAAAATGTCATAAAACTCCACCAAATATCGATGATCAATATTAAGGAATTAGAATAAAATAAAATGAATGGACTTAAATAAAATGAATTAAGGAATTAAATATAGTGAATGTACAATTTACAGTTCACAGTTGAAACTGATGAATCAGAAGTGGGCTCACCATCTTAAAGTCCTTAGGAGAATTACTATACGTTGCTGTAAACTGAAAACCAATATCGGTAGACTACCATCTTTAGCTCCATTAACTCATTCATTTTTTCTTTCAACAAAGGTTTATTGAAGACCTGCTCTGTCTCAGGCATTGAGCTGGTGCCTGCAATAAATAGCTGTATTGACCCTTCCCCGACCCTACCCCCAAGGACTTTACACTCTAACACACAAGATAAATGGAAACTTGAATCCATTACTGCAGTTTTATAGGCTTCTAGGGATGTTAATCCATAAACGCTTCTCAAGAAGACTCACACCAACACATCACAACCATCACCGCTTTTGAGAAATATCTGCCTCTCTTTCACAACAAGTTGATTAGGGAATCTCACTTACTATCGTTAAACATCCCAGATATAGCAGATTGGTTTATTAAAATATGAAATAGTATTTGTTTTTCCTCTATATTTCTTTTCACCCTTTTCAATGAGGTTGCTCTTTTTTGCTTAGGGACTTGCTGGACTGAAAGCAGAAGATTTTCTCAGAATAAACATTTCTTGCTGCCTTTTGTAAAAACCTAAACTCTTTGAAGAGATTGTCCCAAGTGTGCTGACAGGGGAGAGAGAAAACTGATTCTTCTGAGAGCCGTAAGAGAGAAGAAAAAGATGGCCCTGAAACAGGGAAATGGCAAGAAATGTGCAGTCCCCTAGAAAGCCTGTGCCAGTCCACTGAGGAGGTGACAGCTTCTAGAAGGTGATAGCTTTGTGATGTGCATAGCAAGATTCCCCCACTATGAGAGTGGGAGAGAAGATGTAACCTTGGGAAACCTGAAGAGGCCATGCAGGTGCCACCATCGGCATTTCAGAGGTAATCGGGGCGGGGAAGCGGGGGACTGACAACAAGATGAGATTCTATCTCGTCTAAATAGCTCACAGAAACCAGAGAATTGGAATAGCTTTGCAGAGAAATGGGAATCTCAGTAACAACTGGGGTTAAACTGCCCTTAGAAAAGATTTAAGTTGATTTAAAGAAAATGAGGTAATGCAGTTCTTGCTACTTGCATCTGTGGGCTAAAATTCATATTCTCTACAGAACTATAACTCATTTCTCCTGGTTCTATTCCTTAAAAAGAATAATGTATTAATCACATGGCACTTGTTTTTATTTCATTTTTTAGTAGTCAGTTCATGCACGTGGTACAAAATTAAGACTTGGCAAGAATTTAAAGTAATGTTCTCCCAGAATAAACCCATAGTTAATGAAGAGGAAATTAAATCAGAGGGAAATTAAGTCTCTCTTTCCTGTGATGCCAGTTTTGGAATTCCTCATTGCTGAATACTTAAGTCACAATCTCACCGTCCATTGTGTGTGTGGTTTACTTTCTCATTATTTTCTTGATTTCTTTTTACACATACATACATTGAGGTACTCCTTCGTTCTTTTCCATATGGTCATATTTTACAAGATGATTTCCAGACTTTTTTCTCCTTTGACAACACAGAGTTGCCAAACCTACAAAGCTTGAAGTGACCTACAACTCTGTTGTAGTTACAGAATTGTCTAATCGGAAGGGATACTCTTCAAGGTGTATGTTTTAATGGTGACCTATTTTAGACAGTTCTACAGCCTAGTAAACATTTTAGGAACAAATTTGGAAATGAATCTAGACTAACAGTCGACATACTAACAACTATAAAAGTGGCCATCATCAAAAAGTCTACAAGTAACAAATGCTGGAGATGGTGTGGAGAAAAGGGAACCTTCCTATACTGTTGATGGGACTATAAATTGAAGCAGCCGCTGTGGAGAAAAGTATAGAGTTTCTATAAAAAACTAAAAATAGAACTATCATATGATCCAGTGATCTTACTTCTGGGCGTATATCTGGACAAAACTATAATTCAAAAAGATATACATACCCCACTTTTCATAGCAGCACTATTTACAAGAGTCCAGACATGGAAGCAAAGTATCCACCAACAGATGAATTGATAAAGATATTACACACACACACACACACACACACACACAATGGAATATTACTCAGCCATGAAACATAATGGAATAATGTCATTGGCAGCAATGTGACTGGACCTAGAGCTTATTATACTAAGTGAAGTAAGTCAGATAAAGACAAATATCATATGATAGCACTTAGTATTTATTGAACCTTAAAAAACTGATAGAAATGAACTTATTGACAAATATAGACTCACAGACACAAAAAACAAACTTATGGTCACCAAAGGGTAAGGGGTGAGGAAGGTATATATTAGGAATTTGGGATTAAAATATACATACTACTATAAACAAAATACATAAATAATAAGGACATACTGTATAGCACAGGGAACTATACTCAATATCCTGTGATAAATCATAATGGAAAAGGATCTAAAAAAGAATAGACAAATACATATATAACTGAATTCCTTTGCTATACACTTTAACACAAAATTGTAACTATATTGCAATAATTTTTTTAAAAGAGTCAGGAAATAAGGGACTCATTGGCTACCTGCAGAGAGGATGGGCAAACTAAATCCCCAGCTATCTATGTTATGACTAAGGATCATTTGCAATGAAACTGCTTTACACATAATTCCAAGAAGGCTGAAAAGGAGTTGCCCATTCTGGGCTGTAGTTTACAGAAAGCTTTGACTGGAGTTGCCAAAGAGTTGATCTTACTCAAGTGGAGAGTGAGGGTGTCCAATACATCCCCAAAAGAGCTTTCATGGAAAAGGATGTGGAATGATGGCTGCTCCAAATCATGATAGGCTGAAGTCTCACATGAGGGGAGATGCTTTTGGGAGCTTCATATATACAGGTCACATTCCCAGACCAAATCAGGAATTCTAACTGCTACCCCCATTAAATGAACCTGAAGTCAAAAATAAAACAGAGACTAGGAAATGAGTGGGGTTTATTTGTAATTTAGAGGCCACTTGATCATCAAAAATGAGTATTAACCACACAACCTTGTGTTGTGAAAGGGAAAGGTTGTTATGTCACCATACCTTCAATCGCCTTAGTGAAAGTGAAGTCGCTCAGTCATGTCTGCCTCTTTGTGACCACATGGACTGCAGCCTACCAGGCTCCTCTGCCCATGGGATTTTCCAGGCAAGAGTACTGGAGTGGGTTGCCATCGCCTTCAATCACCTTAGAATCTGAGAAAAGTCAAATGCAGAAATGAACCCTTGTCTCAGAAACAGGGTTCAGAAAATGACTCTGACTGAAATTATAGGTGCTTCAGTAAAGCTCCCTATCACTGCTTATTTCAAACAATAACTATGGGGTCATATTTATGACACTGACTTTTCACATATAGACTTGGGAAGAAAGGAAGATGTTTCCATATTTGTTTTAGGACCCTAAGGAGGAAGGACCATTGCAGTCCCTGAACAAGCTGATTTTGATGGGTGTGATGACTTTTGAACATTGCACCAGTGGGTGAACTGGAAATTCTGTAAAAAAAAAAAAAAACAACTTCCTGCAGTGTCAGATAGTTAAGCCTTGATCATTGGGTATATAAATCAGAAAAAACATGAGTGTCTTAGAACTTACATGTCTGTGTCTGTGCTCAGTCACGCAGTCGTATCCAACTCTTGAGACCCCATGGATGGTAGCCCACCAGGCTCCTCTGTCCATGGGATTCTCCAGGCAAGAATACTGGAGTAGACATTAAAAAAAAAAAAGAATACTGAAGTGGATTGCCATTTCCTTCTCCAAGAGATCCTCCTGACCCAGGGATCCAACCCACATCTCCTGTATTGAAAAGCAGATTCTTTACCACTAAGCCACCTCTCCATATCTTTAAAAAGCCAAACTCCAAAAATCACACATAAAAGACATTTGTCATAAAACACATACACACAAACTTTTCACCTTAAGGAACCATGATCCAACCTCTTCAATGAGCTTTGTGTTTGCCTTCAGCTGGGCAATTAATAATATGTCTAAAAAGGATTATTTGGTGATAATATTGATATCATCATTAATATATAAATTACAAAAAATCCTTATACTTAAAAGATATAGTGAAATTAGCACTTGGTAAATATATTCTAAGTCACAAGAATATTAATACAGGGTTGGAATCAGTCCAGCTTTGTAATCTTCACTAAAATGAAAAATGTTTACACAGAATAACCTAATTTAATATATGGGAAGTCGCATATAAAATAATAAGCATCAAGCATTTCTTTAAAGGCTTTGAATCTAGATAAAAGAACTGATAATAAAAGCTTTTGTTAAGCCCTTGGTACACATATAAGAAAAGAAATATCATATTTATAACAGAAGTTGGATAAATTATTCTTAAGAATAAGAAAGCATTTGCTGCGAAAATTGCAGCTTCAGGAATAGAGCTAATCTTCACAAAGGTTCCTAGCTGAATTACAATCAGCTCTATCCTTAAAAAAAATAATAGAGATATGTTGGGGCTGTATGGCTTTTTTGTTCAATCAGTGGATTTTTAAATCTACATTAATGGAGGCACTAAGGGAAAAAAATAAAGGATCTGGCAATAAAGATAAATTTGTAAATTGCAGAGTAGTCATTTGGGTTCCTAGTCATTTTATGTTTATATAATATTTAATTTAAAGAGTTAATGCAAAAAGGATTTGTAGCATTTTCCTTGAGCATTGAAGGCTCTAGCCATAATTTTTGACATGCAAGACATTGGACAGATATTTGAAACTTATTACTTGAGCCAAGCAAGGACAAAGGAGGAAGAGAAAGAAAGAGAAAGAAACAGGTAGAAATGCAATCTAAATGTGATATTTGTGGATGATTTTGAGTCTTTTACAAATAAAAGTTCTGAGTATATGATGGTGTTTGTTCATCAGCTAACAGCCGCTACCATCTCTGTCTCTCTGCACACATACAAACACAAGGTACCCAACATCTGTAGTCTCTACTTTACTTCAAGTAGACTTATCAAAGGAAGTTGGCATTCATGATGCTAGGGCATTTGTTTTTCCTTGGAAACATAATTTTATATTAATTTGGAATATGATATATACTTATCAAAAATAAGCACCTTTCAGAAGGGCTGAATATTCTTAACAGGCATATTGTAACTGGTGTCAATTTTAGTTGTTTTTGTTTTGAAGTCTTTCTTAAATAATTCAGACTTATCTAAAAATATAAAAATAGTAAATAAATACCTATAAACTCAAAATACAGCTAAATAAATAAAATATAAATACAGCTGAAATGCCTTGTGCCCCTCTTCCAAATTATATTCTCCTCCCTCCACCTAAGAAGTAAATATCACTCTGAATTAAATGTTTATCATTTCCATGTGTACCTTTATATTGTCACCACTTATATAATGGCAGATTTTATCCAAAATCACTTGGATAGTGACTGCAGCCATGAAATTAAAAGATTCCTGCTCCTTGGAAGAAAAGTTATGACACACCTGCTGCTGCTAAGTTGCTTCAGTCGTGTCCGACCCTGTGCGACCCCATAGACGGCAGCCCAGCAGGCTCCCCCGTCCCTGGGATTCTCCAGGCAAGAACACTGGAGTGGATTGCCATTTCCTTCTCCAATGCATGAAAGGGAAAAGTGAAAGTGAAGTCGCTCAGTCGTGTCCGATTCTTAGCAACCCCATGGACTGCAGCCTACCAGGCTCCTCCGCCCAAGGGATTTTCCAGGCAAGAGTACTGGAGTAGGGTGCCACTGCCTTCTCCGTGACACACCTAGACAATGTATTAAAAAGCAGAGACATCACTTTGCCTAGAAAGGTCCATATAGTCAAAGCTATGGTTTTCACAGTAGTCAGGTATGCATGTGAAGCCGGACAATAAAAAAAGGCTGAGTGCTGAAGAATTGATGCCTTTGAACTGCAGTGCTGGGGAAGACTCTTGCGAGTCCCTTGGATAGCAAGGAGTTCACCCCAGTCAATCCTAAAGGAAATCAACCCTGAATATTCAGTGAAAGAATTAATGCTGAAGCTGAAGCCCCATTACTTTGACTACCTGATGCAAACAGCTGACTCACTGGAAAAAAACCCTTATTCTGGGAAAGAGTGTAGGCAGAAAGAGAAAAGGGCAAAAGAGGATGAGATGGTTGGATGGCATAACCAAATCAATGGACATGAATTTAAGCAAACTCTTGGAGATAGTGAAGGACAGGGAAGCCTGGCATGCTGCAGTCCATGGGGTCTCAAAGAGTTAGACACAACTTAGTGACTGAACAACAACAATATAGTCTTAAACAACTGTCATAATATTGGGTGTATTCTTTTCCAAGGAGCTTTTTCTCACTCAGCATTAGGTATGAAAGATTTACCCATAATGATACCAATGGTTCTAGCCTAGTTCATTTGTTTTGTTGCTTTAATATATTCTGTCATATGACCCCTTCCACAGCATACTTATTTATCCTGCTGAAAATAATTATATTATCTCAATATTTTGTTTTAAGCACTGAGCTCTAAACATTCCTGTACATATCTCTTTTGTACATACACAATATTGTCTCTTGAGTACATATATGGAAATTCCTGCCTCTAGAAATTGATGGGCTGAATGTACCAGCATAGTCAAGTTTATTAGGTAATAATCAATTGCTCTCTCTCTCAAATGATTTTACTAATTTACAGTCATAGTAGTATTGTGTGCAAGTTTACCTTGTTGCATATCTTTGTCAATATCTTATTCGGGTAATAATCAGCATTTTATATATACATCCTATATGTAATAAACTTTCACAAAGCTGCATGTCATTTCATGTATTTACTGGCCTATGAGATGTCATCCTCTTGTTTCTCATATTCTTTCCCCATTTGCCACTGGAATGTTTCACTCTTTTACTACTGATTTATAGAAAACATTGACATATTCTTGGTAGTAATCCTTGTCAGCTCTATGCCCTACAAATGTCTTCATCTAGTCTGTTCATTTCCTTTTTCTATTTTTCACAGTCCTTTAATAAATATAAATGTTTACCTTTGCCATAGTCCATTTTACTGACTGTTTCCTAAATGTTCTAGGCTTTGTTCCCTATTTAATATGTTCTTTGTTATTCCAAAATAAAGCGAGATCTTTTTTGTTTTCCTCACAAAGTCTTAAAGTTTTGTTTTTATTTAGGTTTTTATTCAGCAGAGAATTATTGTTCTTACAGCTTCTAATGAAAGATAAGAATCCTATTTTTTTTTCCATGAGAGTAATTTATTTTAAAAATCTATTATTCTTCACTGATTTGATAAGCCTTATTTCTCATCTATCAACTTCAGATATGTAAACACACATACAACTCTGTGTCTGAGCTTTCTATTTTTCTCCATTGGTCTATTAATCTTTGCCTTTATCAATACTGCCTTTCCCTAATTACTATTACTTTAAAATGTCTTGATATATTGGTAAGATATCTCCCCAGTTTCTTCTTCATAACTGTCTGTTTTCTCTTTGTTCTTCCATGAGTCTTAGAATCTTTCCAAGTTCCAAGAAAATATTGGTAAGATTTTATTGGAATATTACAATGAATTTATTCACAAATTAGGAGATCATTCACATGGTTAGTATTTTGACTTTCTATTGCATGCAATATCTTCTCCATATATTTAGTTCTTTTTATTGACTATCAATAAAGTTTTATAATTTTCTCCACAAGTCTTCAACACCTTTTGGTAGATTTATTTCTACTGCTTTACATTTTAGTTGCTACTCTACATGCTATCTTTTTTAAATTATATTTTCAATTTTTTTTCTAGATCTTACATGTAATAAACCTTTAGAAATCACTGATTATTTTTAATAAGCTAGTTAGAAATTTTCTTGGGTTACCTGCTACTCTCAAATATAGAGAGTATTATTTCTTCTTTTTTAATTATTATGTTTGCCTATGTCAATCTCTGGGCTTCCTGGACTGGCCAGTACAAAGCAAAACAGGGCATGTTTTTGTCATGACTGGTTTCAAAAGGAATGCTTCTAATGGTTCACCACTATGAGTGAAACTTGATATACTGATATTAAGAAAGTTCTCCTCTCTTCCAAGTATTCTAAAAAGTTTTATCATAAAGGAACAGTGAATTTTGTTGATTTCTCTTTGTTTTTATTGAGATAACCCTGTGGTTTTTTTCTTTATTAATATATTAAGGTGATGAATTTCATTAATGTTTTTACCAATCGTAAATCACCCTTGGATTCCTGAGTTAAAACTCTTAAGAGCATGATGCATTTTTTAGACGTTTTAAAATTTTGGTTATTACTTCATTGATTCAGGATCACTTGCTTCTAAATTGATCCAATAGCCTAGCTTATAATTTTTCACTTACCATCTTATCTTTGGTTATCTTATCTTTGGTTATTCTATTTTTTTAAGTTGGGCAACCTTCTTGCTTCTTCCAGTTTGTAAAACAGTATGCATATGGCAATACTGCAGTTATCTGTTACTTGAATATTTGATTTGTCTGTAGAACTAGTTTGCTTGGTAGGTGGGTAGAAGGGGCAAGGGGGATAGTTAAGTTAACTAGTGGTAGCTATTTTGACCACTGTTTCAGTTTATTGAATAGTCAGAGGTCTTTCCATGCTTTCCATATCTTGAGTCAGATTTTGACAGTTTATACTTTCCTAATAAATTGTCCCTTTCACCCAAGTTTTTAAAGTTATTGAGACAGGATGCCTATATTTCTTAATGTCCGCTTTGTGTGGGATTACGTCATCTTGGTTGTTTGCTCATTTGTGCCTTCTCCCTTTAGATTTACTCTATGGTTCTCTAACTTCTTAAGTTGGACACTGAGCTCATATTTTTCAACCTTTTTTTTTGTAATAAATTTCTTTCTGAGTGTTGTTTAGCCATATTCCATAACTTTTGATATATTGTATTTTCTTTATTTTTCAGTTATACTATCTAATTTCCATTATGATTTCTTCTGAGTGATATAGAACCGTGTTTTTTCCAAACATATAAAGATCTTGTTTCCCATAATGTGTTTCGTTTTGTGTTTCTGATCAGTTCTTTCATGGAGAAATTAGCACTCTAAAGGTACAGGCTTTATTGAGTAAGTTTGATCCAGTGTAACCTCATTCAGTCCTAAGTCCTTGATTCCTTGTCAAGTGTAGCAACCAAAACCCAGTCATCTGTGGACTGACAACACCCTCAAAACAGTCTTTGAAGTTGAACAGGTTATTATTTGGTTTTCAAATAAGAATATTTTGGCTTTCCTTGGGCCCCTGTGGCCCTTTCTTTTCCATGAGGTTATTTATATTTAATTCATATGTATATATATTTTAAATGTTTCATAGCTAGAAGCTTTCAGACTCTCTAGTCAACCACATTGCCAAGAACAAAAGTCTGAGGATATGCTCGTTACATGTTGTACTTTGGGGAAAGTGTAAGGCCAGGATGTTTTTTCATACTAGTTCTTTTTGCTTAGTAAATGTAATTTTTGGTTAAATGCTAATTTACCAATGGGGCCTTTATGCAGAGGACTACATCTATTTTATTTTAGTGGGGCTTATAGCTGATCCTGATTCTCTTGGCTCTTCAGTGTATGTATTGATGTTTTATATCTATAAAGCTCCTTGGACTCTGGGACCTATACGCTCCTCCCATGTGCCTTAGAACATTTTTACATGTCCAAAGGGTATTTATGTTTGGCTTTCTCATTACATAAAAGAGTTTAAATTACTTAGAAAATATACATATGAGGAGAAAATATAAATAACTGAGCAAGATTAAGAAAAGGAATACAGAAGGAATTAGGAAAATAATAAACCCAAGGATAAAATTTGTACACCAGTGAAATGCTATATCTTGCTATACAGTTATTAGAAGTGAATCAAATTTGCTATTCCTAAAGGGAAAAAAGTAAAGGTGGAAACACTATCCATCACAAGATAAAAATGTCCTTAGGATTAAAACAGACCAATTGTCAAAGTATTGGATCAAATACAATAATTGTAATAAGGCAAAGCCACATTTAGCCCTGGGTAAATTCTAACACACTATTATATAAGCCAAAGCATCTGCCTTGAGCAAAAACAAAGAACATTTAGCCAGCAAGTGTCAAAGAAGGAAACAGAAATTATAACTCAGAGATATTATATGTTTTCTCTGTCTTCCATTGATTTTAGATGAAGGCATATCTTCAATGGAAAATTTGGATGTAATTTTCCATAATAGACTCATTAGGTAATCTCTAAAACCCTGTGTCTCTGTATGATATCAATAGACTACTTCATATTGAATATCTATAGGTCATATTGTAGAAGTATCATCAGCTTGGTTTTATGGCAAAAGGTGGTATTCAGGCTTTCATAGATAGAAAATCAAAGCTATATAATAAACACTCTGTTAAATCTTTAATCATTGAGATTTGGGGATGTTCTGTAAAGTTTATTGTGTTATATTCTGATATGTGAAAATAAGGACTAAGTAATTTACACTGGCTCCAAAATCACTGCAGATGATGACTAGAGCCACTTGCTCCTTGGAAAAAAAAGATATTACAAACCTAAACTGTGTTAAAAAGCAGAGACATCACTTTGCCAACAAAGGTCTGTATACAGTCAGAGCTATGGTTTTTCCAGTAGTCATGTATGGATGTGACCATTGAGAGCCGAAAAATTAATGCTTTCAAACCACGGTGCTGGAGAAGACTCTTGAGAGTTCCTTGGACAGCAAGGAGATCAAACCAGTCCATCCTAAAAGAAATCAACCCTGAATATTCATTGGAAGGACTGATGCTGAAGCTGAATCTCCAATATCTTGGCCACCTGATGCAAAGAGCCAACTCATTGGAAAAGACCCTGATGCTGGGAAAGATTGAAGGCAGGAAGAGAAGGGGATGACAGCAGATGAGATGGTTGGATGGCATCATCCACTTAATGGACATGAATCTGAGCAAACTCAAGGAGACAGTGAAGGATAGGGAAGCCTGATGTGCTGTAGTCCATGGGGTCTCAAAGAGTCAGACACGACTAAGGGGCTAAACAACAACAACAATTTACTCTGTACACAGATGTATATAGGAGATACTGAGGAAGAATCAAGTGGAAGTCAACAGACATCTTAAATTTTTTTCTCTGATGGCCTGGTACCTCTGAATAATGCAAATCACACTAATTAAATTAAAAATACAAAAGATTAGAAAACACTTTCAAAAAATCATAAAATATGTAAAACTCTATGTAAGCAGAGGTACATATTAAAAGCAAACTAGTTTTAGGGACCCAACTAGTTTTAGGGTCCAAACTAGTTTTAGTTAGGACCAGACAATAAGGTAACATTTTGCTACTCTGGGTATATATTGAAAGGTATTTACTTTCAAAAAGGCAAGTTTTCAAAAAACTTTAAGAAAGAGATGAAATGACAAAGAGGTGCTAGAAATGCATGGTATTCTAAAAATTATATGTGTGAGTATGTGTGCTAAGTCACCTCAGTAGTGTTCAACTCTTTGTGACCCCATGGGCTGCAGCCCACCAGGCTCCTCTGTCCATGGGATTCTCCAGGCAAGAGTACTGGAGTGGGTTGTCAGGCCCTCTTCCAGGGGATCTTCCTGACCCAGGGATAGAACCTATATCTCTTGTGTCACCTGCATTGCAGGCGGATGCTTTACCACTGAACCACTGGGGAAGCCCTATGTAAAGATGGTCAAGAGAATAAATAAGCTGAATGCTAGTAATGAGACTGACACTTACCTTGATTGAATTGTGAATAGAATGCTTGGGAAAAAGTCATAGGGACAAAGAATGGAAGGCCTTGAGGTTGGGTTGAATCAAGACAGGGATACAATTATAGTAGCTCTGGCTACTTTACTACAAGGTAATAACATTTTCCAAGAGTATTTTGAAAATGCATTTTGAATGTATTTTTGAAGTCTAGAAGCCAGTTATTTAATATACCTGGTTGGTATAATAATCACATAATGATCAAAGTTCAATTAAAAGCAATTTCTATGAAATGGACAGAGAAGGAGATTAATCTCTTTAACATTAAACACAAGAAACAGAATTTGCTTCAAGGTAAGGATTAGAGCTATATCCAGAAAAGGAAGGAGAAAAATAAATAATGCTGCCTACGTTTTCACTAGAGAGAACTATGAGGTTGTTGGCACAAATGATAATGAAGAGGAGAGTTCTGGCTGGTGGAGGGATGTTAAATCTGTATTTGCAATCTCCTACTAGCTCATTATCTATTGCAGCAATGTTCAGGAAAGACGAACAGGTTTAGTTTTTCAACCAGGGAAAAAAGATAGTAATTTTAAAAATGAAACAAAGGAATCTGCTACCATCTTGTGGCAATGTTGAAAATTACAGCATGCTTTATATTTTCACATCTCCAAAAGATTTTTATAAACATATTCCTCTAAACAATTTATATAAAGGATTCTCACAAAGTCATTCTACTCACTTAATTATATGTTTTCTGTATTAAATTTAAATTTCAACTCCATTAGTAATGAAGTAGAGAAAATATTAAGGGAACACATATTGCAGTAAACTTTTTTTAATGTTTACACAAAAATACATAAACCAAGCAAAAATGCATTTCAATGACACAGTTCCTTGTAATCAACTTCATAATCTGGGGCAGAAAAAATAACAGGAACAGGAAATTTGGGGGGCATAAGATAAGGAGACTTTATGCTTTGAAAACTCCATGATGGTACTGGAAACACTGACCTCTAGCTTTACCTTTGTATTCAATAGCTCTGTGACTTAATGAAAGTTATTTAGTGGTTTGATACCTTTCCTTCAAGATCCCCTGGAGTAGGAAATAACAAGCCGCTCCAGTATTCTTGCTTGAAAAATTCCATGGACAGAGGAGACTGGCAGGCTACAGGCCATGAGATCACAGTCAGACACAAGTGAGCACACGCCCACACACACCTTTCCTTCTCTTTGAATCTGTTTCATTGAGGTGAGGTCACATGAGCTGACGCATATGAAATGTAGAAAACTAAAGCTCTGTTCAAAAATCAAAAGATAATGAAACTAACTAGATAAGGCAGAAAATAGTGTTGGATGTGTGTCCAAGTGGGGAAAGAAAAATGAATTGAAAAGAGATCTTTGGCTTCACGTGGAGCTGAATTACAGCAGCTCAGGATATAGATTGTTTGTTTCTAATAAATATCAAATACTTGTCATGTGAGAAAGTATGAAGAAAATTTCAATGTGAAGAGCTGTCCCCAAACACCTGACAGTCTAATGGGAGATGCAGGCAATTAAAAAATAATTGTAACAAAAAGACATGAAAATGCTAGAATAAACATTCAGTGAGAGGTTCCAACATAAGTATGGATTCATTATTTTTTATTTATATTTATCATAATAATAGCTTGCAGTAGAAAATGGCAACTCACTCCAGTATTCTTGTCTGAAAAGTCCCATGGACGAGGGATCCTGGCTGACTACAGTCCATAGGTCACAAGGAGTCAGATACAACTAAACATATATTAAGAATATTAGATTGTGGAATACGGCATAGGAATTAATTTCATGAAATAAACATTGACTGTGGCTATCTGATGCTAATGGGATAAAAGGTTACACATTCTACAAGTTATGCAAAAATTCCAACATATCTTTATATTTCATGTAATCAGTGTTGATTTTTTCTTCAGGGAAAATCATGAATTTCAGTATTTAACACAGGTTAAAGGAAAACACCCACTAGATTAGGTACATTGAAGAACCCAGAGACTCACAAATACTGCCTCATCCTTCATGAAAGGTCTCTGGAGCATGTCCACTAAGCAGTATGAGCCCACTGACTTACTTCCAATGTGAATTAGGAGGACAAAACCTAATCTGATTGACAATAATTTTTACTTAACATCTGGGGCAAAAATAGACTCCGATATAAAGGAATGTAAAAGAGTATATTGATCCATTAAGATGATAATATCTTCGGGAAAATAAATCATGTCTAGACAATGTCTAATAAAACTAGTCTTTTTATGCTCTGCCATTTATGTAAGACAGTGATGCTAGGAAAGACTGAGGGCAGGAGAAGGGGATGACGGACGATGAGATGGTTGAATGGCATCACTGACCCAATGGACATGTTCAGTTCAGTTCAGTCACTCAGTCGTGTCCAACTCTTTGCGACCCCATGAACCGCAGCACACCAGGCCTCCCTGTCCATCACCAACTACTGGAGTCCATGCAAAGCCACGTCCATTGAGTCGGTGATGCCATCCAATCATCTCATCCTCTGCCGTCCCCTTTTCCTCCTGCTCTCAATCTTTCCTAGCATCAGGGTCTTTTCAAATGAGTCAGCTCTTCGCCTCAGGTGGCCAAAGTATTGAAGTTTCACCTTCAACATCAGTCCTTCCTATGAACACCCAGGACTGATCTCCATTAGGATGGACTGATTGGATCTCCTTGCAGCCCAAGGGACTCTCAAGAGCCTTCTGCAACACCACAGTTCAAAAGTATCAATTCTTTGGCATTCAACTTTCTTTATAGTACAACTCTCGCATCCATACATGACACTGGAAAAACCATAGCCTTGACTAAATGGACCTTTGTTGACAAAGTAGTGCCTGTGCTTTTTAATATGCTATCTAGGTTGGTCATAACTTTCCTTCCAAGGAGTAAGCGTCTTTTAATTTCATGGCTGCGGTCACCATCTGCAGTGATTTTGGAGCCCAGAAAAATAAAGTCTGACACTGTTCCACAGTTTCCCCATCTATTTTCCATGAAGTTATGGGACCAGAGGCCATGATCTTAGTTTTCTGAATGTTGAGTTTTAAACCAACTTTTTCACTCTCGTCTTTCACTTTCATCAAGAGACTCTTTAGTTCTTCTTTACTTTCTGCCATAAGGGTGGCATATCTGAGGTAACTGATTTTTCTCCTGGCAATCTTGATTCCAGCTTGTGCTCCCTCCAACATAGCATTTCTCATCATGTACTTTGCATATAAGTCAAGTAAGCAGAGTAACAATACACAGCCTTGGCGTACTCCTTTACCTATTTGGAACCAGTCCATTGTTCCATGTCCAGTTCTAACTGTTGCTTCCTGACCTGCATACAGGTTTCTCAAGAGGTAGGTCAGGTGGTCCGATAGTCCCATCTCTTGAAGAATTTTCCACAGTTTATTGTGATCCACAGTCAAAGGCTTTGGCATAATCAAAAAAGCAGAAGTAGATGTTTTTCTGAAACTCTCTTGCTTTTTTGATGATCCAGTGGATGTTGGCAACTTGACCTCTGGTTCCTCTGCCTTTTCTAAAACCAGCTTGAACATCTGGAAGTTCACGGTTCACATATTGCTAAAGCCTGGATTGGAGAATTTTGAGCATTACTTTACTAGTGTGTGAGATGAGTGCAACTGTACAGTAGTTTGAGCATTTTTCAGAGAAGGCAATGGCACCCCACTCCAGTACTCTTGCCTGGAAAATCCTATGGATGGAGGAGCCGGGTGGGCTGCAGTCCATGGGGTTGCACAGGGTCAGACACGACTGAGTGACTTCACTTTCACTTTTCACTTTCATGCATTGGAGAAGGAAATGGCAACCCACTCCAGTGTTCTTGCCTGGAGAATCCCAGGGATGGGGGAGCCTGATGGGCTGCCGTCTCTGGGGTCGCACAGAGTCAGACACAACTGAAGCTACTTAGCAGCAGCAGCAGCAGTTGAGCATTCTTTGACATTACCTTTCTAAGGGATTGGAATGAAAACTGACCTTTTCCAGTCCTGTGGCCACTGCTGACTTTTCCAAATTTGCTGGCATATTGAGTGCAGCACTTTCACAGCATCATCTTTCAGGATTTGAAATAGCTCAAGTGGAATTCCATCACCTCCACTAGCTTTGTTCTTAGTGATGCTTCCTAAGGCCCACTTGACTTCACATTCCAGGATGTCTGGCTCCAGATGAGTGTGAGTGATCACACCATTGTGATTATCTGGGATGTGAATATCTTTTGTACAGTTCTTCTGGGTATTCTTGCCACCTCTTCTTACTATCTTCTGCTTCTGTTAGGTCCATACCATTTCTGTTCTTTATTGAGCCCATCTTTGCATGAAATGTTTCCTTGAAATCTCTAATTTTCTTGAAGAGATCTTTAGTCTTTCCCATTCTGTTGTTTTCCTCTATTTCTTTGCACTGATCACTGAGGAAGGCTTTCTTATCTCTCCTTGCTATTCTTTCGAACTCTGCCTTCAAACGGGTATATCTTTCCTTTTCTCCTTTGCCTTTCACTTCTCTTCTTTTCATAGCAGTTTGTAAGGCCTCCTCAGACAGCCATTTTGCTTTTTTACATTTATTTTTCTTGGGGATGGTCTTGCTTCCTGTCTCCTCTACAATGTCACAAACCTCCGTCCATAGTTCATCAGGCATTCTGTCTATCAGATCTAGTCCCTTAAATCTATTTCTCACTTCCACTGTATAGTCATAAGGGATTTGATTTAGGTCATACCTGAATGGTCCAGTGGTTTTCCCCACTTTCTTCAATTTAAATATGAATTTGGAAATAAGGAGTTCATGATCCGAGCCACAGTCAGCTCAATGGACGTGAGTTTGAGCAAACTCTGGGAGACAGTGAAGGACAGCGAAGCCTGGCATGCTGCAGTTCATGGGGTTACAGAGTTGGACATGACTTAGTGACTGAACATATATACATGGTAGCCCTTCTAAAAGAAACATAAATCCAGTGCTAGAACTTGAAGAAAAATGTTAATTTATATGCAAAAAATGTTAAAATGGGCATTTTGACCAGCACAATAAGACAATAGATATCAGACATCAAAATGAGGTGCTCAATCAGGATGCAAAGATTCAAAGAAAAAATAAATCGTTGCTTCTGTGCAGCCACAAAGCCTCCTTTCTGAAATATTTCAGGAAGGCTGTTGTGCTAGTCAGGGTTCTCCAAAGGAAACAGAACCAATAGAATATATTGGGGGGAGAGAGAGAAGGAAGGGTGGAGAAAAGAATTTATTATACAGAATTGGCTCACACAATTATGGGGCCTAAGAAATCCCATCACTTACCATCTGCAAGCTGGAGGCTCAGGAAAGCCAGTGCTACACTTTCAGTTTAAGTCTGAAGAGTTAGCCACAGTAGAGGCCTGATCGAAGTGCAGGAGAATATTGATATCTAGCTGAAGTAACCAATCAAAGTGAACCAGTACTCTCTTCCCCCACCTTCTCATTCTCTAGAGCTCTCAAAGGATTGGATGATGCCCACCCACACTGGGAAGGGTCATCTGCTTCACTTGCTCAGTCTGCCAGTTCAAATGGTAATCTCACTCAGAAACACCTCACACACACAAGGAGATAAATTTGGTGAAATCTGTGGATGGCTTGATTCAGTCAAGCTGATACATAAAATTAACTATCTCAGATATATATTTTATTATTGTTTTTTGATTTTCAAAAGGTAGTATACTGTATTTTATAATACCCTTGGTGTATATTATATATATCAATATTTCTGCAGCAAAATGTATGCATATTCTCAAGTAGAATAAGATTATAAATAGCCTCAGGTTAGTTTCAGAGGGGTATTATTGCCAAATAAATATGTAAGACAGATAGACATCTATATCTATATATATTTGTACGTGCTGTGCTAAGTTGCTTCAGTCGCGTCCAACTCTTTGTGACATGATGGACAGTAACCCTCCAGGCTCTTCTGTCCCTGGGATTCCCTAGGCAAGAATACTGTAGTGGATTGCCATGCCCACCTCATATATGTGTGTGTGTGTATACACACACACACACACACAGATGTTTGTTCATTCTTTACTTTTTTACAACTTCTTAAATTTCAAAATTATAGGTAATTATAAACCAGTAGTTTAAAGCCACATATATAATACTATATCTTTTATCAACATAGGAAGAAAAAAACAATTTGAAGATGGTTTCTTTGGCAAAGCAAGAGAAATGGGATAATACTTCCTAAATCAAAATCTAATCAGAGAAGTTTCCACAACAACTCTCAGGAAATAAGCCCATTTCCTTAGGAGGATATGATGGACTGGTGCCTAGCTCTTGCCTTGAGAACCCAGAAGGGAAGAGCTAAATCATCCAGCAGAAGAGGTGGTTGCATAGAATTCACCCTGCACCCCCCAAATGTGTCAGGACAAAGTATGCACAAGGACATGAGATATTTCTAGGCCTAAACAGCAAAATCACCTAGAAGTGTGCGTCCGTGATCTATTGCTGTGTAACAACCCCAGACTGTTGCTTAAAATAACATCTTCATTTATTGAATCTCCCCATCCAGGCTGGTACATAACATGAAGCAGAGTTCCATGTGCTTTGCAATAGGTTTTTGTTGGTTATCCATTTTAAATATAGCCGATGCATGTGACATATATATGTATGGCTGAATCCCTTCATTGTTCACCTGACACTATCACATTGTTAATCAGCTATAGTGCTGAAGAACTGATGCTTTTGAACTGTGGTGCTGGAGAAGGCTCTTGAGAGTCCCTTGGACTGCAAGGAGATCCAACCAGTCCATTCTGAAGGAGATCAGTCCTGGGTGTTCTTTGGCAGGAATGATGCTAAGGCTGAAATTCCAGTACTTTGGCCACCTCATGCAAAGAGTTCACTCATTGGAAAAGACTCTGATGCTGGGAGGGATTGGGGGCAGGAGGAAAAGGGGACGACAGAGGATGAGATAGCTGGATGGCATTGCTGACTCGATGGACGTGAGTTTGAGTGAACTCTGGGAGCTGGTGATGGACAGGGAGGCCTGGCGTGCTGTGATTCATGGGGTCACAAAGAGTCGGACACAACTAAGTGACTGAACTGAACTGAACTGATACCCCAATACAAAATGTTTTTGTGTTAAAAATAAATAAATAAATAAGAATTTTTTTTTAAGTCTTATTTCCTCAGCTTTGTGGACTGACTGGGAAGTCAGTTGTCTTGGATGGGTCAGGAGAGTGGAAGGGTGGCCTCACTTACGTCTAAGGAGCTGCAGCTGAAGTGACAGAAATGTTAGAATGGCTGACCTGGTCTTCCTCTCTCCAAGCTGTATTTCATCTCAGGCTTCCTCACATGATGACAGAAGTATTTCAAGAGAATGAAGCCAAAGCTTAGAAGTCACATAATGTCACTTCCAGAACATTCCATTCTATCAAAGCAAACCACAAAGCCAATTCAGGTTCATAGAACAGGGAGGCAGATTCTGCTTTATGGTAAGAGGAACTTAAAGAATTTAAGGTTGTATTTTGTATACCACAAGGGGCAAAAGGACTTCTGCTGAGAGAACATGCAAGTAAATCACAAAATTCCCAAGGGCCAGAAAAAAGCATAAGCGATAAGTCCAAGAAGAGTTCATCTACCTTAATCAGAAAAATGGATATTGAGTTTCCCCCAGAATGGCAGTCTTCCAAGAGCCAATCAATGTGAACACCAAGAGAAGCAACAACCAAAGCCAGAATCCAAAACACCCCTGCTTCTCTTCCCCACCCTTTCTTCCCCTGCCTCAACAGGGTTGGGAAAGTCAGTAAAACAAGAAAGTAAGGGTGAAAACGAAGGCTTACATGCAAAAGACCCCAACTGGGGAGAAATTTAACTTTAACTCAAAGTTTGAATATAACATGGCACCAGCTAGACAGCATATTAAAAAGCAAAGACATCACTTTGCCAACAAAGGTTCAGTTCAGTTCAGTCACTCAGTCATGTCCGACTCTTTGCAACCCCATGCACTGCAGCATGCTAGGCCTCCCTGTCCATCACCAACTCCAAGAGTTTACTCAGACTCATGCCCATTGAATCAGTGATGCCATGAACCATCTCATCCTCTGTCATCCCCTTCTTCTTCTGCCTTAAATCTTTCCCATCATCAGGGTCTTTTCAAAAGAGTCAGCTCTTCCCATCAGGTGGCTAAAGTATTATAGTTTCAGCTTCAACATCAGTCCTTCCAATGAATATTCGGGACTGATTTCCTCTAGGATGGACTGGTTGGATCTCCTTGCAGTCCAAGGGACTCTCAAGAGTCTTCTCCAACACCACAGTTCAAAAGCATCAATTCTTCAGCACTCAGCTTTCTTTATAGTCCAACTCTCATATCTATACATGACTAATGGAAAAACCATAGCCTTAACTAGATGGACCTTTGCTGGCAAAGTAATGTCTCTGCTTTTTAATATGCTGTCTAGGTTTCCAGCAAAGTTCCATCTAATCAAACAAAGGTCCATCTAGTCAAAGTTATGGTTTTTCCAGCAGTCATGTACAGATGTGAGAGTTGGACCATAAAGAAAGCTGAGCACCAAAGAATTCATGCTTTCAAATTGTGGTGCTGGAGAAGACTCTTGAGACTCCCTTGGACATCAGGGGGATCAAACCAGTCAATCCTAAAGGAAATCAACCCTGAATATTCATTTGAAGGACTGATGCTGAAGCTCCAATACTTTGGCCACCTGATGTGAAGAGCTGACACATTGGAAAAGACCCTGATGCTGGGAAAAATTGAAGACAAAAGAAGAGGGAGACAGAAGATTAGATGGTTAGATAGCATCACAAACTCAATGGACATGCCTTTGAGCAAACTCCAGGAGATAGTGAAGGACAGGAGAGCCTGGTGTGCTGCAGTCCATGGCATCACAGAGTCAGACATGACCTAGCAACTGAACCACAACAACAACCAGCTACTTTTAATTACAGGATAACAACTATAATTGAAATTTTAAATGACCATGATTTTTTTCCCAAAAACAGAGCTGAAAATCATGGACCTGCCTGAATTTTCATTCATGAGAGGGAATAATTGCCTCTACTGAATAAATACTAAAGGGAAGGTGAATGACAAAAGTAAAGCTACTTTCCAGGTGACAGTTTTTGTTACTGATCTTGAGATTAGAGCCTCAACATGTGTTTTTAGTAGTGAGAGGTATAGTCTATATCCCATCAGATCTGTTGGTTTAACACATTTTCTTGAAGAAATAGTGAAGGATGAGAGTCCCTCATTGCCTAAAACCACAAAATGTCTTGAAAATTAGCTTTATCTTTGTTCTCTCCCATAGTTTTAAGTCTCAAGATTCTTGCTCAGATCTCCTCTGCCTTAACTCTATAAACATTGTGACTTCTTTTTCTCCTGACTATCCTGTTCTTAAAACTAGCATCACCTTTTTCTTCCAGGGATGGCTACTTGCCAAGCACCCATCAACAGCCACATACATCTGATTTATAAAACAGAGATTCTACAAGGGTTTAATTGGAAGAAAATATATCATGCTACAAATTTTGAAACCAAGCTCTATAAGTACTGAAAGAAATTCACTGAATACATTAAGAAGGTTATTCTAATGGCCATGTGCAGGGTAGCTTCAATTAGATGGCTTTAAAAGATAACAGAAGAATTCAAAGTGACCTAGAGAGAATAGGGATGATATTCAGTTACAGGCAAATTATAGAAAATTATAATTAACTTAAGCATGGAGAACCATGTTCTGCAGATAAAAAGTGATAAATGACTAGTCAAAGCTAAGGAGAAAAGAGTCTAGTTTTAGACCACTGTAATACTCATGAGCAAATATGATTTGAAGAAGGTATATTTGTATTAATCAAAGTTTTAGAAATTCAGGCTTTTTCAAATCTCAATATATTGTGACAGATTAGAAAAAGATGATAAGGCTGCAATTTGAAGATGCTATCTTTATTAACAAATTATTTTAAATAATTGTCAAAATACTCCAGATGGGCAAAAGCGAGATCCTAATGTGTCAAATTTGGAGAAGGCAATGGCACCCCACTCCAGCACTCTTGCCTGGAAAATCCCACGACGGAGGAGCCTGGTAGGCTGCAGTCCATGGGGTCGCGAAGAGTCGGACACGACTAAACGACTTCCATTTCACTTTTCACTTTCATGCATTGGAGAAGGAAATGGCAACCCACTCCAGTGTTCTTGCCTGGAGAATCCCAGGGACGGGGGAATCTGGTGGGCTTCTGTCTATGGGGTCGCACAGAGTCGGACATGACTGAAGCGACTTAGCAGCAGCAGCAGCAATGTGTCAAATTATCAAAATTGGCCATTTACACTGATAAAATTGTCAAGCTCTTCATTTAACTTAAATTGTCTATAATACACATTCAGAATTGTTTATATTTATAGAATAATACTGTGCAAACTCTTCAGCATTCAATTCCCTTAGAAAGTACTAATAGAGCATCAGCTATATCATATGCTCTTTATTGGGCACTAAGAGATATTGGTTACAAAACAGAAATGGACCGTGACTTGATATTTTGTAGTCTGGGATTCCGACAAATAAACAGAAAATTATGAAGCTCCAGGACATGTACTGTGATAGAGGAAGTACAAGTTGAAGTGGGAGCATATAGCAGAGAATTTAATCCATATTTGAGAGAAGAGTGGGAGTCAGGGATACGTCCAGGGGAAAGTTATATTTAAATAAAAGCTCTAAGACTCAACATGTAAAAATAATGATACAAATGAAAAACAAGCAATAATTTACATCAGATGGGATGAAGATACATCTTAAGAATTGAATCAGTGCGAAGAGAACAGGGAAACGTGACAAGAGACAATGCGAGAGAAGACGGAGCTGCTTCGTGCAGTTGGGCTAATCAGTCACTGGGGATACTAGGCAAAGGTGTGACTCCATTTGATAGGAAGTCTTGAAAGATCACTCCAGTTTCAATGTTGAGGACAGAATGCAGAAAGCCAAGAGAGGAAACTAAGGTCATGAAAGGAGATTGTGACAAAAAACAAGGTAAAAGATGGTAATGACCTGGGCTAGCCTGGTGATAGCCGGGAAAAGGAATGGAGGGATTCAAAGACAGGGATTCTAGAAGCAAACAATGTACATCTGCACTCTCCTGTCTCCCAGATAAAATGAGGCTGTATATCTAAAGTATTAACAGCGCTCTGGTGTATATATTGCTTGCTTTATAATCATGACTTCAGTATCATGGGAAACGATGAAGGACACTAGAGAAAGGGTTGGGGATCTGCTGTAACACCAAAAAAGCTAATACCATATCTGAAAGTTTTAAGCCTCAAATATCAAAGTTCACAGAAGTATACTTCATTTTTCCAGATGATGTATTTTTTTAAATTCACAAATAGTTCAGTCTTCTAACTTAATGCCTGAACATAGGAAAATGGAGCAAGAATCTAGAGTTTCTCTTCTTGCTCAGTGGTTCTTATTTTTCAATCAGGTGAAAAGAGTAAATGACTACTGAGGGTTATTGTTGTCACCCTGTTTACTTCCTTCACCTTCAAGATCTCTTGAATCCTCTCTAAACCCTTTCCTAACATTTTCCCCTTTGAGGTGTTTCCCATGCCTTAGTTATCCTTTGAACAAAGGTAATTTTTATTTCCCTTTGTTCCCAAGTAGGAACCTGACTGTTGCTACTTGGGAAAGAACAGTCCAATGAGGTTGAAATGAGCAAAGACAAAGAATAAGTAACACCACCATGCCACACATTTAAGCCATGTCCTCCAATCCATGTCTGAATTTTGGATGTATATCTCTCAGTCGATTTACAGTAGGGAAGGAAAGAGGCTGTGATTGATCTGCCAAAACCATACAATATACATCAAGCAAAATATTGGAAGAATATTGCATGTTTTAAGGATATTTGAAAATTATAACTAAACATTTTAAAATTATATAAATAAAATCAAGTAGGTGGTTTATAAAATGTATTTGTTTGACAACCATTCGCTGAGTCCCCACCACATGTGAAACATCAAGGATAAAAGGATGAGAAAAACAGACACAATCCCCATTGTTTAGTGGGAAAGACAAACATTAATCCAATAACCAAAAATAAATGTGAAACTGTAATGGAGACACTCATTAAAAAGAAGTGTTATATTGTATTTTGAAAGCACGTAAGAGGGGGACCTGAGCTAGTCTAGTCAGGCTTCCCTTTGTTGTTCAGCTGCTGAGTCATGTTTCATTCTTTGTGACCCATGGACTGCAGCCAACCTTCCCTGTCCATCACTATCTCCAGAGTTTGCTCAAATTCATGTCCATTGAGTCAGTGATGTTATCTAACTATCTCATCTTCTGTCACACCCTTCTCCTCTTGCCCTCAATCTTTCCCAGAATCTGGGTCTTTTCCCATGAGTCTGCTCTTGTATCACACCTTCCTAAGGAAACAGAAGTGGAGTTCAAATCTGAAGGAAACTTTCCACCTGAGGGGACTAGCATATAGTCAGTGCCCAGAGTGTAGACTCCATTTATATTATTTCAAAGTTCTGATTTCTTCCCTCCTGTATGAATTCATTGAAAATGAAAACAAAAGCAGAGATATATGTATACAGATCACATAGGACTTTAGAAGTTCCTTCCCAAAGGAGCTAGCAAGGCAGAACATACAATCTTGAAGCTAGCTAAGAAAAAATCTGACTTAAAATATCACCATCAAAGGACCAAAAACTCAAATGTCAGTATGGGTCATCAGCCTGGAATTATAGGGGTTAGAGTATGAGTGTTAGGAAAGCAGAATACTGTAGCTACCAACAGGAATAAATAAAATATTGGGAGATAAATGTTTGATTAATTTCAGCCTTTCTGAAATATATGTGGTTTCTGAATTTCAGCTATACCTCATTTTGGGACACAGCCTTAAAGAATGTTTTCATTAACTTCTACAAGCTTATCCTGACACATAAATACTAAGCCATGGTTATTTTCCAGGATGAAACAGCCTTTGCATCTGCATGTGCAGCTGCATCCAGCAAATCACTGAACCCTAAAGCAAACTGGAAAAAAAAAAAAAAAACAACCATGACCTCTGCAGAACAGAACTGTAATCTTTTTCCAACAAACTCACACTTACCAAACTTTTAAGTGTGATATATGCTAGGGACATGCTATGGTTCAATTATGGTATTAATTTGTTCCTTTAAGACATTGTTAACTTCCCTATTTCTGAGGTCCCAGTGTAGTTGTAGACTGCAAGATTATTTTGATTATATAATAATTTGTAAACGCAATAAAATGCTGTTCTGAAAGTACTGTGCATCCTGCCTGTTACTGCTCCCCAAAGGACCTAAATAAACTTTATCAGTGAATACTTTTTCCAATTGCTATTTACCAAATGTGAAACTTGAGCTAAAAAAGAAACTTTAATAAAGCCAAATTTAAAACTACCATGCTTCATTCTATGCAAGCATGACACTTAAATTAATAGCATCCATCTCCATCCCTTAGGACATATAACTTTTAAACTACAAATGGTGTATATTTATTTTTTGCCTTTCTTCCTCTGATCCAGACACAGTTACTGGAAATTTTGAGACAGTGTCATTATAGCTGTTCTACTTCATCACCACCATGTTGAAGTGAAAAATTAACATGGATTTAAGAAAACCCATTATATCATTAAGGAACTATCAAGAAAATAAATAGGTGATGTGTTATCTTTACTCCATGAGCAAATAATGCTCAGATAGTGCCCTCGACACTTTTTTAAACCACTTCTGATCACAAAAAGGGAAACATGTAAAATGTGTTTAACCTGTGCCAAAAAGTATCTCAGCTTCTGGGACATTTGGTAAGCTTTATAGCAAGAGAAATATTGCATATAAATGATATCACACCCTGTGTTTTAGCTCCTTATGCCTAAATCCTTTGTCGATTATAAGCCATATACCTTCAGGCAGACAAAAGAAAAATAATCCATATCACGTTGAATGCCAAGCTGTGGTGTTTATGAGCACCTCCTGCTGTGTTAAATGACGTAAACATCTGTCAGGTGTGCTACATTATAGCCATAGGAAAACCTCAGTACAGGTTGTGTGCCAGGCGAAATGCTTTGTCTAAGACCTTGTCAATCAGGCTGACGGATGAGTTCAATATTCTAATGAATTAGACTCTAAATATGTTTCTACTTTGCCAGATCTCTGAATCACATCAGGAGGCACAAAGCTCAGGCAATTGGAAGGAATAAGATCATTTTTAAAGGACAGTTCTTCTCCTGACTCATACAAATGTGTGGGTTTTAAGCTATCCTGGTGAGATGGTCTCCTACCTCTTTGTAATCCTTTTTTACATGCTTCATTTAACAGACTAATTTCCGTTTACTCAAAACAAATTAATTCCAAACAATTTGCAAAGGCTACCATACTTCTGAAGAGCATTAGTTACTGTTAGCTCTACATTTTGCATTGTCAATGTCTACAATCAGTGGGTTTGCAGACATATTATTTAGTGAGTTATGTTTGAGGGTGTGCTAACAGTAACCAAAGATGAAATTATTTTGGTGGGATAGTATATATGTGTTTCATTTAGATAAATTGTAAGTAACAAATCCAACCACTTTTCTCATGACCTTTCCTATTCTAATATTGTTGTTCAGTTGCTAACTTGTACCCAATTCTATTCTAATATAAAAACTGTTTTTTTAAATTGACTTTGGAGAGAACATTATAGTAAACATATCTCATGATATAACAACTATTTGCTTTAAAATTGCATAATACTTGTATTAGACTCACAAAGCTATGTCCTGTCCTAAATAAAAATTTTGTAAAGGGGTTTCATATTTTATAAAATTGATATTCAAAGTTTACTATTTTTAAACCCTACATTCATCTGATATGAATCCTAGTAAATTCTATTCCAAAAAGGCAAAAACACATATTTAAAAGAGATATAGTAAGGTGAACAATGATAATAAAAATGATAAGCCATCTGCAATTAAAAATCAATCTCTTCTCTATTTAAAATGCTATACTACTTAACATTTGGAAGGACTCAACAAGGACATAATTTCTTTCCAAGAATACAACAACCATTTCAGTTAATGCCCTTAAAAATTATATAAACCATATATTTAACCTTTACAATTAAGCTAACACAGATCTGAGGCCAATGATTTAACATTACATTAAAAATAAATATTATAATAGTACTTATGGGTAGTAAATATCGAGATTATTCATTAATCACCAAAGGGGATTTCTCCAAGTCATTATTTACCCATGAATTCATACATTCATGTAATCACAAACACTGTAAAAAGAATACTGAATAAAAGATACATAATTCCTCCTCTTGTTATCTTAAAAATTTTAAATCTCTAGCCCAATTTTATGATGCTGCTGACTGAGTCAATTCCTGGATCAAAACCAGAGTGTACATATCAATATATATCAACAAACAATATTTGACAAGACAATGTTTAGTTTTTAAATCTTTCTGTTAATTAAAGTTATTTATATTCATTATATAATATTTAGGGGAAAATGGAAAGCTAAAAGAATTAAAGTCATCCATAATCCTACCATCCACATTTACTGAAAAAGACAGTCCCTCTACTACACTGTAGAATCTTAAGTTAGTTGACATATGTATGTATGCAGTCCGTATCTGATCTTTGTGTTCTGTACCAGTCATGAAAATATAAACAAAATGCCAGTTGTAGAAATATGAATAGAAGACTTGATTAGGCAATTTCAAAAAGAGGCTAACCAAATACCCAACATGTAAAAAAGTGGCCAACTTCATGAGTCAGGAGGTAAACTTAAAGCAATTTATCATTCTCCAGAATGGCTTAATGGAAGGAAGAGAAAATTCCAAGTACAGTAAGAATTTAGAGAAACTGAAACTAGCTTACATTGCTAATAGAAGTGTGTATCAGTATAAGGACTCTGAAAATTTTTAGGCAGGATTTCCTGAAGTCCCAAGTTATATGCATAGCAAAGTATTCAGTAGTTTATCTCATAGATATAAATATGAGCCCAGTCACTCAGTCATGTCTGACTCTTTGTATTTCCATGGACACAGGACACAGCCTGCCAGGGTCCTTTGCCCATAGAATTTTCCAGGCAAGAATACTGGAGTGGGGGTGCCATTTCCTGCCCCAGGGGATCTTTCTGATCCAGGGATCAAGCCCATGTCTCTTGTGTCTCCTGCTTTGACAGGCAAATTCTAGGGCTTCCCTAGTGGCTCAGATGGTAAAGAATCACCTGCAATGTGGGAGACCTGGGTTTGATCCCTGGGTTGGGAAGATCTGCTGGAGAAGGGAACTCCAGTATTCTGGAGGGAACTCCACTCCAGTATTCTTGCCTGGAGAATTCCATGGACAAAGGGGCCTGGCAGGCTAGAATCCATGGGGTCAAGAGTTGGACACGACTGAGCGACTTCCACTTTCAGTGCCACCTATACTCAAGAAATAACATATATATGTTCACCAAAACTCATGTACAAGAATATACACAGCAGCTCTATTCATAACAGACCTGAACTGGAAACGCCCCAAATATGCAATAAAATCTATTCAATAGAATAGATTTTAAAAATAGCAGCATATTGAGCATTGATACATTATATTCTCTTCAGCAAAAAATAATCAACAAACTATACCCAAAACAACATGAAATTATTTCAAACACACTGCTGAATGAAAGAAGACAGATACAAATGGTTAAAACAGACAAAAGTACTGCACAAAAGGAATGATATTCTGCCCAATGCTTCTCCCTATTTTCCTTATGGAACAAAAACCTTAAAATGCTAGGTAAAAGGCAGCAAACTCTCTTGTCCTTTACACCATTTAGTGAAGATGTACTCTTTAAAGTACTGAGGTATCTGAAGGAAGGAAAAGGGACAATCCCTCTGCCCCTGAGGGAGAAGAAAAATAAATTCTGGTCTGGAAACTGCAAGAAAAGGAAAGAGGGTGGATCAGTGAGAAGACCCTCTTGTCCCCAAGGAGAGCTGAGGACACAGTTCCTAAGGAAGACTGATGTTGAACCAAGACAATGGAGAATGCCTGTGTCTTTCTGCCCCCACCACCAGACTAGCAAGCATCCAGGAACAGCAGTTTTCTGTCTGGAAAAAGCGGAAAAGGGTAAAGAAAATCCCTGTCTGATGTGTAAGTTCAAAAGGAAGACCTGAAGCTGAGAAAAAAGCAAATATTGAGAAAAATCCTGTGGCAAGACAAGCCCCACCTTAAACACAAAGAACTGAGAGAGGACTTAAAAGTCTGTGGTGTACAGAGGCTAACCATAGCAACAAAATAAACCAAACCCACCAAAGGACACTGGAGTGTCGCCTTCTCTGATAGTAAGAACACAAAGGACCAAAGGAAGAAATTCAGAATATCCCCTTTTATGGTCTGTATACTACATTTGAAGTGGTTTAATACTAATTGAAGATAAATTCAGATTAATTATATATATATATATATATAGTAAATTCCAACCAGAGAAGGCCATGGCAACCCACTCCAGTACTCTTGCCTGGAGAATCCCAGGGACGGGTGAGCTTGGTGGGCTGCTGTCTATGGGGTCACACAGAGTCGGACACAACTGAAGCAACTTAGCAGCAGCAGCAGCAGTAAATTCCAAAGCAACTTCTGGGAAAAATGTAAAAGGCATTTGAATAAACTGACAATAACAATAAAGTGGAATCATAAAAACACTCAATCCAAAAGAAGTCAGAGAAAAAGAGGGGAAAAGGAATCAGTATCCAATTAAGCCAACAAAAACTGTTAAAAAGATGGTAGATTTTCATCCAGCGACATTAAAGTACCTTAAAGTAAAAGTATAGGTAAAGCTATCTCTAGCAAACACTAATCAGAATAAAAGAGTGGTTATATTTATATATCATAAAAGCAAATATCCAAAGTGAAGTAATAATTCTACATATTTATGGGCCTAACAAAAGTGCTTCACAGTATGAGGTACAACTAATAAAACCGAAGAGAATCCACAGTTACAGTTGGAGACTTCACAACTCCTCTCTCAGTAATTAACAGAACAAATAGAAATTCAGTAACTATATAACATTAAAATGTGGGAGATTCAGGAAGCTAAAGCAGCGCTTGGAGTGAAATTTATAAATGCATATATTAGGTTAGAGAAAATATCTTAAGTCAACTTTCCAAAATCTCTACTTTAAGAAATTTGAGAATAAAAGAAAATTAAATTCCAAGCAAATAGAAGGAAGAAAATAAAAGCAGAAATCAATGAAATTGAGAACAACAAAAAAATTGAGGAAATAAATAAAACCAAGTGCATGTTCCTTGGGGGGAAAAAAGTCAATAAAACTGATAAGCCTCTAGTCAGGTGAACCAAGAAAAAAGAGAAAATAAGCAAATTACAAATGTCAGAAATCAAAAAGACCATTCTGTGATATGTTAACAAGAAAATACTACGAACAGCTCTACACCCATAAATTCAAGTACCTAAATAGTAAAATTCTTTGAAAGACTCAAACTCCCAATGCTCACTGAAGAAGAAATAAACTCAATATTTCTAGATTTATTAAAGAAATTCAATTTATACCTAAAAACTCACCAACAAAGCAATCTGCAGACTCATGTGGTTTCACTGGTAAATATTTATCCACAAATTAATATATAACTTTATGTGTGTTTCTGTATTAAGACCCCTTACTTAGTATGTTGTTGATCCATCAACACTGACTTCACAGTGAACAGCACTATAGCTCATGCCTGAAACAAAAATTTTCTCACACGTGTATTTTTTTCTTTACTGAATAACACTTAGGAACGCTAGATAGCACTTGAGCAGTATGCTTGGGAGCCATTTTAGTAAGTAAAACTACCAATAAAGAGCTCAAAAAAGTGGAAAAGGTGGCAATAAAGAGGCCATGAAAATGATCCTTAGTTACAGTATGACAGTTGAAAAATGGTAAAGCATCACTTTTTTTTGACCATAGCTGGGACCATGCACACTAGGGGATTCAAACTGTTTGCTGCTTTGTGCACATCTACAAATGCTGCAAAATCACCACAAATGTTGATGTGGGGATTAGAGAAAAATTTTAAGAAGTAGGCAAATTCAGAAATACAGAATCTATGAATAATGAAGATTGACTGTAATTCACCATATCAACAGAATATGAAGAAAAAACCAATAGTTATCTCAATAGACACAGAAAAGCTCTTTGAAAAACTCTACATCTCTTCATGATAAAGCTCTGAGCAAACTGGTAATAGTAGGGATCATCATCAAGTTTTAAAGGGCATCTACAAAAAAAAAAAAAAAAACCCTACAGATGAAATTATACTGAATAGTAAAAAACAAATGCTTCCTTCTTTATGATTGGGAACGAAGGCAGGGATTTCTGCTCTCACCAGTCCTAGCTGACATCTCATTGGTTGCCGTACTCAGAGTATTGATAAGACAAAAAGAAAAAGAAACAGACTAGAAAGAAAGAAAACTGTCCCCATCCTCTGAAAACAATATTGTCTACATGGAAAATTCTAGAAGAATCTTAAAAAAAACAGCTAGCACTGAAAAACAGGCTTATCAAGACTGCAAAAAAAAAAAAAAAAAACAAGGACAATATGAAAATATCAATATTATTCTATATAGCAGCAATGAATAACTGGAAATTGAAATAAAAATTATAATTTACAATGACACCAAATGTCTTATACCACAGGCAAAAATCTTACAAAATGCATGCAGTCTTTATGTACAAGATTATAAAACACTAATTAAAGAAATTAAATAAGACCTAAATTAATGGTGCAATATATACCATACTCCTGCATTGAAAAATTCAATATTGTTAAGATGTCCATTCTTTCCAAACTCACATACAATGTAATTCCAATCAAAACTGCAACAATTCTTTTATGGATTTTTTTTTTAGAACTTGACAAATTGTTTCAAAAATCTGTATGTCCAGGAAAAGGAACTACAATAGCCAAAACAATTCTGAAAAAAAATAATTTGAATGACTTACACAACCTGATCTCCATACTTATCATAAGGCAGACACGTAGTATGTGGTCTTCAAAAAAAAAAAAATAGCCTATAAGATTACACATGAAGGCAGTGCAATAAAAAGTCCAGTAATAGATCTACACTTAGTTCAGTTCAGTCGCTCAGTCATGTCCGACTCTTTGCGACCCCATGAATCGCAGCACACCGGGCCTCCCTGTCCATCACCAACTCCCGGAGTTTACTCAAACTCATGTTCATTGAGTCAGTGATGCCATGCATCTCATGCCATCTCATCCTCTGTCGTCCCCTTCTCCTCCTGCCCTTAATCTTTCCCAGCATCAGGGTCTTTTCAAATGAGTCAGTCCTTCACATGAGGTGGCCAAAGTATTGGAATTTCAGCTTCAGCATCAGTCCTTCCAATGAACACCCAGGACTGATCTCCTTTAGGATGGACTGGCTGGATCTCCTTGCAGTCCAAGGGACTCTCAAGAGTCTTTTCCAACACCCCAGTTCAAAAGCATCAATTCTTCAGTGCTCAGCTTTCTTTAGAGTCTAACTTTCACATCCATATGTGACTACTGGAAAAACCACAGCTTGGACTAGACAGATTTTTGTTAGCAAAGTAATATCTTGCTTTTTAATATGCTGTCTAGGTTGGTCATATCTTCTTCCAAGGAGAAAGCATCTTTTAATTTCAAGGTTACAGTCACCATTTGCAATGATTTGGAGCCCCCAAAAATAAAGTCTGTCACTGTTTCCACTGCTTCTCCATCTATTTGCCATGAAGTGATGGGACCAGATGCCATGATCTTCATTTTCTGAATGTTGAGTTTTAAGCCAACTTTTCACTCCCCTCTTTCACTTTCATCAAGAGGCTCTTTAGTTCTTCTTTGCTTTCTGCCATAAGGGTGGTATCATCTGCATATCTGAGATTATTGTTATTTCTCCCAGCAATCTTGATTGCAGCTTGCGCTTCATCCAGCTCAGCATTTCTCATGATGTACTCTGCATGGAAGTTAAATAAGCAGGGTGACAATATACAGCCTTGAAATACTCCTTTCCCAATTTGGAACCAGTCTGTTGTTCCATGTCCAGTGCTAATTTGTTGCTTCCTGACCCACATACAGATTTCTCAGGAGGCAGGTCAGGTGGTCTGGTATTCTCATCTCTTTAAGAATTTTCCAGTTTGTTGTGATCCACACAATCAAAGGCTTTGGCATAGTCAATAAAGCAGAAGTAGATGTTTTTCTGGAACTGTCTTGCTTTTTGATGATCCAATGGATGTTGTCAGGAAACTCCTAGCACCCACTCAGGACCCCGGAGCAGCTGTCGTGGATCCAAGTAGGCACCAGAGTGGCAGCTGTGTGGTGTTGGAGTGACTTTGAGGAGATACCCCATGTCCAAGGGCAAAGAAGAAGCCCCAGCAAGATGGTAGGGGTGGCAAAATTGCATTTAGAATCAAACCCCATATCTGTCAGAGACACTCAGAGGGCTCAAACAACTTTGAGCCCTTTGTGCACACCAGGAACCAGAGACCCCACAGAGACTGAGACAGAGCTGTGTTTGAGAGTCTCCTGTGGAGGTATGGGTCAGCAGTGGACTGTCAAAGCGGTAGGGGCTCTGGGTGCATTAGACCTGGGTGGAGCATAAGCTCTCTTGGAGGAGGTCGCCATTAACCCCACCATAGAGCAACCAGAACTTACACAGGACTGGGGAAACAGACTCTTGGAGGGTACAAGAAGGTTGTGCATACTAGGACCCAGGAGAAAGGAGCAGTGACCTCACAAGAGACTGACCCAGATTTGCCTGCGAGTGTCCAGGAGTCTCTGGTGGAGGCGTGGGTCGGTGGTGGCCTGCTGCAGGGTTGGGGGCAGTGAGTGCAGCAGTGCATGCATGGGACCTTTTGAAGGAGGTCTCCATTATCTTCATTCCCTCCACCATAGTATGGCCCCAGGTAAATAACAGGGAGGGAACACAGCCCTGCCCATCAGAACAAGACCCAGTTTCCCCCTGAGTCAGTCTTTCCCATCAGGAAGCTTCCATAAACCTCTTATCCTTCTCCATCAGATGGCAGACAGACTGAAAACCACAATCACAGAAAACTAACCAATCTAATCACATGGACCACAGCCTTGTCTAACTCAATGAAACTATGAGCCATGTCATGTAGGGCCACCCAAGAAGGATGGGTCATGGTGAAGAGTTCTGACAAAATGTGATCCACTGGAGAAGGGAATGGCAAATCACTTCAGTTTTCTTGCCTTGAGAACCCCATGAACAGTATGAAAAGATCTACACATAAATAGTTACTTAATTTACATAAAGATGCGAAGTCAGTTCTATGTAGAAATGGTTTTCTTTTCAACATGTTTCCAGCATAAACAGAAGATTGAATTTCTCTTCATATCTCACATTCTCTACCAAAAAGTCTACCCAAACTGCATCATAGACCAAATAAAAAACCTAAAACTATACAGCATTATGGTGCTTCATGTTGTTATTGGTGTTCAGTTGCGAAGTTGTGTTCAACACTTTTACAAACGCATGGGCTTTAGCCCACCAGGATCCTCCATCCATGGTATTTCCCAGGCAAGAATACTGGATTGGGTAGCCATTTCCTTCTCCAGGAGATCTTCCCCACCCCTCAGCAATCAAACCCATGACTCCTATATTGCAAGGTGGATTCTTTACCACTGAGCCACCCGGAAAGCCCATGATATTCAACAGAATTGGTCAAATAATTTATGTTCTTTGTTAGTTCTTAGTTGAGAAATTGTTCTCTGGATAACTGAGAGAGATGTGTCCAGACGGTCAGTTTTGGGGCTTCTCTGGTGGCTCAGTGACCGAGAATCCGCCTGCCAGTGCAAGGGACATGGTTTTGGTCATGGATTCCGGAGGATCCCACATGAAGAGCAGCTAAGCCCGCGAGGTACAACTACTGAACCTGTGCTCTTCTTTTCCTCCTTTCCTGCTTTGTTTTTTGTTACTCAGACTTATTTTTAGTATTCTTCTCTTTTCCCAGCTCTATTCCTCTATTTCATTTTAGTCTTTGTCAGAAATTATAACATTCATCTTTAATGCATCACAGTTTTCTTCAGTTCAGTTGCTCAGTCGTGTCCAACTCTTTGTGACCCCATAAATTGCAGCACGCCAGGCCTCCCTGTCCATCACCAGCTCCCGGAGTTCACTCAAACTCACATCCATTGAGTCAGTGATGCCATCCAGCCATCGGATCCTGGGTCGTCCCCTTCTCCTCCTGCCCCCAATCCCTCCCAGCGTCAGAGTCTTTTCCAATGAGTCAACTATTTGCATAAGGCGGCAAAAGTATTAGACCAAAGAACCCCCAGGACTGATCTCCTTTAGGATGGATTGGTTGGATCTCCTTGCAGTCCAAGGGACTCTCAAGAGTCTTCTCCAACACCACACTTCAAAAGCATCAATTCTTCGGCACTCAGCTTTCCTCACAGTCCAACTCTCACATCCATACATGACCACAGGGAAAACTGTCTAGTCTTGACTAGACGGACCTTTGTTGGCAAACTAATGTCTCTGCTTTTCAATATGCTATCTAGGTTGGTCAATACTTTCCTTCCAAGGAGTAAGAGTCTTTTAATTTCATGGCTGCAATCACCATCTGCAGTGATTTTGGAGCCCAAAAAGATAAAGTCTTGACTGTGTTTCCACTGTTTCCCCATCTATTTCCCATGAAGTGATGGGACCAGATGCCATGATCTTCGTTTTCTAAATGTTGAGCTGTAAGCCAACTTTTTCACTCTCCTCTTTCGCTTTTATCAAGACGTTTTTTAGCTCCTCTTCACTTTCTCCCATAAGGGTGGTGTCATCTGCATATCTGAGGTTACTGATATTTCTCCCAACAATCTTGATTCCAGCTTGTGTTTCTTCCAGTCCAGCATTTCTCATGATGTACTCTGCATATAAGTTAAATAAGCAGGGTGACAATATACAGCCTTGACGTACTCCTTTTCCTATTTGGAACCAGTCTGTTGTTCCATGTCCAGTTCTAACTGTTGCTTCCTGATCTGCATACAGGTTTCTCAAGAGGCAGGTCAGGACAATCTTCTTAGAGCTTAAGTTTAATTATTTAAGACAAAATACTAGAAACTTGCAGCAGTATATCTATAGTTAGCTCCATCCCCTGTGTTATTGTTACCATATATTTCAGACAGAGGAGCCTGGTGGGCTCTAGTCCATGGGGTTGCAAGAGTCGGACATGACTTAGCAACTACACCACCCGTGCCATATCATATTTACATATATTATAAACCCAATAACTCAGAGTCACCATATGTCTTTAAAGAATTAAAGATAGAAAAAGAAAGTGCTGTGGTTTTATATTTATCAACCTATTTATCATTTCCTATGTACTTTATTTCTTCGTGTAGATCTAAGTTACTGTTTGTGTCCTTTCCCTCCAGTCTAAAAAACTTCCTTTGGAAATTTTAGAGCAGCCATGTTAGATTTATTGGATATATAATTCTTGGTGGACAATTTCATCAATTTGAACATGTCACCCTAATGGTTTCCAGATTCTTTTTTTCTGATGACAGGTCAATCATCAATTGTACTGCTATTCCCTTGCATGTAAGGTTTTATTCTTTGCTAGCTGCTCTCAAGATTTTTCTTGATTATTGACCTTTCTCTCCCTTCTCTGCTTCTGGAACATAAGTTGCACATATATTGGGCTGCTGGATATTGTCCCACAGCCTTCTAAGTCTCTCTGTTTAATTTTTGCAAAAACAATAATAATTTAAAAAATAAATCCTCTATTAAATAATTTTTATTGATCTAATTTCAAGCTTACTATTTTTTCCTCCCACTCCCAAATTCTGTTGAGACTATATGCCAATTTTTCCTTTTAGTTAATGTAATTTTCAGCTCCAGAATATCTTTTTTTTGCTTCAGTTTCTCTCTTGATTTTCCCCCAATTCTTCACTCACTTTTTCTTATTACTTAATCATGTGCCTTTTAATTTTTGAACACACTTATACTAGCAGTTTGAATCTGTTATCTTCTAAATACAACTTCTGGACCCACTCAAAGTCAATTTCTGTTAATTGCATTTCCCCCCATACATGGAGGTCATTCTTCTCTGTTTCTTGGCAGGTACAGTGTTTTTAAAGTTGAAAACTAAGACAGTGTAGATGTAATCTGTTGGGTTCTTCTGAGGTTTGTTTTTTATTACTGTTTTGCTATCGTTTTCTTGTTTTCTACTGTGTTTCATTGATGTTACTATAATAGGGAATTACCTACTCCAGATTCAAAATGCAAATTCTGTCTACCTTGAATTTTACAAATCTCTGCTTAATTTTTACAACTTCCCAGTGCTATATTTCATAGACTGGAACCCTGAGAGTGTTCCCTACATCTGCACAGCTCAGCAGGCAACCAATATTTGAGCAGAGTATATACACAGATTTGGGGACTTATCCTAGGGTCACCTTGCTTTGGGGAATTCTCCCCTTAAGTTTTAACTGCTCTTCCAGCTTCAAAATCTGTTCTCTGATACCTCAAACCCATAAAGCTTCAGCTGTCTACCACCAAGCTGGACATTGTTTTAGAAATATATTCAGTTAAAATATCTGTGGACAGTGACTGCAGCCCTGAATTTAAAAGATATTTGCTCCTTAGAAGAAAAGCTATGACAATCCTAGACAGCATATTAAAAACTAGAGACATCACTTTGCTGACAATGGTCCGTATAGTCAAAGCTGTGGTTCATACAGTAGTCATGTACACATGTGAGAGTTGGACCATAAAGAAGGCTGAGCACTAAAGAATTGATGCTTTCAAATTCTGGTACTGGAGAAGACTCTTGAGAGTCCCTTGGACTGCAAGGAGATCAAACCAGTCAACCCTGAATATTCATTGGAAGGACTGACACTGAAGCCGAAACTTTGATACTTTGGTGACCTGATGCAAGGAGTCGACTCATTGGAAAAGTCCCTGATGCTGGGAAAGATTCAAGGCAGGAGCAGAAGGGGGAAACAGAGGATGAGACTGTTGGATGGCATCACCAATTCAATAAACACGAAATTTGAGCAAACTCTGGAAGATAATGAACGACAGGGAAGCCTGGCATGCAACAGTCCATGGGGTTGCAAAGAGTCAGACATGACGGAGCAACTGAACAACAAAAATACCAGCAAACTCACAAATCCCATCCACAGGAGTTCTAATTTTCAAGGCTAATTTTCTCCCTGGTCTCTACCTCTTTGGCGATAATCCCACTAGATCCTTCCCCAAAGATATGTAAATTAGCTGTCAGTCAGAGATTTAGGCAAGTTATTCTCAGTCTGAGGTCTTTTGCATTCTGTAGCTCTCTCACAGATCATTCTCTTAAACTTCCAGTAATCCTTCCAGCCCTAAGCTGTTTTGTTTTGTTTCTACACCTACAGAAAGTAGGTAGTTTTCTGCTGTTGTAGATAGCAACTGACGAGAACCTACAGGAAAAACAGCTACAGATTCTGTTCTTACCCTCTATGGATAGTTTTTCAAGAGTAAAACCGCCTACAGATTCTAATTTTAGATGCTTTCTAGTGCCTTTATGTTTTTTCATATTTTATACAGACTTTACAATGGCTACCTATCCCCAGAGTTTACGTTAATATTTAATTCTATCCCAGGTGGCACTAGTGGTAAATAACCTGCCTGCAGGAAATGCAGGAGACATGGGTTCAATACCTGGGTTGGGAAGATCCCCTGGAGGAGTCCATGGTAACCCACTCCAGTATTATTATCTGGAGAATCCTATGGACAGAGGAGCTTGGTGGGATACAGTCCCTGGGGTTGCAAAGAGTCAGACATGACTGGAAGCAACTTATCACACACACAAGCCAATACTCTTAATTCAGTTTAAACATTGACCTTTTAAAAAGAGTTGTTTTTGCTTATCATCAGAGACAAAACATGTTTATTGCAGTGAATTTATAAAATATGTGTGCAAAGAAATAAAAAGGAAAATTACTTGTAACTATCTCCAGGTAATCACTGATAATATTTTACAATGGGATTATCATTCCTCTAATGGGATTATTGTATAGGATAGCTGATTTTCAACCATTAAATTTCTGAAAGGTGTGCAAAAGTCACACGGTGATGACCCAGAGAGATGTTATGGGGAGGGAGGTGGGAGGGGGGTTCATGTTTGGGAATGCATGTACACCCATGGTAGATTCAAGTCAATGTATGGCAAAACCAATACAGTATTGTAAAGTAAAATAAAGTAAAAATAAAAATTAAAAAAAAAGAATGACTTTCATGTTATATCAAACCTAGAGATATTTTTTAAAGTAATAAGAAAAAAATTACAAGCAATTGGATGCCAAAAAAAAAAGTGACAGCCTAAGCAAAATGGCCGTATACTCTGAAAGAAATATATTACAAAGGTCTCCAAAATCTGGGAGAAGAGAGATAATCAGTTTTATGCATTTAGGCAATCGCAAATGTGTCTGGAAGTTTATGGGACAAATCAGGGCTGTATTTATAGATATGAGTTATCAGCAGCTAGATAATACTGGATAAAGAGACCAAATCCTGATGACCTTTGTAGGACATGTGAAATAAGTTTGTCTGTATTCTGAGAGCATTGGAAGTCACTGACAGATTTCATACAAGAAGATAACATTGTAGGGCTTGCCATTTGAAAAGTTCAATAACTACACTGCAAAAAAAAACTGATTGGAGGAAAGAGAAAAGATATGTAAGAAGATGAGTTTAATGGCTATTTCAGTAGTTCAGATGAAAATGATGGTAATGCGGACTACAATGGTTTTGGTGAAAGAAACAGGAAGATTTATAAGATAGTGAAGAAGTAAAATCAAGAGGCTTTGTTGATGGATTTGATGTTCAGGATAAAAAAAAAGTTTCTTCTGGCCTGAGTAACATAAAGATACCATTCACTAAACTATGGAACTTGCACAGCATAATTCATTAATTTTTCACTCACATCTCCTTGTAATGTAATCCTCAAGTGAAATACTCTTTATAATTTAAAAACCCTTGATTTCAAAAAAATAACATGAATATTCTGATTAGGTACATAAGACAAAGGCATTCCAGTTGTCTGGTAAAAACATATTACCATTCAAATCATTATTATAAAGAATCATGCTAATATTGTCACACTTGTCTCACCTCAAATTTTCCCATCCTAACGTCGTAATTTCAGCTCCAGGTAAACAACTCAGCCCATTTATGGGTCTTATTCTTTCCACAAATTTTAAAACTCAGCTTCTCTTGTCACCAATGGACACTTTCCTTTAGGTCATCTTTATTGCTGTTCCTATAGCCCATCCACCTTGACAGCATCCATGTATTATTAGATGAACTATTATATAAAATAACAATCTACTGCTACTAGGAGAAATTTTAAATAGTTCTAGCATTTAAATAATCATAACAAACACAGAATATAAATAACATTTAGCATAAAGACCCTGGGCAAAAACATTTATTTTCTTTTAAAATGATGATAACATTTGATGACTGTTGGCTTTGTATTATATTGACTTAATATCTAATTTTTTTTTCATTTGTTTAGGGAAAAAAATCATTCATTATGATAGTGTTAGGTAGGAAGTTAAGCATAAGCAACAAGGGGTGGCCTAACAGAAAAGGATGCAAGCTGATCTCTAAACCTAGACATGCCCAGGAGAGCACACAGTGGATACACACTAACCACAGGGGCTTCCTCAAGTAATCTTACACAGCCTTGGAAGCCCATTAAGTGATCACAAACATTCTACACATATATACATCTTATTATAACAGACTGAATTATGGGAAGACATGCACACAGACCCTGTTACGTAACTTACAACTTTCAATTGGCCTTGAGCCTACGCCCATTTGCATTCCCTCTCCTGATTGGTGGTGGGTACAAGCTCTATTTTTACCCAGGGCAGAAACAAAGCATGGAGACAGGAAGTATAAAATGGAGGAAGCCAAAGGAATCCTTATGATGACTTCTTTGGGGTTGATCTGCTCCCATGTCTTGGGAGTGGCTGCTTAATAAAAGATCTGTCTGCTTGGGCTGCAATTTGTCTTGTTATAAACCCTTTAGTCCATTGTTTCAAACTTTTATTGCAATGAGGCAAGAATTAAGGGAAAGAAGGAAACAGACCTGACAATAAGAATCACATAAGCAAAAAACTGCTTTGCAAAATGTCAAATATGAAGTTAGTTAAAATAGAAACTTTAAAATTAGAAGGCTACAAAGATACCTATCCCTTAAGATTAAAGGTAACCATTTAACAAAAATTAACCTATAGTATTGGAGAAGAAAATGGCAACTTACTCCACTATTCTTGCCTGGAAAATATCATGGACAGAGGAACCTGGCATGCTAGTCTATGGGGTTGCAGAGTTGACCATGACTGAGCTCATTAGCACAACCTATAGGATGCATATATGTGAAAGTACTGAACTCAATACGCCAGCAAATTTGGAAAACTCAGCAGTGTCCACAGGACTGGAAAAGGTCAGTTTTCATTCCAATCCCAAAGAAAGGCAATGCCAAAGAATGCTCAAACTACCGCACAATTGCACTCATCTCACATGCTAGTAAAGTAATGCTCAAAATTCTCCAAGCCAGGCTTCAGCAATATGTGAACCATGAACTCCCTGATGTTCAAGCTGATTTTAGAAAAGGCAGAGGAACCAGAGATCAAAGTGCCAACATCTGCTGGATCATGGAAAAAGCAAGAGAGTTCCAGAAAAACATCTATGTCTGCTTTATTGACTATGCCAAAGCCTTTGACTGTGTGGATCACAATAAACTGTGGAAAATCCTGACAGAGATGGGAATAGTAGACCACCTGACCTGCCTCTTGAGAAATCTGTATGCAGGTCAGGAAGCAACAGTTAGAACTGGACATGGAACAACAGACTGGTTCCAAATAGGAAAAGGAGTACGTCAAGGCTGTATATTGTCACCCTGCTTATTTAACTTCTATGCAGAGTACATCATGAGAAACGCTGGCTTGGAAGAAACACAAGCTGGAATCAAGATTGCCGGGAGAAATATCAGTAACCTCAGATATGCAGATGACACCACCCTTATGGCAGAAATAAAGAGGAGCTAAAAAGCCTCTTGATGAAAGTGAAAGAGGAGAGTGAAAAAGTTGGCTTAAAGCTCAACATTCAGAAAACAAAGATCATGGCATCCGGTCCCATCACTTCATGGGAAATAGATGGGGAAACTGTAGAAACACTGTCAGACTTTATTTTGGGGGGCTCCAAAATCACTGCAGATGGTGATTGCAGCCATGAAATTAAAAGACGCTTACTCCTAGGAAGAAAAGTTATGACCAACCTAGATAACACATTCAAAAGCAGAGACATTACTTTGCCGACTAAGGTCCATCTAGTCAAGGCTATGGTTTTTCCTGTGGTCAAGTATGGATGTGAGAGTTGGACTGTGAAGAAGGCTGAGCGCCGAAGAATTGATGCTTTTGAACTGTGGTGTTGGAGAAGACTCTTGAGAGTCCCTTGGACTGCAAGGATATCCAACCAGTCCATTCTAAAGGAGATCAGCCCTGGGATTTCTTTGGAAGGAATGATGCTAAAGCTGAAGCTCCAGTACTTTGGCCACCTCATGCAAAGAGTTGACTCATTGGAAAAGACTCTAATGCTGGGAGGGATTCGGGGCAGGAGGAGAAGCGGACGACCGAGGATGAGATGGCTGGATGGCATCACGGACTCAATGGACGTGAGTCTGAGTGAACTCCAGGAGATGCTGATAGACAGGGAAGCCTGGCGTGCTGCGATTCATGGGGTCACAGAGTCAGACACGTCTGAGAGACTGAACTGAACTGATAGGATGCAAGGAATAATAAAGCTACCCAACTCTGAACTTTGGACTACATCCTCCTTCTGCTGCTACTAAGTCACTTTAGTCATGTCCAACTTTGTGTGACCCCATAGACGGCAGCCCACCAGGCTCCCCTGTACCTGGGATTCTCCAGGCAAGAACACTGGGGTGGATTGCCATTTCCTTCTCCAGTGCATGAAGGTGAAAAGTGAAAGTGAAGTCACTCAGTTGTGTCCAACTCTTCACAACCCCATGGACAGCAGCCCACTAGGCTCCTCCATCCATGGGATTTTCCAGGCAAGAGTACTGGAGTGGAGTGCCATTGCCTTTTCCAGGACTTCATCCTACTTATCAGCTTGATTTTACTCTGTGATACATCTCAGTTCAGTTCAGTTCAGTCGCTCAGTTGTGTCCGACTCTTTGTGACCCCATGAGTAGCAGCACACCAAGCCTCTCTGTCCATTACCATCTCCCGGAGTTCACTCAGACTCACGTCCACTGAGTCCGTGATGCCATCCAGCCATCTCATCCTCGGTCGTCCCCTTCTCCTCCTGCCCCGAATCCCTCCCCCATCAAAGTGTTTTCCAATGAGTCAACTTTTCGCATGAGGTGGCCAAAGTACTGAAGCTTCAGCTTTAGCATCATTCCTTCCAAAGAACACCCAGGACTGATCTCCTTCAGAATGGACTGGTTGGATCTCCTTGTAGTCCAGGGGACTCTCAAGAGTCTTCTCCAACACCACACTTCAAAAGCATCAATTCTTTGGCGCTCAACCTTCTTCACAGTCCAACTTTCACATCCATACATGACCACTGGAAAAGACATAGCCTTGACTAGATGGACCTTAGTCGGCAAAGTAATGTCTCTGCTTTTGAATATTCTATCTAGGTTGGTCATAACTTTTCTTCCAAGGAGTAAGTGTCATTTAATTTCATGGCTGCAAGCACCATCTGCAGTGATTTTGGAGCCCCCCAAAATAAAGTCTGACAGTGTTTCTACAGTTTCCCCATCTATTTTCCATGAAGTGATGGGACCGGATGCCATGATCTTCGTTTTCTGAATGTTGAGCTTTAAGCCAACTTTTTCACTCTCCTCTTTCACTTTCATCAAGAGGCTTTTTAGCTCCTCTTTATTTCTGCCATAAGGGTGGTGTCATCTGCATATCTGAGGTTACTGATATTTCTCCCGGCAATCTTGATTCCAGCTTGTGTTTCTTCCAAGCCAGCGTTTCTCATGATGTACTCTGCATAGAAGTTAAATAAGCAGGGTGACAATATACAGCCTTGACGTACTCCTTTTCCTATTTGGAACCAGTCTGTTGTTCCATGTCCAGTTCTAACTGTTGCTTCCTGACCTGCATACAGATTTCTCAAGAGGCAGGTCAGGTGGTCTACTATTCCCATCTCTGTCAGGATTTTCCACAGTTTATTGTGATCCACACAGTCAAAGGCTTTGGCATAGTCAATAAAGCAGACATAGATGTTTTTCTGGAACTCTCTTGCTTTTTCCATGATCCAGCAGATGTTGGCACTTTGATCTCTGGTTCCTCTGCCTTTTCTAAAATCAGCTTGAACATCAGGGAGTTCATGGTTCACATATTGCTGAAGCCTGGCTTGGAGAATTTTGAGCATTACTTTACTAGCATGTGAGATGAGTGCAATTGTACGGTAGTTTGAACATTCTTTGGCATTGCCTTTCTTTGGGATTGGAATGAAAACTGACCTTTTCCAGCCCTGTGGACACTGCTGAGTTTTCCAGATTTGCTGACGTATTGAGTGCAGCACTTTCACAGCATCATCTTTCAGGATTTGAAACAGCTCAACTGGAATGCCATCACCTCCACTAGCTTTGTTCGTAGTGATGCTTTCTAAGGCCCACTTGACTTCACATTCCAAGATGTCTGCCTCTAGATTAGTGATCACATCATCATGATTATCTGGGTCGTGAAGATCTTTTTTGTATAGTTCTTCTGTGTATTCTTGCCACCTCTTCTTAATATCTTCTGCTTCTGTTAGGTCCATACCATTTCTGTCTTTTATCAAGCCCATCTTTGCATGAAATGTTCCCTTGGTGTCTCTAATTTTCTTGAAGAGATCTCTAGTCTTTCCCATTCTGTTCTTTTCCTCTATTTCTTTGCACTGATCGCTGAAGAAGGTTTTCTTATCTCTTCTTGCTATTCTTCTCTGCATTCAGATGCTTATATCTTTCCTTTTCTCCTTTGCTTTTTGCCTCTCTTCTTTTCACAGCTATTGTAAGACCTCCCCAGACAGCCATTTTGCTTTTTTGTCTTTCTTTTCCATGGGGATGGTCTTGATCCCTGTCTCCTGTACAATGTCACGAACCTCATTCCATAGTTCATCAGGTACTCTATCTATCAGATCTAGGCCCTTAAATCTATTTCTCACTTCCACTGTATAATCATAAGGGATTTAAGTCATACCTGAATGGTCTAGCAGTTTTCCCTACTTTCTTCAATTTGAGTCTGAATTTGGTAATAAGGAGTGAGTAATACATCTCACTCATATGAAATTTAGTGCAAATGTAGAAGAAAAATTAGCCATTACTTAAAAATTGTTTAAGCCATTACATGCAAAACACTAAGTGAGGAGCCTTAGAAGGTACAAAGTTAAGTGAAAATCAACCTAGTTTTTATGAACTTCAGAAGAAATAAAATATGCACCGAAGTAGCTCTGTAGAGTAATTTCAGATAGCACTTAACTGATATATTGTGTTTATTTTATTTATTCATCAACAGTTGCTCTTTGAGGTCTTTCTATATTACAGAACCTGGTGAATCAGTTCAGTTTGACTTCCATGATATCTTTACTTGAGAGATTTAGAAGTTTCTGGGAAATGATTTATACCATAAGAACAGGGAGAATATTAAGAAAAAGTTCTGCCAATTTACAGGCAGAGAATAAAGGGACTAAGGCCCATTTCTTAAGAAGATAACATGAAGAAAAAGGAGACAGACAGAGAAGGAAGAAAGGAAGGAGGGAGGGATAGAGGAAAAAAGAGAAGAAAAAAGAAAGAAAAGTAACAATAGAAAGAGAGAAGGAAGAAAAGAAAGAAAGAAAAAGGGAAAGGGAAACAGAAAATTAGGTATAGTCAAATTATTCTGGAAGTGTGTAAGAGTAAAGGCTTGTTCTTGCTCCCCTACAAAAGAATAAAACATACGAAAGGGAGAGAATCTCTCCCTCCTCACTTCTCCATGGACCATTGAGCAGTTTGGGTTCCATGAAAAATTCAATTTTATCAGTTGTGGCACCTAATTGGAGATGAAAAACATGGTGACATTGCCTGGTAGCTATCTTTGATGCCCAGTGAAATAGAACAGCAAGGCATGACGTAGACATGACACTTGCAGTATGTGTTGATACCCAAGGATGCCATCAACAGCAGCACCTGTATGCATTATGGTACCCAGAAGAAACAAAAATGGTTCTGAGATGACTAATCGGTCTCAGAAGATACTGTATGATTCAGTAGAAGCAACAACTTTGCCCACTAAAACACGTGGTCATTCAATCAACTTACTGATGAAAATACTGAAGCATTCATCAGGAACTCAAAGATATGTTTGGGGATACGAGACTTTTGAAACATGAGCAAAGTGAAATCTTGATTATAATCATTAGTACAAGCTCACTGTAAGACATGAAGAAATAGATGGTCCCAATAGACTTTATAAGAGAAAAGCAGAAGGGAGAGAAATTCATCCCAATTCTCAACGAATTTCTTGAGAAAGGTGTTTGTTTGTTGAGCTTGCTATTAGCAAAGAAGCCACCAAGCTATTCCTTGGTACCAGGGCTAAAAGGGAATAAAATGATGATAATAAAAATGATGCCAGGACTCCTCTTGGGTCATGGTAAGCATATGTATGGGCTTTCATCTCTACTGCTTATCCAGGGAGAGCTGAGGAGTCGAATCAAGTCTCATAAAAGAACTTGAAACAACAGGATGCACACCAGAAAGAGTGAGTCTGCCTGGTGGATCTGGCAGCTCTTTTATGACAATTCTCTCTTTTCCTGTCACAGCTGAGAGCCTGTGATTCACTAATCCATCTCTCCTAAATAGCACTTATTGCCCAATATCCCAAGAACAACTATATTTCTTAATGTAACAAAGTAGAATAATAGCAAGAAAGATCACATGATTTCCAGTCACAGAGCAGCATTTATTAATGAGAACATTTATCTTTGCTTTTGTAAAAACATGAGTAGTATATAAATGTGCTGAAACTTGATCTTCTCTCTTCACTCATCAATGTAAGTAATTATAAAATCAGTATTTTAAAACTCACCTAGGCACTTATAACACTTCAGGATAAGCTCCATGAGGACAAGAGATTTTGTCTACTCTGTTCACTGCTACATCCCTAGGGCATAAATTGTGTTTGACATGGGTTAGATGTTCAATTTTTAATGTGACTAAGCTCAAGATAAAATATAATAAGTGCCACTGATTTTTAGAATGAGGATGGTTTACTTTGAGCATCTGGAGAAAACAGTTGTAAACATTTCAGGCTTAGAGAGACAGACATATTAGTTTATAGGATCACAAACAGTCAAACATGACTGAAGTGACTTAGGACGCACGCATTAGTTATTAAAGAAATTAAAATCAAAACAATGAGATAATGCCTCATACTTATCAGAATGGCTATGATTTATATGCCTACAAATAAATTTTGGAGAGGATGTGGAGAAAAGGGAATGCTTGTACACTGTTGGTGGGAATGTAAATTGGTACACCCACTGTGGAAAACAATATAGAAATTCCTCAAAAACTTAAAAATAGAACTACCGTGTGATCCAGCAATCCCACTCCTAGGTGTATATCTGGAATAAAACAAAAACTCTGATTTGAAAAGATCTGCGTGTGAATTTATGTTCAGTCACATCCCACTCTTGCGACGCTATGGACTGGAGCCTGCCAGGTTCCTCTGTCCATGGGATTTTCCAGGCAAGAATACTGGAGTAGGTTGCCATTTCCTCCTCCAGTGAATCCTCCCTACCAGGAGATCGAACCTGCATCGACTGCATCTCCTACACTGGCAGGTGAATTCTTTACCATTGAGCCACCTGGGAAGCCCTTGAAAAGGTGCATACCAAATTCATAGCTGCACTATTTACAATAGCCAAGACTCAAAAGGAACCCAAGTGCCCATCAACAGACCAATAGATTAAGAAGATGTGGAGTGTGTAAACACAAACAGACACAGACGCACACACTGCAATGCAACTCAGCCAAAGAAAAGAAAGAAGCACTGCCATTTGCAGCAATGTGAATGGACCTAGAGAATGTTATGCTTAGAGATGTCACTTATATGTGGAGTCTATACAAATGAGTGTAAAACAGAAAGACACAAAAATAGAAAACAAAATGTGTGGTTACCAAAGGGGAAAGGGAAGCAGGAAGGGCCAAATCTGTTGGAGGGCTGACAGATATAAACTACTGAATATAAACTATATAAACAAGAGTATACTGTAGCATAAGAAATTATATCCACTACTTTGCAATAACCTATAATGGAGTATAATCTGCAAAGGACTGAACCACTATTTTGTATGCCTAAAACTAATATAAACCATACTTAAATTAAAAAATGGTAAATCAACCATACTTGCATTAAAAACTTGTGTGCTCAGTCACTCAGTTGTATTTGATTCTTTGCGACCCCATGGACCATAGCCCATCAGGCTCCTCTGTCTAGGGGGACTCCCCAAACCAGAATACTGGAGTGGTTGCTATTTCCTTCTCCAGGGGATCTTCCTGACTCACGGACTGAACCCAAGTGTCTTACGTCTCCTGCATTGGCTGGGGGGCTTCGTTACCACTAGCTTCACCATAACAACAAAAGTGAAAAAGTTTTAAATGAGGTTCAGTTAAAGCAAACAGAAATCTAAATCATCAAAGGCAGTTCCCTGTGTCTTTCCATCCCCGTCTAGGACATGTGTCTCTGACCCAGAATAGATGAGATCTGGGGAGTTCTTCACATTGAAGAACATGTTTAGATTATAAAACAAGTTCATTCTACACTTCAGAGTATTGAAAAGCCTCTGTGGTAACATTCTCCAGGAAGCCATGTCTTAGCCCTTGGGTTCTACTTAGATAGTTAATCCTTAGTGAGGGACATTCTGCTAAGAGCATTTCAGAGATAAAAATACATTAGTATATTTTTCAGAATTTCAACTGAAATTAGATCTAATCAACTGATGCTTTTCTCTTTCCTAAAGGGTCTCCCTCTCTGCACCCAAGCAGGACAGACAGCAGGTCAACTATTCTAATTCCCTTCCATTCAGTAAGTGAAATTTTTATAGAAGAGTAAAGAAAGTTTTTATTTCTATACCTAGGTGGATTTGATTTCAGTTTCATGTCATGTAACTAGCCCAATATTGACCATGATCTATCTGCTAGTTTAAATGCTATTTTGGCACTTTTTCCATGAGACAGCAATCTCCTGTACACTAGACTTCTTCACCATAAAATCCTAACTGCGGGGGACGGCCCGTGAAGGGTTAAGTCCTGGGAGCTGCTCCGCAGGTATGCAGAGCCTTAGGCGTTGTCCTAAGCTCCCTGTCCCGCCACCCTCAAGAATTCTTGTAGCCCTTAAGGCTCCAGGTCGTCTTGCTCCAGGATGTCTTGTTCCTGCAACATGTCCTAGAAGATAGATTATCTTATACACGTGTCATAAAAGATAGATTATCTTATTGAATTCTGTACACAATGGTAGGGGTCTGGTGATTGTATTTTGAGATTAAAGAATAACCTTGTACATGTATTAAGTCACGTACTTTACCCTATAAATACCGTGGCCTAATAAAGGAAGGCATCAGACATAGTGGGTCTGATCCTCTCAACCCCATCTTTTGTCTCTCTCTCTTATTTTTCCACGCGGGGACGCTCCGTTTCTCTCCCCTTGCAGGTGCGACTCTTGCTTGTGCTGGCCGCCGCACCTAACTATTTCCGAAGACTTTGATTTGAGTTCATATTTTGGAAATCTTAGTAAGGTTCTCATTTGTGAAAGGAAGATTTAAACTGTCATAAAGATAGGAAGAGTATATTTAAGTACATTTTAGCAACAATTTTTTAACATTGAAACCACCCTGAAATATGTTTTATTAATGGCAGAGAAGTCAGGCTAAACATAAACATTTTCAATGCAACATAGAAAGTATGTAGCTCCTATTGTCCACATATATGGGATGAATTTAATTTAATTTGAAACCATATGATTCTAAAAGTGATAGAGTTCATAAAAATAAGTCAGGGATGTTTGTAAGCAAGCAAATAAGTGTATGATCTAAGAAGCAAATGCTAAAATTAAAATTCAAAACAAAGTCTCATTAGTTAAAATGTACTAAAAGCATTGTATTTTTTCTTGCAATAGTTGGAATAGATGTTACTTCTTGCCTTGAAAAAGTTTGTTTGGTGTATAGCCAGTAGGAATTTGCTGTATGACTCAGGGAGCTCAAACTGGTGCTCTGTGACAACCTAGAAGTGTGGGATGGGGTGGGGGGTGGGAGGGAGGGCCACGAGGGAGGGGACATATGTCTGATTCATTTTGATGTATGGCAGAAAAAAACACAGTATTGAAAAGCGATTATCCTTCAATTAAAAATATTTTTAAAGTTTATTTGGTTTTTAGTGGTTTCCCTTGAATAGTAGTGGTTTCTACACTATGACATGATAAATAAATCTTTAGTACTGCCTACTTATTTTCTACATTTCAAAAGAATCTCTTGGTTCTGTACTTTTTTTTAACAAATTTTGATTTTTATTGGTTCAAGTGAGTAATGATTAATGAATGCAATAATTTTTTTAGATTGAAACCCATTTGGAAACACATTTGAATTTACTGTATCTTCTCTAACAAGCTGGACTCTGAGATAAATTGATATCATGTAGGAATTTCTTCAAAATAATCTGAGCTGATGATATACTCCCAACAAGATCTGAATGAGCTGATAATTATTGAAACTTAAAGAGTTTCTAAGGTTTAAGAGTGCTTGAAGTTCATTATACTGTTCCTCTACTTGACAATGTTACACTTGAAAATTTTTATAACATAAGTTTTTAAAAATTTTAAATGGATTATGAAATTCCTGTCAGGCTAACTCTCTTGATTTTTCAGTACCTTCTTTCCAGTCACTGTGAGAGATACCGTTACCATTTATTGCCAAGAATTTTATTTTTCAGTACTGATTTAACATGAAAAGTAACAAACATTTGGTGAGCTATTAATTTTATTATTTGTGATGATTTGGCTTTCCATCTCATCCCTCTCAGTCTCTCACTGCTGTTTAAAAAATGAATTCCCAGAACACTTCATGAGAGAGCTTCAGATATTTCAATTTTGTTACTATTTTAAAAGAAGAAAAGATACTTAAAAACTTGTTCAAGGTCACAAAGCAATTTGCTTCAAAAATCAGCCTAGGAAACCAAAACTTCATGGTCCTGGAAATGAGTGCTAACCATTGGAGAGTTCCTTAATTGAGACTAAACTAGAACTGTTGCTTTGATTGAGACTAAATTAGATTATAGACAGTCCTGTACTTTTCCATGCTATTCCCTGAGAGTCATTGGTAGTCATGCACTAATTCAAATGAGTCACCTCCAAATTTAAATCAAAAACGTGTTTGGCAATAACTACAGGCTTTATGGATTCATGCAGAAACTTTCTGGCAGTGCTCTCCATCAGTCACAGTGTCATGACTCATATCAGTCATCATGAGTAAGGGCTGTCAATGTCACCAACACAGACCCTGGATGAATAATCAGTGTCACACACCCAGGGTAAGTTGCAGTAGTTAATCAGATTGATGCTGTCATCCATGAAAATAGTGAAGGTCTTACAATTATATTTAGAGCACATAGGGAGTATTTCCTGTTCACATAGCTATAATCCTTCTCAAATGAATAAGCAATCAAATATTTTTGAGTCTATAGATTAAGCTTTGACTGAAACATAAATATTTCAGGATTAGTACCAAGGTTACTTCATTAAAATAGATTTCCCAAGGGAACAAAATGCCAGTGTACTGCCCTGGAGGAAATGTTGAGATATAAAATGTGTTTATATCTCCCCATTTACCCTCCATTAGTGAACTATTGTACAGAATATTTTAATTTAAATTTCATAAAGGCTAATAAATATCATGAAATCATTTCAGACCTGGACCTTAAAAAGGGAAATAAAATGGTAACTGTTATTTCCAATTAAATGAAGTATTAGTTATTATTGCCATGTAACAAATTATCACAAACTTAGAGGCTTATAACAGCACCCATTTACTAACTTACTGTTTTTAGGTCAGAAGCCCAGCACAGCCTGACTGGGCTCTCTCCTCAGAATATCAAGATATAAGTCAAGCTGAGTTCTTGTGTGGGAGATCTGGGGAAAAGCCAGTTTATCCTTGGAGAAGGCAAAATTCCTCCTATTTGGAAGTCCTCCTATGGAAGACCTATTCCTTGCTTCTGATCAGCCAGGACCACTCTTAGCTCCTAGAGGTTGCCCACATTCCTTTCCATGCAGTCTTCTTCATCTTCAATCAGAAACAGCAAGTCTGTTTGATATCTGATATCTCTCATTTCCTTTTCTGTGACCAGCCAGAGAATTATCTTTGCTTTAAAGAGTTTTTTTGATTAAAGTTGTCCCACCTGGATTATCTCTCAGTCTCAGGGTCAGCTGATTTGGGGCATTAACTGTATCTGCAAAATTCCTTCACAACAGCACCTAGACTACTGTTCAATTGAATAATTGGGATAAGGTGTGTGTTTACCAGGGGTCAGATCTTAAAGGCCATCTAGAGTTCTGCCTATCACAAATGCTATCATATACAATAAAATTGTACTATATCTCCTATATCTAAGTATTCATTTTAAATTAGCCAAATAACAAAATCTTCAAATTTCCTATATACCTTGCATCTTAGTCCATGTGGACTATATGGACTGCTATAACAGAATATCATAGATTGGTCAGCTTATAAGAAGAAATTTATTTAACATAATTCTGGAGGCTGAGAAGTCCAAAATCAAGATAGACAGTGTAAGAACACACTTCCTGGTTCACAGATAGCCATCTTCTTACTGTGTCCTCACATGGTAGAACAAAAAGCAGCGCTATGGGATTTTTTTTTTAATAAAGGCACTGATCCTATTCACGAAGGCTCTACTCTCATGATCTAATCAATTCCCAAAGGCCTCAACTCAAATATCACATTGAGTATTAGGGTTTAACAAATAAATTTTGGGAGGATGCAAATGTTCAGTCTATAGCATCTTGTTAGTACATGTACACCTTACAAGTCTGGGCATCAGGATTTTGATATGTTTTGTTTCTATTCTGGCTGTTTTTAACACACTTCAGAAAATTATTTTTTTGGCTGCACTTGGTCTTTGTTGCTTTGAGAGGGCTTTCTCTAGTTGCAGTGAGCAGGTCTACTGTTCATTGCAGTGCATGGGCCCTTCTCATTGCTGGTGGCTTCTCTTGTTGCAGAGCCCAAGCTCTAGGCATCTTCAGCAGTTGCAAGTCACAGGCTTTAGAGCATGGACTCAGTCATTGTGGTGCCTGTGTGGCGCATGTTATGTGTGCCTGCTCCGTGGCAGGTGGAATCTTCCGGGATCATAAATCGAACCTATATCCCCTGCGTTAGCAGACGGATTCTTATTCACTACACCACCAGGGAAGTCCATTCTAGCTGTTTGTAAAATTGTTTATTTTCAGTTGGTCATAGATAACAGTTTTTACCCCTGTAATATAGACTGAAGCTTAGCAATGCACTATTTTGCCCATGTACTGATATATCTAGGCTAAAGCATGTACTCTTATTTGCCAGCCCAGTGACTTTCTAATCAGTTTTGCAGATTGTCAGTATGACTGTTTATGACAAATGGCACTTATATATAGATGCAAAAAAGAATATAATTTAACTACTAAATTTGTACACTGAATAATCTGTTGTTGTTGAGTGGCTAAGTTATGCCCAACTCCTGAGACCCCATGGACTGTAACACACCAGGCTTCTCTGTCCATGTGATTTTTCAGGCATGAATACTGGAATGCATTGCCATTTTCTCTCTCCAGGGGATCTTCCCCACCCAGGGATCGAACCCACATCTCCTATACTGGCAGGTGGATTCTTTACTGCTGAGCCACCAGGGAAACCCCACATTGAGTACTTTCTGTAGCTAAAAGCAATGGTAATGGTTCTCCATCTGTGTCCATATTAATCTTCTGGTTTTTGTAGGAATTTATAGTTTACTACTCAGATGGAATAAAAGTCCAGCACCTTCTGATTGGTCTATCAGGAAAAGCATTATCATTTTTCTCACTAATTATGGCAAGGATTGATTTTTTTCTGAAAAAAATACCAGGTAAGCTCAAGGTCTAGCATGATTCAAAAATCCTTTGCTTGTTTAGTAACTTGCCTAAACTAAATCTGTTAAATATGTCTCAGTTGTGGTATGTCACTGCTGATGTCTAAACTTGGGAAGATTTTCAAATTCTTGTTTTAATTTTTAAGGTTGGCTTGCTAGGGATTGACCTTGTATCTGCATAAACTGTGACCAACCAGATATTGGTTATAGGTTGTACTCAAACACTTTAATCCAAGAAATACTTTCAACCTCTGCCCAAGGGTCTGCATGCAAGTTGGGGAGCAGATTAAAAGTTCAGCAGTTTTCAGGTGTGCTCCAGGTTTTCCTAACATCAGACTGTCTTGATTGTCAACTGTGGATGAACATATAAAAAGTCTGGATTCTGTTCAGTCTTTTATGAACATTTATGCAGACTTCCAGTTAGCCAGGGATATGAGGAAAGTTATCAAGCCCTCCTCTATCTCGTTTTCTTGGATACTCTCATTAAAAGTTTGTCTAGGTCATGGTAGCCTCTTGCTAAAACCAGAATGGCAACCTCAGTCTAGCCAAGCTGCTGGCCCAGTGACTTGCTATCAAGTTCACTACTTTTACTGACAACACTGCTGAGTACAGGTTTTTCACCTTCCATTCCAAATCAAAAAAGACCCATCCAAAAGTAAAAGTTCCGGTTTTCCTAGCCTGCCGCACCCTGGTACAATAACTGCATTATGCAACTGGGAAGCAAGGGGAATAGGCAAGAATGTCACTACTTCCTACTGAACTCTCCTGAAGTTCAGTCATTTTTCATGAATTAACACTTCTCACTGTTGCACACCTTTGGTAGATTTCCAGAGCCCTGAAATGGTTGTTTTTGACAAAGTGTCTAGTTGACTTTTTAGTTGCTTCTTGAGGAAAGAATTTGCTGACCTCCTCATGTTGCCATAGCAAAATGTTCACTCTCAGGCCTGACTTTTTGATCTAAGGTCAAGGGCTATCTTATCTCCATATCAGTTTTAAGCAAAGTACTGACATGTTTATGGTTTGTCTTCATTAAATGAGATTCTGCAAGGAAGTAATTTTCAGTTTCATTACCCAGTTGAATGAGAACAACTCAGTGGCAAAAACAAGTACCAATTAACTAAATGAAAAGTTCAAGCTGTGAATTTATCTTCAGGGCAAACTCTAATAATTTGAAGGACAGCAATGGGAAGCAAAGTATACAAGTAACACAAAATAAACATTCTGGAAGTTGAACCTACCTATATTATTCATTATAAATTATGGATAGATGGATTGATTTTATAGATAATATGCACAATAAACAAGGCCATTTATAATATGCAAACATATAATTTAGACTATAGCTTGAACTTAAGGTAAGTCATTGAATTGAAATAAATTAATCTCAAATAGGGCTTCCCTGGTGGCTCAGGTAAAAATCTGCCTGCAATGCAGGAGACCTGAGTTCAATCCCTTGATTGAAAAGATCTCCTGAGGAGGGCATGGCAACCCACTCCAGTATTCTTGCCTGGAGAATTCCATGGACAGAGGAGCCTGGCTGTCTATAGTCCATAGGGTTGCAGAGTCGGACACAACTGAGTGACTAAGCACAGCACAATCTTAAATACATATGGTAATTTTATCTATAAAATATTTATCAAGTTTAATTATATAACTTGAGAGGATAACATGTTTAAGAATAGTTTTCTTAAACATATCTGCCATGCATTTACCATAATAAAAATGCTGCCTGGTAAAAAGCAGACAAACTTACATAGTTGTCAAGAAAAACATTTTTAACTGAATATAATAATTCAATTAAAAAATTGAAAACAGTTAAAAGTTGGGGAGAAAATGCAATTTTTAAAGTGTATTACTAACAAAATATTGCCAAATATGTGGGAAATCACAGGAACTCTCTATATGCTAGTGGGAGAATAAATTACTACTGCCACTTTGGAGAACAATTCAGCATTACCTAATGAAGTTTTTCAAAGCACAATTATACAACCCAGTAATTCCATTTGTTCCAAAGAGACATATTCAAGGAAAGGTCAATTAAAATGTAGGCACTATATCAAAAGGTATGAAAACAAATAGATTTGCAACATATCAACAAGCTTAAAAAAGCAAATTAGGAAGACATCTAGTATGTTACCATGTACATAATTTTAAAATTATTCATGCATAAACATAAGTTAAGATTTAATATGAGAAAATGAAAGAACACATTCCAAATTCAAAATAGAGGTTGACTCAGGAAAGGAAATGAGGAGAATACAGTGCTGGGAAGGAGTAGAAAGGTGACTTCCCATCGCTCAGTAAAGATTGTGAATTTAAAAAACAAAGGGAAATATTAATCTTGTTAATCGTTACTGATAATACAAAAGTGTGAGTTATATTTTTCTCTATACATTCCTAATTTGTAAAATATGTAACTGTTAATAAAAGAGGGGGGATAATATCAATACAAATGGGGCTATAAAACATAATTATTTAGTGTACCCATCCAAATTACCAACTAATAGTAGCAACTAATAGATTTCCAAAGTATTGCTGTAAGGAATATGGCTGAGTGATTGAATATTCAATAAATTCATTCAGAAAGAATGAGGAGATGGAGCCAAAGCAAAAACAACACCCAGTTGTGGATGCAACTGGTGATGGAAGCAAAGTTCAATGCTGTAAAGAACAATATTGCATAGGAACCTAGAATGTTAGGTCCATGAATCAAAGCAAATTGGAAATGGTCAAACAGGAGATGGCAAGGGTGAATGTAGACATTTTAGGAATCAGCTAACTAAAATGAGGTGGAATGGGTGAATTTAACTCAGATGACCACTATATGTACTACTGTGGGCAAGAATCCCTTAAAAGAAATGGAGTAGCCATCAAGTCAACAAAAGAGTCCAAAATGCAGTACTCAGATGCAATCTCAAAAATGAAAGAATGATCTCTGTTCATTTCCAAGGCAAACCATTCAATACCACAGTAATCTGAGTCTATGCCCCAACCAGTAACACTGAAGAAGATGAAGTTGAATGGTTCTATGAAGACCTACAAGACCTTTGAGAACTAATACCCAAAAAAGATGTCCTTTTCATTATAGAGGACTGGAATGCAAAAGTAGGAAGTCAAGAAATATCTGGAGTAACAGGCAAATTTGGCCTTAGAGTACAGAATGAAGCAAGACAAAGGCTAATAGAGTTTTGCCAAGAGAATGCACTGGTCATAGCAAACACCCTCTTCCAACAACACAAGAGAAGATCCTACACATGGACATCACCAGATGGTCAATACTGAAATCAGACTGATTATATTCTTTGCAGCCAAAGATGAAGAAGCTCTATATAGTCAGCAAAAACAAGACCAGGAGCTGACTGTGGCTCAGATCATGAACTCCTTATTGCCAAATTCAGACTTAAGTTGAAGAAAGTAGGGAAAACCACTAGACCATTCAGGTATGACCTAAATCAAATCCCTTATGACTATACAGTGGAAATGACATAGATTCACAGAGTGCCTGAAGAACTATGAACGGAGGTTCTTGACATTGTACATGAGGCAGTGATCAAGATCATCCCCAAGAAAAAGAAATACAAAAAGGCTAAATGGTTGTCTAAGGAGACCTTACAAACAGCTATGAAAAGAAGAGAAACGAAAGGCAAAGGAGAAAAGGAAAGATATATCCTTATGAATGCAGCGTTTCAAACAATAGCAAGGAGAGACAAGAAAGCCTTCCTCAGTGGTCAGTGCAATACAGTATTGTAAAGTAAAATAAAGTAAAAATTAAAATAAAAAAAAAGAAATAGAGGAAAACAATAGAATGGGAAAGACTAGAGATCTCTTCAAGAAAATTAGAGATACCAAGAGAACATTTCATGCAAAGATGGGCACAATAAAGGACAGAAATGGTATGAACCTAACAGATGCAGAAGACACTAAGAAGAGGTGGCAAGTATACACAAAACTATACAAAAAAAGATCTTCATGACCCAGATAATCATGATGGTGTGATCATTCACCTAGAGCCAGACATCCTGGAATGCAAAGTTAAGTGGGCTTTAGGAAGCATCACTACAAACAAAGCTAGTGGAGGTGATGGAATTCCAGTTGAGCTATTTCAAATCCTAAAAGATTACACTGTGAAAGTGCTGCACTCAATATGCCAGCAAATTTGTAAAACTCACCATTGGCCACAGGACTGGAAAAGGTCAGTTTTCATTCCAATCCCAAAAAAGGCAATGCCAAAGAAGGCTTAAACTACCATACAATTGCACTTATCTCACATGCTAACAAAGTAATGCTCAAAATTCTCCAAGCCAGGCTTCAACAGTATGTGAACTGAGAACTTCCAGATGTTCAAGCTGGATTTAGAAAAGGCAGAAGAACCAGAGATCAAATTGCCAACATTTGTTAGATCATGGAAAAACCAAGAGAGTTCCAGAAAAACATCTATGTCTGCTTTATTGACTATGCCAAAGCCTTTGACTGTGTGGATCACAACAAACTGTGGAAAATTCTATAAGAGATGGGACTACCAGACCACCTTACCTGCCTCCTGAGAAGTCTGTATGCAGGTCAAGAAGCAACAGTTTGAACTGAACATGGAACAACAGACTGGTTCCAAATAGGAAAAGGAGTATGTCGAGGCTGTATATTGTCACCCTGCTTATTTAACTTATATGCAGATTACATCATGAGAAATGCTGAGCTGGATGAAGCACAAGCTGGAATCAAGATTGCCAGGAGAAATATCAATAACCTCAGATATGCAGATGACACCACCCTTTTGGCAGAAAGCAAACAAGAACTAAAGAGCCTCTTGATGAGAGTGAAAGAGAAGAGTGAAAAAGTTGGCGTAAAACCCAACATTCAGAAAACTAAGATCAAGGCATCTGGTCCCGTCACTTCATGGCAAATAGATGGGGAAACAGTGACAGACTTTACTTTGGACTCCAAAATCACTGCAGATGGTGACTGAAGCCATGAAATTAAAAGACAGTTTAATGCTCCTTAGAAAAAAAGGTATGACCAGCCTAGACAGCATATTGAAAAGCAGAGACATTACTTTGCCAACAAAGGTCCGTCTAGTCCTATGGTTTTTCCAGTAGTCATGTATGGATACGAGAGTTGGACTATAAAGAAAGCTGGGGGCTGAAGAATTGATGCATTTGAACTGTGGTGTTGGAGAAGACTCTTGAGAGTCCCTTGGACAGCAAGGAGATCCACCCTTGCTGTCCACCCTAGGAAATCAGTCCTTCCTAAAGGAAATCAGTCCTGAATATTCATTGGAATGATTGATGCTGAAGCTGAAACTCCAATACTTTGGTCATCTGATGTGAAGAGCTGACTCATTTGAAAAGACCTTGATGCTAGGAAAGATTGCAGGCGAGAGGAGAAGGGAATGACAGAGGATGAGATGGTTGGATGGCAGCAGCAACTCAATGGACATGAGTTTGAGTAAACTCTGGGAGTCAGTGATGGACAAGGAGGCCTGGAGTCCTGCAGTCCATGCTGTCACAAGGAGTTGGATACAACTGAGAGACTGTACCGAACTGAACTGATATGAAACAAGGCACTTTCACAGAGAACCAGTTAAAGCTTGACATTTTTTTATCCTTTAAAAATATAAGCCTTTACAAGAGTCTATATGAGTTATGGATTTCTTATTCCTCTAAATATATCAAAGTGAAATATCACACTAGAGCTAGCATCTTTTTTGGCTGATAATTTGCCTCTAGAGCTCACAACTCATGAAAGCCTGACACCTTACACTAACTCCTATTCCATAGCAGTATTACAATCCAGAAAAAATTTTTTTTTGTTCAAAGAGTTAAAAGGGCAATTTAAACATTTTCTTCAGATTAAATATTAGCTGTTTGGTTATAAAACATGATTTTTTTTAACCTGATCTAGGAGTCAGGATATTACTAGTCACAACACCACTCTAATGTCAGAAAGCAAAGAGTTCCAAAAGTAACTCTTGATGAGGGTGAAAGAGAAGAGAGAAAAAGCTGACTTGAAACTCAACATACAAAAAACTAAGACCATGGTAACCAGTCCCATCACTTCATGTCAAAATAGAAGGGGGAAAAGTGGAAAGAGTAACAGATTTTTTCCCCCTTGGGCTCCAAAATCAATGTGGATGGTGACTGCAGGCTGAAAATTAAAAGAAGTTTGCTCCTTGGAAGGAAAGCTATGACAAACCTAGACAGTGTATTAAAAAGCAGAGACATAACTTTGCAGGCAAAGGGCTACCTAGTCAAAGCTATGGTTTTCCCAATAGTCATGTACAGATGTGAGAGTTGGACCATAAAGAAGGCTGAGTACCAAAGAATTGATACATTCAAAATGGAATGCTGAAGAAAATTCTTGAGAGTCTCTTGGAGTTCCAGGAAATCAAACCAGTCAGTCCTAAAGGAAATCAACCCTCAATATTCATTGGAAGGACTGAATCTGAAGCTCCAATGCTTTGGCCACCTGATATGCAGAGGCAATTCATTGGAACAGGTCTTGATGCTGGGAAAGATTGAAGGCAAAAGGAGAAGAGGGCAGCAGAGGATGAGATAGTTACACAGCATTACTGATTCAATGGACATGAATTCGAGCAAACTCTGGGAGCTACTGAAGGACGGGGTAGCCTGGTGTGCTGCAGTCTATGGGGTCTCAAAGAGCTGGACACGACTTAGCAACTGAACAGCAAGGAGTCAGGATACCTATGTCATTGCTCTGAATTTCTATTTTGGAAACTTGAGCAAGTTGGGGCCTTACCAGTAGAAGGAGAGCAGAGGGGTGGACAGGTAATTTTAATTCCCTTCCATAAATAAACATAAGCACTGTTCCCTGGGCTAGTCACTCACCATGGCTGTGCCTCAATGTCCTTATCTTTAAAATACTAAATAACCTACCCAGAGGGATTAGTAAAAATTAAGAGAGATAAATATATATAAAGTGCTTGGAACAGTTTGGCAGGTTACAAATATTCAGTAAGTGTTAATTATGATTATTATCATCATCACTATTTTCAATATCACCTGTAAGACTTAACTCAAAAGTCTAGTTTTATTAAAAACTATTTGAAATGTTTTATTTATTGCATTTTTCAACAAATGTATCCAACTGCTTTAAACTTTACATTTTTATTTTGATCAATAATACACATTCAACAAATAAAATAAGATAGCAATTTTTTTAATTATATAATTTCTTCCTCTGTAGAAAATAAAGCAGAACATAAATACTTAAATACATTGAGTGTGAATTAGAGTGTTTTATTATTATATTTCTAATAAGCATCTAAGCTTACAGGCTTCCCTAGTGGCTCAGATGGTAAAGAATCTGCCTGCAATGCATGAGACCCAGGTTTGATCCCTGGGTCAGGAAGATGCCCTAGAGAAGGAAATGGCAACCCATTCCCAGTATTCTTGCCTGGGAAAGCCCATGGACAAAAGAGCCTAGCAGGCTACAGTCCATAGGGTCTCAAAAAAGTCAGATATGACCAAGAGACTAAACAATAAAACAACAATCTAAGGTTATAAGTAAACACACAATAAAAGTTATGACATCCTTAAGTAGTTAGTTTTGTGTTCCTTACCCACTTGCCCCACTTCCATTATCATAACTCTCCTCATGTTATTTCCTATAAAGAAACAAATAATACTACGGAGAACAGTATGGAGATTCCTTAAAAAACTGGAAATAGAACTGCCATATGACCCAGCAAACACACTTCTCGGCATACACACTGAGGAAACCAGAATTGAAAGAGACACGTGTACCCCGGTGTTCATCGCAGCACTGTTTATAATAGCCAGGACATGGAAACAACCTAGATGTCCATCAGCAGATGAATGGATAAGAAAGCTGTGGTACATATACACGATGGATTATTACTCAGCCATTACAAAGAATACATTTGAATTAGTTCTAATGAGGTGGATGAAACTGGAGCCTATTACACAGAGTGAAGTAAGCCAGAAATAAAAACACCAATACAGTATACTAACGCATATATATGGAATTTAGAAAGATAACCCTGTATGGGAGACAGCAAAAGAGACACAGATGTATTGAACAGTCTTTTGGACTCTGTGGGAGAGGGTGAGGACGGGATGATTTGGGAGAATAGCATTGAAACATGTAAAAATCAAATGTGAAATGAACTGCCAGTCCAGGTTTGATGCATGATACAGGGTACTTGGGGCTGGTGCACTGGGATGACTCAGGGGGATGGGATGGGGAGGGAAGTGGGAGGGGAGTTCAGGATGGGGAACACATGTACACTCATGGCAGATTCAAGTCAATGGATGGCAAAACCAATATAATATTGTAAAGTAAAATAAATAAATAAAAAGAAAAAGAAAATTCCCCAAAGTAAAATAAATAAATAAAAGTTAAAAAAAAGAGAAACATACTGTATTGGTGCTTTTCTTTCTGACTTACTTCACTCTGTATAAACACCAATACAGTATACTAACACATATATATGGAATTTAGAAAGATGGCAATAATGATGCTGTTTGCAAGACAGCAAAAGAGACACAGATGTGTAGAGTGGACTTTTGGACTCAGAGGGAGAGGGAGAGGGTGGGATGATTTCGGAGAATGGCATTGAAACATGTATACTATCATGTAAGAAATGAATCGCCAGTCTATGTCCAATGCAGGATACAGCATGCTTGGGGCTGGTGCACGGGGATGACCCAGAGAGATGTTATGGGGAGGGAGGTGGGAGGGAGGTTCATGTTTGGGAACGCATGTACACCCGTGGTGGATTCATGTCAATGTATGGCAAAACCAATACAGTATTGTAAAGTAAAATAAAGTAAAAATAAAAATTTTAAAATAAATAAATAAATAAAATAAAAAAAGAAACAAATAATAGCTAAATAAAGGGATGATATTCTTGAAAGAACATTCAATATGACCAAGTACAAGGGCCAGATTCTTTCAACACGATTAACGAAGGACTATAATCCATCTCCATATTGTACAGTGCATGCTGATAATAATCTGTATCAAGAGTTTTATTTTATTTAGGCTCGTTTGTTTGCATGACAGAGGCATTTACTACACATTGTTTATTCACATGCTCACCCACATTTCAGTGCCCACCTTGTACTTTGGTGGTGGCACTGCACTGGTTCTGGCCAACAAACTATGCATCTAAATAATGTGTGCTCATCCTAGACTGAAGCATTGAAAAGCCAATATATAAACCTTTTGCTCTCCCTTCACCTGCTGCAATAGTGGAATCTACTTATTGAGAAGGCAAGGCCACAAGATTTAAACAGCCTAGATTTCTAAGTCTGTCCTTAGAAGGGAGCCATCCCACATAAAGGCAGACTAGGTGAAAGAGAAGTTTTTATGTCTTAAGCCACAAAGTTACAGTTTTGTTTTTTTAAGCATAGTTTCAATGTATAAACTTAAGATAGCACAAAAAGAGATTCATAGTAAAGACATATACAGATTGAAATTATAAAGGGAAAGTGGTCACTCTTGGAAGATATCAAAATAATTTCATAAATGGTCTAGAAGGGCTGCTTATGGGGACAACAATGAACAAAAATGTTGAGAGTCACTGGTTTAGACCAGAGATTCTCTTCTGGGGTCAGTGCCATTGTTTTGGGGTGTATTTAAAAATATATGGGAGTGTTTTTGTGTCACACTGACAGGGTCATGTCCCTGGTGTTTAAATGACACGCTAAGACAGTGAAGCATCCTGTAATGTGTGAGATATCCCCTACATGAGAAGAGCCAAGAGTTGTCTCAGAAAATTCAAGAAAACATTGCTGTGAATCAGACACCTACCTTTGTGCCTTCTTTGCCCTCATAAATGCGTTTATATATTTTGCAACAGATAATGTAACTCAGAAAGGGCTACTGCTCATCAGAACAAGAGACTCTAATGTGAAGGGCGTCCTCAGTTGTGTCCACAATGTATGGAAAGGTGCTGCAATGGAATGTTCAACTTATGTTCCCAGTGACTCCTGAGTTTAATCCAGCTCAAAAAAATATTTATTGATCATCTACCCTATAGCATACACTAAAGCAGTTTTGTATGACAGCAATGTGGGCATAAGTAGTTGTGCAGATAGAAATTTTGGCTTCTATCCATGCCTCAGTGCAGTCCCAGAATGAGCTCTGATAATGATAGTAATGATAATAATAATAATATCTATGTACCATTTGCCAGACCCTGTGCTAAGGGTAACCCTCATAACTAATAAAACAGATTATGATCTCCCTTAAAACCAAAGGGTTTTTTTTTTTAATATAATTTATTTTTTTCCACCCCAGGTATCAATATAAAATACATAGATTTCCCCCTTGCATAAATGTAACCAAGCAGGACCCTATGGGCTTTCCCAGGACAGAACTTCCCCGCATATCCTGTGCTTTAGCTTCTCACTAAAGTACCTAGATAACAGTATTTGATGCCAATTTTCCTGGGCAGTTTTTCAGGTACGCAGACGCCCCACCAAATGGAATATGTTAACTACTTGGTGACCATGAGCACAGAGCCCCAAGCCTCCTGGAGTCTAAGAAGGAATAAAGTTAACCCCTGTGACCTCACCCTGTTCCCTCATCATCAGCCAGTCAGAATTGTGCAAAATCTGACCACTTACTCTGTGATCCCTCCCCTCCCCTGGCTGTCAAAAATGCTTAGCCAACACATTCGGGAAGCTCAAGATTTTTTAGGGCATAACCAACCTCATCTTGAGGAAGGCAATGGCAACCCACTCCAGTACTCTTGCCTGGAAAATCCCATGGACAGAGGGACCTGGTAGGCTGCAGTCCATGGGGTCGCTAGGAGCTGGACACGACTGAAGCGACTTAGCAGCTTAGCAGCAACCTCATCTACTTGCATGGCCTTACAATGACCCTTACTCTGCTCCAAACCCCAATGTTTCCATTTGTTTTGCCTCACTGTCTGCATTCGAACATGTGTTAACACAAGTAAAGAAGCTGCAACTTAAAGAGGTGAACTAAATTTCTCAATGTGACTCAATATATTATTAACAAACCTGGGATGTGACATTTTGGGGCTCCAAAATCACTGCAGATGGTGACTGCAGTCATGAAATTAAAATACAGTTGCTCCTTAGAAAAAAAGGTATGACCAAACTAGACAGCATATTAAAAAGCAGAGATATTACTTTGCCAACAAAGGTCCATCTAGTCAAGGCTATGGTTTTTCCAGTAGTCATGTGTGAATGTGAGAGTTGGACTATAAAGAAAGCTGAGCACCAAAGAACTGATGCTTTTGAACTGTGGTGTTGGAGAAGACTCTTGAGAGTCCCTTGGACAGCAAGGAGATATATCCAGTCCATCCTAAAGGAAATCAGTCCTGAATATTCTTTGGAAGGACTGATGCTGAAGCTGAAACTCCAATACTTTGGCCACCTGATGTAAAGACCTGACTCATTTGCAAAGACCCTGATGCTGGGAAAGATTCAAGGCAGGAAGAGAAGGGGACGACAGAGGATGAGATGGTTGGATGGCAGCAGTGACTCAATGGACTCGGAGTTGGTGATGGACAGGGAGGCCTGGCGTGCTGCATGGGGTCGCAAAGAGTCGGACACAACTGAGCAACTGAACTGAACTGAACTGGGATGTGAATCCAGGCAGTCTGAATCTACAGATAAGATCTTATCTGCCACTATATATTATCTCCCAATTCACTTACAATTTCTGGTACTGTTTCTTCATCTAAAAAAAATGGGAATATAAAATCTCCTTTCTGCTATCATGAGAATGAAAGGTGTTGTCATTTTAATGACAGAAATAAGCTATAGAAATCATCTAATAGACAGTCACTAACTTATCTCCATTATAATCTGGTATTATTCTCTTTATCACTGGTTCCACCACTCCTTGAAATTTCATATATTTGATGCTTTAAGCTACACAGTTTAAAATTCACTCATATCTTGTCTTGTCTTACTGGCTGTTTCCTACACATTACAGCCTTCTTTTCCTACATGGTTAACTAACATTTATGGATAAAAACAGTTACTCATATAGCACATATCTCACTTAATTTAGCAATTCTCAGTTGAACATACCTTCAATTCACTTCTCTGTGGTTTTCTGATTGGTTGGTAAGATCCCTCTGAGTTCTCCTTGATTTGCTGACTCACCTTCCACTAGCAACAAGCTATCACACTCAATCTTTCCATTTCAATGGCTGTCTTAAGGTCTAAAGTTGTGGAGCAGAAAGGACAGCAAACCCACCAATGAACATGATTCCTGACCTCACAGGATCTCAACTCGGCATAGCTTTTGGGCCAGAGCTCATTTCCTCTTTTCAGGAATAAGCCCAGAACAGCAACCTCCAGCACCCAGGACCCAAAGGTCTCCACCCCAGGATTCCCCTGCCAGCCCTGGTAAATCTCACGATATCCTACGAGATCAGGCTTCCTCTGGGAAGAGAGGTTGCAGCTGCAACAACTCAGGCAGTTCGCTGAGCTGCCTCTGGCCTTCAGGGCATCCCAGCCCATTCTCTTCTTCTCCATCAGGACCCAAACATCCTACCCACAGACACCTGAAATCACAGAGCACACCTTATGGACTCCACCTGTACCTTGTTAGCTTCCCTTAAAAACCCACACGCCACAAACTGGACCACGCCCCTTCCAGGCCAATGGATATTCTCCGTGGTGTTCAAAACAAAACATAAACATTCATACCAAAAGCAGTTTTGCTAATAAAGGTACATTTGATTGCTATATTCCCAACTCTACTTCTGCCAACAGTTTCCAAACTCTAGATGATGCAAAAAAGGAAGTTAAGTATTAAATCTCTAACCATTTTCCCCCAAAATCCACATCTAACTAGAAAATTTTTTCTTTCTACACTTTTGGCTCAAAATATCTATTTTAAATGTTCATATTTCTACTTTAGTAGCCGCTATATAATAAATGTAATGAGTCTCTCTTATGTTTATTTAGAAATCTGGTTTCTCACTAAACTAAGAAATAACTTAGGTAAAAGCATCTTCTATAGTTTCTGATACACAACTTGTGCTTTGGTTTCTGTTTTTTTCCTTTTTTGTCCCTGCCACAGGGCTTGTGGGATTTTAGCACCCAACGAAGGATGGAATGCGTGCCCTCCACAGTGAAAGCACAGACTCCTAACCAATGGACCATCAGGGAATTCCCACAATAGGTGTTTCTTATTGTTCAGTCATGAAGTGCTGTCCAACTCTTTGCGTCTCCATGGACTGCAGCACACGAGGCTTCCCTGTCCTTCACCATCTCCCAGAGTTTGCTCAAACTCATGTCCATTGAGTTGGTATGCCACCCAACCATCTCATCCTCTGTTGCTCTCTTCTCTGCCTGCCCTCTATCCTTCCCAGCATCAGGGTCTTTTTCAGTTAGCTGGCTCTTTGTGTCCACTGGCCAAAGTATTGGAGCTTCAGCTTCAGCATCAGTCCCTCTAATGAATATTCAGGGTTGATTTCCTTTAGGATTGACTGGTTTGATCTCTTTGCAGTCCAAGGGACTCTTAAGAGTCTTCTCCAGCACCACAGTTCAAAAGTATGAATTTTTCGATGCTCAGCCTTCTTTATGGTCCAACTTTCTTATCCATACATGACTACTTGAAAAACCATAGTTTTGACTATATAGACTTTTGTCAGCAAAGCTATGTCTCTACTTCTGAGTATGTTAAGCTTGTTATAGCTTTTCTTCCAAGGAGCAAGCATCTTTTAATTTCATGACTGCAGTCACTGTCTGCAGTGATTTTGGACCCCAAGGAAATAAAATCTGTCATTGTTTTCTACTTTTCCCCCATCTATTTGCCATGAAGTAATGGGACCAACGCCAGATCTTAGTTTTTTGAATGTTCAGCTTTTTCACTTTTCTCTTTCACCCTCATCAAGACTCTCTTTAGTTCTTCACTTTCTGCATTAGAGTGGTATCATCTGCATATCTGATGTTGTTGATATTTCTCACAGAATTTTTTTTTTTCCTAAGTCTTCAGTCTCCCAGCAATCTTGATTCCAACTTATGAGTCACCAAGCCTGGCATTTTGCATGATGTACTCTGCATTGAAGTCAAATAAGCAGGATAACAATATGCAGCCTTGATGTATTCCTTTCCCAATTTTGAACCAGTCAGTTGTTTCATGCAAGGTTCTAACTGTTGCTTCTTGTCCTGCATACAGGTTTCTCAGGAGGTAGGTAAGGGAGTCTGGTATTCTCATCTCTCTAAGACTTTTCCACAGTTTGTTGTGATCCACACAGTCAAAGGCTTTAGCATAGTCAATGAAGCAGTAACAGATGCTTTTTTGGAATTCCCTTGCCGTTTCTATGATCCAGCGATTGTTGGCAATTTGATCGCTAAATCCAGCTTATACATCTGGAAGTTTTCAGTTCGTATACTGTTGAAGCCTAGCTTGAAGGATTTTGAGCATTACCTTGCTATCATGTGAAATGAGTAAAACTGTATGGTAGTTTGAACATGTTTTGGCATTGTTTTTCTTTGGGATTGGAATGAAAACTGACCTTTTCCAGTCCTGTGGCCACTTCTGAGTTTTTCAAGTTTGCCGGTGTATTGAGTGCAGCATGTTAGCAGCATCATCTTTTAGGATTTGAAATAGCTCAGCTGAAATTCCATCACCTCCACTAGCTTTGTTCGTAGTAATGCTTCCTAGCTCCTATTTGATCTCACATCCCTGGATGTCTAACTTTAGGTGAGTGATCACACCATTGTGGTTATTGGGGTCATTAAGACCTTTTTCATAGAGTTCTTCTGGGTATTCTTGCCACCTCTTCTTAGTCTCTTCTTCTGTTAAGTCCTTGCTGTTTCTGTCCTTTATTGAGCCCATCTTTGCATGAAATGTTTCCTCAGTATCTCTAATTTTCTTGAGATTTCTAGTCTTTCCCATTCTATCACTTTCCTATAATTCTTTGTACTGATCACTTAGGAAGGCTTTCTTTCCTTGCTATTCTCTGAAACTCTGCATTCCATTCAGCCTATCTTTCCCTTTCTCCTTTGCCTTTCACTTCTCTCGTTTTCTCAGCTATTTGTAAGGCTTCCTCAGATAACCAATTTGCCTTCTTGCATTTCTTTTTCTTGGGGATGGCTTTGGCCCAGCCTCTTCATTCTTTCTGGAGCTTTTTCTCTGCTCTTCCACAGTAGCATACTGGACACCTACAAACCTTCAAACACTCACTGGCAGGTCTGACTCAGCCTCTTTGGGGCTCACTCTTATTTCCTCTGGGTCCTGGTACCCATAAGGTTTTGTTTATGCCTTCCAAGAATCTCTGTTTCCCCTAGCCCTGTGGAAGTTCTGTAATCACACCCTGTTGTCTTGAGGATCCCAGTCCCTTTGCCAGATCCCCAGGTTGGGAAGTCTGACGTGGGGCCTAGCACCTTCATAACAGTGGAAGAATTTCTTTGGTATTATCATTCTCCAGTTCATGGATCACCAAGCTGGCAGGTATGGGATTTGATTTTATCATGATTGCACCCCTCCTATCCTCCCGTTGTGGCTTCTCCTCTGTCCTTGGACATGGGTTATCTTTTTTGATGGGTTCCAACATCCTTCTGTCAGTGGTTGTTCAACAGCTAGTTGCCATTTTGGTGTTCTCACAGGAAAAGATAAGCACAGGTCCTTCCACTCCATCAAGATTTTTTGAGACAATAGGTGTTCAGAAACTAGAGCTAATAATATGCTGGTGTCACCTGACTGAGAAAGACTGATGAGCAACTGCTTATATACTCTGCCATCTAAGATTTAAACTAAATGTATACTAACTCTATATATCTTGTCATCAGAGTTGTTTTTCTAAGTCTGCTTAGTAAGATGAACAGTTTTCCCTCCGTATTAAAAAACTGTTCTAAGCTCCAAAGCTTCTTAAGCTTGAGATTCTCAAATTTTGTTATAGGAAACATTTTTAAGAATGTCCTTATTCTAATAGAATATATTATGTAAGGTTTTTTGGTAGAAAAAAAAATGATTTCAAAATCAGTTATTTTCCCTCACACTTATTTCAAGGTCCACAGACAAACACTTGAAGTGCAATAAGTGACCCATTTTCATAAACTAGCAGCCACTGCCACACAGTTTTCATTCATAGATATATAGATATTGTGAACAAGTAGTGTTCTTTGAGTGAGGCTTCCCAGGTGGCTCAGCGGCAAAGAATCCATCTGCCAAGCAGGAAATTTGAGTTGGATTCCTGAGTTGGGAAGATCCCCTGGAGAAGAAAATGGCAACCACTCCAGTATTCCTGCAGTCCATGGGGTTGCAAAGAGTAGGACACAACATCCTGACTAACAACAACAGCAATGTTCTTTGAATACACTGGGTTGGTCACATCAAGATTTTTGTGGCGCATTGCTAAACAAAAGAAAAGACAGGAGGAAGCTGGCAATTTTGTAAAGAAAATCATCTATCCCTAGATAATAGAGGACAGATGATAAATCCTATTTCCCTGCAAAAATTTATATACAATAGCTCAGACTTAAGTGAAGATATCTATTTTCTAATATCAGACTTTCCTCTTAGATCCCCAGATAAAAATTTAAAGATTCCAAAATTGAATTCAAGAAATACCCTTTCTCATATATCCCTCTTTCATATTTACATATGGATTGATAATTAGTAGCATTAAGGTATTATTCAGAAGTAACTTGGAAAAAAGAAAGGAAACAAAACAAATTAGTAGATTATATAACTATGGGTTTTTTTATTTGTTGTTTTTCTTACCAAACTAAGAAAGGATCTGTAGGTGTTTTAATGTTTCCTACAGAGTAGGAAAAACACTAAAATTAAAAAACAAGTATGCGGTAGGGTCAGCAATTAATTATTCTATCCTAAAATAGCTACTCAACAATTATCCTTTATAACAGTTTTCTGTTATAAGTCCTAGTGATGAATTGTTTCAGAATGCAATAAATGTACAAGAACAAGTAAAGCTGTTCTTTAGAGTTCCAGGTGGGTGTGTATTGTGATCTTTCTGTTACTTTCCATTTTTACTCAGATCAAAATTTTCCAAAGAAAATCACATTGATTTTATTTTTTAATTTGCAAGTTTAATATATTTTGATAAGAGGAAAGAGAGAAAATTATATCCCCAAAACACACTATTTTAATTTACTAAGAGGCTTTATATTACGATAAAAGTGATACTTCATAACTTTGCAAACACATTATAAGCTAATCAAATGACAAAGATCTTTTTTTTCACCAATTTTGGTAATTATATATGATCATTTTAAACATTTTAATAATACAATGTCACGAATATTTTGGGAATTCCAATTTCAAGTCCTCAGGAGAAAAGCATTTCTTACATGACTTAAAAAAAACTTTTCTGTAGTCTTTATTCCTACTGGTCCCTTTTCGAAAATATATAACATTAAAAGAGTTTTGGCTTCAACAGACACCAAAATTTTCTGCCAAGATCAATTCTACAATCTGAAAGTGACAATTTCCTCCTTACACAGAGAAGGTAATGCAAAAATCACAATTTATCTAATTAACATCCTACTCCAGTTGGCTCTCGATACTGCTGTTATTAATTAACACTTGACTACAAATCATCAGCTCCTACACCTCTGCAGGCACTAGTTATTCCAAGCCAGGTCCTGATCCTACTGCTCTTTTGAGGACCCTTCTCTACTGTGGCTGCCCCACCACCACCACCACCACCACTACCACCACTTCTAATACTGAGAGTTAACCACTGGAATCACAGTTTCTCCCATCTCCCAAAGAGAAGAGATTTCCTCTTAAGTAGAATAGTTATTTCAATACAGAAAGAGATATTACAGCCTTTTACTTTGACACCAATAATAATATCATTGTCCTTTCAATTATATTTCACTCAGCTAGTGGTTTCATCATATCAACCAGGTACTAGACTAGAAACAATTTGTGTGTCACTATTTCATCAAGTGCTCTGCTTTTCTCAACAACACCAATGCCCGAAAGAAATCTTATGCCTTTCAAGATGTCTCTTGTGAAATGAAAAAGGAGCACGTCACCATCATTTATTGCCTTCACGTTCCAGAAACTCCAAATCAGACTTTCTCCAAAGCAAACCATCTTGTTATTTTTTTCCAGAGATTAAAACCCCATGCAATTAGTTGGCCTGCCATAGTTATAGATAAGTCATAGCTATGCTTGCATTAACCTATGGTTCAGACAGTAAAGAATTCGCCTGCAGTGCAGGAGACCTGGGTTCGATCCCTGGGTTGAGAAGAACCCCTAGAGGAGGGCACAGCAACCCACTCCAGTTTTCTTGCCTGAAGAATCCTCATGGACAGTGGAGCCTGGCGGGCTACAGTCCATGGGGTCTCAAAGAGTCAGACACGACTGACTGACTAAGCACATAGCAATCATTCAAAATTCAAACTTAAGATATTTATGAATTATCCCAAATTTGGTATACTTCTCAAAGTTACTATAATTTTCCAATTAGAGAAGCTCTGTATAGCTATTCTGAGCTCATTATTGTGTACCTTATGATTCTTATGATGTTGGAGTGATGTAGCACACTTAAAGAAACGTGTGTTAAAAGTGCTATGACAGTAGATTATCTATTACAAGAAAAAAACTGTAAGAAACACAAACACATAGAGGTTAAACAACACACTTCTAAATAACCAACAGCTTACTGAAGAAATCAAAAAATGTCTGGAAACAAATGACAATGAAAACATGACCACTCAAAACCTATGGGCTGCAGCAAAAGCAGTTCTAAGAGGGACATTTATAGCAATACAATCCTACCTCAAGAAACAAGAAAAACATTGAATAGACAACCTAACTTTACACCTAAAGCAACTGGAAAAAGAAGAAGGAAAAAAAACCCAAAATTAGTAGAAGGAAAGAAATCATAAAGACCCGAGCAGAAATAAATGAAAAAGAAATGAAAGAAACAATAGTAAAAAGTAGTAAAACTAAAAGGTGTTTCTTTGAGAAGATAAACAAAATTGACCTTTAGCCAGACTCATCAAGAAACAAATAGAGAAGAATAAAATCAACAAAATTAGAAATGAAAAAGGAGAGGTTACAATAGACAATGCAGAAATATAAAGGATTATGAGACTCTGGAGAGTCCCCTGGACTGCAAGGAGATCCAACCAGTCCTTCCTAAAGGAGATCAGTCCTGGATGTTCACTGGAAGGACTGATGCTGAAGCTGAAACTCCAATACTTTGGCCACCTCATGCAAAGAGTTGACTCATTGGAAAAGACCCTGATGCTGGGAGTGCCTGGGGGCAGGAGGAGGGGACGACAGAGGATGAGATGGCTGGATGGCATCACCGACTTGATGGACATGAGTTTGAGTGAACTCTGGGAGTTGGTGATGGACAGGGAGGCCTGGTGTGCTGTGATTCATGAGGTCGCAAAGAGTTGGACACTACTGTGTGACTGAACTGAACTGAACTGATGGCTGATTCATGTTGAGGTTTGACAGAAAACAGCAAAATTCTATAAAGCAATTATCCTTCAATAAAAAATAAATTAATTTTAAAAAAAGAAAAGACAGCCATAAATCTGAATCCCGGATGATTCAGCTAGTGGTGTCAACCAGGCTCAGTACTATAATACAAATCTATTTATAAAAAATACATTTGACACCTATTTTCCTTACATTTAGTAAGAATTAATATGCTGGGCATGAAAAATTTCAGAAATTTTGTAATCATAATATAATAAATTCATTTTATTCACTAAAAAAAGTGTATTATGCATGCAGTAAATACTGAATAATAATTGTCATTATCACTAGCCATTATTACTCTAATTCTTTCTCCCACTTGTAGTGGATTTCATTTCTTATAGTTTATATGGAAATAAATGTCTAACTTCTCCAATATTCATGTTTGAAAAGCAAGAAATTTACCTTCATTAATTTTAGGCTTTATTTTAAATATCAAACCTTAAATGTGCTAAAAAAATGAGTTATAAATAATTTATCAAATATATGATATTGTTAGCTAAATTATCCTTAATATTTCATTAAATTATATCTATTGTACTGGGTTGAGTGGTAGCTTCCCAAAAGGTATCTGCCTAAAACCTGTAAACATGACCTTATTTGGAAAAGTTCTTGCAGGCCAAAGCAAGTTGAGGATCCTGAGATGATCATCTTGAGTTATAGAGGGCTCTAAATTCAATAACAAGTATCTTTAGAAGAAAAAGTGAGCAGACATACAGATATGAAGAAAGAGGCAGAGATTATAGTAATAAATCTGTAAGTCAAAGAATACCAAGGATTACAGTGAGCCATGGAGCCAAGAGACAGGCATGGGATGAATTCTTCTTCAGAGCTTCCAGAAGAACCAATGCTGCCAACATTTTATTTCAGACTTCTGGCCTCCAGAAAGAATAAATTTCTGTTGTTCTAAGCTACCATGTTTGTTGTTGTTGTTTAGTAGCTAAGTCATGTCCAACTCTTTTGTGAGCAAATGAAGTGTAGCCCACCAAGCTTCTCTGTCCATGGGATTTCCCAAGCAAGAACCCTGAAAAAGTTGCCATTTCCTTCTCCAGGGATCTTCCAGACCCAGGGATTGAATCTGTGTCTCCTGCATTGCAGGCAGTCTTTACCACTGAGCCACCTGGGAAGCCCTATCATGTTAGTATTAATTTGTTTTAAAAAGCAAAAATCTGTATATCAGTGCATTTTTATATTGAATTGGCTGAAGTTTCACTCAGGTTTTCCAGTGAGATGGTGTAGAAAACCCAAATGAACTTTTTGGCCAATCCAATACTAGTAACAAACTATAACAAAGAGAAATTAAGACAACAATCTCATTTACAACTGCAATTTTTACACATTTTACAAAATTGCAATTACAATTTACAAAAAGAACAAAATACTTAGGAGTAAATTTCACCAAGGAGGTGAAAGACTTGTACACTGAGAAATACGAGACATTGATAAAAGAAACTGGAAAAGACAAAATAAATGGAAAGAAGTGATTAAGTTAAAGTCATTAGAGTGGACTTTAATCCAGTCTGACTGGTGTCCCTATTAAAAGAGAATATGTGGAAACAGAGAGACAGCAGGATTTGCATGCACAGGGAAAAGACATGTGAAGAGGCAGCAATATGCAAGCCAAGGAGAGAGACCTCAGAAGAAATCAAGCTTTGACCCTGGATCTCCAAACTCTGGAATCATCAGAAAAATTAATTTCTGTTGTTTAAACCACTCAGTCAGTCGGTAGCATTCTGTTATGGCAGGCTTAGCAAATTACTACAGGGGAGAAGAGTTCTAGCAATGTTTTAAATAATTTGAGAATTCTAAGTAAGAAAATGGTATAATATATTCATATAGAAACATAGCTATCTTCAATAAATCTGTAAAAGTCTATTAAAATATACATGAGTTCCTTCAAAAATTCCACAGATTTCTCCCCTTAATTGTATAAAGAAATTCCTTCTCCTTGAGCACTAAAATGAAAAGTAAATAAAAAATGATTTTTCATGACCTTAGTTTTCAGTTTTAATTTACACTTCTGCAACTTAATTGTTTTCACATGTCCTATTTGACAAGGTTCAAGCTATATTATGGTCTAAATTATTTTCTGCATTAGGCAGAAAGACAAAAATCTCAATATACTAATTTTATTTGAAAAAAAGGATACTGTAAGTTTCAAACAACCAATTTAACCTCAAAATTTCAAAATATAACCAAATGTAATTTGAGAACTACCTTATACTTCACTGTGCATAAAATGTGTGTATAAACATATTAAGTACCCTAGAATACCTGCAGTTCAGTTCAGTTCATTTCAGTCGCTCAGTCGTGTCCGACTCTTTGCGACCCCATGAACTGCAGCACGCCAGGCCTCCCTGTCCATCACCAACTCCCGGAGTTCACTCAGACTCACGTCCATCGAGTCAGTGATGCCATCCAGCCATCTCATCCTCTGTCATCCCCTTCTCCTCCTGCCCCCAATCCCTCCCAGCATCAGTCTTTTCCAATGAGTCAACTCTTCGCATAAGGTGGCCAAATTACTGGAGTTTCAGCTTCAGCACCATTCCTTCCAAAGAACACCCAGGGCTGATCTCCTTCAGAATGGACTGTTTGGATCTCCTTGCAGTCCAAGGGACTCTCAAGAGTCTTCTCCAACACCACAGTTCAAAAGCATCAATTCTTCTGTGCTTAGCTTTCTTTACAGTCCAACCCTCACATCCATACATGACCACAGGAAAAACCATAGCCTTGACTAGACAGACCTTTGTTGGCAAAGTAATGTCTCTGCTTTTGAATATGCTATCTAGGTTGGTCATAACTTTTCTCCCAAGGAGTAAGCATCTTTTAATTTCATGGCTGCAGTCACTATCTGCAGTGATTTTGGAGCCCCAAAAAATAAAGTCTGACACTGTTTCTACTGTTTCCCCATCTATTTCCCATGAAGTGATGGGACTGGATGCCATGATCTAAAAGTATATTAATGTGCATAATGGGCTTCCCTTTTGGCTCAGCTGGTAAAGAATCCACCCACAATGTGGGAGATCTGGGTTCGATCCCAACCATGCATAGTATCTAAGCAAATTTTTAATACAGGAATTCTAAATCTCCCTTTTTATTGATACTCCACTGAAAGCAGTGCTGTTAAGAATATAATTCAATTAGAAGATTTATTTAGATAAATTGTACTTTGCTATTAAATTTTACTATAAACCTTACTCTTATATTAAAACTGTTCTCCTAACTGTTTTTCACTCTTCCATCATCAACCATAGCCTTTAGATTGACCATTGGGAGTTATTGGTAACATAACTACTGATATCACCTGAACTCCTAAATATTGAGGACTGAGTTTACTTCTTCCTATTTAATGTCTGGATACATGTTTTGTTTCATGGTTTATCTATGGTATTATTAAATATCTGAATGGTCCTCAGAAGAAAACTTATTATTGACATTAGGTATTGATCATTAAATTAACCTATGTGACATGAATATATCACTCCAGTTGCTCAGAAATTTACAAAGTAAAACCAAGTCCATTTCAAATGATGGAGAAAAATTACCCTCTGTATTTTCTTGAAGTCAGTCCTTATTCACACATTTTTACAAAAGCCTCCTTTTTACTGGAGTTATTAATCCTGAGAAATCAAAGGGCAGAACATCAAGCATTCAAAACATGGAAAGAATATGTTCTTATTTCTTTTCCCTGTGATTGTTATTTTAATAGACACCTACCACTTTTGTCTCTTTTCCTGGAATGCAGTCAAATCTCACTTCTCTGCTGTCACCATGTTGGGGTTTTAAAAGCTGCATATTGATTTAATTTCCATGCACTCTGGTTTTCAATAGTAGTGGAACTCTTCATTTATCCTCCATGTTTTACATTAATTCATTTAAATCTATAGAAAATGGAACTACAGCAATGGTAATGATACCTGTCTCTACATTATCTTAAAAACATAGCTATATCACTAAGAACAGGAGAAAATTTATGTTCAGATTATTGACATTTAAGTATATAGAATGCAAGACCACCATTATTTACAAGTGGTTTATTACTTTCTTTCCTGAATCAGTGTAGAGAAGTTTGTTAATTATATACTACAGATGTGGAAAAAGATATTCTTATACCTTTGAACGCTACTTTTTTCACATAATTACCTTTAAAGTAAGACAAGCCTCTTTGTACTTCCTTAGCTATAATAGATCCATATTCTCTAACATAGTTTATGTACCCTAAATACGTTCATTAAATTTTTAAAACTTTGTAATCAGAAATTCATTTTCCTGTTCTAAGACTTACACAAGTATAGAGGTTCAAACATAGTAAAGTTTCGCCTATAACTCTTTTGCAAACTATGCTTCAAATACGACAGAGTCATTAAGAGCCTACAATATGCAAGACACTATTCTAAGAACTTTGAAGAACTTGGAGATAATAAACACATTGTTCCTGTTTATGGCAGTAAAATTGATACTTCACCTTGCTGCTACTGGGGATAAGTATGTAAAATGCACTTCATAACTAATAAACACTTTACAATTTTAGATAAACCAAAAAAAAAAAATGCAACTAGTTCTCAGAACAAATGAGATCTTCACTTCCTATAAGTTACTGACGCCCCTTGATAATAACCATATTACTAACCTCTTTATAATGCTGATGTCTGAAGATGTAATTATCCATGTAGAAATTATAATCATATGATAAAATTGTTTTATACTATACCATGAACAACTTAATAAAACTTTGGTAATTCTGGTAATTGTGTGGATTTTTTTCTTTTCTTCTTAAAATGTCTTTTGTGACTTTTACTTGATGAACTGGTTCTTCTAAAATCTGAATTCAGGATGGAATTCTAAAATAACCTTTTTGTATACAGAATTGTTGACAGTCCCAAGTATGCCAGAAACACAGAATTAGTTCTTCCTAAATAACAATGTAGAATAGTAATATGTTTTCAGTGCCTCCCTTTGCATTCAAGATTTTTTAATCAATAAAACAATGAATATTACAAACAAATTAACTTAGTATTCAATGCAAAAAGCTTGAAAATTAAATAAACCAGGAGGAAAAACTTGATACAATTTTAAAATATATACTAAAGCAATTAGAATATATTGAGGGTTCAATCCCTGGGTCGGGAAGATTCTAGGTTCATCCACATCACTACAAGTAACCTAACTTCATTCCTTTTTATGTCTGAGTAATATCCTATTGTATATATCCACCACATCTTCTTTATCTATTCATCTGTCAATGGGCATTTGGGTTGATTCCATGTCCTGACTATTAAAAAGAGTGCTGCAATGAACATTGAAGTACATGTGTCTTTTTGAATTATAGTTTTCTCAGGTTATATGGCCAGTAATGGAATTGCTGGGTCATATGCTGCTTTTATTTTTAGTTTTCTAAGAAGCCTCCATGCAGTTCACCATAGTGGTTGTATGAATTTCCCTTCCCACTAACAGTGCAAGAGTGTTCCCTTCGCACAACACCTTCTCCAGTGTTTAGTGTGTTTAGATTTTTGATAATGGCCATAGAATAGCAAGTGCTTCCCAGGTGGCGCTAGTGGTAAAGAACCCACCTGCCAGTGCAGGAGACATAAGAGATGTGGGTTTGATCCCTGGGTTGGGAAGATCTCCTGGAGGAGGGCATGGCAACCTATCCAGTATTCTTGCCTGAAGAATCCCCATGGACAGAGGAGCCTGGTGGGCTACAATCCATAGTGTCGCAAAGAATCTGACATGACTGAAGAGACTTAGCATGCACTCATCTAGTAGTGAATCTTGATGAAATGTAGGGGGAGCACTAACAGTATCTACCATAAGTTTAGTCTATAAATATCTGTTTTTAGTATTTGTAAGATATATTAAAGTTACTTATTTACATTTCTCTCATAAATGACTAATTTCCTGATTCATTCTTTTGAAACTTTTGGTAGAAACACTAAAAAGTACAGACATGATAGAGAATGGATTTGTGGACACAGATTTGAGAAGGAGAGGATGGGATGAATTGAGAGATTAGCATTGATATATATCCACTGCTGTGTGTACAATAGATAGCTAGTGGGAAGATGCTTTATAGATTAGGGAGCTCAGCTCAGTGATCTGCGATGGCCTGGAGAGGTAGGGTGGGAGGTGGGAAGGAGGCTTAATAGGAAGGGGATATATGTATTTATATAGCTGATTCATGTTGTTGTTTAACAGAAACTGAAGTAACATTGTAAAAAAATTACACTCCAATGTAGAAAAAGCAAAAATGAACAAGAGGGGCTACATTAAACTAAAAATGAAAAGGCAACCTACAGAATAGGAGAAAATATTTTGCAAACTGTGTATCAGATAAAAGTTAACATCAAGAATATATAAAAAAGGGCCTTCCCAGGTGGTGCCAGAGGTAAGGAACCCACCTGCCAAAGCAGGAGTTACAAGAGACATAAGTTCAGTCCCTCAGCTGGAAAGATCCCCTGGAAGAGCACATGGCAACCTACCCCAGTATCCTTGCCTTGAGGCCATCAGGTACATGAAAAGATTCTCAGCATTACTAATCATCAGGGAAATGTATATATATATATATGGGCTTCCCTGGTGGCTCAGCCATTAAAGCGTCAGCCTCCAATGCGGGAGACCCGGGTTCAATCCCTGGGTCAGGAAGATCCCCTGGAGAAGGAAATGGCAATCCACTCCAGTATTCTTGCCTGGAGAATCCCATGGATGGAGGAACCTAGTAGGTTACAGTCCATGGGGTCACAAAGAATCGGACACGACTGAGCGACTTCACCTTCACCTTCATATATATAATCTATATAATCATCAAGATAATCAAGATAATCATCAAGATACTCATGATGATGTGATCACTCACCTAGAGCCAGACATCCTGGAATGTGAAGTCAATTGGGCCTTAGAAAGCATCACTATGAACAAAGCTAGTGGAGGTGATGGAATTCCGGTTGAGCTATTCCAAATCCTGAAAGACAATGCTGTCAAAGTGCTGCACTCAATATGCCAGCAAATTTGGAAAACTCAGCAGTGCCCACAGGACTGGAAAAGGTCAGTTTCCATTCCACTTCCAAAGAAAGGCAATGTCAAAGAATGCTCAAACTACCGCACAATCGCACTCATCTCACACACTAGAAAAGTAATGCTCAAAATTCTCCAAGCCAGGCTTCAACAATAATGTGGACCATGAACTTCCAGATGTTCAAGCTGGTTTTAGAAAAGGCAGAGGAACCAGAGATCAAATTGCCAACATCCTCTAGATCATGGAAAAAGTAAGGGAGTTCCAGAAAAACATCTATTTCTGCTTTATTGACTATGCCAAAGCCTTTGACTGTGTGGATCACAATAAACTGTGGAAAATTCTGAAAGAGATGGGAATACCAGACCACCTGATCTGCCTCTTGAGAAACCTATATGCAGGTCAGGAAGCAACATTTAGAACTAGACATGGAACAACAGACTGGTTCCAAATAGGAAAAGGAGTACGTCAAGGCTCTATATTGTCACCCTGCTTATTTAACTTATATGCAGAGTACATCATGGAAAATGCTGGACTGGAAGGAGAACAAGCTGGAATCAAGATTGCCGGGAGAAATATCAATAACCTCAGATATGCAGATGACACCACTCTTATGGCAGAAAGTGAAGAGGAATTAAAAAGCCTCTTGATGAAAGTGAAAGAGGAATGTAAAAAAGCTGGCTTAAAGCTCAACATTTGGAAAACTAAGATCATGGCATCTGGTCCCATCACTTCATGGGAAATAGATGGGGAAACAATGCAAACAGTGACAGACTTTATTTTGGGGGGCTCCAAAATCACTGCAGATGGTGACTGCAGCCATGAAATTAAAAGACACTTGCTCCTTGGAAGAAAAGTTATGACCAATCTAGATAGCATATTCAAAAGCAGAGACATTACTTTGCCAACAAAGTTCCGTCTAGTCAAGGCTATGGTTTTTCGAGTGGTCCTGTATGATTGTGAGAATTGGACTGTGAAGAAAGGTGAGCACCAAAGAATCAATGCTTTTGAAGTGTGGTGTTGGAGAAGACTCTTGAGAGTCCCTTGGACTGCAAGGAGATCCAACCAGTCCATCCTAAAGAAATCAGTCCTGGGTGTTCATTGGAAGGACTGATGCTAAAGCTGAAACTCCAATACTTTGGCCACCTTACGCGAAGAGTTCACTCATTGGAAAAGATTCTGATGCTGGGAGAGATTTGGGGCAGGAGGAAAAGGGGACGACAGAGGATGAGATGGCTGGCTGGCATCACCGACTCAATGGACGTGACTTTGAGTGAACTCCGGGAGTTGGTGATGGACAGGGAGGCCTGGCAGCCTGCAATTCATGAGGTCGCAAAGAGTCGGACATGGCTGAGGGACTGAACTGAACTGATATATATGTATATATATATAAATATTATATTATTCAGCCATGAGAAAGAAGGAAATGCCGCTAGTTGAAACAACATGAATGGACCTTAAAGATCTTATGTTAAGTGACATAATGTAGATAGAAAAAAGCAAATATTGTATGATATCACTTACATGTGGAATTCAAATAAATCAAACTCATAAAAACAGAGAGTATAATAATAGGAGGGTGGGGGAATCCAGGAGCTGTTGTCTAAGGGCACAGACTTGAAAACAGAAGATAAGTTTTGGAGATCAACTGCATAGCATAATGATTATAGTCAAGAGGACCATGCCATACCATGTTCGGTCACTTAAGTCATGTCTGACTCTTTGAGACCCTATGGACTGTAGCCCATCAGGCTCCTCTGTCCATGGGATTTTTCAGGCAAGAATACTAGAGTGGGTTGCCATGGCCTCCTCCAGAAGATTTTCGTGACACAGGGATTGAACCCTCATCTCCTGTGTCTTCTGTATTGCAGGTGGATTCTTTATTGCTGAGTCACTCAGGAAACTCATAGTCAGCAATATTGTGTTATAAACTTCAAACTTTCTAAGAGACTGTATCTTAGTTATTCCCACCACAAATAGAAATGATAAATATGTGACATGACAGAAGTGTTAGCTAATGCTATGGTGCTAATCATATTGCAATATATATGAATCTCAAATCAATATGCTATATATTTTTAATGCATGCAATATCATATGTTGATTACATTTCAATAAAAAATAAACATAAGAACATTAATAGCAATGGCATTCATGGTATTTCTTTTTTCAATAGTCATTCTAAGTAGTGCTTAAACATGATAATACTTATCCAGTAACACCATTCATAGACAATTAGTTGGAAAATGTTATTGAGTGCTTCAATAAGTTAAAAATCGCTCTCCTAATTTGAGAGTTTTGTATAAGATAAAGATTATACAATTATAGGGGAGAAAGCACCCTAAAATAAGAAAACAGAAATATTTGCTCCTTTCTGACAGTAGAAATCTTTGTTCCTTTCTTTCTTAAATGACAATTTTCACTTTTCAGATGCTAACTTTTCTACTTTCTAATAGCCTCCAAGTTACATTTGAAGACTTTTCAAAGTTTCTATGTCAATCTCTCCCATTATCAAATGCCTTATTTACTAAACAATTTTAAAATCAATATGTAGAAAATAATTGGCTCAACTGAAAAATAATGAAAGGTTTCTTCTTATATTTTCCCTTTCTCCTTGAATGATTCTCTACAAAAGCCAATAGATAAGACTAAGTAAGAGTAGTACCTGTATGTCCCAGTTTCGAGGTATCAGATCACTTGAGTGGGAAGAAGGCATGTGTAGAGGGGGAAGTGGCTTGGCAGTGGCTCTGGCTGGAGTCTAGCCAGAAGGAGAATCTTATTTTTGGAGAGAAAAAGGAATTATTAGTGATAGGAGGTTGTTCAATATTCAAAGCAGGGAGGTGGTGGGAAGGGGTAGAAATAGGTAGGGGATAGAAAGTGGAAATGGATTTGATGATATGGTATTGAAACAATGGTGCCATAAGAAGAGCCCTGAGCATTTTTACATTGTGGAAATACCCCTATCAGGGCAGAACACAAACTACCAATGATAAATGCGTGTGTGTTCATAACTATTATTCTATGTTTGTGTATGTTCCTTCCTTCCTCCCTTGCCCTTTTGCTCTCACTCTCAGAACTTAGTTACCAGGATATGAGAAACCCAGATTACATGAAGAGGCCATGGCTGGAGGCCTCTGTTTGGCAGCCACAGCTGATCATCCAGCTAACCTCCAGACTCAACTCCCAGATATGCTGAGTGGGTGGGTGAGCAACCTGTACAACCAGCCCAGGAAAGCCTTCATGTCACTTCAAGCCAACCACTATTTGACTTCAGTCTTATGAGACGCCCCAAGCAAGAATGGTCTAACATATCCCAATCCACCTACAGATATGTGAAAGATAAAATAGGTATTTTAAATCACTGTGTTCTGGAGTGATTTGTTACACAGTAGGTGATAATTGGAAAAGTAAATTCAGTGACACTTTAATGGGAAATGGGAAACTTGTATAGTATCTAAAGGTCTCCCTGAAAATATATAAAAGGATAGAAACAGCAAAATTACAGTGAAGAAACCTCTCAGGCACCTACTTACCAGAAGGATCAAAGTGAACGTCTTCAGTAAGGGGACAAATGGAAACCATGCACCACTTGATAGTATGAGATGAGAAGAGCACAATATCACTCTGAGAACTAGCTGCCCAAAATGCACAACCTGAATCTAATCATGGAAAAATATCAAACAAAGAGACATTCTACTAAACAACTGGCCTGAAAGTTTCATAATGTGAAGAAAGTCCATAAAGTCCAGGGAAGACTGACGGGCTCTTTCGGTTAAACAGAAGATTAAGAAAAGTGATCTCATCAATGAACAAGTAGAAATTGAAATTCAAAACACATTACGTAACCTATAATGGAAAATAATCTGAGAAAAAATATATGTGTATATACATATATATGGCTGAAATATATATATACATATATTTTAAAGATATATATTTTAAATATATATACATTCTATCATAATATGAGACAAAATGACTCGATGAATTGTGAAAAACAATTGAGAAATACAGAATAATGTAGAAGTGTCAGCATCATATAAAGTGAGTTTCAGTAAATCATTGTATAGAAAATAAGGGTATGGACAGTCTCATTTTCATCTTTTAGTCAGAAATGATCACTAGAAACTAAAATCTGTATGCTAGGAAAGTAATTGCTTCACTGAGGCAACATGACTTCAACATGCAATACAACAGTAATACTACTAACTTTACTCTGAACAATTAAATGACTAAATGGAAAAAAAAAACAACACACATATTATCATTTATATTAGCACCCTCAAAATAAAACACTTAAATATATAAATCTTAGAAAATATGTAGGGGCTTCCCTGTGGCTCAGGAGTAAACGATTTGCCCGCCAGTGCAGGAGACACAGGAAGATCCGACATGGCGCGGAGCAACTAAGCCGGTGCACCACAACCCCTGAGCCCGCACGCTAGCGCCCAGGACCCACAGCCACCGAAGCCTGCGCGCCTGGAGCCTGTGCTCGGCAACAAGAGACGCCACCTAACGAAAAGCCCAGGCACCGCAACTAGAGAGTAGCTCCTTCTTGCTGAAACTAGAGAAAAAGCCCGTGTAGCAACGAAGACCCAGCACAGCCCAAAATAAATAAAAAAGAAAATTAAGAAAATATGCATAAGACCTCTCTGAGGAAAACTGCAAAGTTCTGACGAAATATATCAAAGAACTAAATAACAGGAGATAAAAGTTCTTAACACAAGAAAAATAATTTGGTAACTATATATGGTTAAGGATATTAACTAGACTTATGTGGTGATTATTTCACGATACATATAAATATTGAATCACTATGTTATACCTCTGAAACAAATATAATGTTTTATCTTAATTATACATCAATAAAAATTTATAATACTTAAGAAACATTTTTTAAAAATTGCTCTGTGAAAGACTACCAAGAAAATGAAAGGCAACCCACAGATGGGGAGAAAGTATTTTCAAAAGACAGATCTTATAAAGATCTGTTATCCAAGTACACAAAGAACTCTTTTAACTCAACAATAAACAAATGAACAACTCAATTAAAAAATGAACTAAAGACCTAAGCAGACAACTCACCAAATAATATACACAGATGATAAAGCATATTAAAAGACATTCAACATCATATATCATTTAGTAATTGCAAATTAAAACAACAGTGGAATACCACTACACACTTATTAGACCAAAATCCAAAACACAGGATACCACCAAACGCTGATGAGGTTGTGGTACAACAGAAATTCTCATTCATTGCTGATGAGAATACAGCCACTTTGGAAGACAGCTTGGCAGTTTCTTACAAAAATAAATACACTCTTACTATACCATCCAGCATGGTATTTACCCAAAGGAGATGAAAAACTTTGTGCATGCAAAAACCTGCACATGGATGTTTATAGCAGCTTTACTGATAATTGTCAAAACTCAGAAGTAACCAAAATGTCCTTCAATAGGTAAATGGATAATAAATTGAGATACTGTATCCAGACAATTAAATATTATTCAGTGCTGAAAAGAAATGAGCTATCAAGTCATGAAAATACATGGAGGAAAGTTTCATGCATTTTTCTACGTAAAAGAAGCCAATCTGAAAGGGCTACAACCTGTTATGATTCCAAGTATAATAAGCAGCATTCTGAAAAAGGATTGACAGTAAAAACGTCAATGACTACCAGGGGCTAGTTGGACAGACAGGCAGAGCACACAGGACTGTCAGGGCAGTGAAACTATTCTATATGATACTGTGGTGATACATGCTATATATTTGTTAAAAACCACAGGATGTACAATGCTAATGGGCTTTGGATGGTAATGATATGCCAGTATGGATTTATCAATGATAACAAATGTATCAATCTGGTTGATGTGGGCCTGCCAGATGGCTCAGAAGTAAAGAATCCACCTGCCAATGCAGAAGATGTGGGTTCGATCCCTGGGTTGGAAAGATTCCCTGGAAAAGGAAAAGGCAGCCACTTGAGTATTCTTGCCTGGGAAATCGTATGGCCAGAGGAACCTGGTAGGCTGCAGTCCGTGAGGTCGCAAAGAATCGGACACAACTTAGCAGCTAAACAACAACCAATCTGGTCTGGGATGTTGCTAAAGAGGAACCTGTAAGTCTAAGTGTATGAGGGCAGGTAGTAAATATATGACAACTCTATATTTTCACTTAGTTTTGCTGTGAATTTAAAGCTGCTCTGAAATTTTTTTAAGTGACAGCTAAAGGAAATGCATGATCTTGGATTGACTATTATTGGCAGTGATAAACAGTTAATTGGAACTATAGATTAAATGGTAGTGATGTTTTAATGTCAATATTCTGACATTGATTACTGTATTGTGGTTAGGTAGGAGAATGTGTTTGTAGAGATTATACAATAAACATTTGAGAATGATGAGGTATAATATCATAACTCAGTTTCAAATTGTCAGACAAAAGGTTCTTTATACTGGTCTTGCCATATTATTTCAAAATAATTATTTCAAATTATTTCAAAATAAAGCTTATCTTTAGTATTTAAAAAAGGAGGAAATAAATATTTCTTAAGGTAACACTCATAATATTGTATAGTTATTAGTTAAAATATAAGAAGGCAGACATTAACCAAAAAAAAATTTCAGAAAAGATTATTTTTCCTATAAAATATTACCAAAAAACAATATTAATTATAATCTAGTTTTTAAGTAGGATGCTACACTCTTGTTTCTTTATTGTTATGGTTACTTTCCTGACTATATATTATATAGATTTTCTGTTATGTGTCAGATATTATATTACATTGGGAAATTATCTGATATGTCCCCGAGAAGTAGGCACTGCATTATGTAAATATAAGAATGCAGAATTCCAAAATAAATTAACACCACTCTTCAACAAAATGCAACTAATGATTTCAACTTTTAAAACCACTTAAAATTTCTCCACTTTTTCATGTGAGTTGGTCATTTTGGACCTTATAAATTTCAAAAGGGGTGAACAAATATATTAGATGAAGGATTTTTAATTACTATTTTATAATAGTTTATTACCAGTGACTTTTGAAAAATGACAAAGGATATACTGAACAAATAAATGGTATCAATATGTATTAGCCAATATGTAATTTAAGTATACGCACAAAGGAACATATAGGCAGTGCCAAAGAATGCTCAAACTACCACACAATTGCACTCAACTCACACACTAGCAAAGTAATGCTCAAAATTCTCCAAGCCAGGCTTCAACACTTTGTGAACCATGAACTTCCAGACATTCAAATTGGATTCAGAAAAGCCAGAGGAACCAGCGATCAAATTGCCAACATCCATTGGATTATGGAAAAAGCAAGAGAATACCAGAAAAATATCTACTTTGCTTTATTGACTATGCTAAAGCCTTTGACTCTGTAGATCACAACAAACTGTGGAAAATTCTTCAAGAGATGGGAATACCAGACCACCTGAACTGCCTCTTGAGAAATCTGTATGCAGGTCAAGAAGCAACAGTTAGAACTGGACATGGAAAAATAGACTGGTTCCAAATTGGGAAAGGAGTACATCAAGGCTATATATTGTCACCCTGCTTATTTAACTTATATGCTGAGTACATCATGAGAAATGCCAGACTGATTGAATCACAAGCTGGAATCAAGATTGCCAGGGGAAATATCAATAGCCTCAGATACACACATGACACCACCCATATGGCAGAAAGCAAAGAAGAACTAAAGAGCCAATAAAAGTGAAAAAGAGGAGAGTGAAAAACTTGGCTTAAAACTCAACATTCAGAAAACAAAGATCATGGCATCTGATCCCATCACTTCATGGCAAACAGATGGGGAAATAATGGAAACAGCGAGAGATTTTATTTTGGGGGTCTCCAAAATCACTCCAGATGGTGCCTGCAGCCATGAAATTAAAAGATGCTTGTTCCTTGAAAGAAAAATTATGACCAACCTAGACAGCATATTAAAAAGCAGAGGTCCGTCTGGTCAAAGCTATGGTTTTCCCAATAATCATGTATGGATGTGAGAGCTGGACCATAAAGAAAGCTGAACACCAAAGAATTGATGCTTTTGAACTGTGGTGTTGGAGAAGACTCTTGAGAGTCCCTTTGACTGCCAGGAAATCCAACCAGTCCCTCTTAAAGAAAATTAGTCCTGAATATTCATTGGAAGGACTGATGCTGAAGTTAAAACTCCAATACTTTGGCCACCTGAGGTGAAGAACTGACTCATTGGAAAAGACCCTGATGCTGGGAAAGATTGAAGGTGGGAGTAGAAGGGGAAGACAGAGGATGAAATGGTTGGATGGCATCAACCTATGGACATGAGTTTGAGTAAACTCCGGGAGCTGGTGATGGACAGAGAGGTCTGGCATGCTGCAGTTCATGGGGTCGCAAAGAATCAGACATGACTGAGTGAACTGAACTGAACTGAACAAAGGAACACAATTTAGTAACAAAAGAGTACAATTTTAAAAGAATCGTACATTCCCAAAGAACTAAAATAGATTCATCAAAAAAATAGAACTTTCTTGAATTGCTTCATACTTTTATTTTACGGTGTATTAATTCAATCGCCAGAATGTAAACATAATAAGAACAAGTTATTTTGTTCAACGCTTGTGTCTCCAGCACCTGGAACACTCCCTGAGCATATGCTCAAAACCATTTTCGATTGAATGAATAAATGAATCATATCTGGAGATGATGCACGATAATCTTTTCCACGTTTAAGGCACCTAAATACTTATAATTCAGCCCCAGTCACCAAAATACACTGTACTACATTTCAAACCTCAAAAAAATGAAATTGAAAATGTCCCCCTTTACACTTACAAAAGTAACAAAATTTGTTGGTGAAAATAATTCCATTTTCATATGGCACCCCACTTCAGCACTCTTGCCTGGAAAATCCCATGCACGGAGGAGCCTGGTGGGCCGCAGTCCATGGGGTGACTAAGAGTCGTACACGACTGAAAGACTTCACTTTCACTTTCACTTATACAATAGCATTTTCATCTTTGTTCTTTTAAATGTTAGCGCATGTAGAAGTGCAAGCATTAGTGCATGTAAAAAAAAAAACAGAAAAGACCTAAAGTTGATATGTACATTCTTGCTATGGATCAAGAATAGCATGACTGTCTTGGAGGAAAAGAAATTAAGTTGCAAGGTGCTGCAGCTGCAGTGGATTGTGGGAAAAGTGGAGAAGGACAAAGAGGCAGAAGATTTTTAATCACAGGCTTTAATTTAAATCAAAAATTTCTGCTGAGAATTCCTTTGATAATTGCTTCTAATTCCTCTATCATTTGTCTTTTATGTTTTTAGCTATGTTCATTATGGGGAAGATTTTAAATTTAAAATAATTATGCATACTGAATTCTCTGTTGCCTCAATTTTCATTTTATTACATTCCTTTTAATATTATAATGAACAATGTATTCTGATGCATCTAGTTATTAAGCAACATTTGACTAGTCAAATACAACTTTAAAAAACCTTAGTTTCTATTATTTTGGTATTCTATTTTAATGCATTCTTATAGCTTTCATTGTTTTTATTATACCAGTTTTCAGGTCTAATTAATTCTGCCAGCACAATAGCTTGTTAAAATGCTTTGAGACAGTAAACAGTGGAGATGTATGCTGTGTGTGTGTATATATATATACATATGTATATATACACACACACACAAATGGTTTGATTATTTTAAGCAAAGTGATTGGATGTTAATTGCTTAAAATGAGTAAATTCCCTTAAAACAGTTAAATCTGCTGTGTGCATAAAGAACTACAATATCAAAATAAAAATATTGGGAGTTCCATATGATGCTACTCCCTCCTAAAAATATTTAAAGCCAAACAAGGTATTTCATAATGTACCCAGAAGGATTGTAATTCAGTTTCCAGTCTCAAGGAGCCACACCTTACTTCTAGATAGTTTATGGTATTGGGATATAGGTTCAACCTAAATTAAAAATGACTTCTACAAGCTAGACATACATATCTAGGCTGATGTATCTAGATACGTTTAGATCCTGTAAACAATGCAGCTAGATATGTTTGCTGCTGCTGCTAAGTCACTTCAGTTGTGTCCGACTCTGTGTGACCCCATAGATGGCAGCCCACCAGGCTCCCCTATCCCTGGGATTCTCCAGGCAAGAACACTGGAGTGGGTTAAAAGTGAAAGTGAAGTCGCTCAGTCGTGTCCAACTCTTAGTGATGCCATGGACTGCAGCCTACTAGGCTCCTCTGTCCATAGGATTTTCCAGGCAAGAGTACTGGAGTGGGGTGCCATTGCCTTCTCCTCTAGATATGTTTAGATCTTCTGTTTAAAGTCACCAGGTGTCCAGATTCCTTCTTGTTGTTTCTACCATCCATAAAGTGTTACACTTGCCCTTTAAAAGCATAAACTGAAAGCGGCACACATCACTTCTGCTCACATCCCAATGGAAGACCTTGATCATATGGCTCCACGGAGAAGGAGCTCCACTTTCATACACTGGAGAAGGAAATGGCAACCCACTCCAGTATTCTTGCCTGGAGAATCCCAGGGATGGGGGAGCCTGGTGAGCTGCCGTCTCTGGGGTCGCACAGAGTCGGACACGACTGAAGCAACTTAGCAGCAGCAGCAGCAGCAGCAGCAGCAGCATGCTATCTACAAATATTATTATTAAACACAGTAACATGGTTTTGTTTTCTTACGTTGCTTCCCTGTATTGGACACTGGTGATCGCCCAGGCATCCTTTCTTCCTTTCTGTTCTCTTTTTCTTTTTCCAGCCCTGTTGTGTGGCATGTGGGATCTTATCTTAGTTCTTTCTTAAATAATTCCAACTTAATTCAAGTGTTCATATAAAAAGCCTCTCTCTCCCTCCATCTTACTCTCTCTCTCTCTCTCAAACACACACACACACACACACACACACACACGACAAAAACATTAACACTTACAGCATCCATCTCAAGATCATTAAGGAAACCAGGGGTATATAAAGCTGGTGTTGTAGGCAGCAGGGTAGAGGCTAAAAGAATTTGGACCCTTGCTGGCAAGGTTGAGTTGATGAATCAATCCACCTTGATGCCATCCTGGAAGATAATAAATTTTCTTATTTTTAGACTGTCCTAAGTCAGTTTTTCAATCACTGGCTTCACAAAGCCTTCTAACTGATACGCACTACTTCCTAAAAAACTCACCTTACTACCCATAAAAAGATTGAGCAATATGATTAGAGTTCAGAAAAGCTGTATACAGCTCTAAAAAAGCAAAATTTAGCTCCAAATTATCAAATTTCCATGATATAATTTCATATATATTCTGAATAAGTTTGGATACAGCTAAAATGATTCAACTTAAGTTTCAGATTGATCAAATCAAAACTTTTTCATTTTTAAAGCATAGATTTCAATACAAAAATCACTGGAATTTAATTTCTCATCTAACCATATATCAGTGTGACCCTCTGAGATTCAGTGTTTATAGAAATATAGCCATTAAATCAGGAACAGAGACCTATTTGCCCACCATTAGGAAACTGTTTCCTTGCTAAGATGTATCTACTGATGGGCTTTTTTTTTCCCCCATTAGGCTTGTCTTTTCTACAAGAAGAATCCTGAAAGCTTATCTACTTTTATAGGCCAGAAGTGCTGCTTTATTCAAATGGAACTGCAAATGTTCTCACTTTGCAATAGAAATTGTCCTTAAAGGGTCTTAGAATAGTTAGATTCTATTGCAACAAGTATTTATTTCCTTGACTGAAAGAAGAAACTATTGTACATTATTTGACTGGGTTTTTTCTTAGCCTTTTTTCTTTTATTTCATTCCTATTCATGGCTTATTTACAATTTATTATGCTTTGTATCACAAGACACATCATTATAATTGTCAATCCCTTTTAAGGTTTTGAAAGATAATGAAAGAGATAGAGTTTTAAAACTGAATAAGAAGTGAAGTAATATTAATGTGTGATTGAATGTCAGCTGTTTGAGTAAAACAGATGATTCAATGATTTCTAAATACAATACATTCTGGGTGAGATTAAGCTAACAAAACTAAGTCCTCTTAAAAGAATCAAAAGAGATATATATGGACTCCTTATGACTTCATAGAGAGCAGAGTACTTCTCAGTTCAGAGAAATTCGTTAGAAATTAGCTCCCTAATATTAAAAGCAAAAGATTAGTAGTATTGACATATTCTAGCACACAATAGGAAATCAATAACTGAATGTTGCAATCTCAGATTAAAACAAAAGAAAAGGTTGATGTTACAGCTTTTTATTTTACAAAGTGTAAAGAAATAGTGATTATAATTACAGATGTAAATGAAGGAGAAAGTTTTCTCTGAGCACATGAAAAGGCCCATTTTTGTTAGTAAAGACAAATAAATAAGTATGCATTAATATATTTTACATAATTTAGTAGTGCTTTCAGAAATCATCATTGGATGTCAATACTACAATTAGTTAAGAGCATAAAACTAGAATGCTAAACTTCAAACCTTGGCTTTACCACTTACTGACTGTGTACCTTTAGGCAAATCAATAAGCTTCTCTGGTTCTCAATCTCCTCATCTGTAAGATGAGTATGATTATAATAATACTAAGTTTCTCATAGGTTTGTTAAAAGGATCAAATGGTAAATAAATATTAGGATTTAAAACAGTGCAGGTACTGAAGAAATATAAACTATTAGTAGTAATTTTATATCCATGAAAATTATCAATTGACTCTATATGTTTAAGAAATGTCAGTTAAAAGCATACTTCTATATTTTTCTATTAAAATAGAAATGGTCATACAAACAACACAATTCTATCAGATAGAATTGCTGAAGTTGTCCCAGAGGGCCCTTAAACTATACGAATTTTTTTTTTTTTTCTTTTTGCTATTCCAGCTGGGTGATTTCCACTACTCTGTGCTCCGGACCTCTGATCTGTTCTGTATCATCTAATCCAAGGCTCTCCAACCCCCGGGCCATGGACCGGTACCTACCCACCTCCAATTAGGAACCGGGCTTCACAGGAGAGGAGCAAGCTCATCTGTATTTAAAGCCACTCCCCATCACTCACATTACAAGCTCTGCCTCCTGTCAGAACAGCAGCGGCATCCCATGGGATTTTCCAGGCAAGAATACTGAAGTGGGTTGCCATGCCCTCGTCCAGGGCATCTTCCCAACACAGGGATCAAACCCAGGTCTCCTGCATCCCAGGCAAATTCTTTATGGTCTGAGCCACCAGAGAAGCCCATTAGATTCTCACAGGAGGGTAAAGCCTAGTGTGAACTGCCCATGTGACGGGTCTAGGCCGTGTGCTCCTTGTGAGAATCTAATAATGCCTGATGATCTGGTTCTGCATGCTGGTGAGCTGCACAATTATTTCATTGCATTTCACATATAAAGTAATAGAAATAGTGATAATAATATAAATAAAGTGCACAATAAATTTAATGTGCTTGAATCAACCTGAAATCATCCCTCCCTACCCACCCCCCTGACCCCCTGTTCTGCAGAAAAATTGTCTTCCACAAAACTGGTCCCTGATGCCAAAAAGGATGGGGATGGCTGCTCTAATCTGCTGTTGGTTCTCTCTAGCATATTTTTCATTTAAGTTATTGTATTCTTTAGCTCTGCTGCTGCTAAGTCACTTCAGTTGTGTCCGACTCTGTACGACCCCATAGACAGCAGCCCACCAGGCTCCCGTGTCCCTGGGATTCTCCAGACAAGAACACTGGAGTGGGTTGCCATTTCCTTCTTCAATGCATGAAAGTGAAAAGTGAAATTTGTGTGTGAAAAGTCAGTTGTGTCCGACTCTTCACAACCCCATGGACTGCCGCCCACCAGGCTCCTCCATCCATGGGATTTTCCAGGCAAGAGTACTGGAGTGGGGTGCCATCGCCTTCTCCAATTCTTTAGTTCTGGTTGGTTCTTTTTATAATTTCTAACTCTTTATTAAAGTTCTCATTGTGTCTTTCCATTCATCTCCCGAGTTTGGTATGCATCTTCATGATCACTGCCTTGAACTCATTATCAAGTAGACCTTTTATCTCCATCTCACTTAGCGCTTTTTCTGAGGTATTGTCTTGCTTTTTTTTTTTTAATTTAAAATGTATTTATCTTTCTTCTCATTTTGCCTAATCCTTTATTTATATCTACGTGTTAGGTGTGTATTAGGCCCTATGTCTCCAAATCTTTTGAGAAGTGGTCTTATGTAGGAGATGCTCTATGAGCTCAGCAGCAGACTCCCCTCTGGTCACCAGAGACAGATGTTCCAGGGGTGTCTGTCTTTTTATGGGCTGTGTGCTCCCTTCTATTTTGATGAGGCTGACTGCTGTGGGTACACTGAACCAACTGATTGCAAGGCCTTGCCCTATATGGTTGCTGTGGGCATGCTGGTGGGCAGGATAGGCCCTCCAGCAGTACTGGCTGCAAGGCCTAGTGGCATGTGACTGCTACAGGTATGCTTGTGGGTGGGGCAGGCCCCCAGGGCTAATACGCCATGGGAAGGATTCCAAAATCGTGCCCACCAGTGCCATTGTCAGCAGGATAGAATAAGATCACAAAAAAGTCCCAGCTCCCTCGTCCCTCTCCAAGAGGCTCTCCAAGTCACCAAGTGGGTCTGACTCAGAGACATTTCAAACTATTGCCTCTCAACTCAATGTGGGGTTCAGGTGAGAACCTCCTCACTTCTCCAAGAAGATCTCAGCAATTGAGATATCCTTCCTGCTTATGGTCACCTACCTGGGAGTGTGGGTCCTGACTAGACCACATCTCCATCCTCCCTACCCATGTGGTTGTGGTTCTTTTTTATATCTTTAGCTATGGAAAATCTTTTCTGCTACACTTCAGGGCATTCTCAGAAAGGGTTAATTTGTAAGTAATTGTAATTTTTTTTGGTAATTGAAGTTTGTGCTTTTGCAAAGAGGTGATTTCAGAATCTTCCTACTCCACCATGTTGATCCCTCGCCCTCCTGATATACATTTTGAAAATAATAAATATATTGATTATATTCACAAAGTATAAACTGCTCAACCAGCTAAAAAGCTCCTTTTTAAATACATTCGTTACATTTAATACATTCAAACCACTTATCCTGACATAGCTGGCATTTTATCAGATATAAAAATAATAATGTTTATACTTCCAACTAGTATATGGAGTATTGTGTTTTCACTTAGTTCATATTATTTTTAGGCAATTATTTCTCTTTGACTGAAGTAAACAGGCAATTCATTGTGCTTATGATTTTAATCACATTGATTCTGCTCCCCAAATCACAAACGTTGAGATACCAAACAATTTTCCATACAACATTTGTAACTCCCCTTTGGAAGTCAAAATTTTTTTATAATCATCCCAGGTGGCTCAGTGGTAAAGAATCTGCCCGCCAATGCAGGAGGCACAGAAGACATGGGTTCAATCCCTAGGTCAGGAATATCCCCTGGAGAAGGAAATGGCAACCCACTCCAGTGTGGTGGAAAATCCCATGGACAGAGGCGCCTACAGTCCATGGAGTCACAAAAGAGTCAGAAACCGAGTGGCTGAGCACACAATGTTTATATCGCACACCAGTCAGATTCAGAGAATCCCTTGAGTTCTAGGTAAATAAGCCAAATATAGTTAGAATCAGAAAAAAACTCAGAACATATTGGACAAATCCTTCTTTTCATATGTAAAGAAACCAATGCCCACAAAACACCCTGAGATCATGGAGAAGCTCAAGGTCGCTGTCTTCACCACACAGAAGATTCGGATTTTCACTTACTACATCCCACTGCTCAGTCCTGTCCTCCAATTATAACCAAACTACTAGAAACAGCAAATGGATTTGATTCTAAAGGCATTATTATGGTCTTTTACAAAGTTGTATTGAGATCTGCAGAAAGCTGTCTTTGCTTCCACTAAGGATATAGCACTATTAGCAGACAACAACACAATGGTAATACCCACCATCTCATCTGAAGTTTGTGATGGAATCATTATGTTATCCTGATTAAAGAAATTGCTCTCCTTTGGTCAATCTGCCCCAGCTATTATCCGAGAACATCTAATCAAAAAGTGCTGGATGGCATGTTCTAACAAGAAAAGAGGCAATTGTAAGTTATTAGAAAATGTTGGTTGACCCTTTATTTACAGTAGGAAGAAAACTGCAATAAGATATTCTTGAATCCTGACATATTTCTAGGAAGACTCACAATTTTAATCTTTTAGTCAATTAGAATATTTGTATAATCTATCTTCACTTTACTTTATATACAGTGACAATTAGAGAACAACCTTTTCATAAGAGTAAAGAAAAGAGTTATGCATCCACCTAATGAATCACAGGTACCAAACCCTGGAATTCTGCAGGAAATTTCACTTATTTTTCAATTGCTATTTTCAACTGAGTTTTCTGATTAATTGCCTTAATCTCCAGATATCTTTGTTGATAGAAATTCAACCACAGAAAGGCCAGTAATCAAAGAATTATTAAAATGGGAAGAATTTCCATATCTCCTTGACTTCAATTTTTTAAAAAGTAGGTTTCTTTTTTGTTGTTTATTTCTTAAGATCTATTTGTACCACTCTATTGAAAATAACATGCACAGTTAAATCCAAATTTGATAGAATGTGAATGTTCAAATAATCTCAATATGAACATTTAACTCTTTTATTACTTTCCCCTTTCTCTGCCATCCTAGATAGATGGTATACCATCCCTTCCTTCATGAAATATTTTAAAAGAGTATGCTTTCTGGTTCAAGGACATGTAAATAATATCTTTGTTGGTAATGATTTGTATTCTAGTTTTAATGGTAATATCAAATGTTGCAAGAGAGGGTATGGAGTGGAGATTCCTCTAAGCATGACATTAGAGAGGTCTGAGAAACCCAAACAATAAGGAAACCCACTCCTTATTCCTGGAAGAATTCCGGAGAGGAAGACCATAAGAGCAGAGAGCAAAGGTGGTGGGTCCATCTCAGAAGTTTGGTCAGAGGCACATCAGCTAATCTGAGCTGACTGATGGATTGGCCAATGTTCTATGGCCTAAGAATGATACAGAAGCAGCAACAAACTGATAGACTTGAAGTAGTCATTGCCAGTGGTACTATGATTGTTGAATGATTGGCAAGGTTTTGTTTCACTGTTCACTACATGATCGGTCTATGCCCCAGGATAGAAAATAACGTGAGTGTAGCCAAGCTTAGGGTGACAAAGATGATAAAGAATCCACCTGCAAGGCGGGAGACCTGGGTTCAGTCTCTGCGTTGGGAAGATCCCCTGAAGGAGGGCATGACAACCCACTTTCAGTATTCTTGCCTGAAGAATCCCCATGGACAGAGGAGTCTGGCAGGCTATAGTCCATGAGGCCACAAAGAGTCGGACATGACTATGCCACCAAGCACAGCACAGCCAAGCTTAAGAGGCAGGTAAGTGATACTCAGTATTCAAGGTTGCACACAGATAATATACACACCAGAATCAAGTAGTGCAGTGTTTACTTGTAGCAAGAGATGAAAGAGTAGCAAGACCCAATCCTTTGCAATGCATTGGTCCTCCAAGGCCAGCAGATCCTTTCTACAGCCTCATAGATAGTGTGGTCACATGCACCTCACTTCTTATTGCAGAGCAAGGACCTCAAACATTCCCCTGTGTGGTCTGAAATATAGAAAGTTGGAGGGGGCGGTGTCTGAGGGTCATAGACATCTGACATTAAGCAGTAGAAAGGAGCACACACTGATTATGAAACTGGGAAAGATATTCCTACGCAAGGTGATAAGCCCAGGAAGGCTGTATGGGTTCCTTATCTCTTGGTAAGTGTACTGATCTAGATCCAGGACCCATTCTTGTGTGGCCAAGCTGGGGTTGAAAGACTGTGTGCAGGAGACCACCTTTCTTAACAAGCTTCAGTCGCTAAGACATATCTGACTCTCTGTGACCTCACAGACTGCAGCACACCAGGCTTGCCTGTCCTCTGTCTCCTGGAGTTTGCTCATACTCATGTACATTGAGTGAGTGATGCCATCCAACCATCTTATTCTTTGTCACTGCCTTCTCCTCCTGCCCTCATTTTTCCCAGCATCAGGGTCTTTTTCAATGAGTTGGCTCTTCACATCAAGTGGCCAAAGAAGTATAGCTGAGTTATAACACCATCAATTAAACCACATTTTTCAGTGAGTGAAAGTGATGTCCCCTGCTGAAATTAAAACATCCCAAACACATTCAGAGAGAGTTAATACCAATAGTGAAATGGTTTCCTCCTCTATCCTCTGGCATTTGCTTTTTCTCCTTTTTCTCTATAGCTACCACTTCGCCAATTAAAATTTAAGTATCCACCCTAGTCTCCTAAGCTTCATCAACCTTCTGGCCAGTTTTTTGCTCAATGTGCATGGTTAACATCTACTTAATATCTACTTGCATTTTACTTCTCTCACAAACTTTCCCTTGACATCCTTGCTACTTCTTGTCACCACTTCTTTTGGATGATTCTACTTATTAAATTGTCACTTCTCCTTGACATCTTAAAATCTGCTTTAGTGTATAAGTGACGATGAAAACCAATAATGCAAAAAAGAGTTGTGCTTATGCAAAGAAGCCACTGATTGTGTATGCACACATATCCTAATAATATCTTAGTTCAGCGACTCTTTTGGACTCTTTTTCTTATTCTTTCATTCCCATCCTGTTTCTCTTAACCTACTGACTTTCAAAATGTGCCCACACATACAGAGCTGTGCTCCTACACACACACACACACACACACACAAAACATGTGTACACACATGGTAAGTTTGTCCATTTTGACTCAGTGATAATTCCCTGGTGGCTCAGCTGGTAAAGAATCCATCTGCAATGCAGGAGACCTGGGTTCAACCCCTGGGTTGGGAAGATACCCTGGAGAAGGGAACAGCTACCCCTCCAGTATTCTGGCCTGGAGAATTCCATGGACTATATAGGACATGGGGTCGCAATGAGTTGGACACAACTGAGCAACTTTCACTTTCACTTTTTCACAATGACTATTTTTACAGACACTATTATTTATAAATAATAACAGTGTCACTAAATACAGGATAAAGGGAATTCCCTGGCAGTCCAGAGGTTAGGACTCAGCCCTTTCACTGCCAAGGCCTGGGTTTGGTTCCTGGTCAGGGAACTAAGATCCCACAAACCATGCAGCTAAAAAAACAAACAAAAAACCACCGTGATACAGGTTCACAGTTTTACACAATTACATAGCCAGTCTGCACGGATTGCTTGATTGATTGAACTCATAAAATAAACAATTAAAATGATTGTAGTTTAAAAAGAGGTTTTTGTTAATATATTGCAGTCTGGACTAATTATCTGGAGAGGTTATACATGCTGGTGGCTATTATTGGTTAAAAATAATTAATTCCCTATGGGCTATAAGGGATTAACCACTTCTAAACTTCCTCTTAATCATTTATCATGAAGTCTTTTGCTCTACATTTCCTTCAGGGGAAAAAAAAAAGTCCTCTTTCTCTTACAGAGCAATATTAATCACACAAGAATAGAAAATCTTCTCATTAAAGCCATGAAGCTCATTGGGGAAGTTTAAGTTATTCTAACACCTCCCTGATATTGTTGGATCCATGTAGCAAAGATCACTGACTTTCCTGCCAGTTAATTGTCTTACATGAGCTGATCTAAAGACCAAAGTCCATTTTCTATGCCAAGTGGAAAGGAGAGCTGTAGCTGTTTCTACGAAAGCGGCTAATTAAGTTTCTCTTCCAAAACACTCTATGTCCTTTAGTCCTATTACATTAGCACATGCTTATAAGCATGTTACAGATATGCTTCATTTTATGCAACTGATGTTTCTGAAAAGTCAAGGATATTTAGAACCCATCTGAGGAGCAGCGAAGGTTTCAGGTTAAAGTGAAAGTGAAGTCGCTCAGTCGTGTCCAACTCTTTGCAACCCCATGGACTGTAACCTATCAGGCTCCTCTATCCATGGGATTTTCCAGGCAATAGCACTGGAGTGGATTGCCATTTCCTTCTCCAGGGGATCTTCCCGACCCAGGGATCTAACCCAGGTCTCCCGCATTGTAGACAGACGCTTTACCGTCTGAGCCACCAGCTTATGCAAAAATAATTTTGCCAAATGAAACATTCTGAGGTAAACACCTCTCCTCTAACATAAAATTTGTATGAAATCATTGTGGCAACACAAACATAATAATACACCCATAAAGCTGAAGAAACATTGGCAAGACAAAGTCTGCAGCATAAGAAAAGAAAGAAAAAAGGCAAAGAGTCAAAAGAAACAGGACACACAGATTTAGTAAATTAATAATGAGGACAATGGAAGGGAAGAAACTCACCTTCAGAAAGCAAACCCACCTGAGACTGATTATCAAGGAATTTTGGAAATCATCTGAGGTGATAGTGAACACCTAAGGAAGCCATTTAAGAGAAAAAAAGCCTCTTATGTAGTCTAACCAAGTGGAAAGTATACATATGAAAGATTTCCTCTCCCACTTAGTTCATGCACTAGAAAAAGCATTCATGAAGTTAACTCAAGTATCAATTTTTAAGTTCTAAGTCTTCCCAACTAAAGAATAAACAGCATGACAAATGGTATGCATTTTTAAGTTCTCTGGCAACCACTAGATTGAACAAACTAAACAAGTATAATTTCCCTGAAAACCCTTACTTTTGAGTTTAAGCAAGTTATCATATATGGTAAAGCTTCAACAGAAAGATACAGTGTTTCCCCAATTCAGGTCATTGAAATATTTGCTAAAATTATTTTCAGGAATTAAAGATAAGAGCATCACAAACGACCAAAAGTTATATTAAAATACATGAAAAATGATACAGAAAAAATTTACACAAGGAGACAGGAAATAATTAAATATAAATATTTTATTAAATTTGATTTAAAATATTTATGTGAAACTTCCTAGGTGGCTCAGTGGCAAAGAATCTGCCTACCAATGCAGGAGACCCAAGAGACATGGCTTCGATTCCTAGGTCAGGAAGATCTCCTGGAGTAGGAAATGGCAACCCACTCCAGTATTCTTGCCTGAAGAATCCCCATGGACAGAGGAACCTGGCAGGCTACAGTCCATTGGGTCACAAAGAGTCAGACACAACTGAGCAACTAAGCACAGCACAGTTCAGGACACATGGCTGGTGTAGAATAATGGCTGTTCTTGACAAGGTTATGGAGAGGAGAGGAAAGGTGTTGTGCGCCAGTTGGAAAAAGGCATGGGCTTTATTACTGCTAAAGGTACCAAATCATTAAGAAGTATATGGACAAATGATGAATATATGCCTGTTTGACATCCTTCAGATTAAATTTCAATTAAAGACCATGGTCACAAGCTTCAATAAGGTTTGAGCAAGAAGAACAAACTAGAAATAAAAAAGGTCTAAATCTGAAGTCTTTCCAAGCTATTACAGTTTTCTTAGCGTATCCCAAATATCAAATACTTTATAAGATGTCCTTCAATATCTATATGCATTGCTGTTTCATACACCTAGAAGTTTCAGCACATAAGTTTTGTCATGAAGACTTCAAACTTTTCAGTTACCACCTACAGATAGGATCTTATTTTAGTGAACATACAACCAATGTGGTTTGCGGTCTTAGACCAGATTTTTTTCAGGTTTTGACTTAAACACCTGAGTGGAAATTTGAGAAGAGATGAGGAGTTGATGGGTTCCATTTTTACCACTTGGGAGATTTTCAGTAAGCAATTAAATATTCACATCTGAAGTTCAAAAATAAGATGGGCTAAAAATAAATATTTGGGGTTCATGAACAAATGATGGGAACTGAAGCCAAGAAAGTACTGAAGATTATTCAGATGGGCTATTCAGAGGACCAGTGTAAAGTGATATGAGAAAAAGTCTAGGAAACAATAAACACCTTGAAGAAAAAATAACTCAGTATTTAATGCTAAGCCAGAAAAAAGCAAGAATTTCTTATTGAATGACTACTTTTCAAAGCGTGTTCTGTATGAAGCTGTATCATTTTATTGCCTTTCATTTTAAGTTCATTTTCACTTTACAAATCATACAGCACACAGACCCATACACACAAACACAGATTTCATAATTGTGGTTATGGCACAACTAATGTTTATGAAATATTTACTATGTACCAGATACTGTGCTAAGTTTTTATATAAGTTCACTCATTTAATCTTCATAAAAGCCTGCTCTACCTATCTGTGGCCATGTAACAAACTAACAGAAAACTTTGTATTTTACAACAATAGTCATTTATTATATTTCATGATTAATGATATCAAGTCAAGGGATCAGGTAGGGGATAAGTATCATACTTAAACTCCACATGAAGTCAGCTGAGGTCACTAGATGACATTCAGCTGGTCCGGATTTAACACAATTAGCAAAACTAAAATTTTTGGTAGTTTGAAAGACAGGTAAATTGTTAAAATATTACTGGGCACAGAGCACGCATAGATTTAACAGAGGACACAAGCTTTATCAACATACAACCCTCAAAAAGTTTATATTTTAGTGAAGGGAATGAGGGCAATAACCTCTGCACAAAATCATTATTATGTATTATGAATTAAGTGCTGTGGAATATCCATGGCACTTCAGAGGAAGAAAATAGTCTGATTGGCACCGATCCTCTATCTATATGGAATGCGTCCTCTGCCGTCATGAAAACCTCACATGTCACAGCCTCCTGAAGGCATTCCTGAATCTCCAAACTCTCTGCCCTTCGAACCTCTTTTGTTACACTGTTTACATTTATCTCAGGATACTCACTTTACCTCACTTTTTATGTAGTTATGTTTGCCCTTTTCTAATTTCCTCTCCTCTATTAACCAGATCATTTGTCTTACTCATCTTTAGCTCTTATCACATAACACAGAAAAAAATGAATCAATAATTATGAACTAATTTTGACTATGAACCTATTAAAGAATTACTGAGTGTCCACTTAAACTGTTGATTATCTACTATATACCAAGAACTAGGTATAGAGAGTTTAATAAACCATTTACATGGCATGCTAAGTTGCTTCAGTCATATCCAACTCTGTGTGACCCAATGGACTGCAGCCTGCCAGGCTCCTCTGTCCATGGGGATTCTCCAGGCAAGAATACTGGAGTGGGTTGCCATGCTCTCCTCCAAGAGATCCTCCCAATTCAGGGATCAAACCCACGTCTCATGTCTCCTGCCCCACGTTTCATGTCTCCTGCATTGGCAGGTGGGTCCTTTATCACTAGCACCACCTAGGAAGCCACTAAAACATGGTCCATGTGCGAGAGTTGACAATATAGTTGTCAATTAGATCCAAAGTAGAGTTCAAGGATTCACACTATTACAATTAAGGCACCCATGATAATGTCTTGAATACAACTTAAAGTGAAAGATTTACCTAACACAAATTTTACAACTTCATTTTTTACAGCTTACAAGGACCTAAACATTCAAATAATCTTACAACATTAGAAATCTTTTTTTTTTTTCCCAATTAGGGGAAAAGTTCTTCCCTCATCATCAAGGAGTGTTACTTCCAATTTTAAAAAACAGATTAAAATTGGTGAGTAGAAAACTCAGTAGGCCAAGGGCTGAAAATAAATGTTAACATCTGACTGATAACAGCTTCAGAATATCAATGGTAGATCAATATCCTTATTAACAAAAGTATGTTACTTAAATTCTATTTCACCTGCCCTTTGGATTTATCATCAATACATTTTATCCATAAAGTGATATATAAATTTTCATATTCCTTTATCAAAACTTTTAGCATGATTTATGAAAAGTAAGTATGAGTTTCAGTGAACTCCACGAGTTGGTGATGGACAGGGAGGCCTGGCATGCTGCAGTTCATGGGGTCGCAAAGAGTCGGACACGACTGAGCGACTGAACTGAACTGATGAAGTAAATCTTGCTATTTTCAATTCACAGTGCTTTTTTTTCTTTCTTAAAGTTTTTAGTTTTGAGTAAGAAGTCTTACAGGTGCACATGGAAAAGCAATACGTGATCACCTTTGAAAGCTAAGACAATCTAGTCAGAAAGTTTTTACACCTGTCACCTAATGCTGATGCTCTGAGTATGACATGCTGCAGGGCTCGAAGAAATGGGAACCTTCTTCCGTTCCCTCTCCTTCAGCAGAATCCATACCAACCTCCTCATAATCCTCCGCAAGGGCAGCCATGTCCTCACGGGCCTCGGAACACTCTCCTTCCTCCATGCCCTCACCCACATACCAGTGAACAAAGGCATGCTTTGCATACATCAGGTCAAACTTGTGGTCCAGGTGAGCCCAGGCCTCAGTGATGGCTATGGTATTGCTCAGCATGCACACAACTTGCTATACTTTGGCCAGGTCTCCACCAGGTACCACAGTAGGAGACTGGTAATTGATCCCAACCTTGAAGCCAGCGGGGCACCAGTCCACAAACTGGATGCCACACTTGGTCTTGATGGTAGCAATAGCAGCATTGACATCTGTGGGAACCACATTACCACAGTACAAGTAGCAAGCCATTTACCATGGAGAGGGTCACATTTCACCATCTGGTTGGCTGTTTCAAAGTAAGCATTGATGATCTCTGCTGCAGAAAGCTGTTCATGGTAGGCTTTCTCAGCACAGATGATGGGGCATATGTGGCCAGTGGGAAGTGGATGCGGGGATAGGGCACCAGGTTCAGGTTGGTCTGGAACTCTATCAGATCCACGTTCAGGGCTCCATCAAACTTCAGGGAAGCAGTGATGAAGGACACTAGCTGGCTAATAAGGTGGTTAAGATTTGTGTAGGTTGGGCACTCAATATCAAGGTTTCTATGATGGATGTCGTAGATGGCCTCATTGTCTACCACGAAGGCACAATCAGAGTGCTTCAGGGTGGTGTGGGTGGTGAGGATGGAGTTGTAGGGCTCAACTACAGCTGTGGAAAGCTGAGGTAGGGCTCAACTCTAGCTTGCACTTCTTGCCATAATTGACAGAGAAATGTTTCATCAGCAAGGAGGTGAACCCAGAACCAGTTCCCCCATCAAAGCTGTGGAAAGCCAAGAAGCCCTAAAAGATCTGTGCACTGGTCAGCCAGATTCTGAATTCAGTGCAAGACAAGGTCAATGATCTCCTTGCCAATGGTGTAGGGACCTTGGGCATGGTTATTGGCAGCATCTTCTTTGCCAGTGATGAGCTGCTCAGGGTGGAAGAGTTGGCAGTAGGTGCCAGTTCAAACCTCATCAATGACTGTGGGTTCCAGATCTACAAACACTGTGCTGGTCACATGCTTGCCAGTGCCTGTGTCACTGAAGAAGGTGTTGAAGAAGTTATATCCTCCCCCAGTAGTCTTGTCATTGCACCTCTGGCCATTGGGCTGGATGCCATGCTCCAGGCAGTAGCGTTCCCAGCAGACATTACAGATCTGGACACCAACCTGGCCAAGGTGGATGGAGATGCAGTCATGCATGGAGGCTACAGGTCAGCAGGCACAGACAACAGGAGTAGACACCAGGTCCCAGGTGCCGTCCCAACAAGCTAAGAGTCGAGGTAAGTAATGCACTGTCACAGTGCTTTAGTAAATGAGGGTGTTTTTTCATTAAATCAGCAATAGCAATTTTCTAACTCAAAATAAAGGCTAAAAATTCAGGGACTGCTTAATGACTTTTGTACATAATAAATTCTTTTAGTGGGCATGATCAGTTCTAATTTATCCTCTATTAATCAATTGGAACTCAAGGTGACCTTCCATGAAAAACAAATCCACAAATTAAACAAGTCTTTCAAACAAACAAACAAAATCTTTTCTGTTCATTTCCCTTAACAATGGGCATGCTCACAACTACTTTAAGTTTTCTACTTGCTCATATCAAAATAAAACCTAAAGAAAATCAATGAAAATTCAGCCAGAATAAAATATAAAATGATTATAAAGTTTAAAGAGTTAATTTTTGCAGAGAGATTTGAATTGTAGCAATAAAAGTCTTTAAGTACACATAAATAATTTCTACCTGAGAAATTTTAAAAAATATTTTATTTATTTATTTGACTGCACTGGGTCTTAGTTGTGGCATGTGGGATGTTCTAGTTGCGGCCTGTGGGATCTAGTTCCCTGACCAGGAATTGAACCTGGACCCCCTGCATTGAGAGCACAGGCCTTAACCACTGGACCATCAGGGAAGTCCCCCTACTTGAGAAATTTAGGCATATGCTACTAAGCATAGATGATAATCAGTGAGAAGGGAATTCTTGGTTTTATTGGCATCTTTATATATGCAAAATATAAATTTGATTATAATAGAATAATCATGAGAATAATTATCCAACACAAGTGGATATCATTCTGTGTTCTTTTAAACTAAAGTATGTATTAGTAATTCTCTGGTGACTTTCCCCTGAGAAGTTGCCTATACTCGATTATTTTAAAAGAAGACACATTAGAAGACATCTATTAAGCAATGCTCAAACAGAGCCCTGATTCAGGAAGAAAGGACATTAAAATGTGCTTTAATCTACAAGAACTTATTTTTCACTGTACAATTAGAAGAAGCCTGCTCTTTTCCCTCTAAAAAAGGGGGAGACTAGAAACAGAGTCACAAGACATAGGTAACTTACAGAACTTTAATATTGCTTCCTATCCTCCTGAGGGGCTTCGCAGCTGGGGCTAGTGGTAAAGAATGAGCCTGCCAGTGCAGGAGACATATGAGACATGGGCTCAGTCCCTGTTGGGAAGATCTCCTGGAGAAGGGCACAGCAACCCACTCCAGTATTCTTCCCTAGAGAATACCATGGACAGAGGAGCCTGGAGGGCTACAGTCCAGAGGGTCACAAAGAGGCAGAACGACTGAAGCAACTTAGCACACATACACATCCTCCTGAGACCCGGTGAGTTAAAAAAAAAAATAGTGGAGAGGATCTTATTCAAAGATAGATTATAATTTCTCACCACTATACGCAGGATATAATAATGCACCCAGTCTGAAAAAATAACAAACGGTGTTATTATTTCTCAGTTTAAGAGTCCACACAGGAACTGTATCAATCCTTACCCTTTTCAAGAGGTAAAGATACATCATCAGGAAATCTCAATGTGACCAACAGAAACGGCACAGGTCATAAAGTCAAGACTGTTAGCTGTGGACTAAAATGTATTTTCCCTTTATTCCTAGACACAAAACTAAACAAAAATTTCCAGTCTTGTGTGACTATTTTTCTCCATAGAATAAAATGTGACACATCCCTCTAATGGATCTAAGTCTTAGGACCATGAGTATGCCTCTACCATGCTGTCTTTCTCTTTCTCACCCCGGAGCCACAGAGACTCCATTTCTACCATGCAAAGAATGACAATCCTAAGGGGATGACTGGGCAACCAATGGAAAAAACTTGTGTCTCTGAATAACCTCATGGAGCAGAGTTGAACCTTTCAGTTTGGGCTGTTATTTAAAAGAGAAGCCTGATTCCATCTTCTTTAACATATTGACTCATTGTTCTCTTTGCCATAGCATCCTGAGTGCATGCGTACTTAGTTACTTCAGTCGTGTCCAACTCTTTGTGATCTTATGGACTGTAGCTCGCCAGGCTTCTCTGTCTATGGGATTCCCCAGGCCAGAATATTGCAGTGGGTTGCCATACCTCCTTCAGAGGATTTTCCCGACTTGGGGATCAAACCCACATCTCCTGCATCACAAGTGGATTCTTTACTCACTGAGGCACCTGGGAAGCCTGCCATTGCATTCTAGTCTTAGACTAATAGAGACAAATATTTCCTGCTCACTGAAATTGTCCAAGAAATACAGTATCAGTACTTTGCTTCATTATTCTTGATCAGCATGTCTGATCTAATTGAGAATAGCCAGGCATCCACATATCTAAACATAAGCAATCTTTAAAAGAAACAAATTCTGCTAATGTAACCCAAGTATAGTGATGATACCTAAATTCAACAACTGTAGATAATCAAACTTCATGATTGGACTTTATATAAAAACTTGGAACTTCCAAATTACTGAAGGTCAGAGTCTGGTGATCAATAAAAGAAAGACTTAGTTTTAAAAAGACTTTATAAAGTGACATTTGACATTTAAAAAAATCATTTAAATCTTTTTTCAACAAGAAGCTATCTAATAACAGTTTGTTTTATTTTACGGTTTGTATAAAATATAGGTAAATTACCCTGCACCTAATCTATGATATTTCTATACACTTACTCAAATCTACCTTGCTTCCTCACAAATGCTCAGATTTCTTTTAATAGAGTAAAATGTCTATTAAAGGGAAGATAAGATTCTAGATAATCTTCTGAGAAGGAAAAACAATTTGAATTTACATCCCATTATAAAATATTGATTTCATATATTTTTCCAAAAATATTTTTTATTGAAGGATAGGGTACGTGTGAGAGTTGGACTATAAAGAAAGCTGAATGCTGCAGAATTGATGCTTTTGAACTGTGGTGTTGGAGAAGACTCTTGAGAGTCCCTTGAACTGCAAGGAGATCCAACCAGTCCATCCTAAAGGAGATCAGTCCTGAGTGTTCATTGGAAGGATTGATGTTGAGGCTGAAACTCCAGTACTTTGGCCACCTGATGCGAAGAGCTGACTCATTGGAAAAGACCCTGATGCTGGGAAAGATTGAGGGCAAGAGGAGATGGGGACGACAAAAGATGAGATGGTTGGATGGCATCACCAACTCAATGGACATGGGTTTGGGTGGGCTCCGGGAGTTGGTGATGGACAGGGAGGCCTGGCATGCTGTGGTTCATGGGGTCACAAAGAGTCGGACATGACTGAGAGACTGAACTGAACTGAGGGTACATAAAAAGTAGAAATGAGTGAGGTATTTCTTAGAATGAAAAGCTGTACTTAATCTACTTTTAATTTAGTCTAGAGTTGATTGATTCTACTGCAAATAAAATGATAATTAAAAGAAATCAATAGATAAACTAAATAATCAGCGAACAAAGAAATGTAGCATTGTTAATAGCAGATGTATGATTATAATTACAGTAGAAATCAGTTTTATATTGAAGCAGCTAATAATAATTATTTTTTTTCTAGAATTCATATAAGAAAACCAGTCTTCTCCCTGAAATTCATCCCTTTTGATCACTGATAAATGATCATTTTGTTAAATTGGCAAAAATATAGGATATTTAACATCTCACAGTTTCCTTATTTGTAAAATAATAAAAATAATACCTACATTATAAACTCACTGTAAGGTTAAAAAAATTACATTAGTGAACTGTCAACACAATTCCTACTATTTGTAGAAATTCAATAATTTTTTCTCTTTTTTAATTCTTTCATTGTTTTGTAAAATTCAAAGTTCCTTGGGTACTTGTTTTGTGTGAGCCAAATACCAGAATCTAGCAAAAAATATTATGCAATTGCTTTGAATGTACTAACTTTGTTTTGCCAACTTTTTATTATAATAATAATAGGTAATGAGAATTCCCTAACCCTAGTGGTCTAGTGGTTAGGAATCGGTGCTTTCACTATAGCTACCTGGGTTTGATTCCTGGTCGGGAAACTAAGATCCCAAAGCCACACTGAGTGGCCAAAAACAAAAACCTAACAATTGAAGAAAGCTTACAATTTTATGTCATAATCTTTAAAAGGCTTTATAGATGTAGAAACTGAAATTCAGGTAGGTTAAGAAATTTAGGGAAAACCGCTAGATCATTCAGGTATGACTTAAATCAAATCCCTTATGATTCTACAGTGGAAGTGAGAAATAGATTTAATACACAGAGTGCCTGATGAACTATGGAATGAGGTTCGTGACATTGTACAGGAGACAGGGATCAAGACCATCCCCATGGAAAAGAAATGCAAAAAAGCAAAATGGCTGTCTTACAAATAGCTGTGAAAAGAAGAGAGGCGAAAAGCAAAGGAGAAAAGGAAAGATATAAGCATCTGAATGCAGAGTTCCAAAGAATAGCAAGAAGAGATAAGAAAGCCTTCTTCAGAGACTAATGCAAAGAAATAGAGGAAAACAACAGAATGGGAAAGACTAGAGATCTCTTCAAGAAAATTAGAGATACCAAGGGAACATTTCATGCAAAGATGGGCACAATAAAGGACAGAAATGGTATGGACCTAACAGAAGCAGAAGATATTAAGAAGAGGTGGCAAGAATACACGGAAGAACTGTACAAAAAAGATCTTCACGACCCAGATAATCATGATGATGTGATCACTAATCTAGAGCCAGACATCTTGGAATGTGAAGTCAAGTGGGCCTTAGAAAGCATCACTACGAACAAAGCTAGTGGAGGTGATGGCATTCCAGTTGAGCTGTTTCAAATCCTGAAAGATGATGCTGTGAAAGTGCTGCACTCAATATGCCAGCAAATCTGGAAAACTCAGCAGTGTCCACAGGACTGGAAAAGGTCAGTTTTCATTCCAATTCCAAAGAAAGGCAATGCCAAAGAATGCTCAAACTACCGCACAATTGCACTCATCTCACATGCTAGTAAAGTAATGCTCAAAATTCTCCAAGCCAAGCTTCAGCAAAACGTGAACCGTGAACTTCCAGATGTTCAAGCTGGTTTTAGAAAAGGCAGAGGAACCAGAGATCAAATTGCCAACATCTGCTGGATCATGGAAAAACAAGAGAATTCCAGAAAAACATCTATTTCTGCTTTATTGACTATGCCAAAACCTTTGACTGTGTGGATCACAATAAACTGTGGAAAATTCTGAAAGAGGGGAATACCAGACCACCTGACCTGCCTCTTGAGAAATCTGTATGCAGGTCAGGAAGCAACAGTTATAACTGGACATGGAACAACAGACTGGTTCCAAATAGGAAAAGGAGTACGTCAAGGCTGTATATTGTCACCCTGCTTATTTAACTTATACGCAGAGTACATCATGAGAAACGCTGGCTTGGAAGAAACACAAGCTGGAATCAAGATTCCCGGGAAAAATATCAATATCCTCAGATATGCAGATGACACCACCCTTATGGCAGAAAGTGAAGAGGAGCTAAAAAGCTTCTTGATGAAAGTGCAAGAGGAGAGCGAGAAAGTTGGCTTAAAGCTCAACATTCAGAAAACGAAGATCATGGAATCCAGTCCCATCACTTCATGGGAAATAAATGGGGAAACAGTGGAAACAGTGTCAGACTTTATTTTTTGGGGCTCCAAAATCACTGCAGATGGTGACTGCAGCCATGAAATGAAAAGACACTTACTCCTTTGAAGAAAAGTTATGACCAACCTAGATAGTATATTCAAAAGCAGAGACATTACTTTGCCGACTAAGGTCTGTCTAGTCAAGGCTATGGTTTTTCCTGTGGTCATGTATGGATGTGAGAGTTGGACTGTGAAGAAGGCTGAGCACTTAAGAATTGATGCTTTTGAACTGTGGTGTTGGAGAAGACTCTTGAGAGTCCCTTGGACTGCAAGGAGATCCAACCAGTCCACTCTGAAGGAGATCAACCCTGGGATTTCTTTGGAAGGAATGATGCTGAAGCTGAAGCTCCAGTACTTTGGCCACCTCATGCGAAGAGTTGACTCATTGGAAAAAGACTCTTATTTTGGGAGGGATTGGGGGCAGGAGGAGAAGGGGATGACAGGGGATGAGATGGCTGGATGGCATCACTGACTCGATGGACGTGAGTCTGAGTAAACTCCGGGAGTTGGTGATGGACAGGGAGGCCTGGCGTGCTGCGATTCATGGGGTCGCAAAGAGTCGGACACGACTGGGCAACTGAACTGAACTAAGAAATTTCCAAATGTCACATAGCTAATAATTTTGAGAGCTGTTGTTTTCAAGTAGGAAATCAAACTCCAGAGCACAAGTCTTCACTCATTATCTTATACTGCCTCTCAATGTTATTTTCATAATATCTGACTGAATATAAAATAGACAATCCCATTTTAAAAATTATTATCTAACAGTTCTTAAAAAGATCCACTTTGACCTCTCTTTATAAACCCTATATTGTACACACCCTCCATTCATAAAATTTTTATTTCATTATTGCCCTTAAAATGTTTATCAAATATTGCTATAGTTAACCTAAGAGTCAACTTTCTTATGACAAATGTTATGAAGGAGATTTAGAAAGTATCAAACTTTAGAGCTAAAGGGCAGAGAAGGCAATGATGCCCCACTCCAGTACTCTTGCCTGGGAAATCCCATGGGCGGAGGAGCCTGGTAGGCTGCAGTCCATGGGGTCGCTAAGGGTCAGACACGACTGAGCAACTTCACTCTCACTTTTCACTTTCATGCATTGGAGAAGAAAATGGCAACCCACTCCAATGTTCTTGCCTGGAGAATCCCAGGGACAGAGAAGCCTGGTGGGCTGCCGTCTATGGGGTCACACAGAGTCAGACATGACTGATGCGACTTAGCAGCAGCAGCAGAGCTAAAGGGAGTTAAAAAATTGACTCTAGATTGAGCATGACTCAACCATTTAGAACATATTAAAGGCTTTCCTGGTGGCTCAGACAATAAAGAATCCACCTGAAATGCAAGAGATCTGGGTTCAAACCCTGGGTTGGGAAGATCTCCTGGAGAAGGGCGTGGCAACCCACTCCAGTATTCTTGCCTGGAGAATCACATAGACAGAGGAGCCTGGCAGGCTACATTCCATAGGGTTGTGGAAAAGCAACTTAGCACACACACAGAGGATGAATATTATTTACGCTACCTAGCCCATCATCTTACAGAATTAACTGTTTAAATTATGATTTTTCACAATGATCTTCAAGTCTCCTAAACTCAATGTTTTTTCCACTATGAAATCTTTCTTTTCTTAAGGTTTTGTAAAACTGGACATTATTCCAGGAAAGTATTGTCTTAATGAACAGTGACATTCCTTATTGAACAGAAAATTAAACAAAAGAAATAGACTAGGTTTTAATTATAAGCTGTTCTATATATTAATTTATTTTAGTGTTTTAAAGGCTATCTTTCCATTATTTTCTGGATTCCATTGTTTACTTAGAGAGGATAGTTGTCACTCTTATTTTACCTTTATTAGCTCCTGTGAGGGCAATATATATATATATTTTTTTTTTTCTAAATGTTTTCTTTCAAAAAGAAAAGTTTTCTTTTTGTCTTTGGTTTTCAGAAGTTTTATCATGATTTGCCTAGATGTGTGTGCTCCATAACAAGAGAAGCCACTGCAATGAGAAGTCTGCATACTACTCACTGCAACTAGAGAAAGCCTGTGCAAAAGCAATGAAGACCCAGTGCAGCCAAAAATTAAAAAAAAATAAAATAAACCAGAAAAGAAGCCTTTTATAAATATAGAATTAATACATAACTGAGAAAAAAAAAAGTAGGAGAGATATTATCAGCCAATAAGACATATCAAAAGATTACTAGAGGCTGGAAAGTGCCAGAAAGACAATTATCTAAATGAAATTAAAAATAGAAAATAAAGTTGAGCCATTCTTCTAGAGTCTAAAGCAGAAATGTAAAGAGTCAGAAAGTACTAGGGAAAAGATGAGTTATAAGGAACCATCATAGAAATCCAACACCTGAATAACAGAAATTCAAAAAGAATGAATGAAGAAAATGGAGAAGAAAGAGAAATAGACCAATTCTTTACCGCTGAAATATTTGAGTGTTTAAAGTACAAAGTAGAAGATGGCGGAGGAATAGGATGGGGAGACCACTTTTTCCCCCACAAATTCATCAAAAGAATATTTGAACACTGAGAAAATTCCACAAAACTACTTCTGAATGCCGGCAGAGTACATCAGGCACCCAGAAAAGCAGCCCATTGTCTTCAAAAGGAGGTAGGAAAAAATATAAAAGATAAAAAGAGAGACAAAAGCGGTAGGGACGGAGCTCTGTCCCAGGAAGGGAGTCTTAAAAAAGAAGTTTCCAAACACCAGGAAACACTCTCACTGCCAAGTCTGAGGCGAGCCTTGGAACCACAGAGGGCAACATAACCAGGAGGAAAAATAAATAAATAATTAAAACCCACAGATTACGTGCCCAGTAGTAACTCCCCCAGTGGAGAAGCAGCGCAGGCGCCTGCATCCACCACTAGCAAGTGGGGGCTGGGCAGGGAGGCACGGGCTGCATTGCTTAGAGTAAGGACCAGGCCTAAATGCCCCGAGGGCAATCTGAGAGGACTAACTTGGGCTAGCAAACCAGACTGTGGGATAACTACCACACGAAAAGCCCTAACCTAAGATACCTCCAGGCCTGCTCACAGAACAGTGACTAGAGCTATGAGAAAAGCCCTAACCTAAGACATCGTCAGGCCCACTCACAGAACAAAGGACTGAGCAGAGCTAGCCAGCTGCAGGCCGGCCCATCCCCCTCCGGAGACAGGCAGGCAGTGGCAGCCAGAGCCAGAAGGGGGCAATCGCGGCCCCAGACAGGCATTATCTACCGAACTGCAAGCAGGCTTCATTGCTAACCAAGACTTCTTGGGATTCTGGACAGTCAACATCTGCCTGAGAAGGTGCGGCAGATGTACACCCAGAAAAATGAGTTGCAGGGACGGGAGAAGAATTAAGTCGCAGCGACTGCATTCGCCAAACACCTGGTCACCTGAGCTGCTCGGATCTGGGAAGGGCACAAAACGCAGGCCTAACCAAGTCTGCGCCTCTGAGGACTACCCAAATACCTGAAGCTGGGCGGCTTAGACCTGGGAAGTGCATAAAACCCTGGGCTGACCTCAGACAGTTCCCAGCAAAGCAACCTATAGCCTAATCAGTGTAGACAGGGAAAGAACACTCACCATGAGCAGGGGCAAACTCAGTGTGGCTGAGACGCTCCGAGCACACGCCACTGTTATTTGTTTGCAGTGTCCCTCTCTCCCCACGGCATGACTGAACAAGTGAGCCTGAAAGAGCGGCCACCACCGCCACCTTGTGCCAGGGCTGAAATGAGATACTGAAGAGACCAGCAAACAAAAGAAGCTAAAACAGAGGGACCCTCCTTGGAAGTGACAGGTGCAATAGATTAAAACCCTGTAGATAGTAGTGACTACATAGGAAGGGACCTATAGATCTTGAGAAATATAAGCCGGATCAAGGAACTACCCAAAAATGAACTGACCCCACACTGCCCATTACAACACCAAAGTCCTAGATATATTTTTACTATTTTTACTATCATTCTTTAATTTTTTAATTGTTTTTATTTTTAAGTCCTCTATTACTCCTTTAATTTTCATTTTTATAATCTACTATTACTTTGCAAAAAAAAAGAGACCCTATTTTTTAAAGCAAACTTCATACATATATATATTTCATAATTTTTGTGACTATTTTTTTCTCTTTTTCTTTAATATTGTATTTTTGAAAATCCAACCTCTACTCTAGATTTTTAATCTTTGCTTTTTGGTATTTAGTATCAATTTTGTACCTTTAAGAACCCAATCTTCAGTACCCATTTTTACTTGGGAGTGAGATTACTGGCTTGACTGCTCTCTCCCCCTTTGGACTCTCCTTTTTCTCCACCAGTTTGCCTCTATCTCCTCCCTCCCCCTTCTCTTCTCTACCCAATTCTGAGAATCTCTTTGTGTGTTCCGGACAGTGGAGAACACTTAGGGAAACTGATTACTGGCTGGATCTGTCTCCCTCCTTTTGATCCCTCCCCCACCGTCTTTATCCTCCTGGCCACCTCTGTCTCCTTCTTCCCTCTTCTCTTCTCTATATAACTCCGTGAAAATCTCTGAGTGGTCCAAACTGTGGAGCGCACATAAGGAAGTGATTACTGGCTAGCTTGCTCTCTCCTCTTTTTATTCCACCTCTTCTCATCCTGGTCACCTCTATCTCCCTCCTCCCTCTTCTCTTCTCTATGTAATTCTGTGAACCTCTCTGGGTGTCCCTCACTGTGGAGAAACTTTTCATCTTTAACCTAGATGTTTTATCAACAGTGCTGTATAGATGGAGAAGTCTTGAGGCTACTGTAAAAATAAGACTGAAAACCAGAAGCAGGAGGCTTAAGTCCAAATCCTGAGAACACCAGAGAACTCCTGACCCCAGGGAACATTAATAGACAGGAGCTCATCAAATGCCTCCATACCTACACTGAAACCAAGCACCACCCAAGAGCCAACAAGTTCCAGAGCAAGACATACCACACAAATTCTCCAGCAACACAGGATCATAGCCCTGAGCTTCAATATACGGGCTGGCCAAAGTCACTCCAAACCCATTGACATCTCATAACTCATTATTGGACACTTCATTGCACTCCAGAGAGAAGAAGTCCAGTCCCACCCACCAGAACACTGACACAAGCTTATTTAACCAAGAAACCTTCACAAGACACCTGTACAACCCCACCCACAGTAAGGAAACTCCACAATAAAGAGAATTCCACAAACTGCCAGAATACAGAAAGGCCACCCCAAACTCAGCAATATAAACAAGATGAAGAGACAGAGGAATACCCAGCAGGTAAAGGGACAGGAGAAATGCCCACCAAACCAAACAAAAGAGGAAGAGATAAGGAATCTACCTGATAAAGAATTCAGAACAATGATAGTGAAAATGATCCAAAATCTTGAAATCAAAATGGAATCACAGAAAAATAGCCTGGAGACAAGGATTGAGAAGATGCAAGAAAGGTTTAACAAGGACCTAGAAGAAATAAAAGAGTCAATATATAATGAATAGTGCAATAAATGAGATCAAAAACACTCTGGAGGGAACAAATAGTAGAATAATGGAGGCAGAAGATAGGATTAGTGAGGTAGAAGATAGAATGGTAAAAATAAATGAATCAGAGAGGAAAAAAGAAAAACGAATTAAAAGAAATGAGGACAGTCTGAGAGACCTCAGGGACAATGTTAAATGCCCCAACATTCGAATCATAGGAGTCCCAGAAGAAGAAGACAAAAAGAAAGACCATGAGAAAATACTTGAGGAGATAGTAGTTGAAAACTTCCCTAAAATGGGGAAGGAAATAATCACCCAAGTCCAAGAAACCCAGAGAGTCCCAGACAGGATAAACCCAAGGTGAAACACCCCAAGACACATATTAATCAAATTAACAAAGATCAAACACAAAGAACAAACATTAAAAGCAGCAAGGGAAAAACAACAAATAACACACAAGGGGATTCCCATAAGGATAACAGCTAATCTTTCAATAGAAACTCTTCAGGCCAGGAGGGAATGGAAGGATTTACTTAAAGTGATGAAAGAAAATGACCTACAGCCCAGATTACTGTACCCAGCAAGGATCTCATTCAAATATGAAGGAGAAATCAAAAGCTTTACAGACAAGCAAAAGCTGAGAGAATTCAGCACCACCAAACCAGCTCTCGAGCAAATGCTAAAGGATCTTCTCTAGACAGGAAACACAAAAAGGGTGTATAAACTTGAACCCAAAACAATAAAGTAAATGGCAATGGGATCATGAGGTGAGGTGAGGTGAGGTGAAGTTGCTCAGTCGTGTCCGACTCTTTGAGACCCCATAGATTGTAGCCTACCAGGCTCCTCCATGCATGTGATTTTCCAGGCAAGAGTACTGGAGTGGGTTGCCATTTGCTTCTCCAGAGGATCTTCCCAACCCAGGGATTGAACCTGGGTCTTCCACATTGTAGGCAGATGCTTTACCGTCTGAGCCACCAGGGAAGCCTAATGGGATCATACTTATCAATAATTACCTTAAATGTAAATGGGTTGAATGCCACAACCAAAAGACAAAGACTGGCTGAATGGATACAAAAACAAGACCCCTATATATGTTGTCTGCAAGAGACCCTCAAAACAAGGGGCACATACAGACTGAAACTGAAGGGCTGGAAAAAGATATTCTATGCAAATAGAGACCAAAAGAAAGCAGAAGAAGCAATATTCATATCAGATAAAATACACTTTAAAACAAAGGCTGTGAAAAGAGACAAAGAAGGACACTACATAATGATTAAAGGATCAATCCAAGAAGAAGATATAACAATTATAAATATACATGCACCCAACATAGGAGCACCACAATATGTAAGACAAATGCTAACAAGTAAGAAAGGGGAAATTAACAATAACACACTAATAGTGGGAGACTTTAATACCCCACTCACACCTATGAATAGATCAACTAAACAGAAAATTAACAAGGAAACACAAACTTTAAATGATACAATAGACCAGTTAGACCTAATTGATATTTATAAGACATTTCACCCCAAAACAATGAATTTCACCTTTTTCTCAAGTGCACACGGAAACTTCTTCAGGATAGATCACATCCTGGGCCATAAATCTAGCTTTGGTAAATTCAAAAAAACTGAAATCATTCCAAGCATCTTTTCTGACCACAGTGCAGTAAGATTAGATCTCAATTACAGGAGAAAAACTATTAAAAATTTCAACATATGTAGGCTGAACAACATGCTGCTGAATAATCAACAAATCACAGAAGAAAACAAAAAAGAAATCAAAGTATACATAGAAAGGAATGAAAGTGATAACACAACAACCCAAAACCTGTGGGACACTATAAAAGCAGTGCTAAGAGGAAAGTTGACAGCAATACAGGCATACCTCAAGAAACAAGAAAAAAGTCAAATAAATAACCTAACTCTACACCTAAAGCAATTAGAAAAGGAAGAAATGAAGAACCCCAGGGTTAGTAGAAGGAAAGAAATCTTAAAAATTAGGGCAGAAAAAGATGCAAAAGAAACAAAAGAGACCATAGCAAAAATCACCAAAGCCAAAAGCTGGTTCTTTGAAAGGATAAATAAAATTGACAAACCATTAGCCAGACTCATCAAGAAATAAAGGGAGAAAAATCAAATCAATAAAATTAGAAATCAAAATGGAGAGATCACAATAGACAACACAGAAATACAAAGGATCATAAGAGACTACTATCAGCAATTATATGCCAATAAAATGGACAATGTGGAAGAAATGGACAAATTCTTAGAAAAGAACAACTTTCCAAAACGGAACCAGGAAGAAATAGAAAATCTTAACAGAACCATCACAAGCATGGAAATTGAAACTGTAATCAGAAATATTCCATCAAACAAAAGCCCAGGTCCAGACAGCTTCACAGCTGAATTCTACCAAAAATTTAGAGAAGAATGAACACCTATCCTACTCAAAACTCTTCTAGAAAATTTCAGAAGAAGGTAAACTTCCAAACTCGTTCTATGAGGCCACCATCACCCTAATACCAAAACCTGACAAATATGCCACAAAAAAGAAAACTACAGGCCAATATCATTGATGAATATAGATGCAAAAATCCTTAACAAAATCCTAGCAATCAGAATCCAAGAACACATTAAAAAGATCATATATCATGACCAAGTGGGCTTTATCCCAGGGATGCAAGGATTCTTCAATATCCGCAAATCAATCAATGTTATAAACCACATTAACAAACTGAAAAATAAAAGCCATATGATTATCTCAATAGATGCAGAGAAAGCCCTTGACAAAATTCAGCATCCATTTATGATAAAAACCCTCCAGAAAGCAGGCATAGAAGGAACATAACTCAACATAATAAAAGCCATATATGACAAACCCACAGCAAACATTATCCTCAATGGTGAAAAATTGAAAGCGTTTCCCCTAAAGTCAGGAACAAGACAAGGGTGCCCACTTTCACCGCTAGTATTCAACATAGTTTTGGAAGTTTTGGCCACAGCAATCAGAGCAGAAAAAGAAATAAAAGGAATCCAAGGTGGAAAAGAAGAAGTAAAACTCTCACTGTTTGCAGATGACATGATCCGCTACATAGAAAACCCTAAAGACACCACCAGAAAATTACTAGAGCTAATCAATGAATATAGTAAAGTTGCAAGATATAAAATCAATACACAGAAATCCCTTGCATTCCTATACGTTAATAATGAGAAAATAGAAAGAGAAATTAAGGAAACAATTCCATTCACCATTGCAACAAAAAGAATAAAATACTTAGGACTATATCTACCTAAAGAAACAGAAGACCTATATATAGAAAACTATACAACACTGGTGAAAGAAATCAAAGAGGACACTAATAGATGGAGAAATATACCATGTTCATAGATCGGAAGAATCAATATAGTGAAAATGAGGATACTACCCAAAGCAATCTATAGATTCAATGCAATCCCTATCAAGCTACCAACAGTATTTTTCACAGAGCTAGAACAAATAATTTCACAATTTGTATGGAAATACAAAAAACCTTGAATAGCGAAAGCAAACTGAGAAAGAAGAATGGAACTGGAGGAATCAACCTGCCTGACTTCAGGCTCTACTACAAAGCCACAGTCATCAAGACAGTATGGTACCAGCACAAAGACAGAAATATAAATCGATGGAACAAAATAGAAAGCCCAGAGATAAATCCATGCATCTATGGACACCTTATCTTTGACAAAGGAGGCAAGAATATACAACAGAGAAAAGACAGTCTCTTTAACAAGTGGTGTTGGGAAAACTGGTCAACTACCTGTAAAAGAATGAAATGAGAACACTTTCTAACACCATACACAAAAATAAACTCAAAATGGATTAAAGATCTAAACCTAATACCAGAAACTATAAAACTCCTAGAGGAGAACATAGGCAAAACACTCTCAGACATAAATCACAGCAGGATCCTCTATGACCCACCTCCCAGAATATTGGAAATAAAAGCAAAAATAAATAAATGGGACCTAATTAAAATTAAATGCTTCTGCACAACAAAGGAAACTGTAAGCAAGGTGAAAAGACAGCCTTCAGAATGGGAGAAAATAATAGCAAATGAAGCAACGGACAAAGAATTAATCTCAAAAATATACAAGCAACTCCTGCAGCTCAATTCCAGAAAAATAAATGACCCAATCAAAAAATGGGCCAAAGAACTAAACAGACATTTCTCCAAAGAAGACATACAGGTGGCTAACAAACACATGAAAAGATGCTCAACATCACTCATTATCAGAGAAATGCAAATCAAAACCACAATGAGGTCCCATTTCATGCCAGTCAGAATAGGTGTTATCCAAAAGTCTACAAGCAATAAATGCTGGAGAGGGTGCGGAGAAAAGGGAACCCTCTTACACTGTTGGTGGGAATGCAAACTAGTTCAGCCACTATGGAGAACAGTGTGGAGATTCCTTAAAAAAACTGGAAGTAGAACTACCATATGACCCAGCAATCCCACTGCTGGGCATACACACTGAGGAAACCAGAATTGAAAGAGACACGTGTACCCCAATGTTCATCACAGCACTGTTTATAATAGCCAGGACATGGAAGCAACCTAGATGTCCATCAGCAGACAAATGGATAAGAAAGCTGTGGTATATATACACAATGGAGTATTACTCAGCCATTAAAAAGAATACATTTGAATCAGTTCTAATGAGGTGGATGAAACTGAAGCCTATTATACGAGGGAAGTAAACCAGAAAGAAAAACATCAATACAGTATGCTAACACATATATATGGAATTTAGAAAGATGGTAATGATAACCCTATATGCAAGACAGCAAAAGAGACACAGATGTATAGAACAGTCTTATGGACTCTGTGGGAAAGGGTGAGGGTGGGATGATTTGGGAGAATGGCATTGAACCATGTATAATATCATATGTGAAATGAATCACCAGTCCAGGTTCGATGCATGACACAGGATGCTCAGGGCTGGTGCACTGGGATGACCCAGAGGGATGGTATGGGGAGGGAGGTGGGAGAGGGGTTCAGGATGGGGAACACGTGTATACCCATGGCAGATTCATGTTGATGTATGGCAAAACAAATACAATATCGTAAAGTAATTAGCTTCCAATTAAAATAAATAAATTTATATTTAAAAAAACTTAAACTACAAAGTAACAGTAAAATGATTGTAATTAAGACCCACACTTAGAGACGATTCTAAAAGTTTTCAAGATTAAAAACAGCTTATCTAAAATAGAATGAGGATGTATTGACTTAGGTCTATCACCACCATTGCATGTCAAGAAAATTGATAAATGCCTTTCGGTTTACAGCCAAATTTCTTGACTCTAAAATGATATAGTCCAATATCTAGTCTCTCCTTCTTTCACATACACACACACCCTGACAGCAAAATACAGACATTTGCTAATATGTATTTACCATATATCTTTAAGCAAACAATTACTTTATGATGCTGACTACAAAAATAAGGGAAAAAATTTAAAAAGAGAAAGAGGAGAGATGGGCTTTAGAATGTGTGGATCCCAGTCAGGAAAGTAACAAAGGAAATTTCTAGAAAGAGGCCATTCAGTAGCCCTAGAAAGCAACTGGTTCAGATCAGAGTAGATAAATTGATGGTGCTAGGAGGAAGGGATATGAGAAAAGATCTCAGCTTGAGAAGATATAAGGAATATATATGAAAATGTGAGACGCATATAACATTTTTTTTTACAAACAAAAGAGAAAAGTTAATTGCTAACCTAGAGGGGAAAAAACAAAGTTGTACTATAATGAGGTATCACCTCACACCAGTTAGAATACCCATCTTAAAAAGTCTACAAATAGAGACTTGCCTGGCAGTTCAGTGGTTAAGACACTGTGCTTCAGTGCAGGGGGCACAGGTTTGATCCCTGGTCAGGGAATTAAAATCTTGCATGAGGCACAGCCAAGAAAAAATGTCTACAAGTATTAAATGCTGGAGAGGGTGTGGAGAAAAGTGAACCTTCCTTTGTAGTTGGTAGGAATATAAAATTGGTGCAGCCAAAATGGACGACAGTATGGAGGTTCCTTGTGTTAATTACTTAGTCATGTCTGGCTCTGTGCATATGCAGCCCCATGGACTATAGCCCACTTGGCTGCTCTGTCCATGGAATTTTCTAGTCAAGAATACTGGAGTGGTTGCCATTTCCTTCTCCAAGATACACACCACTTAACAGATACACACCACTATAAATAAAATACATAAACAACAAGGATTTACTATATAGCACAGGAAACTGTACCAAATATCTTGCAATAACCTATAATGAAAAAGAATCTGAAAAAGAATATGTATGTGTTAGGTAGGTTTAGTTGCTAAGTCGTGTCCAACTCTTGGGCTGCAGCCTTCCAGGCTCCTCCACGGGATTTTCCAGGCAAGAATACTAGAGTGGGTTGCCATTTCCTTCTCCAGAAGGACATGTATGTATTACATATGTATAAATGTATTACAAATGTATGTATTACATACATACAAATAAATATTTATATGACAGAATCATTTTGCTATATACCTGAAACTAACAAAATATTGTAAACTATCAACTATAGTTTAATAAAAAATAAAGCAAAGTTATGTAAAAAGCCATAATTCAAATGTGGAGAAAGTAAACCTTTGGCATGATCTTAGCCAATTGATAAGGAGAAAAGAAACACCATTCTGCCACAGCACAGTACATGACCCAGCACAGTTAAAAAGTGAACATTTTCAGAGTCAATTTATGAATAAAGAATGAAAAGATTCTGTTGATTGCTGTTTCATATCAAATTAGAAATATAACAATCTCTTTTTGCACTATTTAAGAGGCTTTTTTCAAAGAAAATTTTCAGTATTTTTAAATGCTGAATTTTTTTAAATTTTATTTTATATTGGAATATATTGGAGTTGATTTATAATGTGCTAGATTTAATGAGTGAAAGTGAAAGTGAAAATCACTCAGTCCTGTCCGACTCTTTGCGACCCCAAGGAATTCTCCAGGCCAGAATACTAGACTGGATAGCCTTTTCCTTCTCCAGGGCATCTTACTAATCCAGGGATCAAACCCAGGTCTCCCACATTGCAGGCGGATTCTTTACCAGCTGAGCCATCAATTTTAGGTGTACAGCAAAGTGATTCAGTTATACATATGAATATATCTATTCTTTTTCAATCTTAAAAAATAAAAATACAAGGCAGTTGATAAATGGTGAAGACTGATGAAAGTAAAAAAGTGAACAAAATAGTACAGGCAATAATATCACCTCTCAGTAGTGTATCAGTGTATTATTTATTATCAAAAAATTAACCTTCAGAAGTAATAGATAAATAACCCTAAAATACACAGAGAATGTATAATCATATGATTTAATATTCTGGAGAACCACCAAAGGAAATGCAATCAAAAATATTCAAAAGAGCTTGCCTTTAAGAAACCAAAAAGCTGTTGAATAAAAACAGTTCTTTTACTTTAATCATAAACTCTTCTTAATTGTTATTATATGTTCATGTATTCAATTTATAATTTTTTAAAAACTTTTTGAAGGAGTTTGGGTGTCATATCCTTCATAAACCTGAAGATCTAAGTGACTTTCCTTTGTACTTGCATAGTATTCAATGCATACCTCCAATGTGGCACTAATTTTACTGTACACATATGACTATGTGTTCATCTCCTCAACCAGATGGTTCTTCTGGAGTAGAAATTAAATTTTATTCACCACTCTACCCTCATCTCCTGGTACATTATCTGGTGCAGAATAAATAATAATTATATATTCACTTAATAAATAATCAATCATATTGGGTAATCTAGATTAAAATCAGTATTTTGACCCATTTGTGAGCATGAATACAAACATTCAAGAGATATTTAATTCTTTCATTCCCTCATCATACATTTTAACTCTAGCGGGCTAGTGATCACATAAAGCTACATGTCTCCAAACCACCAGTGTTTAGCAGACACTGCAAGGGAATTTTAACCATAATATAATATTCAGAATTCATCACACCTAGAATTTAAATGTAAAGCAAACGGTGGTTCTCGGTCAAAAAAGAAGTAGACTCACAGATATAGAGAACAAACTTGGGGTTATCAGTGGGGAGAAGGAAGGGGGAGAGGCAATATGGGGAGGAGATTAAGGGATGCAAACTATTATGTAGGAAATAAACTACAAGGATATGTTGTACAACATAGGGAATATAGACAATATTTTATAATAACTACACATTGAATATAATCATTAAAAATTGTGACTCACTATATTGTACTCCTGTAACACATAGATTTGAACAACTATACTTCAAAAAATTTTTAATTTTAAAATAATTCAAATTATAAAATATTTTAAAGTTGGTTTTAAGTCTATCCAGTTTTAAATCAACACACCAAGCTCAAAAATGTTAAAACCACTCACTAACTCACAGCATGACACTATCAGTCTTAATTTGGTATTATTTCATAGAAATGTTGCAATTACAATTTAGTCCACATTGATCAGCAAAAGTTAAAGGGCAAAATTAATTAATGGAAGTAGTAAAGGGCAAAAAATTAATATGGTGACACATCTAAAATGCTTAGAGTGTAGAGAGGCACGGTTATTTTGAGATTATCCAAATTGATTTTGCAAAAGAACAGAAGGGAAAATCTGTGAATAAAGCTGAATTTCAAGATGCTTAATTGTATGTCAGTATTTAAAAAAATAATTACTAAATATGACAACCACCTTATAGATTTGAAACTTCTGACTAATAGACCTAACAATGACTAATGACATTGCAAATAATCTGTGAAGAAAATTGTACAGCAGCTGCATTGAAACTGTGTCTTCCCAGTTGGTGTGTGAATTTATACTAAAACTTCATATTTTAAGAATTACTCAATTTTCTTAAAATGCATGAATAGTTTTAGACACCATATAAAGTATATACATTTTTTAAGTTGCAAAGATTTTCTGGTGATACTTATTTTGAATACATAAAGAACAGTGTCATAGTCGAACAATGAATTCAACATGCTTATAGAATATATGAGGGCTTTAGATCAAGCAACAGTGAGTAGTTGGTGACAATAAATATTCTTATCTTTTGGAATATTTGTGCGATTTGCAGTCCTAACATAAACCAAATCCAAAAGTAAAATCAGAATATTAACTTTTCTGTTTACAAAACCCCATCTTTACATCTCACTTGCTCACTTGCTATGAATAAATTTCAGAGCTAGACTTGGCAGGTGTTTCAAAATATATTTTAGGTCAAAGGAAATGAAGAGAGATTAGAAGGAGAGGCTCTTTATCACAGAGTTATGAAGTATCTATTCTAATAATAGAATGTTAATTTTTCAGTCCTTTGTGACTCTTTGTAATTCCACGGACTGTAGACCACCAGGCTTCTGTCCTTGGGATTCTCCAGGCAAGAATACTGGAGTGGGTTGCCATTTCCTCTTCCAGGGGATTCCTGGCCCAGGAATTGAACCCAGGTCTCCTGCATTATGGGCAGATTGTTGACTGTCTGAGCCACTAGAAAGACCAATAATGAATAGAGTCTAGGATTTAAGTCTTGTGATGTTCAATGGTCTTTCTACTAAATGATGGTTTCCAGTCCTTTTCAACTACTAAAACACATATATCCTGTCAGGTCTCAATTAGCAGTCATTTGTAAAGTAGTAAAACCTGCAATGAGTTGTTTCCAAACTAAGTAACTTTCTAAATTAATTAATTATTGGCCGTGCCGGGTCTTAGTTGCAGCGCATGGGCTCTCTAGCTGCAGTGAACAGACTTGGTTGACCCCACGGCATGTGGGATCTTCGTTCCCCAACCAGAGACTGAACTCATGTCTCCTGCATTGGAAGGCAGACCATCAACCACTGGGCCACCAGGGAAGTCCCTAAACTAAGTAATTTTCAAAGCCTCTCCCACTCCCACATGCCGAGAAATGGCTCACCACAAGTAGCATACAGCCTCTTGATGAAAGTGAAAAAGTTGGCTTAAAGCACAGCATTCAGAAAACTAAGATCATGGCATCTGGTCCCACCACTTCGTGGGAAATAGATGGGGAAACAGTGGAAACAGTGTCAGACTTTATTTTTTGGGGCTCCAAAATCACTGCAGATGGTGATTGCAGCCATGAAATTAAGACACGCTTACTCCTTGGAAGGAAAGTTATGATCAACCTAGATAGCATATTCAAAAGGAGAGACATTACTTTGCCAACAAAGGTCCGTCTAGTCAGGGCTATTGTTTTTTCCAGTGGTCATGCACAGATGTGAGAGTTGGATTGTGAAGAAGGCTGAGCGCCGAAGAATTGATGAGTTTGAACTGTGGTGTTGGAGAAGACTCTTGAGAGTCCCTTGGACTGCAGGGAGATCCAACCAGTCTATTCTGAAGGAGATCAGTCCTGGGTGTTCTTTGGAAGGAATGATGCTAAAGCTGAAACTCCAGTACTTTGGCCACCTCATGCGAAGAGTTCACTCATTAGAAAAGACTCTGATGCTGAGAGGGATTGGGGGCAGTAGGAGAAGGGGACGACAGAGGATGAAATGGTTGGATGGCATCACCAACTCAATGGACGTGCGTTTGAATGAACTCTGGGAGTTGGTGATGGACAGGAAGGCCTGGCGTGCTGCGATTCATGGGGTCGCAAAGAGTCAGACACAACTGAGCAACTGAACTGAACTGAACTGAAGTAGCATAAGTAGAAGAAATAACAGACACCCACATGAAACCTAGAACATTCTATACTTGCCAGCTAAAGTAGTTAGAAGTGATAGTAAATTGTAACAGGTTATGAAAGAAGTTTAAGAAACACCTTTTTATGAGCTACATTTATAAAACTGCCTACAATATCCTTATGCTTAAAATGATCCTTCTGATTATTGGAGGAAACATAAATATAACCCTGTCAGACTTAAACAAGTTGTCAGCTATTTAGCATCTCTGATCCAAGATGTTCAAGTACCTTAAGATCCATATAACACATACCACCAAGCAGGCAGATATTGGATTGTGCTTTTTCATCACTGTTGGCTCTAATATTAATATAATATCTATTGAGGCATTTCAAAATTGTAAACACATAATTCATGCATGGATAGTGAGCATAAAAACAAATGCCTTTTTGCATCTGGGGGATGAATTAATAGAAAAAATAGGAATGATTAGAGAAAAAGTGTGTTCTTGCTTCCTAGAGTGAAGTTCTTGCATGAGATCTTCATGCAGCCTGTGGATCTAGTTCCCAGAACAGGGATCAAACCTGGGCCACCAGCAATGGCAGCATGGAGTCCTAGCCACTGGACCACCAGTAAAGTCCTGGCACGTATGTGTCTTTTAAAAATTTACACTATGGGACCCAAAAAAATTCTTCCCCTAAGAAAAACGTTTTAAGAGAACCATCTCTATGTCCAAAGATGTACATCGAAAGTCACTTGATGATAAAAAATTAGAATCAACCTAATTGTGAAGCAATAGTTAATAGACAATTGTTATATCTTCATTGTTAATGCATAAAATAACAAAAATAAGTTAAAAGCTAATAGTTTTCAGAAATAATAATACTGGTGAGGAAATAAATATTCATGGTAAAACACTGATGAAAAAATGGATAACTCAAAACATATTCACAGAATGACTTAAATTATTTAAAGTGTACTATATAGTATATATTTCTGCAGAGGAAAAGGCCTGTTTCTTTTAAATTATGCAAAATATTAACTGAAGTTATCTTTAGGTTTTGTCTTAGTGGGTGATTTATATTTCTTTTCTTAATATACTGGAAATTTTTCTCAGCAAGTCTGTGTTAAGCTAGTGAAAAAGTCAAAGTGTTCGTGGCTCAGTTGTGTTTGACTCTTTGTGACCCCATGGACTCTAGCCTGCCAGGCTCCTTTGTCCATGGGATTCTCCAGGTGAGAATACTGGAATGGTTTGCCAAGCCTTCCTCCAGGGGATCTTCTCAGGGGAATTGCTGGCAGTCCAGTGGTTAGGACTCTGTACTTTCACTGCACAGGGACCTGGGTTCAATTCCTGGTTGAGGAACTAAGATCCCATAAACTGCACAGTGTGGCTAAAAATAAACTGGGGGGCGGTATAAAATTAAAAGTAATCAAAAATTAAAGGTATTTTATAAAATAATTTATTAATAAAAATATACCCATTTCTACCTCATATAAGGACATATGAGGCTTTAGATTCTTCCTGCTGTCCTGACTCACATGTTACAGTGAAATTAAGGCATGTATTTCTGATAGAAGGCAATACTGTAAGACTGCACCATAAAAACAAAACTAGAAATTTCCAGCAATGAAGATTCTCACCCAACAACCCTGAATCAGTTCTGTATATGGAGTTTTTGCCAAAATATGGACTACTTTTTTTCTTTTAAAACATCTTACTTGGAAATCCTGAGATTTCTCAGAATTTCAATTAAAGATTAAAGATTTTTCAGAAATTATTTTTTAAAACATCTGCAAACTCATGAAAATACATAATTGTTCTATTTTAATGATTTTTCTGTTGTCAAGTCTTTTTGTTCTTCATGTTACTATGTCATGAAGTGTATTACTATGAAGTTACTATATCATGGATGTGTCGTCCCAAGAAGCTATGCTTTCATTTTACCTGAATCCATCTCAACGAAGATTAAGAAATACCACCTTTCATGTGATTGTGAGATGTTTATATTTTAACATCTCTGAGGCGTGGATGCGTCTCACACTTCATGGCATGGCATGTAAATTCACGGCACTTTTTTCTTTCTTTACAGTCTTTTAAATAATGGTTCACTTTACAATGTGTCCAATTCAATTAAACATTCCAACCCCTCACCTCTTCCATTTGATCACCTCAAATCAATAATGCAAAACCTTGATTTTGTAAACTCCAAACTGCCAAAACCTCTAACATTTAAGAACATTTCCTAAGTCCAGAACTCTTCTCTCAAAAATCAACAAACCGCTTAACTTGACCAACAACTGGTTCGCAGGGCAAAGGATAGAGAAGACATATACAAATGTGTTGTTTCAGAGTTTGTACAAGGGACGTACCCAGGCAACAGTATAAATGTGTTACATGCACAACATTTCAAGTTAGCCACCAATGATATATAAAGCAATTATTGAACTGATGGCCAAAGACATTGGATATGTGTCAGCTCTGGACTCTGAAGCTAGATAGCTGCCGCTGCTGCTAAGTCGCTTCAGTCGTGTCTGACTCTGTGCAACCCCAAAGACGGCAGCCCACCAGGCTCCCCCATCGCTGGGATTCTCCAGGAAAGAACACTGGAGTGGGTTGCCATTTCCTTCTCCAATGCATGAAAGTGAAAAGTGAAAGTGAAGTCACTCAGTCGTGTCCGACTCTTAGTGACCCCATGGACTGCAGCCTACCAGGCTCCTCCGCCCATGGGATTCTCCAGGCAAGAGTACTGGAATGGATTGCCATTGCCTTCTCCAGCTAGACAGCTAAGCTCACTCAAAAATAAGGGAATGAAACTATCTAGCTTCCTACTTGACTGAGATGGTTTCAGTTCAGTTCAGTAAGTCATGTCTGACTCTTTACGACCCCATGAACCACAGCACACCAGGCCTCCCTGTCCATCACCAACTCCCGGAGTTCACCCAAACCCATGTCCATTGAGTCGGTGATACCATCCAACCATCTCATCCTCTGTCGTCCCCTTCTCCTCCTGCCCCCAATCCCTCCCAGCATCAGAGTCTTTTCCAATGAGTCAACTCTTCACATCAGGTGGCCAAAGTACTAGAGTTTCAGCTTCAACATTAGTCCTTCCAATGAACACCCAGGACTGATCTCCTTTAGGATGGACTGGTTAGATCTCCTTGTAGTCCAAAGGACTCTCAAGAGTCTTCTCCAACACCACAGTTCAAAAGCATCAATTCTTTGGTGCTCAGCTTTCTTTATAGTCCAACTCTCACATCTGTGCATGACCACTGGAAAAACCATTGCCTTGACCAGACGGACCTTGGTTGACAAAGTAGTGTCTCTGCTTTTTAATATGCTGTCTAGGTTGGTCATAATTTTCCTTCCAAGGAATAAGTGTCTTTTAATTTCATGGCTGCAATCACCATCTGCAGTGATTTTGGAGCCCAGAAAATAAAGTCAGCCACTGTTTCTACTGTTTCCCCATCTATTTGCCATGAAGTGATAGCACCAGATGCCATGATCTAGAAGCTGCTTTTCTGACAAGTACTTTATATATCTCTGGTGGATGGTTCAGAACCTGGGTGAAGCAACTGCATTATTCCTGAGGAAGGACAAGCAGCTTGTTGTGACCCTCAGTCCCTGACATCATGCTTGGAAGACCTCTTCAATCAATATAGAATTTTTTTGAAAGTTGTACCTGTAATTAATATCAATACTACTTTTGTTTTCCCCAAACCATCTGTGTTTAACTTGGGACAGACATTCATTTCAAATAGACCTGGTATATTACAGAAGACCAAGTAACTATACCTGTTTACTTATGATTGGTCCTTCCACATTAGAAAGGAAAAACTTATTCCATTTTGCCAGTGATATCTGTTCGACTGAGCTTCCCAAATGGCGCTAGTTGTAAAGAACCCATCTGCCAATGCAGGTAGATATAAGAGACGCAGTTTCAATCCCTGAATCAGGAAGATCCCCTGGAGGAGGGTATGGTAACCCACTCCAGAATTCTTGCCTGCAGAATCCCAGGGACAGAGGAGCCTGGCAGGCTGCCATCCATAGTGTCACACAGAGTCAGACCCAATGGAAGCGACTTAGCACACATGCAAGCCTCTGTTAGAGTGTATCTGTGAGTTAGATACAAGATACAGTGTATCTGCAGTGTATCTAGAGCGTTAGAGTGTATCTAGACTGTATCTAAGCAAAAAACAGAGGAAGAGAACTTAATTTAAAAAAAAAAAAGGAAAAAGGAAAGACAGTAATAGATTCCATAATCAAGGCAGCAATAGCAGGGGCTCCCATGACAGCTCTTACAGAGGGTGACAAGGTGGTAAACATTAGAGATTCTAACAGAAGAGAAAATTAAAATAGAATAAAAAGATGAAACATCTTTGCAGCTGAAGGATTCATACATTCACGTGCATCAATTGCTTTAATAGACCCACACTCAATTTATAATAAATTTATGAATGAAGGAATAATACATTAAATATTTGTAGCAAAAGTCCCTATCTAACTTTGGTTATGACTCTCAATCTTAATACTGATATTCTTAAAAACATGGAATCCCTGAAATGTTTTTCTGGCAGGAATTATTAGATATGGTAGTGTCACATCCCCTCAAAGGGCATTTTGCTTATTAATTCATTCAATAGTTATCTTTCTCAGCTAGTAAACAAGCTCAGTAAAGGCAGAAGGCGTTTTTATAGTTTGCATCTCCTTTATCCAGCACTGTATTCTCAGCACCAAGCAGAGTGTCTGGCACATAGCATGTGTCTAATACATAACTGTTGAATAAATGGAAACTGTACATATCATTTAGGAATTTCATACAATTCACTATATCTTTATAGCAACAAGATAAAATTGCTTAATATTACTTAAGACTGAATAAGTACAGCATGCTCAGAAATTTGTGGCTGAGTATCATTTGAAGTGTATTTCAATACATTTCAATACATTGAAGTGTATTTCAGCTTGGTAATTAAGTAATCCCTTCCAAATACTCCAGCACAAATACTTGAAATTAGTATAAATCAGATACTCATGCACAGCCCATCAGCAAATTCCTTCTCAGAAAGTGAGAACATGAGGTATAAGTGGACATGAAGACGCCTGGGTCCTATGTTTCATGCTATAAAAACTACACACAGTGCTGGACTTCCTGTGGTTAGTAATACTCTGGTAACTCGTTTGGAGAGTTAGATGCAGTGTTAGTGGAGAAGCAGAAGGCTTGCTAGCTCTAGTGGCTAAATGCCAGTGGAGGGCAGCAGAGAGCTACTTCAGACAAAATAACATTTAAGAGGAAGAAAACAGCTCCCAGTTGAGAGCAGGGTCCTTCGCCAGATCTACAGCCTGCTACTGAAGAGGCAGCCCATTTGGAAAGCCAGCGCACATGGTAGCCAGCAAGAATGGAATTCCCAAATACATTAATGTATGAAAGCCAAGAAGGAAGGGAGATGGGCAGAAAACAAGGCCAAAACATTCAGAATAATTCAAACTGGGAATCAGCACAGATCCCAAGAGCCACTGATTAAGATAGTGATCTCTTTCCAGAGCTGCTGAATCAGAGGATGTCTTACAACTGTTTCAGTTCCAAAATCTAGGATCCTAAGTCGTTAACAAACATGTTTTGAGTATAATCTTTTTGCATTGATTGTCCCTCCTATAAAAAATATAAATATTATAATTTTTACATTATTTTTGCTATCTTTTTACAAAGATTAGCCTCAAGAAGAAAACATAAACAGTATAGATGATATAAATATGTTAGCATTAAGAGGAGAAAATCATACATGAGTGAAGAGCAGCAAGCACAGATTCTATCATGGTGCAAGTTTCCCAATAATCCCCTAAGAGTTGAGACTTCTCAAATATATGTGGTAGGATCTTGGTGAGGCCTAAGGAACAGCAGCAGGCCAGTCAGTAACTCTGGTTACCAGTGTGAGGACCTCAATCCTGAGGACCCCCCGCAGTAAGATGCAACCTAGTCGAGGCCAGAATTCATGCTGCTGCTCTGGGGCTTCCTAGAGGTACGAGATCAGGTGAATAATTTAGTCTCTCTAGGCCAATTTCCTCACTTCTAAAGTAAAATAATACCCATCTCTTGAATCTGAGAGGAATTCACAAAAGAAAATATGCCTTGCTAATTTTACACCAATATAGGGTATTTTTATTACCAGTCTGAGTTGTATGAAGAACAGGAAGACATCTAGAGAGACGAGAAAAGAGAAAGCAAAAAGCATCTTAAATATAAGCCCTTCAGAGATTCAGAATTTTCTTTATGATGAAACTGTTCCTTCTGTCAACCCAGGTCAGTATCGTTTTGATTCTCCTCATAAATGTCTTGAGCCTCCTTAGAGCCTATATTAAATGCTGAGCATATTTGCTTCTGGATAAGGAAATAGCAACCCACTCCAGTATTCTTGCCTGGAAAATCCCATGGACAGAGGAGCTTGGTGGGCTACAGTCCATGGGGTCACAAGTGTTGGACATGACTTAGCGACTAAACCACTACCACCATATTTGCATCATAGGGTAATATGTGCCTCCTGTGAACAATCTTCTCCTTGAGAAGTATGTGTGATGATATTTTAAACCACATAGAAATGGGAGACATTTTACTGCCATCTCTTGAAGAAATGTATTCTTAGGGCCCCAGAAACGGGAAGGAAATGTAGGCTGCTTGCAGCCAGAATACTTTGGCTCTGGCTAATAATAATAATAAATAATCATTACCATGACGATATGGGAACATGTTAGATAAACTCAAATACAGCTGCCCCAGCTTTGTGTTCAGTTGTTCCATTCCCACACTGTGATTTTTCTGGATGGACAGCAAAGGGCTGAGTGAATGCCAACGAATTGGTAAATGTTGACTGGAAAGTCTAATATTTTTGCCATTTCTAAAAATCAGACCAAGGAGGAGAAGGGCAGGACATGAAGAACTAGGATTCCTCAGTTCCTTTAATTGCAATTTCTGACAAGATGCCTAACTGGAGAATTCAGAATTTACACTGAAGAGTCACAAATGACCACAGAGTCACCCAAAGAGGGTCCTGGCAAATGAGGACTGGAGAGTTACTGATTTACAGTTGTTTTGAGCAATAGGGACATGGGGTGTTCGACCTCCTCATTTTGTAATTAAGGAAGCTAAGGTCAAGAAAGTAGCATGGGACTTCCCTGGAGGTACAATGTATAAGAATCTACCAGCCAATGCATGGGACACGAGTTCATTCCCTGGTCGAGGAAGATTCCACATGCTGCAGAGCAACTAAGCCCATGTGCCATGATTACTAAGCCCGTGCTCCAGGGCCTGTGTTCTGCAGCAAGAGAAGATATCACGAGAAGCCCGTACATCACAACAAAGGGTAGCTCCCACTCACCACAACTAGAGAAAGCCAATGTGCAGCAACAAAAACCCAACACAACTAAAAATAAATTAATTAATTTAAAAAAAAGAAAGAAAGTGGTGTGACTAGCTTAGGTTTTCCCTGGAGTTAATTATGTGTCTAGTTGTCTTATCAGACTAAAATACTACTGGGCTAAAGTATCTAGTAAGTCAATCAGTGGCGAAATTACATAGTAAAAGCGCAGAAAGTACTGGTCAAGTGTAAAATATAATAAACAAAGTTGGCTTCCTTTAAAGTTATAAAACATGGATCCATACATTCCAGCAGTCATCATCTGCTTTGCTATTAGGAATTGAAACATACACTTCACCGAGTGCATGAACAAACTATGCCCACACACATGGCCAACTTATAAGGTCACAGAGAGCAAGATGGATTCTTTACCTCTGTTTAAAGTATGAAATGCCAAGAAAATGCTAACATAGTTATTCTGAAATGTCTTAGGCTATGCAGTCTCTCTGTCATTACTAAGACTTCACCTGTGCCCAGATAATCCTTGATACAAAAAGAGATGAAGATTATCTAGTAATGGGAATCCCATTTCTTTGAATTTAAAAATATTTCAAGCAAGGTGATCTACACAGAGTATATAAATATGGTGACTTAAAAGAGGGAGTTATTTTTAGTGTGTTCCATGATATTGTCTAGACAGCAATCTGAAATCATCTAAATGGTTGACCCAAATGGAATTAAATATTGGAAATTTCTAATTTTTTCCAATTTTGTTAAGTATTTGTGCAGTAATACAATTGATTTTAATTTGGAAAATTAGCTAAATAAAGCACAATCCATAAAACTATTTTTTAGAACTAGTCTCTTGAAATTAAAAGACAATTGCTTCTTCAAAGAAAAGCTATGACAAACCTAGACAGAATATTAAAAAGCAGACATGTTACTTTGCTGACAAAGCTTCATATAATCAAAGCTATGGCTTTTCTAGTAGTCATGTACAGATGTGAGAGTTGGACCATTAAGAAGGCTAAGGCTGAAGAATTGATGCTTTTGAATTGTGGTGCTGGAGAAGACTCTTGAGAGTCCCTTGGATAGCAAGGAGATCAAACCAGTCCATCCTAAAGGCAATCAGTCCTGAATATTTATTGGAAGGACTGATGCTGAAGCTGAAGCTCCAGTACTTTGGCCACCTGATGCAAAAAGCCAACTCATTGGAAAAGACCCTGATGCTGAGAAAGATTGAGGGCAGGAGGAGAAGAGGGCAACAGCGGATGAAATGGTTGGATAGCATCACCAACTCAATGGACACGAGTTTGGGCAAATTCCAGGAGATAGTGAAGGATAGGGAAGCCTGGTGTGCTATATAGTCCATGGGGATGCAAAGAGTCAGACATGACTGAGCAACTGAACAACAACAACAGTCTCTTGACATGGAATTTAAAACATTAGAAGAATGTTCTAATCATTTGCAACTGCCGTATATGCACACTTGAGGTTGGTAAGCATCTTTCTTTTTATTTATTTATTTATTTGGTAAGCATCTTTCTTTTTCTCATTGCCATAATCTATACTCCTTAAAATCTCCTTGAATACAAAAGAGTACTTTTTGCCAGACAATTAAGATTTATTAGAAAACTCAAGATATCTCACTCTGAAAGCCCACTCCTCAGTTAACTTTCCAGTTACTATTGAGCACTATGGTCACTAGATGTCGCTGCTGCTGTTTGAATAAGATTTTTTTAACCTCTTCCAAAAAAACAAAAATTCTTGGGATTTGGGAAAATTGTTTTTAACTGCTTTTGCGATTCTGATGAGTGGATGATATCTTCTATATTAATGAATGCAGATCACTTATTTTTCAGATGAAGAAAAAAAACTAAAAAGGTGAAGTAACTTGCTAAGGAGTCATAAGAAGAGCATGGAAGAGCCAGAGCCGCAAAGCTCTGTTCTAACATCTATAATTTTTTTAGATTAAAAAAAAAAAACTAAAATATTTTAAATGGGAGCAACAAAGGTAATCATCTTTTAAACCAAAACTGAAAAAAAATACTTATTATATATTAATTTTATTTTTCTGTGTAATGTCCTTCTCCTTGGAAACTGGATACATTTGAATCCTGATGACACAGGACTTTCTCAGGCCAGACTTTAAGAAGTAAGAGAACCTGACAAAAGGCCATCAGCTAAGCTCAGGTGATTCCTTCCTCAGGACAGTCTCCTACAAAGAGAGGTTGGGAGAGGAAATGCCAGCAAGCCCAGGACAGTCTCCTCCATAAAGTTATTAAAACTAGACAAGCGTTCACAACACATAAACAATCTGATACAGAGAGCATCTCCAACCCAGCTTTCCTGCCAAAACAGAAAAGAAAGCCAGCAGAGTTCTCTTCAGAAGGCAGGAGCTAAGAAGGAAGCAGAGGAGGCTGTGAGCAATCCTGAAATGCTTTCACACACTGAGGTGAGAAGAAAGAGGAAGGCAAGTTAACCAAAGAGGCAACCAAGTGCCACGGCTGAAGCTTCCAGATTTTTCGGCTCCTAAGAGAAAACCAAAAATTCACTATCCCTCGGGTGTATTGGCAGCCAGCGGATAGAGGGAGGGGAGCTCTCCCACCCTCGCACACAGTGGTTGGACCCCCTTCTCAGTCCTCACCTCAAGTAAAGAAGAGTCGGGGGAGGAACGGACGTGCCCTGAAAAGAGAAGGAGCCAGCATCGCGGCCAGCCTTGGGAAAATCTCCACAGATGAGCATTTTTGTTGCGTTAAGTGGACTGCATTAGCAGCCTAAACACGTAGGGGAAGGCTAACATCGCCTGTTAATATAATGCGGGAAAGGAATGATAGACCTGGGAGTTGAGAGTGGAAGCGCTAGTTTGATATAACACAAAACGAGAAGATTCTGGGGACTTAAGTTCTTAGGGTTTGGGGCGTTGCCTCACACCACCAGGGAGGCATGTACTAGGCCATCCGTTTCAGAAGAGATATAGCTGTATCTATATTTCGACTATTTAGAAAATACTTTCTGCAGTATGAAAAAGAGGTCCATGGTTCTGAGGCTGTCTCTGGGATGTCTCCTTTAAACTCCGGCAGCGCGTCGGGGCTGAGAACTGACAAGCAGAGAGGTTCTGAGAAACTCAGCATAGAAATGGTCACCTCCACCCACCTCGCGCTGCGTCTTTTCTGTCACACTATTTGGATAGGTTGTAGAGACAGAAATAAAGATAGGCATGGGGAAGGTGAGAAATTGGGAAAGGAAAGCGAAGAGGGGAGGAAGAAAAGGAAGGGAAAACTTTAGGAATGAAACCAAATTAAAGTCTAGTTATTTATCAGGGTAGGGTTTTGGTTTGGGGTTTGCCCCATACGAATTCAGCTTGTTTTTTTCCTCGGCTTTCTAGCAAACTTTCAGCTTGAACATGTTCTAGGTACATAAAGATATGCAAAACAAAACTTTGGACGGATGGGGCGGGTAGAAACGCATGCAGGGTCGGCGCGCAGCTGTGGACAGCTCGCTCGCTACTAAGCAGGGCACCCCCCTAACTTCAGTTTTCCTAGCCCCTCGCACCCGCTTAGTATCTCCTTTCCCCAAGATCTGCTTGAGAGCAGCAGACAAGATCCGGATGTAAGGTTGGTTTTCTCTGTGCGATGAGATAGGAGATCTTTCTCTCCGGCCGATAGCTAGGAGCCACCAAAACTAAAATCCGAAAACGTCTCTGGTCCTTTCGGGGTCCAGTCTCAAATTACCCTGCAAAATGTGGACGTTTCGCGAACTCCAGGATTCAGTGTAAAGACCTGGGATTTCTCCTGGTTCGGCCTTCCCGGGCCACATGGGTGATCCCCCCCCCCGAACATGGCTTTCTCCCAACACCTTTACTTCAGAACTTCACACAACCCATTTAAGAAAATCAAAGGACTCTTTGGGCTCGAGGGTTCGGTTAGAGAAGAACCCGGGCCGCACAACTCCGCGTTTGCGGCGGGGAGGGGCCTGATGTGGACCGGGGAGAATTCGGGGGTAGAGGCCCCGCAGTGAACAACTGGCAGACAGGGGGACCCGGGTCCGAGCTGTGTAATTTCCCTAAGAACGCCCTTCAAAAAGCACTGGAATGTGGGGTTCCGGCATCAACTGTTGCCTTTTGAGACCTGAATTCAGGCTGCTCTGGACGAACTTTGGTCAAAAGTGGATTCTCTCTCCGGATCCCAATATTCCCTGACCCGCTTCCCCGGCGCGCTCTGGCGCTTTGCTGGAAGAGGATCGCTCCGTCAGAGACTAGGCGCTTCCGTCAATTGCACAGAGCAATTATTAAGAAAATATTATGATGATGTTGTAGGGCGGAAGGGGACTAAGGGGTGGGGGAGGGGGGAGTTAGTTTGGAGAGCAATTTGCAAAGGAATATTAACTTTGATTCCCGAGGTCACCGCCGGAAAACCGGTTGGCGTTGGCTGAACTGCATAGCTCTTCCTCTAGGTGGCGGCCGTTGGTACCCAACAACCGTTAGGCGGTGCTGACTCCAAACAGGATTAAGCTTCTTGCTGGTTAAAAATAATAATAGTAATAATATAGAGGTGTGGGGCTGTTCTTCCCCCCTTTAGGATATTTATTTATTGCAGGGAAAAGTCATTGATTTTTCTAAGCAAACTGTGTTTCTCCTTCACTTGGTGGAAAATAAAAACTGTTTGAATAAATAAGTTATTTCTGAACATTTTGTTGTCAAAGTGTTAAATGTTCCCGTCATTTTTATTCAAACACTAACATGATTACAGCCAATTATATATTCACCAGTGTTCTTTATTTTAGAGTAATTGTACTTGTCACTAATAAAACAGAGGCATAATAGATCGCTACTGTTCTGGATTTTCAAGCAATTTTGTGTAATTTGATTGAATTATACATCTTATCTGCTACTTTTTTATTTTTATATTTGGAGATCCTATTTTCTTGAAAATTGCAGCTCTATGCTTGTTTTGTTGTTTCACCAGTAACGTACAGTTCGGTAACACTGATAAATAGAAAGAGTCCCTTTGAAATGTCGAAAATCAGCTGTTTCTTTTCCCACCCACCCCGCTCCCTGAACTTCGGTGCAGGGAAGACCTGAACTCTGCGCTGCCAGGCTGTCTGAACCAGTGGGTGTGCACTTACCCGAAAAGTCCAACGCCAGTACGAACTCTCCATTCACCTCAAACTAGACGCCTCCTTGCCTCTAGTCTTTGGGGTTTTGTCTCTTTCCTGTAATGATACTGTTGGGTGTCTGGGGCTTCAAACATGCCAAGACAAGCCGACCATGGGCTCAGTCCGTGTGCAATAAGTATCAAGGGAAAGAGTATATACAGCACCGTGGAAAGATAAACTGTATATATTACTCCAGTTACACAACCCCCAAACGTCCTACCTACCCAACCATCCCCCAGAAATTACAACAATTATCTGTCTATTCGCCTATGTTCTTTCTAGTTTCAGATATACTTCGGAAAACTGAGATCAATAGCTTTTTGTTTTAAAGATAATTTCAATTACAAGATACAGGGTTGGGGGAGGGTGACACATACACCCAGCGTTCACATATCTGAACAAATAAAGAAATAAACGTGACAGTAGACAGGAACGAGTAGGATTTTAAGGGGCCATGTCTGCAACTAAGAGAGCAGAGACTGCAATGCTTTTCCCAACAAATCTCTCCAGTTCCTAGAACACAACTCAAACGCCCCTCTAGGAGCTACAAATGCCAGTCGGAGCCAAAGACTCTGACAAGTGGCTGTGTATGACCCAATATTTATCAATATAACAATAACAACAAAATCAAGTGAAACCTAGGCTGGGGATTTTAAACTGCTTCTAAAGCTCTGGCGTGGATACGCACGTGGGAGAAGAAAAAAAATTCGCTGGAGATGAGTTGGCTCCATTTGTCCGCCCTGGGGAGCAATCCCAGGGCAAAATCCAGTGCTAATTGATCCCAACTAGCCACACTATCAGCTGAAATCTTTGAGAGGGACAAAGACAGAGGAGCGTGTGCTAAAGATATTCTAAGCATTTCTTCAAGTAAATCGCCTTGTGTAATCAATAGCATGTGGAGTATATATAAATAGGAAAAGAGAGCCACTTCTAATCAATGGGGAAAACAGTGTTCACGCGTGACTCCAGACTTCTTTAAAATCTAGTGTCTCCCACCCTCCGATTGCTTTGTGGTCCGGACTTCGGATTTCTAGGAAAACCTGCGGGCCGCGCTGGAAAGCAGATACTCAGCTCAGCTAGGGGCTTTTCGTCTTCTGGGGTGTTTCCTCTAAGGCCAAAGGATAGGCTACCTAGGCGTCGATCACAGCGCGGAGTGCCTCCCGCGGGCGGCTGCAGGGACTTGAGCTGGGACCTCTTGGGAGGGAGCCCCGCGCCCCTCCGCTCTTTCCAAGGCTGCGCTCAGCGACTGCCTGCCAGCCTCAAGGCTGCTCTCCAAGGAGCCGGGTTTTCTCAGCGATCCCATTTCCCTGTGGCCTCATCTATCTTATCTAACAAGTTCACGCTCCAAGAGAACAGAATAGGGTAAGGGGGGGGAAAAGGGAAAAGATCTTCACCGTGGTGATTCATAGTTCACACGCTCGGGAGCCAAACTTGCCGATCCGGCTTTCTTCTTGAACGGGTACTTTCTCTCCTGAGTGCTTAGGACAAGCCTAGATGGAAGATACTAAACAAGAACCTATCTATGATTGTTTTTAAAATAAGAGTGACATCCGCCCCCCCCATCACCACCACTACCTTTTTTGTAGATTCCGAACTGGAAGAGTAGAGTTGTTTTGTTTGCACATGATAACGGTCACTTGTTCCTGACGCTATCCTGCATCTGGCTTACCCTGGCCGTTTCTCTCCTCCCTGCCTTCGCCTCCTTCGAAAGGACCAGAGAGAAATAGGGTTATAACTGCTCTCCCCCATCACCCCTTCCATGTAACTGAATATTCAAGTTAACTTCACCTGCACACACCCCCGTCTTTTAACTCTGAGCTGTGCTTTATACAAATAATAATCTGAAAACCTTTAACTGGGCTTTTTTTTTCCGCCTTCACTGTGGCAGATGACCTCTTAGCCCAAAAATATTGATCTGTATGCCTGCTTCCGGCATGATGTGCAAACACGAGACATCTGGGCTTAAAAGGTAACTCTAAGAGGGGAAAATCCGGAAATGAAACCTAAAAGCAAGTCTTCTAGGAGGATTGCGCTCGGCAGGCGCAGGCGACAAAGGAGCGCGGGGCAGGCGCGCGAGTGCGGGCGGGGAGGAGCGGCGCACAAGGCCAGGGAGCCAGTATTCCGCTTTGCTCCTCGCCAGAACGGTCGCCGTTACAGCCTCCAGGGGTTAGCGAGGGAGGGAGAAGATCGGGACTTTTTGTGAAACGTTGCTTCAACATATCTTCCACTGCTTCGAGCTGGAGGGGGAGGGGAAGACCTACAGGAACTGCAGTTCGAGAGTGAGGAAGGCAGGTGGGTATGAGATAGACAAGAAGTAGAAACTGGCTCATGGGTTTGTCCACCTGGGTTTTTAGAAAGGAAGCGGATGTATTTGATTAGTAAACAGTGTTCTGTGTCTCATATGACTTTTCAAATGCGAACGGGGGCTTGGGGGTGGAGGGGTCTCCGCGTGTCTCCTGGCCTGCTCACCCCAACGCAGGCAGTTTTCTCCCTCGTCTTTCCTGCACAAGCCATCAGTGGGTGCGAGCATTGTCTAAAACATACTCATCAATCTTCTGTTTTGTTCGGTGCTCTTCGTGTACTTTTTAACTATTTAGAGTGACTGGTTTGGAGCCGACTGTCCTAATAACTGCCACTAAGCCGCACCTTTTCATCTTTTCTCTCAACGAGTGGAGTTTTGGGGGACCTTTTGGAACGGTGCTTCAGAAAAGAGGAGACTCGATGCCCCACATTCTCTGAACAGTGCTGTTAGCATTTCCCAAAGTAGATTATTTGGTCTCCTGTGGGAAATCAAAATGAAGCTCCAACTAATTAAAGAAAACAGTGAGGGGACAGTAAGGAGCTGGAACTCCAGGAGCTCAGCATTTCGAGGCCTGTCAGTTCTTCTTTCAGACTGAAATATGTTTATGAAGTCATCCCACCCCCCCCCTCCCTTTCAGTGTTCCACTGATGGAAAATCCAAGGTAGCATTGTCTTGTGTGCTGACTTTGGCTAACTCTCACTTCCTCCCTTTTCAGATAGACTCAAGGGTTAAAGCTAAGGACCCAACACTAGCTTCCGTCATTCCCGCTTACCATCACCCCTCCAACTCTTTGTCTTTGCCTTTCGCATTTCCTGACCCCTCTGAAGGATGGGCTGTGCCTCTTCCTAGGGCAACTAGAAGAAAAAAAAGAAACTGGCCTCTCAGGGCACGATTGCCCAAAAGGTGTGGGACTTATTCTCCCAATTGGATCGGGTCAAAAAAATGGAACAGGCCTGCGCTCAACATTAGCAGAACTCAACTCCCTCTGCAAATTGTCCACAATCAGAGATCCCAAGCACGCTGGCAAATAAGGGGAAACAAGTAAAGGGCTAGTGGGCATTTTATATTTAAAAGGTCTGTGCCGAGTATTCCACTGAAAGGTTGTTCAGAGAGACTTTTTCAAGGTCCTTCGACGTCAGGGTGGTGATATTTCCTTATGGATTTCTCCATACCTGGCTGTCTGCAGGATTAGCAATGGGAAGAAGCTTCTCCGGAGTGTATTTTGTTGCAGGTCCCAAGATGATTCCTTTGGATGAGTATGTGCTTGCCTTCAGAGAGCTTGGAACCTCTCTGGCAGAGTCACAGAAACCTGCCTGGGGAGTCCCAGTGTCTCTATCCAGACCTCCTCTTGCTTCTCTTTTTAATTTTTTTAACTTTGGACTTTCTCACTTCCGAGGTGTTTCCCTAGCTTTTACAAGTTAAGCATCTCGACACTCAAATACGAGGCTCTCCCATGGATTTTTTTTTTTTTCTCGAGGTTCTCAAGCAAAATTGCCGGTGCCACAATGTTATGATGGAAGGATGCTGAAATGACAGGCCTAGTAGACGCTTGTCTTAATCATCGGCTTCTTAATTTAGTTTTAGTTAGGGGAGTGTGTGTGTGTGTGTGTGTGTGTGTGTGTGTGTGTTGTACACGTGCGCGCGTATGTGCGCTCGCACATGTGCGCGCCCCTGGGGATATTCAGGGTGCGCGCGCGTTCTAAGAGCAGCGGCTTGACAACCTGCAGCTCCCTAATGAGTGATGAGGCAGGGCTGCTGCAGAAAAGTAACACTTCCCTGGTGTGAAGACCTCTCACTGAGAAGTTTAGTTCACTACTGTTCTCGCAAACCTAATCGTATAACCTGTAACCAAAACCCACAGAACAAGAATACAACACGCTAAAGAGTAACTTACAATCAGTCAATGTTAGCACCATTACCTGCTGTTAGGAAGGGATTACGGACAAGTTGGCTTGAGCGAGAGCAGACCTTAATAGTCACGGGATCTCTGGAAATACCTGGATGCCTCCGTAAGGGTTCCGCTCACTCCCAAACGTCACTGGGCCAGAGACTCCCCTTGCATCTGCAGGAAGAGAGCTTTATCCAGAGCTTGGCGCTGGGCGCTGCTCCAAGGACACCCTATCCAGGGAGCCCACAGCAGGGTGAATTTTAGGCAAAGATGGCTCGCCCTCCTTTAACCAGCAGGTAACAAGGGGAAAAGAAGCAAAGCACCGACCAGGCGGCAAACAGGCCCTAAGGAAGACGCAGGGTAACCCCGCCAAATGGAAAAACCAAACGTGCTGCTCCCTGCAAGTTGGCCGTGGAGCCTTGGCTATTTAATTAAAACTAGAGATGGAATAATCTAATTCATTTCCCAAGGAATTCTTCCCTTGGATCTGCTCACTCTACAAGGCCTGCCCTCATTTAGGGGGGTGGGGGTGGGGAGCAGAGAGAGGAGAAGTTTACCACTATATATGCCAGAAAATTACATTTGCTCTAACTTAGGCTTTGACGTTAACACTGTACATTTATAGATCCATGTGTATGAGAGCTCAAGATTAAGCTGCTGATGATACAATATTAAAGTGATAGAGAAATTTTTTCAGATCTGAGACCACCAGATGCCGTCTGTCTTCTGAAGGTAACACAGAGACTGAATGAGGTGGAAATACAGAGTTGGGGTCTCATGTGTTGAGGAAAGAGGCCTGAGGTGGATGTGGGCAGTCCTTCAAATCCAATTTGCACCCAAATTGGCCGGTAGGATATACAAAGCTCTATCCAGGGACTTTCAACTTGAACAATACTCTGTCCAAGAACCCCCTCCCCCTCCATTTCATCTAGTAGCAGTTCTAAAAAGAAGCCATTGCTGAGATAAATGTGGGCTGCTGAGTAAACAGTGCATGTTTTGTTGAACAAGCCCATATATATAATATAGATGTACATATCATTCTATCTCATCATAAAGTCTAATTAAAATTATTGGAATTCAAGCTCACCTCCCCCCCTCACTGCAAATAACCTTTGTCATTAAGAAGAATATATCTTTAATATGATTATATTAAACTATAGTCTATTTCTTCCTACCACAAATATCTTATTTTAAGACTTGCATCCATGCAACCCTTGAAATAATATAACACATTTTAAATCTGCATGCAAAACACTTTCCCAGTCAATATATGCTCCTGGCACATAAAATCAGATTAATCCGGCTCTCATTAGCAGACCCCAGTTTTTGCTATTTGAAAGTAAACAGAAGACAAACTTATTTTCACCTGCTAAAATTTTATGCAGGATTACAAAACAATGAACGCTCTGCTTCGACCTAAGAAACACCTTAAAAAACATTAAAAATTCATCAGTCAGTGGTAGTGTTGTATTCAAGGAATGCTCCTCCAGTTTGCTGCTGAGCTCGGATTTGAATAAAATGTCCAATGTTAACAAACAATACCCACGTTTGGCACTTTGTGTATTAAATTGATCAAACAGATTTTAGGAGGCACAATGCACAATTTGTACAGACCTGATTGAGTTAATATAATATCAGCAAATTTTACATCGAAATGATTCTGTTTCTTTTCTTTGTGTTTAAAACCAGCACAGATTACAAATTTTAATGATCTGAAAATGTTTGGTATACAAAATCATGCTTATTTCAGTATTAGCAAAAACACAAGAAATTTTTCAACACAAACACCCAGCTGTGTCTATTTTAAAAGCAGTTCAATGACAGCTTGCACTTATGAGCATGCAATCAGCTAATTTCGCTTTTTTTTTCTTCTGTGTTAATCAACACTTTCCTTCCTGCATATCAGAGTACAAATAGTATAGTTACTCCACATCAGTAAATGTTTACGTAACCTGTCCTTTCCCAAGAATCCGGTTACACCGAATCATTTCACGCTAGACCGACTACGAAAACGTACCGGGCCGTCCACCTCAGAGGGAGCCCTTGTGTGCCATTATAAGTGGTGATGAGGAGGGGGGGCTTTGCGGGGTGGGGGTGGGGGGTTGGAATGGGGAAGAGTAGGTGGAGGAATGGAGTGAGGGAGAGGAATAGAGGGAGCTGAGGGGTGGGGGGAGTGAGGGGGAAGGAGGGGGGAAGAGGGGAGGAGGCAGGAATGCGAGTTGAGGAAAAGTAGGAATAACAGGCTTGGGGCGGGGAGAAGGGTGGGAGGAGGAAAAGTGAGCCGAAAGAGGAAGGCCCACAGATCTCTCCAGCCGGGCCCGCAAAACCCATTAGCTCACCCGGCTCTGTGAGAAATCAGAAGCTTAGAAGTCAAGAGTTTGGGGCCCTGTCACCATCAACGGAGATCGCTAGAACCTTTGAATTTCCCCACATGTAAATACAGTTTAAAGTAAGGAATTGTGTAGACATAGGGGGAACCCCCAACACACATACATACAGTGAATGGATAGTTGAGGTTAGTCTAATGTTCAAAGCTCCTTTATTGCCATTCCTCATAGGTACATATTTAAGAATCATTAGCTATTTGTAATTGTCTTTTATTCCCTTCAGCATTTATTCTTTCTCATAATTTCAAGGTGGGGTGGGATGGGGAGAGTAGAATAGCTGTCAACCTGAGTATTCACCAATTGCATTCTTTAATATTAGAACCGAACTTTTATCACAAATAGGCACCGCTTTTTTCTTCGTTTTCGTAAATAACCAAATCTGTCAGATAATTTGAGAGTTTATCAAAGTGAAGAAAGGTTTACATTGTATGATTATTTACCTTACAGAGGTAAAGGTGCTTTTCATGTATGCTTCTCCTCCACCTCCCTCTTCTCTCAGGCTTCATCCTCCGTAAACTGTGGTATGTTTCGTGCCCATGTGGGATGAAACAGCCTTTGATCAGTGTGCTCCGCACCAAATTCCAATCCCTGGGAAATGCTGGGCCTTAGCCCTGCCCCTGGCCACGGGATCCCTTTAAAGCCCTCGAATCACAATCTCCCCACTCACTTCAACCCTCAACCGAACCTCCCAGTCCTAAAGCCCAAGAAGCTGGAATTGTGGGACGCGCGTTTCCAAGGCTCCTGGGTGCCCTCCAGCAGCATTCAGGATGGGAAAGGGCTAGCTGAAGCATGAGGTTATTTCAGGATTAAGGCCCGCACAAATTAAAAACATTTGAGAAACGAAACGAAAAAGAAAAGAGGGAGTGAAAATAGGAAGGCTTTAAAAAAAAAACACCGGAAAGAAATAGACGCCCACCCTTTTTTTTGCCCCCCTTCCAATGTCAACAAGCAAAATGAAAACATTTCCAGGGTGATCGCTCACGGCTACTCGCTTCCAATTCGGATTAGAAGCTGAGAAGACGCTGGAGCAGCGAGGAGAAAACGGCACCGAGTCGCCCAGAGCGTGAGCGAAGGTCTGGAGCGGGAGAGAAGGGAAGGAAGAGACGCATAGACAGAGCATGTGTTACCTGGTTTATTTCGAGATTGTTTGGTATTGTTTTCTCTCTGAGCACCCCTTATTTCGGAAGGCCATCATAGGCGCCCACCACTGAGCCGCCCCTCGCCCGCCGCCGCCGCAGCGCCGGGAGCCCCAGGCCCGGCTTCCCGGCGGCGCCCGAGCCCCGAGCTCGCCGCCGCCCGAGCCACAGGAACCGAGTAAGTAACCCCTGTTTGGCCCCGCGCTCGCCAGCGCACTTCCTCATCTCTTCTTTTCCAAACCTCTCCCGGGCCCTCCTCCCTCAAGGTTTAGGACACCACCCCCATCCCCAGCCCGCTCCACGCCCGAGGCGGGCCTTTCCTCCCCGACCTTCCGAAGCCTCGTAGGAGCTTTACCTACGACACGCACGGTTTTCCTACGGGCTCAGAAATGCCGGACCCGGGCCTGCAAGGCCGACCCCACGGAGTAGTGCCTAGCCTCTTCCTCCTCCATTTCCTGCCCTCTCCCTGCACTCCCACTTCTCTCCGCCGCCGCCGCCACCACCGCCCCCGCTTTTAAAAATAAAATTGGATACAAACTTTAATTAATAAGGACAAATATTGACGCTCAAACGAAAATGACTCAATGGAGTGAGAAGGAAGCCGAAAATGGAAGAGATCTACCCTAACAGGGAGATTTCGGTTGAGCAGACTCGCGGGGTGTCAGGGGTGAAGTGGAGGTGGTCGGGGGGGGAGGGGGTCGGGGGGGAAGGGGGGGGTGCGCTGAGAAGGGCCGCGGCGCAGCGTGCTCCCGCCGGAGTATCCCTACGCGGCTCCGCGCGGCCGCGAGGCCCAGAGCCCGCGGAGAGGCGGAGGCGAGCGCCCGAGGGGGCGGGAGCCGGCGGGCAGGCGGGCGGGCGGGCGGGGCAGGGGTGGGTGGGCCCGGGCCCGCCGATTGGTCGACGGCGGGAGAGACGCTCCCGCACGCCGCCGGCTCTGATTGGCCCAGCGGTAGGAAAGGTTAAACCAAAAATTTTTTTACAGCCCTAGTGTGCGCCTGTAGCTCGGAAAATTAATTGTGGCTATAGCCGCCGCGATCGCTGTCTCCCCAGCCTCGCCGCGGCCGCTCCGGGACGCGCCCGCCCGCCGCCCGGCTCTCCCCCCCTTTGGGCTGCTGCTGCTGCTGCTGCTGTGACTGCTGCTGCGAGAGGAGGAGGAGGAGGAAGCAGCAGAGGGGGGGGGAGCGGGGGGGTGGGGGGGAGACCAAGAAGTAGAGTTGGGAGCGAGGGAGCTTCACCCCCGGGGCGGTGGTTGTTTCTTTTCTTTTTTTTTTTTTCCTTCTTTCTTTCTTTTCCTTTTTTTTTTTCTTCTAATTCCTGAGGGGTGGTTGCTGCTTTTGCTACATGACTTGCCAGCGCCGGAGCCTGCGGTCCAACTGCGCTGCTGCCGGAGCGCTCAGTGCCGCCGCCGCCGCCCGCGCCGCCCGCGCCCCGCTCGGCACCCACCGGTCGCCGCCGCCCGCTGCGCCGCTGCCCGGCTCCTGCGCCGCCGCCGCCACCGTCGCCGTTTCCCCCCGACGACTGGGTGATGCTGGACATGGGAGATAGGAAAGAGGTGAAAATGATCCCCAAGTCCTCGTTCAGCATCAACAGCCTGGTGCCAGAGGCGGTCCAGAACGACAACCACCACGCGAGCCACGGCCACCACAACAGCCACCACCCCCAGCATCACCATCACCACCACCACCATCATCACCACCCGCCGCCGCCCGCCCCGCAACCGCCACCGCAGCAGCAGCCGCCGCCGCCGCCGCCGCCGCCGCCCCAGGCACCGCAGCCACCCCAGGCGCGGGGCGCCCCGGCCACCGACGACGACAAGGGCCCACAGCAGCTGCTGCTCCCGCCGCCGCCGCCGCCGCCGCCCCCGGCCGCCGCCCTGGACGGGGCCAAAGCGGACGGTCTGGGCGGCAAGGGCGAGCCGGGCGGCGGCCCTGGGGAGCTGGCGCCCGTCGGGCCGGACGAGAAGGAGAAGGGCGCCGGCGCCGGGGGGGAGGAGAAGAAGGGGGCGGGCGAGGGCGGCAAGGACGGGGAGGGGGGCAAGGAGGGCGAGAAGAAGAACGGCAAGTATGAGAAGCCGCCGTTCAGCTACAACGCGCTCATCATGATGGCCATCCGGCAGAGCCCGGAGAAGCGGCTGACGCTCAACGGCATCTACGAGTTCATCATGAAGAACTTCCCCTACTACCGCGAGAACAAGCAGGGCTGGCAGAACTCCATCCGCCACAACCTGTCCCTCAACAAGTGCTTCGTGAAGGTGCCGCGTCACTACGACGACCCGGGCAAGGGCAACTACTGGATGCTGGACCCGTCGAGCGACGACGTGTTCATCGGCGGCACCACGGGCAAGCTGCGGCGCCGCTCCACCACGTCGCGGGCCAAGCTGGCCTTCAAGCGCGGGGCGCGCCTCACCTCCACCGGCCTCACCTTCATGGACCGCGCCGGCTCCCTCTACTGGCCCATGTCTCCCTTCCTGTCCCTGCACCACCCCCGCGCCAGCAGCACTTTGAGTTACAACGGCACCACGTCGGCCTACCCCAGCCACCCCATGCCCTACAGCTCCGTGTTGACTCAGAACTCGCTGGGCAACAACCACTCCTTCTCCACGGCCAACGGGCTGAGCGTGGACCGGCTGGTCAACGGGGAGATCCCCTACGCCACGCACCACCTCACGGCCGCCGCGCTCGCCGCCTCGGTGCCCTGCGGCCTGTCGGTGCCCTGCTCCGGGACCTACTCCCTCAACCCCTGTTCGGTCAACCTGCTCGCGGGCCAGACCAGTTACTTTTTCCCCCACGTCCCGCACCCGTCAATGACTTCGCAGAGCAGCACGTCTATGAGCGCCCGGGCCGCGTCTTCGTCCACGTCTCCGCAGGCCCCCTCGACCCTGCCCTGTGAGTCTTTAAGACCCTCTTTGCCAAGTTTCACCACGGGACTGTCCGGGGGACTGTCTGATTATTTCACACATCAAAATCAGGGGTCTTCTTCCAACCCTTTAATACATTAACATCCCTGGGACCAGACTGTAAGTGAACGTTTTACACACATTTGCATTGTAAATGATAATTAAAAAAATAAGTCCAGGTATTTTTTATTAAGCCACCCCCCCCCGCCCATTTCTGTACGTTTGTTCAGTCTTTAGGGTTGTTTATTATTCTAACAAGGTGTGGAGTGTCAGCGAGGTGCAATGTGGGGAGAATACATTGTAGAATATAAGGTTTGGAAGTCAAAATTATAGTAGAATGTGTATCTAAATAGTGACTGCTTTGCCATTTTCATTCAAACCTGACAAGTCTATCCTTAAGAGCCGCCAGATTTCCATGTGTGCAGTATTATAAATTATCATGGATCTTTATGGTGGATGCAGACCTTGAGAACAACCTAAATTATGGGGAGAGTTTTAAAATGTTAAACTGTAATTTGTATTTAAGAAGCATTCGTAGTAGAGGTGCCCAAGAAATTATTTTGGCCATTTATTGTTTTGTCCTTTTCTTTAAAAATCTGTTTTTTTTTTAATTTTGTTTACTTTTAGACCAAAGATTGGGTTCTAGAAAATGCACTTGGTATACTAAGTATTTAAATAAAAAAAAAAAATAAAAGGAAAGTTGTTTCAGTTGGCAGCACTGCCCATTCAAATGAATCGGAAGGGGACAAAATTAATGATTGCCTTCAGTTTGTGTTGTGTATATTTTGATGTATGTGGTCACTAACAGGTCACTTTTATTTTTTCTAAATGTAGTGAAATGTTAATACCTATTGTACTTATAGGTAAACCTTGCAAATATGTAACCTGTGTTGCGCAGATGCCGCATAAATTTGAGTGATTGTTAATGTTGTCTTAAAATTTCTTGATTGTGATACTGTGGTCATATGCCCGTGTTTGTCACTTACAAAAATGTTTACTATGAACACACAGAAATAAAAAAATAGGCTAAATTCATATATATCTTGATACTTTTGTCTCTTTTATTAAGTAGAACTAATTTTTAAAAAATCATTAAAGTTCTAGGGAATTCAAAGGCTTTTTCAGCCAACTGAAATTTAAACTGCTCCTTTCATTTGAACTGAGACTTTTCAAATGAAAATATTTTTTCCATTGTGGAGTCAAATTTTACAAGGAGCAGGCTATTTAATACATGCTAGCTTTAAACAAAATATAGGCTTTTCAGCTGATATCTTTAAGTTTCTGTAGATATACAGCAAAAAGAGATTATTTAATTTTATGTGCATAGCTATTTACCTTGTGTTTATTTTCAAATCAGTTGATAGAATGCTTTTTATATATTTTGTTTCAGGTATCTTGTTTATAGCACTTGGCAAATTATAAATAAATCTATGTATATGGTTAGATAGAAGTGAATATAATGCACACATATGTAATATATATAGACACACAGAGCCCTTCAGTTCAGGTACAATTTGCGCTATGAATGCTGCAAATATTTTTGTTTAAATATTTGTATTTATACTTTCTAAGTCAGCATTTATTTTTGTGGCTGTTTACCCACAATGAAAGAGTTCTAATAAAGATGTGCTGAAGTTGCAATATAGATTTTGCTGAAGTGATCACCTGTTGTAATGACTTGCAGATCAATGTTTATATTTTATTTTTAAATTATAACAATTTAAAGCTCCAGATGTTCAGAAGAAGTAAAATGCCTCTCTCTCCTTTTCTTTCATTTTTACATTATAGAAGTATTTCTTGATTCCCTTTTAAATATGTCTGTGTAGTTTTATCTGGAAATTTGTCCTCTTGCTTAGTCATAATTTTGTTTTAACTTGCAGTATACATATGCATGCACATATATGCATATAGATATAAATCTGAAGCAAAATGAAAACATTTTCTTGAGTTGTTTCAGCAGTCCAGTTGCTGGGACTCCAGAAAATAATTAGTAAACCTAACTAAAAGGTTTAGTAACTAATTGGATCCTGTGGTGAGTCTGTGGAGGACAAGTTGTTCATTTGTTACAATTGTATAGTCTGAAATGTGTTCTGCAGTAATGCAATAAGCTGGCTACTTCTTACAAAGGGCCCAATGAAAAATAATCTGTCCCCAAGATGTTATCGGCAAACACTTAAGAGAGTCAGTCAGGAAAAAAAAACAACAAGAAAAACAAAACCTAGGCGAGAAGCAGGCTGACTGAAACAGATTTGAAATACAACTATAGAATAGTTAATATTAGAATATGGGAATGGGTGGCCTGTGGAATGGAGAGAGAGAGAAAGAGACAGCTAGAGGGAAGAAAGGAAAAGAGGATCTTGAACCTTAAAAAAAAGCCCCTGCTACCAAAAGGAAAGAATGAATGAGAGAGAGAGGAGGAGAGAGAGAGCTAAGAAAGACAGAAAAAGGCCAGGAAAAAATTAAAAGAGCTGGAACCAAATATACACAAATGGGGAAAGAACTAAAATAGACCAAGACAGCTAGTTTAATTGTCTCCTTTAAGCAGACTGGACAAGATTCTATTTTCTTAGTATGAGAGCAGTTTCACCAGAGGTCCAAGTTTCGTGAAATTTAACAGTTCTTTAGGATGAAGCATGAAAGAAAATTCCACAAATAAATTGTTTTAGAAGCCAAATGTATGACTGATAATAAAAATACTTATAGCATCCAAGTGAATGAAGTTAGGCAAAGGAAATTCCTATTACACATTTGTGATCCAAAACAGCTCAAAGACAAGCATGTGTTTAGACTGGAAAAGGTGATGATGTATTGTTTGCTTTCACCATGGGTTTTATTTGTAGAATAAGAATGTACTGGGACAGAAGAAATATAGTCTTTTGCCTATCAAAAGCTACAAAGACAGTTGGACTCATAGTGAGGTAAAGGGACATATATATAGAAGACAGATTTCCCCCATAAATATTTTTTTCTGGCCATATTAGATAACTATTATTTCTGATTGTTTATTTGCATGATCAAGAAATAGAATTCTAGTGGCAAATTTAATGTTCTGAAATCAAAAGTAAAATCGACTTCTTTGAATTGATTAGGAACTAAGGACTGGAGTAGAAAAGTTCTACTTCGATATGTGTCCAAGTTACACATACAATGGATATGATTAGAAGTAAGAATAGTTTGTTTAATATGCATACTAGATACTAAGGGGGATATACAGAGAAAAAGAACTTTGTGAAGGCCTCCTGAAGCCCAATGTGAACATTTCATTTATCTCAATGAGTCCTATCATCCCTCAAACTATCATCTTCAAAAACATACAGAAATCTAGCATGGCATTTAATAGATTTTTTGCAACAAATTGGTTGTAACATTGTGTTGATATTTGTTATCTTCAACCTTTGCCAGTTAAAATTAACTTATGCTGGAAAAACATTTTGAAACTTTTTGAAGCTTTTCTTCTTTTATACTTATAACTGTTTTTAATGAGATGAAGGTTGCTCTTTTTGAGATTTTGGAACTGAAAGTGCTTAGTGATCATAACTTATTTGACATCTCAAATTGCAGTTTCTTTCCAGGTATAAAGTATTTTGTCTGCTACAAGTTAATACAAATTATTAATATATAAAACATTGAGAAAGTGACTTACTTAAGCTAGAGCAGTGAAAAGATTCTTCCAAATGTTTCTTCAGTTTGTTTCAAAATTGGAAATTACCAGAATATGAAGCCCGGAACTAACAAGATTTAATACAAATATCTATGCTTATGGAAGATTTCATGTGGTTTCTATGACTCGCATCAAATTGAGGGTAGAGAGATAAAGAAAATGAGACTTGTAGTGTTTGATTTAATTATGTATATTTAAATTGGTGGTTATTTCACCCAAGTAGGTGGATAAATCCAAAATATTTAGAGCTCTAAATATATAAATATGGTTTTTAAAAGTCTGTTTTCTACAACGTTGAAGAACTTGCATGCAATGAAGTAATTTTGCTTTTGAGAAATTAATTTTATGAATAGCTAAATTGGCTGGCTGTGTTTGGGACTCAAAGCCTGTTTGAGAAATAGGCTAACAAAGGGTGAAGGTGAAGACCATCAGAGGTTTTAGAAGGGGCTGAGACGGGTTGCTGGGGTTGTGTAACTGTGCCTAGAGGGCGGGGTTCCTGTACATTCCTACTTCACCAGATAACCTGCCCCCAACACTACTCCAGCTTCTGCCAGACAGATGGGACTCTCCAGCATGAAAATCTGCGCAACCATTCCAACAAGTAGGGTAGGTGAAACTGAAATTAAAATTCCCCCTTCTCCCCCCCCCCCCCCCCGCACTTGAAGCCAGATCCTGGAGATACAGAAAGAATAGGGGTCATCTAGATTCTCCTTTTCGCGCATACACGTCTGCAGTCTCCCTAAGAGCTTCCAACCTGTAAGAGTTCAAAGGCGCTATCTTTCACAGTACTTCATTCTTGATTTTCTTTTGCGCGCGTTTTTTTTAAAGCTTTTTTTTCCCCATCCCAATCATTCTCCCTTCTCTACCCTCCCTCCAGAGTCTCCCCTCCCCCCTGCCCCCCCCGCCCCAACCACCAGCAGTTAAAATAATCCACCTCTTGGTTTTCGGCCCCCAAACCGACCTTTTCTCCACTCCAGCGGTCAGTTCACCGGGACCTTTTCCTAAGGATGTAGGCCAAGGTGGCTCATGGGAATATATGATGTAGTGTTATATTTTGAATCTCTTTTCTGCCTTCCAATTTCTATCTTTTTTTTCCCCCTCCATCCAAGACTGTGCCTGATGTTGCCCGAAGGATGCCGAAGAAAAAGACTTCAGGACTGGAAGCGCTCTTACCCCAAGATCGGTAAGTGAAAGTGCTTTACCGGGATGTGGGTGGCGGGGTAGCTGTGCCCGACCAGCTGATTTTGACCAAGGCTCAAACTGAGACTTTGAGGTCTAGGACTAAAGAACTCTTTAAAAAAAAATTTTTTTTAATTTTTTCTTAGAGGGCGCGCTATCAGCAGAAGTAGCTGAAAGAATGCATGATTTTTTTTTCCCTCGGCGGCAGAGAGTCACGGTGGATCCCTAAGTAAAAAGGGTGTAGACATGGTAAAAAGGGATGGTGAGGAAAGGAGAAGAATTTACATGGAGCCAGGGTAGTGGGAGACTGCAGTAGGTTCTAAAGTGCAAAGTAATTCTTTTCGTAGGAAAAGAATTTCTGAGTCTTAAAGAAACTGCGAGAAGACACTAACGAGACTTAAGGCTCAAACCTGTATGTATTTGCTCCGCCTATTTGAGACAAAGGTTTTTGTTCGAGAGCCAGGGGCTTGCTTCGTTCTGAAGTTTTCTTTTCTTTTTACTTTTTTTCTTTCTTTTTATTTCTTGGTGGGATGTCCCTCCTCCCCCTATTTTCACACCAACATTGCCCACCTCCCCCAGAGTTGGCCCTCCGCTCCCAGCTCCTTGGCCTGGGTCGGGCGAGGGTCCCTGCCGGCTTTAGCGGCGTTGCTCCAGGTAGAGTCGCGGGTGGGAGGCTCTCTTTCCCTTATTCGAAGGAATAAGGAAATGAACACCGTTCTGGGCTTGACTTCGTCCCTGCTGGGAATATCTCAGTTCCCGGCTTTGGGATCTCAGGCTAATAATTGATTCTTAATGCACACTTAGGAGACGGCTGTGTAAGCTCGAGAGCCAGGGTATCTATCCCGAGAGTGGCTGCGGGCGCGCGAGACAGGTTGAGTCGGCCGGAAGCGAGTTTGGAGCCCTCGCCGAGGTTTCCCGTTAGTCTTTCCGGCGCTTCGGGGACTTCAGCACGATGGCGGGACTTGAGGTTCTTGTGGCAGGGACTCGGCAGCGTGGCTTTCTCGGATTTTGGAATTGTGTAGAAACGTGAGTTGGGCGGCCGGGTCGCGGCGGCGCTGGCGGCGCGGTGGAGAGGCTCTCCCGGGACGCTGCGGCAGAGATGCCAGCAGAGGGGAAGCCGGGCGCTGCGCAGGGAGTAGCAAGGTGAGGGCGCTCTTGCCCAGGACAAAGCGGAGCTTGGAGTTTGATAGCTCGACACCGGCTGATGCCAGATAAATTGACTTCAGAAGCTTGGCCGGCGGGCTTCCACACCTTTTCTCTTTCTTCTTTTTCTTCCGTGTTCTCCACCCGCCCTCTTCCCCTTCAAAGTTGTTTTACCTGGTGCGATTTCAGACCTCAGCACTTGCTAGTTGATAGAACTGTTTTCTCTGTAGTAGACACCTTTTCTCCTTTCCACTCTCTACTCTTCCATTTCGTTTTCTACCCTGTGTTTCTTTTCTGCCCAAACCTGTGGTCCGAAGTGAAGAGTTCTTACAAGGAAAAGAGGTAGCCTTTGGGGTAGGAATTCCCTCAACACTTTTAAAGGTGTCCCTGGTCCAGGGAAAGGGAGGCAGGGGTTTAGGTGGGCAGAGCATCCTGCCTGTGCGAAGGGGATTCTCAGCAGTGATCTTTAGCCTTGATAAGAAAGAACCATGAAGAATGGAGCTCAACATTTCCGACTGTCCCTTCCCCGTCTTCCAAAAGACTCAATTTCTATGACTCAACCCCATCCTCACCTGACCCTCTATCAAAACTTGAGGTAGGCAGAAATTCCAGAATTGTTGAGATCAGGAAAAGACATTTTAAATAGCCAGTGACTCTCAAAATTCTGCTTGTGAGAGTGAGAGAGGAGATAGGATGTCCCATGTCCTTTTCATGGTGTGTTGCCTGATGCATACAAATCTCCAGCCCTCCTCTTCGGCCTTGCGGAAAAGCTGCAAGGGAGGAAAGCACATTGCACACTGCAAGATTTAGGGATTATTATCCGAATGAAAGAGATTGTTCCACTGCCAGACATGTGTGGGATATTCAATTTCGATTTAGGTTGAATTTTTCTACACAGCACTCCTCGAATTGGGGCCATCTTTCTCAGTTTTATTCCCCTTTTCTTCTCCTCATATTGTCTAATCCTTTTAATCGGAATGTATTTAAGGTGCAAACCTATCTAGCTCCGGGTCTGGAAGGCAAGGCGTTGTTGATTCTGTTGACTGAGCAAGAAAACTAAAAACTGTAGTGGGGTTAGAGATAAACTGAGTTATCTCTCAGTTCTTTCATTTTCTCATTGCTCTGAAATTTAATGACCTGATCATTGTTGTTTGAAGTTAAATTATCTGTTAAATTAGCTCTAAACAATAACTGGTGATATTTTCCTTTTGGGTTCAGTTGCCCTTGCATCCTGTTTCCTGGATGGAAAGGAGAGGAGTCAAAGAGAACGTTTGGTCACATAATTATATAAAGATAATAAAAATAGATATTATGTGCTAGTGATATCATACAAGGAAAAAATCACTTTCAAAGAAGCTGAATTTCATAAATAAGAAAAAATTTGAGGCCTGTGCTTCAGAAGGACCACCCTAATTCAGGGATGAATGTAAATAAGCATCTTTGTTGATTAAGAAAAAAATGTGAACACCATATTTTCATTACAGAACCTAAATACTCAAACTCATCATACACCCATACACCGGTACTTGCTAATTTAAATTAATTCTGCCCTCCAGGGATAAATATTCTCAAAAAGGAAATTTAACTTTAAGCAAAATCTGAAATGTTTCAGATGTGAATTTCTAGAAATCCAAAGTATATTTATTTCTTTGAGTCAGACACTTGTTTGTTTTGCAATCACTTTATGAAACAATTTTGGAATAACGCAGATGCTCTTCCCCCCTTCCTTGTTTCAGACTGCTTGCATATGCAGGCATAGGCATAATAACTCCCAGGGTATATTGAGGAAATAACATTTTTACTCTTTTAACAAAAGGCCCAAAGAACCTATAAAGCCAAAGGTACCATAGTAGTTTAAAAAAAATCTTTAAAACTAATGAGCACTTTGTGTGTCTTTTACCCATTAAAACATGCTGAATGAATAATTAGAGGTTATAATGAAGGTTGAAAATTCAGAACATGAATAAGGTGGCAATTTTATTATTTAATACTTTTATAATTTTTATAATTAATGATGTAATTTTAAATTTGGCAAAGCTTTGTTAGAAAAACTAGAGTACTCCTCCCACCCAAACAAATATACTCTAGAAGGAATAAGGTAGAATCAGGTAGAGGTGGCAACAGGGCTTGTTTATTTATTTATTTCCAGTAGTAGTAATTGTAGTAGTAGTAGTAGCAGCAGTGGAGTTGAAAAATCTACTTTTAATTATACATTGGGAGCTCTGATTGCAGCTGGAAGACTAAAATCGATCATTCCTGCATCGATGGTGTGGTCTATTACTGCATTGATTTGTGTTTATTTATGCAGACTTTCAGTTATTTACTTATATATTTCAGCATCTGCCTCTTGATTATTATCGCAGGTTGGTTTTAATGAAAGAGCTTATATAGGAAACACATTTGACAGATCAATTTTAAGTAAACTTGGTAGTGAATTATGGCAATCCAAAGAGTTTATGAAATTACTTATTCATACTTACTTTTTTAGCAATTAGGAATCTGTCTCTGATTAAAATCTCACACTACTCAAAAGCTTCCATTCTTCTCTTCAAACATTGTGCTTCTGTTTTTATAAAATAGGAAAACGGATGATTATATGATGTTAGGTGTGATAGAATGAAACTGATGAATGAGTTTTTTATTTTTTTCATTGACATGACTAAGTTACCCTCATGACAATAAAGTGACCATTGGGTTTACTAATGCTATTGAAAATCAAGGAGCAATGGATTTTGAATATGGAAGTGGCAATGTTGTAAAACATCTATTAACTCTAGATTATGCCAGGGGTATGCTGAACAGGATATTCTCAGGTTCTTCGGTACATATTAAATGCATATATTCTATTATTTAGTGTATGTCTACAATTATACCTTATGAAGATTGGCATTTCTCTTGAACTAAAAGCTCATATGTGAATGTTATGCATCAAAGTTGATTTGAACAAATAGGGCAACTGAAGACCAGGGGGTATGACTTTTATATGTAAAAGACAGTACTCTAGAAGGAATAAAGTAGAATCAGGTAGAAGTGACAGCAGGCCTTTTTCTTTACATTGAGATGCATGTGCTTCTCTTACTGTCATTACAAAATGTTCAAAGATGACTTGGAAATGGGGTGGGGGGGGGAAAGAGTGGCCAAATTCATCGAGGGCTATTTGCTTCTGACTTTACAGATCTTTTATTGCAGTCTGGAGGATCAATTTTTCCTTACTAATAATTTGGAATTCATCTACCAAATACGGTTAATAGTTCTGTTCGTTTCTCACGCTTCCCCATTCTCTGGTATCTGCGAAGAATATACAGGAAAATTAATCGAATTCTTTCTTAAGAAGGAAAGGGCCTTGAGACATGGAATTAACTCTCCTCACCCTGGCGAGTTTTCCTGAAACTACTTATCCTCAGCATCGGTGCTCTGAGAGGTGGAGCCTCACAGTCAGACGGCTACAGGCAGAAGGTGGGCGAGCCCTGGGACCTTAAGCTTTGTGGAAGGTTGAAAGGAGGAGCAGAGGGAGAGCTTTGAGGTTTGTTTGTCTATTTTTATTTTTCTGTCCCGTGCCAAGCCCTTGAAGTTAACACAGAGATATGGCCCTTTAGGACCAAGCACTCAGCATTCTTTCGAGAATGAGATTCCAGAGCATCAGATGAACCGGACTTAGAGCTAAGGCGTCACCCACTCCCCCCCCCCCGCCCCTTTCTACGCACGCACCAGCTCGTCCTCACGTGCGTCGGGGTAGTGGACAGTGTTGACTTGAATTGCTCTCGCTCGCTCCAAGCCTTTCCTGTGAATGAACCCGAAAACACTCGACAGGTCGTGAATAATCGTTTTAATGAGTGTGCAAAGCGTGCGACGGGGTGCACCGAGCTGTCGGGTTAAACAAACAACTTGTACCCTGACCAAATCCGATTGTTAAAGTGCAAAGTGATGTCAGTACCATTTCCATTGCCCTTCAGAAAACCACAGATCTGACACGCGGGAGTCCAATTTTCCCCATTAAAGAAAAATAACAATATTTTCCAACCGTGTATGTGATCTTCTTTAATATTAACCTGAGCCAAACAAAACCTCATTTGGGAATAAGAGAAGTAGTCGTGTCACTGCCTCAAAAACAAATCAAAAAGGAGGAAAGAAGGAAGAAATCAGAACAAATCTAGAAAGCCTAACAGATTTCTTTTTGATAGCTCACACATCATTGCTGATCAATATTGTAAAAATCTTACACACACACACACACACACACACACACACACACACACAGCAGCTCAGTATTGGCAAAAATCAAGTTAACTGCCTCTAAACAACTGGGATGGATCATTTGGTCCTGTATTAAAATAGAAACTACCAACCTGCAAAGACTTTTTTCTATTGAAAATCTAATGGAAATATTTGCTGTTATACATTATCCTGTGAAGGAATGAAGGGATAAGTAGTCCTCACATTTATGCTTTCAAGGAAAACAGTTTGGAGAAAAGTAATGTTAAAGGAACCCTGATGGGCCACCACCATCTAAAACAATAACAAAAAGCACGGTGAGCTCCACAAATCACACTCTCCCCTCTTTCTGCACAATTGTACTGGGGAAATATTTTTCTTTCATGTCTAGTAAAAAGATCTACTTATTTAGAATTAGCCACATGTACTCCTTTACTTGATCATTCTTTTACCTTCTTTCACAATTCCAAACATCAACTGCCACATGAAGACTAAGAAAATAAAACCTCAAAAGATTTTTTAAAAATTCTTTTTATGTATCTTCTCTAAAAATTGTGTGCAGAAATGTGTAAAGTGTTATCCTTTCCAGCACCTCATATGCATTCATAAATCAAACAGAATGTCCCAAATGCTTGGAAATCAGTGTATCAGTTCCAAATAACTAGCTCCTTCAACTCAGTAACAATATAGGGAGATTAAGGTTTATATTTTCATTGGATTAAGTATTACAGATTACATGTTTTTCTTCTAAGACTGAAAACATATCATGTCCTGCAGTCTGAAAGTTTATTCATCCTCTTATAATTGTAGTCAGCTTGTAGGAATAAAATGTTAGGGATATTGTACATTTGAATATAGGAGCTCAGCAGCATTTGCTCACTTAACTGCTATTGCATAGGTGGTTATCTATGTATCTGTCTTTCTGACCATCTATTTCACATACAAATATGTCAGTATACAACCAACTGTAATTAGGTGGATTAACCCATCTGAAATATATAACTGAGGCATCTGACAGAATAAGCAGTCTCATGTGGAAGCCATTGTTATGGTTGCTAGTTTTTATACATCTCTGTCAATTTAGCCCCAACTGGATAAATGGAAGGTACTGAAATTCAGTTTCCATCATCAAAACTTGGAAAAGACAACCAGTAGGTTAGGACAGTGTTTTTGTTGATTTTGACTGCTATCTGGTGAATGTCTGTATCAGAATATCAATTCAGAATAGCCTTTAATTACTAGGAAATTTGACAAAAATGACTGTCAAAAATTAGGGGCTTGCATTTTTATTGTTTTAAGTATTTTGGGGCATACAACAGACTGTGCAGTTATTACCTAAACAGATTTCTTCTCTGTAGGCTGACTGAGTTGAGGAATTTTAGGAGTCACTGAAAGAGCCGAATCCATTTCTGTTTTAGATTCACAAACAGCAAAGCTAGAGGGTGCGTCTGTTTTTGTGTGTATATATGTAGTTAAAGAACTGCACTATCAAAACATTAATTATATTTGAAAGATAGCAGAGAGCTTGTTGTGGAGAGAATTGCATTATTGAATTTATCTTCCATGGAATGTGTCTGTGGAGAGGGCTGAAATTGTATACCTGTCTTATATGATGCACCCTCTTCAGTGAGATGTGTAATAAGAGCAAAGAGATGAAGGAGGCAAACTTAGAGAGGAGAGATCTTAGGTATTTGGATGATCCTAAGCAGAGGAATTCATGTGCAAATGCAAATGACTGAAGAACAAGCCTGGGGTCTTTGTTCTCTGTCAACAAAAACAAATGTATTTTTTCCCCTTTATCAAACAAATCACAGAGTGATCTTAGCTGAATTTGGAGCACGTTGTGGAGAGAGAGAGAGACTAAGTGACTAAGAATATTCCAATTACCATAGTTCTGATCCCCAAGTCCTGTTTATTTCACAGCTGCCAAATTTTATATCCAAAATTTAGATTCTCTTCCTCCCAAATCCTACATTGGTATGAATCATCCCTGATCATTTTTAGTTTTTGGCTTAATTACTAGTTTTCAGCTTTAAATTACCAATAAACTAATTAATCTGACTAATCTTTCTAAACTTCTGTTGAGTAGTATAATAGCAACAACAACAACAAAAATAACAAAAACTGCAGCAATAATGACAAAAATAAAATGTTAATAATAATAATACAAACAATAATAGCATAAACAACTTTAAAATATTTTTTCTGGCCAACAGGATGAAGACGGAATCTATTTCAGTCTGAAATTTGTTTCATGGCTGCAGTTGGACATTTGAATCTCTGACTTCTAGTATCACGGTTAGATGGATGATCCGTTCCTGCCCAACTTGTGTTCTAATAGACTCCCCTGGTCTAACATGGTGGATCTTTTTAGTGTCACTGAGTACTTTTGTGTCCCCTCTTCACTGCTACAGGCATGTCCCCCTTGGACACTATTCCCAAATAAATCAACCCAGGATGGGCCTGGAAGCAGAGACAGACAGGTGAAGGGATTCTTGAGTAGAAGGACCTTTTACCTTCTGGCTGGAGCTCTTCTGGTGAATGGTCAAGTTGTCATATTTGGGACTCACATTCACAAAGCTAAGAAGTTTGAGAAGGGCATAGGAACTAAGGTTCCATGAATCAAGAGAGAATTCTGGCCCTAAGGAACTCAGGTCATTGGGCGAGACAAAAAATTAGAAATTAGGGCCTCCAGGATGAGCTCTGATTCTTTAGAAATGGAGGGATGTAAAGAGGACAGTAAAATGGAGGGAGTAGAAGTAGAGGGAGGAAGGAGACCAGGTGGAAGGTGTTAGTGTGTGTTGTGTGTGTGTGTTAGTCGCTCAGTCGTGCCCGACTCTTTGCAACCCCATGGACTGAAATCCACCAGGTTCCTCTGTCCATGAGATTTTCCAGGCAAGGATACTGGAGTGGGTTGCCATTTCCTTCTCCAGGGGATCTTCCCAACCCAGGGATCGAACCGGGGTCTCCTGCACTGCAAGCAAATTCTTTACCGACTGAGCTACAAGGGATCTAGCTGGTAAAGCTGACCCATCTGTTTAGGAGGAGGGAGAGGTGCTTTTATCAGTTGTAAACCTGTCAAGGTTTATTGTTCCAGGTACAAGAACAGCCACCAGTTCCCGAGACTAGGCTGGAAGGAATCGGCGACTGAGTTTGTATCTGCAGGCTTCTAACTCTCCTCTCAGCCCAAAGTTCTCCTTACGTTCTGAGCCCCCTATGCGCCCCACCCCCAAGAAAAAGGAAATGAAAGAAAATAAAAAGCGGATAGGGAGAGAATTAAGACTCAGTGTTTGTCAGGCAGATGTTGGGGTCAAAGCAGGTTGTTTGGGTAACTGCTTTCATTTTGGAGGGGAATGAAAGCTGGTTAGAAGAGGACGGGCCGTTGTGGGAGAGGAGAGCAAAAAATAAGAGAAATTCCTTGGCAGCCCAGCGGAAGGAATTTGGGTAGGACCAAATGGAAAAGAACTTTAGCAACAGAAGGACAGTTTAAAAGGAAAGAAGGGTGATCGTAAGATATGTTTGCATTGTCCTGTTTCCTGCAAATTAATGTAGTCTTGAAAACTTATAAGATCTTCATGCCTTGTTAAAACACAATTACAAAAAGAAAGGCATACGATCAATAGCCAGTTTTGTCTTCAAAAAAAGTCTTTTCTTTAGATATTATCATATGCACGCAATCCATAACTAAACCAAATGGTAGTTGAAGGAAGGGAGGGAAAAAAAGAAGGACGCAACTCCCCTGCTGGTCTTACATAGAGTGCATCTGTCTCCTCACCTTTCACAGCAGGGAAGTTGAAGGATCTTTTTTCATTTCCATCTAGTCTTTTCACTTAAAAACGTATGAAAATATTACAGTTCATGAGACTGTTTCTCACGAAAGATCAGCAGAGAATGAGGAGCTTTCATTTCTAGGCATAAATTCATTGAGGTGATGCTCAGTGTGCTACAGGAGAAAGACAACTTTGGTTGCAACTGTATGTTGCACTGCTTTTCAGTAGCACCCCCCAGACCTTCTCTGTGCACTAATAATAACTAATAACTACTAAGTTCACTTCACTCTTCTGGAAGTACAACTCAGCAATTTGAAATCAAACTGGAGCTTTCCATATAATATCCAACTCTAATTAAAACATTTTATGGAAAATATTCTCAGTTACTGTGATTGTTTTTATTCATTTGAATTGTTCCTTGATTAAAAGACAACTACCATTTGTTTCAATCAGAAAATGAAAAGAAACCAACAACGCCAGTAAAAGTAACCCTCAATCCTGTTATGTACATTCCCAAAGTATGGCTTTTAAGAGTTTATTTTCAAACAACTTGGTTTTAATTGTACATATCTGATAACCTCTGAGTCATTGCATACATGCCTAACTAAAATAAACTAAATTAATACATTTATAATGGGAATATTTGACAGAAAGTAAAGAAGCAATAAAAGTAGACATTTCAAAAAGTAGTAAGTCATGCAGACATTCACCTGCACTGTTTATGCACCCATTTAACAAAATTAGTAGGCTTCTATAACCCAGTATCTTAAAAACATTGTTAGCCAACAAATGTAAATGCTTATGCACATATACCATACGTACTATGCTGAATATAGTTTAAACATGTACACTTTAGAAACTAAGAACTAAACATATTAGTATTTCTAACTTTTAACCACCAATAATTGGTGTTTGTGATTTGTAAACACTGAAGGAAAGCCAGAACCATGACATTCTGCTTGGACTGTATTGTAAAGCACATATAGGCTTCTTTCTGTTCAGGGTGTGCAGGAGTGAGGAACTTAGCAGTGAGTGGAGTTAAGATCTATTTATGTTTTCAGTAAATGAAGATGTAGTCATTTCATTCTTTAAACATTCATATTCTGCTATTAAATAAAAGAAATATATACAGTTTCAAAGACAAGAGAGGTAAGCCCAAGTAAAATTATTATATCACAGAAAAGGAATGGTTTTAAATGATGCTAACATTTTTTTCCAACAAAGAATTTTTCAAGGCAGATACAGGTAGATCTGTTGCACAAGTGACACAATAAATATTTTAAAAATGGGCTGTGGGGAGTGTTTAATGAATTGACAGTCTGAATATTTATGAGTAATACTCCTTTGAAGAAGGCTGTGTGACTATCACACTCCATAAAAATGGAGGATGGGGTGAAGTTTTGAGGGTGGAAATGTCCAAGAGTCTTAACTATTACTAACGGTGGGCGGGTGTGACCTGGGTACAAAAGGAAAGGATTCCATGCCAAGAGAGTAGCTGCAAAAGTCTATTGGTCCCATCCTGTTTATTTTCTTTTGGGTACACATTTCAAAAACAGATCCTTTCCACTAGGCTCTCATTTTGCAGTTATGGTTTCACCGACAGTAGCGGGCTTGTATTAAAGTGCAATCCAATGCATCAGTCCAGTTTTGAAAAGAAGACAATGGACATGAAAAATAAAGTGACAATCTTATCAATGAAATCCTCATTGGCAGTTGGAGAACAGGAAAGGAGGTGGCTTCAAAACAGGGTAGTGGGAGGAGAGCAATACTCTAGGTGAGTTTTTTTGGAAGATGCTAAGTAAAATGCTGTTCAGAAATTGGGATTAATCGAGCAGTTTGAATACAAATCTGCCGGAAATCGTGCTCTGAGAGAATGAAAATGAAGAAATTTATGCATATTCTAATTTTCCCTCTTTGGCTGCTATTTTGGAGGAAGAGACTTCTTTTGCTGATGGTGGGACTTTTTTGTTCTGCACAGGAAATGTGTAAATGAACAAAAATGTGTGTGTGTGTTTTTTCCCCTTTCCATCTCTCTCCTCCATCCCTCCTCCCGCTTTCAACAATCAGAAGTGGTTAGTGTCCTACAGACCCCAGGGTTTCTCTCCATTCCCAAGATGAGAGGAACCAGGCAGTGCAGGAAGGGGAGTTAGGGCTCCTATGGGTCACTAACATTTGGAAATTAACCTAGAGTTTCCATCCCATCTTTGGACATTCAGAGACAGTAGAGAGTGCGGAAGTGTCATACATTTAATGTGATGAAAAATCATCTCAAAAGCTATTTCCTATCACAACTGAATTCTTAGTTTACGCCTCGGGTGGGGGTGGGGGTGTCTTTAAAGTGATAGGCGACGTTGTGCAGATCCAATGACCATCACTACTGAGTCCAAACACTTTTCCTTTTGTGCCTTTGGGAACACACGGGACCGGTGCATTTTAATCATATTATGACCAGCAAGAAACTCCAGCTCTCCTATTCTGATGTACGTCGCCCAGTACTGAGAACGAGTGAAGTGGAGCGCACAGGTCCTTTTGTGTTCTGTGAAATATGTCAGGGACTGCTGAGACGGTCCAATGAAGTGTGTGGGATGAAGGTAGGGGCGGGGGCGACTCATTCAGGGGGGAGAGGGCGCTCCGACGAGGAAAGAGAGGTTGAGAGGGTGGAAAAGAGAGGCGCTCCCTGTCCTCGCTCCGCATATGCGGGCCAGGCCGAGAGCTTCAGAATTAATTCGGGATCGGAGAAGACAAGAGACAAGACCCCGAGTTTCTACTGTTTCTAGATGCCCGGATAAAAACCCTGGAGCCAACTTTCATTCTTAACAATTTAGTTTCAAAAAGGCTTCTCGGTGCCCCCTCTGCCTCCTCCGCCGGTCGCAAAGCGCTGCGCGAGCCCGGGGCGTCCGGCGAGGCCGGAGTCGGTACTCTGCCCGGTCCTCCAGCGGCTCCGCCGTCTCGGCCGCGGCCTTGGAAAATGCGGCCAGAACAAAGCCCACGCTACGAGCCCCTGCCTCGGATACATTTTCAGATACGCGTCGGAGCCTCGGACCCCCAGAGGGCCAGCTTTCTAGCACCCGGCCCGCCGTGACCCCGCCCCGTCGCCCATTCGTCTTTCTCCCTCAGGAAGAGAGCACCGAGCGGCCGACGCAGAGCAGGATTTCACCCCAACCCCGCCCGCGTGACTGGGGGTCCGGGGCGTCCGTTCTCCTCCGCGTACCGGAGTGGGGGAGGAGGGGTCGCAGATTTGCCCAGGAGAAGATGGGAGAAGAGCGCGGACTCTCGCTGCAGACCTCCCGTCAAGGTTACCGCCACCTCTAGGAACCTCTTCGGAAAAGCTCCAAAATGCTTATTTTGCAGAAAGCCTGCTATGGTGCGTTGGGGCCTGGTGCTCAGAGAACTCTCAAGAGGCCTCGATGTCTTGGTGCTTGAGTCAAGCCCTGCCTAGGCCCATTTCTCCCGCGCATCTCAGGTCCTGCACTTCCGGTCCCCCCGGCGGGGGAGGGGGGGTACCCTGACTCTCCCCTCCCCAGCACTTCCGGCCCGTGGGCGCCTGGCGTCCCGCCCAATCACCTCGCTGAAGAATATTTTTGAGAGCTGTTTTATACAACTTTTCCGTGGCCGGTGGGAACTTTACCTGTTCCATTCATTTCTTTTTTACTTTAATTTCTACGCCACCTTAAACTTGGGGGTGGGGGGTGGGGGGTGGGGGGTGGGGCGGGCGGAGTAGAGGAGGGCCAAAGGTTTAAAGAAAAAGCTCATTGAAGATAAATCTTTCTTTTTTTTTTTTTTGTCTTTTCAGGTCACCTTTCCCCTTTCCCAATTCCCCGCACCAGTTCACACCAGCAACTGAGATTTAGGCCTGTTTTCCCGAAGGGCCTCTGCCAGTCCCTGCACTTAGTAGGCATGCAATAAACCTTGAAAGCCCAAATGAATGATGCTGCTTCCCTATGCACATGGTGCTTAGGGGTGGTAGGTATCCTCAGAAATCAGCTGACGTTTCATTTACGTTATTTTATTGTATTCAGTTGAAAGGTTGATAAATTTTTTTCTATGGGCATTTTGATGTTTTTTAGGGACTCCTCAAAACAGCTGGGGGAAATCTCTTACTAGAGTTATTGAAAGTGTCTTCTTGAACTTTTTCATATGTATGAGGTAAAATGCTGTGATGTTTAGAATTTGGGGGTTTATCAGCCCTTTTGTGACTTTTCCTTTACATTTTGCGTTCTTTTTAAAGTTTTACCTTCTGTGGTAAGAGGTCAAGGCCTTATGAAGTTAATCTCTTGTAGGCAATTTGAGGCAAAAACTAAGAGATTTCTCTTTTGCTTTCCTGCTATGTTACAGTTTAATCCTTGTCAAACTTGATTCACTTCTGCATCATTCTACTGTGTCTTCTGCATCATTCAACTGTTCTCGTTCTTTATGATAGCATTTGTTTTTAAATGCTGTAAGAACTTTATGTAACCAGGAGAGAAATTTTCATAGTTGTGATTCAGTCAGTCAACACATGTTAAATGCATATTTTCCTGCACACCAGTTGTGTAACCTACAGATTAGTCCCTAGGGCATTTACTGTCCCACTTTCATTGACTGTAAAATAGTGAAAATATATAACCAAAAAACTAATAACTATGAAAGTAATTTGAAAGGTTATAATTGCTAATCAAATTTAAAGTGTATTTATTAGAATCATTATTAAGAGGCATCAGAGGGATACAAATAAGACCTGTTCTTATCCTCTGGGAACTTACAATCTAGTTGGGCATAAATAATGTGAATATAAATTAATAGAAACAGCTACTAAGCAATGTTCAGTGTCTGGCATATTGAAAACATTCAGTAAACAACTGCCTCACAAATTAATTTGCAGTCGTGTCATTCTTTTAACCGAAATATGATACTGATAAGAAATACAGGAAGGATTAATTAGGAAAACTTTCATGGAGAAAATGAATCTGTCCTTGATGTACCACATAGGAAGATTGAAAATGCAAGCTGTTTGTGTTCCAGGGGGTAAAGGTGGCTTAAATGGAAAATGAGAAAGATATTTGATGAGATGGAGTTTTGGTGGTAATTTGTAGGAAACCTTGCAGACCATGCAGAGGATTTTGTGTTTGATAGTAGAGGTGATGCTGACCTGTGGTGGCCCTGTAAGCAGAGGATGGCATGATTAAAATTGAGATTTATATTTAAAATGATTCTAGCCAGCAACTGAGCATAGTGAAAATTGAGAGAGAAAGAGTATGAAAAAAGATTCTGAATTCTAGAATGGTATATTTCTATAGAGTGGCTGTAGACAGAGTCATCATTAGGCCCTTTCTTCACAGTTTTTGTACAGTGGAAATTACATTGAAATAATAAAATCAGTAAGGAGTCTTGAATAGGATAAGAGCCACAGACCACTGGAATATGTGTTACTACTTTTTTCTTCATTGTTGGTGGTGATAGGGGATGTTAGGTGTTGACTGATGGTTACTAATCTCAGGATATCTTCATCACCAGTTACAGCTCAAGAAACCTTTCTCATTTAGCGTATTAAACCATGATCCAGTTTCAGTGGTTCTCAACTGGGTGTGATTTTGACACACCTCCACCGACCCATGTGGGCACTTTTGCAAATGCCTGGAGACATTTTTAGTTGTAACAACTGTGGGGCCACTATTGGCATTTAGTAAGTAGAAGCCAGGGCTAGATATTACTAAATATCTTACAATTCAGAGAGACTCCTGATAACAATGAATTACCTAGTCTCCAAAAGCAATTGTACTGAGGTTGAGAAACCTTCAGTGGGAATGAAGCATGAACTCTTAACTCTGGAGAGCTACCCAAGCAGTCCCAGAACCTAACTTCTATTATAGTAACAACTTTGATGAAAAAAATGTTTTGTTTAGTGAGTCAAATGTACCTCTGAAAATGGCAGTGTCTCTTCTTAGCCCTGAGGTCTTAGAAATAGGAAAATCAGAAGAGTACCTGCTTCGATTTTCTACTTTTTATAAAATGGAGTTAGAAATATTCCTTGAGGATTTTTCATCTACATGTTATTTATTAAATTAATAAAATGTGCCTTTGGAGTTGCTTAGCAACTTAATGGAAAGCTTGCTTTTTAGAAGTTCATTTGTTTGTTTAAAACTAGGGTAGGTTGCATATTATTAGCTACATTACATAAATCAACAAAGAAATGTACACTGAAAATGGAATAAGATGTTTCAACACATTTTCTGCTCTCCGTGTCTGGCAATTAAAACATTCTAATTGTCTGGTAGAGTTGCATCAAATATTCGACAAACATTAGTTATGTATGAAATTTCAACATAATATTGAGAATGTAAGAGAACCAAAGGGGAAAAATTCAGCAGATTTGTCATAAAGTATGTGTTTATCTTAACCTTTCTTCTTCAAATATCTTATCTACTAAGTACTTTTATCAGGCACTAATTATACTCTTTCTGAAAAGAATTTCTCCAACACCCTTCAGTGCCTGCACCCTTTAATCATATCTCATTACATCTACCTAATCCATATCTTTTTCACATTGCCAGGGCTCATTAACAGTTTTAAAAGCTAATCTTAATCTTGGACACTGTTATTCCTTGTAATCGAGATGAAAATAATGCCAATAATATTTTATTTCTAAAATGTAATGGATCATTAAAAATTTGTTCTGAAGTAATTTCTTCTTTAAATATTAATGAGAAATTAACTTTCAAACATGCATTAAACTAGCAGGAACAGTGAGATGTGTCTGAAAACCCTGAAGCACCTTTTCGAAGGAGAAGTTATTTTTATAAGCTGTTTTAACAGTGGATCATCAGTCACTTTGAAGGGAAGTGATCCTTGATTAACAGTTGGCTGATACTGTGCTTCCACAGATGTGTGGCAATAATACAGGTGCTCCCTGTGAAACACGACAGGTAGTTCACAGTATCTGAGCTTTCTTTTTCTGACTGAAAAATGTTAAAACATAAAGCCTTCATCTTTGTTAAATTGTTGTAGACAAGACAAACCAAATGTCCCACTTAAATAATGAACAGTAGGCACCATGTTTCCCATGACTTTAAAGAAAACATTGTAAGTGTGGCCAGTACTTTATTCCTTTTGATTTTCCATTTTCCGAAAAGAAAATGGATCAAATGTGCTATTACATGACCAAAGTAGAGCCTCGTGATGATGACTTTTTAGGACTTGAAAGTAAAATCCTGCCTCTCAGAATATAACTACTTAGGACTAACATGTTACTTCTATGGAAGATTCCTCCACTACTATAACTGAGATTGTTTCTTGAAAGTAATCTCTAAGTCTTAGGACAAGTTTCATGGTTTGTTATTTATTTATGCATATACTATCTAGCTATAGTGCTTTTAAAAACCCACAAGACAAAAGTCATTTGTCCAAAAAAAAAAAAACAATTTGGGGGCTAGTACCTCAAGTTATGATTCAGTGGTAGTGAAGATGTAATAAAACTTTAATTTTGCTCTGATTTTTTTCCCATTCATTCATTTTGCCAGATAGTACAGTTGTTGTTGTTGTTGTTTAGTCATTAAGTCATGTAGCCTTCCAGGCTGCTCTGTCCCTGGGACTTCCCAGGCAAGAATACTAGAGTTTGTTGCCATTCCCCTCTCCAGGGGATCTTCCTGACCCAGGGATTGAACCTTCTTTCATCTACTGCATTGGCAGGCAGATTCTTTACCACTGAGCCACCTGAGAAGCTCATATAGTACAGTAGTTACCTTTTATTTCAGTTGTTTAATTAGATATTTCTTTAGTTTTTTCCTTTGTAATATATTATTTTCTTTACAGAAATCTGTGATTCTGATTTCTCTCCATTTATATGACTCAGCTTATTATTACCTATAGGAAACTGTTATTAAGCAGAACCAAGTGATAGCTAGCTAGTTTGTTTTTCTGTGTCTTATCTTTTGCAGTGGTTAAGAATTGAACTAAGATAATTAGATTTTTAGAATCTGTAGTATAATGTTTTTTAAATTACTCTTGACATTTTTTTCTTTTAAATTATTTTAATTTCCCTACTCATCAGTTTTTGAGAAGGGTAACTTTGCACATGTTCAGTTAAACACAACATGTTTTCCTGTGTATTTTTTTGCTTTACTGAAATAGCTCGAATATTCAGATCTTATCAAGTTTTTACAGTGACACCATAGACAATGCTTACTTTAATAGAATTTCCCTCCCTTCATTATGAATTAGTTCTACTAATGAAAATACAATTTAGTATGTTATATACTACAACATCATAATTAAACATTGCAAATACAGTATTAATATAGCTAAAAATTGTTTTGGGGCTTCTCTGGGGGCTCACTGGTGAAGAGTCTAGCTTCCAATGCAGGAGACACAGGTTTGATCCCTGGATCGGGAAGATCCCCCGGAGAAGGAAATGACAACCCACTCCCATATTCTTGCCTACAGAATCCCATGGACAGAGGAGCCTGGCGGGCTGCAGTCCATGGGGTTGCAAAAGAGTTAGACACGACTTAGTGACTAAACAACAACTGTGTTTGCTTTTGTAAATTAATTTTTACCTTTGTCTATTTCTCTTATTATTGAAGTTTTGCCTTTTTTTCTACTGATTATCTATTTTCTTGTCCTTTTCATGTTGTTATTTTCAGAGATTTCTCACATAGGTCAGTGCGATGAAGCTTGATGGCAACAGTTGTTCATTTTGAATCAAAGAATAACTGTTAATTGGTGTGCTGTCATCAACCAGAAGTTTCCAAATATGTGTCCTCCAATTCAAAGAGAAGTAGCTGGATGCAAGCAAAAATACTCATGGGGACTCTCTGCACATGATGCATCTCCAGAGAAAGTTGCTTCATTCTTTTTTGTTTTTGGAACACTTCTTACAATATACTCCAACTACTGGATAGCATCCTAAGTTCATCCAGATTTGTCCCAGGTCTGAATTCTTGGTCTTCCTCCCACCCTCTAATTCCACAGATAAAGAAGAAATAATAATAAAGGAATAAAAATCGTTTGTTTCTGTCTGACTGAATCATTCCAGTCTTGAAGCACCGTGGTGGGTTAATTAGCCCTGTTATTGTATTTACTATCTCCCACACACTTGTGTGTGGAAAAGTGCTCCTCTTGGCACTTTTCTAGGTGGATAAGAGAACATTATAACTATGGCACTGGACTTTGCTCTTGAAACAGATGGTACTGTGGCAGCCTAAAGCTTGAACGAGCTTAGTTTTTCATTGATAAGGGTGTAAGTGGCTAGGATCATCTATCCCTGATGTATGCCAGCTGTGATTTCAAATATTCTTAGTGTGAGCTTTGGTACCATTAGGAAAAGAAACATGGTATCTCTTGTAGGAAGAGTTTGGAGAGGTTTACCCCAGCAATCAAGATGGTTAAAATGATTAAATTCTGTGGATATAGTGCTTCTACCCTAAGTGAAAGAAAAAGAGAACAGCTGCTAACTCATTTCTCACAAATAGGCATGATTTTTCAGTGAGTATTATCCTGGAATTAATTCTTTGAGTTCTTGCCAGTGTTTTGTCCTTGTAGATTAGAATGACAGAGGTATTAGCAAGAAATTTGAAATAGACACTAGATAAGATCAGCTTTTGATTGTTAAATTTCAAGATCAGCACAAATCATCTGGAGGATGTGCAAAGTTATCTTAAAATAACAAATTCTATGCAGCAGGGTTTGACATCAACTAATTGAAGGTATTGGCATATCTACAGAAAAAATTTTAGCCATGAAAGCAGATAAAAGTCAGAAGCAATGAAGGAATGTGTGTCCACATATGGTTCAGAGATGAGGGAGTGGATTCAATTCCATTGGACTTCAGTCCCAATGAAAGGCCATTCCTGTTGTGAATGTATATCAGGCTCTTTAAACTTGATGCTGTTAAACATTCTACCCACAAAAATATCTTCATTCTGAATCTATATTTTCCAAATAATATTTGGATTATTGTTTGGCTTCTGAAGAATCTTTGTTCTTAGAATATATACTAATCGGATGAACTTCAAATATTTCACTTAAAATAGTAATTACTTTTAGGTGAGTAACTATATCCAAGGCTTTCAATGAAGTTCTTTTCATTTAAGTTATTCATCGTAAATGAATTATGGATAATCTTATTTCTGATTCAAAACATTACTATTTTGATGATTATTGTATATCTACCTTTGATAGATAGGTCCGTCTAGTCAAGGCTATGGTTTTTCCTGTGGTCATGTATGGATGTGAGAGTTGGACTGTGAAGAAGGCTGAGCGCTGAAGAATTGATGCTTTTGAACTGTGGTGTTGGAGAAGACTCTTGAGAGTCCCTTGGACTGCAAGGAGATCCAACCAGTCCATTCTGAAGGAGATCTTTGGAAGGAATGATGCTAAAGCTGTAACTCCAGGACTTTGGCCACCTCATGCGAAGGGTTGACTCATTGGAAAAGACTGATGCTGGGAGGGATTGGGGGCAGGAGGAGAAGGGGACGACAGAGGATGAGATGGCTGGATGGCATCACTGACTCGATGGACCTGAGTCTGAGTGAACTCCGGGAGATGGTGATGGACACGGAGGCCTGGCGTGCTGCAATTCATGGGGTCGCAAAGAGTCGGACACGACTGAGTGAACTGAACTGAACTGAACCTTTGATAGATGAATACATTTTTGGCATCTTGATAAAATTAGAGTATAAGGTTTCTACAATGAGGGACAGATCCAGAATTATGTTTGTAAAGATCAACCCTTTCTGTCAGTCTTTCCTGTGACCTACAAAATGAACATACAACTGCATGATTCTATGGGTATAAAGGCTAGTAGTTGAAGTGAATTACAATTGCTCAAACAATATTTGGTTGGGACCAAATATTACCACCAATGTAATTATATATATTAATATGAGTCAAAAACTTTCTGAGTTCTTTCTTGCTAGCTATAAGATCATCTTAACTTTTATAGACATCAGTTTCCTCTGTAAAATGAGTGTATTGTCAAAACTTCCTCATATAGTGACTTTGAAGTTAAATGAGATAATTCATATAAAGTGCTTAGCACTCATTCTGAAGTATGGTATGAAATGAAATGAATGGTAGCTAATGCTGTAAGCTTTTGTCACTAAGATAAATTATTATTATCATAATAAGATGATATAAGTTCAGCATATGATTGTGGAGGCAAGACTGTGACAGGGACCAATTGCAGAATACTTGAAATCATAAAGTTTCTAAGAACCATCGCTACTCTTCACGTTTAGATCCAGTACAATTACCACTTTTGCTTTCCTCTGAAGTACCAAATTTTATTTTGATACCCTTCTTTATTATTCATAATATTTGAGAAATATATAAAAATGAATGCGTAATCTAGCCTTTCTCAAGTCTCAGTGGCTTAATGGCAGCAAGATCTATTACTCCTTTATGTCATATTCCTGTGTGGGTCAGGTAGAGAGGGAGAGTAGGTCTTTGTTCCATCCAGCTCCATTCAGTCATTCAGGGGCCCAAGAATGGCTCTGCTATCTACTAGAACCCTCAAGTCCTCCTCTGGGTACTCTGCATTGGGTAGGAATGGAAGAAATCTTGTTGAGGATTCCAAAAGGTAATGCGTATTCTACTGGCCTGAAATCAGTCGTGTGAGGCCCAACCTAATTGCAGTGAAGCTTTGAGAATATAATTTAGTTATGTGTTTAGAAGGAATAATAAATGGGTTTGCTGAATACATTGCAGTATCTCTTCCTTACCAACAAAACTGTTTTATGATTCTGCTCTAATTTTTCATCAATTAGTTGAAAATGGTAGAAACACTTGCTTACAAAATTTATTTGCACACAATTTTATAGAGCTTTGTATCCCCCATTAGAAAGCCTTTAATCAACAGGGACTGATGTCTAGGAAGACTTTCTACCAGTTTTTGATAAATTTGGTTGCATAGATATTCTCTGTATAACTTTTTTTTGAGCATTTATCCTACTTTATTTTTACTTAAAGCTTGTATATGTGGGGAAAAAAGGCTTGTATATGTGAAAGAGATTATATCCTCAAATGAACATTTTCCTTGCTTTTATCATCTTGTGTCATTATCCTGATGCTCTTTTATTACAGTTGTTATTGAGAGCATACTTTCAGATTTAGCATGGAGATTAACTGTAAAATAAGTAAATAGTGAATTGTTTTGTTAGAATGAAGTATAAAAGTCAATGCTTTTAAGAAGTTTTTTTTTGTTGTTGTTAACTGCTATTTCTAAGTAACTACAGTACTCAAAAAACGGCAAATTGACAACCTTAGATTTAAGAATTTTTCCAATGAAGAAAAGCTGTGACAGTAAACTATCCACAGTGTAAACTTTGCTATGATTCTCCAAAATACGACTTTTTCTATAGTTCCCCTTTACTGATGAGAGGATGCCTTATGTTAAAACCCATTTAGCCCATGGATTCCAAAAAGACACTCTCCAAAAGACAGCCTTTTAATGTTTCATGATGGTTTTCATCATGGTTAAAGAAATAGATTAAAACTTCCTGCTTACTGTACACTTTATCCAAGGCACAAATGTTAGCAACTAGCACTCAACACTCATATTTTAGTAATACCAGTAATCTGTTAGAGATTGGCTGTGTATATTAATGGGCTCATTTCCAATAAGAGTACTTTTAATTATATTGATACTGTTTGGGAAGGTATAAATAAATTAATCATTTTCTTATAATTGATATGCATATATTAAGTTGGTCTTATATTTTGTTATTTTTATTAGAAATCAAACTATTTCTTTTATTCATATTTAACCAAAGGATATGTTTGTGATACTCATCAAGGCACATTCTTAAATGACTGTTTAGTAATTAAATGAAGTTAAAGACTGAAATTCTTTAGGTGATTATATATTCATGCACATATTTCTGTTCTAAGTGATTATAACACTAATTAATAATTCTTTCATGAAATATTTGTTGTTTTCCAACTGCTTTTTTAGTGCATTCTACAATTTTTTCATATAATTACCTGTTTGCAAATTGAAAGAGGTCATAGAGTTCAAAATAACATCATAATTTTTGTTTCCATGTTAGCCTAACAGCTTTAGCCTTTATTAAATAAATAAATGTTGAAAAATGAATATCCATAAATACATTAGTTCTTAATTGGAAATGCATAGTATTTAATTGAACAATTCTATGAGAGGAAATGTTTGCAAATATACATTAAAAAGTAGGAAAAAAGCATTTTTATTATTTTATTAAGTAGAAATAAATTATTGTGTATAGTCACATAAAGCCATGATTAAAAATTTTGTGTTATGCATTCTAAGCTCAGTTGTCTTGCATTATCTATCTTTGCATATAACATTTCATTGCTTATATTGTTTGTATTATACAATTCATTTTCTTTATAATTTAGAGTCATAATTGAAGATAGGGAAGTATTTACTGAGAAAAGAACTTGAGTTATTTTAACCTTTACACAAGCATCCTAAAGCTTTAATTCTCTCACTCTACTGAATGTGAGCCTCTCAGAGAATTTCTAAGTTTTCAGTCTACTTGGACACACAAGTTATTGAATATTAATATCAGAAATTATTACTTTGAGTTCCACATATTCTGTATGAGATTTCATGTGATGTATTAAGTATTAAAAAGGTTTAAGTGCTCTAGACTTCAAACTATTGTTTTCCTTTTGTTTCATAAATTGATATTACAAATTCTGCTTTTGTATCATTAACTTTTATATTATAAAATGTAGACATTTTACGATTTTATTTTTTTGACAGAAATAACTTTAACCCTATAGTAGTTAAGCAGAAATTGTTTAGCATTTTCAGTTCTAACATAAATGCTAATTATTATTCATTCGCAAACCATTAAAGATTTTATGTAAGTTGACTTGACATTTTCTCCCAAAACAGTTGTTACATTTCCCTGTGTTTCCTGCATGGTGGATTTTGAATTTAGCATCTGACATGTTTTCTCAACTACTGGTTTAAAATGAAAACATGTAGGTACTCGAGGGAATGTGTTAAAAGCAAAAATTCTATGATCCTTGAAAGGTAAATGACAGCACTGAGATTGTCACATCTGCATCGAAATGTTTCATCTGTTTATCTATCTAAACAAACACAAGATAATTATGATCCTGACAATGCATGTTTTAAAAAACAATTTATGGCTTTAAATAGGTCAGAACCCAATGGATTTTTATTTTCCTTTGTTCTTACAAATGAGTATAAATAGACTGACCTTCAGCATCAAGTGCCTGTGAATGATTACAGCAAATCTATTTAATATTTTGAAATTTGAAGGTAAAATTAATCCTTGGGTTTCAGAAAATTATAGATATTAAATATGTATTTGCATACACACAGAAACACACATAAGCATGCATGTATGTTATCATGTACATTATAGTATGCCTAATTATTCAGCTGAATTTACCTCACTATGTTTTCATTCTTTATTAGAACAGAGAGCTAGTATATTTCAGAATTGCTAACCTGTTGCTGTGAAAAAGCAATCCTATAGAAAAGTAAAATGAATCCCTTGGAAAAATCACAACTGTTTTTATTTAAAATGAGTTTTTAGTATCACAGTAAACTATCAATTGACGTTAAATTTAGCTTTTTATGTAGATTAGTAGGTTACAGAAGAAATTTTAATGTAAACTAATATCTTCTAAATCATGTTAGTTTTAACTTTTAAAGAAAACTCTTTGGATATTCTGGAGAGGAACTTAAAATACTTTGTTTACATTCCAACTACATCTTGATTTTAAATTAGTATAATCATATATCCTTGCTGAATTAAAAATGGTTTCTTTAAATTCTAGTCACAGAGCTTGCTATTAAATTAATCTAATCATACTCTCTTGTTCACATATTCTCTTTACTACATATTCTTGTTAGTAGTTGTTTAATTAAACATGCCATTTGTTTACAATGTAGAGTTTCAGAAATGCTAGTTCTAAAGGTAGGATAAGAATTTATATCAAACATTTCAATCTGACAAGTAAATTACATTTCTTCCACCATAAAGAGGTAAGCAGAAAACTGTAGCAAGTGATGAAAAGACATATTGTTATTGCTCAGAGATATGATATGCAACAGCCTACAAAATAAGACTTTTTCTACTCTCAATATTAAGACAAAACCTCTATAACCACTAAAATAGAGATTTGTCTTAACTTTTGGTATTTTAAATATTTTATTAAAATTGTCACTCCTTTCATTAGTCAACCCAGGGGTCAAAAAGAAATCAGGATGAGTTTTGATATAAAAATCTGTTTAAAATGAAATCTGTAAGTTATTGTACACATATGAAAGGAACAATTCTCAGTAAACGCTATACTCGGGAGTCAAATATATGAAATATTTCCTATTTGCCAAAGCAGAATTAAGAGGACTGTGTACCATTTTTATAGTTTATATTTTGCTAAGGAGCCTTTGTTTTAATTTCTCATCTACACATAGATTTTGTTATTATAGCAATTACATTATTTTTACTTCAGTAAAGGTATTCTAGGAGAAGGGGACGACAGAGGATGAGATGGTTGGATGGCATCACCGACTCGATGGACGTGAGTTTGAGTGAACTCCGGGAGTTGGTGATGGACAGGGAGGCCTGGCGTGCTGCGATTCATGGGGTCGCAAAGAGTCGGACACGACTGAGCGACTGAACTGAACTGAACTGAACTGAACTTTTTGATTAAACTTATGAAGTGGAAAAAATATATATATACATGTAACGTAAAAATTTTATATAATGCTCAATTTGCAAGGAAGTTTGTATAACCTTTTAGAGTCCTATGGCACCAGAAGACAGGTTTTATATTTTGGTTATTTTTGATATAACTAAATGTAATACTTACTTTTGAGCAAATAGTTCTAGTTTTGATTTTCTAAACTAAATCAGAACTAAAACCTGATTTCAGAACTAAAACTTTATATAGGAAAGCTAACATGACTAACAGTTATGCCTCAACTTGTAGTTTGTCAGAAGAATGAAAATTAGTGTTACTTTGTCACAAAACATAATCTGACTTTCTGTTATTTACTCAAAGTTGAGCTATGGTGAGCTGGTTAAGTGTTTTCAAAATAACTGAAATAGTACCCCTTTAACCTATGAATTACAATTATAAACATTGATTTCCTCAGTTTCTAATTGATACTTTTTGCATACCTCTGTTATGTTTTAAAAACTATGATAGGAATATTGATATTAGCTAATGATAACAGAGTGATTATTTTATGCAACAGTTTATGTTTACTATTTCAATGAATTTGGTGGCCTTACACATACAAACATACACACACAAACACACATGCACACTTTGTTATGCTCATAACATGCTTACCTTTTATCGAGTAGATTAAAATTATATATGAAAAAGAAATTAGGAACCAGTCTTTGTAAGTAAGTTAATGAAAAGGGATGTTAAAGTGTGGTAAAGCTAATTTGATAATTATTTTATTTTGGCAGTTGTATTTTTTTTCTGTCCTTAGTGAACCACAAAGAAAGAAGATGGGTATGATTTTTACAAGGGTGAAATAGGTTGTCTGTCAGTTGGCTTTAGGCGACAGTCTGTCTGCAAGCCGTAAGATGATCTGCAGAGCGCCAGAGGAAAGCAGGCAGGATTCCTGGCTTGCAAGAATAGATATTGATCTACCTTAGCCACCTAAACAATGCCTCACCTGTTTGCCTTGTCCATACCTTATTTTACGCAGTCTAATGCTTGTTTTGTTTGACTTTTCTTTTATTTCTCTGGATCTGAGCTTTGATACACTTTGGGGAGTACATAAACACAGTGTTGTACTTGAACATCACCATACTTCTGAGTCCTCTGGTGGTTTAGGACCACTCCTCCCTCTTGAATAGCTCTGTTATTGGAAATTATGAACCAGAGCTAAATTACTTAGGCCTCGTACAGAAGTGGTTGATCCGACAGCCTAGTGTCTAATAACACTGAATGCGAGATGCTGCTAATTACTGCCCTATGGACCTCGTGTAAAATTTCTTAAATTTCAACTTGTAAAAGGCTTTATTATTATTAATTCTTTTTCTTCCCAGCAGATAGTTGAAAGACAAGTTACTATAGTATTTAGAATTCTATCAACTTATTTTGGAGCACAACTATTTTACTATGTATTGCCTCAAGCTCTAATGAAATACAAAACTACATTCAGCTTCCCAGTAAACTATAATATAAATATTTTACCAGCACTTATTATTAGTTTGCCATTTCCTGCTGACAGCTATTCCAACTTTGCCAGCAGGCACTGGGTCTCACAATTGTATTATGTTTTGAACAAATAGCGACAAACAAAAATTCTTGCAAAATAAATGAACAAGATTTCCTAGGGAAAAGAAAAAAACCTTTTCCAATGTTAAATGAATATTTCTTTCAAACTCTGACACATAATATTATTTAATTTGCATATTGCACATTTCACTTTTACTAGAAAACAATTAAGTTAATGAACTAAATAATGTGCACTCAGGGATAATTTTACATTACTGTTTTTTTGATTTTAAGTGTTTTGTTTTTTTAAAAACTTTTTGCTGTTCTGGAGAAAACCACATCCTAGATACCACTACATATATTGGTAGTGAAGGACTCTGGTTTTCAAATGATGCTATTTAAATACTAGCAGAGGGCCTTCCCTGATGGCTCAGTGATGAAGAATTTGCCTGCTGAAGCAGGAGACACAGGTTCCATCCCTGATCCAGGAATATCCCACATGCCATGGAAGAACTAAGCCGATGGGCCAAAATTACTGAGCCTGTGCTTTAGAGCCCATGAACTGCAAGTATTGAGTCCATGTGCCTCAACTACTGAAGCCTGTGCGTTCTACAGGTTGTGCTCCACAACAAGAGAAGCCACCACAATGAGAAGCCTGCACACCACAACTAGAAAGCAGTCCTGCTTGCCACAATTAGAGAAAACCCCCAGAAGCAACAAGGACCCAGTACCGCCAAAAAAAAAAGATAGCAGACAACAAAAGCACATTGTCTACAACCACAAAATGAAAAGGATCACATAAAACTTTGTGATTTTTCTGTCCTGCCAAGGAATACTGTAAAACTTAGAACTGATGCAATCTAGAAATGCTAAAACTATGTCTTGACTTTAAGCTATTCTAAAGACCTTCTATCAGTGATAACCACTCACTAGCAAACACATCCCCTCCTTTGCCCCACTCTTGCTTCATTATGCTCAGTTGGATAAAGCACCACTTTTGTTAAATCAAACCCTTAATCTACTCAACGTTTGCCCACTGACGATTGAATGCAGTCAGAGAAAAAAAAAAAATCTAAAACAGGTGACTAATCTTACCTTAAATTTAGAGTCATTTGGGAAGGTCTAGTGGTTGGGACTCCATGCTTTCACTGCCAAGGACCTGGGTTCAGTCCCTGGCCAGGGAACTAAGATCCTGCATGACACAGGCAAAAAAAAAAAAAAAAAAAAAAAAGGATCACTTTTCACTAGCACGTCCTTCATGTGGTCCAAAATATCATATTGCATTTTCCTAGTTCATTAATGTATTCTACATCTTCTTGCCTCAAATTTCCAACACTTTTCCCTCATCCTCATCCTAAGCTGTTGACTGTGATATCCACTCCACTAAAAATATTGCAGCAAACAGAAGAGACTTTTCCCAGACTCTGCATCTCTTGACCTAACTTTATGTGTGCAAATTTACTTGACCTTTATTTATCACACCAGAAAAAGCTAGCGCTCAACTGGTATACTAGAGTCTTTCCCCTTCTCACTGATTCTGTGATGTGGGACTAACCATTCTCCCTTTTCTTTACTGTACAGAATATATTTCCCTTGATACTGGATGGTTCACAACAGCACATACACATGCTGCTATGTCTTGTATTTCTAAAAAGACTCACTTTTGACTCTACTTCCCCTCCTGGCTCATTCCTTTGACAACATTTCCTTTTATTCTCATTCCTCTGAAAACAAAACTTGAAAAAGAAGTTTGTATATGAAGTTTCCAATTTCTTCCCCCAATCTTTAATCCTTTCTAAACAGATTTTTAGCGACAGAACTCCACTGAAATTGCTTTTATCAAGGTCAACCATGAACTCCACGTTGCTAAATCCAATGGTTGATTCTCAGACCGCTTCGCACTTAAACTCTTAAAATCTCATTAACATTTGACCAAATTGATCACCGTCTCCTACTTAAACCACTTTCTTTATTTGGTTTCCAGAACAACAAACTCACAGTGTGGTTCTATTTATGTTTGTTTTGCTTTCCTACCTCTGGATGTTTCATCTTACATTTTTTATCTCTGCCCACTTTCCCTGACTTCTGAATGTTGCAGTATCCCTAGACTCAGTACTCATATCAATTCTCTTTTCTATCCCAAATAATTGCTCTGTTGAACACATCCACTTTCAAGACTTTAACTGTCATTGATATACAAGTGTATGTTTAATAATGATATAAAGTATGTGCATCCATGCTAAGTTGCTTCAATTGTGTCCAGCTCTTGGTGAACCTATGCACTGTAGCCCTCCAGTCTCCTTTGCCACGGGCATTCTCTTACATCTTTTAAGACTCCCACATTAGCAGGCAGATTCTTTACTACTAGCACCACCTGGGAAGCCCAATATAAAGTATACATTATTTATAAAATATACTTATATGTAAAATATATAATGTATAGCCAATTGTACTCGTGCTAAGTCGCTTCAGTCATATCCAACACTTTGCAACCCCATGGACTCCAGAAGAGCCCCCCAGGCTCCTCTGACCATGGGATTCTCCAGGCAAGAATACTGGAGTGGGTTGCCATGCTGTCTTCTAGAGGATCTTCCCAGCCCAGGGACTGAACCTAGGTCTCCTGACTCTCCTGCATTGCAGGTGGATTATTTACCCACTGAGATACCTGGGAAGCTCCATATAACCAGTAAACATATATAATTAATTATATACATATAAATGATCAGTTCAAATTTATTTTGTAAATTACATTATTTACTCACAGGATATCTCCACTTGAACAGCAAAGAAACATCTTAAGTTCACTGTGTCCAAAAGTAACCTTCTGGTATTCTCTGACAACCTAAAGCAACTCCTTTCTTCCAATTGCACAAAACAAAATTCCTTAGAATAGTCTTTGGCCATTAACTTTTATTTCACATACAGTATCTAAGCTGTCAGTAATTTATGTTAGTGCTATTTTCAAAATGTATCCCAAATTCACCCATTTCTTACTCACCCTCATTGCCATAGCTCAGGTCTAAGCCACTTCCCATATCTCATTTGGGTTATCACAAAAGCCTCCGCTTTCTGCCTTTGTCTCTCTTTAGTTTTTACTCAACCAGTAGCAGAGTGAAAAAGTGAAAGTCACTCAGTCATGTCTGACTCTTTGGGACCCCCATGGACTATACAATTCATGGAATTCTCCAGGCCAGAATATTGGAGTGGGTGGCCTTTCCCTTCTCCAGGGGATCTTCCCAACCCAAGGATTGAACCAGGTTTCCACACTGTGGGCAGATTCTTTACCAGCTGAGCCACAAGGGAAGCCCAAGAATACTGGAGTGGGTAGCCTATCCCTTCTCCAGGGGATCTTCCCAACCCAGGAATCTGGAGTCTCCTGCATTGCAGGTAGATTCTTTACCAACTCAGCGATCAGGGAAGCCCTAAGCAGTAACAACGAAATGTTCAAATCTAACTTATACAATCTAATTTTTATGATCAGCCTTCTACTATTCTCTTATTCCATTGTTGTTTTGTAGCTAAGTTATGTCCACATCTTTTGTGACCCCATGGACTGTAGCTCGACAGGCTCCTCTGTCTATGGGATTTTTCCAGGCAAGAATACTGGAGTGGGTTGCCATTTCCTTCTCCAGGGGATCTTCTCAACTCAGGGATCAACCCATATTTCCTACCTTGGCAGAAATGTTCTTTATCATTGAGCCACCAGGAAGACTTTCTCATTTTAGTCAGGCTAAAAGCCAAAATTCTTACAAGGATATAAAAGGTGCCACATTACCAGTGTTCTTCCTTACCCTTGTGGCTTCATAGCCATCAACTCTCTTCTTCCATCATTCTGTCTAGCCATACTAGTCTCCCAACAGTGCCTCACTTACACCAAAACTGCTCCTGCCACAAGGCATTTGCATTTCCTGTTCCTTCTGCTGGGAAATCTTCTCTTCCCCAGCCACACACATGTATTTGGAATATATAAAGAACTCCTGCTGCTGCTGCTGCTAAGTCACTTCAGTCGTGTCCGACTCTGTGCGACCGCATAGACGGCAGCCCACCAGGCTCCCCTGTCCCTGAGATTCTCCAGGCAAGAACACTGAAGTGGGTTGTCATTTCCTTCTCCAATGCATGGAAGTGAAAAGCGAAAGTGAAGTCGCTCAGTCGTGTCTGACTCTTAGCGACCCCATGGATTGCAGCCCACCAGGCTCCTCCATCCATGGGGTTTTCCAGGAAAGAGTACTGGAGTGGGGTGCCATTGCCTTCTCCTAAAGAACTCCTACAACTCACCAAAAATATCTAACCCAGTTTTATAATTGAAAAAATTTTGAGTAGATGTCTTTCTAAAGAAGATATTAAATTGGCACTTATCACATAAAAAGATGCCCAATATTGCTAGTCATTAGGGAAATGTACATCAAAACCACAATGATATAACACTTCACATCCATGAGGATGGCTAAAATAAAAAGGATGGACAAAAACAAGTGTTGACCAGAATGTGGAGAAATTGAAAATCTCATGCACTGCTGATGAGATTGCAAAATGGTAAAACTATTTTGTAAAATGATGTGGCTATTTCTTGAAATGTTAAACATAGAGTTACCAGATGACCTAGCAATTTGCTAGGTATGTGCCCCAAAGAAACAAAAAAACATATGTTCATCCAAAAACGTGTGTGTGTAGGTGCTCAGTCATGTCTGCCTCTTTGCAATCCCATGGACCAGAGCCCACCAGCCTCCTCTGTCCATGGAATCTTCCAGGCAAGAATACTAGAGCAGGTTGCCATTTCCTACTCCAGAGGATCTTCCCAGCCCAAGGATCGAGCCTACGTCTCTTGTGTCTCTTGTATCGGCAGGTTGATTCTTTACCACCTCGCCACCTGGGAAGCCTCCCAAAACTTGTATGCAAATATTCACATCAACATTATTTATAATAGCTAACAGGTGGAAACAACCCAAATTCTCATCTGCAGATGGGTGATAACCAAAATGTACTATATCCTTACGACGTAATATTATTTGCAATGAAAAAAACGAAGTCCTGATACAGGCTAAAATATAGATGGATATTGAAAGCACTAAGCTAAATCAAAGAATTCAGTCACAGAAGATCATATATTGTATAGCTCCATTTATAAAATTGTCTAGACTAGGTAAATCTATAGAGATACTAAGTAGATTATTGACTGCCAGGGGTTGGAGAAGAAAGGAATAGGGAATGACTGGTAATGGGTATAGGTTTCATATAGATTTAGATAGTACAGATGATTGCACAAGCCTGTAGAATATACTAAAACCACTCAAGTGTCTGCTTTGGAAGACTGAGGTTCATGATATGTGAGTCACATATCAATACAATTGTTAAAAATATTCTGTTGTTACATGTTTTTTACAATGTAAATTTTGTTCATGGTTTAGGTGTTCTTTTCCTTTAATTGCATTAACTTTCTTGTACAACTTTTTCTTGAAATTTGATTCATAATTACATAGCTTTACATTTGTTTTTTATATCATTTTTTCAGAGCCAATTTTGTACCCAAACTGTAAAATTGTTTCCATATATTCAAACACATCAGGCAACATATTAATTTCTTCTCCTTTTATGTTTCTGAGTATGTCTGTTCTTCTGATCTAGCCTGGACAACCAGAAGTTTAGGCCTACTGCATAGTTACTTTTCATCACTTTGAAAATTCCCTTTGTTTCTTTCCTGAGTTTGATTTCCTGTTTGCTGAATTGCTGGACTCTACAGCGTTGCTTACTTTTTTGAATTGGTGGAGTGCATCTTTCAATAGCTTCCTGAGAAAGGCTAAATACAAGATAAATTAAATTTTACATATCACCTAAAAAGTTTATATTCTGCTTTCACACTTGATTGATAGTCTGATTGGAAAGAATTTTCTCTTGGAATTTTAAAGTTATTTCTCTATCGTTTTCCACTTCCCATTGAGTGATGCTACTGAGTTGTTGAATCTTGCTTGTAATTTTAACTGTTTGTTTGTTTACTAGTTTAGCTTTCAAAATGTAATTAATGCTCCTAATTTGTCTAAGGGAAGTCTACTCATTCAACATGAAGTGGGATATTTCTACAGTGATGAGGAACATAGGATAATTTAGAATTCAATTTACTAATTTGGACAATGTGTGGATTGGGGGCAGGAGGAAAAGTGGGCAACAGAGGATGAGATGGCTGGATGGCATCACCGACTTGATAGACATGAGTTTGAGTGAACTCCGGGAGTTGGTGATGGACAGGTAGGCCTGGTCTGCTGCAATTCATGGGGTCGCAGAGTCGGACACGACTGAGTGACTGAACTGAACTGAACTGAACTGAATCCTCAATGAATTCATCTAATAAGACTAATCTAACTTAAAAAATTTTTGCTATTAAAAACTTTTAAAGGTTTAAAATTTTGGTTTACTGGAATTTCTTTTTATGCACAAAGATGACATTTTAATTCTATTTAGAACTGTGGTTAGATGGATCATCTGCTAAAATGAAGCCCTCTTCTGTAAAACTTTTTGTCTTTAAAATTATGACCAAGTCATTCTATGAAGAGACAAGCTTTCAGTTGCCAAAATAGTAATCAAGAAACAGGAGACTAGAGAAAATACCAAGAAGATAACTTTTGAACTGACAGCCCATTTATTTATATTTACCAGATGATCACTTCACCTACTTCAACACTTTGATCATGAAATAAAGGACTGAGGAAATTAACTGCATTAATTCAGTCAAAAAAATTGTCAGTTTTGATTTAAACTGTCTCCAGGGAATTTCTGAGGGCAGAAGGAGAAAAGGGCGTCAGAGGATGAGACGGCTGGATGGCATCACCAAGGCATTGACTTTGGGCAAACTTTGTGAGATGTTGAGGGACAGAGAGGCCTGGTGTGCTGCAGTCCACAGGGTTCCAAAGAGTCGGACATGACTGGGTGACTAAACAGCAACAACTAAAACAACATTTCAGGGACTTTCAATCAGGTGAGAGTGTGGGTAGGTGGAAAAATATTCTCTATCACCTGCTCTGGAAATAATCAGAATATCAGTAATGGGAGTTGGGAATATTGTGTTAGGTGAGGAAGGGGAGAAGAGACATGCTTGAGTTTTGCAAGCGCTTCTTCAGGGAACACAGATAGGTTTCCATCCTGGTTTAACCAATGTAGGCTTGTATTTTCACGTTAGCCAGTGTACTGAGTCCCTCGGTTGCCTTTTTTCTATCTAGCATTGCTACTCCTCTCTCCTCTCCATTTTTGGAAGGGTAACCGTGATAAAGTGAGACATTTTCTAGTGAAAAGGATACAGTTTTAATACGTTTAAAACATTTCCAAAGGCAATACAATTAGCTAAGCACTTATGTTTTATTAGCAATAGCAAGCAAAATTAATAAGTAAATTCAACTAAAAATGATTATGTGTCAGAGTGTATAGTTTTTACATTGACATTTCACATAATCTGACTTTGCTTAGAAGAGAAATCACTCGGCTGTTAAAATCACTTTTAAAGAGCTGTCAAAATTGGAAAACCTGCTGTCAGAAATATGATGAGAAAAGTTTAAAAATGGTAAAGTATGTTGATTTAGACAAAAAATATTACCTTCAGAGAGGAAAACTTGAATATTTATTATTATCTTCAAAAGGGATAATTTCTCCCCCTGAAATTGGACATCATTGTTTTAAAATTTGTATTCTGACAAATGTATTTTCTCTTTAATATCAACATGAATGAAACCATTTATATTTGCACCACAGTGAGAATATCTCTAAGTCCTAGAAAATGCTAAAATATTGATGTCATTTATACTCCTTTTAACTATTAATTTCATTTTATTTTTAATTGAAGAGGAATTTTAACATTTGCAGCATCTCTGACTTCATATATGCTTATCAAAAATATATTTTAACTAATAGAGAAATGGAAATCTATGTTTTCTGAAAATTTTAGTGATATTTTTATATTTACATTCTGTCTTTGAAAATTATAAAATAAATAATATTATCTGCCATGTGTCAGATACTTTGTTATATACCTAAGTTAAGTGTCATGGAGAGTTGAATTCCGAAATGGTTTAATTTTGAGATTTCACACTAATCTTCACTTAAAGATTGATCCTTCTGCCTCTATCATAATGTAATTCAAAGACATAAATATTTGAGGGCATTCAAATTGAGGATGGATAGAAGGGCAAAAATAATGCCTCTTTTAAACTCTTTCCATTTTACAATGAGCAAAATCTGTCAATAATTTAAATCATGAAAATTTCAATTTCTCTTTGAAATAAAGAGTCACACTGAAATCAGATTGATTATATTCTTTGCAGCCAAAGATGGAGAAGCTCTATACAGTCAACAAAAACAAGACCAGGAGCTGACTGTGGCTCAGATCATGAACTCCTTATTACCAAATTCAGATTCAAATTGAAGAAAATGAGGAAAATCGCTAGACCATTCAGGTATGACCTAAATCAAATCCCTTATGATTATACAGTGGAAGTGAGAAATAGATTTAAGGGCCAAGATCTGATAGATAGAGTGCCTGATGAACTATGGAATGAGTTCGTGACATTGTACAGGAGACAGGGATCAAGACCATCCCCATGGAAAAGAAATGCAAAAAAGCAAAATGGCTGTCTGGGTAGGCCTTACAAATAGCTGTGAAGAGAAGAGAGGTGAAAAGCAAAGGAGAAAAGGAAAGATATAAGCATCTGAATGCAGAGTTCCAAAGAATAGCAAGAAGAGATAAGAAAGCCTTCTTCAGTGACCAATGCAAAGAAATAGAGGAAAACAACAGAATGGGAAAGACTAGAGATCTCTTCAAGAAAATTAGAGATACCAAGGGAACATTTCATGCAAAGATGGGCTCAATAAAGGAAATGGTATGGACCTAACAGAAGCAGAAAATATTAAGAAGAGGTGGCAAGAATACACGGAAGAACTGTACAAAAAAGATCTTCACGACCCAGATAATCATGATGATGTGATCACTAATCTAGGGCCAGACATCTTGGAATGTGAAGTCAAGTGGGCCTTAGAAAGCATCACTATGAACAAAGCTAGTGGAGGTGATGGTATTCCAGTTGAGCTATTTCAAATCCTGAAAGATGATGCTGTGAAAGTGCTGCATTCAATATGCCAGCAAATCTGGAAAACTCAGCAGTGGCCACAGGACTGGAAAAGGTCAGTTTTCATTCCGATTCCAAAGAAAGGCAATGCAAAAGAATGCTCAACTACCGCACAATTGCACTCATCTCACATGCTAGTAAAGTAATGCTCAAAATTCTCCAAGCCAGGCTTCAGCAATACGTGAACCATGAACTCCCTGATGTTCAAGCTGGTTTTAGAAAAGGCAGAGGAACCAGAGATCAAATTGCCAGCATCTGCTGGATCATGGAAAAAGCAAGAGAGTTGGAGAAAAACATCTATTTCTGCTTTATTGACTATGCCAAAGCCTTTGACTGTGTGGATCACAATAAACTGTGGAAAATTCTGAAAGAGATGGGAATATCAGACCACCTGACCTGCCTCTTGAGAAATCTGTATGCAGGTCAGGAAGCAACAGTTATAACTGGACATGGAACAACAGACTGGTTCCAAATAGGAAAAGGAGTACGTCAAGGCTGTATATTGTCACCCTGCTTATTTAACTTCTATGCAGAGTACATCATGAGAAACACTGGACTGGAAGAAACACAAGCTGGAATCAAGATTGCCGGGAGAAATATCAGTAACCTCAGATTTGCAGATGACACCACCCTTATGGCAGAAAGTGAAGAGGAACTAAAAAGCCTCTTGATGAAAGTGAAAGAGGAGAGTGAAAAATTTGGCTTAAAGCTCAACATTCAGAAAACGAAGACCATGGCATCCGGTCCCATGACTTCATGGGAAATAGATGGGGAAACAGTGTCAGACTTTATTTTGGGGGGCTCCAAAATCACTGCAGATGGTGACTACAGCCATGAAATTAAAAGACGCTTACTCCTTGGAAGAAAAGTTATGACCAACCTAGATAGTATATTCAAAAGCAGAGACATTACTTTGCCGACTAATGTCCGTCTAGTCAAGGTCATGGTTTTTCCAGTAGTCATGTATGGATGTGAGAGTTGGACTGTGAAGAAGGCTGAGTGCCGAAGAATTGATGCTTTTGAACTGTGGTGTTGAAGAAGACTCTTGAGAGTCCCTTGGACTGCAAGGAGATCCAACCAGTCCATTCTGAAGGAGATCAGCCCTGGGATTTCTTTGGAAGGAATGATGCTAAAGCTGAAGCTCCATTACTTTGGCCACCTCATGCAAAGAGTTGACTCATTGGAAAAGACTCTGATGCTGGGAGGGATCGGGGACAGGAGGAGAAGGGGACAACCGAGGATGAGATGGCTGGATGGCATCACGGACTCGATGGACGTGAGTCTGAGTGAACTCCAGGAGCTGGTGATGGACAGGGAGGCCTGGTGTGCTGCGGTTCATGGAGTCGCAAAGAGTAGGACACGACTGAGCGACTGAACTGAACTGAACTGAGGATTCTCTAGAATATTCTGAGCATTTTATTATTGAGTCAATACAAATGAATAAGAATTTATATCTAGGTGAATAAAATATGTAAATATGAAATAAAATACATGACTTTTCTCTTAGTTATTTCCACTTTCCATTTATAATACACATATAACATGTAAATTAAAGTTGGGTTTGCTGAATAAATATAGTGTTTGCCAATTTGCTCTTTTTAAAAATTTTTATTTTTACTTTATTTTGCTTTACAATACTGTATTGGTTTTGCCATACATTGACATGAATCAGCCATGGGTGTACATGAGTTCCCAATCCTGAACACCCCTCCCACCTCCCACTCCATATCATCTCTCTGGATCATCCCCGTGCACCAGCCCCAAGCATCCTGTATCCTGTATCGAACATAGACTGGCGATTCATTTCTTACATGATAGTATACATGTTTCAATGCCATTCTCCCAAATCATCCCAGCCTCTCCCTCTCCCTCAGAGTCCAAAAGTCCGTTCTATACATCTGTGTCTCTTTTGCTGTCTCGCATATAGGGTTATCATTACCATTGCTCTTATTGTGTGATCTTGGGTGTTTGTCTCTTTTTCCATATATAAAATACAAGTAATTGTAGTTACCACCCATCTGACATATTCACAAAAATTTTATGAGAATTAGTATACAAATGATTATAAAAAACTTTGTAAATTTAAACAGTCCTGTTTTATAATGGAATGGATTACTGAGCTAGAACTGTAGAAGAAAAAATTTTCCCTGCAGAAAGAGTAACAGTATAATCACCCATGTTGAGCAAAGAATATAATTTTTATGGTATCTGCCATTTTAGTGCTTATGTGAAATAATTTAGGGATAGCTATTAGATTTCCTAATATTTACATAATCTTATATTTAAATACTAGATTTAATCAACAAAGATTTTTAAGCATATCATGCATCCTAACACATGCAAACTTAAAACAATTAAGGTATTTACAAACATTGCCACAAATGAGATAAATGTTATTTCATGGCATTAACTTGAAATGCCAGCATATCCCTAGTGATTCAGATGGTAAAGAATTGGCCTGCAAAGCAGGAGACCCGGATCAGGTCTCTGATCCCTGGATCAGGAAGATCCCCTGGAGAAGGTCATGACAACCCATTCCAGTATTCTTGCCTGGAGAATCCCATGGACAGAAGAGCCTGGCCGGGTACAGTCCATAGTATTACACTAAGTTCTACATGACTGGAGTGACTTAGCATGCACACCAGCACAATTTTTGGGACTATCAGTTGGTGGCTCAGTGGTAAAGAATATGCCTGTCAATGCAGGATACTCAGGTTTGCTCCCTGGGTGGAGAAGTTCCCCTGGAGAAGGAAAAGGCAACCCACTCCAGTGTTCTTGCCTGGGAAATCCCATCGTCAGAGGAGCCTGGGGGCTATAGTTCCATGGGGTTGCAAAAGAGTAGGACTCAACTTAGCTACTAAAACAACAACTGTAAAGAAAACTAAGGGTGAAGCTTGAAAATTTAAACACATCTAAACTTGAATACATAAATGTTATTGTTTTCAGACATACTCTTATTACTCACCTGCATAAAAAATTACAAATTTAGAATCTAACTGGTAATCCAAAATAGAGTATATGTACATTGGAGAAAAGTTTGTGTTGCTATGGGAACTTTGGCTTTTGTTTACATTATGTTGCAAACTATATTATGTGCCTTGGTTCACCTTAATGACTACCTTCATATATTGCTAATTATACTATTTTCCCTCATTCACTCTGATGATTAACTCCTTAAGGTTAATATTGCTCATCTTTATTGAGTTAGTTTATATTTTTCTTGAATACAGAAATATGAACTTACATTTACCTTCATTTATGAAAATTGCATTATGCATGTCACCATCACCTGTTCATTACATTAAATAAAAGAAGTTTTAGCTTTTATAAAATTTGCAAAATTACATTTATGAAAATCATAAGCTTGACCTTATTTGCCAATAAAAGTAACATATTCCAAACTGCAGAAAATAAAACTTGTAAACATTTTTTTGTTTTGGACATAAAATACATCATTTTCTTTTTCAAAATTTCTTGCAGCATTGTAGAATTGTAGAAGAGGAAATCTAAGCTATTAAAAACTGTCTGTATTTTCAGTATATATGTAAAGACATGATGAAATATTCATTACGTGTGTGCAGAATCCCCTTTGAGTTATTAAGACTCTGTAGAGCTAAGTGAATGAGCTAAATTATAAATATGTCTATAGAATAAATGTGTGCCTATGTGCTCGCTTCAGTCATATCCGACTCTTTGAGACCCTATGGACTGCAATCTGCCAGGCTCCTCTGTTCATGGGATTTCCCAGGCAAGAACAGTGGAGTGGGTTGCAATGTCCTACCTTAGGGGATCTTCCCCACCCAGGGATTGAACTTGCGTCTCTTGCCTCTCCTGCATTGGCAGGCAGGTTCTTTACCACTAGCGCCACCTGGGAAGCCCCATAGAACATATATTGAATCTCAAAGCTTTAGTTACCTTTCCACATTTTTTCGAATAAAAACCTTGAAAAATCATAAACATTTCAGAATGAAAACTATGTACTGCTTATTTTAATTAGGATTAACTGGTATTAACATGTTTATTCTGAAAGGTCACTGGGTTTCTACTATGTGCTAAATATGTGCTGGGCATGGGTATTCATGATAAGGTAGGTAAGCGCTCATGAATTTATAAATATGTAAAGAAGTAATTGTTGTTTTAGTTGCTAAGTTGTGCTCAACTCTAAGATGTGTTGCCATCCCATGGACTATAGCCTGCCAGCCTCCTCTGTCCATGGGATTTCTCAGGGAAGAATACTAGAGTTGGTTGCCATTTCCTTTTCCTAGGGATCTTCCTGACTCAATAATTGAACCCATGTCTCTTGCATTAGCAGGCAGATTCCTTATCATTGAGCCACCAGGGAAGCCCCAATAAGTAATTACAATACAGTTTTTCAGATTCTATATTTTATAAAGCTGTTGTTAAAACCCTTAATATATATATGTATGTATATATATATATATTTTTTTTTCCTTGCCTTCAGAAGTACAGTTATGTATTTGAGATGATCCATCAGGTGCTTTTTGAGCTACAAAGGGTAAAGAAAATCTAATTACAAATTGACGTAAGTAAAAGGTAAGACATTTTTCACAACAGTGTGCACCATATATTCAGAAACAGATACAGGTTTGTGGAGGGAAGTATTATGTATGATACTGGAGTGACAGATGCATGACACTCTGCCTTTGTCAAAACCCATGGCATCTGGATTAAGTAGTTTTGGAGAAGGGTGGAGACGTTAAACTAAAGGCAAGGGAAGAAACTACACATAAGCAACGTATTTTAATTTTGTTTCCCACGAGGCTCAGTTCAGATCAGTTAGGTCATGTCTGATTCTTTGTGACCCCGTTGACTGGTGTATGCCAGGCTTCTCTGTCTATCAGCAGCTTCTGGAGCTTGCTCAAATTCATGTCCATCAAGTTAGTGATGACATCCAACCACCTCATCCTCTGTCTTCCCCTTCTCCTCCAGTCTTCAGTCTTTCCCAGGATCATGGTCTTTTCTAATGAGTCAGTTGTTCTCATCAGGTGTCCAGTGTATTGGAACTTCAGCTTGGTAATCAGTCCTTCCAAGGATTATTCAGGACATTTCCTTTAGGATTGACTGGTTGGATCTCCAGTCCAAAGGACTCTCGGGAGTCTTCTCCAACACCACGGTTCAAAAGCATCAGTTCTTTGGTGCTCAGCCCAACTCTCACATCCATACATGACTACTGGAAAAGCCATAGCTTTGACTATATGGACCTTTGTCAGCAAAATAATGTCTCTGGTTTTTAATATGCTGATGAGTTTTGTCATAATTCTTCTTCCAAGGAGCAAGCATCTTTTAATTTTGTGGATGCAGGCACCATCTTCAGTGATTTTGGAGCCCAAGAAAATAAAATCTGTCATTGTTCCCATTGTTTCCCCATCTATCTGCCGTGAAGTGATGGGACAAGAGGCCATGATCTTTGCTTTTTAGTAATAAAGTATGTTTTCCATTCAGTTCAGTTCAGTTGCTGAGTCATGTCTGACACTTTGCGACCCCATAGACCGCAGCATGCCAGGCTTCCCTCTCCATCACCAAGTCCTGGTGCCTGCTCAAACTCATGTCAGAGTTGATGATGCCATCCAACCATCTCATCCTCTGACATCCCCTTCTCCTCCTGGCTTCAATCTTTCCCAGTATCAGGGTCTTTTCAAAATGAGTCAGTTCTTCACATCAGGTGGCCAAAATATTGGAGTTTCAGCTTCAGCATAAGTCCTTCCAATGAATATTTTGGACTGATTTCCTTTAGGATGGACTGGTTGGATCTCCCTGCTGCCCAAGGGACTCTCAAGAGTCTTCTCCAATACCAGAGTTCAAAAACATCAATTCTTCGGCATTCAGCATTCTTTGTGGTCCAGTTCTCATATCCACACACAACTACTGGAAAAACCATAGCTTTGACTAAATGGACCTTTGCTGGCAAAGTAATGTCTCTGCTTTTTAATATGCTATCTAGGTTGGTCATAACTTTCCTTCCAAGAAGCAAGCATCCTTTTATTACATGGCTGCAGTCACCATCTGCAGTGATTTTGGAGCCCCCCCAAAATAAAGTCTCTCACTGTTTCATTGTTTCCCGAAATATTTGCCATGAAGTGATGGGACTGAATGCCATGATCTTCATTTTCTGAATGTTGAGTTTTAAGCCAACTTTTTCACTCTTCTCTTTCACTTTCATCAAGAGGCTCTTTAGTTCTTCTTCACTTTCTTCCATAAGGATGTTGTCATCTGCATATCTGAGGTTATTGATATTTCTCCTGGTAATCTTAATTCCAGCTTGTGCTTCATCCAGCCCAGTATTTCACATAAAGTAGTCTGCATATAAGTTAAATAAGCAGGGTGACAATATACAGCCTTGACGTACTATTTTCCCAATTTGGGACCAGTCTCTTTTTCCATGTCTGGTTCTAACTGTTTCTTCTTGACCAGCATACAGATTTCTCAGGATGCAGTTCAGGTGGTCTGGTTTTCTCATCTCTCAAAGAATTTTCCACACTTTATTGTGATCCACACAGTCAAAGTCTTTGGCATAGTCAATAAATCAGAAGCGTATGTAAAGCAGAAGCGTATGTTTTTCTGGAACTCTCTTGCTTTTTCTATGATCTAACGGATGTCGGCAATTTGCTCTCTGGTTCTTCTGGCTTTTCTAAATCCAGCTTGAAGATCTGGAATTTCACAGTTCACGTACGATTGAAGCCTGGCTTGGTGAGTTTTCAGCATTACTTTGCTAGCGTGTGAGATGAGTGCAAATGTGTAGTAGTTCGAACATTCTTTTTCATTGCCAGTGTTTGAGATTAGAATGAAAACTGATATTTTCTAGTCCTGTGACAACTGCTGAGTTTTCCAGATTTGCTGGCATACTGAGTGCAGCACTTTCACAGCATTATCTTTTAGAATTTGAAATAGATCAAGTGGAATTCAATCACCTCCAATACCTTTGTACCTAGTCGTGCTTCCTAATGCCCATTTACTTCACATTCCAGGATGTCTGGCTCAAGGTGAGTACTCACATCATTGTGGTTATCTGGGTCATGAAGATCTTTTTTTGTATAGTTCTGTGCATTCTTGCCACCTGTTGTTAATATCTTCTGCTTCTGTTAGGTCCATACCATTTCTGTCCTTTTTTGTGCCTATCTTTGCATGAAATGTTCCCTTGGTATCTCTAATTTTCTTGAAGAGATCTCTATTCTTTCCCATTCTGTTGCTTTCCTCTATTTCTTTGCACTGATCACTGAGGCAGGCTTTCTTATCTCTCCTTGCTATTCTTTGGAACTCTGCATTCAAATGGGTGTACCTTTCCTTTTCTCCTCTGCCTTTCACTTCTGTTCTTTTCATAGCTGTTTGTAAGGCCTCCTCAGACAACCATTTTGCCATTTTGCCTTTCTTTTTCTTGGGGATGATCTTGATCACTGCCTTCTGTACAATGTCATAAACCTCCATCCCTAGTTCTTCAGGCACTCTGTCTATCAGATCTAATCCTTCGAATCTATTTGTCACTGCCACTGTATAATTGTAAGAGATTTGATTTAGGTCCTACCTGAATGGTCTAGTGGTTTTCCCTACATCAATTTCAGCCTGATTTTGCAATTAGAAGTTCATGATCTGAGCCACAGTCAGCTCCTGGTCTTGTTTTTGCTCACTGCATAGAGTTTCTCCATCTTTGGCTGCAAAGAATATAATTAATCTAATTTTGGTATTGACCATTTGGTGATGTCCATGTGTAAAGTTTTCTCTTGTGTTGCTGGAAGAGGGTGTTTGCTATGACCAGTGTGTTCTCTTGGGAAAATTCTGTTAGCCTTTGCCCTGCTTCATTTTGTCCTCCAAGGCCAAACTTTCCAGTTACTCCAGGTATCTCTTGATTTCCTACTTTTGCATTCCAGTCCCCTATAATGAAAAGGACACTTCTTTTGGGTGTTAGTTCTAGAAGTTCTTCATAGAACCGTTCAGCTTCAGCTTCTTCAGCATTACTGGTTGGAGCATAGACTTGGATTATTGTGATATTGAATGGTTTGTCTTGGAAACAAAGAGAGATCATTCTGTCGTTTTTGAGATTGCACCCAAGTACTGCATTTCAGATTCTTTTGTTGACTATGATGGCTGCTCCATTTCTCCTAAGGAATTCTTGCCCACAGTAGTAGATATCATGGTCATCTGAATTAAATTAGCCCATTTCAGTCCATTTTAGCACACTGACTCCTAAAATGTCGATGTTCATTCTTGTCATCTCCTGTTTGACCACTTCCAATTTACCTTGATTCATGGACCTAACATTCTAGATTCCTATGCAATGTTGTTCCTTACAGCATTGGACTTTACTTCCATCACCAGTCACATACATACCTGGGTGGTTTTTTTTGTTTGTTTGTTTGGCTCCATTTCTTCATTCTTTCTGGAGTTATTTCTCCACTCTTCTCCAGTAACATATTGGGCACCTACCAACCTGGGGAGTTCATCTTTCAGTGTCATATCATGTTCTCCACAAAGATATATATTTATTGTTTTTACACATAATGTTATTGCACATTTAGTAGACTATCATCAGTCAGTTCAGTCGCTCAGTCACGTCTGACTCTTTGCGACCCCATGAACCACAGCACACCAGGCCTCCCTGTCCATCACCAACTCCCAGAGTCCACCCAAACCTATCTCTATAAGTCAGTGATGCCATCCAATCATCTCATCCTCTGTCCTCCCCTTCTCCTCCTGCCCTCAAACTTCCCCAGCATCAGGGTCTTTTCAAATGAGTCAGCTCTTTGCATCAGGTGGCCAAAGTATTGGAGTTTCAGCTTCAGCATCAGTCCTTCCAATGAATATTCAGGACTGATTTCCTTTAGGATGGACTGGTTGGATATCCTTGCAGTCAAATGGACTATCAAGAGTCTTCTCCAACACCACACTTCAAAAACATCAATTCTTCTGTGCTCAGCTTTCTTTACAGTCCAACTCTCACATCCATATATAACCACTGGAAAAACCATAGCCTTGACCAGACGGACCTTTGTTGACAAAGTAATGTCTCTACTTTTCAATATGCTGTCTAGGTTGGTCATAACTTTCCTTCCAAGGAGTAGGTGTCTTTTAATTTCATGGCTGCTATCACCATCTGCAGTGATTTTGGAGCCCAGAAAAATAAAGCCAACCATTGTCTCCACTGTTTCCCCATCTATTTGCCATGAAGTGATGAGATCAGATGCTATGATCTTAGTTTTCTCAATGGTGAGCTTTAAGCCAACTTTTTCGCTCTCCTCTTTCGCTTTCATCAAGAGGCTCTTTAGTTCTTCTTCACTTTCTGCCATAAGGGTGGTGTCATCTGAATATCTGAGGTTATTGATATTTCTCTCAGCAATCTTGATTCCAGCTTGTGTTTCTTCCAGTCCAGAGTTTCTCATGATGTACTCTGCATGTAAGTTAAATAAGCAGGGTGATACTATACAGCCTTGACATACTCCTTTTCCCATTTGGAACCAGTCTGTTGTTCCATGTATAGTGTAGTATACACATAACTTTTATGTGCATTGGCAACTCCAAAATTCATGTAACTTGCTATATTATGATATTTGCTTTAATGCAGTGCCCTGGAACTGAACTTTCAGTAGCTCCAAAGTATGTCTCTCTCTCTCCCTCTATGTATATATATGTACATGTACACACACACATATATGCAAAGGTGAACATACATTCACACGTTTTCTTTTTGAATTGATTTTTTTGGGGTATAGTTAATTTACAATGTTGTTTTAGTTTCTGCAGTGCAGCAAAGTGAATCAGCTACATACACTTATATCCCTTCTTTTTTGGATTTCCTTCCAATTTATGTCACCACAGAGAATTGAGTAGAGTTCCCTCTGCTGTACAGTAGGTTTTCATTAGTTATCTATTTTATATATAGTAATGTAAATAAGTTAATCCCAATTTCCCTATTTATACTGTCACCCTTCCCCCCTTGGTGTCCTTGCTATTGCTGTCTACATCTGTGTCTCTGTTTCTATTTTGCAAATAAGTTCATCTGTATCATTTTTCTAGATTCCACGTGAGTCATATTATATCTGTTTTTTCTCTTTTCTTACTTCACTCTATATGACAGTCTCTATGTCCAACCATGTCTCTGCAAAAGGCATTATTTCATTGCTTTTTATGGCTGAGTAATATTCTATTGTATATATGTACCGCATCTACTTTATCCCATCATTTGTCAATGGGAATTAAGTTTCTTCCATGTCTTGGTTATAGTACATAGTGCTGCAATGAACATTGTGGGAGGCGGGGTGCATGTATCTTTTTAAATTATGATTTTCTCTGGATATTTGCCAATGAGTGGGATTGCTGGATCATATGGTACTTCTGTCTTTAGTTTTTTAAGGACCTCCATACTGTCCCTATAGTGGCTGTATCAATTTACTTTCCTACCAACAGTGTAAGAGGATTTGATTTTCTCTACACCCTCTCCAGCTTTTAATGTATGCAGAACACATATTTTTTAAAAATTGTGTTAGCTGAGAAATCCTAGAAACAATGCAAGAAGTTGTTGCTGTTGTTCAGTGGCCAAGTTGTGTCTGACTCTTTGTGATCCCATGGATTGCAGCATCCCAGTTTCCTCTGTCCTCCACTGTCTCCCGGAGTTTGCTCAAATTCATACATTGAGTCATTGATGTACCCAGTCATCTCATTCTCTGCTGCTCCCTTCTTCTTTTGCCTTCAATCTTTTCCAGCATCGAAGTCATTTCCAATGAGTTGGCTCTTCTCATCAACTGGCCAAAGTACTGCAGCTTCAGGTTCAGGATTAGTCCTTCCAAAGAATATTCAGGACTGATTTCCTTTAGGACTGACTAGTTTGATCTCCCTGCACTCCAAGGGACTCTGAAGAGTCTTCTTCAACACCATTATTCTAAAGCATCCATTCTTTGCTACTCATCCTTTATGGTCCAACTCTCACATCCATACATGACATAGTTTTGACAATACAGACCTTAGTTGGCAAAGTGATATTTTTGCTTTTTTAATATGCTGTCTGGGTTTGTCATAGCTTTCTTTCCAAGGAGTAAGCATCTTTTAATTTCATGGCTGCTGTCACAGTCTGCAGTGATTTTGAAGCCCAAGAAAATAAAATCTGTCACTGTTTCCACTTTTTCCCTATCTGTTTGCCACGAAGTGATGGGACTGGATGCCATGATCTTAGTTTCTCGAATGCTGAGTTTTAAGACAGCTTTTTCATTCTCCTCTTTCACCTTCATTAAGAGGCTCTTTAGTTCCTCTTCATTTTCTGCCATTAGAGAGGTATCATCTGCATATCCGAGGTTGTTGATATCTCTCCCTGCAATCTGATTCCAGTTCGTGATTCACCCAGGCTGGCATATGGTATGATATACTCTGCATATAAGTTAAATAAATAGGGTGACAATATAAAGACTTGTCATATTCTTTCCCCAATTTTGAGCTATTCAGTTGTTCCATGTCTGGTTCTAACTGTTGTTCTTGACCTGCATACAGGTTTCTCAGCAGACAAGTAAGTTGATCTGGTATTCCCATTTCTTTAATTTTCCACAGTTTGTTTTTATTCACACAAAGGCTTTTGCATAGTTAATGAAGCAAAAATATATTTTTCCTGGAATTCCCTTGCTTTCTCCATGATCCAGTGAAAGTTGGCAATTGTTCTTGGTTCATGTACTGCTAAAGTCTAGCTTGAAGGGTTTTGAGCAGTAGTTTGCTAGCATGGGAAATGAGCACAATTGTATGGTAGTCTGAATATTCTTTGGCATTGCCCTTCTTAGGGATTGGAATGAAAACTGCCCTTTTCCAGTCCCATGGCCACTATTGAGTTTTCCAAATTTGCTGACATATTGAGTGTAGCATTTAACACATCATATTTTAGGACTTTAAATAGCTCAGTTGGAATTCTATCTCCTCCACTAGCTTTATTTGTAGTAATGCTTCCCACGGCCCACCTGACTTCACACTCCAGGATATTCGGCTCTAGGAGAGTGACCACACCATTGTGGTTATCTGGGTCATTAAGACCTTTTTTGTATTGGTCTTCTGAGTATTCTTGCCACTTCTGAATCTCTTTTGCTTCTGTTAGATTCTTGCTGCCTCTGTCGTTTATTGTGCCCATCCTTGGATGAAATGTTCCCTTGATATCTCCAATTTCTTGAAGAGATCTCTAGCCTTTCCCATTCTATTGTTTTCCTTTTTTTTTTTTTTTCTTTTTTGCATGGTTCATTTAAGAAGGCCTTCTTTTATCTCCTTGCCATTCTCTGGATGCATTCAGTTAGGTATATCTTTTTCTTTCTCCCTTGCTTTCCTTTCTCTTCTTTCTTCAGCTATTGGTAAAGCCTCCTCAGACAACCACTTTGCCTTGCTGTGTATCTTTTTCTTTGGGATAGTTTTGGTCATTGCCTCCTGTACAATGTTACAAACTTCCATCCATAGTTTTTCAGGCACTCTGTCTACCAGATCTAATTCCTTAAATCTATTCATCACCTCCACTGTATAATCTAAGAGTTTTGTGTTAGGTCATACCTGTATGGCCTAGTGGTTTTCCCTTTCCTGCTCCTGCTTATGCTCAGACGTGTCTGACTCTTGCGTCTCTATGGACTACAGCCTGTCAGGCTCCATTGTCCATGATTTCCCAGGCACGAATACCAGAGTGGGTCACCATCACGTCCTTCAGGGGATCTTCCTGACCCAGGATTTGAACCCATCGCTCCTGCATCTCCTACACTGACAGGTGGATTCTTTACCGCTGAGCCTTCCCTACTTTTTTTCAATTTAAGCCTGAATTTTGCACTAAGGTGTTCATGATCTGAGCCATAGTCAACTCCAGACTTTGTTTTTGCTGACTGTATAGAGCTTCTCCATCTTTGGCTGCAAAGAATATAATGAATTTGATTTTGGTACTGACCATCTGGTGATGTCCACGTGTAGAGTCGTCTCTTGGGTTGTTGGGACAAACATGTCAAGAGAAGATGTCAAGCATGTTCTCTTGACAAAACTGTTACCCTTTGCCCTGCTTCATTTTGTACTGAAAGGCCAAAACGTCAGTTATTTCAGCATCTTTTGCTTTCCTACTTTTGCATTCCAACCCCTATGATGAAAAGGGCATCTTCTTTTGGGGATAGTTCTAGAAGGTTATAGGTGTGTATAGAACTGGTCAACTTCAGCTTCTTCAGCATCAGTGGTTGGGGCATAGACTTAGAATACTGTGATGTTGAATGGTTTCCCTTGGAAAAGATTCTAGATCATTCTGTCATTTTTGAGATTGTACCTAATACTGCATTTTGGACTCTTGTTAACTATGAGGGCTACTCCATTTCTTTTAAGGGTTCTTGCCAGTAGTGGTAGATAATGGTCATCTGAATTAATTCACCCATTCTCATCCATTTTAGTTCACAGATTCCTATGATGTTGATGTTCAATCTTGCCATCTCCTGCTTGACCATGTCCAATTTACCTTGATTCATGGACCTAACATTCCAGGTTCCTAGGCAATATTGTTCTTTATAGCGTCAGACTTTACTTTCACCACCAGACACATCCACTACTAAGCATCATTTCCATTTTGGCCCAGGAGCTTCATTCTTTCTGGAGCTAAAAATAATTGCCCTCTGCTCTTCCCCAGTAGCATACTGAACACCTTTCAACCAGGCAGGCTCATCTTCTGGTGTCATATCTTTTTTGACTTTTCATACTGTTCATGAGGTTCTTTAGGCAAGAATATTGGAGTGGGTTGCCATTTCTATCTCTAGTTGACCACGTTTTATCAGAACTCTTCACTTTGGCCCATCTATCTTGGGTGACCCTACTTGATATGGCTAATAGCTTTATTGAGTTATGCAAGCTCCTTCACCATGACAAGACTGTGATCCATGAAGGTGCAGACTCCCAGTAGCAACAAGTATACTTAACAGATCTTGGTTTCCAGAGCCATTCTTTAATTAAAGGAACTAAGGCTCCTTGAAGAAATGGCTGATTCTAAGCCCAAGGCAGGACATACATAAGATAAACTGGGAAAATCTTGTAATTTTAAAAAGTAGCCCACATGATCCACACACATACACAGACAAACAACGATGGGAGTATGTCAAAGAGACACAGAAGCCAAGTAAAGACCTCTCAATAAACAAAGATACAATTATATGAGCAACAAAATAAAATAGTATCAAATTATAACCCAAAGTCACTGACTCAATGGACATGAGTTTGAGCAAGATCTGGGAGATGGTGGAGGACAGAAAAGTCTGGTGTGCTGAAGTCCATGGGGTCACAGAGAGTTGGACACAACTGAGTGACTGAACAGCAGCAGCAATAACCCAAAGAACAGATATATATTCATGAGTCCAAACTGATATTAAGGGGGAGCATGACTTCCCACTTCTTAAGTGTGGGTTATGCATAGGAACTTCCTTCCAAGGAGTTAGAGTATAGAAAGGGGGGAAATGAGCAACTTTACAGTGCAGAAACCTGACACACTGCCTCAATCAAGTGACTAAGATTAACATCAAGAATGACAATTCATGTTGATAATATATATTCTTGATGTGGTGTGATGAAAATGACACTTTACCTCTGTGATTCCTCTCCAAAACACACCACCAGTGTAATCATGAGAAAAAAAATCAGAAAAATCTCAATAGAAGGACATTGAACAAAATACCTGCCCTGTACTCCTACAGTGTGCCAGGGTCATCAAAAACAAGTAAAGTCTGAGTACCTATATCACAGCCAAGAGATTAAGAATTGCCAACTAAATTAATGTGATATCTTGGATGGGACCATGGAGTAAAAAATAGTATTTGGTAACCACTAAGCAAATCTGCAAGGGGATCCAACCAGTCCATCCTAAAGGAGATCGGTCCTGGGTGTTCATTGGAAGGACTGATGCTGAAGCTGAAACTCCTTTGGCCACCTCATGCGAAGAGTTGACTCACTGGAAAAGACCCTGATGTTGGGAGGGATTGGGGGCAGGAGGAGAAGGGGACGACCGAGGATGAGATGGCTGGATGGCATCATCGACCCAATGGGAATGAGTTTGGGTAAACTCTGGGAGTTGGTGATGGACAGGGAGGCCTGGCATGCTATGCTTCATGGGGTCTCAAAGAGTCTGACACGACTGAGCGACTGAACTGAAGGAAATCTGAAAAAATATGGACTTTAGTTAATAATAATGTATCAGTGTTTGTTCATTAATTGTGACAAATGTACCACCCAAATATAAGATGTTTATAATGGGAGAAATGGTATATGGGATTATCTGTACTAACTCTGAAACTTTTCAGTAAATCTAAGCTATTCCAAAATAAAAAGTTTATTTAGATAAACCTTTACTAAACACTCTACTGGATCCCATTTCTGCATTCTTCCAAGCCAGTCTGAATTTTCTAATTTTTATTTCCAAGGAACCCTCTAAGTCTCTTCAGTTTGGGCTTAGTCAGAATCAACTCTCACCCAAGTTAGTCAGCTTAATCTGACAGAGTCAATTGCTTCAGGTTTTCTTCTTAAAAATTCTCTGGTGCTATCTGTCCTGTCTTTTCTATTATTCTTTTTTGGTTGCTTTATAACTTCTCATTGCTTGTTACTGTCTTATCATTTTTCAAGTATCATTATCTGCATGTATAGCTCTGATTGTGACTACTTGCAGACCTTGAATGAATCATATAGTTAAATTCTTTCTACTTAAGTAGGACTTGTGTGTGTGTTGCCAATGTTTTATTTATTTAAAGTAAATCTCTTTCAAAAGAGAACCCTCATACACTGTCGGTGGGAATGTAAGCTGGTATCAGTTCAGTTCAGTTCAGTTCAGTCGCTCAGTAATGTCCGACTCTTTGCGACCCCATGAATTGCAGCATGCCAGGCCTCCCTGTCCATCACCATCTCCCGGAGTTCACTCAGACTCACGTCCATCGAGTCTGTGATGCCATCCAGCCATCTCATCCTCTGTCGTCCCCTTCTCCTCCTGCCCCCAATCCCTTCCAGCATCAGAGTCTTTTCCAGTGAGTCAACTCTTCACATGAGGTGGCCAAAGTACTGTAGTTTCAGCTTTAGCATCATTCTTTCCAAAGAATACCCAGGGCTGATCTCCTTTAGAATGGACTGGTTGGATCTCCTTGCAGTCCAAGGGACTCTCAAGCTGTTATAGCCACTATGAAAAATAGTATGGAGATTCCTTAAAACATTAAAGTAGAACTACTATATGATTCAGCTATTCTACTTCCAAATATTTATCCAGAGAATACAAAAACACTAATTTGAAAAAATATATGCACCCCTGTATTTATCACAGCATTATTTACAATAGTCAAGATAAGGAAACAACCTGAGTACCCATCAACAGATTGAGGGACAAAGAAGATGTGACTATATGTGTGCGTGTGTGTGTGTGTGTGTGTGTGTGTGTGTGTGTGCTTAATTGCTCAGTCATGTGTGACTCTGCGACCCCATGAACTGTAGCCTTTCAGGCTCCTCTGTCCATGGGGATTCTCCAGGCAAGAGTACTGGAGTGGGTTGCCAGGCACCTCTCCAGGGGATCTTCTCAACCCAGGGATCGAACCCAGGTCTCCAACATTGCAGGAGAATTCTTTACCACCTGAGCCACCAGGGAAGCCCATATATGTATATATATGTCACATATTGGAAAAGGGAATGGCAACGCATTATGGTATTCTTGCCTGGAAAATCCCATGGACAGAAGAGTCTGGCAGGCTATAGTCCATGGGGTTACAAAGAGATGGACATGACTGAGCCACTGAGCACACACATGTTTTATATATTTATATATATATATATACATATATACATATACATATTCTATCATATATTTATATATACAATGGAATACTTATCAGTCATAATAAAGATGAGATCATACCATTTGTGGCAACATGGATGGACCTTCAGAATACAATACCAAGTGATATAAATCAAATGTAAAAGACAAATATCTTAGGATTTCATTCATATATGGAATATAAAAAAATGAAAAAAAACCCTAAAATAAATTTATGAACCAAAGTAAACATGCAGATAAAGAGAATAGAGTAGTGGTAACCAGAGGGAAAAGGAATCAGGGATGGCAAAATGTGTAAAGAATATCATCTGGATGGTGATGGATACAAATTAAATTTTTGGTGGTGAGCATACTGTAGTGTATGCAGACACAGAAAAACAATGTTCTCTATATGAAACTTATTTAATGTTACAAACCAGTGCTATCTCAATAAAAAATAAGTAAGTATATAAATGAAGTAAATCTCCTTCCTACCTCTCTGCATAATGCCTACTTCCACCAAATTCGAATACTTTTCTCTGATCTCAATGTCACAAATAGATTTTATCATTCTATGTTTTGATACAAAAGTATACAATGATTGGTTAAATTCTTGATATTAAAGTGAAGGGTTTTAGTGAAAGGACCCCGCATCCCAATTATTGTCTCACTTCATGTTATATTTATAGTTTATATTGTTGTCATCATAGTATTATTTGCCACATTGTTATATTATTTGCTGCATACCTGCACATGTTATACTTAATGCTAATATTTTTTTCTTTTTCTTTTTTCTTTGGGTTGCAACATGCAGCTTATGGGATCCTAGTTCCCTGACTAGGAGTTGAACCTGGGTCCTTGGCAATGAAAATGTGGAGTCCTAACCACTAGACCCCCAGGGAATTCCCTATTTTTCCATTTGGAATAACTTCAAACTTACAGAAGTGTTGCAAGAATAGTACAGAAAACTATTCTTTTCTAAGATTTACTGATTTTTTAAATTAACATCTTACCACATTTTCTATATTACCTCTCTCTGTAATCTATTTTTCTAACCCATTTGAGAGTGGATTGAATACGTTAAGCCTTTTCCTCCTTTAAAATTTGAGTAAGATTTTTCAAAATGCAAGAGAACATTAACTTAAGTAAGATGAATATCTATAAGATCCGGGAAGATATGTGTCCATAATTGAGGGGACCAAGATACTTTTAAAAGAAGGAAATAAAGCACTATAACTTGAAGTTTAGAAGCTTCAGGAAGAAAGTCTGTAATTGCAGTGTGATTCCCTAATAATAGTATTTTAGAGGACAAGTTTACAGCTACCTTTAGACAGAGTGAAAGAAGCTCACAAGTAATCTTCTCCCAAGAGATGACATTGAACGGAGTGGGGCACCAAGAAAGATAACTCTAATGAGTTTAAGTATTATATCTTTTATATTTAAGGTATTAATCTTTTAAAAATAACATCATAAAAATATAGCATAATTTAAAAAACACATCTTGTTTTGGAAGTATAGCAAAGCAGGCTGTGCAACAAAGACCTGAGTGAGATAATTTGTAGCAGAGAACACATAAATACAGTATAAGCCCACATACCATGAAAAGCTAACAAATAGGGAAGGGAAGCAGCAGGGGAAACCCCAGAGCTTTTAATCTTATTTTATGGTGGCATTCTTGTACTGAAGAGAGTGAAAGAACAGCCCCCACACTTCCAGAAGTGAGTCAGTGTCATGTCTCAAGCTGATTATAAACCATTCAAGGGTGGCAGCCTCCCACAGCTGATTTTAACTGTGATTAGAATAGGAGATGGTCTCTAGTTTGGGCTTACCATATGTACCCTGAAGCCTTAAAACCTGATTAACAGGTGAAGGTGAAGTCGCTCAGTCATGTCTGACTCTTTGCGACTCGTGGACTGTAACCTACTAGGCTTCTCCATCCTTGGGATTCTCCAGGCAAGAATACTGGAGTGGATTGCCATTTCCTTCTCCAGGGGATCTTCCCGACCCAAGGATTGAACCCGGGTCTCCCGCATTGGAGGCAGACGCTTTAACCTCTGAGCCACCAAACTTGGAATTTCTCTAGGACCAAAAAAAAAAAAAAAAAAAACCAGGGGGGTGGGAGCTTACACATAACTTTTCATTTATGTGTTCTGAAAAAGGCTGCTCATCTATATCCAGTTATATATGCTTAAACTATGCTCCGTATCATTTGGCATACATTTGGCACACTAGACTAATTTTATAAGTTTAGGAACTCCATCTTAATTTTAAATGCTTTTAATTTTCTTCCATTCCCACTACAAAGAAAAGCACTCCATCTGATGAACATAGGTCTTACTGTGCATAAATTCCCATTCTCTTGTGAGAATCAGAATTTTTATCAAACAATGTGGATCCAGGACAATTTGTGGCCTAGAAAGGGAAGTTTTCTTCTAGTTAATGTCATGGTTTTTTATGATAAAACACTGGATATAGGTGGATTTTTAAACTTCTTTTTTTTTTTTCCAATCACATGAAGGATTTCACATTTAGAGATTTCTTTTTCTGAATAGAAGCTTACTTAGAATACACATAATAAAGAAAAAATAATCTGCTTTGGAGAGGGAAAAAATTTCTGCATTTTTCCTTGACTAAAAACAGAAATCCTGAAACTTGCTTAATGTGTTCACACTTCTGCTACACATTTTAGTTAAGACTCAGCAATGAAACCACCTTTGCTGTTGTTGTTATATGATCAATTTTGGTTAAATTAATTATGATCATATCAGATCTACAAGATTGTAAGTATGTTCCCTATTATGTGGCAGACAATAAAACAACATATATTGGATATTTTATATTTGCTATATTCCAGTATGTGAAACAGGCTTAATAAATCATATAGAGTAAATTTAAAACATTGCAGGCTGAAATTTAAGAAAAAATTTTCTTTCTTCTTCACAAAACTACCATTTGTTTAAAACAAAATGTGGAAATACTTCTCAGTTTAATTTGTGGCTACTTTATAACAAACATTAGATATTCTTATTTATTTGTGTGAAAATTCATTGAAACCACGATATGTTGAGTTTAAGAGAAATAGAAGTTAGCTTTTTAATTATCATCTTTTTCCTGAGCTCAATTTAACCTGTTAAATCTGGTTTTTAAAATGATGAGTCTGAAACAGTTGTAGTGGAATATTTGGAACGAAAAATCGTTTTTTTCCCCATGCTGTGGAAGTGCAAGCCAAATTAAAAGAGCATACAACCCAAAGTTGCATAGTGATATTCAAAAGGAAATTTCACAATTCAAATATGTGTAACATAATATGGGAGCTATATGTGCTGATTTTTCACAGTATCTCCTTGGTTTTCTTCTCTGATGAACATACCTAAAAAGTACATTGAATTATTAAGGCTCTAGGAGTCTTAAAATCCCAACTATACTACCTACACCCCGCTAACTTGACAATAATGTCTATAATGGAATCTACTCAAATGCAAATTCACATTTCATTTCTCCCAGGAGGGGGTTTATAGCAAAATTAAATTTTAACTTATTTTCCATGTAAAGTGAAAAATAAGAATGGTCACTATACCACCACATATTCCTCCCAAATAAAGATAAATAAAGCACGTAATTAATCCAGGGCAAGTAATCCAGGATTTACATAAGTAGCACTACACATTTCTGAAATGTCCTCCAAACTAAAGGTTTATAATGAGAGAGACAAGAAATTATAATTCACTCTATCAAAAATCTGAAGAGGGAGGGAATATTTTTGCTATGCACAAGCTGAATCAAGTTAATGAGGCATCTAACATTGCAAAAAGAACGTTGTCTATAAATAAATTCAGTCTGATTGGGATGTATTAGTTGTCTGATAATATTCTGTAGCCTACAGATGCTTGGGGTGGAATGTAGATTTCTTAAAAAAGAAAGGCCAATGGCATTACTTCTGTAAAGCTCCAGGTCTTTTCTTGTAAGTGGCATTAAAAGAAAATTTCCCTTTTAAATATGACTTGGAAAAAAAAATAAATATGACTTGGCATCAGGGTAATATTTCCAAAGCAATAAATTTAGCATAAGACAAAATATATTCTTCAACTCAAATCCACCTGAACTTGAAATTTGGGAAAATTATCTCTCCACTCGTGTTTTTTTTTTTTTTTCCATTGAAATCTGACTGTTAAGGTGCTACTCATAGGCTACATACTAGTGTCTAAGAAGAAATTATAATTTAATTATCAGCTATTGCATAGCCTACACCTACAGTCATGTTCATGGACTTGTGCTTATTGTTGATCAGAGGTCTGGACATTTATTATGACTTTTGTTTATAACACGTATGTTATATTTTGATGCGTATTTGATTCTGAGGTATGGAAGATGCCCTGGAGGAGGAAATGGCAACCCACTCCAGTAGTCTTGCCTGAAAAAATCCCACGGACAGAGGAGCCTGGTGGGCTACAGTTCATGAGGTCTCAAGAGTCACACACTACTGAGAGACTGAGCACATGCCCGTGCATTATATCTTATTAGCATCCAGGTGTTTCTACAGTGTGGTATGAATCTAATTCTTCCATTGAAATTGAAAGTTCCGGTGTCACAGAGCTTATTTTTTGTAGGACTGTAGGATCTAGAAGCAGAATACATTTTCTATTGGCCATCCCTTTGCTTTCCTCTCAGAGAACTATTTTAAGTTGTCATGTACTCAGATTCATAACAGTGAAGGCACATCTCCTTGAAAGAATCTTTCATATATTCATTACAAATTTACTTCTATCACGTTTATCCTTCTGAAATTGTTTTTAAAATATAAAATATATACATATTTATCTAAAAATGTTCAAAGAGTAGGGAAAGGTACAAAGCGAAAAATAGAAGTTCACACATCTTTCCATAAACTCAATCCTCACTCTCTAAAGTCTTCTTCTCTTAGTGCTTTCTTGTGTATTACAGAAATATTTCAAGAATTCTACAATTTTTTAGGTGGCTCCTTTAGTTTTATTGACAGATTTTACAGGTTTGGACTTGGAATTCCAAGAGTTTTATAGACTTTACTGATGAACATTTTATTCTCTAGTGGCTTGTGTTTTTTTCATGTTAGTGTCAGAGTGAGGAGTCTAATAAGAATTTCTTTATACTGCCATCCTTTATTGGAAGTTCCTTTGCTTCCTTTCATTCTTTTAAATAATGTTCTTTATTCTGCCTTAATTAGATAAAAGGTTTGCAAAATTTAAAAGAATGTTATCTAAAAGTTTTCTCTAGCCACACTTACTTCTTCATCTAATCATTTTCCTTCCTCCAATCCTTTCCAAAAGGAATCCCAGAATCTTAGGGATGCTGAACGAGATTTTTAAAGTATGTAATGCAGCTGGTTCCAAATAGGAAAAGGACTACATCAAGGCTGTATATTGTCACCCTGCTTGTTTAACTTCTATGTAGAGTACATCATGAGAAACACTAGGCTGGAAGAAACACAAGGTGGAATCAAGATTGCCAGGAGAAATATCAATCACCTTAGATATGCAGATGACACCACCCTTATGGCAGAAAGTGAAGAGGAGCTAAAAAGCCTCTTGATGAAAGTGAAAGAGGAGAGCAAAAATGTTGGCTTAAAGCTCAACATTCAGAAAACTAAGATCATGGCATCCGGTCCCATCACTTCATGGGAAATAGATGGGGAAACAGTGGAAACAGTGTCAGACTTTATTTTGGGGGGCTCCAAAATCACTGCAGATGGTGACTGCAGCCATGAAATTAAAAGACACTTACTCCTTGGAAGAAAAGTTATGACCAACCTAGATAGCATATTCAAAAGCAGAGACATTACTTTGCCGACTAAGGTCCGCCTAGTCAAGGCTATGGTTTTTCCTGTGGTCATGTATGGATGTGAGAGTTGGCTTGTGAAGAAGGCTGAGCGCCAAAGAATTGATGCTTTTGAACTGTGGTGTTGGAGAAGACTCTTGAGAGTCCCTTGGACTGCAAGGACATCCAACCAGTCCATTCTGAAGGAGATCAGCCCTGGGATTCCTTTGGAAGGACTGATGCTAAAGCTGAAACTCCAGTACTTTGGCCACCTCATGCGAAGAGTTGACTCATTGGAAAAGACTCTGATGCTGGGAGGGATTGGGGGCAGGAGGAGAAGGGGACGACAGAGGATGAGATGGCTGGATGGCATCACAGACTCGATGGACGCGAGTCTGAGTGAACTCTGGGAGATGGTGATGGACAGGGAGGCCTGGCGTGCTGCAGTTCATGGGGTCGCAAAGAGTTGGACACGACTGAGCAACTGAACTGAACTGAATGCAGCCTTTTATTGATAAACAAATGATATTTCCTATAATTGTTTCTTGATTTCTGTTGAAAACAAGTGATAAATTTACTGCTTCAATGACATTGACATGTCTATTTTATTGTCTGCTTCTCTGTAACTACAATTCATCGCTCCAGACTAGGAGCACATCTTCTTGAGCCTTACAAAGCCAATGTACTTTGCCTTTTGTGTATGTTCAATTGCTCAGTCATATCCAACTCTTTGTGACCCCATGGACTGTAACCTGCCAGGCTTCTCTGTCCGTGGAATTTTCTAGGCAATAATACTGAAGTGGGTTGCCATTTCTCATTTCAGAGGATATTCCCAACCCAGGGATTGAACCTGTGTCTCTTGCATCTCCTGTATTGGCAGGTAGATTCTTTACCACTGTGCCACCTGGGAAGCCCCAATTTGTCTTCTAGTACCACTGCAAACATTCAAGGTTTGTGTCTTGTTCTCTGATAAATCTTCCAGATGGCAGGATGAAACATTTTGAGTTCTTTCAAACATTTATCAAACGTCATAGCTTTCCATCTCTTCATTAATTGAATCCATTCCAAAAATCATTTACTGAGTAGTTACTATGTCTATCCTAGGGTTTATAGTATCTATCCAGCCCTGGAGGAGTTTATCAAGGTCAGAATCAGTTTCTACCAGTGAAAGGGGATCAGCAAAGTATAAAGAAGCATCTATTTATCAAAATTTTATGTGAATAAAGAAGATTGTGAGCAGGTAAGTTTAATGTTGGTGTAAATCTTTCTGAGGCTTCTGATTACACTGGGAATGGAAATCAAATTTCTTCTGGTAGTCTATTAATTCCTTGCCAACTTCTGAAACCTTGTATCTCACTGTTCTCATGTAATCAAGACACTTCAGACATATCAGTCTTTTGTAAGTTCCTCACACAAGCCAGTTTTTTTTTTTTTTTTTTTTAACCCCGGGACCCTGGTACTCTATCTTTTGCCTCGAATGCCCTGAACTTGGTAAAATTTTCAATATATATTTGTTAAATGAATGAATGGGTAAATAAAGTTAAGCAAAATTTTCTTCCTTCAAATCTTAGACTTTTCAGAGCTTTTATTATGCAAATGTATAATCTAAATTTTAAAAAGAGCACTATGGTGTGAAATGATTACCAATTTTATTTGATCATAAGGTGTTTCTCATTCAGCATCTTCTCAGACCAACTTATTATGCACATACTTTAAGAATTATGATAGCACAAAAATTAGGATTTGAATCATGCCTGCCACCAATAAATTTATGTCATCTTTGGCAAGATGCTTAGTCTCTCACAATCTACTCTTTGTGCCTCTGAAGGAGACCAGGAGAGAGTCAACTTTGAGTTTTCCAAGTTCTAAAAAGAAAGAAGCAAGCAAGTACCAGGTTGAAATTAAAACATTTCATTTCTAATGGATATCAGTGGGAAGAGAGAGCTTAGAGTGTATGGCATGAACCTATACCCTGAACCCCTGTCACAGGTATTGATGGGCCATTTCAAGACATGCAGTTTTTCCATTATGAGTTGTACTATCTGTGGCCAAAGGAAATGACTCATAGGAGGCTCTAGCCCAAGTGAAACATGGGCTCATTTCCCCCATGAATTTTCTTCATCCTACTGGGGCTTACTCATTCCAAACACGCTTCGGTCCTCATTTGTTGCTTACCTTAACATGACCCTTCTAGGATTAAAGATTTGTCTTGATCACTTTTGTTATTGAATGTGGCTTTGATCTGCTTAATCTATTTTTAAGTAGGGAGTTATGAAAGATTTTTGAGAAGAAAATGACATGATTCAACTGTGACATTTGATTGATAACTGGCAGAGTGCTTGTTGGTAGGTCCTAATGGTAAGTAAGTAGGTCTGTTTGAAAGTTACCACTTTCGAAAGGTTTGCTGAGCATTCTATCAGAAATGGTTATATCTTTTAAATTACAGTCACCTTCTTAGTCTGTTTTGTTTTCTATAAAAAATGTTGCTAAACATGATATTTTATTTGATTTTTGTATCATAATCTGAGAATATATTATTTGTTAGTTTATTATCCCCTGTAATAGAATGACCTAAGGGCAAAGGCTTTGTCTTGCCTAGAGTGTTATCTCTGGAACTGAAAAGAGACATGATAAGTGCTCCATAATATTGGTCCAATAAAAGAACAAATAAATTGATCGGAAAGGGGAGAGAGTGGATAGGAGAAGGATAGGAGATGCATCTGATATCAACTGACTGCATCTCAGCTCCAAATTCACCCTTCAACACCTGCTCTGCAGCTACACCTTCTCCAGTGAAATCTGAACCTCACCCTTATAGAAAGAACCTTCAGTCCAAGTATTTTTTTTCTTTTTCCCTTTAGGTACTCTCTCAAAGTCTTAGGGAGATTTACAGAAATTCCTTACATTTTATAGTTACTCTTTTATCATATCTTAATAATTATTTATATTAAACGTCTCCTGTTTAAATCACTATGATGTTCCTATCTCCTAATTGGATCTAGATTGATTCAGAATTGGTATAAGAAGTGGAATGTATCTCAGGAAGTAGACTCTTGAATATGGGATTTTGAGATTGGCCATGCTCTTGAGTAGCACAGTGCTGAGTTCCTTGTCAACAGGAAATAGATGCTAGTAATCCATGCCTTGTATGGCATCACAGCTAATTAAGCTACCAACTGTGGTTAATTGTAATGAGGTGCCAACTAAAGCGCATTTCTTGGGAACTCAAGTGGCTATTACACTTAACCGTTGGGAGTAATGAATTCTATAATGACTGGAATGTGGGGTGAAATATTTTTGTGTGCACCTGAGTGGTTATAGAGAGAAAATAATAATTCCACTATTTCTAAACTTAACTCATACCTTCATAACCGGAGAGCTTCTATGATGTTCCTCAAAATATTTTAATTCTCGTACACGTGATCTTAGCCAAAAGGCTAGAAATGCTCTTAATTCTTGTAATCACAAGAGTGATATTGGTGAAAAACAAATGCAAAATTTAATTGTGTGAGTTGCTAAATTACAATGACAGGTAAATTCATACTCTTGCTAGGTTTCTCATGTGAAAGTGGAGAATAATAGAATTCTAAAACTTGCAAGGGGGACTTCTGGTTGGACCTAAGTGCAACTGACAGTCTTGAGTCCACATGCCATTCTGAGATGCCCTCATCACGAAAGGTAGCTTGCTTTCTGGTGTCCAAAGAGGCTAGCCCTTTCTGCCTGATAAACTGGTGATAATTACACTTGAAAAGATGGTTTGGAAGGAAATGCTTACTGTCCTAAATATATACCAAAATCTCCCCTGTTGCTACCCTTAATTGTCAAATATAATGTGAATATGTTAACTCGTAAATGTCAGGAAAGAATTGAAATAAGAAAGCATTTTCTCATATATACCTTTCATAGTTGCTAATTGATTACAGAGTCTCTAGGAAAGAAATAGATAGCCTAACAGATTATTTCCTGAACTATACAAAGGGAAAAACTTTAAGTCTGGTATCCAAAAACCTAATCTGTGGGACTTCCCCGGTGGTCCAGTGGCTAAGACCCCATTCTCCCAAGGCAAGGGGGCCTGGGATTGATCCCTGGTCAGGGAACTAGATCACATAAGCTTCAATTAAGACCCAGCACTGCCAAGTAAATAAATATTTTTAGAAAAACCTAATTTGTGTCACTACCAGCTCTCACCCAGTTTCAACCTTTAATTCAGTTCACAGACTCAAGGCCCTTGATCGAAAGAGAAGCCAGATGCCCTTGAGGAAGGACTTTGCACCGTTTCTGTAAGAATACAGTGTTAAGTCTTTTCCAACTGCACCAGAAGCATTCTTTTAGAAAAGTTCCCTTAGAAAACATTATTTGAGAAGGCTCCAAGCTTACATGTTTGAATAACTGGAGGACAGAGTTCAGAGCAACCATAGCCACTGGAAAATATCCCAGAAAGAAGACAATCAGAAAAAAGGCATCTCCAAAATTTGTTTGTAAAATTCACCTATGTCTTTGGCTGATAAATGCACAGGGAAGACTCCAAGAAAAGTAGACAAAATTAAAGAGAGAAACAGATTACAATCCTAGTTAGATATTTAAACAACCCTCTCCCAGCAATTGATAGAAAAATTGGGAAAAAAATCAGTAAAGATCTGAACAATATTATTAACTGCCTTGACCTAATTAATATTCACTGGGAGAAGAATATACATTCTTACAACTGTGCAGAATATGTTCACCAAGATAGAGCAATTGCTGTGATACAAAAAATTCTCAATAAACTAAAAAGAATCAAAACCTTACAAAACATGCAAATAATTATGTAAGTAAGAAGCCAATAAATAGTTGCAGGATATGCATTGTTTTAGAGATAAATTGTAAGCAACTACACCCCTGTGGCAGGCCAAATCATGGCATCCCAAAGATGTCAATGCCTTAATCCCTATAGCCTATAAATTTATTAAATTATATCAGTTCTGACATCAGAAGAGATACAGAAAAACTCAGACTGTAAGGAGTACCTGGGGCATTTTGATACTTAATAACAAGTCTATTGAATTAATTTATGCATAAAGAAATCATAGATTGTAGTTATGTTCTCTTAACCACAAGACACAGTATATTATGTTACTACATAACTTCAGGTGATTTGGTAATAGCAATCATGCAGTGGATGCTGTGATATGATGGAATGAAGGCCTTACTTCTGCTGCTGGTATAAATGCTACTAGCATAGTGATTCTCCTCTTCCTCAACGGTCAGCCACCTAAATGGAGGGATTATTTCAGGTGCAATGAGTGTCCTTGTTCAAAGATACAGTCTCTACTGGGGCTGCCATATTATTTGAAGTATGGATATAAAAATCTAAACCATTCACCCTGTCTTGGAATAATTCTGCACAGCCATCCAACTTCAGAACCCCATGCATGATTGACTGAGGTCTTCATTTAGACTGCATGAGAGCTCACTTTCTCCCACTACCCAATCTTTCTTCCTTCTCTTTCTTTCTGTTGTGTAGATGCCAAGAGCACTCTTAGTACATCTTCTGAACACTCATTTCCATTTATTTCCAGAGAAAAAACTTGTAACAAGCCCTTGGAGAGGATAAACATAGTTGGCATATCTCCCTGTGAATGGTTTTCCATTTTCTTGGTGTTGTATCTTCTTTTTTTTAGTTGTTTTCATAAATTCTTTGTTGGTACTCCAGAGCCTTGAAGTTTCCAAAGAATTAGTTCTAGACTGCTGCCATGACAAATTACCACATTATTATTAGCAGGCTAAAATAATCTACATTTCTTATTTCACAGTTATATAGATCAGAAGTCTGTGTGGGCTCAATAATTTTCTTTGCTTTAGGTCTCATAAGGTCAAAGTCAAAGCTGCAGTAGTTCTGGGCTCTTATCTGGAAGCTCTGTGAAAGAACCCACTTTCAAGCTCATTTAGGTTGTCAGCAAAATTCACTTCTTCATGGATATAGGACTGAGGTTTTGCCTCTCTGCTCGTTGTCAACTGGGAGCCTCTCTTTAAGTCCACCCACACTTTCATTACATTGTTTTTCCATCATCATTTAGTCCTTACAGTCTGAGTTTTTCTGTATCTCTTCTGATGTCAGAACTGATGTAATTTAATAAATTTATAGGATAGAGGGATCAGGGCATTGACGTCTTTGGGATGCCATAATTTGGCCTGCCACAGGGGTTTAGTTACTTACAATTTATCTCTAAAACAATGCATATCCTGCAACTGTTTATTGGTTTAAGAACTTCCATGTTTTCCTTCTTTGCTAAGGGATATGGTGGGCTTCCCTGGTGGCAGAGTGGTAAAGAATTTGCCTGCCAATGCTGGAGATGTGGATTCGATCCCCAGTTTGAGAAGATCCCCTGGGAAAGGAAATGGCAACCCATTCCAGTATTCTTACCTGAAAAATTCCATGGACAAAGGAGCCTGATAGGCTGCAGCCCATGGGGTCACCAAAAGTCAGATATGACTTAGTGATTAAACATCAACAACAAAGGAATATAGCAAAGAAATAAAACCAAACTACTAACCAATGTCAAAATAAAAATATTTCCCAATAGATATTGACCTTAGCTCAATGCTTTGTGTTCGGGGATAACTAGAGGATTTACTGAAGCAAAACAAATACACACACAAAAAATAATTCAAGAAAAATAAAGATTAAAGATGCAAAAAATAGGATTATCCCAAGAATACAAAAAAAAAATAATAGTCTGATAACTATGTATTAAACCTATTGCAGCCATGAAATTAAAAGATGCTTACTCCTTGGAAGGAAAGTTATGACCAACCTAGACAGTGTATTAAAAAGCAGAGACATTATTTTGTCAACAAAGGTCCATCTAGTCAAGGCTATGGTTTTTCCAGTAGTCATGTATGAATGTGAGAGTTGGACTATAAAGAAAGCTGAGCACCGAAGAATTGATGCTTTTGAACTGTGGTCTTGGAGAAGACTCTTGAGAGTCCCTTGTACTGCAAGGAGATCCAACCAGTCCATCCTAAAGGAGATCAAGTCCAGGGTGTTCATTGGAAGGACTGATGCTAAAGCTGAAACTCCAATAATTTGGCCACCTGATGCAAAGACCTGACTCATCTGAAAAAACCCTGATGCTGGGAAAGTTTGAGGGCAGGAGGAGAAGGGCACAACAGAGGATGAGATGGCTGGATGGCCTCACCGATTCAATGGACGTGAGTTTGGGTAAACTCTGGGAGTTGGTGATGGACAGGGAGGCCTGGCGTACTGTGGCTCATGGGGTCACCAAGAGTCAGACACGACTGAGTGACTGAACTGAATGGAAACCTATAAAACAATCAAACTAAGCTTTAAGTCAGACTGATGTGAAATAAATATCTTTTAAAAAATGCACTGTATCAAATAGTATCAAGTATAAAGCTCTGAATAATTTTAGTAATAAATATAAAGACATGTTTCTTTTGATATATAAAAATAAAGAAAATTAATTTGAGCCTCCAGGAAATTTCAGGAAAGAAAAATATTCTGCAAGAAGTAACGTTCTAAGTATGCAGAAAAATAAACCACAGTGTGATTTTGAGCAATAGATGGAAAGGTAGGGAAAAAATAATTGACTCAGGTGTTTGGGATATTCTACTTCAAGAAGCAGAAATTTAGTTATCTAAATATAGTTCCATAAATATAATTGCACTCCATGGTAGAGTGCATAATGTTTATTACAATATCATAGAACATACTATTATATGTAAAGTTTTGAATTCTTGTATTCATATAAGATTATATACATATATGCGTGCATGTGTGCATGCTAAGTCGCTTCAGTTGTGTCCAACTCTTTGAGATCCTATGGACTGTAGCCCACCAGGCTCCTCTGTTCATGGGATTTTCCAGGCAAGAGTACTGGAGTGGGGTGCCATTTCCCTTTCCAAGGGATCTTCCTGACTCAGGGATCAAATGTGCATCTCTTATGTCTCTTGCATTGGCAGGTGTGTTCTTTACCACTAGCATTAAAACTTTTAATGAAAGTTAAGTATGTTACAGCTTGCTAATTGTCTTTATGGAAAGACTGGGAGAATTTTAATTTAAAAAAAAATTTTTTGGCTGCACTGGGTCTTTACTGCTGCATGTGTGTTTTCTCCAGTTGTGGCAAGCAGTGGCTACTCTTCGGTGTGGAGCACAGGCTCAAGGTGCATGGGCTTCGGTAGTTAAAGCATGTGGGCTCAGCAGTTGTGGCACATGGGCTTAGTTGCTCCATGGCACGTGGAGTCTTCCTGGACCGAGAATTAAATCCGAGTCCCTAAACAACATTGGCAGGCGGATTCCCATCCACTGCACCACTAAGCACGTCCTGAATAGCATCCTAATAGAAAAAATGACACGATGAGGGGCTAAACTTGAGCAGGACACATTCTGCCAAATGTGGCTTCTTATATATGCAGAGTACATCATGAGAAGCGCTGGACTGGAAGAAACACAAGCTGGAATCAAGATTGCCAGGAGAAATATCACTAACCTCAGATATGCAGATGACACCACCCTTATGGCAGAAAGTGAAGAGGAACTAAAAAGCCTCTTGATGGAAGTGAAAGAGGAGAGTGAAAAAGTTGGCTTAAAGCTCAACATTCAGAAAACGAAGATCATGGCATCCGGTCCCATCACTTCATGGGAAATAGATGGGGAAACAGTGGAAACAGTGTTAGACTTTATTTTGGGGGGCTCCAAAATCACTGCAGATGGTGATTGCAGCCATGAAATTAAAAGACGCTTACTCCTTGGAAGAAAAGTTATGACCAACCTAGATAGTATATTCAAAAGCAGAGACATTACTTGGCCGACTAAGGTCCGTCTAGTCAAGGCTATGGTTTTTCCTGTGGTCATGTATGGATGTGAGAGTTGGCTTGTGAAGAAGGCTGAGTGCCGAAGAATTGATGCTTTTGAACTGTGGTGTTGGAGAAGACTTTTGAGAGTCCCTTGGACTGCAAGGAGATCCAACCAATCCATTCTGAAGGAGATCAGCCCTGGGATTTCTTTGGAAGAAAGAATGATGCTAAAGCTGAAACTCCAGTACTTTGGCTACCTCGTGCGAAGAGTTGACTCATTGGAAAAGACTCTGATGCTGGGAGGGATTGGGGACAGGAGAAGTGGACGACAGAGGATGAGATGGCTGGATGGCATCACTGACTCGATGGACATGAGTCTGAGTGAACTCTGGGAGTTGGTGATGGACAGGGAGGCCTGGCGTGCTGCGATTCATGGGGTCGCAAAGAGTCGGACACGACTGAGCGACTGAAGTGAAGTGAAGTGAACTGAACTGAACTGATGCTTCCATAATTTATCTCCTGTCCTTTCCTCTTTTGGGTTCTACTTTTTCTTGGTCTTATTTTCATTGTTGTTCTCTTCCTCTTCACCTTCTCTTCCCTCTATTCTCACTCTTCCTCCACTTTTCAATCTTCTATCTTCTCTACTCACCTCCCATCCTGACTTCTGCTAGGCCAACTTTCCCTCCTCCAGCTCCCATCAGCCTAGTTCTTTAGAGAGCAGCAGAGCAAACCTGTCTCTGTGTTGTTGTTTGGTCACTAAGTCATGTCTGACTCTTTGCAACTCCCTGGACTGTGGCATGCCAGTCTCCTCTGTCCTCCATTATCTCCCTGAGTTTGCTCAAATTCATGTCCATTGAGTCTATGATGCTGTCTAAACATCTTTTCTACTGCCTCTTTCTCCTTTCACCTTCAATCTTTCCCAGCTTTAGGGTCTTTTCCAATGAATCAGCTCTTTGCAACAGGTGGCCAAATTATTAGGGCTTCAGCATCAGTCCTTCCAATGAATATTCAGGGTTGATTTCTGTCAGGATTGACTAGTTTGATCTCCTTGTTGTCCAAGGGACTCTCTAAAGTCTTCTCCAACACCACAATCTGAAAGCATCAATTCTTCAGTGCTCAGCCTTCTTCATGGTCCAACTCTCACATCTGTACATGACTACTGGAAAAAACCATAGCTTTGACTATCTGGACCTTTGTTGGGAAGTGATATCTCTGCTTTTTAACATGCTGTTTAGATTTGTCATAACTCTCCTTTGAAGGAGCAAGCATCTTTTAATTTCTTGGCTGCAGTGATTTAGGAATTCAAGAAAAGAAAATCTGTCACTGCTTCTACTTCATCCCCCTTCTATTTGCCATGAAATGATTTGCCAGGACACCATGTTCTTAGGTTTTTTAATGTTGAGTTTGGAGCCAACTTTTTCACTCTCCTTTTTCACCCTCATCAAGAAGCTCTTTAGTTCCTCCTCAATTTCTGCCATTAGAGTGGTATCATCTGCATATCTGAGGCTGTTGATATTTCTTCTGGCAATCTTGATTCTAGCCTGTGATTCACCCAGCCCTACATTGCACATAATGAACTCTACCTAGAAGTTAAATAAGCAAGTGACAATATACAGTCTTGATGTACTCCTTTCCTTATTTGAAGCAGTCCATTGTTCCCTGTCCAATTTTAAATGCTGCTTCTTGACCCGCATACAGGTTTCTCAGGAGACAGATAAGGCAGTCTGGTACTCCCATCTCTTTAAGAATTCTCCAGTTTGGGAGCCTATTATACAGAGTGAAGTAAGTCAGAAAGAGGAACACCAATACAGTATATTAATGTACATATATATGGAATTTAGAAAGAGGGTAAAGATGATCCTATAAATAAGGAAGCAAAAGAGGCACAGATGTAAAGAACAGACTTTTGGACTCTGTGGGAGAAGGCGAGGGTGGGATGATTTGAGAGAATAGCATTGAAATATGTATATTACTATATGTAAAATAGATGACCAGTGCAAGTTCAATGCATGAAGCAGGGCACCCAAAGCCTGTGCTCTGGGACAACCCAAAGGAATGGGGTGGGAAGAGACGTGGGAGGGGGGTTTAGGATGGGGAGACACATATGTACCCATGGCTGATTCATGTCGATATATGGCGAAAACTATCACAATATTGTAAAGTTATTATCCTTCAATTAAAATAATTAATTAATCTAATAAAATAAAATAAAAACATAGCGAAAAAAAAGAATTCTCCAGTTTGTTGTGATCCATGCAGTCAAAGGCTATAGTGTAGTAAATGAAGCAGATGTTTTTCTAGAATTCCCTTGCTTTCTCCATGATTCAATGAATGTTGGCAATTTGATATCTTGTTCTTCTGCCTCTTAGAAACCTAGGTAGTATACCTGGAAGTTCTTGGTTCATGTACTGCTGAAGCCTAGCTTGAGGGATTATGAACATCACCTTGCTAGCATGTGCAATGAGAGCAATTGTTCAGTAGTTTAAACATTTTTGGCACTGTCCTATTTTGGGATTGGAATGAAAACTGACCTTTTCCAATCTTGTGGCCACTGCTGAGTTTTCCAAATTTGCTGACATTTTCTGTGCAGCACTTTCACAGCATCATCTTTTAGGGTTTGAAATACCTCAGCTGGAATTCCATCACCTCCACTAGCTTTGTTTGTAGTAATGTTTCCTTAGGCTCACTTGATTTCACACTTCATGATGTCTGGCTCTAGGTGAGTAATCACAACATTGTGGTTATCCTCATCATTAATATCTTTTTGGTACAGTTCTTCTGTGTGTTCTTGCCACCTCTTCTTGATCTCCTCTGCTTCTGTTAGGTCCTGACTATTTCTGTCTTTTATCATGCTCATTCTTGCATGAAATATTCCCTTGATATCTTCAATTTTCTTGAAGAGATCTTTAGTCTTTCCCATTCTATTGTTTTCCTCTATTTCTTTGCATTGTTCATTTAAGAAGGCCTTCTTATCTCCCCTTGCTATTCTATAGAACTCTGCATTCAGTTGAGTATATAGTCCCATTTCTCCTTTGCCTTTCGCTTCTCTTCTTTCCTCAGCTATTTGTAAAGCCTCTCCAGACAAACATTTTGTTTTCTTGCATTTCTTTTTCTTCGGGATGGTTTTGGTCACCACTTCCTGTACAATGTTACGAACTTCTGTCCACAGTTCTTCAGGCACTCAGTCTATCAGACCTAATATCTTGAATCTATTTGTCAGCTCCACTGTATAATCATAAGGGACTTGATTTAGGTCATATCTGAATGGCCTAGAAGTTTTTCCCTATTTTCTTAAGTTTAAGCCTGTGTTTTGCAATAAGGAGTTCATATCTGAGTCATAGTCAGCTCTAGGTCTTATTTTTGCTGATTGTCTGGAGTTTCCTCATCTTGCAAAGAACATAATCAATCTGATTTCAGTATTGACCATTTGGTGATGTCCATGTGTAGAACTCTCTGTGTTGTTAGAAAAGGGTGTTTGCTATGACCAGCACTTTCTCTTAATGAAACTCTGTTACTATTTGCCCTGCTACATTTTGTATTTCAAGACCAAACTTGACTGCTATTTTAATTTTCTCTTGACTTCCTACTTTTGCATTCCAATCCCCTATGATAAAAAGAATACCTTTTTCGGTGTTAATTCCAGAAGGTGTGCTAGGTTGTCATACAACCAGTGAATTCCTGTTTCTTTGGCATCAGTGGTTGGGACATAGAATTGGATTACTGTGATAATGAATGGTTTGCTATGGAAACAAATTGAGATCATTCTGTCATTTTTGAGACTGCACCCAAGTACAGAATTTTGGATTCTTTTGTTGATTATGAGGGCTACTCCATTTCTTCTAAGGGATTCTTGCCCACAGTAGTAGATATAATGGTTATCTGAATTAAATCAGTCCATTTCCATCCATTTTAGTTCACTGATTCCTAAGATACTGATGTTCACTCTTGCCATCTCCTGCTTGCCCCTGTCCAATTTACCTTGATTCATGACCTAACATTCCAGTTCTTTATAGCATTGAAATTTACTTTCACCACCAGACATACCAACAACTGAGTATTGTTTCTATTTTAGCACAGTTTCTTCTTTCTTTCTGGAGCTATTAGTTCAGTTCAATTCAGTTCAGTCACTCAGTCGTGTCTGACTCTTTGGGACCTCATGGACTGCAGCACTCAAGGCTTTCCTGTCCATCACCAACTCTTGGAGCTTACTCAAACTCATGTCCATTGAGTTGGTGATGCCATCCAACTATCTTATCCTCTGTTGTCCCCTTCTCCTCCCACCTTCAATCTTTCCCAGCATCAAAGTGTTTTCAAATGAGTCAGTTCTTCACATCAGGTGGCCAAAATATTGGAGTTTCAGCTTCAGCATCAGTCCTTCCAATGAATATTCAGGACTGATCTCCTTTAGGATGGACTGGTTGGATCTCCTTGCAGTCCAAGGGACTCTCAAGAGTCTTCTCCAACACCACAGTTCAAAAGCATCAATTCTTTGGTGCTCAGCCCTCTTCACAGTCCAACTCTCACATCCATACATGACCACAGGAAAAGCCATAGCCTTGACTAGATGGACCTTTGTTGACAAAGTAATATACCTGTCCATCGTGGGTAGCCCTGCTCAGCATGGCTCATGGATTCATTGAGTTATGCAAGTATCTTTGCCAGGACAAGGCTGTAATTCTTGAAGGGATCTGTTTCTATATTTTATACTTAACAGATGCTCAAGGGACTTCTCTAGTGGCTCAGTGGTAAAGAATCTGCCTTCTAATACAGGGGGTATGGGTTCAATCCCTGGTTGGGGAACAAAGACCCCACATTCCAGAAGGCAACTAAAGCCATGTGCTACAACTATTGAGGCCCACATGTCTCAAGCATAGAAGCCCTCAAACCACAAAAAAGAGTCTACATGCCTCTATGAAGACCCAGAACAGTGAAAATACATAAAATAAAATAAATAGATGCTCAGATCTATTTGAAAAAGGGAAGTTCAAAGTACGATAATACCAGATACAAGCACTTCTAACATTATTTTAAACATATAGTATCATACATTATGTATAGTTTTGCAGTGACTTTTACTCACTTCCCTATGTCTAGTAACTTTATTTCTATATAAAGCTACTTCATTCTAAATTGCTCATTTATTGTAAAGCTGCATAATGTACCATCAATTTTCTGTCAAATACCCTTTTCCATTAGATAATGGTGCTACTAATATCTTAAACATATATGACTGTATTGTGTATCTACCATATCCAGTGGAACCCCCTGTTTCACTGAAGTATAAATTTAAAATTATTTGTTCAATATAGAATTTCTCTCAAAAATGTTACACAAATTTATCCTCCAGCCATGGTGTTTGAGAAAAACATGCAATATTTTGTCATTAAAAATGTAGAAATCTTGAACTACATTTGGTGGGTATACCATAATAATTTCAGTTATATAAAACAGTTTGAAAACTAAAAAATGCTTCAAAAATTTATAAAAGCAAGCTATGCAAGAAAGCAAGCAAAGCTATATTGACTTTAATAAGGATTATCATTTTGAAAAGGCAGATGAGACCTAGGCAAATAAAGGCTACTTGCTGGCCTTTAAATGTACCTAACAGTACTGTATGCAGAGTACATCATGAGAAATGCTGGACTGGATGAAGCACAAGCTGGAATCAAGATTGCCGGGAGAAATATCAACAACCTCTGATATGCAGATGACACCACCCTTATGGCAGAATGCAAGGAAGGACTAAAGAGCCTCCTGATGAAAGTGAAAGAGGAGAGTGAAAAAGTTGGCTTAAAATTCAACATTCAGGAAACTAAGATCATGGCATCTGGCCCCATCACTTCTCAGCAAATATATGGGGAAACAGTGACAGACTTTATATTTTGGGGCTCCAAAATCACTGCAGATGGTAACTGCAGCCATGAAATTAAAAAAAACGCCTGTTTCTTGGAAGAAAAGTTATGACCAACCTAGACAGTATACTAAAAAGTAGAGACATTACTTTGCCAACAAAGGTCTATCTAGTCCAAGCTATGGTTTTTCCAGTAGTCATGTATGGATGTGAGAGTTGGACTATAAAGAAAGCTGAGCACTGAAGAATTGATACTTTTGAACTGTGATGTTGGAGAAGACTCTTGAGAGTCCCTTGGATTGCAAGGAGATCCAACCAGTCCATTCTGAAGGAGATCAGCCCTGGGTGTTCATTGGTAGGACTGATTTTGAAGCTGAAACTCCAATACTTTGGCCACCTGATGGGAAGAACTGACTCATTTGAAAAGACCCTGATGCTGGGAAAGATTGAAGGTAGGAGGAGAAGGGGATGACAGAGGGTGAGATGGTTGGATGGCATCACTGACTCAATGGACATGAGTTTGAGAAACTCTGGCAGTTGGTGATGCACAGGGAGGCCTGCGTACTGCAGTCCATGCGGTCACAAAGAGTCAAACATGATTGAATGACTGAACTAAAACTGAACTGAACAGTGCTAGAATTTGTTGGGACTATCTTTTTTGTTTTTAATTTTTAAAAGTGTTTTATTTGTTTAGTTTGGCTCTGCCGAGTCTTCACTGCTGCACAGGCTTTCTCCAGTTGTGGGAGCAGGGCCTGCTTTTTGTTGCTGTCTCTCGGCTTCTTATTGTAATGTCTTCTCTTTTTGCGGAGCACATCGCTATGGTGCACAGACTTCAGTAGTTGTGGCAGGAGGGCTTATTAGTTGTGGCTCCTGGGCTCTGAAGCACAGGCTCAGTAGTTGTGGCACACAAAATCAGTTGCCCTATGGCATGTGGGATCTTCCCAAACCAGGGATGGAATCCGTATCTCCTGCATGGGCAGGTAACTGTTTACCTCTGGGCCACCACGGAAGCCCCTTGGAGTACCTGAATGAAACATCTTGCTTGTTTGTTTTGCTGTGTTTTTGCTCTTTTAGAAAAAAGACATTGTGGTGTAGACAAATTTTATTAAAAAATTTTAATGGAAAGAAAGATTGTGAGCTTATGGAAAAGAAATTTTGGTTGGTAACAATAGCTGAGCCGAAAGTCAACCATGAGAATGAGATACACATGCCCCGGAAGTTAAGTAGCTGTTGTTTGATAGAATAGAAACTGATTGTGAATCATCAGACAAAGAAAACTCTTGTCTTGGTAGGTGGTTTTGAATTTTTCCAAACCTTGTAGCAAATATTTAGAAGTTCATATTTGGAACAAAAAGAAGTTGAAAGCCCTTGTAGTTTTTTAGGAGAGGGAATGATGTTATCCAAACAACATTTATGTAAGATTATTCCAGCAGCTGTGTTGGACTTCTTTAGTTGCCTTTCAGTTTATTGCCTGATTGCAAGTAGCATTTCAAAATATGGCAAAGAAACATTTGAAGTTCATCTAAAATGTCTCATCTGTAAAAAAAACTATAACATACTGGTAAAGTATATTGTATACATATGTAATATAAGACAAACTAATATTAAACTTTTAGATAATGTGATTAAAATCCATGTCTCTCAGAATAGAGAAACAATCCAGGTGGCATTTCTGCAGGAGCTCTTACTAAATTACATGTATGATAAATTAATTCTCAATATGCTTCAAACACTGAGATGCTGCCTGATACAGATATCTTCTCCAATTTCAAATGGAATTACTTTCCATGTATACCTTTGGAGGGAAATACTATGAGTAACTTTTGCTGTATATGAATCCTCCATATGCTCTTGGAAAAGATTATCTTGAGTCTGGATAGAAATTTAATTTATTGTGGCCTGTTTGATTAAAAGTATTCATATCTTTAAAAGTGTTCAGTGCCATTTGTTACAGAGTAAGTTGTGTATTCTCAAAAAATTCAGAAGTTGATGTTCTAGCTTTTAGTACCTCAGTCTGTGACTGTATTTTGAAGTAAGATTTTAAAAGAGGGTTAAAGTTAATATGAGGTAATTAAGGCCCTAATCCAATATGACCGATGTCTTTATAAGAAGAAGAAATTTGGACACAGACACTTACAGGGAAAAGACAATCTGAAGACACAAGGAGGATATGGTCATCTATTAATAATCCAAGGCAAGAGACTCAGGAGAGATCCTTCTCTTGTGGCCCTCAAAAGGATCAGTCCTGCTGACTCTTTGATACCAGACTTCTGGCCTCCCAAACTGTTAGATAATACTGCTGTTTAAGAAACCCAATTTGTGTTATTTTGTTGTAGTAGTCCTAGCAAACTTGCACAGTTACATAAATAATTTCAATTCCAGGTTTTCTAAATAAGAAGGAATTCAGGCACAGTTGTGTGCAATGAAATCTACCACAGTGATATTTGCAATGTTGAAAAATGAAATCAACTCATTGTTCAACAATAGAGGAATAGATTTGTAATTTATGATACAGATATAAAAGCAATTAAATTATATTTTCAAAGAATGCTTAATGAAATAGGAAAATGATCATGAAAAAAATGTTAAATGAAAAAGCAGTTGGGACTTCCCTGGTGGTCCAGTGGTTAAGACTGCACTCCTAATGAAAAAGGGCATGGGTTAGAGTACTAGCATCCTACTTGTTGCAGTCAATAAAAAAGAAATGAAAGAAAGAAAAAGCACCCAATAACATTATTTACATAAAGATCTAGTTTAGTAAAAATAATATGCTTATATTTGCTTAGGCAAAAATAGAAATAATAGAAGTAAGTCTATCAAAATGTAATATGCTAATTGTCATGGTCTCTTGGTGATACATATTTTCTTATTTTTACTTTTCTGCATTTTCTGCATTTTTGTGTGCATTTTACCTATGAATACATGATAAAACATTTTTTACATTATAAGATGTTCTTTTATTTAAAACTGGAGGATAATTGCTTTATAATGTTGTGTTAATTTCTGCCATACAACAATGGGTATCAGCCATAACTATAGCTATATATATATATAGTACTGGAGAAGGAAATGGCAGCCCACTCCAGTATTCTTGCCTAGAGAATCCTGTGGACAGAGGAACCTGGTGGGCTGCTGTCCATAGGGTCGAACAGAGTCGGACACGACAGAAGTGACTTAGCATAGCTATATATATATATATCCTAAGATAGTCTTATTTAGATAAAATAAGCAGAAATGAATGAACTCAACAGACCTAAGTCTTAATTTTAATAATAAAACATATATTTTTACTCTTTGAGTGTATGTTTGTGTGTGTGTTTCTGTAGGCATGTGTAAAACAACAACTTCTGTGTTTTTTTCAATAGGTTATCTCTGTTGGCTTCAAAACTTACATGACAGAGGAAAAAATATCTTTTAGGACACAAGCACCAATTAAGATGGAAATAATTACTATTGCTTTGTCTTAAAGTTCAGTAAAACTCTCTTTTGCCACCTACCAGTCTTTGACTCCATACAGGGGATTTTTAATTTCAGACTACTGTTCAGTTTTGGAATTCTCATTTCTCTAGTTTCTATTTTTCAGCTGAGATTCTCCATCCATTCACTTATAACCAAATTTTCCTTTAAATTCTTGAACTGATTAACAATAGCTGCTTCAAAATCATTGTTTACTGATTCCAGTGTTTGATTCACTTTGTACTCTGGTTCTATTGACTGGGCTTCCCTGGTGGCTCAGATGGTAAAGAATCCACCTACAGTGCAGGAGATCCAGGTTCAATCTATAGGTTGGGAAGATTCCTTGAAGAAGAAAATGGCTACTCACTCCAGTATTCTTGCTTGAAGAATTCCACAGACAGAGGAGCCTGGCAGGCTACAGTCCATGGGGTTGCAAAGAGTTGGACACAAGTGAGCGACTAACACTTTTCTATTGACTAGTTTTGTCATTCACTTTTGACCATTTAAAAAACACCTACTTAAATAGATGGAGATTAAGAGACACCAACCTTTAGCTATAAAATAAGTCTCAGTGATGCAGTTCATGCAGAGGGAATACAGTCAATAATATTGTAAAAACTTTGTATGGTGATGGATGGTAACTGGTCTTATTGAGGTATTCACTTCATTATGTCTAAAAGCATTGAATCACTATGTTGGACACCTGAAACTAACATATTGTATGTTAACTATAACTCAATAAAAAGATACAGTCACAAATATCTCTAATAAAACAGGCATTAAAATTGCAAAAAAAATCTACTGTTTTAAAAATATGTTTCATATTGTGGCTGATACATTGTAGAAACTAGATTCTGTTGTCTTCCACTGAGGAAGGATTTCTAGCAATGTGCATAAATGACCCTACAGAGGAGAAAGGGGGACAAGCAGACCTCTTACTTCTAATTTTGAGGAATATTAGACCCAGAGTTTGTGTTGATATCTATATGTGGAAATTTAAGTTTTCATCAACATTCCCCTTTTAGAATGGAGACTTAAGGGTGGTATGTAACAAATGGAATCCTGGCTTAGAAGCCAGCTCAGAGTGTCTCCACTATGTGGATCCATCTAGTACTCATTTTCTGAGTGTCTGAATGTGTAATTTGAATTGATATACTTGCAGTTGGAGTAATCGTATTTGTTCTTTGGCTTTTGGGGCAAGTACTGTAGAAGCAGAAGTGAAAACCTCTGAAACATTCCATGCCTTCCAGTCCTCCCCATCAAGATAGTAAATTAAAAATGATATAATACTCTATGAGAGATGGTGGAGATTAATACAATATTTAAAGACCTAAGGGATGCAGGTATGGTTGCCCCTATCAGTACCTATTTAATTAGTCAGGTTGGTCTTATAGTGACTGGATGGGTGCTGGAGAATGACTGCAGATGATTTCAGATACTGTGCTGGAGTTGGTATCATTGTCAGCACAGATGTACAATGCCTCAGACATATGGTATGTGGTTAAAATTTTAGCAAATGCATCCTTTGCTCTTCTAATTTGCAAAGAAAATCATATATAGTTTGCACTCACATGTTATGGACAAAAATATTAATTTATAGTATCAACTCAGTGCTATATTAATTCTCTAACCCACTGTTATCATATTGCCAAAAAATATATGGACTGCATTGACATCTCACAGAACATCAGGTTGAAAAATTATGTCAACACATCATACGGACTGATCCAGACAAACAAGAGATGGCTAATAACTAAGAGACTTTGGTGAGACACTTCTGTTCCAGAGGGTGAGATATAAACACCAAGAAGACTCAGGGACTATGCCAGTGAAGATTTCAGGTAAACGGTAGCCAGGAGAAAGCTACAATTCCCCTCCAAGAAGAAAAATTCCTTAATCTTTTCCCCTTTAACAAAAATCACCTACTTTGGTTCTTTGGTTCTGCAGGCAATAAATTCTCTCTATGTATACAGGAATAATCCTCTGGTCTATATACTGGGATATACTGGGTGACACAAAAGGCTGCCAACTTTGAGTGAGGTCTGGAGTACTAAACATCTAACTGTATCATCAGTTCAGTTCACGTCAGTCATGCAGTTTTGTCAGAGTCTTTGTGACCCCATAGACTGCAGCACACAAGGCCTCCCTGTCCACCACCTACTCCCAGAGTTTACTGAAATTCATGTCCACTGAGTCAGTGATGCCATCCAACCATCTCATCCTCTGTCATCCTCTTCTCCCACTTTCAATCTTTCCCAGCATCAGGCTCTTTTCAAATGAGTCATTTCTTCACATCAAGTGGCCAAAATATTGGAGCTTCAGCTTCAGCATCAGTCCTTCCAATGAATATTCAGTACTGATTTCCTTTCGGATGCGCTGGTTGGATCTCCTTGCTGTCCAAGAGACTCTCAAGGGTCTTCTCCAACACCACGGTTCAAAAGCATCAATTCTTCAGTGCTCAGCTTTCTTTATAGTCCAACTCTCACATCCATACATGACTACTGGAAAAACCATAGCTTTGACCAGACAGACCTTTGTTGGCAAAGTAGTGTCTCTGCTTTTCAATAAGCTGTCTAGGTTTGTCTTTCTTCCAAGGAGCAAGTGTCTTTTTTTTTTTTTAATTTTTTTTTAATTTTTATTTTTACTTTATTTTATTTTACAATACTGTATTGGTTTTGCCATACATTGACATGAATCCACCACAGGTGTACATGCGTTCCCAAACATGAACCCCCCTTCCACCTCCCTCCCTGTAACATCTCTCTGGGTCATCACCATGCACCAGCCCCAAGCATGCTGTACCATGCATCGGACATAGACTGGCGATTCGATTCTTACATGATAGTATACATGTTTCAATGCCATTCTCCCAAATCATCCCACCCTCTCCTTCTCCCTCACAGTCCAAAAGTCCGTTATACATATCTGTGTCTTTTTTGCTGTCTTGCATACAGGGTCGTCATTGCCATCTTTCTAAATTCCATATATATGTGTTAGTATACTGTATTGGTGTTTTTCTTTCTGGCTTACTTCACTCTGTATAATCAGCTCCAGTTTCATCCATCTCATCAGAACTAATTCAAATGTATTCTTTTTAACGGCTGAGTAATACTCCATCGTGTATATGTACCAAAGATTTCTTATCCATTCATCTGCTGATGGACATCTAGGTTGTTTCCATGTCCTGGCTATTATAAACAGTGCTGCGATGAACATTGGGGTACATGTGTCTCTTTCAATTCTGGTTTCCTCGGTGTGTATGCCCAGCAGTGGGATTGCTGGGTCATAAGGCAGTTCTATTTGCAATTTTTTAAGGAATCTCCACACTGTTCTCCATAGTGGCTGTACTAGTTTGCATTCTCACCAACAGTGTAAGAGGGTTCCCTTTTCCCCACACCCTCTCCAGCATTTATTGCTTGCAGATTTTTGGATCGCAGACATTCTGACTGGTGTGAAGTGGTACCTCATTGTGGTTTTGATTTGCATTTCTCTAATAATGAGTGATGTTGAGCATCTTTTCATGTGTTTGTTAGGCATCTGTATGTCTTCTTTGGAGAAATGTCTATTTAGTCCTTTGGCCCATTTTTTGATTGGGTCATTTATTTTTCTGGAATTGAGCTGCATAATTTACTTGTATATTTTTGAGATTAGTTGTTTGTCAGTTGCTTCATTTGCTATTATTTTATCCCATTCAGAAGGCTGTCTTTTCACCTTGCTTATATTTTCCTTTGTTGTGCAGAAGCTTTAAATTTTAATTAGATCCCATTTGTTTATTTTTGCTTTTATTTCCAGAATTCTGGGAGGTGGATCATAGAGGATCCTGCTGTGATTTACGTTGGAGAGTGTTTTTCCTATATTCTCCTCTAAGGGTTTCATAGTTTCTGGTCTTACATTTAGATCTTTAATCCATTTTGAGTTTATTTTTGTGTGCGGTGTTAGAAAGTGATCTAGTTTCATTCTTTTACAAGTGGTTGACCAGTTTTCCCAGCACCACTTGTTAAAGAGATTGTCTTTACTCCATTGTATATTCTTGCCTCCTTTGTCAAAGATAAGGTGTCCATATGTGTGTGGATTTATCTCTGGGCTTTCTATTTTGTTCCATTGATCTATATTTCTGTCTTTGTGCCAGTACCATACTGTCTTGATGACTGTGGCTTTGTAGTAGAGCCTGAAGTCAGGCAAGTTGATTCCTCCAGTTCCATTCTTCTTTCTCAAGATTGCTTTGGCTATTCGAGGTTTTTTGTATTTCCATACAAATCTTGAAATTATTTGTTCTAGTTCTGTGAAATATATGGCTGGTAGCTTGATAGGGATTGCACTGAATTTGTAAATTGCTTTAGGTAGTATACTCATTTTCACTATATTGATTCTTCCAATCCATGAACATGGTATATTTCTCCATCTATGAGTGTCCTTTTTGATTTCTTTCATCAGTGTTTTATAGTTTTCTATATATAGGTCTTTAGTTTCTTTAGGTAGATATATTCCTAAGTACTTTATTCTTTTCATTGCAATGGTGAATGGAATTGTTTCCTTAATTTCTTTTTCTACTTTCTCATTATTAGTGTATAGGAATGCAAGGGATTTCTGTGTGTTGATTTTATATCCTGCAACTTTACTATATTCATTGATTAGCTCTAGTAATTTTCTAGTGGGGTCTTTAGGGTTTTCTATGTAGAGGATCATGTCATCTGCAAACAGTGAAAGTTTTACTTCTTCTTTTCCAATTTGGATTCCTTTTATTTCTTTTTCTGCTCTGATTGCTGTGGCCAAAACTTCCAAAACTATGTTGAATAGTAGTGGTGAAAGTGGGCACCCTTGTCTTGTTCCTGACTTTAGGGGAAATGCTTTCAATTTTTCACCATTGAGGATAATGTTTGCTGTGGGTTTGTCATATATAGCTTTTATTATGTTGAGGTATCTTTCTTCTATTCCTGCTTTCTGGAGAGTTTTTATCATAAATGGATGTTGAATTTTGTCAAAGGCTTTCTCTGCATCTATTGAGATAATCATATGGTTTTTATTTTTCAATTAGTTAATGGAGCAAGCGTCTTTTAATTTTACAGCTACAGTCACCAATTGCAGTGATTTTGGAGCCCCCCAAAATAAAGTCTCTCACTGTTTCTACTTCCCCATATATTTCCTGTGAAGTGATGGGACAAGATGCCATGATCTTAGTTTTCTGAATGTCAAGCCTTAAGGCAACTTTTTCACTCTCCTCTTTCCCTTTTATCAGGAGGCTCTTTAGTCCTTCTTTGCTTTCTGCCATAAGGGTGGTGTCATCTGCATATCAGAGGTTATTGATATTTCTCCCAGCAATCTTGATTCCAGTTGTGCTTCATCCAGCCCAGCGTTTCTCATGATGTACTCTGCATATAAGTTAAATAAGCAAGGTGACAACATACAGCCTTAACGTCCTTCTTTCCCTATTTGGAGCCAGTCTGTTGTTCCATGTCGAGTTCTAACTGTTGCTTCTTGACTAGTATACAGATTTCTCAAGAGGCAGGTCAGGTGGTCTGTTATTCCCATCCCTTGAAGAATTTTCCACAGTTTGTTGTGATCCACACAGTCAAAGGCTTTGGCATAGTCAATAAAGCAGATGTTTTCTGGAACCCTCTTGCATTTTCGACGATCCAACAATGTTGGCAATTTGATCTCTTTTTCCTCTGCCTTTTCTAAAACCAGCTTATACATCTGGAACTTCATGGTTCATGTACTGTTGAAGCCTGGCTTGGAGAATTTTGAGCATTACTTTCTAGCATGTGAGATGAGTACAACTGTGCAGTAGTTTGAATATTCTTTGGCATTGCCTTTCTTTGGGATTGGAATGAAAACGGACATTTTCCAGTCCTGTGGCCACTGCTGAGTTTTCCAAATTTGCTGGCATATTGAGTGCAGCACTTTCACAGCATCATCTTTTAGGATTTGAAATAGCTCAACTGGAATTCCATCACCTCCACTAGGTTTGTTCATAGTGATGCTTCCTAAGGCCCACTTGACTTTGCATTTCAGGATGTCTGGCTCTAGGTGTGTGTAATGTAAGACATAAGGTCATTAAAAATGTATGACCTGAGATCATTAAAAACACCTAAAAGAGAACATAGGCAGAATACTCATATAAATTGTAGCAATATTTTTCTTAAATCAGTATCCTAAAGTAAAATAAATAAAAGCAAAAATAAACAAATGGATACTAATTAAACTTAAACCTTTTGCAGAACTAAGGAAACCATCAATAAGATAAAAAGATGACCTATTAAATGGGGGAAAATATTTGCAAATGATATGGGCCATAAGATGTTACTATCCAAAATATAGAAACAGCTCATATACTCAATATCAAAAAAAAAATCAAACAATACTGATTAAAAATGACAAGAAGACCTGAATAGACATTTTTTCCAAAGAAGGCATGCAGATGGCCAAAAGGCACACAAAAAGATTCTCGACATCATTACCATCAGAAAAAATGCAAATTAAAACCACAATGAGATAGCACCTTGCACCTGTGAGAGAGGCTATCATTAAAAAGAACACACACAAAAAAAATGTTGGCAAGGATATGGAGAAAAGGGAACCCTTCTACACTGTTGGTGGGAATACAAATTGGTGTAGCCACTATGGAGAACAGTATGAAGCCTTCTTAAATACTAAGAATAGAACTATCAAGTGATCCAGCAATTTTACTTCTGGGTATATATCTGGAAAAGATGAAAACACAAATTTAAAAAGATATGATCTCCCCAGTGTTCATAGCAACACTATTTACAATAGGCAAGACATGGAAGCAACCCAAGTGTCCATCAGCAGATGACTGGATTAAGAAAATGTGGTACATATAAAGAATGAAATACCACTCAGCCATGGCAAAGAATGAAATTTTGCCATTTGGAACAACATGGACAGACTTGAGAGTATTATGTTAAGTAAAATAAGTCAGACAGAAAAGACAAATACTATATGATATCACTTATATGTAGAAACTAAAATATAAAACTAACTAATGAAACAGAAACAAAAATGAAACAGACTCATAGATGTTGAGAACAACTTAATGAGGAAAAGTGGAGAACCAAGATAGGGGTCATGGAATAAAGTTCAGCAAACAGATATTGCCCCGCTGTAGAGGATCCCTTTAGCATTTCCCTTACTTTCTGTGACTTCAGCAATGCATAGAAACCTGTTCTATCAAATATTTGGTTGTTCTGTACCAGGAAGATCCTTTGGACTATTTTGGGTCATAATGCAGTACATTGACTTGAAATGTACATTTCTATTCTTCATTATTTAATATTTTTAAAACAGAACACAAATACTTTATTAAATCAGATGAGACCAGATGTCTCAACCTGTATCCCAGTTTTATATTATTTCATTGAATTTTTGCCATTTTTCATTATTAAGTTATTCTTGACATATAATATTACATTAGTTTCAGGTGTACAACATAGCGATTCAATATTTTTATCATTATCAAATAATCACCACAGTAAATCCAGTTACCATCTGTCACCACACAAAATTGCCACAATATCATTGACTTTATTTCCTATGCTGTACATTGTATCCTTGTGACATTTATCTTATGATTAGAAGTGTGTACCTCAATCTTCTTCGCCTATTTTCTCCCTCCCCCTGAACCCTTCCTCTCTGGCAACCACCAATTATTTCTATCTGTGAGACTGTTTCCATTTTGTTGAAATGTGCACTTTAACTTTTTTCCTTTGAAATGTTCATTTTTCATAAGCTCTTTCCCATGCTCTACTTACGCTCACCAAAGTATGACAATCAATGGTAGAGGCTAGGCATGAAAATAAATGGCATATTTCAGCAATGATGAATGCTCTAGTCTCATTGAACTTAAGACTGTGTATGAGGATGTATGAAACTAAAAACGTTGATTAAAATCAGAGGCTTGAAGGACTTTAAATGCAATTTTAAGGAATCTGGAATTTTTCTGGCTATGGAAAGCTAATAGAAGTGTTTTAAACAGAATAATTGTACTTAAAAATCTGCCTACTACAAAGACATATAAATATTGTTAAAGAAGGGTTAAGAAGAGAGACTAGAAATAGAGAATTTAATTAAAACATTGTTTCTCAGCTCCAGATGCACATTGGAATTACCTTGGGAACTTTAAAAATACTGTTGTGTGGGCACATCACTGAATCAATGATTCAATTCTGCCACAAGTGTTGTGAACCACTGAGCTCAAAGGCTTTAGTCCACGTGAAATTTGAAGAGGAGATGGCAGTGAGACTCAAGAGGAGAGGCAAACTGAGAAAGCATGGATGGGATTTTGTGCCTAATTACACATAAGTGTAGAAGTCAGCGGTCATACATGTATGATTCCAAGGTTATACTCAAGACACTGTTGTTGAGATTCTCTTGTGCTTGGCCTATGTTCAACATTTCATTTGTCATGATTTGATTATCTTGAGGAGAATTTTGTAATTTTCTCCTTCTCTCTGTCTCTCTCTTTATGTGTGTGTGTGTGTATATATATATATATATATATATATAATGAGTTATTCAAGCTCAAGTAACCTGAAATCTTCACCAAATCTTCTAACAAATTCTGCAATATGATTATATTTACATTCACTGTCTCAGCCACCATAATTTTTTTTATGAACATACATAACCAGGTGCATATTTACTTTTTTAAAAGAACATTTTTAAGCTTACAGAAAAGCCATTCCCGAAGTACAGAGAGCTTCAGATACCCCACAATTCCAGCTCAAGACCTAACCCTAGTTTCCTCTTAACTTTGTGCACTGTGTTAACACTGATGAAACAGGAGACAGGATCAAGATGGCAGAGTAGGAAGATTCTGAGCTTACTTCCTCATGTGAGCACTCCAAAATTATAACTACTTATAGAGCAACTATCTCTGAGAGCAACCCGAATACTAGCGGAAAAGGTGTTTCAAAACTAAAGATCTAAAGAACAAATGGATAGGAGGATGTGGAGATGAGGTCTGGTCAGAACCCATACCTATGGTCAATTAATCTTCAGCAAAGGAAGCATATATGTATATATATACATATATATATGACAAAATAAAAAACTAATTTGAAAAGATACATGCATCCCAATGTACATAGCAGCATTATTTATAATGGGCAAGATATGAAATCCATCTGAATGTCCAACAGATGAATGGATAAAGAAGATGTGGAATATATAGACATGAAATGTTACTCAGTCATAAAAAGAATGAAATATTGCCATTTGTGGCAATGCGGATGGACCTAGAGAATACGATACTACTAAAAGTCAAAATCAAGTACTATATAACATCATTTGCATGTGGAATCTAAAAACTAATACAAATGAATTTATACACAAAATAGAAACAAACTCATAGACATAGAAAGCAAACTTATGGTTACCAAAAGGCAGTTCAAGGTGGGGAGCATTGTAGATAATGCTGCTATGAACGTTGGGATGCATGTATATTTTCAAATTAGCATTTTCTTTTCTTTCATATATATATATATATATATATATATATATACACCCAGCAGTGCTAGATCATGTTGTACCTCTATCTTTAGTTTTGTAAGGAACTCCCATACTATATATATATGTATAACATATATTATAACATATAGTTTAACATATGTGTATAACACATATTCATATATATGTATAACAATCATTTTGCTATACATCTGAAGCAAACACAACATTGCAATTCAACTATATGTCATTAAAAAAGAAAGTGGCCATACTGAACAACAGATTTACTTTTACATATGTAGTACTTTTTTCTTTCAGTTTTACTGAGATATGATTGACATACAGCATGAAATATGTTTAAGGTGTACAGCATGACTCAACTAGATACATCATGAAATGATTACCACAATATTTTTTTACCACAATATGTTTAATGAATATTGATCATCTCATATAGATACAAAATTAAAGAAATAGAAAAAAATGTTTTGTGATGGTAATTCTTAGGATCTACTCTCTAACAACTTTCATACATAACATACAGCAGTGTTAATTATATTTATCATGTTGTACATTATATACCTAATACTTATTTATGTTTGTTTCTTTGACTGTCTTTATCTAATTCCTCCTTTCCCACCCCTTATAACTGGTAACTATAAATATAATTTCTTTTTCTATGAGTTTGTTTTAAAAATACAGTTGACCTACAACACTATATTAATTTCTGTTACAAAATAGTCTATTTTGATATTTTTATACATTTAAAAATGGCCACCACAGAAGGCTAGTTACACTATGTCACCAAAGAAAAATATTGCATGTTTATTGACTATATTGAAAGTGAAAGTGAAGTCGCTCTGTCGTGTCCGACTCTTTGTGACCCCGTGGACTGTAGCCCACCAAGCTCCTCTGTCCATGGGATCCTCCAGGCAAGAATACTGGAGTGGGTTGCCATTTCCTTCTCCAGGGCATCTTCCCGACCCAGGGATCAAACCCGGGTTTCCCGCATTGGAGGCAGATGCTTTAACCTCTGAGCCACCAGGGAAGTCCATTATATTACACATACTGTACATTTCATACCTGTGACTTACTTACTTTGCAATGGGAAGTTTGTGTCTATTGATCTCCATCACCTATATGCTTCCTCCTGTACTCCCCTCTCCTCTGGCAACCACCTGTTTGTCCTCTGTATCTATTACTCTGTTGCTGTTTTGTTATGTTTATTCATTTATTTTGCTTTTTGGGTTCCACATATAATGAAATCATACAATATTTGTCTTTCTTTCTTTGACTTATTTCACCTAGCATAATACCCTCTAGATCCATCCATGTTGTTGCAAGTAACAAGATTTCATTCTTTTTTATGCCTAATATTTCATTGTCTATGTATACCACAGTTTGTTTTCCCATTTATTTCCCCATAGGCACTTGAGTTACTTCCGTATTTTGCCAGTTGTAAATAATACTCCTTGCAGAGCGTACAGGTGCATATATCTTTTCTAATTACTACTATTATTATTTTTTAGATAAATGCCCAGAAGTGGAATTTCTGGATTATATGGTAGCTCTATTTTTAATTTTTTAAGGAATTTCCATATTGTTTTCCACAGTGGCTGCACCAATTTACATCGCCACTAATAGTGCACAAGTGTTCTCTTTTCTCTATAACCTCACTGACACCTGTTATTTGCTATGCTGTTGGTAATGGCCATTCTTTTAGGTATTAGGTAATATCTAGGTATGGTTTTGATTTGTATTTCCATGAGGATTAGTGATATTGAACATTTTTCATGTGCCTTTGGCATGAAACAACAGGTTTTCAATGTAGATGAGACAGTCTTCTACTGGAAGAAGATGCCATCAAGGACTTTCATAACTAGAGAGAAGTCAATCCCTTCTTCAAAAATTCAAAGGATAATAGCAAATGAAGCAACTGACAAACAACTAATCTCAAAAATATACAAGCAACTTATGCAGCTCAATTCCAGAAAAATAAATGACCCAATCAAAAAATGGGCCAAAGAATTAAATAGACATTTCTCCAAAGAAGACATACAGATGGCTAACAAACACATGAAAAGATGCTCAACATCACTCATTATCACAGAAATGCAAATCAAGACCACAATGAGGTACCATTTCACACCAGTCAGAATGGGTGCGATCCAAAAGTCCACAAGCAATATATGCTGGAGAGGGTGTGGGGAAAAGGGAACCCTTTTACCCTGTTGGTGGGAATGCAAACTAGTACAGCCACTATGGAGAACAGTGTGGGGATTCCTTTAAAAACTACCAATAGAACTGCCTTATGACCCAGCAATCCCACTGCTAGGCATACACACCGAGGAAACCAGAATTGAAAGAGACACGTGTACCCCAATGTTCATCACAGCACTGTTTATAATAGCCAGGACATGGAAGCAACCTAGATGTCCATCAGGAGATGAATGGATAAGAAAGCTGTGGTACATATACACAATGGAGTATTGCTCAGCCATTAAAAAGAATACGTATGAATCAGTTCTAATGAGGTGGATGAAACTGGAGCCGATTATACAGAGTGAAGTAAACCAGAAAGAAAAACACCAATACAGTATACTAACATATATATATGGGATTTAGAAAGATGGTAATGATAACCCTATATGCGAGACAGCAAAAGAGACACAGATGTAAAGAACAGACTTTTGGACTCTGTGGGAGATGGAGAGGGTGGGATGATTTGGGAGAATGGCATTGAAACATGTATACTATCATGTAAGAAATGAATCACTAGTCTAGTTTCGATACAGGATACAGGATGCTTGGTGCTGGTGCACTGGGATGACCCAGAGAGATGATATGGGGAGGGTGGTGGGAGGGCAGTTCAGGGTTGGGAACTCATGTACACCTGTGGTGGATTCATGTCAATGTATGGCAAAAACAATACAGTATTGAAAAGTAAAAAAATAAAATTAAAAAAAAAGTTCAAAGAATAGGCTGAATCATTTGTTAGGGGCTAATGGAAGTGGTGAGTTTAAGTTGAAGCCAAAGCTTACTTACCCTTCCCCAGGTTCTAGGCCCTTTAAGAATTATGCTAAGTCTACTACGCCTGCACTCTGTAAATGGAACAACAAAGCCTGGATAACATCATGCCTGTTTATAATATAGTTTACTGAATTTTTTAAGCCTACTGTTGAAGACTGCTGATCATAAGAAAGATTCCTTTCAAAATATTATTGCTCATTGACAATGCTCTTGGTCACTCAAGAGTGTTGATGGAGATATACAGTGAAATCAATGTTTTTTATGCCTGCTAACAACATGCAGCTCATGGATCAAGGATTAATTTTGACTTTCAAGTCTTACTATTTGAGAAATACATTTTATAAGGCCATAATTGTCACAGACTGATTCCTCTGATGGGTCTGGGCAAAGTAAACTGAAAATCTTCTGGAAAGGATTTTTGCATAATATTAAGAACATTCATGATTCATGGGAAGAGGCAGAAATATCAACATTAACAAGAGTTTGGAAGAAGTTGATTCAAACCCTTATGAATGACTTGGAAGGGTTCAAGCCTTCAGTGGAGGCAACTGTAGATGTGATGGAAATAACAAGAGAAAGAGAGTTAATAGAACTGAAGTCTGAAGATGTGACTGAATTAACTGCAATCTCATAATAAAACTTGACTAGATGAGGAGTTGCTACTTATGGATGAGGAAAGAAAGTGATTTTTTGAGAGAGAATCTACTTTTGGTGAAGATACTATGATAGTTGTTGGAGTAATAGCAAGCAATTTAGAATAGTAAATAAACTAACTTAGTCGATAAAGCAGAGGCAAGGTTTGAGAGATGGGCTCCAATTTTGAAAGAAGTTCTACTGTGAGTAAAATGCTATCAAATGGCACAGAATGCTACAGAGAAATTGTTCATGAGAGGAAGGGTAAATCGATAGAGCACACTTCATTGTTTTCTTAGTTTAAGAAATTGCCGGTGGCAGGGACGGATAAACTGGGAGATTGGGATTGACATATACACACTGCTATATTTAAAATTCATAACTAATAAGAACCTACTGTGTAGCACACTGTTAGTTTCTTCTGTACAGCAAAGTGAATCAGTTATACAGATACATGCATCCACTTTTTTTCAGATTCTGTTCCCATATAGATCATTACTGAGTACTCTGTAATGGGAATAGAACATGGGAACAGAAGCTGAAAAATCTGAAAAAAAGTAGATACATGTATCTGTATAATTGATTCATTTTGCTATACAGAAGAAATTAATACAACATTGTAAATCAACTCTACTCCAATAAAAATTAACTTTTAAAAGTAAAGTAAATTAGAAAAGAACTTGTCACAGCCACCCCAATGTTCAGCAGCCACTACCTTGCTCACTCAGCAGCTATGAGCATAGAAGCAAGGCCCTCGACCAGCACAAAGATTATGGCTCCCTGAAGGCTTAGATTATGGTTAGCATTTTTTAGCAATAAAGTAGTGAAGTAGTAAAGAACCTGCCTGCCAATGCAGGAGACATAAGAGATGCAGGTTCAGTCCCTGCTTTGGGAAGATCCCATGGAGAAGGAAATGTCAATCCACTCCAGTATTCTTGCCTGGAGAATCCCATGGACAGAGGAGCCTGGTTGGCTATAGTCAACAGAGTTAGACATGCAAAGAGTTAGACATGACTAAGGCAACAGGTCCATTCTGAAGGAGATCAGCCCTGGGATTTCTTTGGAGGGAATGATGCTGAGGCTGAAACTCCAGTACTTTGGTCACCTCATGCGAAGAGCTGACTCATAGGAAAAGACTCTGATGCTGGGAGGGATTGGGGGCAGGAGGAGAAAGGAACGACAGAGGATGAGATGGCTGGAAGGCATCACTGACTCCATGGACACGAGTCTGAGTGAACTCCGGGAGTTAGTGATGGACAGGGAGGCTTGGTGTGCTGCAATTCATGGGGTTCCAAAGAGTCGGACACGACTGAGTGACTGAACTGAACTGAACTGAACTGAAGGTGACTTAGCATGTACGTCCATTCCGTTTTTAGACATACTGCCATTTGACACTCAAGAGACTACAGTATAGTGTGCCTAGAAGTCTTAAAGGCACTAGGAAACCAAAAAAATTCATGTGATTTGCTTTTATTTTGATATTTGCTTTATTGCATTGGTCTAGAGTTGAATTAACAGTATCTCTGGAGTATGCTTGTATGGAGATTAATTGATATAACTTACATAAACTTCCGAGCAAGTACCTGTGCTTGTAAACTACTATGCTAATTCTGCTAATGACAAAAATTGTAACAGAGTTTATCAGAGAAAACTTGTTATATATGCTTTTAAAAATTTCTGTCTAAACTCAGAGCTGGAATAAGTCTACAGAAAATTGAACAAAAAAGTATTAGACCCATATCTGCAAATCCAATAAAATAGCTGCCACATAGTTGTATGGTTTATTCATGTTGTATACTCTTCACATGGCCCATTTTACCTGAATGTTAAATGAATGCCATTTGAGACCTGATGGAGCTTTCGTATTTAGCTTACTAAAGTAGGAACCTAGCCCAGCTGGCATTCTGGGACTCCTTCCATCTTTGGTTTGACTTGATGATTCAGGGAAGTACTTGCTGTTCTTGCATCAGAAGTAGCAGTGTTAATTCCTTTTTGCCAAATACTTTCGCAGGAGCTCAGGCTGAGTTCCCTGGATGATTGCTTATTGCACAGTCACTGAAGCAGCTGGTGGAAAAGTCCATGTTGATCCCTTTGAGGCCTATGCCTTTGGAAAACATTCTGAGATGTTCTGCATTTCAGAGGAGCAAGTAACATGGTACAAAACTACCGAAGAATCTCCATTTAAACTTCATTGGCTTGTAGAAATTCCATGGGTAATCTTTAGCATCCTAAACTTAGGATGATCATATAATTTTTCATCCAAGGAACATTTGTTTGAGAATGAAAAGGGAGCATGGTTCATAATTAAGTTGAGACAATAGATGTAAATTGTGACTGAGTAAAATGGGTTGTATAGTCCCTCTACTAGAGTCTACAGTCTCTGATCCTGTTATTCTTTTTTCAGTTCAGTTCCAAACCTGAATAGCCTTGTTCCTTTGCCTGCTGTGTACTGAAGAAGAATGTCCCAGGACATCGTGTAACGAATTTTTTTTCCTTCTATAGTATTACTTTTCCTACTGCAAAAAAAAAAAAAATAGTGTTAATATTTCTCCTTGGTTTGGGAAGATAAAACTTACCTCATTTCAGTGACAATGATGTGGACATCTTCTGAAGCCATTCTAGTAATCATTTATGTATCCCACAAGTATGTACTGAGGGCCTGTTTTGAAGAAGGAGCTGCTGTACCTGCTGAGAAACAAGAACACACATGACTGTTAATATGCCTGCCTAATGGAGCTTATGTTCTACTGGACAGACAATACACACTGTATACAGAGATACATATTTTACAGAGTGAAAGATACAAAGAAAAATATAGAACAGGGATGGTACCTAGGTAAAAGGAGACCACTTCAGATAGACTGAACTCTGAAGGCCTCTGAAACCTGAAAGATAAGGAGCTTATGAAAGTGAAAGTTGCTCAGTCATGTCTGACTTTGCAACCCCGTGGACTATACAGTTTGTGAAATTCCCCAGACCAGAATACTGGAGTGGGTAGCCTTTCCCTTCTCCAGGGGATCTTCCCAACCCAGGGATTGAACCTATGTCTCCTGCGTTGCAGGTGGATTCTTTACCAACTGAGCTGTGAGGGAAGACTGTAAGGAGCTACATATATGAATGCACTTACTAGAGGGAAGAGTATTATAGGAAGGACAAACAGTGATTGTAAACATTCAAGTAGGAATGATCTTAATGTGTTCTACAGAACGTTTACAGAGTGTAAGTATATGAAATATAAGAAAATAAGAGGGCATCCCTGGTGGTCCAGTGTTTAAGAATCTGCCTTGCAATACAAGGAACATGGTTTTGATCACTGGTTCAGGAAGATTTCACATGCCACTGAGTCACAGCTACTGAGCCCATGCTCTGAAACTATTGAAGCCCATGCGTTTAAAGCCTGTTCTTCACAACAGAAGCCACTGCAACGAGAAGGCTGCACACCACAACTACAGAGTAGTAGCTGCACACAATAACTAGAGAGTGGCCACTGTTCGCCACAACTAGAGAAAGCCCACATGCAGCAATGAAGACTCAGCACAGTCAAATTAGTTAATTAAAAAAAGAAAAAGGAAATTGTGTAAAGTACAAGGAGTGTGTCAATGTGGAGAGAATGAGTGGAAGAGTGCCAAGGGGTTGGCTCATTTATGGCTACATAGACAGGCCATAATACAGAATCTGAAGTCTTAATTCTAATTGCAATGGGAAGCTTGTCAGCAGTTTTAAGGCAGTGAGCAGAATAATCTGATACATATTCTTTAGAAAATCACTCTGGTTATCAGAGGAGACTATATGGTGAGGGATAAGAGTTCAAGGAGATCTGGTAAATGACTATTGTAATAATTCCATCCAGTTACAGAAGTTTGAATTAGGGTGGTATTAGTGAAGATGGTAATACATAATGGCTAAATGTAAGGAGTAATTTGGATGTAATGCTTATAGGAATTGCTACAAGTGGTGAGGAAGGGGAGAAAAGATGATTCCTATATTTGTAGTTTGGGTGAATGGAGTCCCAGGTAACTAAGATGGAGAATGTGTGTGTGTGTGCACCCACATGGGTGCATGTGAGAGGGAAGTTCAGGCTCACGATGCTTCCATTTCGTAGCTGAGTTTCATACTATGAATCATTAAGCCAAAAGAAAGAAGGAACCTGGAACACTGATGGCATTTTGGAGTTTGATTCATAGCTCTCAGGTCTGAAACTGTTCCTAGCTGATGCGTGTGCTTTCAAGATCATCTGCCAACTGATGACCCACTCCAGCTTTTCTCATAAACTAATTCATTTCCCTTCTGCATGGAATCTTTAGAACAAACAAAAGTTTTTTGGTTTTCTAAAAATTTTAGAAGATATGGCTCTGTTCCTGAGCCTTGGCCCATGCCATCCACTGTTGTCAGTCTCTGTCTCTGTATCTCCATCACTAGTTGGAGAGATCATGAGGGCAGGCATGCCTTCGAGTCTTTCACACATCAGTGAAGTTCAGAGGATAGTGCCTTCCTTGCACATAGAAAGCATTCAGTGCTTGTTGAATGACATTTACTTCTCTTCTGGTGAGCTTATAATTCTCTCTCCTTTTCCATTCAATAGTTCTTAATTACTTTAAAACCAAGCTTAAAACCAATTGTTTCCATGATGAGTCCCACTTGATTATGACCATGCCTTCACTTGGCATTTTCATGGTACTTATGCAACACTGGTTAATAAAAGTGTTCAAGTCTTCTTGATGAATGCTCTAATTTTCCAGTATATACTAAAATGCTCTGTGGAGAGCAATCCCATATCCTACACTCATTTTTTTTTTTTACTACTTCCATATAAAACCTGATATACTGTTTTGTTTTATCATAAAAGCTTTGTAAATATTGTTGATGGGCTTTTCAGGTGGTGCTAGTGGTAAAGAATCTACCTAACAATGCAGGAGATGCAAAGGACGTGGGTTTGATCCCTGGGTCGGGAAGATCCCCTGGAGTAGGAAATGGCAACCCACTCCAGTATTCTTGCTTGGAAAATTCCATGGACAGAGGAGCTTGGTGGGCTACAGTCCATGGGGCTGCAAAGAGTTGGACATGACTGAGCATGCTGCTGCTGCTAAGTCGCTTCAGTTGTGTCCGACTCTGTGCGACCCCATAGACGGCCACCTACCAGGCTTCTCCGTCCATGGGATTTTCCAGACAAGAGTACTGGAGTGGGGTGCCATTGCCTGTACACACACGCAAATATTGTTGACTAAACCTTGGAAATTTGCTTGGGCCAATCTCCTCCCTGATGCTATAATTTACCCCCAAAGGAATAGCTTCCTGTAAGAAGAATCAATTAGTCAAATAACTGTATTTTAAATTTCCAAACAAATAGCTCAACAAAAATGAAACTATGATTGGGGAATAAAGAAGTAGCTTCAGTCTAAGTGCCATATACATGGTATTGTTATTGGTTATAATGAGATAAATGTATCTGTATACCTTATGTAAATATTTATTATTTCTTGTTATTTTAGTTATGCAATTCCCTAGGATATATCACCTATACTGATGACACATATTAATTGGGATATTTATTCTTTTCATAGAGCCTAAAGTAATTAAGTAGAGTCATGTGTTTGATATTCAAGAATAAAAGAATTTAAAACAATTAAAAATAGTGGATGAGAAAAGCTGAGAAAGCACAAATCATTTTCTTTGTTCTAAGTTAAGCTAAGTCACTTCAGTCGTGTCTGACTCTGCAACCCCATAGGTGGCAGCCCATCAGGCTGCCCCGTCCCTGGGATTCTCCAGGCAAAAACACTAGAGTGGGTTGCCATTTCCTTTTCCAGTGGGGACAAATACACTATTATCTGCAACACTCTTTTCACACTGATTAACTGATCATTAGCTCATCTTAACTCTCTGAAGTTACTTGAACTAAGGGTAGCTACAGATTGTAGTAAGTTATAGCATGTATCTGATTACCGGTTTTCGACATTTTTGAATGAGAAGGTATAGTATAATGCAGAAAAAAGGAAATGAAGGGAACAAAGCATGATTTCCACTTAACAAAAATCTAAAGTTTAAATAGACAAAAACTCAAGGTTTAAATTCATTTCCCAGAACAGTGCTTTATTACCAAAATAAACTTGAGACCACCACTTAACTGCAAAGAAAAGTTAACAAAGACATTAGATAGTCATTAATCATCCTAAATAAACAGTACTTTCTCACTGTCTGATTGACACTGTTGGCACAAATTCTGTCCTTAGAAATATGCTTCAGATTTCTATCACAGACCTGTATTACTTAATTCAATACTTGAACACTTGAGGGTTTAACATGAGAACAGAAATTGGTAGAAAATTTTTTCAAAGTTTGTCTCAACAAATTATGCCTGTTTTAGTCTCTTTCTTATATATATTTTCATGGTAAATTTAAGGCCATGATTTTTACTTACTCAAACAGCCACACAATTGAAACTTTATATTTTTTACATTCAATTTCTAATGAATGATATGGGTTTACTTGTATTCTGTCAAAATCTATAGCAATCATGCCTTTTATAGAATTTTTCTTGTATTTACTTTCTTGCTTACTAATGTTTCCTAGGATTCTATACTTTACATACTTAACTCAAAATGAAAAAGAAAATTCTTGAAATTTCACCTTTTTGTCTCGTAAAATACCTGATCCTTTTAATTAACAGGAGTAATGCAACATCCAAATACAGCATGCTAGACACTCCAGTACTCTTGCCTGGAAAATCCCATGGACAGAGGAGCCTGGAAGGCTGCAGTCCATGGGGTTGCGAAGAGTCAGACACGACTGAGCGACTTCACTTTCACTTTTCACTGTCATACATTGGAGAAGGAAATGGCAACCCACTCCAGTGTTCTTGCCTGGAGAATCCCAGGGGTGGAGCCTGGTAGGCTGCCATCTATGGGGTCGCACATAGTCGGACACGACTGAAGCGACTTAGCAGCAGCAGCAGCAGCAGCAGACATTGTTTACTATTTTATTTGTTACTCATTCATTTCTTTTCCCATTAGAAGGCACAATACACATTGTCTGTGCAACGATTTATAATTATAACATATTGACATGAAGAACTGGTTATTGTTGCCATAAGTGCCAAGAATTTGTATACTCTACAAGATAGCATATGTTGGCAATTTATGTCTTGAAAGCCTCAGTTTGTTTAATTTAATGAATATTTACTGAACACTAAATACACGTTTGTGTTTCATGCTGTGCTTAGTTGGTCAGTTGTGTCTGACTCTTTGTGACCCCCATGGACTGTAGCTCGCCAGGCTCCTCTGTCCATGGGGATTCTCCAGGCTAGAACACTGGAATGGGTTGCCATGCTCTCCTCAAATACATGTTTGATGTTGGTTAAAAGTTAAATGAGACATTTATCTTGTCCTCAGGGTCCTACAATTTAGCCAATAAAACATAGATCTCCACATATGTGCTTACCAGCCTTCAAAACCATAAACTTTTGACATCAAATATTAAGATGTGGTCTAAAGTCTAAAGAGTATGAAATTCTAATATTGGCTTAGCCACCAATTTTTGTCCATGGAGTAATCTTCAGTCTTTTCTAGGTGATAAAAATAATAATTGTTCTCAACAACCTTAAAAAGCTAATGAAGATGTATATGTACTTCTTAAAATTTACTTTTTCTTGAAGTAACATTCGTTTATAAGCTTCATGTGAACAACATTCTATTTCAACTTCTGTACACGTTACATGTACTCACCACCCAAAATTTAATTTTCATCTATCTCCTCCACCCATTTTGCACTCCCTACCCTTTACCCTCTGGTAACTACTCTGGTCTAATGTATGAGTTCTTTCGGTTCTCAATTTATTGAATATTTAAGGACAGAGTTCAGTATCAAATAACAGGCACTGAACTCACTGAAAAAAAGATGCTATTGATACACAAATTATTCATATTATTATATATGCAAGTCATTATTATATGCTTATGTTAGTTTTAATATATACAAGTTAAGTAATATATTCAATAATATGCAAAGCACTGCTGTCCACAATAGAAGGGTAAAACACTGTCTAATATTTAGCAGAAATTATTTTTTATTGAATTAAGGTAGTAGGGAAAACTTCCCTAAAATATTGACAAATGCTTTAAGCTTCTGAACAACAGTAGAAACAGAAATAATTGGACTGTCATAATTTAGATGAATGAGATATGATGGAAAGGCATAGGGGATAAAAAACAGAAAGTGCAACTTTGTCAACCAAATATCTTTGATTTTTCTTTTTAACACATAATATGGGCTTTTATTATATGAACAAAATTGAGTGCAAATTTTGGAGCTACCCAGTAAAAATAAGTGGCTGCCATTGCAACATATGCATTGCATGGCACACGTGTTACTTCCCTCAGTTAATAGTGCCGTGAAGTGCTTACAGTACTTACAACATTTTAAGGGGACGCATTTGAAAGAGATGATCATTTTTAACAATTATTTGTTATTGTTATGTCATGTGTCTTTCTCCTTAACTTTATTTCAAATCCCATAGTTGAGTTCGTTGATGGAAAACAAGAAGCAAGAGGTTCTGTTTGTGGAAATAGAAAGGAGTGTATATGAGGGGCAGAGTGTGTTTGCTTGGCAGTGCTTGTGCTACCATTTTGTTTTTGTTTTTAGTGCTGGAGGGCAGCAAATTGGCAGGTGTAAATAAGGCTACAGCTAGCTTCATACTGTATTTACAATCAGTTATTATGGGTTAAAATGTCTGTGATGCATAGGGAATTAGCACCCAACTTCTGTTAAGAATGAAAGCCTAATGTGTAATTTCAAACATTCCCTGAACATTCTTCTAATCGTGCTTTAATTTCTACCAACTTTATTAAAGTTTGTACAAATGAATTATTAGGAATTGCTCTGTTTGTGCCTTATTATGCACTTGCATTAAAGTTTGAAATTTTGAATATAAATTTTTGCATGTAAATTTTTAATGTCACATGTAATTTGCCATAATAACAAAAACTGATAGGGAGGGAATAAATATTTCTCTACAAATGACTTGAGAAAGAGAAAGAAATTGACTTAGAGATTCAGAGAGATTGCTCTCTGAAATTTAAATTTAGAAGATTACTTTTTTATGGTATCCACCGTGTATTGTTATAGCTCTGTTAATTTTTGAAAATGACAAATAGCTATTTGCCTATCTACTTTGATGTAAAACAGAATCAGTTTATGATATAGTTTGCACTTTACCAGGATTTGCATGTACCACATGTTAAATCATGCCCCAGAAACATAGCAACCACTAGCAGATAGAGTCTAAAGTCACATGATTATATGGAACACAAAGGTTATAATGTTTGTGCAGCTATTGCTTTTTAATAGGAATTTCTATTTTCAGGAAGGAAAAGTAAGAATAGTTTTATTTAAAAAATGTAGATTGGGCCACATTTCTACAACACACTGACCTGTATCAACTTCTTTGAAAGCTCCTGGCAACATGAACTTCCCATGTCTCTATATTTCCTCTGTGCATGTAGACAAAGAGCCAAGATCATCTTGACTTTGAGGAGGAACAGTGGAAGAAGATGATAGGAGAGAATCATGAAACAAATAATAAATAAATAAGTGACTGTTGAATAAAACAATTAGTTTTGCCCCAGGCTTTTGCAATAGCTTATGAATTCTTACCAGCATTAGTTTACAGCTGTAACTTCAGGATATAATAAGAGATTGAATCTTATACAGGCAATGAAACAGATGATCAAATTCACAAGGGATTGTGTCAGGCTTTTTCCAGTACTAAAGAAACATATTAATCCTTGTCACTGTTTTCAGAAACGCTGTGACAGAAATAAACCTGTACTGTAACTTGGCCCTTTTAATGAGCTTCTGGAGTGTGGGCTTTCCACTCAACACCTGAAAAACACAACAAAACACCTTTTATATTAAAGATGTGAGGTTTGCTGCTGGCTAAATTTGTACACAGAAGTCTATAAACCAGTGCTCAGCCAGCTGGGAAGCAAAAAAGCAAATTCAGATTCTGCCATGAACTTCACAGACCAATTATCTACTTGGAATCATGGGAGTTTAACAAACAAATACCAGCCCCTGCTGAGCCTTTTCAGGCCAGCAGCTTATGGGTGATTCAGTTGCATCCGAGGCTTTTAGACTGATCAATTCTTAATCACAAAGCGCAAAAATTATTCTCAGACTCATGTCAGTTTCTTTGGACACGTTTGTTAACAATCTGCTTCAAATCATTTTTTCTAAAAGAAACTGCAGACACTGTTTTTATTGACTCCCCACTTGTAAAATGTTTATAGCTTGTTAATTTATATTTACCCCTTTACTTTTGCCTGCAAATCAACATCACTTAGCACAGTTTGGTTACACTTTGTCCAAAGGAAATTACAGAAGCCTGCTATGGGGCTAAAATGAAGGAAAGCTGCGGAAAATCAATACACTGCTGATTAAACAGATCGTAGCAAATTCACGGCTGTATGCTACAGCATGGGGACGGCCGTGTGATGCCTATCCAGCAGTTAATGTGCTTTCAGTCAGGTGAAGAAAATTTCTAAATAAGGCAAAATCACCCAGAAAAACAAGAGCTACCTTACAGAAGAATGTATGCGCTTACTTGAAACCTGCATTTTGTGTAAGGTAGTAGTTCACTTGGGGGAAATAAACAGGGTGCCTGAATTTTACGAAATAAAGCAGTTCAGTTTAGTGTCTTTATTAGGACATTTACCCTTTGTATTAAGAAAGGAACTGATGCCATTGCAAGATACCGCCTCTTTGCCACCACAGGTCAACATTGTTTCTTTCATTTTATGGAATTCTTTTCAGATTTATCAACATTTTCTTGTGTAATTTCATTCAGCAAAAATCAAAAGGACTGAAAGGTAGATTATTTGTAGAGGAGGTCCAAAAATATTAATGATATCCAATGAAATGTTCGAAGCAATTCAGAAAGGATCACATAATTTCCAACTTTAGAGCAGAAGAATGTGCATGAAATAATTTAGATATAAAAAATGCAGTTTTAACAGATTTTTAAGTAGTGGGAATGGAGAATATGAATAGAGCACAGTTATAAAGAACAGCATTTGTTTGTAAATCAATGACAAAACCAGCATTTGAGTTACAGGGAACATTTGAGATATCCTGACTAAAGCAAAGGTACTCTGAGTTAAGGCAAAAAATTTTATTTCCATGCTACCCAGTTTGTGGAATTCTGCAAACCAAATACTTAGAGGACTGAAAATACACATTCTAAAGACTTGTGTAGAGGTGGTAGCTCCTTTAATCCAACTGGAAGAACTGCACTGTACTGTATGGTATGTGAATTACGGGAATGAGAAGTAAAGTTTGAGTACAATCTTTCTGGAAAAGCATAATTAGAAGACGTTTTGTTTCAACCTTTGTTAAGCTTTTTAATCGACATACACATTTATCTGTTTAGATTACTGTGATGCTATACCAAGAATCTTTGTGTGTGTGTGTGTGTGTGTGTGTGTGTGTGTTTGTGTGCGTGTGTGTATGTTTAACTTGATACACCAGAGTACAGGTTGAGGCTCTATTCACCATTGTTCATTCCGGATAACTATAGTTTTGATATAGTGTTCTTTCAGATACATTTCAATAGTAAATCCTTATACTAAAAAATATACTTGAGAAAATTATGTTCTATACACAAAGCCAACTTGAGTTTCAATCTCTGTTGTTTTAATTCTCTCTTTTTCAAAATATCAAAGTCTTTCAAATGGTAACATGGTTAAGTTCTTTGCCAAATTCCATGTGTTAAAATGAAGGTGTTTTTGAGTCATCAAAGCTTATAAAAAGACCTTTAACAAGTAAACAGCTTTCCTCTCTTTTAAAAAACTGGAAGATGTGGTATAAGAAAACACATTCATGGACACCATATGTGAACCAAGTTTCATCCCAAGATTTGAGATTTTTGAGAATTCCTAGAAAATGACAGATTTAAATTTATACTGAATTTTACTGAAGAGGCTCACTCATTAACACTATTTTCATACTCATCTACTTATATGTACACGTAAAACTCAATGTGTTATTCTTTGATTATTTTGTCTAAAAAAATCTTCAATAATCTTGTTTAGGAATAAAAAGGTCTTCAATAGTTCAGGAATGAGAAAACATTACTTCAGCATCTCTATTTTAGTGTAAATATTAACTTCCCTTTCTTGTATTGTGGTTAAACTATCAACTTTTTGTCATGTAAAGTTCAAGAAAATGAAACTCTACTTAATTAAATATGATTTTGTGACATTTGGTGAGCAAAGCAGTGGATATTAATGGAAAGAACAAGTACTGTAGAAAACATAGACAAATATCTGTTATTAGAAATACTTATTAGTTTGCCAGGTTAATTTGCTCCCGAGCACAAATCTTAAGATATCTCTTTTCTTTGTAGCATTGAAAGAAAACTAAATTGAAGTGACAGATTAGAAAAGAAGGAGATAGTGGAAGAAGGAAAGACTGAATTAACACAAACTTCTGAGCAAAAATTATTTTGTAAGTCTCACAACTTATGTAGACATTTTTATATTTCCATAGTTCTGATAAGTTAACAATGGCTGTTTGTAAACATGCTTTACTTTATTGAACATCCATATACCATATAAATCTGAGAGTTGGCAAGGATTTGAATACCCTTCAGTAGAAACACAATTTTTCTTATTAATACATGGTAATTTATCACCATTAAGCATATGATTCCTCTGGAAAAAAAATGGATGCACATTGCTCTCTAGACTGTAATTTTAATGTTCATGATATTAATCTTTAATTAAATTATAGTTATTTTAGAAATGCATATGCTTAATTAAATTATACCATGCATGTAAAGAAGAAATGACTATGGTATGATTAAAACATGCTTAAAATGTACTACTGAATTTTGAATACTGTCTGTCATCTCCAAAGTATGACTAGGTTTCATAAATGACTGGAAAGTCAACTGAAAAATTGCCAAGTAAAACTGTTTGGCTCTTTAAAGAGCTGTGCATTAAAATTTTGGACAGTTTCTCTATTAAATCTAAATATACTTCTTAGTATATACAGTATTATGTTTCTAAATTAATTGCCATACTCCCATTTGTTAAAGAATTTCACTCCATGTGAAAAGCAAAGTCTCACTAGATGTGAATTTTACACTGTGCTAGATCAATCCCAATACCAGTAAATGGATATTATTAAACAGCATGGGGTAGTGCAAACTGGGAAAGAAAACTTGTAGTGTGCTGCCTTTGAGCAGACCTGGCTTGCATGCTGTGACAGGGCAATTGTCGACATGCTTTTTCATGCCAATCTGCAGCTTTTTCAACTCTAGATGCTATGGCAACCAGGGTTTAACAGACTAAGCAGCTAACAAGCTTCCCTGATGGAATTGTCTGGTTGTGTGATTGCCTTGTCTTAGGGAAAATATAAAATAGAATGAAGACGCTTGTGGACATTTGTCAAACTGATTATAATTTGGACAGTTGAATCATAATTGTCTGTTGTGTTTCGTACAGTAGTGACATATGCTATTTTCCACGTTCCTCGCAGGGCACACTATTGCATTCCCGCATAGGCTGTTTCCCTTGGGAACAATGGGTCCTGGTTGCTGTGGGTTTGGTGCAACATGGCAGTCCAGATCTCACACAAGATCATCCGGGCAAGGAGAGAACAGTGAACAGCTCTAATTTCCCCCTCTTTGGAAAGGCTTGCATTTGGTTTGAATTATATTTGTATGAAATACAATGAACCTAAGGTGATATGAAAAGATACTTCTCTTTTATAAAATGTTCGTGTTCATAAGGAAAGTTGTAGATCAAAATATGCAGGTGAATTAATTTGTTATTTATGATTGGGCATAATTTTAGTTCTTTGGGAATATTGATTTTTTAAATTTGCAACCACTTAAACATGTATTTGTGTCACCAGTCATATGCATAATTTAAAACCCTGAGAAAATAATCAAGCTTCTCTGATGGGATGGTCTTGTTTTAATATTGTCTTGTCCTATTGAAAGTGAATAGAAGATACTCTCTTTATTGTTTTAAAAGATTAAAAGCACACTAATAAGATTTCTGTCTCTTCAGATAGTCAAAGATATCATATTTTCCAGATCATTTGATACCACATTTTTACTTCTTCTTGAAGGGGGTACCTCTTTTTAAAAATTAAAATGGTTAGAATGAACATTTCAAATAAAATATGAATTATCATAAAATAAAATATAGGATTCAATTTTATAGATAGGCACCTTAAGTTAAATGAACTGTTTTTCTAGACAACCTCACTAATTATTTTATAGATTAATAAAATAGATAACTTTATTGTGAAATAGGCTGTATTGTACTTTAAAAATATCAGTGTTATGTCTTTAGGATAAACACTGGATGAAATTTTCAGGGGGCACTGAACTAGTTGAGGTGTTTTAAGTATAAGATGATAATAAGAAGATTTAGATGAGGTGCACCTTTATATAAAGATGCAAATGATTATGATAACACACTCATTTTGACCGTATCTCATCAACCAGAGTTCTGCTGTTTTTTTCATTTTGCTTTTTCTTAAATTTAAATGTTGAAATACTTCAAATTGATGCCATGGTTTCAGACACCAAGAACTTCAGAAAAAGTGTGGTTCCTCCCTCCACTTCATTTCAGTAGAATGGGCCGCAATCTGAGTCGCCTTTTAAAAAGAACTTCAAAGTCACATAAAATGACTTAGGTCTAGAGGGTGCAGTTCCTAGAACGGGTCCATTTCTAGTTTGTGACACTGATTATTTTTCTTAAATAGAAAGATCTCAGAGTGAGAACACCTTCTTCTATGATGAGCTGTGCACACAAGAAGGGCAAGAAATGAAATCTGGAACATTTTGCTCTCTTCATAAAGAACCTACTCCAGACTAACAGGTAAAAAAACATTTTTTGCAGCGTTACAGTGTACTAAAATTAATAAGCTAAGAATTACTTCCATAAAAGCTTTATTTTATAGGAGCACTAATGAGTTTTCACAAAATAGCTTATCTTCACTGGGCTACAAAATCTTCCCCTCTAATTCTTAGTTTTTAAATTAGCCTCCTTTATTAATCACCTCTGTGCCTGCCACTTTCCTGTTGTCAGCCCATATTGCACCAGAGAGACTTCTGTTCCACTTACTTTCCTGAAGAATATAACTTCTTTCCTATCCAACAGGGAGCTTACTTAAGTCACATGCTAAATAAATATCATTTGAACTAAGGAAAACCATACATTTTCAGTAAAATGAATGAAAATTTTAACTCTATTTTTTTAAATATCAAAGATTCAGAGTTGAGTTTACTTTTACATTAATTGAAACTTCTTTTTACTCATTCAATTCAAACTTAGTGTGATAGTACCTACTTTGAAGTTTAAAGAACTATGCCTGAAAGCAAATTAATTCTTTCCTTCACTACAGACCAGAGGTGAGAGTCAATGTGCTTTTGTTAGTTCAATGACAACTTTTCAGAGGATGAGGAAATTATTGTTTAAGGTGTAAGCATTTTCCTTTCTATTTATGAAAGGAAAGCATAGGAAGAAATGGTCTACCAATTTCAGCAAAGAGGTCAACCTCCTTTTGCAAAACATTTTATATCTATAAAGTGTGCTTTACTCTGATTCCCTGGAGTTATTACCTATCATCTCAACTAGGCAAAGATTTATAAATCCATTTTTAAAGCTTAGAATGAAACAAAAACCCGGAGTTTATGGATTCACTCAAGAGGCTGCCTGATTGCTAAAAGAAGCAAAGATGAATCTTCACCTCTCCATTTAAAAAATTTTCCTTTTTATCCCTTTTTTTGTTGCCAAGAATTATACTACTTCATTGATTCTGTAATGTTGAGGTCAGTTCTCGATTTTGAAAGATACCATAGGGATTCCCTGGTGGCTCAGTGTTAAAGTATCCTGCCTACAATGCGGGAGACTTGGTTTTATCCTTAGGTCAGGAAGATCCCATGGAGAAGGAAAGGGCAACCCACTCTGGTACTCTTGCCTGGAAAATCCCATGGACAGAGGAGCCTAGCAGGCTACAGTCCATAGTGCTGCAAAGAGTCAGACACAACTTCACCAGCATCACCACCATAAGGCTACATCATCCACACAATCTCTTGTAGTAGCTTTTCAGTGAAGGCTTTTTTTCTGTTAAAAATCAGGGAATTCCTTGGTGGTTAAGTGGTTAGGACTCTGTGCTTCCACTTCAGTGTGCATGAGTTTGATCCCTGGTTGGGGAATTAAGATCCCACACACCTTATTGTATGGCCAAAAAATAAAAGTCATTTTTTCTATTAAACTTAGGCACTAAATTACTTCATTTACAATGAAAACACTATACATAAGTCATTAACATTTTAGTAGAAATTAATTCCAACCATATCATCTTGATAACACTACTAAAATTCCACTTGGAGGCAGCCAGAGGGCTATCTCTGACTCGTCACTCCACTGTAGACTTCCGTGCAAAATTCACATTCTAAGAGACAGTCAGAGTGGGGATGGTGGAGAAAGGCAACGGTAATGGGGTGTGACTGCATCCTCAAGCGGTTCGTGAGTACTGGATTTCTCTGAAGTGAGCAGAGATGAAAAATAGAAGTAAAACTTGTTCTGGAAGACATGAGAGGCTCCCCTTTGAGAATTTCAGAAGGGGAATTTTGAGGAAAAGATGAGGTGTGCAATAAAATGTATATGCACTAAGACTTAGCAACAGTCTGACCATTTTTGTAAAGGTGACCACTCTCATAATCACTGGCTAGGGATATTCGGATACTGGACAAGTTTTTCCCACAAGGCATAGTTGGGCTGGGGTGATATTTGCTTAGACTACTAGACCTCTGTCAACCCGAAGAGGCTACCACAATATTGTGCAAAGTTGTGACTTTTAAAATTTTTCAGCTTAAATTCTACATTTTTCTAGTAATAATCAGTGCATATTTTAAGCCGGTTTTTGTTTTTGTGTAAAATTCTCAGTTGAATCAAGCTTTCAAATATATGGTATGGGGAAAAGCTAGTGTTATTTTCCTAGGTTCTGAAGCAAGCTTTCTTGGCTGTACTCAACCCCATGGCAATTTCTCTCAAGTTCAGGAACTTTAACTCTTCCTTGTTGAGGCGTTTAGTGTTATTGTTTAGTCTCTAAGTCATGTGTGACTCTTGCTATTCCATGGACTGCAGCCCACCAGGCTCCTCTGTCCATGGGATTCTCCAGGCAAGAGTATGGAAGGGGTCACCATTTCCTTCTCCAGGGGATCTTCCCGACCCAGAGATAGAACCTGAGTCTCTTGCACTGCCAGGTGAATTCTTTGTGACTGAGTCACCAGGGAAAGCCCTGTGAGGGGCTTAGTCTATCACTGGAAATAAATAACTGGGTCAATAATCTTGTGAGAATTCTGGTCAGTGATTAGCACATGGAGGACGGAGGGCTGCAGAAACAGGGAGAATCATGATCACTCTAGGATCACAAAAGTAGCTACAACTCTTCCTTTTTTTGGCTGCACCCTCAGCTTGTGGGATCCCAGTTCCCTGACCAAGAACTGATCCTAGGCCTGTAGCAGTGAGAGTGTGGAGTCCTAACCACCAGGGAATTCCTTACAAGTCTCTCTTCCCTTGAGGCACTCTGTTCAGCTTGGCCTCAAAATGACTAACAGATATACATCTTAATCCAGATTCAGAAATGCTGAAAAAGGACCTTTTCAGCTCCAAAATTTACCTACATACAACATTTGGGTTTTCTGAGATTCTTCTGTCAAGTGACGAAGGGTTAAAAATAAAATCTTTCCTTACTATTCTTAAAATAGCTCACAAAATCCAAACAGGAAATTATTTTAAAACATCACTTGGAATTACTAACAGTATTTTCTTGTTTTTAACTTTAAAACTCTTCTTTTTTTCCAAAGGAAAAAAAAAGCAAATGAATGTAATAATTGTAATAGTAATAATCATGTCAATGAAAACAGCTAACATTTATTTAGCACTTACTATTTTCCAGGTTTTCATTTAATTACTTGAATGTATTAACTAATCTTCCCAAAACCCTATGAGAAAGAAACTATTACTTCTGTTATATAGATAATGAAACAGGCACAGAGAAGTTACTGATTTGCCCAAAGTCATACACTTTGTAAGTATGGAACTGGTTATTTTAATGCAGGCTATCTGACTCCAGTATCGGAGTCCTTAACTCTTGGAAATCTTACTTTGGTAACTGAAAAGTTGTGTTCTAATCCTAGGTATTTATGAATATATTTTATTAGTTTAATTTATTATGAATATTATACTTGATGGGCTTTCTAGGTAGCTCAGTGGTAAGGTATCCGCCTGCTAATACAGAAGACTCAGGTTCACTGGAGGAGGGCACAGCAGCTCACTTCAGTATCTTGCCTGAAGAATCCCATGGACAGAGGAGTCTACCAGGCTATAGTCCATAGGGTCACAGAGAGTTGGACATGACTGAAGTGATTTAGCACACATACACGCTTGGTGTGGAGAAGGCAATGGCAACCCACTCCAGTACTCTTGCCTGGAAAATCCCATGGATAGAGGAGCCTGGTAGGCTGCAGTCCGTGGGGTCACTAAGAGTCAGACACAACTGAGCGACTTCACTTTCACTTTTCACTTTCATGCACTGGAGAAGGAAATGGCAACCTACTCCAGTGTTCTTGCCTGGAGAATCCCAGGGACGGGGGAGCCTGGTGGTCTGCCATCTACGGGGTCACACAGAGTCGGACACGACTGAAAAGACTTAACTTAGCACACTTGATGAAGATGATAAAGTTTATCTCCCAATGCCATCTGATTGTATGTCCTTGATACTTAGGTATAGCACTTTGCAGAATTCTAAACAGAATGAGGGTTAGGAAATTCAATCTTAAAACCATACCAATATAATTATATTTGCATGGCATGGAGTGATAATATCATTCTTTCTTTGAGTATCCACCATGTTCTTAGTACTATGCTAGGTGCTTTAGTGATATATCAATACTAAAAAGAAGGTGTTAAAGATGGAAGCACAAAGAAACCTTCACACAAAACTAGCAAGTAACTAGAAATGAGTTTCTAACCAATGTATATCTGAATATACATCATTCTATCAAGGTTTATTATTATAAAACCTAAGTTATTTTACACTGTAGAATTCAAGAGTCATGGAAATGAGAATTTAAACTCTTCTCCAATCTTACTGATGATACAGATGCAGGATGAGGTTATGTCGTCAGTGACTTCATAGAGGTAGTATAGATTCAGTTTTTAAAAATTTATTTGAGAGGACTTCCCTAGTGGTCCAGTGGTTAGGAATCTGATCTCCTAATGCTGGGGGCCTGGGTTCGATCCCTGGTCTAGGAATAGATCCCACATGCTGCAACTAAGAGTTCATGTGCCAAAATGAGGATCGAAGATCCTCCGTGCAGTGACCAGGACCCAGTGTGATCAAATAAGTAAAAATAAATATTAAAAGAAAGTGTTAACCTGAAACTGTCACAACATTGTTTGCTAATCACCTATGTGTTTGTATGTTAGTCTCTCAGTTGTGTCTGACTCTTTGCAACCACACGGACTGTACCCCTCCAGGCTCTTCTGTCCATGCGGTTCTCCAGGCAAGAATACTGCAGTGGGTTGCCATTCCCTTCTCCAGGGGGTCTTCCTGACCTAGGGATTGAACCCAGGTCTCCTGCATTGCAGGCAGATTCTTTACTGTCTGAGCCACCAGGGAAGTCCTAATTGGCTATATTCCAATACAAGATAAAAAGTTTTTAAAAAGTTATTTGAGAATGTATATGGTTTTTTTCAGCACTTCAAATCACAGGACAACTTACATATAACATATTTAAAAACAAGAGTTTATTTTGTGCTGATCTTGTTCTGGAGCCTAAGCCCTGTTGATGAAAGAAACAAATTTTAGTTTGTTAATTATAAGTAGCTCATCTCTTCAAGATTAAAACAGTTATTACAGTTGTAACATATGTCCACATATTCTTTCTTTTTTTTTTTACATTTACATGAATCCGCCATGGGTGTATATGAGTTCCCAATCCTGAGCCCCCCTCCCACCTCCCACCCCATATCATCTCTCTGGATCTTCCCCGTGCACCAGCCCCAAGCATCCTGTATCCTGTATCGAACATAGACTGGCAATTCGTTTCTTACATGATAGTATACATGTTTCAATGTCATCCTCCCAAATCATCCCACCCTCTCCCTCTCTCACAGAGTCCAAAAGTCCTTTCTATACATCTGTGTCTCTTTTGCTGTCTCGCATACAGGGTTATCATTACCATCTTTCTAAATTCCATATATATGTGTTAGTATACTGTATTGGTGTTTTTCTTTCTGGCTTAATTTTCCATTTGAAAGGTGGAGTCTGATTCCCCTCCCCAGAATGTGGGCTAACCTAGTGACTTACTTTCAAAGAAAAGAATACGGTGGAATTGATAATGTGTCCCGTCTGAGATTAGAACATAAAGGTACTGTGGTTTCCTCTTTGCTCCTTCTCTGGGACCACTGAGTCTACAGGAAGCCAAGTGCCATGTCATAAGGACACTAAAAAAGACCACAGAGAGACCCATGTGGCAAGGAACTGAGGCCTTTAGCCAATAGCTAGTGAGGAAGTGAAGTTTCCTGCCAACAGCCATGTGAATGAGCTTGGAAGCAGACTCTGAAGCCCCAATCAAGACTTCAGATGACAGAAGCTCTGGCTGACATTTTGTTTGCAATCTCATGTGAGACCCAGAGCCAGAACCACCCAGCTAAGCAGTTCCTGAATTAATGAGCCATAGACATTTTGAGATAGTGTTTGTTGTTTTAAGCCACTAAGTTTTGGGATAATTTACTACACAGCAATACATAATTAATAGAATAGTCTCTGTAAGGTAACATTTAGTGATTTGAAATTCAATCTCCCTGATAAGATGAGCTTCTCCCCGAATTCCGACTTCCTCCAAGTTTCTCCTTCCTCATCCGAGATGGACGTTCTCCAGAGGAAATTCAGAGTGAATATATTTTATACCATTCTCTAGACCCTGCTCCCTCTGCCGAAGGGACCCTCATTTCACCTTGACACTTTTTTTCAATGAAGTCCACTGAGAACTTGTCTCATTTGGACATTATTCTGTAATCTACTCCTTCTGACTGTGAACTTGGTCATGCCTTTTGGTCATGAAATACTTTCATCCTTCATCTTTGCAATGGACCCCAGTCTACTGTGATCTAATTGTAGTCTCAGCAATTGAGCCTGTGGATACCCCACATATCATGTCTGATGCTCTACCACCATATATTGTTCTTATCCTCTTAACCTCTTCTTCTTTTTTTAAAAAGCATTTTATTTTATTTATTTGGCTATGTCAGGTCTTAGTTGTGACATGCTAAATCTTAGCTGTGGCATGCAAGAACTTGGTTCCCCAAACAGGGATCAAACCCAAGCCCCTTTTGCTAAGAGAGTGGAGTCTTAGCCACTGAACCACCAGAGAAGTTTCTATCCTCTTAGCTCATGAGGTACCATACTCCCAGTGCCCTGTTTGATGTGGAGCTTGTCTAAGATTATTGAAGTTTTCCTAGTCAATATCCCGAGGATATAGAAACAAATTCTTTCACTGGAAATCTCTTAAAATTTTCTTTATTATACTTGTGAAATATTGTAAACAGTCTAAACGCTCACACAGAAGAAAAACAGTTGAGTAAACTACTACATCTGCACAATGGAGTACCATGCATCTGAATGAAAATGAGAAAGATCTTTTCAGTTTATATTATTCTGTAAAAAAAAGGAAAGTGCAAAAAGCATTTATTCAGTTCGGTTCAGTCGCTCAGTCATGTCCGACTCTTTGCGACCCCATGAATCACAGCACGCCAGGCCTCCCTGTCCATCACCAACTCCCGGAGTTCACTCAGACTCATGTCCATCGGGTCAGTGATGCTATCCAGCCATCTCATCCTCTGTCGTCCCCTTCTCCTCCTGCCCCCAATCCCTCCCAGCATCAGCGTCTTTTCCAATGAGTCAACTCTTCGCACGAGGTGGCCAAAGTACTGGAGTTTCAGCTTTAGCATCAGTCCTTCCAAAGAACACCCAGGACTGATCTCCTTTAGGATGGACTGGTTGGATCTCCTTGCAGTCCAAGGGACTCTCAAGAGTCTTCTCCAACACCACACTTCAAAAGCATCAATTCTTCAGTGCTCAGCTTTCTTCACAGTCCAACTCTCACATTCATACATGACCACTGGAAAAACCATAGCCTTGACTAGACGGACCTTTGTTGGCAAAGTAATACCTCTGCTTTTTAATATGCTATCTAGGTTGGTCATAACTTTCCTTTCAAGGAGTAAGCATCTTTTAATTTCATGGCTGCAGTCACCATCTGCAATGATTTTGGAGCCCCCCCAAAATAAAGTCTGACGCTGTTTCCGCTGTTTCCACTGTTTCCCCATCTATTTCCCATGAAGTGATGGGACCAGATGCTATGATCTTAGTTTTCTGAATGTTGAGCTTTATGCCAACTTTTTCACTCTCCTCTTTCACTTTCTAGTATGTGAATATTTAAGCATTAAGGAAGAATAAGATAATATACATGTATTTGCTTATTTGTGAAAAAGACTTATAGAAAGGAATAAAACACGCTAAAGAGACTGATTATGTACCAGCATCAGTAGAAAAGGTATGGAAATAAAGAGGCAATGGTAACATTGTATAGGACTGAGGGAGAAGTAATACTTTTGTGATTATATGTTTTTTATAGCTTTTACTCTTAGAATCATGTTATTGTTTTTTATACCTGTCAAATAAATAAATGATTAAAGAAAACAGGGTGTAAGGAAAACCCAAACTGGAAACATAGTAACAAGTGAACCTGATTGTATTATAAATGAATAAAATGACTACACTGATGAAGGTGAAAACAAAAGAACTAAAATGAGTAACTGTAGAAAGCAATATTTTGACCAAGTATAGTAAATCTAAAGACAAACAAACAAAATAGTTTCCTACAAATGCTGCAATCTGTTTAGTAAATTTGTTTCTAACATGGGTGTGCATGCTGAGTTGCTTCAGTTGGGTTCAACTCTTTTCAACCCTATGAACTTTAGGCCACCAGGCTTCTCTGTCCATGGGGATTCTCCAGGCAAGAATATTGCCATGCCATTCCTCCAGGGGATCTTCCCAACCAAGCGATCCATGTCTCTTATGTCTCCCGTTTTGGCAGGTTGGTTCCTTCCTACTAGTGCCACCTGCGAAGTCCTTCTAACATGGGTGTAAGCGAGGAATTTTAAAAGTATTTTATGTTCATACTGCTGCTGTTGCTGCTGCTGCTGCTGCTAAGTTGCTTCAGTCATGTCCGACTCTGTACGACCCATAGACGGCAGCCCGCCAGGCTCCCCTGTCCCTTGGATTCTTCAGGCAAGAACACTGGAGTGGGTTGCCATTTCCGTCTCCAATGCATGAAAGGGAAAAGTGAAAGTGAAGTCGCTCAGTCGTGTCCGACTTGTAGCAATCCCAAGGACCGCAGCCTACCAGGCTCCTCCATCCATGGGATTTTCCAGGCAAGAGTCCTGGAGTGGGGTACCATCGCCTTCTCCATGTTCATACTAGGTCAAAATAAATAAGCAAATTTACTGTCTTTTGTTCATAAGAACCATGTTTCTCATTGGCAGAGGAAGAAGTTACTAATGAAAATGAGAAAAAAATAAAATGAATTGTCATGTTAAATTGGAATAAAACGTATCAGAATGAACTCAGTTTTCTTTAAATATACATATATATATGTATATACACACACAGAAAGTTATAGAAATAAACAGTTGTGTGTATTCATGTGTTATTACACATACATCTATTTCCCATCTTTGTTCTCTGGGGAGGCCTAGAAACAAATACTTCCCAGTAGCAATAACCACATTTAACTCTTAGATCTTAGAATTTGAATATCATTCCAGTAAAAGGAACCAGGACTCCTTGGAGAAATAGCTGGTGCTGGAAAAGACCAGGGTAGGAAAAAAGAAGATAAGACTGGAATATTTTAAGATAAAAGAAAGTGTAGAAGCATCCACAAAATGACAGGGCAACTCTAGAAATCACCACAAAAAACAAGTTTAGGAACTCCCAATGACCAAAGTTGGATCAATTAGAGAACAACCCAAATAATGCTTTTTTGAATTACTGTTGTTTAGTTAGTAAGTTGTGTCTGACTCTTTTGCAGTCCAATGAACTGTAACCCACCAAGTTCTTCTGTCTGCGGGATTTCCCAGGCAAGAACAGTGGAGAGGACTGCCATTTCCTTCTCCAGGGGATCTTCCCAGCCCAGGGATGGATCTTGCATCTCCTGCATATGCAAGTGGATTCTTTAGCCCTGAGCTGCCAGGTAAGCCCTAGCTTGAACTACAACCTCTAGATTAAAAATGATTATGAATGACTACACAGATATGAAAATGTAAGTGGAAAAGTAAATAAATAGAATAGAGTGCTCTTCTTTAGCCTTTCATGGTTCACAGCTTTTTCATGGAGAAGGGGCTTGTATAACTTAGTGAAGCTATGAACCATGCCATACAGGGCCAAAAAAGGTGGGTCACAGTGAAGAGTTCTGAAAAAATGCGATCCACTGGAGGAGAGAATGGCAAACCACTCTAGTTTTCTTGCTGCAAGGACCCCATGAACAGTATGAAAAGGCAAAAAGATAATGACACTGGAAGACTGAGGATGTGTTGTGAATGTGTCTGGTAGTGAAAGTTAAGTTTGATGTTGTAAAGAACAATACTGCATAGGAACCTGGAATGTTAGATCCATGAATCAAGGTAAATTGGACACAGTCAAGCAGGAGATGGCAAGAGTGAACATCATCATCTTAGGAGTCAGTGAGCTCAAGTGGCTGGGGATGGAGGAATTTAATTCCAATGACCATGATATCTACTACTGTGGGCAAGAATCCCTTAGAAAATATGGAGTAGCCCTCATAGTCAACAAAAGAGTCTGAAATGCAATACATGGGTATAATCTCAAAAAGGACAGAATGATCTCAGTTCATTTCTAAGTCAAACCATTCAATATCACAGTAATCCAAGGGTATGCCCTGATCACTGATGCCAGAGAAACTGAAGATGACTGGTTCTATGTAGATCTACAAAACCTTCTAGAACTAACACCAAAAAAGATACCCTTTTATCATAGAGGGTTGGAATGAAAAAGTAGAAAGTCAAGCTATACCTGGAGTAACAGGCATGTTTGGCCTTGCAGAACAAAATGAAGCAGGGTAAAGGCTAAAAGTTTTTCCAGAGTTTTTGACCACCAGAAAGTGCTGGTCATAGCAAACACCCTTTTCCAACACAAGAGACAATTCTACATGTGGACATCACCAGACAGTCAATACTGAAATCAGAATGATTATGTTTCTTTGCAGCCAAAGATAGAGAAGCTATCTATAATTAGCAAAAATAAGACTTGGAGCTGACTGTGGCTCAGATCATGAGCTCCCTTTTGCAAAATATAGACTTAGATTGAAGAAAGTAGGGAAAACCACTAAGACATTCAGGTATGACCTAAATCAGATCCGTTAAGATTATACAGTGGAGGTGATAAGTAGATTCAAGGGATTAAATATGGTAAACAGAGTGCCTGAAGAACTGTGGATGGAGGTTTGTAACAGGAAGCCGTGACCAAAACCATCCCAAAGAAAACGAAATCAAGAAGACAAAGTGATTGTCTGAGGAGGCTTTACAAATAGCTGAGGAAAGAAGGGAAGTAAGAGGCAAGGGAGAAGGGAATGATATACTCAACTGAATGCAGAGTTCCAGAGAATAGCAAAGACAGATAAGAGGCCCTTTTAAAATGAACAATGGGAAAAAATAGAGGAAAACAATAGAATGGAAAAGACTAGAGATATCCTCAAGAAAATTGAAGATATCAAGGGAATGTTTCATGCAAGGATGGGCATACAAAGGACAGAAAGTATAAGGACCTAACAGAAGGAGAGAAGATCAGGAAGAGGTGGCAAGAATACACAGAGCTGTACAAAAAAGATCTTAATGGCCAGGATAACCACAATTGTGTGGTCACTCACCTAGAGCCAGATATCCTGGAGTGTGAAGTCAAGTGGGCCTTAACCATTATTACAAACAAAGCTGGTGGAGGTGATGGAATTCTAAGTGGGCTCTTTAAAATCCTAAAAGATGATGCTGTGAAAGTGCTATGCTCAATATGTCAGCAAGTTTGGAAAACTCAGCAGTGGCCACAGGACTGGAAATGGTCAGTTTTTATTCCAATCCCAAAGAAGGGCAATGCCAAAGAATATTCAAACTGCCACACAATTGCACTCATTTCACATGCTATTAAAGTAATGCTCAAAATTCTCCAAGTTAGACTTCAACAGGACATCAACTGAGAACTTCCAGATGTATAAGTTGGTTTTAGAAAAGACAGAGGAACCGGAGATCAACTTGCTGATATTCACTGGATCATGGTGAAAGTAAGAGAATTCCAGAAAAAAACATCTACTTCTGCTACATTGACTATGTAAAAGGCTTTGACTGTGTGGATCACCAAAAACTGTGGAAAATTCTTAAAGAGATGTGAATACCAGACCACCTTACTTGTCTCCTGAGAAACATGTATACAGGTCAAGAAGCAAGAGTTAAAACTGGACATGGAACATTGGACTGTTTTCAAATTGGGGAAGGAGTATGACAAGACTGCCTATTATCACTCTGCTTATTTAACGTCTATGTAGAATACACCATGTGAAATGCTGGGCTGGATGAATCTCAAGCTGGAAATAAGATTGCTGACAGAAACACCAGCAACCTCAGATATGCAGATAATACCACACTAATGCCAGAAAGTGAAGAGGAGCTAAAGAGCCTCTTGTTGAGGGTGAAAGAGGAGAGTGAAAAAGCTGGCTTGAAACTCAACTTTCAAAAAACTAAGATCATGGCATTCAATCCCACCACTTCATGGCAAATAGATAGGCAAAAAGTGGAAGTGGTAACAGATTTTCCTTTCTTGGACTCCAAAATCACAGTGGACAGTGACTGCAGCCACAAAAGTAAAAGACGCTCGCTCCTTGGAAGAAAAGTTATGACCAGCCTAGACAGCATATTAAAAAACAGACATCACTTTACTGACAAATGTCCATATAGTCAAAACTATGGTTTTTCCAGTAGTCATGTACGGATCTGAGAGCTGGACCATAAAGAAGGCTGAACACCAAAGAATTGATGCTTTTGAATTGTGCTGGAAAAGACTCTTGAAAGTTCCTCGGACAGCAAGGAGATCAATCCAGTCAATCCTAAAGGAAATCAACTCTGAATATTCACTGGAAGGACTGATGTTGAAGCTGAAGTTCCAAAACTTTGGCCGCTTGATGTGAAAAGCTGACTACTTGGAAAAGATCCTGATGCTGGGAAAGATTGAAGGCAAAAGGAGAAGGGGTGGCAGAGGATGAGATGGTTAGACAGAATCACTGACTTGGTGGACGTGAAGTTGAGCAAATGAGGGGAGATAGTGAAGGACAGAGGAGCATGGTGCTCTGCAGTCCATTGGGTAGCAAAGACCCAGACTTAATGACTGAGCACCAACAGCAATAACTCTGCTCTACAGGAGAATATAAAGGAATAAACCTACAAGGAGTAAGTGAAATTAAAGTCACCATTAAACAAACATGTCAGTAATATTTGTGAAATCTGTCTCCCCACTTACATGTTGTTCAAACCATCAGTTGATGCTAAAATTAATGATTGATGAGAAATAGGATATTTGTATAATTTAAAGTATTTCCTCACAAAACACTTATTAATTATGAAGGGGGAAATATTAACATTGAACAGAGAAGACTCACAGACACCATTCAGCCATGTGATTAAAGTTAACATTACCAATAATAAGATATACTGCCCTAATTTATTCCAATATATGATGTACAGAGAGGACATATGGAGAAGGCACTGGTGACCCACTCCAGTACTCTTGCCTGGAAAATCCCATACATGGAGGAGCCTGGTAGGCTGCAGTCCATGGGGTTGTGAAGAGTCAGACACAACTGAGCGACTTCACTTTCCCTTTTCCCTTTCATGCGTTGGAGAAGGAAATGGCAACCCACTTCAGTGTTCTTGCCTGGAGAACCCCAGGGACGGGGGAGGCTGCTGGGCTGCCATCTGTGGGGTCGCACAGAGTCGGACACGACTGAAGCAACTTAGCAGCAGCAGCATCAGAGAGGGACATAACATCACTTCTGCTATATTTTTGCCAAAACGTTAACAACAATCTAATTATGAGAAAGCACTAGAGAAACAGAAATTGAAGGATGTTCTAAAAAATAACTGGCATGAGTTCTTCAAATGTGTGAAGAACATGAAATACTGAGGAACTATCACAGATTGAAGAACCCCCAAAAGCAACTAAATCCAATATGGGACCTTGGATTGAATCTTGGGCCAGACAAAAGGATATTAGTGGAATAACTGGTAAAATCCTAATAAGGCTTTCATATTGGTTAGTAATATGACATCATTGTTGATTTCTTACATTTTTAAATTGAAGTATAGTTGACTTATGCCATTATTTCATTTTAGGTGTACAATATAGAGATTTGATATTTTTATAAAGTAACTATAAATAAGGTAATTGAAAAGTATTGGCTTATTGCCTGTGCTGTACAAATATACCCTTGTAACTTATTTATTTTATACCTAGTAGTCTGTACCTCTTAATTCCTTTCCCATATTTTGACCCTTCCCCACCCTTCTCCCCTCTGGTAACCACTAACTTGTTATCTGCATCTGTCTGCTTCTGTTTTGTCATATTTATTCATTTGTTTTATTTTTGAGTTTAAACATATAAATTTTCTTGGTTTTAATAATTGAACAATAGTTATATAAGATGTAAAATTGTGGGAAACTGGGAAGAGGGTGAATGAGAATTCTTTGTATGATCTGTGCAACTTTTCTGGATGTCTAAATTAAAATTTTTGCACTTTACCCTAGTGATCATCTAAGACAATCCATGTATTTTAAAGAGTATTTCAATATGCATCAAAGTTAGCCAGTTTCAGTGGTGTGAAAAATGGTTTCAGTTCAGGTTAGCAATGATCTCTGACTACCAAAAGGAAAACTAATGTTCAGGTGAAACTGAAATAAATACCTGTAACTCAGCACACACACACACACACACACACACACACACACTGTCTGTTATGCATTACTCCTGGCTCCTTCATTTTCTGGAGGATGGAGGAATGATAAAAAAAGTATGCTCATGATCGACATCATGCCTTTTCCTTCATGTTTTGTCTTTCTTGTCTTCTTCCCTAGAGATGGAAGGTCTTTACATTTCTCCATCTGACAGAAACTGCTTTGGTTCATTCCCTTCTTCTACCTTACATGGCATTCACTTTCTCCTTTACTTGGATGAAGTAGCAAAAGTGTTGTAGGAAAAGAAACTCATAAAGGAGTACCTCTCAAGATGCACTGAGAAGTATTGTTAAAATATGACCTCTGGCACACTTATAGACTGCTCTATACATTTTAATACCTAATGATCTTCCCAAGTTAGTTCCCCGAACTCTAATTTTATCTTCCTGGTTACACTGTTATGTACCTGAGAGCCAGGCTGGGTTGATCTCTTACACATAATTCCCATAACATGTAACAAACAGCAACTAGTCAATGTATATTTTGCTTATTGTTTGAAGTATGTTAATCACAGATCACTTTGAATACAAAAGTACTAAAGAAGTATGGGTAATGATCTATGATGAGATGATTCTCCTTCCCACTTGTTTTTGAAAGTTTAGTTAATCCTACTAAAAAGTTTGCCCATAGTCAACGTTAAGTTTGCCACTTTGCCTTTCTGTACTATAAATGTTTTCAGCTATGGAAAGTCATCATCTGCACCCTCTACTTAAAGACCATACATATCATAAAGAACTTCAAAATATTTATGGGACGATGATCAATAAAATGGAATAATTTCTGAGCATAAGATTGAAAAAGCTATTCATGATCTGAATCTTCATGTTTCAAGAAATTCTTGGAGAAAACATTATTTCTATCATAAGAATCCTAGTTCCATCCTTTTAAATGTGAGTAAGTTAAGAGAAGTTTTATTTAAATCTAAGATGACATCAAAAGATGAGTGTAGACAAATGGAGTAATATGTGTGAGGATTTAATGTGTGTGTGTGCTCAGTCATGTCTGATTTTTTTGTGACCCCATGGACTGTAGACTGCCAGGCTCCTCTGTCCATGGAATTTTCCAGGCAAGAATACTGAAGTGGGTTGCCATTTCCTTCTCCAGGGGGTCTTCCTGACCCAGGGATTGAACCTGCATCTCCTGCTTGGCAGATGGATTCTTTACCACTGAGCCATAGAAATATTTAACGATTATAAACATCACTACTTATCAAGAAGAAAAAACTGCCATTATTATGTTTATAGACTTAAACTTAGGAAGAGATGGTTTGTTCCTTACCATGAAGAATGAAAAGTATAAGGAAGGGTTATGATTAAACTAAAATAAGGAAAGATGTTTGGACAGGCCAAGCGGTCTTCCAAAGGTTACACATAGTAAAGATGCTAGACTAGGGTTTGAATCCAAGCATTCTAGCTCTAGAGTGCACGCTCAAACATTAACTTATTGAACATATGTAGATAAAGCCATTCTAGGGCTCAGAGGAGGTACACTTCTCATTATTTAAGGGAAGTCTCAGCTTGTGCTACTGTGGTGTGAGGGCCAACTTAAATCTGTTGGCAGATTCAAACAGCATTGATCGTTTATTTCTAACAAGTTGCATTCATATCCAAGAGAGACAGTGGGCAATAGCCATAGTACAGCCATTCAAAGAGGCAATTTCAGTGAAATGGGTCTGAGATGTGCTGGGCAGAGTGACTCTCAGCCAACTCCAGAGGGGCAGGGTCATGTTGACTTTAGTGTATGGTATACCCCAGAAATCAGAATAGTCTGTATTATTCCTCATATTTGGGCCTGCCTACTTTAGATAAGACCAATCAAAACAATGGGAAGTCTTAGGAGGATATTTCAGGTATGATCATTCTGGGCCAATTTCTTGGAAATAGCATGGTATCTAGAGTCGTATTCAAAATGTAGAACATCATGCTATTATTTCCTTTAAGTAATTTTCCTGTTTAAATAGTCATGTTTTGCTCTTCACACATGTAAAAATTAAAGATTTTAAAATTAAAAATAAAAAATAAAAATAAAATAAAATAAAATTATGATAAAAAAAAAGTTTCTTGCTGAAAGTGGTTGATGTGTGTCTGAATAATACAAACAACTTTAAAAAGTAATTTGTTTACATTAATAATTCATGCAATGCAGGTGTGTGTGAGAAGTTGGCAAAGAAAACTAAGTTAGCAAGAAGTTTTTAGGTTTAGGAATTCAACAACAGGATAAATATCTGTTGTAATTCTTAGTCATATGCTTAAAAATCTACTGTGGAATCCTCCCAAAGTGTAGTCTCATCTCTAGTTACTGTGTCCAGGTTTAGTTTAGGTTCAAGAACTCAGGTTCATTGCTCTGCAGGTCAAATGTCTGACCCCTTTTGATAGGAGCATTAGAAAAGCTTCACATTTGGTTAAACATAGATGGTACTAATGGTGCATGGCCATGTAATGGTGTGGCAAGGAAAGTGGAAACCTACTCAAGATCTATTCAAGAGATTTTATAAACACACTTCAAAGATTGCACGTCTGAAATATCTTAGAGCCCAGTAATAAAAGATGATGGAAAGTCTTAGGCTGTTTCCTTATTTATGAAAACTAGTGCTTGCCAAATTTCATACCCCTACTCCTGTGGCATTCTCCCCCAATAAATAAGTTTTTCTTTGTTCCTATGTTCATTCATTCAAAGGTAATTCAGTACCACTGTCATTAATTACATTCTTGCAAAAATTTGGGGAGATGGATGTGTATTTTGAAGTTGAGTTTCAAAAATGATTGAATTTAATGGTACTATGAAAGTAGAACTTTCATTAAAATATTATTCTTTCAGTACCAAGCATTATTTATATTTTTATTCAGTTATGTTGCATATAACATGCTATATTTAATACTTGTTAATAATAAACATATTAGCAAAGGCCACAGTAAGCAAATATTTGATAATTTAAATAGGTCTGTTATTAACTTGATGACATACGAAGGTAAGCAGAAAGAAGCATCTACAATATTACCTTCATATTCTATATTTTCATTGTACATGTGAGTATCTTATTCATATTATTAATAGGAATAATTTTATTAAAGACAAAGCTTGTAAGTGACATGTAAGTATATAATAGAATAATTATAATAGAAATATTTATATTTCTCAATTAATGTTGACAAGAAGTGGCTATTTGATTTCTAAGTCCAAGCCAAGAGTATTCTTTTCAAGAACTATTCTCCATATGTACACTGAGAAAAGTTTGAAATTTAAAATGTGAATTAAAAAATAGTTTAAAATAGTTAATGTAGAATTGAAATAGTTAATCTCAATTGAATCAGACCAGTTCAGTCAATCAGCCAATCAACAAACACCTATGATACACCCAATACATTCCAGGCAGGGTGTGTGATGACAGGAATGAAGGCGTCTTTAAGAGACATGATCCCTACCTCCATGCAGCTAGTAATATAGACTGGCAATTTGATGTATTTTACTGTAAGCATTCCTTCTAGTAGAAGTAAAATAAGGATTTGCTTGTCTTACAATACACAACTGTTTAATAGTAACTTGTAATGCACACTGAAAAAGTATTAAGGGCTTTTTGAATTACAGTTTTCTTTAGATACATTGGTGCCATGAAAAAGGCTGAAATTGTGCAATCTTCTCATTTTATAATTTTGAGACAATGGCAGTATTAAAACATTCATGTAACATCCTACAGAAAATTAAATGTGTGAACATAAATTACATCATTTGAAAATTCAGATTGTACTTGATTTTCTGGAGTGGCTGGTATATAACAAGCCCAGGCAATATCAATGTGCTCAGTGATAAAGAAGATGGTAATTGTGTACCAGGGGAATTTAGGTTGTATTTTGATGATGTGGTCAATTACTTGGCCTTTGTGAACATTCATGGAATAATTGGTTTTATTTAATAAGTCCATTTATGAAAATAACCACTGTTGCATGTTGGTGCTTATCAAAAGCATTTTTTTCTCTTGAAGAGACTGTGCACGTATGGCATCAAACTGCCAATTAATGTAATTTGTTTAGAGCTATTTTTCCTTCTGTACCATCAAGGCATTAGCTATCAAAGGTGAATGGTAAAATATCTAGCCAAAAAAGGGTTGTATGGCTATCCTAACAACTTAAACAAAGGGAGTAAGAGAGAACACATGTGTTACAATTACCCAGATTTTTCCTTTAACTGAAGCTTTTAAACTAAGATTGATAGAAAACAGTATTTAGGAAGAAATAATGCATACTGATTTATAGAAAATGCTATTCGTGGTATTTTTCTTTTTGTATTAGCTTTAATGAATAGATACGCCTTTTTATTTTGTGGTACCCTACCATTAAATGATACCATCATTTTTTTCTACCTAAATAAATTCAAATTCTTGTCACCTACTATCTGTACAGGAAGATTTGAGACATTATTCCTAATTGAGATTTTTACTGAATATCTTTTAAAGATAAATTTGTTTTATTCTTTCACCCACTATTTAAAAGGATTTTCACATTTTTATCTTCTAAAGGAATTGTCAATGAGAAACGAAAACTGCATAGACTATACATTAAAATCACTTTAGTTTTTAAGCTGTCATGAACTGTTTCAAAAAATGCTAAGTTGCTATTGTTTAATGTCTGTCATTTTATAATGCTTTAGAAGTTATCTATCCTGTAAAATTATTAACTGATGCTAAAATTGCCTTGTAAGTATTAGGACAATAGCAATTTTGTAACAGCTGGGACACTGCCAATGTAAGATAAGTACATTTTGCTCTGTAGATTCATAAAGTGCTTTGAAATGGTTTGTAACTGATGGATGGATGCATTTTCTAAGTGTAGAAAGCAATATTTTGTAGAAGGAAATGGCTTGAAAGCTGACACACATGCATGCAAATGCCATTCTCTTCAGTAAGTAATTTGCTTTTTCTTTCAAAAGCATAAATGGCATAGTTAGACACATTATTTTGTATATTGCACATAACAATACAAGATGCACAAAAACAGCAAGTACAAAACATTTCATATTGATAGAAGAACCCATGGCTGTGGTATATGATTAGCATAAATGTATACACACTGAAGTCATGCTTTCAGGATTAAAAACTGAAACCGAAAAAAAATAGGTAAGTTCTACTAAACTTCAGGAAATGATAATATTGATTATGCTTTCCCTCTTTTAATTTTGCTACTTGATTGGAATGCTGCATCATTTTAAATGGATATATTATATTATATTATATAATGGATATATTATATCCATTTAGGATGGTTTAGTACGGTTAACATCTCTTAGCTTTCAAAAAATAAGAGGCAACAATATACTTTCCTGTATGACAAGTGCACACATGGGACTAGTTTTTGTCAAGTTAAAATCATTCTTGACCATATTGTATGTTTAAACACTTATATAGTTACTGGTGCATCCTGAGTACCTAGAGCAGACTGGCAGAGAGTAATAGGACCAAGTTTGAATGAACTGTCTTTCAGAGACACTTGAATTACAGTCATTCAGCAACTCTTAAAGAACTCAAGCTTTGGAGCCAAGTTGGTTGGGTTTGAGTCCTGTTATCAATATCAACAGCTTTGTGAACTTAGGCCTGCCTTTTAACTTTGCTAAGCTTCAGTTTCCTACTATACAGAATGAAGAAAATAACATCCACTTCTTAGAGCTGTTATGAGGAACAAATCTGTAAAAGTGCATTTGTGCAGTGTCAGACACTTAGCCCCCCATACATTATGGCTTTTATTATTGTCACATCTCCATCATTATCCACATTATTATTTTGTTTGCTGTATCAATACAGACTTATCTCAGTTCCTTTAAATGTCCTTAGTTTCCTCTTTTGATTAGGACAATTTCCATGAAAATCACTTAACATTAATTGCATTCATTAATGATGGTTGTGTATGGTTAGAGAGGAAACCATATTCTCCGTCTTTAACAACATTTTACTTTTATTTTACCGAGGCAATTCTTTTTCCTCTGATATATATTTCATTCAACACATTCAAAAGAAATGTAGCAATGAATAAAACCTACTGGTTTGGGTAGTATTTTGGATGACCCTAAGGCAAAACTTTCAATTTGTACTTTGAATATTTTTCTCAGAAATTAGATATTGGAACCTCTAGACCTCTTTGAATTGGTCAGTAGAAGACATTATACAACATGAACTAATTGATTAATAAACCTGCAACTTAGTGAAATTCTCTACCTTTTCAAAAAATACATTCACTACTTACCTGGAAGATTTTGCTACAAAGATATGTCAGAGGAATGCTTTTAGACCAAAAGTGTTTACATCTGAGTTATGTCCGCACTTGAGGAGATCTCTGATGGAACTACTTCATTGGAAAGACCCCTACATAAGAACAGAAAAAAAGATTGGTCCTTTATTTGAAAATCTTATAGACAAGTTTTGAAGATTTCTAATTTTATGAATTTTTTTTGAAACATGTAGCTTATTAAATAGCTACACTATTTCAGGTATAACAATGTGTCTTCTATTTCATCCATACAATTTCTTGTTTTAATTTGTTATGGCTTTAACTCTTGATGGGAATTCTGTTTTTATATATAGTTTTAGACCTGTGCCACTTGGTGTTTATGATATCACATGGGTTGATTATGATTTCTACCCCAATCCTGTGTGCATAAAAATGACATGAGGGCATTTTCCTAACTAACCTATATCATGGGGTCATATAGATTTCATTACCATAAGCTCAAATGTCAAAGGTGTTCATGACATCCATGAATATGGTCCTAGAAATGGGGCCTCAACCTACTTTTTCTCTCTGATGTGGACCCATGGAAGAATAATGTGATTTTCTGCTGGGACTTATTTCTTTATAGCAAATTTATCCAACAAAAAAAGATTAAATTTCCCTCACAGCAGCTCTTTGGATTTTTCATCTCAAAAGTCTGTAACTTACAGCTTGGCTTCCTCAGGCATTTATTCATTGTAGGCTGCAGTTCATGGGGTTGCTAAGAGTCGGGCACGACTGAGCGACTTCACTTTCACTTTTCACTTTCATGCATTGGAGAAGGAAATGGCAACCCACTCCAGTGTTCTTGCCTGGAGAATCCCAGGGATGGCAGAGCCTGATGGGCTGCCATCTATGGAGTCGCACAGAGTCGGACATGACTGAAGCGACTTAGCAGCAGCAGCAGCAACAAACCATAGGCAGACTTTTGGCACAGTTGTCCAGTTATTGATACTTCTAAAAGCTCTGTGATCTTGTGGATAAATCTACCAGAACAACCTAAGTTTGTCCACACCTTTTCTCTACCTTGGAGTCTATAAACCGGAAGTGCCTTTGGGATAACCTACAAGAACACATAGATAGCATCACCGACTCAGTGGACATGAGTCTGAGCAAACTCAAGGAGATAGTGAAGGACAGGGAAGACTGGCATGCTGCTGTCCCTGGGGTCACAGATAGTTGGACAATGACTTACTGACTGAACAACAATAAGAATGCAACAAAAACTCTTAACTGCTAATGCTTATGTACAACTTTACTGCCATGTGGGTAAGTATTGGAAAGATGCTTAGTGGCAGATAACCTAGTGGGATAAAACCAGTTTTGTGTTCTGCCATTCCTTGTCTTTAATATATGCCATATGACTTAATACCACTTTTGTGTGAATTGGATAAATGACTCTTCTATGAAAGACAGAAAGATAAATATTCTTTTGTATGTTGTTTTTGAGGTCTCATTTATCATAGATTTGCAGAGCTCTTACAAACTGACCCCGCTCTGTATTTATTCTCAAGAAAAGTAAATAATATAATGCCACCAACCTGCTATTTTTACTCAAAAATATACCATGAAGATCTTTTATCAGTGCACAGATTTCTGTATCATTTATTTTGACTGTTGCACAGTGTTTCATAGTGTGGATAGGTGACAATTTGCTTACCATACTTGATAGACATTTAAGTTATTTACAATTCTGTGCTCTAAACAATGATTATGATGAAAATCTTCATACAGGTCCTCTTGTGTATATGTGTGGCTGTTTAGGCTTCCCTGGTGGCTCAGACAGTAAAGCGTCTGCCTTCAATGCAGGAGACCCGGGTTCGCTTCCTGGGTTGGGAAGTTCCCCTGGAGAAGGAAATGGCAATCCACTCCAGCACTCTTGCTTGGAAAATCCCATGGACTAAGGAGCCTGATAGGCTACAGTCCACGGGGTCGCAAAGAGTTGGACACGACTGAACGACTTCACTCTCACTCTCAAAAGAAAGTTTACTGGTTCTTACAGATTCTGCCAAATTTACCTTATGTGGGTCCTAATGCAGTGACTTGGAGAAGGCAATGACACCCCACTCCAGTGCTCTTGCCTAGAAAATCCCATGGATGGAGGAGCCTGGTAGGCTGCAGTCCGTGGGGTCGCTAAGAATCGGACACGACTGAGCGACTTCACTTTCACTTTTCACTTTCATGCATTGGAGAAGGAAATGGCAACCCACTCCAGTGTTCTTGCCTGGAGAATCCCAGGGACGGGGGAGCCTGGTAGGCTATAGTCCATGGGGTCGCACAGAGTCGGACACGACTGAAGCGACTTAGCAGCAGCAGCAATGCAGGGACTAGAGTCCCTCTAAGAAGAGAAATTTGGACTGAGACACAGGAAGAATGCCATATGACTGCAGAGGCAGAGACTGGAGTGATATATCTTCAAGACAAGGAACCCCAAGGACTGGAAGCACAGGGAGAGGCAAGGAAGAATCCTTCTCGAGAGCCTCTGAAGAGAGCCTGGCTCTGACAGTATCTTGATTTTGAACTTCTAGCTTCTAGAATTGTGAGACGATAAATATCCGTTGCTTTGAATCATTTAAATAGGTAGTAATATGTTATGGCAGCCTAGTAAACTGATACAATGGTCACTATTTCTGGATAGAATTGTATTGTAGTCCAATGCCCAAAAGAGAACATCTTAGGTACTAGTAATAGATTGTGTTTTCCATTTTGTTTCTATGTAAGCGAGACCATAAAAGATGTGTGTTTGTGAATAATGAGACTAAAATGTTGAATTCTGACACACATAAATGTCAGTTAGAACAGAAATTTGGAGGTAAGGAAGTTTCAAGGAAAACATTTACTTCACAAGTAAATGTCAAAAGAACTTCAATATTCAAATTATAAAAATATATTAGAAAATATCTGTAAATTTAGGTCAGGAATATATGTGATCCCTAGAAATAAAGGTTAATTGTTATAATTTTAAAAAGTGAGTATTATAAGATCTAATGCTAATAAGGATTTTGTACACAACGTGACGAAGAGAGTTTATCTGTTCTTTGTAGCTCTGTATTGACATTTTAAAAATCACTGAAGCTGAGCTTTACTTTCAATTGACTGTTTTAAAAGATTATTATATTTTTTCACTGAATCATTAAGGTCTAAAAAGCTGCCATGGGCCATTCTTTAATTACATGTCATAAATGCAATTCTACTGTTACTGAAGTAAATAACTACACTGTCTCATGACTGACAATGTCAATATTTGAATCACCCTCATTACTTCTGAAAGATTGATGTTATTGGGTTTGTAAAGACACCAATTTAAAGAAGCAATACTCTCTTACTGGTTACTAGAGTGTGTTAGTAGTTATCAACAAGAAAGTAACTAGAAAGGGAATTTATTATTTATTTTCAGAGTGCACAGAGTATTCCAATCTTTTATGATCATATGTAGCCATATTGGGTAATCCTGTCCTGTTCTAACTATAAAATTTTCATATTTAAGATTGTTTCTATTTGGCTAAAAATTCATGTGAGATGGACCACAATTGTACTTTGCTTCACGTACTTTTAACTTTTTCTTCACAATTCATCTCAGCCATAAAACTCATTAATCAAATTAGATGGGAGAAGACAAGCTTCCCATGGCTTCATCTTAACTTGTAATTCATGATGATTAATCATTGCACAATAGCGGTGAGGTCACTGGAAACATGTCATTCTCAAAGTCCACCATTTAAGTTCAAAGAAAGGAGTAAAGTAGTAATAGTCTAGCAAGAAGACCTATAAAAATGGCTCAATAGTAAGAAACTCTAACATTTTCTTTACAAGGTATCAGTGATTAACAGTTTTCTTTAAAAAATTAATCTATTTATTTTAATTAGAGGATAATTACTTTACAATATTGTGATGGTTTTTGCCATACATCAACATGAATCAGCCACAGGTATATATGTGTCTGTCTTTCTTAGGATTTTTAGTTATTTTTTTCTACCAAGATACTTACCACTTTTAGATGTTTTCATAAAAGTTTTACATATGTGTATCCAATTTATTAAAACAATTTTTACATAATTCCATAGGAAGAAGTTTTACTATAAAAGTGATTCTGGTCCATATTTCTTACATTTGTGTAGCACTTACAGATTTCAAAGTGCTAATCACTCTATTTTCAATTGTTCTGTTCTTTTACATTTTGTTGAGAGATCTAAGAGTAACATTTATAGATGAGAAATGATTTTCAATAGATGTGCAATTGACCACAGGCTGAATTACTTAAAATTTCTAACACAATAAGACACATAATAAATCAAAAGGTACAGATGATGCACTTAACATCCATGCATTTTACTATATGTAAGGTCAACTACAATTAAAAAAAAAATCTACCCAAGATGATTTACCAATTAACAACTCTAAACAAAACTTGGATATGCAAACATGAGAGATTAAAACTTACAAATTTTATCATTTATTATATATTCCCATTAAATACTTTGAATATGATGGTTTGATTTCCTTGCAGCATATGTCATTCTGAAATAATAAAATGAGACATTTGCTTGCTTGCACAATAGCGATTACTGCAATTATTTTCATGGAGAGGTTCAGGGATATAAGGACCTTTGCTATGTGGTACTTAGGACCTCTCTAACTTATTTTTCATGCCTTCTCTGGATGCTCTTAAATTACCAACTACATTCTTACATTCATTTATTCTTTCTACGTCATCATGTGCCTTAACATTACAAAGAAACTTTCTATGCAATAACTTTGTCTTCAATCACTCACCTTCCAGGCACTCAGCATTCCCACAACTCCACTGAGATTGCAGCCCAATATTCTCAGTTCAGGGGGATCCTTCTCATTCTATACCTTGTTTTATCCCTCAGTGGAATTCAATGGGAATGGCTCTTCTCTCCTTAAAAAATTTCATCCCCACCATCACACCACTTGGTCTTGATTTTCCTTTTGTCCCTTCCTTCTCACTATATTTTACTAGCTCCTCTACTTCTTTTGTCAGTTTAGGGTGACATCTGCTACTCAATCATCTGGCAGCTCCATCTTGGGACTTCTCCCATCATTTCACGGACTTTGGAGACAGATATCCTTTGTTTGAATCCCAGACTTAGCACTTACTAGCTGTGCGACTTTGGACAAGTCTTTTATTCTTTTTGTGTTTCAGTCTTATCATCTCTAAAATGGAAGCAATAAATAGTACCTACTTCATAGTTATTGTATTAAATGAGATAATAGAAGCAAAATGCCCCTGCACTGCAAGTAGAGAGTAGCCCTGCCTACTGCAACTAGAGAAAAAGCCTGCGCAGCAACAAAGACCTAGCACAGTCAGAAATATATAAACAAGTAAATATTTTTTTTAAAAAAAAGATCTTGCCTCTTTCACAAAACTCAGATGTCCAATGTGTCTGGATCTTTAAAGGTAGTTGAGAGATTAAGCAGGGAACAGATCTTGCTAGGACTGTTGTCTGGTAGTGGGTGGTGATTTTTTATTAGCTATAATAAAACGACTGGAGAGTTTTAAACAGGGGTATTACACAACCCAATTTATGTTTGCAAAGATAAGGACAGGCTTCTGTGTGGAAGGACTGGAAGGAAATTGTGCAAACAAGGTTGCTGCTGGAGAAGAGGCGAGCAGAGAGGATAGTTACAGTGGACATACACTGTAGAGATAAAATCAGGTATCAAAATGACCTATTGATGTATGGCCATTTAGAATGGGGAAAGGAAGCAAGTAGAATGAGTGCCGGGTCTCTAGCTTGAACTACTGGGTGGATATTGATGCTAGTTTATGAACTGGATGGTGGAAGGTTATAGATTTGACCTTGGAGTTTAAATCGGATGTTTGCATTAGAGATATAAATTTGAAAATAATCAACATTTTGATGGCATTTATGACCAAGAGAATAATTGAGATGGTCTAGAAAAAAAGGATGGAGAATAAAAAAGGAACTCCAGTTTTTAAAGCCTGACAGAAAGAAAGGGGCTATTAAGGGTGTTACCACATTTGCCATATTATTTTTTTACATCTATTTCTTGCATAGTAATTCCTCCACAATTGGTCTGACAAGCTTCTATTCATCATCTGTAACATAATGCTACCTCTCATTTAATAATGATAATTATTTAACCAACATTTACCAAGTGATTATTAAATACCAAATGTACTTTAATATGTGTATTGAATGCATTATTCCATTAACTCACATTATAACAGCTTTGAGGTAGATATTATACTATTTTACAGCTAAGAAACCTAAAGTAACTTACAACTGATTACCAATGGAACTGGGAGTTGATCCCAGACTGTTGGCAGTTACAGCCTATAGGTGTAATTTCTACGCTGTATCATTTCATATATAGTTAGCATTTTACTTTCCTAGCGTGCTTTATTTTGTATATACATATAAGCATAAATGTAACAAATAAAAATAATCAGGAATGTAAACAAAAATTTAAATTATATTTTCTTTGTATTTCTCCTTTACTAAAATATGAGGATGTTGAAAGTAGAATTCATGGATTACTAAATGTTGTAGTTTTCAGGCCAACCATAGTGTCTGATCTACAACAGACCTAACCAAATACTTGCCTGGTTAAATGAATATAGATCCTGAAATTTTAGAGCCAATTATTTCAAACTTTTAAGTTCTTATATTCAATGTCTTATTTGTATATCTATATATTCACTTGCTCAGTATTAAAGACAGAATTCAGTTTTCATAAATGGAATTTTGAATCTAAGCTCTCAGTGAGTTTATTAGACCTAAGCTTTGCTGTGTGCATCTTATCCCTACCAAAGTTACTTTTTCCAAGATTACATCACCAAAATATCATGCTGGTTGTTTATTAAATTATTTTATGTAATTTGTTCTAAGTTGTTATTTCATGTAATTTGCTCAAGCCTATTTTTTTTTCTGGGTTCCCCACCATTTTGAAGTAGTCTTCTATTACTAAGAATTTAATTTCATGCTGCTCTCAAGTATCTTGAATGGAGACCAAAATGTGTGTGACTTCTGGAATGGTAAAATACTAATTTTGTATAATTCACCAAAGATAACTGTGTTAAATGTTCTTTGCTGTAAAATGCAGTAGAAAAAAGATACAGAAATATTCTTTTAAGTAATATTAATTCAGCAAACTACCTTTTATTGTTAGAATTATGAAAGAATATAGCTTAAAATTGACTAGAATTATTATTGAATTAAAAAATAAATTGTCTCTTTTTAACAATGACTGGATTCTGCTTCAGAAGAGTTGACATCATTAAAATATTTCACTTTGTCAGGCAATTTCCAGTTTCTGTTATTAAGAAGCTTTCATTGCTTTGACACACTTTAAAAATGCATACTGTTTTCAAAATAACTGAACTCAAAACACTCTAAAACAAAATGTTTCCATGCAATACAATATCACACAATCCCCAGACTCTATCTATTATTTCAAATGTATAAAGGAACAACTTTTTTCACTTTAATTGCAGGACAGTTTTGCTTCCCTTTTCTCCCCCAGGTATTGCAACTATCTAAACTAGAAATCATAGTTAGGCTATTTTTGGATATAGGGAGAAATCATTAACAGCAATTTTTTACTCTTTCAAATGGCTTTGATTTGGAAATACATTTTAAGTTGAACAATCTCCTTATTTTTACTTAGTATCCATTTTTGATACCTGAGCGTATCCATTTGGGATTCAAACTTCCACTTATTCAATCAAAAAACAAATCAGCCACAACTTAACCATTTTCTAACTACACTTAGTGCCTTCCAGGAGGTGAGTTACTCCAGATTTCTAGTAGCCTCTAAATAATTACACCTCAGCCAGTTTTATCACCAGGGATATTATAAGTCATTAAGTGATTTTATATTTTGCAGTTTAATGTGACTGATTATTTTACCACCATGTTGAATCTTTATCATTAACTCTCCTATGCAATGCATAGATGGGCAAATGCCTTTACATTTCCTAACTTATTACTTGCTAGTCTAGATTTTTCATTTCTTTTGCTTTTGTACAATTTCTCATCCTTGTTATGAACTTTAGCCTCCCCATTTGCACAATCTATTGCTCTGCTTTTGTTTAACTGGAATCTTTATTATTACCAACTACTGAGCAAAATTTTTGGCATTATAGAATCAATTACTTTTCCACCTACTTAATATTTTCAGACCTATTTTTATTACCTACATTACCTTAAATAATATCAATCTTCCATGTGTTATAGCTTCCATGGTGGCTCAGATGGTAAAGAATCTTCCTGCAGTGGAGAAGACCCAGGTTCAATCGCTAGGTCAGGAAGATCCTGTGGTGAAGGGACTGGCTACACGCTCCAGTATTCTTGTCTGGATAAATCCATGGACAGAAAAGTCTGGTGGGTTACAGTCCATAGGGTCACCAAGAGTCGAACACAACTGAGTGACTAATGCTTTCACTTTCCATGTGTTATACTCCATGTTTGAGGTGGACAGCTATATTTAAGGATATTATTAACCATATATACAAAGTCCACTACAATGCATATTAGCTAATTTCTTCTTGAGCCATATCAGAACAATTACATTTTTATTTTTCAGAAAGCTTTTTATTTCCCACTGAATTTTCACCACAGTGAAATGAGAAATTTGTATAGCCTTTAAAATCCAAGCTTATGTATTCTCATCATACGTGTGCTTAGTCGCTCAGGCATGTCCAACTCTTTGTGAACCCATGAACTGTAGCCTGCCAGGCTCCTCTGTCCATGGGATTCTCCAGGCAAGAATACTGGAGTGGGTTGCCCTGCTCTCCTCCATGTCCTCATCATACATAGATTGCAAAGTATTTCATTTCCTATTTTTAAGATAAAAGGCACTTGAAGTATATTTTGCTCTGTACTACACTCCAGTCACTACAGATGGTGACTGCAGCCATGAAATTAAAAGATGCTTACTCCTTGGAAGGAAAGTTATGACCAACCTAGATAGCAGATTGAAGAGCAGAGACATTACTTTGCCAACAAAGGTCCGTCTAGTCAAGGCTATGGTTTTTCCAGTAGTCATGTATGGATGTGAGAGTTGGACTATGAAGAAAGCTGAGCACCAAAGAATTGATGCTTTTGAACTATGGTGTTGGAGAAGACTCTTGAGAGTCCCTTGGACTGCAAGGACATTCAACCAGTCCATTCTAAAGGAGATCAGTCCTGGGTGTTCGTTGGAAGGAATGATGCTAAAGCTGAAACTCCAGTACTTTGGCCACCTCATGTGAAGAGTTGACTCATTGGAAAAGACTCTGATGCTGGGAGGGATTGGGGTCAGGAGGAGAAGGGGACGACAGAGGATGAAATGGCTGGATGGCATCACCAACTCGATGGGCATGAGTTTGAGTGAACTCTGGGAGTTGGTGATGGACAGGGAGGCCTGGCGTGCTGCGATTCATGGGGTCGCAAAGAGTCGGACACGGCTGAGCAACTGAACTGAACTGAACCCTCCATTCATTAAGTAATAATTATTTTTACATATCCTGTTGTATCCTTTTCTATTCTTGCCTTTTGCCCTAGCTTGTTATGTGGAGATTAACTTGCCTTTTGGGAAGGCTGAGATCAGCTGCTAGTGTCCAGTATGTGGAGTGGTTCCACATGCAGATGTATTTTTGATGCATTTGTGGGGAGGAAGTTCAGTTCAGTCATTCAGTCATGTCCAGCTCTTTGCGACACCATGGACTGCAGCACATCCAGCTTCCCTGTCCATCACCAACTCCAGGAGTTTGCTCAAACTCATGTCCATCAAGTCAGTGATGCCATCCAACCATCTCATCCTCATTTGTTCCCTATTCCAACTGCCTTCAATCCTTCCTAGTATTAGGGTCTTTTCTGATAAGTCAGTTCTTCCCATCAGGTGGCCAAAGTATTGGAGCTTTAGCTTCAGCATCAGTACTTCCAATGAATATTCAGGACTGATTTCCTTTAGGATTGACTGGTTCAATCTCCTTGCAGTCCAAGGAACTCTCAAGAGTCTTCTCCAAACCACAGTTCAAAAATATCAATTATTTGGCACTCAGCTTTCTTTATGTTCTAGCTCTCACATCCATATTGAAAAAACCATAGCTTTGTTTGCTGATGGACTTTTGTCAGCAAAGTAACGTCTCTGCTTTTTAATATGCTGTCTAGGTTGGTTATAATTTTTCTTCCAAGAAGCAAGCATCTTTTAATTTCATGGTTGTAGTCACCATCTGCAGTGATGTTGGAACCCAGGGCCTGGCATTTCTCATGATGTACTCTGCATATATAGGTTAAATAAGCAGGGTGACAATATACAGCCTTGATGTACTCCTTTTCCTATTTGGAACCAGTCTGTTGTTCCAAGCTTATTTAACTTATATGCAGAGTACATCATGAGAAACGCTGGACTGGAAGAAACACAAGCTGGAATCAAGACTGCTGGGAGAAATATCAATAACCTCAGATATGCAGTTGACACCACCCTTATGGAAGAAAGTGAAGAGGAACTAAAAAGCCTCTTGTTGAAAGTGAAAGAGGAGAGTGAAAAAGTTGGCTTAAAGCTCAACATTCATAAAAAGAAGATCGTGGCATCCGGTCCCATCACTTCATGGGAAATAGATGGGGAAACAGTGGAAACAGGGTCAGACTTTATTTTTGGGGGCTCCAAAATCACTGCAGATGGTGATTGCAGCCATGAAATTAAAAGATGCTTACTCCTTGGAAGGAAAGTTATGACCAACCTAGATAGCAGATTGAAGAGCAGAGACATTACTTTGCCGATTAAGGTCCATCTAGTCAAGGCTATGGTTTTTCCAGTAGTCATGTATGGATGTGAGAGTTGGATTGTGAAGAAAGCTGAGCGCCAAAGAATTGATGCTTTTGAACTGTGGTGTTGGAGAAGACTCTTGAGAGTCCCTTGGACTGTAAGGAGATCCAACCAGTCCATCCTAAAGGAAACTAGTCCTGGGTGTTCAGTGGAAGGACTGATGCTAAAGCTGAAACTCCAATACTTTGGCCACCTCATGTGAAGAGTTGACTCATTGGAAAAGACTTTGATGCTGGGAGGGATTGGGGGCAGGAGGAGAAGGGGACGACAGAGGATGAGATGGCTGGATGGCATCACTGACTCAATGAACGTGAATCTGAGTGAACTCCGGGAGTTGGTGATGGACAGGAAGGCCTGGCATGCCACGATTCATGGGGTCGCAAAGAGTTGGACATGACTGAGTGACTGAACTGAACTGAACTCTTGTTCCATGTCCAGCTTTAACTGTTGCTTCTTGACCTGCATACAGGTTTCTCAAGAGGCAGGTCAGGTGGTCTGGTATTCCCATCTCTTGAAGAATTTTCCACAATTTGTTGTGATTCACACAGTCAAAGGCTTTGGTGTAGTCAATAAAGCAGAAGTAGATGTGGGGAGGATGGTGATCTCCAAATCTTACTCCCTCACCATCTTGGAGGTCCTCCCTCATTTTCCTTTTTAAACAGATATTTATTATAAAATCTTTTCCTCAGCCATCCTCTCTTTTCTTTTTAAAAAGAATTATGCAGTTAAACATTTAATTTGTTTATTTTTGGCTGTGCTGGGTCTTCATTGCTATGCATGGGCTTTTCTCTAGATGTGGCGAGCAGGGGCTGCTCTCTAGCTGTGTGCACAGGTTTCTCACTGAGGTGGCTTCTCTTGTTGCAGAGCACAGACTCCATAGTTGTCCCTTGCAGACTCCAGAGTGAGAGCTCAGTAGTTGTGGCATACAGGCTTAGTTGCCTCTCTGCGATCTTCCCCTACCAGGGACTGAACCTGTGCCTCCTGCTTTGGCATGTGGGTTCTTTATCACTGAGCCGCCAGGGAAGTCCCCCTCTTTTCTTTTAATGCTTGCTTCCTCCTATCTGCATTATCTCTGTGTATAGTTATCATGCCTATGGATATGATCTCCAAATCACTATCTCCTGGTCTAAATGCTAGATGTTCTTCTTTAGTTATTTGCTGAATATATCAATATGACATATTTACTCAAAACCCCTAATTCATTAAAGCCTTTAAGGTCTTCCCCTATTTGCATATAACTTCAATGCTATTTACATTTCACAGTAAGTAGCCCCTTTATGCATCTGACACTCTTAGTCAAATGTAACAATTTCACCTTTCTCTAAATGAGTCATTTACTTTCTGTTTGCTCATATACCACCTTCTCCTTTTGAAACACTTTAAAACTCTTCTGGCTCTTCATGGGTGAGTGCATGTGCCTCCTACCTTGAATTCTTCCTGTGCAGGACACAACACCTATTTCTTCTAAACTTTCCGTATTTTCTTAGCTTTTCCATGTTTGTGACGTATGTTCAATGCCCACATCTCAAAGTAAAGAGAGGTTATCAGTTTTCACTTACTGAATTCTACTGATAATTTAACAATTTGTGATCAGCCTCTGAACAAGTGATTCCTAGAGTCTAGAACAGGAATTTTCTTACCCAAGTTTATATCCCTCTAAAGCATCTGGCACAGTCTTTTGCATCTCCTATAGAGACATTTAATATAAATAGGCAGGATACATAAATACTCACTTTTCCACATACCAATATTTTAGCATTTAGATTAGAAAAATTGAACTTGTTTTCTCTCTCATTCCCACTTAATGCTCTTTCTATATATTCCTCCAAATTTTCCATTCTTTATTCATTCTTTTCCCTCTTAGCAATGAAGATACTGTCAAAAATACATCAACACCTATTGCCCTTTCCATTACAAAATCCTGGGTATAAATATGCAGTTAATTGATTGTGTTACCCAATTCTCCAATACATTCTTAACTAATTGCTTATCACCTACTGAGTTCTGGGAAGATATGGGCTATATCTGCACTCTGTTCTGTACAATAATAGATGAAAGTCTAATTTAAAGAGTTTTAGTGGATGATGCTTAAATCAATAAATGCTTAAAAAACTTGGAGTTGTCATCATAGGTGACAGTATCAATGAAGCAATGGGAAAATTCCCATAGAGAACAATAATCATATAGTTTGTTATAGGCTTGAAAGAAAATAATGAGATAAGAAGGACACAAAGAAATGAAAAGATACAGCATTTCTGGTTGAAATGGATATAGTAATAAATCTTTGGAGCAGGAAAATTAAAGGCTTATACTGATAAGAATATGATAAAAATGCATGTTTCCAAAGAAAGTGTGTGGAGGTACTTTTATAATTGTGACATGTTCTGTAGAAGATAGCCTTACAAGTCTCTGAAGGTTACATGAGAGAAAATACCTAATAACATGTTGTATGTAAATTAGATATCAATGATGAAAATAATTTTAATTTTAGATAAGTCACAAAGAAGAGATTTCTATAAATTTAATTTTGTATTTACCAGTAAGTTTGAACATTGCACTTATTATAAATTTATTTGGAATCATGTCTGAAGTCACTTATGTCATTTGAGAAATTAAAATAAAATTCCTTGTACCCTTGCTATGACAAAAAAAAAATCAATCTTTATTTTTCCATTTGGATAATTTCTAGTAGTTTCCATCAGTCAGATCTAGGACTGATCATTGGAAGACTGATGCTGAAGCTGAAACTCTAATACTTTGGCCACCTGATCAAAGAACTGACTCATTGGAAAAGACCCTGAGGCTGGGAAAGATGGAAGGCAGGGGGTGAAGGGGACGACAGAGGATGAGATGGTTGGATGGCATCACCAACTTGATAGCCATGAGTTTGAGCAAGCTCCTGGTGTTGGTGATGGACAGGGAAGCCTGGCATGCAGCAGTGCATGGGGTCACAAAGAGTCCTACCCGACTGAGCAACTGAATTGTATTGAATTGAATTTCTAGGAACTTTTGACTATTTTTTACATTGATATAATAACAAATACCTTTTATTTTTCTGATGACCCTTAAAGATGAAATTATAAAAACTGAGAGTATTCTTTGTGTTATTGTGCTAAACTTATAGTAGTGTGGCAAATTGATGACATAGCTATTTTTAGGAGATTTGATTTCAGGTATTATATTTTCTAATACATAAGTATACCTAAAGGCCCATTTTTCTCTCTGACCATCACTCTTGCAACATTGAAGGACACTCTGATTATTGCTATTTTGTAGACACAAGTAGGGCTCAAGTATGGTACATTTAAATATAGTAATATGCCAAGAGGGTTTGAATGCTTCCCGTTCTCCCGGATAAAAGGGTTTTAATGAAGTAATTCAGAGTAACTGCCACTTTCTTTCACTCTGTCTGTGTAGATAAGGCCTATGAGAGAAACTGTTCTAATGTATAAGCCCAGGACAGTGATTAAGTAGGGTAAGGCTATGTAGCATCATTTATGAGTTATGCCACATGCTGACTGTTAAGCATTTTCTTATCTGTACTCACTTTTCTTATTTGTACATTTGTACAGTGGTACCAACCTCACAGTATTTTTGTTGATGTATTACTCAATGTGTTTGATACATTCTAACCACTTGGTATTTGTTAACTGTTTGTTACAATCAAGAGGAAAGAAATATTTATTGTGATTCTTCTTAGTACCAGATACTCTTCTAGGCACTGTGCCTTCCCTCAAGAAGTTCATAGTGTGCAAGAAAAACAATGGCCAAGATAAAGAGTGATGTCATGTTGTGCCGTGCTAAGTTGCTTCAGTCGTGTCCCACTCTTTGAGACCTTATGAATGGTAGCCTGCCAGGCTTATTTGTCCGTGGAATTTTCCAGGCAAGAATACTGGACTGGGTTGCCATTCCCTTCTGCAGGGATCTTCCTGACCTGGGGATCGAACCTGCATCTCTTATGTCTCCTGCATTGGCAGATGGGTTCTTTACAAGTAGTGCCACCTGGAAGCCCACATTTCAATAAAATAAAGTCAGTATTGATTTGGACTGTTTTTTTAGGTTTTAAATATTGTATAAATATAAAGAGCTCAAAATGGTTTTTCAGGTGACTATGATAGAGTCAAGATGTTAGATTCCTTATCTTTCTGGGGATAGAGTTCAAAGTTTTTTAAGTTAATAAAAATAAACACTAAATTATTTGGAACTGCTGTCAAATATATAAATAGTAGAAGAATGTAAAAAATGGTAGGTTATTTTAAAATGAAATAAAGAGGAATAACAATACATAAAGAGACAGTTCTCTTGGAAGAGAAAAGCAATTGACTGAACTGCAAACAACCTCCAGCCTTTTTTACTTTTTTTTTTTTTACTATTTTTTACTTTTTTACTATTAAAATCAAATGGGAAAAATATTTTAAGAGCATTTTGCCCATAAAAATAAAGGTGAGATGGAGTTACTATAATGCTATATGGTATGGTAGATTTCATTGTTCTGAACATTAGAAGAAATCAACAAGTTGACCATATAAAAGAGTTACAAATAATAAAACACCTAGCAATATTGAATTACATATTCTAAGTAACAGTAACAGTAATAAAAGGAAAAATGAAAAATATTATTAGAGGGGAAAAGAAATATAATTTTTGAGATTTTTAAACCCAAAATCAGTATGTCAGTTTCTGTAGGTATAAATAAGAGTAAAAACATTATAGAGGGCAGCAAACAAACAAACAAAAATCAATAATGGAAAATAAACCAAAACATTATCGAAAGAAACTAGATAACTTCTGAGGAAGGTTTCTATTGCTAAAGGACGCCGCTAGCGGACGCCCTGTGTTCGGTCTGCCTTCCGAGAGGCTGCCCGTCTCCTGTGTGCAGAGGGCATCGACTCGACCTCCAGACCAAGGCAGGCAGGGTTGCATTCGGCCACGTCCCTGGTTTCCTGATTCACGCCATCCTGGGTATGAAGCCTTTATACCGATGCCCTTGGAAATCAGCTGCCGTAGAGGCCTAGGATCCCTTAAGGTATGTAACCTGTACGTTCTTCAGCATCAGTTAGTCCTCATGATAACACCCTTCGCCCCACCGCCCTTGCTCAGGCGACGTGGCTGCTTAGGGAGAAACGAGACCCCGTCCACTGTCTGCGGCAGATGAAACAGCAGAATCCCGGCCAGCCTCTGCCTTAAAGGAGATCTTTATTAATCATGTATGGTTCACAGATGTTCTTTATAAAAAAACAACAACCCAACTTTCTAGAGAAGCACAGTCCTCTTGAGTGGCTTCAGCTTTGCATTGAATCTTGTTTTAAAAGAAAATCAAAGTGGTACAATTTGTTTACACTATGATACTTTCTAAATAAACTCTTTTTAAAAAAAAAAATAAAGGACACCGCTAATCACTCATAAGAGAAATGCAAATCAAAGCCAGAATAAGGTAACACTTTATACACAACAAAAAGATATTACTAAAACAAAGAAAATATCCAGTGTGGACAAGGATGTGGGGCAAATGGAATGCTTATGCAATGCTGGTGGGAATGTAAAAACATAGTACAGCTTAAATGGAAAACAATATGATAATTTCTCAAAATATGAAACAAATAGAATTATCACTTGATCTCTCAACTCCACACTGGGTACGTATGTATTCAAAAGAATTAAAGCATATACCCATAAAAATATACAGAAAAGAATGTCTATCTCATTAGATAACTGAAGAGATAAATGAAATGCTTTAATATGGTGTTTGGCACATATAAAATGCTTTATAACAACTAAATGTATATTAGTCTTTGAAATATCTAATCCAATATACAGTTTATAGATGAAGAGATTTTAATTAACTAAATAGCTAGCTGTTTGCATTGTTAAGACTATTCCTGTGATTTTTGATCAAATGTTGTTTCCACAATGTACATGACTTAGCTATATATTAATATGAAAAGATTAAATTGTTAAAACTTTACAAAATACAACCAGAGTTTGCTAAGCTCTTTCGATTTCAGGTTCTTACCACAGGTTATTCTCTTCTTAGAAAGTTTTTATTTTCACATTTCTCTAGAAATTCAGATTTCTATTTACCCTCCAGTTTTCAGCATTAAAGTGGACTCAGTTTTTTTCTTATGTTCTTATAACTTGCTGTGTTTTTCTTCTGTAGCATTAGTATAAGCTTAATTACATAATTAGTTGTTCAATTAGTTGCTCAATGTCTGTCTCGCCCAAAGGTAGTAAGGCCCATTAGAACATTTATTGTAGCAGTGTGTGTAAGCTGAGAAGTTTTGAGTAAATATTGCCTAAATAAACGGTTTGGGGACAATATGAATAAATAAACAAGTCATCTTGGATTCTGTTTGGAATGAAATAAACAATGGAAAGTGAACTTCTCAATCCACATAAAATGCTCTTCTTTCCCTTTCCATTTATGTTCCAGCCATCCTACTTTTAGATCTTCAAATGCATCATATTACATTGCCTTCATGCATTCAGGTACAGTGCTTTCTCCAGCTGTAACCTTAACATCATTTCTGACCTGCTAAGTACCACTCATTCTCAAGTATGGCATTATCTGGCTTTCTAGCCTAGATTACGTCTTATCACTTCATACTTTCTTATTTTAACATCCCCCAACTGTTTTCATTTATTGAACCTCTTTTTCCCCCACTATACTGTAAGCCCAAAGGTGTCAGGGTCCAAATATATGTTATTCAGTGACTAGTATTCCTAGTCCCTCCTACACTGCTTGGCACAGTTTCTGATGTATCCATTTATCTAGATGTTGGATGAAAGATTACATGAGATGAGAAAGTCATCAATTCTCACTAGAGAACTTCTTCATAAAAATCTGTAGCAAGAGGAATATAGAGTCATTAAAGACAAAACTATTAACACCGAAGAGGCTAAGAGACTAGCCCTTTTACTTGTCTACTATTAACTAATAGAAATAACTGTTACTAGCTCTCAGTTAGTGACAAAGATTAGATTGGTCCTCAGAGAACCTAGTTCTCTTAGCCACTATTTCACTGTGCATTTGATCCCTAGAAGCTGCCTGTTCAAAAGCAGATTTCTGCCTCCTACACCTGAAGAGTCTGGTCTAGTATGTAGGGCCCATGTTCCAATTAGTCTAAAGAGGCACAGGTTCTAGGGCCCAGTCAATCTTAGGGGCCTATGAAAAAAAAAATTTTTTTTAATCAGAAGAAAAATATATGAACTTTCAAATCAAACAAGAAGTTTAAAATACGTAGTATTCATATGCTTTTACCTATACTAACATATAAGTGAAATGTAATTTTTAATATTTTCCTGTGGAGAAAGGAGACCATGATGGGAAAAGTGCCTATAGTCCACAAAAGTCATAAAGTGGCCCTGTCAGCAAGTCTGAGTTGGACATACTTAAGACCCTCTGAACTGAATTTGAACAAAGTGCCCCTTAGGACCACATTTGAGAAACTGCACTAGAATCTTCTGCATCAGTCCTGACTCAAATAGATTTACTGAAAAATTATTATTTTATTTTCCAGGGGAAAATAAATTTATTAAGAACACTGAATCTTATCTTGATCACATTTAGAAATAAAAATATTAAACCACATGAAAAGACCAGTCCAAAGAAAGTGACAGGTAGCTTCATCTGTAAATAGAGATATTAAAATTAAAAATAACATTGAACTCAATTCAAAGATTAAAAATAATTAAATTAAACCAAATGTTTCCATTATTATTAAGTAGGATTTAGTGTAGCCAAAAAATTCTTGTATAGTACTGGAGAGATTATTAATATGATTCATCACATTAGTAGGAAAGATGATAAAAAATATCATATAATTATCCCAATAGATGATAAGAGGAAATGCTAAAACTCTGCATCTATTTTTAATTAAAACACTAAAAATTATGTTTGAGTATTTCTTTCTAAGCATGACCAACATTTAAAATCTGGGACTAACATTATGCTTAGTGGAAAAACTTTATGTTTATTGTTATTCCTTTCAAAAGTAGGAATAAGAATATATTCTGTACCAACTCTTATTTAATAATACACCAGAAAATACTGAGCCATAGCTTTTAAAAGAGGAAAATAAGATATAAATATATGAAAGTAAAATATATACATTTAGAAAAGGTTTTCTGCAAATAAAATTAGTATATATACCCAAATACAAGAAAATAAAAAAATTAACCAAGGTAATAAAATTACAAAATAAAAAGAATATATAAACAGTTAAATATCATAATATACATTGAAACTAGCAGTTTAGAGGCAGAAATACTGGAAGCTAGTGGGTTTTTTCCTCACACATTTGAAATTCATGGTGCATTTGTATGATGTACTTTGAACTAGGTTCTGAAGCCAAGATATAGCTCATGCATGGGTATCTCCAAATTAATAGCACACAACTCACTATCTGTACATATCCTTTGTGAGAGAGGGGTGACATTAGCTCTTGAGTGCTCACTCAATCACATAGAAACACACATGCATGCATACATATAAAACATACACACCCACTCACAAATACACATGTAAACACTCACAAACATCCATACACACAATACACATATACGCTCAAATATGTTTGCACATACACACGGGCTTCCCTGGTGGCTCAGATGGTAAAGGATCCACCTGCAATGAGGGAGACCCAGGTTTGATCCCTGGGTTGAGAAGACCCTGTGGAGAAAGGAACGGCTACCCACTCCAGTATTCTTGCCTGGAGAATCCCCATGGACAGAGGAGCCTACAGTCCATGGGGTCACAAAGAGTCAGACACAACTGAGCGACTTTCACTTTCACACACATAAAAAGATACATACACACACATGCACAAACACATACACCTGTCTTCTTTCTGAAGACTATCTGGCAAATGTTCAAAAGGATTAACATCAGTATTTTTATAAAAGAAAAGTAGAAGGTGATGGAAGCAGAATTCTTCCCCTGATAGTCTGGCTATGGAGCTCATGTTATTAACCACACTATTTTTGGGGTCACCAATGCAATTTAAGAGTGAGAATATCTGCCTTAAAGAGGTTTTTTTGAGGATTACAAGTGATGATACACATCAAGTGATGAACATAATGCCTAGCACATAGTACACCTTTATTGAATATTAGAATTGTTATTTTATTAATAATTTTCTCCCACAAAATGTCATTATCAGAAATTCAAGTGACAATTCCAAGGTAGTCTACAGTCATCACTACTTCAAATCTTAAGGAGTTAGAGACCTATCAAAAGAGAAACTCAACGGCGGATCAAGTATTTTATCCCTAGACAAATGCTTTCTCCACTATGACATGTCACAATTTTCAGGGGAAAATGTGTTTAGTCCACAGTCTTTTAGGCTGAGTTATAGAGAAGGAAAGTTCTAACATGGTAGTAAATTCAATAAGCGAAAACGTGGAAGAGCGATTCTCCAAAGAGATAGAGAAAAAGGTATTGAACGTAAGATCATAATAAAAGCAGTAGCATTTGCTACATTTGATTTGAGGAGAAGACAAATGAAGAGGAGTTTAAAAGATGCTGTGGAGGTACTAAAAACAAGGAAAGTATGGTTCTTCAAATAGTAAGAAAAAAAAATTGATAAAGTTGTTATTTAAGTGTTGAGGTTGAAGAAACAGCAGTCAATTCAAAATAAATATTATCAAAAATAATAACATATATTTGGTGTAGTGAAAAAACTTCTAAATTTTGAACCATAAGATTTGAGTTTATTGTAGAACCATTCACAAATGTTTTCACTTGAGAGTATAAATTTTCTTAAGTATAAAATAAATGATTATTATCTAATAGAGTTGTTATGGGTCACAAATGATATAATGTAGGTAAAATAATCTTAAATTGTAAAAGCTCTTCAATGTAAGAAATTACCATCCATTTATATATTTTGATAATTAGACATTTATTGCCTATTTTCCCATTGCATATTGATGACATATGTCTTAACAACTTGCCTAGAATCTAGTAAAAACAATATTTGTCAAAGGAAAAAATGATTATAAAACAGAAAATAAATTTAAAAAGTGGATGTTGACTTGCATCTGCAGGAAATAAAAACTTCTAAAAAAGAGATTTGTGGATGAATAGATGAATAAATAGGCATTTTTATTACATGTATGCTTATTTCCTGCCTTTGTTTCATATTTTTCTTCAATACCCACACTAACACTTTTGCCTAACTCAACTGTTGATTATCAGGTTTATTCAATGTGGAATTATTTTTTACCCCAAGTGCAGGCATATCAGCCTAATAGGAAGTTGTGGGCTCTGTTTATTACCTTGGCCCACTCATTAATGAGACTCATGTGGGTTTTAGGGTGTAATTATCTACCTTAAGGGAGTGAGGTGGTTTCCTGCCTGGAAGTCAATCTGGCTACCTGAAAGAGGAGTGGCATTATTTCACCCAGCAGTTCCATTCTACTTGGAGATAATAGTATGAATGATCTAATATCATGCTCATAATTCTTAGTGTATTTATCAACATCAACTGATTTATATTTAATAGAGTTGTTTGCTGATCAAGTACCCAGTCACTAATATGATTTTTAAAAAGGTGCTTTTTGACAATAAGCTGGGAAGTTAGAAGACTGCCCTGCAATTAGAACCTGGGTGAGGACTAGTGCAAACTATCCTGTTATTTAAGGGAAGCATAAAACAATTATAGGTGATTTTTGAATTGTAATAGAGCTCTGTTCTGCAAGTGTGATTTCTAGTTATTTTTAAGGAACCCAGTATTCACTTTCCTGGGAAATCTACTTAAAATGCTGTTTAGGTGCTCAGGCTCACCAAAGCACATTTACTGTTTAATGGGGTGGAAGAACAGGTTCCACCAGTAATACACTTATTTCATACAAACTAATTTCAACTATTTTATGGAAAAATAGTTTCCAAGTTTCAACCTTGATGTTAGAATATATGGCACTGAGAAAAGAAAACTATTCCCTTTAACTCCCATTCAGAGAGCAGGATTAGAGTTTCTTCTGGTCCCTGGAGAGCATAACAGCTCTAGTTATGATGTCAAATACTCTAGGGCACAGGTTGGCAAACTATGTAAAAGGCCAGATAATAAATATCTTGGCTTTGTGAGCCAAGAGGCAAAATTGAGGCTACTATGTAGGTACTCATGAATGAGACAAAACAAACTTCCACATTTTTATCAGCAAATATTAAAGTGTAAATAAAAATATAGTAATAATGATTGCATATTTTTTTTCACTGAAGTAATTCACATCTACTAATGAAAAGAATGGAATTCAATTTTAGGATATTATTTTGCTTAATTTTCAGTTCAGTTAGTATGAGAAGCCCAAGGGGTTCAGCTGTAAAGAATTCACCTGCAACGCAGGAGATGCAAGAGACTTGGGTTCGATCCCTAGGTTGGGAAGATTCCCTGGAGGAGGAAATGGCAACCCACTCCAATAGTCTTGCTGGGAAAATCCCATGGACAGAGGAGCCTGGCAGGCTACAATCCATGGGACTGCAGAGTCAGACACAACTGAGTGACTAAACACACACAAAATAAATTGCAAATATTCATCTGTTAAAGCTGATCTTTGAGGAGATTTTACATGTTTCATCTTAAAAAAATCTTTCACACAGATTTGTTTTTGTTGTTGTTTAGTTGCTAAGTCATTTCCAACTCTTGAGACCCCATGGACGGTAGCCCACCAGGATCTTCTGTCTGTGGGATTTCCCAGGGAAGAATACTAGAGTGGGTTGCCATTTCCTTCTCCAGGGGATCTTCCCAACCCAGGGATTAAACCCACATCTCCTGTGTTGGCAGGCAGATTCTTTACTACTGAGCCACAAGGGAATCCCTTTAGGTTTTGCTAAACATTGATAGCAATCCATGAGTTATGATCTTAAACACATTTTTCACTTACAGTTCATCTATAAAAATCTAGAATATACATAGATTGTTCTCTTGACGTTTGCCATTTACTGTGTCACTGATGTGCAGATTAACCACTTCAATAGAAAGATAAGTGGAAGTTCCTCAGTTGTACAGTTAAATGGATTTTGAAATATAGAATTTATTTTTGGCACTTGCACTGAGGTCTCAAAAATGCTACTGAAACTACTGTTGTGTTCATCAAATAGAAACACTAAAATACTTTTTGGAAATGCATACCTCACACCTTGTTTTAACTTTTGATATTATAAATAGTGTATAAAGCAGCTTGATTTACCTGTAATCTAAAAGCATTAGTGTCCTCTAATTTTATCATACTATATATTTCTCATGTCAAAGCACTGTTGGCTTTGTAATTCTAAGTTGAAATCAGTAATAAACATTACTAACTCTTCAGCAATGGCTAATTCCAAAGTAATTAAGTATTCATTAATAGTAGTTGAGAGTGGTTCTTCTTACTCAGAAAAATTACAGTTTCAACCCTGATCCAAAAAATGATTATATATATATGTATATATACATCACAATAAAACTTAACCACTCCTAAGACATGGAAGCTATTGCATTCACACAGATGTGTTTGTGCAGAACTAAATGTACAAAACACCTGGTAAATATTTAGGAGTGCAATTTCTGGGTTGTGTCGGAAGTCTATGCTTAATTTACAAGAAAGTGCCAAATTGCTTTCTAAAGTGACTGTACTGGTTTTCTTCTTCATTAGAAATGTATGGGCATTTCTATTGTTCCACATCCTAGTCAGCATTTGTTACTATCAATTTTTTGGATTTTAGTGACTCTAATAGGTGTGTAGTGCTATCTCAATGTGATTTTGATATGTATGTATCTAATCACAGATGCGTGAACCATGAACTTCCAGATGTTCAAGCTGGTTTTAGAAAACGCAGAGGAACCAGAGATCAAATTGCCAACATCTGCTGGATCATCAAAAAAGCATGAGAGTTCCAAAAAACCATCTATTTCTGCATTATTGACTATGCCAAAGCCTTTGACTGTGTGGATCAAAATAAACTGTGGAAAATTCTGAAAGAGATGGGAATACCAGACCACCTGACCTGCCTCTTGAGAAATCTGTATGCAGGTCAGGAAGCAACAGTTAGAACTGGACATGGGAAAACAGACTGGTTCCAAATAGGAAAAGGAGTATGTCAAGGCTGTATATTGTCACCCTGTTTATTTAACTTCTATGCAGAGTACATCATGAGAAACACTGGGCTGGAAGAAGCACAAGCTGGAATCAAGATTGCTGGGAGAGAGATCAATAACCTCAGATATGCAGATGACACCACTCTTATGGCAGAAAGTGAAGGGAACTAAAAAGCCTCTTGATGAAAGTGAAAGAGGAGAGTGAAAAAGTTGGCTTAAAGCTCAACATTCAGAAAACGAAGATCATGGCATCCGATCCCATCACTTCATGGGAAATAGATGGGGAAACAGGGGAAACAGTGTCAGACTTTATTTTTTTTGGGGGGGGGGGGCTCCAAAATCACTGCAGATGGTGATTGCAGCCATGAAATTAAAAGACGCTTACTCCTTGGAAGAAAAGTTATGACCAACCTAGATACCATGTTCAAAAGCAGAGATATTACTTTGCCAACTAATGTCCATCTAGTCAAGGCTATGGTATTTCCAATAGTCATGTATGGATGTGAGAGTTGGACTGTGAAGAAAGCTGAGCGCCAAAGAATTGATGCTTTTGAACTGTGGTGTTGGAGAAGACTCTTGAGAGTCCCTTGGACTGTAAGGAGATCCAACCAGTCCATTCTGAAGGAGATCAACCCTGGGATTTCTTTGGAAGGAATGATGCTAAAGTTGAAACTCCAGTACTTTGGCCACCTCATGCGAAGAGTTGACTCATTGGAAAAGACTCTGATGCTGGGAGGGATTGGGGGCAGGAGAAGGGGATGACAGAGGATGAGATGGTTGGATGGCATCCCTGACTCGATGGACGTGAGTTTGAGTGAACTCTGGGAGTTGGTGATGGACAGGGAGGCCTGGCGTGCTGTGATTCAATGGGTCGCAGAGTCGGACACGACTGAGTGACTGAACTGAACTGAACCGATTGTGTCTAAAACTTTATTGCCAAACTCGAGGTCATAGAGATTTACTCCTGTGTCTACTTCTGGAATTTTATATTTTTATTTTAATATAGGTCTATGATCTATTTTCGGAGAAGGCAATGCACCCCACTCCAGTACTCTTGCCTGGAAAACCCTATGGACGGAGGAGCCTGGTAGGCTGCAGTCCATGGGTTCACTAAGAGTTGGACACGACTGAGCGACTTCACTTTCACTTTTCACTGTCATGCATTGGAGAAGGAAATGGCAACCCACTCCAGTGTTCTTGCCTGGAGAATCCCAGGGACGGGGGAGCCTGGTGAGCTGCCGTCTATGGGGTCGCACAGAGTCGGACATAACTGAAGTGTCTTAGCAGCAGAGCAGCAGCATCATGATCTAATTTGAACCAACTTTTAAGTTTGTGTCTATGTTTATTGTTTCTGCAAATTCACATCCAATTTTCCCAGCAACATTTGTTGAAAAACTATCCTGTATTCACTGAATTACATTTTACCCTTTGCCAAGATTCAGTTGACTATATTTTTGCAGGCTCTTTATTCTGTTCTGTTGATCTTTGTGTCTATCCTTGTGCCAATACCACACTGCTTACTTTAATACACCCCTGGATTGGGAATTGGGAAGATCCCTATGAGAAGGAAATGGCAACCCGCTCCAGTATTCTTGCCTGGAAAATCCCATGGACAGAGAAGCCTGGCAGTCTGCAGTAGATAGGGTCAGAAAGAGTTGGACACGACTTAGTGATTAAACAGCAGCAGCAGCCTTAGAATAAGTCTTGAAATCAGGTTAATTTGAATATTTCAATTTTGTTCTTTTTCAGAAATGTCTTGGTTGTTTTAGATCTTTGCCTTTTTGTGTGAATTTTAGAATCAGCTTATTGATATCAACAAAAAAGCTTGTTAGGATTTTGACTGGGATTACTTTGAATCAGTAGATAAAGTTTGGGAGAACTGACATCTTAAACCTTCTAATCTGTGCACATTCTATCTCTCGCCATTTGTTATGGTATTCTTTTTTTTTTATTTGTTGTTATGGTATTCTATGGTTTCTTTTATCAGTGGTTTGTAGTTTTCTGTATAGTAGATGTATACCTAAGTTTCATGGGTGGTGCTACTTTAAGTGATTTTTAGTTTTTAAATTTTAGATTCTAATTGTTCCGTGCCAGCATATGAGTAAAATTGACCTTTCATATTGATCTTTATTCTGTGAACTAGCTAAATTCATTTATTAGCTTCAGAAAATTTTTGTAGCTTCTATGAGATTTTCTATGTAAACAATCATATCATCTATGAATAAGGACCATTTTATTCCTTCCAGTTTGGTTGCCTTTTATTTCTTTTTATGCATTTTATTCTTGTTAGGACTTCCAGTATATTGATGCCTTATTTATTAATTTCTTATTTACTGATCTTTCTCAATAACAAAATAACCTACACTCTTATGTCTTGATAGTACAACATAAGTCCACTTCTCTTCTGTTTTAACATAATGCATATATACTGGTAATTAAAAAAATATTAAAAGTTCTAGGGTGGAGATATGTGTGGCATTGGAAACACTGTGGATTTGTAGCTGCATCACTGTGATTGGTAGTGTCCTGAATAGCAGTCTGAAGCAGTGAGAGAGCCACATGTAGTCTCTAGCAACTACTCAGATCTCCTGTTGTAGCCCAAACAGTCTTAGATAATCTGAGATAAATGAGTATGGCAGCATTCCAAGAAAACTATTTATGGACACTAAAATATGGACTTCATACAGTTTTAACATATCATGTTAATTTTTTTCAAACAATCTAAAAATGTACACACCACTCAGTTCACAGACCATATTATAACAGGTGGCTGATCAGATTCTACCCATAGGCTGAGGTTTGTCATTTCCTGATCTTGGTGCTATGTAAAATCTAGAAAGAATGGAGGGAAGGAATGAATGTTTCACAAAAAGATAGTGCCAAGCTACTAACCTGCCATACATTCTTCTGAGAGAGGGCAAGTCTGTGTATACTTATGTGTGTATGTGTGTGTGTGTGTGTGTGTGTATAGATAGGTGAGTGTACTGTGTACATATTTACGTGTGGTCAAATGTATGCATATGTGTTTTATGTGTATATCTAGGTGTGTGTGTTAATATGTATATATGTGTGAGTGTGTATATGTGTCTTTTATGCACATTTGTGTGTTTGTTTGCATTGAGTAAAAACTCAGGAACGAATACTGCCTTTTTCCCACAAGATGTATGAACAAATGTGTGTTGAAAATTTGAGAATGCCTTAAATTAGCCATATCTTGACTTCAGAATCTAGTTCAAAATTATACTTTATTATCCTAACAGAGTCTAGATATGTCTCTTTTAATAGCATTATTCTTTTGGCCAGTTGGCTGGAAACTGTACTGTCACAGAACTATTCAGACAATTTTGTCACATTTAGTGCCAATGTTTAAATGCCTCCAAGGCATATTTCTATTACTTACTCCTAATATTTAAAATATTTTGTTAAAAGCTATTTCTTTTTGTGTATAGTGTCAGAAAGTGTTCTAATTTCATACTTTTGCATGTGCCAGAATACTGGGACGGGAAGCCATTCCCTTCTCCAGGAGATCTTCCCGACCCAGGGATTAAACCCATGTTGTAGGCAGATTCTTTATCAGGTGAGACACCAGGGAAGCCCCAATCTTTAAAATCTTTTATTGAAAGCTATTGCTTTTTGTGTGTAATGTCAGAAAGTGTTCTAATTTCAAACTTTTACATGTAGTTGACCAGTTTCTCAAGCACCACTTGTTGAAGAGACTATTTTTTTTTCATCTGTTTATTTTTGCCTCCTTTGTCAAAGATAAGGTGTCCTTAGGCACATGGGTCTATCTTCAGGCTTTCTATTTTGTTCCATTGATCTATATTTCTGTTTTTGTGACAGTATCATACTGTCCTGATGACTGTAACTTTGTAGTATAGTATGAAGTCAGGAAGGATGATTCCTCCAGTTCCATTCTTCTTTCTTAAGATTGCTTTGGCTATTCAGGATCTTTGGTGTTTCCATACAAATTGTGACATTATTTGTTCTAGTTCTGTGAAAAATATCGTTGGTAGTTTGATAGAAATTACATTCAATCTATAGATTGCTTTGGGTACTATAGCCATTTTCGCTATACTGATTCGTCTAACTCAAGAATATGGTATATCTCTCCACCTGTTTATGTTATCTTTGACTTCTTTCATTAGTGTCTTACAGTGTTATACATACAGGTTTTTGCCTCTTTAGGTAAATTTATTCCTAAATATTTTATTCTGTTTGTTGCAATGGTGTGAATGGAATTGTTTCCTTATTTTCTCTTTCTGATTTTTCACTGTTAGCATATAGGAATGCAAGCGATTTTTGTGTATTTCTTTTATATCCTGCAAATTGACTATATTCATTGATTAGCTCTAGTAATTTTCTGGTGGTATCTTTAGAGTTTGCTATGTAGAGAATCACATCATCTGCAAACAGTGAGAGTTTTACTTCTTTTCCAATATGGATTCCTTTTATTTCTTTTTCTTCTCTGATTGCTGTGGCTAGGACTTCCAAAACTGTGATTTGGGAGAATGTCATTGAAACATGTATATTATCATATGTGAAATGAATCAGCAGTCCAGGTTCGATGAATGATACAGGATGCTCGGGGCTGGTGCACTGGGATGACCCAGAGGGATGGTATGGGGAGGGAGTTGTTCAGGATGGGGAACATGTACACCCATGGAGAATTCATATCAGTGTATGGCAAAACCAATACAATATTGTAAAGTAATTAGCCCCCAATTAAAATAAATAAATTTATATTTTAAAAAAGTGGAAAAAATAAAAAAGAAAAAGCAGAAAAAAAAAGAACTGTGTTGAATAATAGTGGTTAAGAGTGGGCATGCTTATCTTGTTCCTGATTTTAGAGGAAATGCTTTCAGTTTTTCACCATTGATAATGTTTGAAGTGGGTTTGTCATATATGGCCTTTATTATATTGAGGTATTTCCTTCTAGGACTACTTTCTGGAGAGTTTTTATCATAAATGGGTGTTGAATTTTGGGTCAAAGGCTTTATCTGAATCTATTGAAATGATCATATGGTTTTTATCTTTCAATTTGTTAATATGGTGTATCACATTGATTAATTTGCATTTATTGAAGAATTCTTGCATCCCTGGAATAAAGCCCACTTGATCATGGCATATTAGTCTGTTTAATGTGTTGTTGGATTCTGTTTGCTAGAATTTTGTTGAGGATTTTTGCATCCATGTTCATCAGTGATAGTGGCCTGCAATTCTTCTTGTGGCATCTTAGTCCGGTTTTGGTATCAGGGTGATGGTGGCCTTGAAAACGAATTAAAGACCTAAATGTAAGATGTTCAGTTCAGTGAAGTTCAGTCACTCAGTTGTGTCTGACTCTTTGCAACCCTGTGAACCACAGCACGCCAGGCCTCCCTGTCCATCACCAACTCTCGGAGATCACCCAAACCCATGTCCATTGAGTCGGTGATGCCATCCAACCATCTTATCCTCTGAGAAACTATTAAACTCTTAGAGGAAAACATAGGCAGACACTCTCTGACATAAATCACAGCAAGATCCTCTATGACCCACCTCCTAGAGTAATGGAAATTAAAACAAAAATTAACAAATGGGACCTAATTAAACTTAAAAGCTTTTGCACAATGAAGGAAACTGTAAGCAAGGTGAAAAGACAACCCTCAGAATGAAAGAAAATAACAACAACAACAACAAAAAAGAACAGTTAAAAAAGAATTAAGCTCTAGAATATTCAAGCAGCTCATGCAGCTCAATACCAGAAAAACAAGCAATCCAATCAAAAGGTGGTCAGAAGACTTAAACAAACATTTCTTCAAAGAAGACATACAGATAACTAATAAACACATGAAAAGATGCTCAACATCACTGACTATTCAGTTCAGTTCAGTCGCTCAGTCGTGTCCGACTCTTTGCGACCCCATGAATCACAGCACATCAGACCTCCCTGTCCATCACCAACTCCCGGAGTTCACTCAGATTCATGTCCATTGAGTCTGTGATGCCATCCAGCCATCTCATCCTCTGTCGTCCCCTTCTCCTCCTGCCCCCAATCCTCCCAGCATCAAAATCTTTTCCAATGAGTCAACTCTTCGCATGAGGTAGCCAAAGTACTGGAGTTTCAGCTTTAGCATCATTCCTTCCAAAGAAATCCCAGGGTTGATCTCCTTCAGAATGGACTGGTTGGATCTCCTTGCAGTCCAAGGGACTCTCAAGAATCTTCTCCAACACCACAGTTCAAAAGCATCAATTCTTTGGCGCTCAGCCCTCTTCACAGTCCAACTCTCACATCCATACATGACTACTGGAAAAACCATAGCCTTGACTAGACTTGTGATCTTCAAAACCACAATGAAGTATCATCCCACACTTGTCAGAATGGCCATCATCAAAAAATCTACAAATGCTAAATTTTCATTATGGAAAAAGGAAGCCCTCTTACACAGTTGGTAGGAATGCAAACTGATACAACCACTATGGAGAACAGTTCAGAGATTCCTTAAAAAAACTAGAAATAAAACTACCATGCTGCTGTTGCTGCTGCTTAGTCAGTTGTGTCTGACTGCACAATCCTATGGATTGTAGGCCACCAGGCTTGTCTATCCATGGAATTCTCCAGGCAATAGTACTGGAGTGGGTTGCCATGCCCTCTTCCAGAGGCTCTTCCCAACCCAGGGATCAAACCCAGGTCTCCTGCATTGCAAGCATATTCTGGGCTATCAGGGAGTCATCCAAACTACCATAAAACCCAGGAATCCCACTACTGGGCATATACTCTGAGGAAACCAGAATTGAAAGAGACACATATACCTCAATGTTCATTGCAGCACTATTTACAATAGTTAGGACATGGAAGCCACCTAGATGTCCACTGGAGATGAATGAATAAGGAAGTTGTGGTACATATATACAATGGAATATTACTCAGCTATAAAAGGGAACATATTTGAGTCAGTTCTAATGAGGTGGATGAACATACAGCCTATTATACAGAGTAAAGTAAGTCAGAAAGAGAAAGACAAGAATGGTATTACAACGCTTGTATATAGAAACTAGAAAGGTGGTACAGATGATCGTAAGTGCAGGGCAGCAAAGCAGGCACAGACATAAAAAACAGACTTTTGGAGTGATTGGGAGAAGGAGAGGGTAGGATGATTTAAGAGAATAGGACTGAAACATATGCATTACCCTATGTAAATTAGATACTCAGTGGGAGCTTGGTAAATGATGCAGGCCATCCAAAGGCAGGGCTCTATGATGGCCTGGAGGGATGAGGTGGGGAGTGAGGTGAGAGGGGATTCAGGAGGGAGAGGACATATGTATGCCTATGCCAATTCATGTTTATGTACAGCAAAAACCATCACAATACTGTAAAGTAATTATCCTCCAAGTAAAGTTTATAAAAGAAGGGGAAAAAAATCCATTACTCTTCCTGGAAGTTTATGTGACTTCGTTTTGTCTTCTAGTTTCAATTTGGTTTTCTCTTTCAAATATGTTATTTAATTTTCTAAGTGTTTGGAGGCACTATGGATAAAGGGGGAAAACATCAAGTGTAAGAAGCTTTTTCTCATTCTGTATGACTGTATGCAGGGGTGGGAGGTGGGTAGGGTGGACAGGTCAGCACACATTTTGTTGCCAATTCCATATGTGAAATTCATGGGATACTCAGAAAATAGTGTATGCTTCAATCTACTCAGCTGGAAAGTTGGATTTTAAAAAATGGCGTGCAGAGAGAATATGGAAGGTATGGTGCCTGGCAATTGAAGTGGACTGTAGGAGATTCCCAACACATTACTTCTCTCAAATGATGAGCACTCCAAGTAATATAACAAGGAGAAAAAGGTTATTATCAAACACTGCCTTAGTCAACAAGAGGGTTTCCTGCTGTCTGTGGACACAGAGGGATGAGAAAACATGAAGTCACAGTGAGTACTGTTTGCTCCAAGATATTTAGAAGTAATTTTATCATAAAATTTATTTCTCTTCTATAAGCTGCCAAAAACACTGAAAAGGAAACAAAGCTCTGGGCAAAGGGACAGTCCCTGAATCTGCCGCATATAAATCTGTCTTCTAATGATTCACTTTTCATTAATTCAGTATCTAATTATTTCTGTCTGTGGGCTAGCTTTTTTGGGGGGAAACTTTTTGACTTGTTTATATAAATATTTTACTCTTCTATTTTTAAGAAATACTCTGATTTTCACCCTGTTTTGAAATTATAGCATTTTTCATATTCTGTATTTCTAGCAATATATAACAAAAGAGGAAATCAACTTGATAAATAATTTTAATCTTTAATCTTTCACAAGTGTTTTGCCTAGCTCAGAGGACAGATTTGTACCCATAATTAAACATTAAAGTAGTGGCTTTTTCACAAATATATGTATGAGCCTGTCCTCCCCAAAGATAGGGAAAGTCAGTGTTACATAAGTTAAAACAAGAGTGAAAACATAAATTATTATTTGCAACTGTAAATAAATATAGAGGACACTGAACATTAAATTTTATATGGGAAAGATGGAAAATATAAATATTCTGCATTTATGATATTAATGAGCTTTTTTTTCTGTTACCATTATGCTGGCCTTTTATATGGATATTGTTAGTATTATTTAATACAGATTAATGGATTTTGAGGTTTGGGGAGAATGTGAAAAGATCAAAATATTAAGTGAATAACATACTAGAAATTACTTTTTTTTTCTTGGAAGATGGAGTTTCTCAAAAGCAAGTCAGCTGTTTTGAAAACATTTGTTTTCTTTCTTTATTGAAGTATGATTGGCATACAACATTATAGTAGTTTCTGATGTAAAACATAATTCAACATTTGTATATGTTGCAAAATGATCACCACAATAAGTCTAGTTTACCATCTGTCACCACACAGAGTTACAAATTTTTTTCTTGTGGATGAGGACTTTTAAGATTTATTTTCTTAGCAACTTTCAAATTTGCAATACAATATATATTGACTATGGTCACCATACCTTATGTTACATCCTAATGTTTTATTTATTTTATAGCTGTAAGGTTTTTCCTCTTAATTCCCTTCATTTATTTTATTCCACCACCACCCCACCACTCCCACCCCACCCCCACCATTCTCCCACCTCTTCAGCAACCACCAATCTTTTCTCTGTATCAATGAGTTTAGTCTGGTTTAGTCAGTTTTGTTTATTAGATTCCACATATTAGTTAAATCATATGGTATTTGTCTTTCTCAGTTTGACTTATTTCACCTAGGATAGTACCCTAAAGGTCCATCAATAGTGTGACAAATGGCAGGAGTTTCTTCTATGGCTGAGTAGTATTCCATTGTTTGTGTATATATATACATACACACACACACACACACACACACACACACACAGCCTCTTTATCCATTCAGCACTTGATGGGTGCTTAGGTTGCTTCCATATTTTGGCTATTGTAAATAATGCTGGAATCAATATAAAATGCATATGTCTTTCCGACTTAGTGCTTTTATTTACTTCTGATAAATACCCAGAAGTAGAATTGCTGGGTCATACCATAACTCTACTTTCAATTTTCAGTCTTTTTGAGAAACCTCCAAACTGTTTTCCATAGTGATGGCACCAATTTACACTCTAAACAACAGCGCACTAAGGTTAACATATCTCTACACCCTACTGCTGCTGCTGCCAAGTCACCTCAGTCGCATCAGACTCTGTGTGATCCCATAGACGGCAGCCCACTAGGCTCCTCTGTCTCTGGGATTCTCCAGGCAAGAGTACTAGAGTGGGGTGCCATTGCCTTCTCCGTCTCTGCACCCTAGCCAACACTTATTTCCTGTTCATAGCCATTTTGAGCAGGTGTGAGGAGATATCTCATTGTGGTTTTGATATGCATTTTTCTGATGATTAGTGATCCTGAGAATCTTTCAGTGTGTATTTTGGCCATCTGTATGTCTTCTTTTAAAAGATGTTTATTCAGATATTCCAACTATTTTTAAAATTGGGTTATTTATTTCTTGATGTTGAGTTGGGTGAGTTCTTTATACATTGTGGATATTATCCTTTGATTGGATATTATTTGCAAATATATTTTCTCACTCAGTAGATTGTCTTTTTATTTTGTTAATGGTTTCCTTCATTATCCAGAAGTTTTTAGTTTGACATAGTCCCACTCTTTTTTCTTTGGAGTTGGATTAAAAAACAAAAATGTCACCAAAAGCAATGTCATGGAGTTTACTGGGGGTTTTCTGGTTTCAGGCGTTACAGTCAAGTCTTTAATGTATTTTGAGTTAATTTTTATGTTGGTTTAAGATAGTGGTCTAGTTTTATTCTTTTGTATGTAGTAGTCCAGTTTTCTCAACACTGTTTATTGAAGGAACTGTCTTTTGCCCAGTGTATATCGTTGCCTACTTTGTCATAAATTAATTGACCATATATGCTTGGGTTTATTTCTGGGCTGTCTATTCTGTTCCATTGATCTATTTTTATGCTGTATTATGTGTCTGTTTTTATGCTGATACCATCTGTTTTGATTACTCTAGCTTTGTAGTATAGTTTGAAATCATGCCGTGTGATGTCTCCAGATTGTTTTTCTTTCTCAGTATTGCTTTCACTTTTGGGGTCTTATGTGGTTCCACACACATTTTAGGACTGTTTGTTCTGCTTCTGAGGAAAATGTTCTGGAATTTTGACAGAGATTGTATTGAATCTATAGATGCTTTGGGTAACATGGACATTGTTACATTAATACTTCCAATCTATAAGCGTAAAATATTCCATTTTTTTGTGTGTTTTCAATTTCTTTCATCAATGTCATAGCTTTTAGTATGTAAGTCTTTATTCTTCTTGATGAAGTTTATTCCTAGGTTTAAAAATTCTTTTTGACACAATTTTAAATGGGGTTGTTTTCTTAATTTTTCTTTCTGATAGTTCACTGTTAGTGTAATAGAAATGCTCCAGATTTTTGAATATGCACTTTGTACGTTGCAACTTTTCTGCTTTCATTTATTAGTTTTAACAGCTTTTGGGGGAAATTATAGATAAGTAGGGAAGAAGTCTAGAATGATTTGCCTTATAATGAATTAGAGCTGAGACATCAGTATAAACTCATTTGCTCTTTTGAGTGAACTGTAGATGACTTATCCTGCCCATTCCTAGATTGGACCTTTGTAATTAGCTACTATTTCAGAAATGTGCATGACCTATGACTGCATCTCTGTATTTATCTCTCTAACTATCTCAATCTGATTTGAAAAATAGTTAGAGATTATAACAAAAATTAAATCAACATATAAATATTTATGTTTGATCTGAGCTAAACCTAATTATGAGTTTTCTTTCTGTTTACAGATATGGACATTTTCTCTTAAACTGTTAGATTTTATCATCTGTATGACATACATCTTTTCATTTCTATACTATGAAAACATCCATATGGATATTCATCATTGCTTTTCAGGTGTCAAATTTGTTGATAAATATATAATTTATAAGAATCATATAAGTGGCAAGTAAACAACTGTGACTATTAAACTAACATGAAATTTAGATAAAAGTATATGTGTGGTCTGTTATATGAAGACCTAATGGTTCAGGTTCAAATTAGAATTGAACTAGTTCTGTTGGTGAAGTCATTTTACCTGGCTATGCCTATAAGTTTATAAGAAAGCAAAAATTCACTCAAATTAAAAATTACATTTGTTATTTGATAAATCAGTCCATATCCTTTGTATTGAAGTTATCTTTTCTTCCTACACATGGTTGTCTCCAGTTTCACATGTTCAGGGAGAATGGATTTTCATCACATCGAATAGTTTAATTTGGTCAATTGTGTTACTTTCTCTATACCATCTGTTTGAGTCAGGGTTGAATTGTAGATAACTGAAACTACTCTATTGTAAGCAGAAAATTATTTAATACAGGAATTAAGTTCATACAACTTATAGAAAGCTTAGAGGGCAGACTTTATCATAGAAGTAAATCACCAGGCAAATCTCTACTTTTGTTATAATCAAGAATCTATAGCATTGTCACTGCAACCATAGAGTCCAGGCATGTATTATCTTAGCAGCTGCAATTTTTAGGTTGGAAAACTATGTACTGTTGACACCAGAACCACATTATACCTATATATTGGCATAAGAAAAAATGGATGTCCTGAGCCCTCTCAACATTCACAAATTAATTATGAGACATTGGAATACCTGCAAATGTTGTTGGAGAAGAATCCAGGGCTTTTATGACTATGATGACCAACAGAAATTGTAGGCCTGTGATCTCCACTATACTCCCTTTTCTAAATACCACAGGAATTCGACTAACTCTCCAAATCTAAACCACACTCTGAGTCCCGTCTGCAAAAGAGACTTAGAAATATAGATTTTGGCTTCTCAACCTCGGAAGTTTAAGAAAACATACTAGAAAGAGGGTGGTGAATGGATATTGAACAGCAATGCACAATAACTCCCACTCTCCCATACATAAATTTTCCAACAGCAACAACTGATTTCAATAAAATGCAGCTCTTCTCACATAGAAATAAAAACATTTACACTGTCCACAAGAGAAGAAACACAAACTTCTATTAGTCATAGAATCTTTCCTGAGGTGGTATTTCTTGCCTGGGTTCACTACTCTTCCCATTTACATACCCTACAAAACTATCAAAGAAAGATACATAATACAAAATGAGAGAAATGGAGTATAAAAAGGATATATGTTAAAGAGAAATAAATACATAAAGAGGCTACTGCAGCCTGTTTTTTCTCCAAATGGTCCAAATGGTCATAAGGCCCTGTTTGTATGTATAGCATCTTTTTTTTTTTTTTTTCTACTTTGAATTCCATATTTTCATTGGTCTCAGTTTTGGGGGTTAAATGGTGGGTGTGTGAAAAGTATGTGTTAGTCACTCAGTTGTGTCTAACTCTTGTGACCCTACAGACTGTAGCCTGCCAGGCTCTGCTGTCCATGGAATTCTCCAGGCAAGAATAATGGAGTGGATTAAAGCAAACCTTCATTTCTGTTGGATCTGAGCTGGTAGTCATGACTGTCTTGGAATACCTGGAATTGTCCATGAAGTGCTTCTTCAGGATATAGGAATACAAGGACACATCTCAAAATATCCCTCCATTCCAGACACATACATAATCCTCCCTGACACACTTTTTAGGAGTAGCCCTATTCCCCTTAAAGTCAAGGTTAATATTCCTATCCAACAGAGAAAGTTTTTTCTCCCGTTACTTTTAGATTATAAGGAGGCCTCAGATGACCCCATGACAGTCAAAACTTCTAGTCCTAGGAATCAGTGTGCCATATAATAGAAGCATTTGGGTGGGGGGGGGGTGGTGGCGGTATTAAGTCCTCTAATGCAGGGTAGGTCAAATTTGTGAGAAGAATAAGGAAATTTTATTTGAAGACTTACCCTTAAATTCCAGATCATATATTCTCATCGTAGGAGAAAATGTACCAAAATAAATGCCCTGTACCTTGCCTCTTAAGACCTGTGAAGTTGATAACACTGGGATCTCTGCTAATGTTGTCACAGAGAAGTCCAAAGTCATCATGACTATGCTTGCCAAAACAACCAACCAAACAGCCAACCAACAAATAAAAAACCCCTAAACCACAGTGGAAGCATCACTCCATTTTGCTTCTGCCTCCAAATCTCATGAGACTATCTCTGATTATTTGAACCCAGATCATATCTAGACCTTACCGTAAGAGGGACTGGAAAATATAACACATTAGGAACAATTTTTCCTATACACCAAGCCATCCAATTTTAACACTGTAACATTCTTTTTTTTTTTAAATTTTTATTTTTACTTTATTTTACTTTACAATACTGTATTGGTTTTGCCATACATTGACATGAATCCACCACGGGTGTACATGCGATCCCAAACATGAACCCCCCTCCCACCTCCCTCACCACAACATCCCTCTGGGTCATCCCCGTGTACCAGCACCAAGCATGCTGTATCCTGCATCGGACATAGACTGGCGATTCGATTCTTACATGATAGTATACATGTTTCAATGCCATTCTCCCAAATCACCCCACCCTCTCCGTCTACCTCTGAGTCCTAAAGTCCACTATACATCTGTGTCTTTTTGGCTGTCTTGCATACAGGGTCATCATTGCCATCTTTCTAAATTCCATATATATGTGTTAGTATACTGTATTGGTGTTTTTCTTTCTGGCTTACTTCACTCTGTATAATCGGCTCCAGTTTCATCCATCTCAACAGAACTGATTCAAATGTATTCTTTTCAACGGCTGAGTAATGCTCCATTGTGTATATGTACCACAAGGTCATGGGCCATGGCTTATCAAATTCCAAAAGCCAAAAATGATTAATTGTTTTTCTGCTTATTTCAAAATGGTATAAAATACCTCCCCTCTTCTTTTCCCAAATTTGTGTCCCATTTATCTAATTGCCTTTATTTCTTGCTTTACTCTAAATCTTAACTTGGATTCTGCCAGACAAGACTCTGTCAGATTTGAATTTCTACATTCGACAACTAAGACTTTAATAGCATTATTTCTGTAGTAGGTCCCCTCAAGTTATCGTGTCCCCATGGGCCTTACTTGTAGCTTCTCATTTTTCTCTATAAAAACTGTGTTTGTCTTTCAATAACTTTCCAAATGAAACTTTCCTATGTCCACTGTCTCTGAGAGTCTGACTACTCAGTTCAAGGAGCAAAGTTTTGTATTGATAATTATCTTTAGCCACATGTTGAATATATATTTGGTTCTAATTGGTTTCAATCAGTTCAGTCACTCAGTCATGTCCGACTCTTTGTGACCCTATAGACTGCAGCATGCCAGGCTTCCCTGTCCGTCACCAACTCCCAGAGCTTGCTCAAACTTATGTTCATTGAGTCGGGGATGCCATCCCACCATCTCATCCTCTGTTGTTCCCTTCTCCTCCTGCTTTCCATCTTTCCCCAGCATCAGGGTATTTTCCAATGATTCAGTTCTTTGCATCAGGCGGTCCAAGTGTTGGAGCTTCAGTTTCAGCATCAGTCCTTCCAATGAATATTCAGGACTGATTTCCTTTAGGATTGACTGGTTTGATCTCCTTGCAGTCCAAGGGACTCTCAAGAGTCTTCTCCAACACCACAGTTCAAAAACATCAATTTTTCAGCACTCAGCTTTCTATATAGTCCAACTCTCACATCCATACATGACTACTGGAAAAATCATAGCTTTGACTCGATGGACATTTGTTGGCAAAGTAATGTCTCTGCTTTTTAATATGTTGTCTAGGTTGGTCATAACTTTTTTTCCAAGGAGCAAGTGTCTTTTAACTTTATGGCTACAGTCACCATTTGCAGTGATTTTGGAGACCCCAAAATGAAGTCTCTCACTGTTTCCATTGTTTCCCCATCTATTTGCCATGAAGTGAAGGGCCCAGATGCCATTAGTTTTCTGAATGTTGAATTTTAAGCCAGCTTTTTCACTCTCCTCCTTCCCTTTCATCAGGAGGCTCTTTAGTTCCTCTTTGCTTTCTGCCATAAGTGTGGTGTCATCTGCGTATCTGAGGTTATTGATATCTCTCCTGGCAATCTTGATTCCAGCTTATGCTTCATCCAGCCCAACGTTTCTCATGATGTACTCTGCATATAAGTTAAATCAGAGTGACAATATATAGCCTTAATGTACTCCTTTCCCGATTTGGAACCAGTTTGTTGTTCCACGTCCGGTTCTATTTCTTCTTGACCTGCATACAGATTTCTTAGGAAGGATGTAAGGTGATCTGGTATTCCCACTTCTTGAATAATTTTCCACAGCTTGTGTGATCTACACAGTTAAGGCTTTGGCATAATCAATAAAGCAGAAATAGATGTTTTTCTGGAATTCTCTTGCTTTTTCTATGATCCAATGGATGCTTTCAATTTGATCTCTGGCTCCTTTGCCTTTTCTAAATCCAGCTTGAAAATCTGCAAGTTCACGATTCAGGTACCTATATTGGTTCACGTATCTAATTTCACATATCTAGTTGGTCTATATTATTAAATATTCTTGACATTTTAACTCTTGAATATTTCATTTATATTATTATTTCCTTTATATAAGTAAGTACAATAACTTCCCTCTATTGTTTTCATTCAACAACTATATAATCAGTGCTATCACATGCGTAGTCAATTAATTGGATCTATGGGAACAGAAAAATGTATAGCCTGACAAATATAGAGCAGTATTTGATATATAAAATTTCACAGTGATTATAATTTTTTTATGTTACAAAAAAAGTGCCATTGAATCTTGGCCAAATCATATAAGCCTAATGTACACATTTATATACTATATACCACACTACAGAGTAAACCTCAATTTAAAGAAGTAAAGTGAATCTTTATGGGATCAAATATTTTTTACTTTGCCATTCAAGTTTGCAAATGTGTAAATGAAAACAAATACCAAATAAGAAATTATCTTAAAAAACATTTCATCTACTAACATTATTATACTTTATGTTGCCAGTTTCATTGTTTAGCTCTTTTGAATTCAAATAATATTCCACAAAGGAAAAATTAGCCTTTTTAAAGACTTTTGAAAAGAATATTTAGGCAGTAATTGATTCCTTTATTTCCTTTTCCTGCTTAGTGGGCTTCAGGAAGTCAAATCCCTTCATAAAAGGGAGAGAAAAACAAATCATTATATTACTTCTTTCCTAATACTGTTTCTAAAATATCTAGTAATACTTATTCCAAAATAATCTGAGTGAAAATTCTTTCTAAACATAACTATTTTCTTTATATCTTGGTTGATGTTTGGAGCTAATTTGACTCAAGATTTTAAGAAAGAAACTGTTAGTGGTTCATATAAGACTATATAGTCTATAAAATGATCAATATGACTATAAATAATGTAAATAATACTGTATATTCTATATTGCCATACATGGAGCTTCCCTGGTGGCTCAGCGGTAAAGAATCCACCTGCAATGCAGGAGACCCAGGATCAATTCCTGGGTTGGGAAGATTCCCCTGGAGGAGAGCGTGATAACCCACTCCAGTATTCTTGCCTGGAGAATCCCAGGCACAGAGGCCTCTGGCAGGCTATAGTCCATGGGGTTGCAGGGTCAGACATGACTGAATCAACTGAGCATGTACACACATAGCTATACACATATGGATATACATATATATATATATATATATATATATAGTCACACTCATATGCATTATAGTGTGTAGTTTATTGGGGGAAATGCTTTAGAATGTGCTAGTTAATTCTTTACTTGCTGCCCATATCTATTCAGTTCTTAAAAGGAGAAATCAACAGATATTTCTTCTCTTCTCCCAGATATTAAATGAATAATTATGTACTAAACTGCCTGCTCTTACTTCTCAGTCATATTTATTATCTAGACTATAAGAAAAGTTATTTTAAATTCTTCAAGGATACTTATGTAGCCTATGGCTAGATATTATTTTTTAGGGAAAGTAGAATAGTAGCTCTATATTTTCAAACTTTAAAATATTTTAGGTCATAAACAATAAGTATTCAAGCTCAGTCTCATTAGAAATTCTAAAACAAAATCAGGATTGTATTAGCATATTCACACATAAATCAATTAGCAACAGAGAGCTGTAAACCTATACATTTATGTCTCTGCAATTATCAATTTTTGATACAGGTAGCAAGGTATAATTGGACCATTTCATTGTGTGAAGTGGTGATGTCATCATTTTTAAGTCCTTGTACCTGTAATCATAGCAGGTAACACATCTTAAAACTGAGGTGACAGGACTGACACGTGCATTCACACACAGTTTAAGTCTTCACACTACGTTCTATAGAGTGCTGTAATATTTGTCAATTAATATTATTGATACTATAAAACTTTAAACATATTTTAGTTCCTCAAAATTACTTCAAAAAATTTAGAGTCACAAACGAGAGTCACTTCTTGAGAGTCTTGTCCATCCCTGGGTTTCAGAAAGGCCCAGGTAACTTGGTAGATGGAGAAGGGACAGGTCTTTATGTAAATTCTGAATTCTGCTCTTCTCTTCAGGGGCAGAGGCTCTGGACCACATACCTTTCTACGGCATTTCCTAATAGCCTATTCTGATCCTTGAGCATTGTGATTGAAGCTTAGTTTAGTCTCACAAGATGCTGAACAAATTATGATTCATTTGTACAGCCTCATAAAATGGATTTATTCTGGTAAAAATCCTTTATCTTCTAGAGTATCAGAATATTTCTCGATGTGCTGAGCATTAATCACCTGCATTGGCATTACACGACTTATTGGTAAACATGCAGCTCCTGTATCTTATCCACAGACTTATGTATTAGAATTCTTTCATGCTTCACAGTTTGATAATAACTAACATAAAAGTGAGAGGTGGTTAAAGTTTACATAATAGAATGCTTTTAGACAGTGGGTTGATATCAGGTTGAAGTTGCTGAGTTTGCTATTCATATTCCTGTGGATCTGGACTCTTGACCCAACATATGTGCATCTGTGACACAGTGCTCTTGGGTTTCCACAACCTAGGGGTATGGAGCATCCAAGGGATCACTCACAAATGAAAACTTCAATAAGCAAGTTCTACTGTGATACCCCAATATCTGGTAGTCAAGTTATATTACTGAATTAAGATTTTTTTCTTTTTTTTCCCTCAGTTGCTGACTCTTTGAAACTCCATGGTAGACCACCAGGCTCCTCTGTCCATGGAATTTTCCAGGCATGAATACTGGTCTGGGTTGCCACTTACTACTCCAGGGGATCTTCTGGACCCAGGGATCGACCTACATCTCCTTGCATCTCCTGAATATGTAGATGGATTCTTTACCACTGAACCATCTGGGAAACCCACAGTAAGATCAGACAAAAGATAAACAATCTGCTGAAGGGTCATGTTTGCAAAAGAACAGGGGCCAAACAAAGAATGTGTTAGGAGGAATAGCGACTTCACTTTCACTTTTCACTTTGATCCATTGAAGGAAATGGCAATCCACTCCAGTGTTCTTGCCTGGAGAATCCCAGGGATGGGGGAGCCTGGTGGGCTCCCATCTATGGGGTCACACAGAGTGGGACACAACTGAAGCAACTTAGCAGCAGCAGGTGGCCATACACAGAGATGAATTATAGTAGCACTTAATTTTAGGAACATTATGTCATATTGAAAAATCACTGGATAAGATAATTTATATTTGGTTAGATAGAGAATAGGGTTGACTAAATGTATTTCAGTGAGAAAAAGATAATTCTCCGCCCCAAACACACACTATCTTCTCTCCACTTATAAGATCAAAATTCAATTAATAATGGAATCTTGGTTTGAATTTGATGATAGAATGGCACATCACTAACTAAATTTTTAAAAACGTGAAGATACTTTAATATCTATATTAATTGGATAACAAAATAATTAATATATTAACTTATTGGAAAAGTCTTTCAAGGGTAAATGAACTTCTGTTTGGTAGACAAATTGCTAAGCATGGATGTCACTTTGAGTCTTAGGCCCTGAATATAGAATTACAATGGCATTTTATTTTAATGCTGTGGTAATTAATGCTAAGTTATGATGATAAAAGTACAAATAACAATGAATAACAAATGAGCAAATACAATAAATAGCAAATGAATCAGTTCTGACAGAGAACTTATCAGACTGATAAAGTTACAATTTTCTTTAGTTACTTTGGGGTGTTCTCTGAATTTTAAAATTTTTACTGTAAGCAATAGTATTTGAGGTAAAATGAATAGTATAATAGCTGTTTCTTTTGAAGAGCCTAAATTTTGTGGTGTATTTCTGAGACACAAATTCTTAGGGCCATCAATATCTATCTTACTCTCTATTTTTATTAGTGACTCACAGATTCTTTGCCTTACTGAATCTATCTCCCAGAGCTCATTGTTTCAGAATACACAGGTTAAATAAAAGTTATTGTTAATCTACTCACAGAATGAAAAAGAACATTATGTCATATTCATTTTCATAGCCAGTTCTATATTTTGCCTCCTTGAGTTTAAAACTATGCTTGCCTTTATTTCTACATACATAGATCATATTATTTTCTTCTTATCCAATTTTTCTCTTTTGCATTTTCTTTTTTATTTGAAGAACATTTTCTTCAAACATGCTATCTGTTGAAATGATTTCTTCTTAGATTGCTGCTATGTCTTCATTCACTTATTTTTCATGTAGCATTTATAAACTTCATAGACACCCTACAGAATCCAGGTCATTGCTTAGAACAAGAGATCCAAAATAATTGTCTATGCTCATAGTTCTGCAAGCAATATTCTTTCTGCCTGGATTTAACCTAAGATAGATGCTTATCCTTTGCTATTGACTCAAAAATACAGCAGTTAATCTAAAACATGTAGTCAGTTCAGTTCAGTTCAGTCTCTCAGTCGTGTCCGACTCTTTGCAACCCCATGAATCACAGCACGCAAGGCCTCCCTAGCATTTTTATGGAAACAGAAGTCCTATTGGTTGTCCCCCTTTTTTTCTACATGACTTTCACCCAGTGGCTTCATATGCATTTGCAGACAGTTATGGCACATTTTCTATCCGCAAAGTTTGTGTTTGAGTGACCAAAAATTCCTCAGGCTCTACCTGCCACATATTCTGGCAATGCCCCTGAAAGAGTCCTTTGTTTTATCTGCAACCCCTAGGAGAGCAGCTTCCCTGATGGCTCAGATTATAAAAAATTTGCCTGCAATGCAGGAGACCCTGGGTTCAGTCCCTGGGTTGGGAGATCCCCTAGAGCAGGGAATGGCTATCCACTCTAGTATTCTTGCCTTAAGAATTCCATGGACAGTGGAGCCTGATGGGCTATAGTCCATGGGGTCGCAAAGAGTCAGATACTACTCAGTGACTAACATTTTCACTTTCCCTACAGAGTGCTCTACCATCCTGAAAGGTATATGCATTTGTCTGCTCCTCTCTATCATACAAAGGACCATCTGGGACCAAGTTGAGGATCCACTGAACCAGCTTGGGCTGGAGAGGGCCTATGAAAAGGAAGTGAAAGGATAAAGTCACCAGGTAGACACTGGAAATCATGCCCTTCAAGGTACTGAGATCTGCTAGGATAAGTAATTGAACATACTTGGCCAAACCACAGGGTGGGAGTGTGTAGGGACTACGAGCTAAGGGGTAAATGTAAAAGGGTGGAGAAAGCAGGAAAGCCAACAGTGAGACATAGCAGGCAGAGAAGTAGGAGATAGCATGAAGGAATTGTGGTGCCAAAAACTGTAGTGCCTTCTTGCAGTCCCATCTGCAACCTTGCTAGGGTAGGCTCACCACACTAAAAGACTAGTTTCTTAAAGGCCATGACAATTTAACACATTTCACTGGGGTTCCTAACACAGCTTTCAACACTTCACGTTCTACTATTAGTTATTGATTCATAAAATGTGGTTACATAGCTCTCCAACAAATGCTAAAGGATCTTCTCTAGACAGGAAACACAGAAAGGGTGTATAAACTCGAACCCAAAACAACAAAGTAAATGGCAATGGGATCATACTTATCAATAATTACCTTAAATGTAAATGGGTTGAATGCCCCAACTAAAAGACAAAGACTGGCTGAATGGACAAAAAAACAAGACCCCTATATATGTTGTCTACAAGAGACCCACCTCAAAATAAGGGACATATACAGACTGAAAGTGAAGGGCTGGAAAAAGATATTCCATGCAAATAGAGACCAAAAGAAAGCAGGAGAAGCAATACTCATATCAGATAAAATAGACTTTAAAATAAAGGCTGTGAAAAGAGACAAAGAAGGACACTACATAATGATCAAAGGATCAATCCAAGAAGAAAATATAACAATTATAAATATATATGCACCCAACATAGAAGCACCGCAATATGTAAGGCACATGCTAACAAGTATGAAAGGGAAAATTACCAATAACACAATAATAGTGGGAGACTTTAATACTCCACTCACATTTATGGTTAGATCCACTAAACAGAAAACTAAAAGGAAACACAAACTTTAAATGATACAATAGACCAGTTAGACCTAACTGATATCTACAGGACATTTCACCCCAAAACAATGAATTTCACCTTTTTCTCAAGTGCACATGGAACCTTCTCCAGGATAGATCACATCCTGGGCCATACATCTAGCTTTGGTAAATTCAAAAAACTTGAAATCATTTGAAGCATCTTTTCTGACCACAATGCAGTAAGATTAGATCTCAATTACAGGAGAAAAAATATTAAAAATTCCATTATAAGAAGATTGAACAACATGCTGCTGAATAACCAAAAAATCACAGAAGAAATCAAAAAAGAAATCAAAACATGCATAGAAATGAATGAAAATAAAAACACAACAACCCAAAACCTGTGGGACACTATAAAAGCAGTACTAAGGGGAAGGTTCATAGCAACACAGGCTTACCTCAAGAAACAAGAAAAAAGTCAAATAAATAACCTAACTCTACACCTAAAGTGACTAGAAAAGGAAGAAATGAAGAACCCCAGGGTTAGTAGAAGGAAAGAAATCTTAAAAATTAGGGCAGAAATAAATGGAAAAGAAACAAAAGAGACCATAGCAAAAATCAACAAAGCCAAAAGCTGGTTCTTTGAGAAGATAAATAAAATTGACAAACCATTAGCTAGACTCATCAAGAAACAAAAGGAGAAGAATGAAATCAATAAAATTAGAAAGGAAAATGGAGAAATCACAACAGACAACACAGAAATACAAATGATCATAAGAGACTACTATCAGCAATTATATGCCAATAAAATGGACAACTTGGAAGAAATGGACAAATTCTTAGAAAAGTACAATTTTCCAAAATGGAACCAGAAAGAAATAGAAAATCTTAACAGTCCCAAAACAAGCATAGAAATTGAAAAACTGTAAACAGAAATCTTCCAGCAAACAAAAGCCCAGGACCAGATGGCTTCACAGATGAATTCTACCAAAAATTTAGAGAAGAGCAAACACCTATCCTACTCAAACTCTTCCAGAAAATTGCAGAGGAAGGTAAACTTCCAAACCCATTCTATGAGGCCACCATCACCCTAATACCAAAACCTGACAAAGATGCCACAAAAAAAAGAAAACTACAAGCCAATATCACTGATGAATATAGATGCAAAAATCCTTAACAAAATTCTAGTAAATAGAATTCAACAACATATTAAAAATATCATGCATCAAGACCAAGTGGGCTTTATCCCAGGGATGCAAGGATTCTTCAATATCCACAAATCAATTGATGTATATACCACATTAACAAATTGAAAGATAAAAACCATATGATTATCTCAATAGATGCAGAGAAACCCCTTGACAAAATTCAATATCCATTTATGATAAAAACCCTCCAGAAAGCAGGAATAGAAGGAACATACCTCAACATAATAAAAGCTACATATTACAAACCCACAGAAACCATTCTCAATGGTGAAAAATTGAAAGCATTGCCCCTAAAGTAAGGAACAAGACAAGGGTGCCCACTTTCACTGCTACTATTCAACATAGTTTTGGAAGTTTTTGCCATAGCAATCAGAGCAGAAAAAGAAATAAAAGGAATCCAGATTGGAAAAGAAGAAGTAAAACTCTGTTTGCAGATGACATGATCCTCTACATAGAAAACCCTAAAGACTCCACCAGAAAATTACTAGAGCTAATCAATGAATATAGTAAAGTTGCAGGATGTAAGATTAACACACAGAAATCCCTAGCATTCCTATACACGAACAATGAGAAAACAGAGAGAAATTAAGGAAACAATTCCATTACCATTGCAAGGAAAAGAATAAAATACTTAGGAATATATCTACCTAAAGAAACAAAAGACCTATATATATAAAAAAAAAAAACACTGATGAAAGAAATCAAGGAGGACACAAATAGATGGAGAAATATCTCATGTTCATAGATTGGGAAAATCAATATAGTGAAAATGAGTATATTACCCAAAGCAATCTAAAGATTCAATGCAATCCCTATCAAGCTAGCAATGGTATTTTTCACAGAACTAGAGCAAATAATTTCACGATTTGTATGGAAATACAAAAAAACCTCAAAGAGCCAAAGGAATCTTGAGAAAGAAGAATGGAATTGGAGAAATCAACCTGCCTGACTTCAGGCTCTACTACAAAGCTACAGTCATGAAGACAGTATGGTGCTGGCACAGAGACAGAAATATAGATCAATGGAATAAAATAGAAAGCCCAGAGATAAATCCATGCATTTGTGGACACCTTATCTTTGACAAAGGAGGCAAGAATATACAGTAGAGAAAATACAATCTCTTTAACAAGTAGTGCTGGAAAAAGTGTCAACCACTTGTAAAAGAATGAAACTAGAACACTTTCTAACACCATACACAAAAACAAACTCAAATGGATTAAAGATCTAAATGTAAGACCAGAAAATATAAAACTCCTAGAGGAAAACACAGGCAAAACACTCTCTGATATACATTACAGCAGGATCCTCTATGACCCATCTCCCAGAGTATTGGAAATAAAAGCAAAAAGAAACAAATGGGACCTAATTATACTTAAAAGATTTTGTACAACAAAGGAAACTATAAGCAAGGTGAAAAGACAGCCTTCAGGATGGGAGAAAATAATAGCAAACAAAGCAATGGACAAATAAGTAATCTCAAAAATATACAAGCAATTCCTGAAGCTCAAGTCCAGAAAAATAAACGACCCAATTTGGACCAAAAAATGGTCCAAAGAACTAAACAGACATTTCTCCAAAGAAGACATACAGATGGCTAACAAACACATGAAAAGATGCTCAACATCACTCATTATCAGAGAAATGCAAATCAAAACCACAATGAGGTGCCATTTCATGCCAGTCAGAATGGCTGTGATCCAAAGGTCCACAAGCAACAAATGCTGGAGAGGGTGTGGAGAAAAGGGAACCCTCTTACACTGTTGGTGGGAATGCAAACTAGTTCAGCCACTATGGAGAAAAGTGTGAAGATTCCTTAAAACACTGGAAACAGTACTACCATATGACCCAGGAATCCCACTGCTGGGCATACACACCAAGGAAACCAGAATTGAAAGAGACACGTGTACCCCAGTGTTCATCGCAGCACTGTTTATAAAGCCAGGACATGGAAGCAACCTAGATGTCCATCAGCAGATGAATGGGTAAGAAAGCTGTGGTACATATACACAATGGAATATTACCCAGCCATTAAAAATAATACATTTGTATCAGTTCTAATGAGGTGGGACATCACCAGATGGTCAACACCGAAATCAGATTGATTATATTCTTTGCAGCCAAAGATGGAAAAGCTCTATACAGTTGGCAAAAACAAGACCAGGAGCTGACTGTGGCTCAGTCATGAAATCCTTATTTCCAAATTCACACTTAAATTGAAGAAAGTAGGGAAAACCACTAGACCATTCAGTTCAGTTCAGTTCAGTCGCTCAGGCGTGTCCGACTCTTTGGACCCCAATAATCACAGCACGACAGGCCTCCCTGTCCATCACCAACTCCCAGAGTTCACTCAAACTCACGTTCATTGAGTCGGTGATGCCATCCAGCCATCTCATCCTCTGTCGTCCCCTTTTCCTCCTGCCCCCAATCCCTCCCAGCATCAGAGTCTTTTCCAATGAGTCAACTCTTCTCATGTCAGTAAGTGAAGTTGCTTAGTCATGTCCAACTCTTTGGGACCCCATGGACTGTAGCCTACCAGTCTGCTCTGTCCATGGGATTTTCCAGGCAATAGTACTGGAGTAGATTGCCATTTCCTTCTCCAGAGGATCTTCCTGACCCAGGGATCGAACCCGGGTCTCCTGCATTGTAGACAGACACTTTAACATCTGAGCCACCAGGGAAGTCCTTCTCATGAGGTGGCCAAAGTATTGGAGTTTCAGCTTTAGCATCAGTCCTTCCAAAGAACATCCAGGACTGATGTTCTTTAGAATGGACTGGTTGGATATCCTTGCAGTCCAAGGGACTCTCAAGAGTCTTCTCCAACACCACAGTTCAAAAACATCAATTCTTCGGCACTCAGCTTTCTTCACAGTCCAACTCTCATATCCATATGTGACCACTGGAAAAACCATAGCCTTGACTAGATGGATGACCTAAATCAAATCCCTTATGATTATACTGTGGAAGTGAGAAATAGATTTAAGGGTCTAGATCTGATAGATAGAGTGCCTGATGAACTATAGACGGAGGTTGGTGACATTGTTCAGGGGACAGGGATCAAGACCATCCCCATGGAAAAGAAATGCAGAAAAGCAAAATGGCTCTCTGAGGAGGCCTTACAAATAGCTGTGAAAAGAAGAGAAGCAAAAAGCAAAGGAGAAAAGGAAAGATATTCCCATTTGAATGCAGAGTTCCAAAGAATAGCAAGGAGAGATAAAAAAACCTTCATCAGCAATCAATGCAAAGAAATAGAGGAAAACAACATAATGGGAAAGACTAGAGATGTCTTCAAGAAAATTAGAGATACCAAGGGAATATTTTATGCAAAGATGAGCTCGATAAAGGACAGAAATGGCATGGACCTAACAGAAGCAGAAGATATTAAGAATAGGTGGCCAGAATACCCATAAGAACTGTATAAAAATAATCTTCACGACCCAGATAAACATGATGGTGTGATCACTCACCTAGAGCCAGACATCTTGGAATGTGAAGTCAAGTGGGCCTTAGAAAGCATCACTATGAACAAAGCTAGTGGAGGTGATAGAATTCCAGTTGAGCTATTTCAAATCCTGAAAGATGATGCTGTGAAAGTGCTGCACTCAATATGCCAGCAAATTTGGAAAACTCAGCAGTGGCCACAGGACTAGAAAAGGTCAGTCTTCATTCCAATCCCAAAGAAAGGCAATGCCAAAGAATGCTCAACTACAGCACAATTGCACTCATCTCACATGCTAATAAAGTAATGCTCAAAATTCTCCAAGCCAGGCTTCAGCAATACGTGAACTGTGAACTTCTAGATGTTCAAGCTGGCTTTAGAAAAGGCAGAGGAACTGGAGATCAAATTGCCAATATCCGCTGGATCATGGAAAAAGCAAGAGAGTTCCAAAAACATCTATTTCTGCTTTATTGGCTATGCCAACGCCTCTGACTGTGTGGATCACAATAAACTGTGGAAAACTCTAAAAGAGATGGGAATAACAGACCACCTGACCTGCCTCTTGAGAAACCTATGTGCATCTCAGGAAGCAACAGTTATAATTGGACATGGAACAACAGACTGGTTCCAAATAGGAAAAGGAGTACGTCAAGGCTGTCTATTGTCACCCTTCATGAGAAACGTTGGGCTGGAAGAAGCACAAGCTGGAATCAAGATTCCCAGGAAAAATATCAATAACCTCAGATATGCAGATGACACCACCCTTATGGCAGAGAGTGAAGAGGAACTAAAAAGCCTCTTGATGAAAGTGAAAGAGGAGAGTGAAAAAGTTGGCTTAAAGCTCAACATTCAGAAAACGAAGATCATGGCATCCGGTCCCATCACTCCATAGGAAATAGATGGGGAAACAGTGGAAACAGTGTCAGACTTTATTTTTTGGGGGCTCCAAAATCATTGCAGATGGTGATTGCAGCCATGAAATTAAAAGATGCTTACTCCTTGGAAGGAAATTTATGACCAACCTAGATAGCATATTCAAAAGCAGAGACATTACTTTGCCGACTAAGGTCTGTCTAGTCAAGGTCATGGTTTTTCCAGTGGTCATGTGTGGATGTGAGAGTTGGACTGTGAAGAAGGCTGAGCACTGAAGAATTGATGCTTTTGAACTGTGGTGTTGGAGAAGACTCTTGAGAGTCCCTTGGACTGCAAGGAGATCCAACCAGTCCATTCTGAAGGAGATCAGCCCTGGGATTTCTCTGGAAGGAATGATGCTAAAGCTGAAACTCCAGTACTTTGGCCACCTCATGCGAAGAGTTGACTCATTAGAAAAGAGTCTGATGCTGGGAAGGATTGGGGGCAGGAGGAGAAGGGGACAACAGAGGATGAGATGGCTGGATGGCATTACTGACTCGATGGACTTGAGTCTGAGTGAACTCCGGGTGTTGGTGATGGACAGGGAGGCCTGGCGTGCTGTGATTCATGGGGTCGCAAAGAGTCGGACACGACTGAGTGACTGAAATAACTGACTAATGGTTTTTCCAGTGGTCATGTATGGAAGTGTGAGTTGGAGTGTGAAGAAAGCTGAGCACTGAAGAATTGATGCTTTTGAACTGTGGTGTTGGAGAAGACTCTTGAGAGTCCCTTGTACTGCAAGGAGATCCAACCAGTCCATCCTAAAGGAAACTAGTCCTGCGTTTTCATTGGAAGGAATGATGCTAAAGCTGAAACTCCAATACTTTGGCCACCTCATGTGAAGAGTTGGCTCATTCGAAAAGACCCTGATGCTGGGAGGGATTGGGGGCAGGAGGAGAAGGGGATGACAGAGGATGAGATGGTTGGACGGCATCACTGACTCGATGCACATGAGTTTAAGTGAACTCCGGGAGTTGGTGATGGACAGGGAGGCCTGGCGTGCTGCGACTCATGGTGTCTCAAAGAGTTGGACACGGCTGAGCAACTGAACTGAGCTGAACTGAATTAGGTGGATGAAACTGGAGCCTCTTATCCAGAGTGAAGTAAGCCAGAAAGAAAAACACCAATACAGTATACTAACGCATATATATGGAATTTAGAAAGATGGTAATGGCAAACGTATATGCGAGACAGCAATAGAGACACAGATGTATAGAACAGTGTTTTGCACTCTGTGGGAGAGGGCGAGGGTGGGATGATTTGGGAGAATGCCATTGAAACATGTATATTATCATATGTGAAATTGATCGCCAGTCCAGTTTCGATGCATGAGACAGGGTGCTTTGGGCTGGTACACTGGAATGACCCACAGGGATGGGATGGGGAGGGATGTGGGAGGGGGGTTCAGGATGGGGAACACATGTATACCCATGGCGGATTCATGTCAATGTATAGCAAAACCACTACAATATTGTAAAGTAATTAGCCTCCAATTAAAATAAATAAATTTATATTAAAAATAAATATATAATATGTGGTTACATTGTCTCTCTTTCTAATCTTATCTCTTGTCAGCAAAAAACTTGAATTTGGAATTTGTAAGAGAAAGTCTAGCTGATAAAGACATGTATTGATTCAGTAAATTTTAAATATGGTGGTCTCCATGTTCTTTTCATATTATAGAGCATTTTGTTATAGCTACATGAGTGGAAATCACAAAACTGCAAAAAGTTCCAAATTGGTAAGACATTTCCACTTTTTTTTAATTGGCATTTTCATTAAAGGAAAAATTAAATGTCTGCTCTTTTTTAATAATTCAAATTCATTTCATATTATTAAATGTTTGCTTCTCAGATTGATCTTCATTCACAAAAGTAAATGTATATAATGGCTTGGTTGGTGATATATAGTCATTTCAAACCAATTTTCATAAAACTTTAAAAAGAGTTAACCAATTTCCCTTTCAAAATATATTTCTCCATGTATAGACTGTGTTGACATTAAATGAGCATGAGAGGGCAGTTTTTCATGTAATATAGTAGTACTAGACAAAACAATGCTTTATATAATTAGTGCTATATATTAATAACTGCTGCTCATGATGTATCTTTTCATTATTAGTGTCAATGCAAGAGCAGTTTAGACAAGGCTGAAAATCCACAGGATGACATCAGTTAATACAGCAAAGACAGCTGAAAATGCAGAGCATTCATACAGGAGACAATGTATTGTAATGGAGATTTCTGTTTCATCTCTCAGCAGAGAGCAGCCACTCTTTTGTGTTTAGATAGACATATGGATATATGAAAAATTATAGAACAGGATAGAGGACATGATAATCAAATGACTGTTCTGACCGAATGTTCTAACCTATGAAATTATCAGTCCATAACTACATGTTCAGAACTTAGGATTGACATTATCCTGCATTATATCAGGAAGTACATTAAGGGAAATAGCTGGAAGAATAAAATTAAGAAAAGAAAAAAAAAAGATTTTTACTTAAAAAGCTCTTTTCAGGAATGGTAGGAGTTTTTCCCTAAGCCACCTTAATTTTAAAGAGGCTACAAGAACCCAGAGAGTGGTTTTAAAAGTAACTAAAAGTCTTTTAAGAGGTACTCACTTTTTGAAGCTATGCTGAGATTCATGTTAAATTTAAAGTGTGCAAAGAAAAATGTGTAGAGAATTATTTTAATAGTCTTGCCTACTTGCTCTGATTTGGGTTCTTCAATTTCTTTTTGCTCTTCCTGAGTCCACTTTAAAGAAATGTTAAAACTTAAATTAAGAAACATTAAAAGGAACACTTATTTCACTAAATGTAACCTTTACTTCTATTTTAAAAAGCATTAAATCCTGGCATATGTTATAACAATAAGCATTTCCTTATAGCTTTTTGGTCTCATAGCTTGGGTAAGTTAGAATCTTTTTTTTTTTTTTTTTCGGGTCTTAGAGGAGAGTGTCACACTTTGGTTGCTAGATAATAGACTATTAGTTACTCAACAGTGTTTACATTCCTTAATATACTTGTGAACATGTATTTGTGCTGTATCACAGTTAAAAATTTGTTGTTGGTGGATGATTTATCCAATTCAACTGGACAGCATGACATGTTACAAAAATACGTGGATGTAAAACTAGTGGGTGGAAATTATGTAAATCAAAGTCAGCATCATATTATAAATATCCTATAGTCCTGCTTCTCTATTAAATCAAACCACAGATAAGTTGGATTTATCTCATGCTTTAGAATAACCAAGCACACAACTAACAACAAAGTTGTAATATTTTCTACACATCTGAGTACTAGAGTTGGAAGTCTATACAACTCTAACTCCTGTGGGATTGGAAAAGGTCAGTTTTCATTCCAATCCTAAAGAAAGGCAATGCAAAAGAATGCTCAAACTACCGCACAATTGCACTCACATGCTAGTAAAGTAATGCTCAAAATTCTCCAAGCCAGGCTTCAGCAATACATGAACCGTGAACTCCCTGATCTTCAAGCTGGTTTTAGAAAAGGCAGAGGAACCAGAGATCAAGTTGCCAACAACCGCTGGATCATGGAAAAAGCAAGAGAGTTCCAGAAAAACATCTATTTCTGCTTTATTGACTATGCCAATGCCTCTGACTGTGTGGATCACAATAAACTGTGGAAAATTCTGAAAGAGATGGGAATACCAGACCACCTAACTTGCCTCTTGAGAAATCTGTATGCAGGTTAGGAAGCAACAGTTAGAACTGGACATGGAACAACAGACTAGTTCCAAATAGGAAAAGGAGTACATCAAGGCTGTCTATTGTCACCCTGCTTATTTAACTTATATGCAGAGTACATCATGGGAAACGCTGGGCTGGAAGAAACACAAGCTGGAATCAAGATTCCTGGGAAAAATATCAATAACCTCAGATATGCAGATGACATCACCCTTATGGCAGAAAGTGAAGAGGAGCTAAAAAACCTCTTGATGAAAGTGAAAGAGGAGAGCAAAAAAGTTGGCTTAAAGCTCAACATTCAGAAAACGAAGATCATGGCATCCGGTCCCATCACTCCATAGGAAATAGATGGGGAAACAGTGGAAACAGTGTCAGACTTTATTTTGCGGGGGCTCCAAAATCACTGCAGATGGTGATTGCAGCCATGAAATTAAAAGACGCTTACTCCTTGGAAGAAAAGTTATGACCAACCTAGATAGTATATTCAAAAGCAGAGACATTACTTTGCCAACAAAGTCTGTCTAGTCAAGGCTATGGTTTTTCCTGTGGTCATGTATGGATGTGAGAGTTGGCTTGTGAAGAAGGCTGAGCACCGAAGAATTGATGCTTTTCAACTGTGGTATTGGAGAAGACTCTTGAGAGTCCCTTGGACTGCAAGGAGATGCAACCAGTCCATTCTGAAGGGAGATCAGCCCTGGGATTTCTTTGGAAGGAGTGATGGTAATGCTGAAACTCCAGTACTTTGGCCACCTCATGCAAAGAGTTGACTCACTGGAAAAGACTCTGATGCTGGGAGGGATTGGGGGCAGGTGGAGAAGGGGACGACAGAGGATGAGATGGCTGGATGGCATTACTGACTCGATGGACGTGAGTCTGAGTGAACTCCGGGAGATGGTGATGGACAGGGAGGCCTGGCGTGCTGTGATTCATGGGGTCGCAAAGAGTCGGACACGACTGAGTGACTGAACTGAACTGAAGGATTAACCTACAAGAACATACTTTCTCCTTCACTCTTTTTCACATCTGTCTTGAAGCTTTCCTATTCTTTTAGCTATGTATTAATTTATTCAATCAGTAGGTATTTTTTTAACTCCATGTGCCAGGCATAGGGTGAGGTTCTAAGGGTATCAGATAGATCCTTTTCCTAATATAGCTTCCATTCAGTAGGACAGGGCAGGCAAAAAAAAGTAAGCAGCTAAAGATAGTTTCAGAGAGTCATAGTGCTAAGGAGAAACAAGATAGAAGCAAACACAGAAAGAAAAATACTGGATGATTTCACTTATATGTAACATCTAAAAAAGTCAAATTCATAAAAGTAGAGAATTATACAGTGGTAAAACAAGGGGAGGAGAGATGAGGTAAATGCAGAGATGTTGGTCAAGTGGTACAAAGTTGCAATTATGTAGGAAGAATAAGTTCTAGAGATATAAGGTCCAACATAATGATTATAGTTAATAACACTGTATTGTATAATGGAAATTTACTAAGAGAGTAGATCTCAAGTGCTCTCATCACACAGGGACACACACAAATAGCAATCATGGGAGGAGATGACTAAGTTAATTAGCTTGTCTGCAGTAATCATTTCATTGAAGTGCAGTGAAGTGAAAGTCACTCATTCATGTCTGACTCTTTGAGACCCATGGACTGTAGCTCACCAGGTTCTTCTGTCCATGGGATTCTCCAGGCAAGAATACTGGATTAGGTTGCCATTTCCTACTGCAGGGGATCTTCCTGACCGAGGGACTGAACCCCAGTCTCCTGCATTGCAGGCAGATTCTTTACCATCTAAGATACCAGGGAAAACAATCATTTCACTGTGTATATCAAAACACTATATTGTACACCTTGTGTGTTAGTTTGTCAGGCATGTCTGACTCTTTGCAACCCCACAGACTGTCACCCACCAGGCTCCTCTGTCCATGGGATTCTCCAGGCAAGAATACTGGAGTGGCTTGTCATTCCCTTCTCCAGAGGATCTTTCTGACCCAGGATCAAGCCCTGGTCTCCTGTATTGCAGGAAGATTCTTTACCATTTGAGCTACAGGGAAGTCCTGTACACCTTAAATATATGTAATTTTAATATAAAAAATAGTAAGATATAAGCTTACTATATGAGCTTCCTAGGTGTTGCTAGTGATAATGAACCCACCTGCTAATGCAGGAGATGTAAGAAATTCAGGTTCGATCCCTGGGTCGGGAAGGTCCCCTGGAGGAGGGCATGGCAACCCACTTCAGTATTCTGACCTGGAGAGTCCCATGTACAGAGGAGTCTGGCAGGCTACAGTCCACAGGGTTGCAGAGTTGGACATGACTGAAGTGACTTCGCATGCATGCGTAAATGATTGGTATAGGCATTCTATCATGTATACTATCATGTAAGAATTGAATCGCCAGTCCATGTCTGACGCAGGACACAGCATACTTGGGGTTGGTGCATGGGGATGACCCACTGAGATGTTATGGGGAGGGAGGTGGGAGGGGGGTTCATGTTTGGGAACACATGTAAGAATTAAAGATTTTAAAATTTAAAAAATAAATTAATTAATTAATTTAAAAAAAGAATAAAATAAATAAAATAAAATAAAAATGTTTGAGAAGACTGATAAAATATTGGAGATATATATATATATATACTAAATAATATACTAAATACACTAAAGAATATGACATCTATAAATCTTGTAATAATGGACTCATTCTATGATGAGAAAATAACTTTTGCTATATTTATTCCTATGTTTTATTTTTTCCTTTTTTTTACTTATTTATATATATATATATTTTTTTTAATTTATATTTTTTAAATTTTACTTTACAACGCTGTATTGGTTTTGCCATACATTGACATGAATCCGCCATGGGTGTACATGAGTTCTGGCTAGCTCAGTTGGTAGAGCAGGAGACCCTTATTCCTATGTTTTAGAATAAAGTGAATATATAAAAATTGCTCCAATAAAACCTTAGTTTGGTATTGATTTTTTTTTTTTTAAATAAGCTTATGTGGTAGAAAATGATTTGTTTAGGGGAAAGGGTACAGTGGGAGTTTCTTCAGACAAAATGTTAAGGGAAGGCTTTTCTTAAGATGCGACATTTGAGCTGAGGACTGAACAATGAGAAACGGCTGATCACAGGGAAGGATGTTCTGGGCAGAGAGAACTGCAGGTGCAGAGGCATAAGACAGCAAAGAGGAGGGTCTATGCAAGGAAGCAAAACAGGTCAATGAGGCTGGAGCCCTCAGGAGCCATGAGGGCTAAAGGGAAAGAGGTATAAAAAGGGATGAGAGAAAGGCAGGTGACAGACATCTGCAATTTTGTAGATCATGGTAAATGTTTGACTTCTACTTCAACAGTGAAAGCAATTATATAATTTTAGCAGGAGAATGAGGCCAACTGATTTATAAGGTCTTCTATTTTGTTAATGAAGTATGGGTCTAGTTACAAAGGAAAGCAGATGGGTTGAGGAGAGGGATGCAAAATGGTTGCTTTGGAAACTGAGAAGTGAGCTTGCTCAGACAACTGAGATGTATACATACAGCATCAAATCACTGTCATTTCAAGCAGGCTATGAATTGTACTGTAAATCAGTCTCTATTCCTTTGCTGACTCTTATTTTTTATATCAGTCATTTGTACTAATTTCATTGACATCTTTAAGTGTATTTAAGTATTTCTCCCCAACTTTTATAAGTGCCTTGAGGATACAGATGATGTCTTGTACTTCATCATATGCTCTGCCATCTCTAAAAATGCTTTTAAATGGCAAGCATTCAGTAACTATTTGGGGGAAGGATTTATAGTCCAACTGACCTATGCTCTGTATATAAAGTATTGCATCTGAGAAATAATAAGATTAATGCCAAATACAAATTTCTCTCTGTGTTACCTGCAATATTGCCCTAAATAAATAGATGTATGCACAGATCAGAATGCTGCATTTGTCAGTATATTTTCAAATAAATCCATAGCAAATTGGTGGGAAGATGCTCCTCTTTGACAAACCCCAGCTTAATAACATTTTGTGTTCAAATAACGTTTTGTGTTCAAACCGGAAGCTTTAAAACTATTCCTCAAATAGACACTTCAATCCTTTCAGATTTATAATCTGACCAATTTCTGGACAGAAGCAATACAAATGTACAGAAGCTCAAAGGGCATGGATAGCTGTCATAGATTGATTATTCCTGTTTTAACTTCAACACCTTTTTTGCCCTCCCATGTTTCATTCAGAGCAGGAGGAAAAGGGATGGACAGGTTGTCTTTGTGTTTGAGAGTAATCATGGTTTCCTTCAGTTGTCAGCTATTATTGACACAGTGTTGCTTTTTCAAAGAGTGTAGCAAACCATTTTCTTGAACCATATTTCTGTGAAACTTATTGCGATGTCAGTGCATCACTGAAACTTAGGACAGAAAGGGCCCCTGTTGAAGTCATCTAGCTCTTGCTGAATGATGAACTATTCTAGTGAGTGTGGAATGGATCCAATTAGTCTGAAAAATTACAGTTTGAAAATTTTAAGTGATTTCTTCCTTCCACATATATCAAAGTTCTTGTATTCTGCAGTTGGCCCTACTGCTAAACTGTTTTCAACTACATAAACTAATGTTCTTTATCAATTTAAATTCAATATTTCTAATTATATCACTGCTAGATAATAAAAATAATTTCCCTCCCTCTGAGAAGCATTATTTTTTATATTTTATGATAACATTTCATCTATCCCCCTTCCTCTTCCAGTTATCTAGGCTGCACATTCAGTACCAATGCATTTTTCCATTCTATCTCCTTTCTCTCTGTTGTCTCCTTTGTTTACTGATTGGGTTATACAACTGTATCTATTAGCATTCTGGGCCCAACTACGACTTTAATTTTGTAATACTCTGCTGCTTTAGCAGAAAAATAAAACCACTGGCTTCTGATATCACATAAGTACTTATGTGCCATGCTTCTTCCCAACAATTTCAGATCTGCCATCTTTGTAAATCCCAATGCATTCCTGGTTCAGCGTGATTTTTACCCAAACCCTGCTCTTTCGACCCTATCATTGATGGATATCAAGATGAATGAAAAAGAAAGTTGAGCTGATGAAAGATCTGAAAATATCCCCTCAACTCTAGGATAATCATTTATGGAGTAGTCATCAAGGGGATGGCCCCTAGAATGTAACAGACCTGAACCAGACCTCCAGCTCTGCTATTTATTTCTCCTGCACTCTTGATAAGTGACTAAATTTTGGCATTGATATGTACACACTGCTATATTAAAAATGGACAGCCTACTGTATAGCACATGGAACGCAGCTCAATGTTACGTAGCAGCCTGGATGGAAGGGGAGTTTGGAGAGAATGGGTACATGTATATGTATGGCTGTTCACCTGAAGCTATCACAACATTGTTAATTGGCAGTCAGTTCAGTTCAGTTGCTCAGTCGTGTCTGACTCTTTGTGACCGTATGAATCGCAGCACACCAGGCCTCCCTGTCCATCACCATATCCCGGAGTTCAGTCAGACTCACGTCCATCGAGTCAGTGATGCCATCCAGCCATCTCATCCTCTGTCGTCCCCTTCTCCTCCTGCCCCCAATCCCTCCCAGCATCAGAGTCTTTTCCAATGAGTCAACTCTTCACATGAGGTGGCCAAAGTACTGGAGTTTCAGCTTTAGCATCATTCCTTCCAAAGAAATCCCAGGACTGCTCTCCTTCAGAATGGATTGGTTGGATCTCCTTGCAGTCCAAGGGACTCTCAAGAGTCTTCTCCAACACCACAGTTCAAAAGCATCAATTCTTTGGCACTCAGCTTTCTTCACAGTCCAACTTTCACATCCATACATGACCACAGGAAAAACCATAGCCTTGACTAGACGGACCTTTGTTGGCAAAGTAATGTCTCTGCTTTTGAATATACTATCTAGGTTGGTCATAACTTTTCTTCCAAGGAGTAAGTGTCTTTTAATTTCATGGCTGCATTCATCATCTGCAGTGATTTTGGAGCCCCCCAAAATAAAGTCTGACACTGTTTCCAGTTTCCCCATCTATTTCCCATGAAGTGATGGGACCGGATGCCATGATCTTCATTTTCTGAATGTACTTCAATATAAAATAAAAAGAAAGAAAGGAAAAGCTAAAAAAAGATATCAACTTTATGAAATGCCTGTCCACTGACTACAATTTAACATCAAACTCTTTCCAAAAGCACATAGTATCTCTCAAGCATTTGACGCCTATTCACCTCCTCAGGTTCTCCTCTGTCTTCTGCCTTCTTCCTTATGTTCTATGATACTTAACTTTTTGAAGAGCCTGGTACCCACTGTGCTGTTTGATGCTTCCGTGTATTACCATGTTCATATTGTATCCAATGCATCTTTCTGTAATTGCGCATAACAGTTAATGTTGGAATTAATGTTCCAGGTGAAAGCATATTCATCTTTCTATCCTTCGTGCCAAGTAAAGTGACCTCTACCACTTTTGCTGACATTAAGAAGATTGGTAGAAATCCATTTCTTATTTAGTGATAAATAGCAAATCATTTGAAGATATTCCAGGTACTTTTACTTTTTAAAGTGAAGAATAACTGCATCACCATCCACTTGAGAGGGAAACCTGTATGGCCCTATAATGAGATGTTCTGAAGGAACCAGTGAAGAAGGTTAACAGAAGTCATGGATAACTACACTTTCTCCCTGGAATCTATCTGTGCTTCCATGATATTTTGTTCATGCCTCTATTTTAGTTTTTACCATGTTGCATTGTGTGTATATATATATATCTAAATTTTCCTCTGGAGTGTACATTTCCTAGAGGCAGGGGGGGTGAGCATATCTTCCTCATTTACACTTTGCAATTGTTATCATCCCTGCCACAGTATAAGCACTCAGTAAATATTGAAAAAATGATCCAAGTCTGTCAAGGGTTGGGTTTGGGTGAGGTGATTCAATATTACCTGCTGGTCAGGAGGAATAATAGTGTATCAAGGTGCATTAAAGAGCAAATAAAAAACAAGCTCTTCCCTGTACTGTGTTTTTAGTGCCTTCTTAAATGTCAAAGGGTGAATCAAGTTCACAGTGTACTTGAGAATCTAAGGAAGAAAAAAAATAGATGCCAGGACTCTTATTTTCCCTAGTTTGAATGTAATTTTTTGTACAGTAAATAGATGTCTCTCATCTGGAATATAAGACAATTTGCTGAATATACTGAACCCTCCAGCTGCTGGTGGTGCTTCTCTTATTACTGTGGTGCTTGCTTTCTGGTTCTTCCTGTTCTCACTTGAATTTTTTTTTAAAAGTAGAATTCACCTGAAGCCAGTTTTCACACTGCAGAGCTAATTTCTATGCAAAGGTGAATGATGTCTTACATTAAATATTCCTTAGAGCACAAAGCTGACATTAAATGTATAATTTTAAGCAGCTCAAGCAGTATTCACTAAACGGTTGACACAAGAACAAGGATCACAGGAAAGAGTAGGTGAGAAGGGAAACGATAGGCGTGCCAAGACTTTTCCCATCACCTCACTACAGTCATATCCTCATTTATCTTTCTTTTTACATAGGGTTTAATGTTTATTTTTAAAAAACTGGGTCAGATCCCTTAGGAAAAGCTAAACTTAGGGACATTGAGATTCATTAACTCTCCAAGGCCACCAGGAAGATTATGTTGCAAAAAGGACAATAATACAGTTTACTAGCTGGTATCTTCATTGTCTGATATCCAAATAATGGTTTTTAAAGATAAAGGTTTAAATCTCAAAGTGACCACATTATGCTAAAGGTAAGTTTATGCATCTAATTCTTAAGTGGACCTGTTAGCTAGGAGAGAAACCTATTTCACACACTGGACTCTCATGCCTGTGGAGTTCATAAGTAACTCTAAGTATTTATGTAGATTTGGAGGAAATTCCACTTTTGATGGCATAAAAGACTACCTGTACTCAGGACAATTTTGAGTTTAGGTCAGGCAAAGGAATTATTTATTTCAAAAGTCATTTGAGACTGTTGACATTTTCTTAAGCGTATTCATGGAAGAGTGTGCATTTGGCTAATTTCACATGCAGCAAGCTTTAAATGCACAATAGAATGCAAAGAAAGCTATGCATACTTTTAAATTCATATGTAGAATAATACATACATATAGATTGTCCTTTATTTGAAGGTGATGCTGCCATTATGGTCTCTGCTATTTTCTGTGTGTTCAGATCTGGCTGTTTGATTGGCAATTCTTACTGTGTACAGTCTGCGTATGTGTCAACTAACAACTGCAACCATTGCCTGGAGGGCTTGATTGCTGGGTTGTTCAATATTTATTAAGCACCCAGGAAGTGCTAGGTGCTGCATTGAACAATGCCAGTGTAAGATTGCTATTGTCCTCCAAAAATTCTATTCCAAGGTGACTAGTGGAATCATACGCTTTTTATTTTTCACGCAAGTTGAGTAAAACTATGCAATTAGAAAAAGGATCATCATTTATCAGATATTGTTCCTCAGTAATATGTAAAGTAGGTAACTAATGTCTTTCACATTCATTTGAAAATGTTCAGATTAGAAGGTCATGTTTGACTGAAACTACTATAGTGATCTACTAGATGTGAACATCAAAGAAGAATGATGTGAAAATGTAATATCATTAGGGTAGAAAAAGATGTAAAAACAACTTTGGGTCAGTGCATTTGTGCTTAAAGAAAATGGAGAGAAAAAAATCCAGTAATCTTTCCAAGCTTTGGTCATAGAAAGGTTTTGGGTCAAACTGAGCAACACTATTTTTGGCCAGAGTTTACATGAATTTTGATATAGTTTCTCCACATTTAACCATAGCATTTTTGTTAATAATGGCATTAAATAAAGTCATAATGGAAACCAGTACACTCGAGTGACAGTACTTATTTTTCAAGTTTGGGTGAACTCTGTCATATTTCTGGCATATTTCTTAAAGTATTTGACACCAAAGGACCCTCTTAGTAACAACAGGATTTTTAAGTAATTGAAATCAAGAACTAATGCACAGGGTGGAGGCTGAAGAAATTAACTGCAGTCTTATGCAGTGCTATTTATAGCCAGTATTAAGCCTAGCATGTCATTGTTAGGAACAATAAAGTATTCCAATGTATGAATAAGATCACTGTGATCTTAAATGTATTTCTTAAATCTGATAACTACTGTCTTTAGCTGAGTTACTTATAAGTAAAATAGCTAATGTATCAAACTGTGAAGCATGTTTTTAGAAAACAGGGTGAAAAATTTTGTGTACATTAAAAAATAATGTGTTGTGTTTTCATCACTACTAAAGAAACAAGCATATTTAAGTTTAAAGTTTTAGAATTTTTGTTTTCATATTTTCCAAATGACAAAGATGTCATCTACATAATCAAAATAACTTATTTTTACAGTGAAACAATTTTAAGGCATTTAATTCAAAATACCCTTAATCAGATCTGATAGAGTGCTAATGTAATGTCTTTTCTCTAGTCATAATTATAACAAAGTGAAATTTATACAAAGAGTTGGTCAGGACATTAGTAATAATGTAGTATTGACAGTCAAAGCGCTCTCTCTTTTGATGATTTTAATTTTCCGGGGTTTAAGTAGAGCAGTGTAAAAATGCCAACACCCACTTTGCTGCTACTCATCTAATAGCTTCTTATCTAATGGGATATGCATTAATTCTTTTAAATGACTTAAGCATTATCCACATTTTAGTATAATTATATGGCCATAATTTATCCTGTAACTATGTGGGCAAAGTTAAGAAAAAGTCAACTGTAGGCTTGCAGAAAATCCAGAAACCAATTAAAGCTTTGATCCATGAGCTAGAAATTTCAATAAAGAAAGTGAAGGTGGCAAGAGGTGCATGGGGTGACTTGAGGGGTTGTGACTCAGTGGAGGGGCAGAAGATGGCATGGAGGATCTAGTAAAAATAACATTAAAAATCTGAATACAGATTAAAATCTTATAACTTAAAATGTCTTCCCCTCAGATGTACAGGGATTCTGAGCACACTATTGTTCTCAGGCACAACTATTCTTCTTTTTGGCCTCATTTGATGATCGTGTTTCCTTCAGTGAATAATAATGAATGCAAGAATCAGTCTTAGTTCAGACACAAGGGGAATCTCTGTATTAGAAATCTACTGGTAAAGAATAATGTATTATTTCTCTCCTTTTCTTCCTCCCATCAATAAAAATTTGATCAAAATGCTATGTATTTACTGAAATAACTGAAAAGGACCTTGACTTCGGTAATCATTTTAACACTATCTCTATTAAGGCCATCTTTTGGGTATGATTCCCATTTTACCCAAGAGGAAATAGATTATATGAAGTTTTCAAACTATATGAACAATAAATGAAGGAGCTAGAGCTAAACCCAGGGATTCAGGCCTTTCAATTACTAGTGTAGAAAGTTTTTTTGCTGTCACTCAACCTTCCTTTGAATTGAGTTCCTTAAAATTATAAATGCTTGCCTGGAGGTATTTATTGTTTGGTCTTACCTGAAAAACTGAAATGTATTGAATTTTGTTTTCTACCTATTTTTTGATTGAGAAGAATAAAAGAGGAGATACTGAAGCTTGAATCTCTGCAATGCCTTTTATAGTTTAATGTTATTTAAAATGATCATTCCATTAAAACCATGTACTTGAAAAACTGAATGAAAAATAGAAGAAAAAAAAAAACTCTTTATTTGAAACAGCCCCAGTATCTAGTTGCTAGCATCATGAAGATGAGTATTTTTTGGTCATCCACAGAGCTGTGGGACTGTTTGACTCCCTGCAGTAGTAGCCAGAGAGAAATAAATAAAGGTATAGAGGGTAAGAGGGTGGTAGTCCGCACATTTCTCAGTTCCACAAGAGCAACTCAACTTTGATTTGTTTCATATACTGGAGTTTCCCTGGCCTTATTTTGAAGAAAGAGTAGCAGGACTAAATGAATCAGTACAAAATATTTAGATAAATTTTTGCAAGTTTTCTGCATATCTGAAATTGAACCAATATATCACATAGTCTATTTTGGTGTTAAATATAGTTAAGATGTTCATGGGTTCTATTTTGTAGAGGAGAAGGTGGCAGCACTGAGAAATAAAGTGCCTTTCCCTGAGTCTCATGAAGAATCAGAAGCCCAGCTGAATATAATTTCAAGGCAGGCATTTCCTGCTCAGTGCTCTACCCATTAGAATGCACTACCTCTTTGCTTTCACAGTTGTTTATATTCGGTTTAACAGCAGTTTTCATTAATGCCTCTTAAATGATTGAAATATAGTTTTAAAAACCTGAATTGTTACAACTGCATTGTTACCTTTGTCTTTATTAGTAAAACAATCTTTTTCCTTGTTTACTCTGTTAAGTGCTAATGTAAATAACAGCTTTTATTTAGCATATTTTTGCTGACTGTTTTTACACTTTTTTGCTACCTCTAGCCTAACCATATTTGTTTCATTCTTTTGCAAATCTTCTAATTCTAAATTAAATGAAGTTGGGGTCTATTCTAAAAGAAATGATACAGCAGTGTTCCTGTTTTTCAATTCTAATTAAACCCTTCAACTCCTCTGCACTTATCCTTCTTTGAATCCTGATTCTGTCACTGCTGCACAAATGCTGTTACAGCTCACACAGGAGTAATTATAATATAATTAAAATGATCTAATATTGCAATTGTTTGCTGAGAAACTAAGAGTATTCTCTTTCGACACTCATCAGTTTAACTTCTAGATAACATCAAAGAAGAAATGTCATCTTTATAATCTCATGGCTGATACAGAGTAGTTTATTTTTATTCTTGATATGATCATTTAAATATTTTTTTCTCTAGCACTTCCTGATTGCTTGTTTAAAATCTCAATTTAGGTGTTGATAGCTGGATCATTTAAGAAAAATCCCTTAATCTTCTCAAGGCTTTTGTTTCTTTAAAGGAAGACATATTAGAAAAGCACTATCTCCCTTGTATTTCTACAGAGGAAGTGAAAGGGGCTTCTGCCTTACCAACTCTTTCCATCCGGGTTACAGGCAGTGAAAGTCCCCAGTCCTTTCCAGTTAAAGCTTTCACTCAGGCCACATTAATACTGGAGTGGAGGTGTTTGTGCAGTTGATTCAGCTCACTTGGTGATCTCAAAAAAGTAAGTGTATAACCATGAACATCCAGCCATTCTGGGCATACAATTTGATGCCCATACTTTGAGGGTGGCTCAGCAGTAAAGAATTCACCTGCAATGCAGGAGACACAGATTTGATCCCTGGGTTGGGAAGATCCCTTGGAGAAGGAAATGGCAACCCATTCCAGGATTCTTGCCTGGAAAATCCCATGGACAGAGGAGCCTGGTGGGCTATATTCCACGTAGTCACAAAAAAGTAGGACAGGACCTAGTGACTAAACAACAACAACTTTTGGGGCCAATGGTAGTTAAGAGTGAAAAACAAAAACACTTTCATCTACTTTGTTGATAACAAAGTCTTTAAGCGACCTCAGTTCCAGTGTAACAGGAATGTCACTTCCTAGAATAACATTCATGAGAAGGTACCAGATTATTAACCTGGAGTAGCAGGTTCAAAGAGCAATGGTGAACCAAAGCAAAAGTGCAAAGGGGACTGTTTCCCTATTTCTTCAGAAACATGTCACACAGGAACAATATGAGGGGTCTAATTTCTCAGCTTCCCCCATGTGTGTGTGTGTGTGTGTGTGTGTGTGTGTGTGTGTGTGTGTGTGTTCAGTCGTGTCCGACTCCATGTGATCCCATGGACTGTGGCCTGCCAGGCTCCTCTGTCTGTTTTCCTGGCAAGAATACTGGAGTGGGTTGCCATTTTCTCCTCCAGGGGATCTTCCCAACTAAGGGATTAAACCCGTGTCTCCTGTGTCTCCTGAATCGTAGGGTCAATTATTTTGGCTCACACAGGATCTCTCTCACAGGATGGGTGCTTGGTATCATAAGGTTGATTTAGGAGAAGTTAGCTTCTCCTAAGCCAGTCTTGCAAACAGCCAGGTTTTCCGTCATTTCACAGTTGCCATTAAGGACAAGGCAACATCCATCTCTGCTGCTGTTAAAGTCACTTCAGTTGTGTCTGACTCTGTGTGACCCCATAGATGGCAGCCCACCAGGCTCCCCCGTCCCTGGGATTCTCCAGGCAAGAACACTGGAGTGGGTTGCCATTTCCTTTTCCAATGCATGAAAGTGAAAAGTGAAAGGGAAGTCACTCAGTTGTGTCCGACTCTTAGTGACCCCATGGACTGCAGCCAACCAGGCTCCTCCATCCATGGGACTTTCCAGGCAAGAGTACTGGAGTAGGATGCCATCGCCTTCTCCGACATCCATCTCTAGACAAGCTTTATTGGCATCCTCCTCTCTTCAGCACCTGCCATTTATTCATTTACTCACAAGAACAGTTGAAAACAAGAAAAACAGATGTTGTTGAACTCATCAAACTGTGCACTTATCTTCAGTTGAATCTCACCTAGCTTCAAATGGGAACAAGATGTTCTTTCTGCTACGGATGTTCTTCTACTGCGAATTTCGAATTCTGAAGATTTTCTCAGGTCTAAGCTCAATGGCATTTAAAGGCATATAATCCCCAGTGAACGTCTGTTGTAAGGGCATGACCTTGTTTTCATGAAGGAGAATAGTCTTTAGGAATAAACACTTATTTTGTAGCAGCAATTTTGACTTCTCTAGAAAAAAAAAAAAAAAGCACATAGGATTGTACAGCAGGAAAGAATCAATTTCCCAAAACTTTTTTCCATGAACCTCATTTTTCAACAACTACTATATAGTGCAACTTGATGGATACTATCAATGTTTAGTTTCTTTCTTACTGGTCTCACAGTTTTTCATGTAGTCATTCTGGTTTTTCTATTTTGTGGATGTCTGATAACCAGAGGAGATGTACTGTTTCCAAATCATGAAAACTTTAGAGGAAGCACCCCAGAGTGCTTTTTCTTATTGTCTAATTCAGTGACTTCATAGGAATTCAAATTTAAAATACAAAAAAAAGAATAAGAATGACTACCAGAAAGCATATTCAAGAACTGATAATAGTAGCAATCATATATTAAACACTACTTGCAGCTTCTGGATTAAACTCACTAATTCAAAAAACACATATATGGAAAACATACTGTTTTCTAGGCACTTTTATAAACTCTTGGAATATAATTATGAATAAAACAAACTTCCCTACTTGCGTGGTGTCGTAGGAAGCCTCTGAAATGGCCTGCGATGATCTCCACTTTGTGTTCACCTGCTTGTGCAAAACCCTTCCCTTGTATGCTGGCTGGATGTAGTGACTTTTTTTAAGAGATTATGGCAAAAGTGTCACTTCAGAAATTAGGTTACATACATACTGGACTTCCATCTTGGAATTCTCTTTCACTCTTTTGCTTGCGCTTCTTTGAAGAAAGCCAGCTGCCATATTTTGAGTTTTTTATGGGAAGGTGTACATGGCAGGGAACTGAGGGAGGCCTGTGACCAACAGCCAGCCAAGAACTGAAGACTTCAGCCCTACAGCCCATGAGGAACCGAGTCCTGCTGAGAACCACATAAATTAACTTGGAAATGTATTCTTCCTTGAGCAAACCTTTGAATAAGGCCATAACCACAGCCATAAGCTTGACTGAATTCTCACGACAGACTTCAAAACACGGGCACCTCACTAAGCTATGTCAGGAATCCTAACCCACAGAAGAGGTGACAAGGTAAATGTTAGTTGTTTTAAGCCACTATCTTTTGGGATAATTTGCTATCCATATACAATAATGGATAATTAAAGAAGAGAGCAGAGAAAATAGGTAAAGAAGAGAGACAGTACTGGAAGGGTTAAGTGAGGAGCACATGGCAAACTGGAACAGCAAGGTCACAAAAGGACTCACTCAGATCATAACTCTTAAGCAAAAACCTGAAGGGAAGTGAGAGGAGAAACAGCCATAATATCTGAAAGAAGAAGTTTGCAGGAAGAATGAAGACCAAGTTCAAATGCTCTGAGACAGAAGTAATTCTGTTATATTAGAGAACGTAAGGCTGTCAGTGTGGCTAAAAAGGAAGATGTGAGAGAGAAAGAAAAAGAACTGATTAAGAAATTAGATCAGAATTATCCAAAGGTTTGCTCAAGGAAGAATACATTTCCAAGTTCATTTATGTGGTTCTTAGCAGGACTCAGTTCCTTATGGGCTGTAGAGCTGAAGGCCTCAGTACTTGGCTGGCTGGTGTGTGTGTGTGTGTGTGTTTGTGTGTATGTGTGTGTGTGTGTTGCTGTTCTTCTTCTTCTTTTTTTGGTGAAGATATAGGTGAAATTTCAAGGACTTGTGCTTCCTTGTAAAGACTCTGGATTGTTATAAAAAGTATACCAATTGCCAATCAGGACCCTAGTTAGGAAAAGGGATACAATGTATATCAAATATAATTTAACTAACTCCTTAGAACTATCCTAATAAGCAGGTATCACTAACTATACTTCCATTACAAGGACACAATTGAGAATAATGAAGTGACATGCCCAGGGATATGCAGATAATTAAAAGCAGAATCAGAATTTGAACCCATGTGCTTTTGTCTCCAAGTTGGAGTTTTTATTTTAGAATAATATCCAGCATTAACTGCCTCACTCCCATATGTAAAATACTGAAAGATATACAAACCGGAAAATAAAAAGGAGAGAATACAAGTAAAAAATAGGGTGATATGGATAAGGGGACTGGAAAAGGTCAGTTTTCATTCCAATCCCAAAGAAGGGCAATGCCAAAGAACGTTCAAACTACTGCACAGTTGCATTCATTTCACATGCTAGCAAGATAACGTTCAAAATCCTTCAAGCTAAGCTTCAACAGTGTGTCAGTCAAGAACTTCCAGATGTACAAACTCTATTTAGAAAAGGCAGAAGAACCAGATATCAAATTGCCAACATCTGTTGGATCATGGACAAAGAAAGAGAATTCCAGGAAAAAAAAAAAAAAAAACCATCTACTTCTGTTTCATTTACTACACTAAAGCCTTTGACTGTGTGGATCAAAACAAGCCGTGAAAAATTCTTAAAGAGATGGGAATACCAGACCACCTTACCTGCCTCCTGAGAAACCTGTATGCAGGTCAAGAAGCAACAGTCAGAACCAGACATGAAACAATGGACTGGTTCAAAACTGGGAAAGGAGTACATTAAGGGTATATATTGTCATCCTGTTTATTTAAATTATATGTAAAGTTTATCATGTGAAATGCTGGGCTGGATGAATCACAGACTGCCAGGAGAAATAACAACCTCAGATAGGCAGATGATACCACCCAATGGCAGAAAGTGAAGAGGATCTAAACATCTTCTTGATGAAGGTGAAAGAAGGGAATGAAAAAGCTGGCTTAAAACTCAACATTTACAAAACTAAGGTCATAGTATCTGGTCCCATCCAAGTCCAAGTCCAGGTGAAAATCATTCATTTGTGTTTGACTCCTTGCGACCCCATGGACTGTGGCCCACCAGTCTCCTCTGTCCATGGCATTCTTCAGGTAAGAATACTGGAGTGGATAGCCATTCCCTTTCTCAGGGGATCTTCCCAATACAGGGATCGAACCAAGGTCTCCCACATTGCAGGCAGATTCTTTACCAGATGAGCCACAAGTGAAGCCCAAGAATACTGGAGTGGGTAGCCTGTCCCTTCTCCAGGGGATCTTCCCAACCCAGGAATCAGACTGGGGACTCCTGTATTACAGGTGGATTCTTTACCAGATGAGCTACCAGTCATGGCAAATAGATGGGGAAAAAATAGAAACAGTGGCAGATTATATTTTCTTGGACTCCAAAATCACTGTGGATAGTGACTGCAGCCATGAAATTAAAAGACACTTGCTCATTGGAAGGAAAGCTATGACAAACGTAGCGTATTAAAAAGCAGAGACATCACTTTGCTGACAAAGGTCTGTCTAGTCAAAGCTAAGGTATTTCCAGTAGTCAGGTATGTATGTGAGAGCTGGACCACAAAGAAGGCTGAACACCGAAGCATTGATGCTTTTGAGCAGTGGTGTTGGAGAAGACTCTTGAGAGTCCCTTGGACTGCAAGGAGATCAAACTAGTCAATCCTAAAGGAAATCAACCCTGAATATTTATCGGAAGGACTGATACTGAAAATGAAGCTCTAATACTTTGGCCACCGGATGCAAAAAGCTGACTCATTAGACAAGACCCAGATGCTGGGAAATATTGAGGGCAGGAGAAGGGGGTGACAGAGGATGAGATGGGTGCATGTCATCACTGACTCAATGGACATGAGTTTGAACAGATTCATACTCAGATTTCCCTGATAGCTCAGTTGGTAAAGAATCTGCCTGCAATTCAGGACACCTGGGTTCGATCCCTGGGTTGGAGAGATCCCCTGGAGAAGGGATAGGCTACACACTCCAGTATTCTGGCCTGGACAATTCCATGGAATGTACAGTCCATGGGGTTGCAAAGAGCTGGACAGGGACTCAGCGACTTTCACTTTCCGGGAGACAGTGAAGTATGGGGAAGCCTGGCATGCTGTAGTCCATGGGGTCACAAATAGTCAGACACGACTTAGCCACTGAACAACAAAATGTAATTATTCCCTATACAACAGAAATAAAGAAGTACTTCTTTGATCTCTTTTAAAGTAGGAAATACTATATATGAAAAGCACAGCCTGTGTTAGATGACTTCTCTAAAACAATTGAAGACAATAGAAGGACCAGAAGTAGAACTCAGTTCTCTGAACTCAATTTCTTGTTGAACCACCAAAGAACAGTCCTTTCCTATTAGTTAACCTTTATAAGGTATTTTGGTGATGTAAAGTGCTATTATTATCTTGGAGCTTTTTTAAAAAAATTAAGACAAAAACATTTCTAAAACAATTATAATTGATTAAGTCATCCTTGTACTTTAAGCTTCTGAAGTTCACCAAATTATAGTGCACTAATAAATGAAGATAGTACTTCATTAAAGACTTTAGACACTTTCTGAAATGAACTGAAATTAACAAAAGGATCTACAGGGTGAAATGCAAATCTTCTGTGAAATTCTTTTCTACAAAATTTTTCAAAAGCTCAGGTGATTAATACAGCTGTAGATTACTATGAATTTAAAACAACACGAGTGAACTTTGAAATAATATAAATGAAGAGTTTTCATATATTAATTATTATGTCCAGACAATGTTAACTTATTATACCATTGATTTTAACCGATAAATTTATGTCTGTATAGGAACATAGGAAAAATAATCTCTTCGCTCTGCAGGACATATCCTATTTCTCTGAGAAAATGTTATTATTTGGATGGAGAGCTTTTGTTTTATAAGACCTCTGGTCTAGTAACAATTCCTAGTAGGTACAGGGACTGTATGTATTTCTCAACATACACTGCTTTTAATTCATCCAAACAATACTTAAAATATCATTAGCCTCATTTAGACAAATGAGGAAACTGGGGACCAGAGAAAATTATCACATAATAAATGGAAAAGAAAGGATTTGTACCTTGATGACTTAGCCTCCTAAATCCACATATTTCAAGTAAGGCTGTAGTTAGAGAACAAGAACTCTGGGTCATTTCTCATTTATTTTCTGTTTCTTGTTATTTTTTTCTTTTATGTGTGTGTAAGAGAGAGACATCAAAATGTTTGAATTTTAAATAAGTGATTGTTTACATCTCCTATTTCTCAGGATAGAATATACAGGAGAAAGCAAAAAATGTTACCTAGAGCTATCAATCTGGATTATTCAGATCAGCCCCTTTCATGAAGTTTTGTTGCTTGATAGAAACCCATTCAACGTGTCCTCCAAGAAAGCCTCCTAAGCAGGGAACTTCAAGGAACCAGAAGTTATATTCATGGCTGCAGATTTTAGCCCCAGCCTTTTTTTTCTCCCATATATCATTTATTCCATTTCTTTCATTTTAGAAATAAAGAAATTGAGACCCAGAGAATTTAAAACATTTGCTCAAAAAACACAAAGGTACTAAGTGGCAAAATCAGTATTAGAAAACCAAGTCTCTTTTCCTTTACCTCGTGTGTGTGTGTGTGTGTGTGTGTGTGTGTGTGTGTGTGTGTACGTGTGCTTAGTCACTCAGTTGAGTCTGACTCTTTGCGACCCTGTGGACTGTAGCCTGCCAGGCTCCTCTGTCCCTGGCGATTCTCTAGGCAAAAATATGGAGTGGGTTGTCATGCCCTCCTCCAGGGCAACCTAGGGACTGAACCCAGGTCTCCCACATTACAGTCAGATTCTTTACTGTCTGAGCCACCAGGGAAGCCCTTTCCTTTATATTAGCTCCAGTCTTAATCGGTGGTATTTCCTTGCCCTCCTTGAAAACTTTTACCACTTAAGAACCTTTTATTTTATCATTATTATGATTAATCTACTGTGTTAGTACTATTACTGCTATTATTTTTAAAATCAACCCAAAGAGAGTGGCTCAGTGGTTAGCCATGATCCTTGTCATATGCTGTTTTCTCTTCAAAGACCTCTTTGTACCCTCCAAATTTTAGTATCCTCAAGAAATGATCTTTCGCTCTAGTCCTAGACAGTCTTAACTGTAAGACTTCCATCAGAGAAGTGGCTGAATAAAAAAGTAAAATCTGAAGTTTTTAATGTTATTTTTTAAAATTAAAAAAATTAACTTTATCTATAGAGCTCAAGACAGTGAAAAAACTCATGGTAAAGCTTGAAAACTGTTTGCTGAAAGAAAAATGGAGTAATATGATTTTAATAAATAAAAATGTCTATTGGCTAGGAATAAAGGCTGTTTCCTTTGTGAAAATTTCTCCAGATACAGTGGGAGCATCACTGAGGAAAAATATAAAAATAAAAACGTGGTGCTTTTTCATATGTTAAGACAACCATCCTCTACAAGATGGTAACAACTTTTAAGAAGATTGCCTAATTTACCTAATATTATTTATCATCTCAATAGCTATAATCAATATCAGAATTTCTTTTACAATGCCTTGTATCAACAGGTCTATAAAAATCTCTGGCTATCTATCCACCTACCTACCGACCATCTATCAAACTTTGGCCCATGAAAGGAATTCTTTAAAATAATTCCTGAAATTATTAGTTTAAAAAGAAGGTAAATAGTTGGAGATCATTTTTAGAAACAGTTAAAGATCACCAAAATCTTTTTGTACATATAATAAAAGAAAAAGAAGACTGTTTTTTTATAGATTTGACACACTTCAAAACAAGTCTTTTGGAATCTAAGTAAATAAGCATTTTTATTTACAATATATAGAAATTCATGTATATATTTTATATAACTATATATAAATATATACTTATTTTGTGTGTGTGCTCAGTCATGTCTGATTCTTTCTGACTCTTTAGACTGTAGTATCAGGGCTTCCCTGATAGCTCAGCTGGTAAAGAATCTGCCTGCAATGCAGGAGACCTGGGTTCGACTCCTGGGTCGTGAAGATCTGCTGGAGAAGGGATAGGCTACCCATTCCAGTATTCTTGGGTTTCCCTTGTGGCTCAGCTAGTAAAGAATCTGCCTGCAATGAGGGAGACCTGGGTTTGATCCCTGAGTTGGGAAGATCCCCTGGAGAAGAGAAAGGCTACCCACTCCAGTATTCTGGCCTGGAGTATCCAAGGACTATAGTCCATGGGGTTGCAAAGAGTTGGACACAACTGAGCCACTTTCACTTCAGAGTGTAGTCCACCGGGCTCCTCTGTCCATGGGGTATTTCAGACAAGAATACTGGCGTGGATTACCATTTTCTCCTCCAGGGGATCTTCCTGACCCAGTGATCAAACCCTCATCTCCTGTGTCTCCTGTATTACAGGCTGATTCTTTACCTCTGACCATAGGGAAAGCCCCAATATATTAATTATATAACTATAAATATTCTATGAATATATATTTATATTTACATACATAAATGTGTATATATAAAACTCTTGATATATATAACATATATATGTTAGAATTACATATGTGTATTTTATATACATATATTTCATAATGAGAAATTTGGGGAGAAAATTTTTTATATATGTATGTGTGTGTGTGTGCTCAGTTGCTTCACTTGTATCTGACTCTGTGTGACCTTACGGAATGTAGCCCACCAGGCTCCTCTGTCCATGGGATTCTCTAGGCAAGAATACTAGAATGGGTTGTCATGCCCTACTCCAGAGGATCTTCCTGACCAAAAATCAAACCCGTGTCTCCTGCGTTGCAGGCAGATTCTCTACTGCTGAGCCACCCAGGAGCCTGTATGTATGTATATTTATACATACATTTTATTTATAACAACATTTATATTGATGTATATATATATATATATATATATTCTACCCTTTTACATTTTCCATTACCCAATTCCTATAATTTAATTATCCCCTGAGTACCTAGTTGAAAATCTTATCCTAACATAGAATACAAGAAATCTTATTTTTTAAGCAGTCAGAAAGCTTTCTAGCTTATGCCTTTTCTCCATTCACTTCCATGTAACTGACAGAAAATCAATATCAAGACAGGTAAGACAGCACCAGAAATTTGTTTTTTGTTCCTTATGGGGATAAACATACACATATTCATTCATAAATATTTATTTAGCACTTACTATATTCCAGGCCCTGTTACTAGTGTCAGTTCTAAGTTGTTTTATTATACCATTACTTACAGAGTTATCTAAAATCTTCTCACCACCAACATCCTCCATCCCTGTCATTTATTGAGAGCAGGGTGAAATTGGGAGGAAAGCAGGCAGTTTGTCATATAAAATTTAAAAGAAAAACTCTCTCTGCTGAGTTGGGCTTGATTTGACTGATTTGAACTGATTTTAGGTTCACATAAGTGAAAAGTGAAAGTGTTAGTGACTCGGTCGTGTCTGACTCTTTGTGACCCCACGGACTGTAGCCCGCCAGGCTTCTCTGTCCTTGGGATTCTCAAAGCAAGAATACTGGAGTGGATTGCCGTTTCCTATTCCATGGGAGCTTCCTGGTCCAGGGATCAAACCCGGGTCTCCTGCATTGCAGGCAGACTCTTTACCTCCTGAGCCACCAAAGGGACTCAATAAATAAATGAAGCATGTGCAAAGTTATATTCTAAATTTTTGGCACTTAATAGTTTCCTCCTTTTATCTTTTCTCAGAAAGGAAGAGCAATGACTAGTTGAATATTAAGTCCTGGAAAGTTAACTCTCCCTGACTTTTCTGGACTTTCCCTCCAAGTTTCTTCTTAGTCTATGGCATCACTTAGATTGATTCTCACTTAGCTACAGGTAATAATCAATTTCTAGTTTTTGTTTACTTCTCAAGCTTATTTCCTGAGAAGAGCAGTCTAGAAAGCCAATAAGCCCTAGCACTGGAAGAAAATGAAGCCCCAGAGTATTTGCTATCTTGAAATGAACAAGGCTTAACCCAACTGCTACCACATGGGTTGCATGGCAGTTGTGGATGGATCTGGAGACTGTCCTACAGAGTGAAGCAAGTCAGAAAGAGGAAAGCAAATGTCATACAATATCACTTATATGTGGAATCTAAAAAAAATGATACAGATGGCAACTGTGGAAGGATGGCATATAAATCCTAAAATGCACATATAGACTGATGTAGCATAAGAAAGAGGCAATTAACTCTCTTCCCTGAGAAGATTGTAAACATTGTTCCTTTTGCCTGAAATGTCTACCTGGTGACATCTTACAATGTCCAACTCATATTGGCTACTTTTGCAGCCTCTCCTGGCCCTCCTTCAGACTCAATTAATAACCACTGTCTCCTCTATGAAATTATTATTCTTTGCATACATATTATTTATATATCTGTTATCTCTGTTTAACTGTGAACACTCTATTGAAAGAATCATGTTCAGGTTTGTATAGGAGAGGTATGCGAAAGCAAGTATGAGAAGAGTGGGAAGGAGGAGGCACAGAAGCAGAAAGAGATGAAGAGAAAGAGGAAGTAGTGAAAAAAAGATGGAAAGAAATATATTAGGATTTAGATTTGTGTTATCTGTTTGCAGGGCTTTGGCACATATTTTTATGTGGTTTGTCTCTGTAGCCACAACAATGAATTAATCTTGGAAGAGCGTATGTTTCAAAAGGTCTATTCCTTACTGATTCTAATTTACTGATTAAGGATTAGTAGAGCTGAGAAGACTTTCTTTTTTTGTTCTATGATAATCCTTATATTATTGTGGGTAATGCCAACACTGAAAGATACTAGGTAAATCTAAATAAAGCCTGTTTCATTAAAAATTTACAACAACAAATTTGAAAAGTAAAAAATAGCTCAATACATTTGGCTTGAATAAAATGATGCTGGAAATTTATACTTTAGTTTATCCTATTTGGATAGGAGTAAAATATTTTGATCTAATCATAAATGATTTATCAAATAGTATCTATAATGATTGAGCATTAATTACTGGTATAGTCACCAGCAACATGAATCCTTGTTCTTCCATCTATGTAACCATCCACCTATTGGTAATAAATTGAATGCTTAATGCATTGTCTACTGTTCAAGAGCCCTTATTTTTGTCCCAACCTTGGAGACTGTTCGAGCTTTGAAATCATACTTTTCTCTGTTAGGCTCATTAGGTTGCCTTCCCAATCCAGTTACATCCCAATTTATTAATGAAATCCAATGAAAATGTTATTCATCTTAAGCCTCAACACAAATGTTGTAATGTACATTTTTGAAGTGTACGACATTCAATACATTCACAATCCTTTCAATGCCTGTGCAAATTTTCCTACTAAAACCACTTTTATTATAAAATCTACATTCTATTTATCTTTTTATTAATCAAGTATATCATTCATGTATTTACCTTTCTGCAAACTAGAATGTGTTATAATCTGTTTCAACTTAATATGTAATAATAGTACAGAATGCAGCTATACTATATAGTACAGAATGTAATAATAGTACAGAAATAAAAGAGAATATTCACAGTAACCCAGATTATTTGATTATTTTGGTCCATATAATTCAATTTCCACAGTTTTATCTTTGTGAACTTGATTTACATTGTTCAATCATTTGCTAACTGTTAAGCAGATAATCATCCTTTATCTTAAAGCAATTGAGGTCTTCAAAGCACTGGGTTTCATTTTTATGTGGGTAAATTGTGATGAAAGTGAAAGTGAAAGTCGCTTAGTCCTGTTTGTCTCTTTGCGACCCCATGGACTATATAGTCCATGAACTTCTTTGGGCCAGAATACTGGAGTGGGTAACCTTTCCCTTCTCCAGGGGATCTTCCCAACCTAGGGATTGAACCTAGGTCTTCTGCATTGTAGGTGGATTCTTTACCAGTTGAGCCACAGGGAAGCCCAAGAATACTGGAGTGGGTAGGCTATCCCTTCTCCAGCAGATCTTTCTGACCCAGGAATCAAACTGGGGTATCCTGCATTGCAGGCAGATTCTAGTTTATAATATTTAAACAGTGACAACATCATTGAAGGTGTCATAGAAAGAATCAAAGCCCTGGGGAAGCTGGTAACAATTTAGCTTTTCCAATGCATGTGGGAATACCAATTCCACATTATTAAGATAATTTTATTAAGATAATTTTATAGATGTGTTTAATAATACGAGAATATCTCAGCTGCCAGAGGGCATCTCTGCTGGTTTTTGACCCTATCATCTGACGTCATTAACACAAGAAATAGTAAATTTCTTCTTTTACAAGAAATAGTTAATTTGTTATATCAGCTGGTTTATTCAGAGGTTGCTTACTAGATGAAAAAACAAATGATGAGTAGGAGTTTACAAAGTAGCAAACTTTCAAATCAGTTAATGATTCTGAGGAAAACAGTGTTACAAATTTTAGCTTTGGAAATTTATCTGTTACATTTTCTAAAAACCCCAAAACTTTAATTTTGGATAAGATGCTTCACATCCCTGGGCCTCAGCTTCCTAAGGTGTACTGTAATTGTGTTGTGCTATAAAATCTTTAAGGTTTCTTTTGGGTCTAAAATTATTTGTTATAGTGTATCATATTATACTATATTGACAATCTCCCTTTTCAGGAAATATTACTAATAAACGTTGTCCTAAACTGTAAATGATTATACTTAAGCAGATTTTGGAATTTCATGTAAGAGCATCAATAGCAAACATGAATTTAACAATATTTAAATAAGCCACATTGCCAAAATCTTTCCATAATCACCTGATCTGATCCTCTCAAAAATAGTTATTAAATATATTCTGCTATTACTCGCTGTATTATAGATAAGGAAACTGAGGCACTGAAAGTTAGATGACTTTCCCTACTTTAAATAATGAGGAGCTGTAATTTGAATTCTGGTCTCAGACTTCCAAGTCTTTTTACATTGTCTGCTTCTTGGACCACAAAGTATAGTTTGACACAGTTTATTCCTGGAGCCCACTGTTTTGAGATAAACCAACCAGGCTGCTGTCATTATGAAGGTTGCTAAAACCCACTTTTCCATAAAAAGGATCTCTTCTAGCAATCTTTGTCTAGCTTCATGATACTGAAGTACTCTTTAATCATGAATCCAAACAGGCCAGACCACAGAATAGCAGTTCCTTTCAGATTTCAGAAGAGACAAAGTTTCAAATTAGCAGATGCAGAATATGATTTTGGTGCTCTATCTTGCAGAAAATGTCAAAGTAAAGAAATTACATTTCAGTCCCTGTGGCTAGTTCTTAAAGTTTACATTCTCTCTTTTACAGTTTTTCATGTAAAAGCCTAAAATTATGGATAATTTCCACTTTCAAATACCAGTGGCTTCATTTTTTGATTGCCTTGGAAATATTACACAGCTAATATTTTTACCTCCTTTGAATGAATTCTCTGCATCCCAAATATTTATTTCCTGGATTTTGGGTTGGGATTAAATTATAGAGTATGTAAATTATAATTGGGGAGGAGGGAATTAAAGTTCAGAATTGAATGAAGGAAAACATCATGAATTTCTGATTTTTGCAATGTTTTCTGTTAAGTAAATTGAGGACTGTATATTGATCTAAATATACATATAATTACTGCTTTACTTATATATGTGATTGCTGCTTAACATTATAATAGATTGTTACCATGGAACTGAGAGATTTTAATTTTAAAAGAATTTTTAAATATTAATTTTCCTTCACTTTATGGATTCTTTAAGTAACATGTTTAAAAGAGAAAGCCACTTCTATTGTGGCATTGATATATTTGTATACATAATGATCATTTAGATTCTATTTAATGTTCTCAGAATAGTGAAGTAAGTTTTCAGATGTTTAAAGAATTGTTGTATTTTCAAAACTGTTTAATATGCTCCTTTTCTTAAAGGTAGGCTTCCAGGCAGCATAGTGGTAAAGAATCTGCCTGCCAGTGCAGGAGACACAAGAGATGTACATTGGATCCTTGAGTTGGGAAGATATCCTAGAGTAGGAATTGGCAACCTATTCCATTATTCTTACCTGGAAAATTCCATGGCTAGAGGAGCCTGGTGGGCTACAGTCCATGGGGACACAAAAAGTCAGACACAACTAAACACACACTCTTTCTTTTAATGTAAGCACTGAGAAATAACTGTGCAGATGTATTTCAACACTATAATGAGAAGGCATCATGTTCAGAAAGGCAGTCAGCTCAGGTGAACTTATATATGACACATAATTAGTTGTATTTTCCAGCAAGATAGCATTTTATGAAGTGACTTACCATTGAACATATTTCTTACTCTCATTTTTAAAACTGTTTAAAAGTAGCATCTCCCCCACCCACCATCTGCTTTTCCCACTTCATAAGAACCAAATGTCTTGTAGAGCTAGTGTTATTAATGAACCTGTGTGTGTGTGTGTGTGTGTGTTAGTTACTCAGTTGTGTCTGACTCTTTGTGACCCCATGGACTGTAGCCTGCCAGGCTCCTCTGTCCATAAAATTTTCTAGGCAAGTATACTGGAGTGGGTAGCCATTCCCTTCTGCATCAGATCTTTCTGACCCAGGGATGAAACCTGGGTCTCCTGCATTGCAGGCAGATTTTTTTTTTTTTTTTTAACCATCTAAGCCACCAGGGTAGCCCCCCTCAAAGACAGATACTAAATTATTGGCCAAGCTTCCAAGGTCAAAGGCAAGCAGAGAGCCCAGATAGCTACTGAGATCTTGCAGAGGTGGAACACAGACCATAGCCAGATAATGAGTCCATTGATTGCATCCCCTGTCCCATAGTTTATATTCTTTAAGTGATGTCCTTTCTCTAATCTACTTCATATGTATAGTGCAAGCATAAGGCTGCAACTGGATGCTGTTGCCTTGTCTGCCCATTTTAGGAGGGAGACTTCCCTCTGACTGTAATGGAAAGGTAGAGGTGCTAATCACTGTTTCCCTTATCCTTATTCTATAAAATTCACATTTTTCTTCTCCATTCCTGACTGTTGGCACCTTACTCTCTCTAGGAATACAGGGCTGTCCTTCTTGTTCCTGCCTTTGGCTGCTTTCCCAATAAAAGATAGAATTAGCACATACTCCCTGAGGAGGACGGGAGGAGACTCAGCAGGGTGCTTCCTCAGGGGCTCTTCAACCACTGGCAGGGACTATTCACAAAGGCACCCTGGAACTAGCTAACATTGTATTTTGTGATGAGTAGTACCAGTGCCTCTGTATTCATGCATAACCAGCCCAGGGAAAATAATACACAAATATTAATTATTTGGAGATAATATGTGTACAGCTCGTGATCTGTGTGTACAACTCCCATTGATATTCCATTAAGAAAACAAAAACACATTCACAGTTAGTGTTTGCCCAACTTATTTTTAAAGAAGTGTGGGTGTCTTCTAAGAGGAAAAGTATAAAGAATCAATGCTTAATAAAATCACATGTCTGTGTATAATTTTAATAGTTGATGTCAGACTATAGACTTACGTCTTTTGCATGCTATTAATGGGAAACAATGTGAAATCTACTACTTCTCTGTAAGCAAAATCAAATGAGAAATTTAATGAGTAAACGATCAGGGTTTGCTTATACATTCTCGATCTGCAAAACAATCATGAAGTAAGAAAGTGAGTTATTAGATAATTATCCATATTATTAGAGGTCAAATCAAACAAAGAAGGTTTAATTTCCTTTTTCCAAGGGTGTGGGGTGGCTGTGTTTTCTGTATGATGCAGATTATTTTTCATTTCTCCCAGCTTTACTTTGCAGCGATAGTCAATGGGATTTCTACATATGGTGGTGTCATATGGCTTGCCTCTCTGTTAGCACTGGTAGATTCTTCCCCAGACCTTCCCCCTAGCTAGATATGTAATAATTCCATTTCACATCTCTGCCACAGTACAGTTCCATGCTGACACGTCTTCTCTCGAGAGGGAAGAGTGTGGCTTAGTGGTAGCACACATTCTAAGAGCCATGATTCACTAAGTTCTAATCTCAACACCAGGTTCCTCAGTGGCTTAGGCAAGTCACTTCCTTATCCCCTAGGTTCTAAATCTGTAAAGGAGAGATGACAATGCAGTGATAGTGTGAGCAGTAATTAATGTGTTAGTAAAGTGTTACAGTAATTCTAAATATTATTATCATTACCTCAACACAGTTTGTTCACATCAGCAACCTCCCATGAATTCAAATGTGCTAGTTGATTATAAATACACATTGTACATTTTTTATGCAAATAGGTATGTTTCAATAGTCTTACAAACTTATAAACAGATCATATTTTTAAAATGTATTGAAAGGTCACTGATTTTTAATTTGGGAAATGTTTTGCTACAGAAAGAGTGTCAACAGTCATCTAGGCAAGCCTATAATGTTATATTGGTCTTGTAATATGTATTTGCAATAAAATGGTAGAAAATAGTATTTGTTTTATTGTTGAGATGATAAATTATGTTTACATTTCATGTTTAATAAGAAAAGAATAAGACAATAGCAAACAGAACACAAAGATTTTTAAGAGGGTGCTTGGTGACAGTGGTTCAGAAATCATTCATTCAACATTTACTCTTTTATTACACTTTAAGAAAAATATTTGAGTATGTCTCTGTGTCAGACATTATTCTAAGTACTGGGAACATAACAGTGAACAATGAAATACTGTACCTGAAGTAGAAAAAAGACAATAAGCAATTAAATACATATTATTTCAGATGGACATAAAAGGCTATGAAAAATAACAAAGTAGGATGAGGGTTGGATGTTTGAGTAGAGGGTGGTATTTTCCATGTGGTACTCACAGAAGACCTGCAATTAGATATTTGATTACCAACCTGAATGCAATTGGGAAGCCAAACGTGAATATATGAAGGCAGAACTTTCCAGGTAGATGGAAGAGCAAATACGAAAGCCCTGAGATGAAAGTCTGTTTTGCATATTTAAGGAACAGCAGAGGTCCATGTGTCTGGAACACAGTTAATAAATGATTTGTGGTGTTAGATATTGTTGGTGAGATTATAGACAGTCAGATCATGCAGGGCCTTTAGACTATAGTAAACTTTTCATATTTCATGCTGTGTACAATGTCAACCAAATGAAAGATTTGGAGCCTACAAAGGATTATCATTTATACTTTTTTCACTTTGGCATTTCTCACAGGAATTAATATTATTAAGGAGTGTGATAGGATAAATACTTGTCTCCCCCAAAGATACTCATTTCCTCATCTCTAGAATCTGTGAATGTTACTTTGCTGTTGTTCAGTCACTAAGTCGTGTCTGACTCTTTGTGAGCCCATGGACTGCAGCATTCCAGGTTCCCCTGTCCTTCACTATCTCCTGGAGTTAGCTCAACTTCACATTCGTTGAGTCAGTGATGTTATTTAACCATCTCATCCTCTGCAACTTCCTTCTTTTGCCTTACATCAAGTGGCCAAAGTATTAGAGCTTCAGCATCAGTCTTTCTAATGAATATTAAGGGTGATTTCCTTTAGGATTGACTGGTTTGATGTCCTTGCAGTCCAAGGGACTTTCAACAGTCTTCTCCAGCACCACAAATTTGAAAGAATCAATTCTTTGGCACTCGGCTTTTTTATGATTCAACTCTCATATCAGTACACGACTACTGGAAAAACCATAGCTTTGACTATATGGACCTTTGTCCGCAAAATGTGTCTCTGCTTTTTAACACACTAAGTTCATCACAGCTTTCCTTCCAAGGAGCAAGCATTTTTAATTTCATGGCTGCAGTCACTTTCTGCCATTAGAGTAGTATCATCTGCCTGTCTGAATTTGTTGGTATTTCTCCTGGCAATCTTGATTCCAGCTTGTGATTCATCCATCCCAGAATTTTGCATGATGTACTCTGCATAGAAAATTAAATAAGGAGGGTGATAATAGAGAGCCTTGTCATACTCCTTTCCCAATCCTGAACAAGCCCATTGTTCCAGGTCTAGTTCCAACTGCTGCTTCTTGACTCACACATGTTTCTCAGAAGACAGGTAAGGTGGTCAGTCACTCCCATCTCTTGAAGAATTTTCCACAGTTTGTTGTGATCCACACAGTTAAAGGCTTTAGCATAGTCAATGAAGCAAAAGTAGATGCTTTTCAGGAATTCCTTTGCTTCCTTCATGACTCAACAAATGTTGGCAACTTGATCTCTGGTTTCTTGACCTTTGCTAAAACCAGCTTGTCCATCTGGAAGTTCTCAGTTCACGAACTGCTGAAGCATAACTTGAAGGATTTTGAACATAACCTTGTTAGCATGTGAAATTAGCACAATTGCATGGTAGTTTGAACATTCTTTGCCATTGCCCTTCTTTGAGATTGGAATGAAAAGTGACCTTTTCCAGTCCTGTGGCCACTGCTGAGTTTCCCAAATTTATTGACATATTGAGTGTAATACTTTAACAGCATCATCTTTTAGAATTTGAAATAGCCCAGCTGGAATTTTGTCACTTCCATGAGCTCTGTTCACAGTAGTATTTCTTAAGGCCCACTTGACCTCACACTCTATGATGTCCGGCTCTAGGTGAGTGATCACACCATTGTGGTTATCTGAGTTATTAAGACCTTTCTTCTTCTGTGGTCTTCTGTGTTTTCTTGCACAGACCTTTCTTCTTTCTGTGTCTTCTTAACCTCTTGGTCTGTGGCCCACCAGGCTCCACTGTCTGTGGGATTTCCCAGGCAAGCATCCTGGAGTGGGTTGCCATTTCCTTCTCCAGAGGATCTTCCTGACCCAGGGATTGAACCCACATCTTCTGCATCTCCTGCATTGGCAGGCAGATTCTTTACCACTGAGCCATCTGGGAAGGCCATTTTTTCCTTCAGTTCAGGCCAGTTCAGTCGCTCAGTCATGTCTAACTCTTTGCGACCCCATGAATCGCAGCACACCAGGCCTCCCTGTTCATCACCATCTCCCGGAGTTCACTCAGACTCATGTCCATTGAGTCAGTGATGCCATCCAACCATCTCATCCTTGTTAATGTGCTTTTAGTCTATTGCTCACCTATGTACTGGCAAATGTCCCTTAGTGCATTTTATTTCCAAATTAACCATCTACTAAGTTGGTAGGTAGTGTTGACATCTAGGTGATAGGAATGGGTTGAAATCATAGGATTACTTACTATCCCTGTTTTATAGACTAGAACACTAAAGGTAGAAATGATGTAATATATTTATAACATTGCCATTCTTTTAAAAAGTTGACCTAATATTGTGTTTAATGTAATGTACATAAAACCTACCTCTCTTAGCATGACACATTGCACAATATGCTCCTTTATACTGAGAGCATCTCAGTTTTTTTGTTTTTTTTTTTTACTTTATAAGAGTATGAAGCAGCATGAAAAAGCTGAAATTCAGATTTGATGTATTATTTAATGATTTACTTTGGAAACCATGAAAGTTTTCTATCTGCAGGTAATTAAAAATGAGGGCTTAAAACAGCCATAAGTAAAAAAAATACACTAATATCTAGTATCATTTCCCAGTGGAAAAATGTTAAAAAAAATGCATTGAGATGAGAAATTGATTTACAGATATGTGATAAGAGTACTACAAACCAAATTTGTGCCTAATTTGCTGAAAAAAAAAATCCAATTCTGTAATCTCTTTTCTTTGATGCTCCAAACTCTAAACCTGGTTCATAATCTGGATTATCTTTTAAAATTCACTGAGTACTTACTATATACTAACCATCATGTTAAGCAATTTATGTGGAATGGCTCACTTAATCCTTATAAAACTTTTACAGTTATATATGACCATTTTACTTACTATTGCTATAGAATTCATAGTTCTTGTATCAACACATAGTCTCACAAAATTCTCTGGATAATTAATTTCATGGAATATTAAGTGAAATGCAGTGAAGTGAAAGTCATTGTCATGTCCGACTGTTTGTGACCCCATGGACTATACAGTCCATGGAATTCTCCAGGCCAGAATACTGGAGTGGGTAGCCTTTCCCTTCTCTAGGGGATCTTCCCAACCCAGGGTTTGAACCCAAGTCTCCCACACTGCAGGTGGATTCTTTACCAGATGAGCCACAAATATTAAATATCCAATTAATATTTTATTAATATGAAGAGATACCCATTCATTTGAAAGAGAAGAAATATTAATACATGGGACATCTCTGTGTTTTTAGCCGCTCATTTCCAACTTGGTTTCCCTGATGTTTCTATACTTCTTGTTCTTCCACTATCTGGACAGTTGATTTTGTCCACCCCGGAAGTGAACAAAATCTGAAATTTGTGACTTGTAGCCTGAAAAATTCACTACAAGTTCCTGATAAGTTGGTTTTATTTTCTTTTAAATTTTCTTCTGTTACTGCTTACTGTTTCCTTTTTGTTACCCAACAACATAATATGTTTTTTCTGTTTTTTATCATGTAGTAGAGTCGTCTTACATTGATACAGAGATATGCTTTCAAACAGGACCACTCACAGTCCTATTGAAGTATGAAGGTTATCTCTTTAAACCTATTTCATTGTGCTATATGCATCCAACCCTACAGCATAGGAATTTAAAATTCTTTGCAGTACCTTTGAAATGAAATGTACTGCTTAACCTATATATTCACAACTTGACATTGGGAGAGTAATCAACCTCAAAGCAGGGTTATTTTTTGCATTTGCAGCTTTAAACTTATAATTGTATGTTCATTGCAAAGCTATAAAGATATCACCAAAAGAGAGAGAACTGATATTCCCTAGAAGAGTCTATATTAGGATACAGGCTTGTTTGCTGTAGAAAGCGATTCCAAAAGAAACTGGCTTAAGAAGAACATTTTCACAAATACAGAAGTGTTTTAAAGGAGAATCAAAGTCACCCCTGTCCACATCCAATCCCCAGTGTAATCACTTGAAAGAAACATTTGAAAAAGAAATCTCTGGCCTCTGCCATCAACCTCACTGCAGCACAACTGCCTACTGATCAACCCACCCCACTCCTCAAAAAAAGAGAATATGACCTAAGCAGAAGAAAATTTTATTTCTCTCCTTCCAGGTAAATAGCCAGGAAAGGTATGACAGTTTCATGGTATCAAGGATTCTTCTTCTTTCTGTCTTCTTGCTCTGCCATTGCTGCTGCTGCTGCTGCTAAATTGCTTCAGTCGTGTCCGACTCTGTGCGACCCCATAGATGGCAGCCCACCAGGCTCCCCCATCCTTGGGATTCTCCAGGCAAGAACACTGGAGTGGGTTGCTATTTCCTTCTCCAATGCATGAAAGTGGAAAGTGAAAATTGAAAGTGAAGTCACTCAGTCGTGTCCAACTCCTAGCGACCCCATGGACTGCAGCCTACCAGGCTTCTCCGTCCATGGGATTTTCCAGGCAAGAGTACTGGAGTGGGGTGCCATCGCCTTCCCCTGCCATTGCTAGGGTTTGTTTTCATACACGTGACTGAAATGACTTCCCCAGGAATCTATAGGCAAGTGTGATGGAAAGAGAAGAAAGACATATTCCTTTCCTCTAGTAGCACACCCCACACATTGCATATATCATTCCTCTCACATTTCATAGATAAGAATTTACTCCCATGGTAATCCCTAGATGCAAAAGAGGCTACACAAGAAATTCTTTAGCCAAATTAATCCAGACTCAGCTAAAGTTTCTACAACTATAGAACAAGAAAAGAACAGATACTGGCAGAATAACTATTAGTCTTCACCACAGCAGAAATGATGAACATTTCTACATCCAATACCATGAGGTTTTCTTGCCTTTGGGCTTTCATTCTTTCCCCTGCTTATAATGTCCTTTATTCACAATCTCATTTGTCAAAATTTGACTCAGTCAGTCTTTAAGGCCCAGATTTCATCTGCCTTCTGCAGCATTCTTTGGTAGACACAGTCATATTTATCAAACATTAAATTGCTTTGTTTATATTTCCCAGCCATCTTGCATGTATTGCAGGGGATGGGGTGGGTGGGAAGTGAAGGAAGTTGGAAAGACTTCGACTAGTTTGGACCCATATATAAGTATAAATGTGTGTGTTTTGCACTTGTCACAGTATACTTTTGTGTCTGAGTGTTTCTTGGGAAAATCGATGAGTTCCTCAATGGTGTCCGATATATAGTAGAGTTCAGCAAATGGTGATTGTATAGATAATTTTGCAAAACTGAAAGTGAAGTAAGAAGCAGGGAAGTATTAAAGAAGATATTGCTGTTGTTTAGTTGCTGAGCCGTGTCCAATTCTTTGTGATCCCATGGACTGTAGCCCACCAGGCTCTTCTGTTCGTGGGACTTCCCAAGCAAGAATACTGGAGTCGGTTGCCATTTCTTTCTCTAAGGGATTTATCCACCAAATGTATGGCATGATAAAATAACTAAGATGCCTATATTTTACTACAAGATATTATTACTATTTGTTGGCCTCTGCATATCTTTTTGAATATTTTCCTTCTACTATTTCTGATTGCATAAAACATATGTTTTAATGCAGTATTTCCTTCTTTTGCAAATAAATTGAAATTAAATTTGCTTCTTTTTTGCACTTCATATATATATATATATATATACATGGAGAAGGAAATGGCAACCCATTCCAGACTCTTGCCTGGAAAATCCCATGGACAGAGGAGCGTGGTAAGCTACAGTCCATGGGGTCACATAGGGTTGGACATGACTGAGCAACGTCACTTATATGCATACATACACACACACACACACACATATATATATATATATAAAGCCACTTAACTTTTTAAAGTGAAGGATAATTGCTTTACAGAATTTTGTGGTTTTCTGTCAAGCATCAATAAGAATCAGCCATAGGTACACCCTCCAGAACCTCCCTCCCATCTTGCTTACCATCCCACCTTTCTAGATTATTACAGAGCCCCTGAGTCATACAGCAAATTCCCACTGGCTATCTATTTTACATTTAGCTAAATTTGCTTCTTTTAAAAATACTTTCAAAATCAAATTTCAAAATTGCATTTGTGTTGAAGGGTTGTGGCAAAATTAACAGTCTGTTTAGTGCTATAAGGATTTACTATTACACATATTCTAAAATGATGGTTATTCTAATAAGACCACAGTACATGACATAATATTCCAAATAAAAATTTGTGCATTATCTTGCCTAATATTTACCATGATCTAATAATTAATGGGTTATCTTTATCCCCATTTCATGGATCAGAAAATTGAGTGGTTTTAATGCTGCAAATTAATGTTTAATATTCTCATGGAATCAGTCATTATTTTATACACTTATTTCACTCAATAATACATAAATTTACTATAATATAAATTCTAACATTTGAAGTATATTTTATTTCAACTGAGTGCTGAATATATTTAAATCTTCATTTACTTTTTCTTTCTCCTTTATCAATAATAAAATTAAATTTCTCTGTTTTGATTTATCATTTGGACTTGAAATCTGATCTACTTTTGAAAGAAAGATCAATACATACCATGAAAAGTGTAGGACCAGTGTATCAAAGTGTTATGCTTAAATTGTTTATCACATTGAAGTAGTTACTCAAGAATAACAGGAAGAACTAAAACAAGTAACCCAAGAAGTTAAAATGATCTTTGTCACAGACATTTAAAAAGAGCAAAGATTAGATCAAAACTTGAGTTTATCCCTTCCCTGCACATAAGTAGGTTTTGTAAGTTGTATTTACTCAGAAGAAGTAGGAAACCCACAGTTTAAGTTGATGTTTTATCAGCAACAACACAGTTGTTTAAGGCTAAAATTAAATGAATTTGGAGCTGCTTTTCAAGTCAGTCGAAGAAAACATTTTAAGCAACTGAGATGTAATTATTTAAACATAAGCTTGCATAAAAGAGAGATAAATCAGTCATTTCATCTGGTTCCGTTTTCACATTCATTTTATGTGACACAAGAATTGGCCTTCATCATTATTTACATCTATCTTTTCTATTCTACAAATGCTTTCTAGAGTGTTGAAAAATTATTGTTTGCAGTATTTCTTTAGAGAAGGAAAGGGTAGAATATTCCACTCAGTATAAGATCTATGCTTGCTGAAGGCAGCAAGAATTGCCTGTGCATATTTTAGAGAAGGATTTGGCTCCCTGCCACCAAAGTTCAAGTGACCACTTAGGATTTCTCATTGAGAACTACTGTATGCAAACACACAAGCTGTGGATTGATTCTTATTTAATTACCAGACCACCAACTTTGCCAGTGCCATTAGCTGCAATACAATCTTGGACAATGTGCAAAACTATCATGATTTTTTTCTTTCTGATCTCTCTGGTATGTTTCAGACCATCTATGGAAGGCTCAAAAGAAGTACATGTAATTTCACACTTATGTGTCAGGTTGATGGAAAAACTGGGCATGCTACAAAGCTTTCAGAGCTACAATTCAAGTGAGACCCCCAACTGCATATTAAATTCATGGATGAACAATGGAAACCTGAAAGTTATAATTTCAAGTTTTATTTCTGTAGTTATTGGCATATGACACTAAATTATTAAATCCAGCACAATACAAAAATGAACAGGGGAGATTTACATAGGAATGAGAGAGCATTGTGGAGTTTGGGAATATGCAAAAACTATAGAATATTTTCATAATAGCAAATTTTATGAAATATAAACTGAACAAGTTTTAAATACAACCCCCACCCAATTTCTATGTTAAACTACATATGTGTAACCCTTGCGCAATGTACAAGAAGCACTGAAATGCAGAAATAATGTGAGGTAGCAGGTCAATCAACCCATTACCTTTGGTTGCTTCTGCTTATGAATAGCTAATAATCCAACACAAAAATATTATTAGCATATGAGATTTTTCTGAGTAAAAGGGGTGGTAGTGGATTTTTATAACTAATACTCTGCCGAGAAGTTTTCTTTACATCTCAAATTAGCAGAGTATATAAATCAATTTCCTTATATGACAGCAGTGAAGAGAGAAAGTATATCATTGGAATGAAATATTTCTGAATGTTTATAGGATGGTCTAGCAGGCATATTAGTAAGAGCAAATTGAAAAAAAAATTGCTACAGAATATAGTTGACAAAAACTTTAAAGCATAGATCATAGATCAGAAGACTTAATATTAAGATGATTGTATTTCCTAAACTGATTTACAGATTCAGTGCAATCCCTGTCAAAATCCCAGCTGACATTTTAGTAGAAATTGATAAGCTGATTCTAAATTTCATATGGAATTGTAACAGATGTGGATTAGCCAAAACAATTCAAAAACAGAATGAAATATATGGTGTCACAATTCCTAATTTTATTTTACTCTCTTTATTTTTTTTAGTTTATTTATTTTAATTGCAGGCTAATTACTTTAGATATTGTAGTGGTTTTTGCCATATATTGACCTGAATCAGCCATGGGTGTACATGTGTTCCCCATCCTGAACTCCCCCTCTCACCTCCCTCCGCATCCCATCCTTCAGGGTCATCCCAGTGCACCACCCTGTCTCATGCATCGAACCTGGACTGGTGATCTATTTCACATATACAGTTCCAAAGTTTGAAGCTTATGACAGAGCAATGGTAATCATGACAGTGTACATTGGCACAAGGACAAATATATAAATTAATGGAACAGTATTGAGACAACTGTTTATCTACATGGAAAAGAACGGAGTTGGATCCTTACCTCACACCATATAAATATTAACTCTAAAGGAATCAAAATCCTAAATGTAAGAGTTAATATGATAAAAGTTTTAGGACAAAATACAGAGGTAAATAGTCAATATATTGATTTGGCAAAGGATTCTCAGATACAGCAACATGAACAACAAAGAAAAAAAGACAAATTGAACTTTATCAAAATTAAAAATGTCTATGCTTTCAAAGGACACCTTCAAGAAAGTGAAAAGACATCAAATAGGGGAAACATGTGCAAAACAAATATTTTATAAGGGATTGTATCTAGACTATATAGAGCCCCTACAATCCAATAATAAAAAGACAAAAAACCTAAAAAGAAATGGATAAATTATCTCAATAGCTATTTCTCCAGGGAATATATAAAAATGGCCAAACAGCTCATGAAAGATAAGCAAGGGAAGCAAATCAAAATCACAATGAGAAACTATTTCACAGCTACCAGGATAGCTAGAACCAAAAAGTTCCATATTAACCAGTTCTTGCAAGAATACAGAGAAGTCAGAGTCCTCAAGCTCTCTTGGTAGGAATGTAAAAGAGTGCCACAGCTTTGGATAACAGTCTAGTGTTTCCTCCAACAAACACATAATTACCATATGACCCAGCAATTTCTCTCCTAGATACACATCCAGAGAAATGGAATCATATCTACACTAAACCTTACGTATATTCATGTTAACAGCATGATTATTCATAAAAATCAAAAGGTGGAAACAATATAAATATCCATGCTCTGAAGAAATGTGATATATACATTCAATGAAATATTTTTTAGTGATAGAAAGAAATGAAGTACTGATATACTTGCCTGTTTGGCCAAACTTTGAAAATATTACCCTAAGTGAAAAATGCCCATCACAAAAGTCCACATATTGTATGATTCCATTAATATGAAAGTCCAGAAAAAGGAAATATAGATAATGAAAGCAGATTGGTGGTTGCTCAGGGCTGGGGGTAGAGGTAAATGAGTAGGGGATGCAGTGAGGGTAATAGCTAAAAGGTTTAGGGTTTCTTTTTGAGATGATGAAGATGTTCTAAAATTGATTGGGGTAATGGTTACATATAACTATGAAAATACTAAAATCCATTGAATTTTACACTTTGAATAGGAGAACTATAATAATTGAGTTATATCCCAATAAAGCTGTTTATTTTTTTTTTTTTAAACAAGGGAACTTTAGTAGGTTTGTTAACCCATGTGTACATCTAACTCTAAAGCCCCATAGCAACTATACAACAGATGAATAATATGAATTCTGGGGAAAAAAAGACATATGGTGACGGGTCAAATCCTACAGAAGTGAATATTCAGCTCTTATAAATGAAGAAGGACACAAAATATGCAGCTTCTTTTACATTGAAGCAAATTATTCACCAATGTTAAATAAATGTGGTAGGAATACTAACAGCCAAGGATTACATTTCTACTGAAAAAAGTAACTATAAGCTGGAGGCTATCATGAGTCCTTATATACTTAGGCTGAAATTCAAGATGGACTTTGAAACATTTCTTTCGGAAAAGATTCTCTAGAGAAGGAAAAGAAAGAAAAAAAAGAGAGAACAGAGGGTAGATTCAAGACAGAAAAGAAGAGAAAGTACCTCAGATATATGTGCTATGTAACCACTGAGATGTCTCTTTCAAGTAATTACGGTTGATTGTTCTAACAAAGTAGACCAGAAGATCAAGCATATGTACTGTAACTGAGGAAAAAATGAAAAACTAAAGCTTTCCAAATCAATATCTAAGCCTGAAAACACAGAGATACAGTAAATACTATCAAGTTCAAAGCAGTAAAATTTACTTGTTGCCTAAAATTTTAAGTTACTTGGTTGACATCACCCAGAGGAATGACTGAGGTACTTCCAGATGAGGCATTGGGTATTTTAGGGAAAATTCAGGTCCTATTCAGTGGACAGGACTTTATTACTAGGATATAGGGGTGTCTGTCTTTAAAAGAACATCCTTTTAAAGAAGAACAGTAGATTTTAAAGCTCTTTATGAATAAAACAAAGAAACCTGAAGTATTAATATGTTTTGGGTAATAATTCAAATTTATATCCTTATCTAGAGTGATACAAAGAAAAATGAAAGCAGAAAAAAACTTTTAGTTTTCATTATAAAATCAATATCAAAATGTATATAAATCAAACAGAATTGTTAAAGATTATATTTAGTAGAGTGAATAGAGGTAAAAAGACTATAAAATGTACTATAAAGTGGTATAAAGAGAAAGACCAATGCAGAAAGGAAAAGTCAATACATGACTTTAGAAATATTGCTCCACTATAATTTATATGAATATATTTTCTTGAGAATTTAACCTAATCCTAATTTGAATGGAAACTGGCTAAGGTTCGGTATATATAAACTGAATGAGTGAATTTCACTTAATATACTAGAGATATCCTCTTTACCAAAATTCCTTCCTTCCACAACCTTTCTCATTCCTATCTTCCCTCTCACCAGCAGTGTGCAATAGAAAGCATGTTTGTTTAGCACCAGGTAGACCTGGATTTAAATTTCAGCACTGACTTACTAGCTCTGTGATCTTAATGATATCATTAAGGAATTATTTCAGCCTGGTTACTTGCTTAGTTTCTCTCTGTTGTAAATAAGACAGAGGTAGAGATGATATGAGGATCAAGGACAAAAGGCCAGGGAAAGACAGATTAAATGGAGTTGGAGAGAGCAGTAAGACTTGATCCTAGGTTAACTAAGAGTTCTGATGTTTGCAGGCACCCAGCTAGTTCATCTTCTGCAGTGCTTTATTTATGTGACTCCATATGCTTGTGAATCCTCATTCCAGTGGTCAGTTCAGGCCTTTCCTTTCCTCCACTCTCCACACGTGAGCTTGCTGGTCTTTGCTGATGTGCTCTCTCTCCTTCCTGTTGTATAAACTGAATGTCCACACAGTCTATAGACATTCTGGCTCACCCTTAAAAGTTATGTAATATGTTAAGCCACTGTGTTAATGATGAAAAAGCAATAGGCTATATTCCTCCCAACTGTTGTTATGGGCATATCTTAATGGTGGACATTTAGAGACAATATTCAGGACTTCCTTGGTGGCTCAGTGGTAAATAATCTGCCCACCAATACAGGATTTGATCCCTGGGTTGGGACGATCCCCCAGAGAAGGAAATGGCAACACAGTATTCTCAGAATTCCAGTATTCTTGCCTGGGAAATCCCATGGACAGGGGAGCCTGGTGGGCTACAGTCCATGGGGTGGCAAAAGAGTTGAACAGAGCTTAGAGACAAGACAACAACAAGGGATAATATATATGCGTGTACTCTGTCTTTGAAAATAATTTCACATTAGGGTGGTGGCAGGTTCTTGAGAGCATGGAACAGTTACTGTATTTTGCTTCTGATGGAGACTTCACTTCTATGGCATAATCACATCATTTAGAAGCTTCACTACTCTGATCTTATTTTAAGGAATGAAACATAGATGATGTTTCTATTACAGGATCTCAAAACAAGCAAACACCAAACTTCCTTCTTGGACTTATGAGAAATTCTTTTCAATCCTTTCCAGGTCAGAGACCAAATGAAAATAGGAAGCACTGATACCACTTATATTATGAACAGGCACCTGTGAATGTCCTGTGAATTATTTCTTCAGTTTCTCTAATCAAAACATTGTTTGATAAGAGCTAGTTGATAGTGAAGTAGCCTTTTCAATATTACTTGGAAAGATTGTGTTATAACACTATTGAAGTGATTAACACTATTATATACCTGCTCTATTGAAAGTCACTTCTGCAACAAAGGGCTATTCATGTACTATCTTGTCTCATTTTCAACAAAATGCTTTAACAAAAAAGCAGAATTCCAGCTTCATGTCATTTGTGCATGGTGTGATATTTTTGACTTGGACTTTCAGTTTCTATTATTAAAAAACAAAGTGTCAGTAAATGATATGACCCAATATGGGCTTCCCAGGTGGCCCTAGTGGTAAAGAACCTGCCTGCCAATGCAGGAGACAAGAGACAAGATCCCTGGGTTAGGAAGATCCCCTGGAGAAAAGTATGGTAATCCACTGCAGTACTCTTGCCTGCAGAATCCCATGAACAGAGACTGGTAGGCTACAGTCCATAGGTTTGCAAAGAGAGTCAGACACAACTAAAGTGACTTAGCATGTATGCATATAACTCAATATAATAGATACATAATACAAAACTGGACATGGAACAACAGACTGGTTCCAAATAGGAAAAGGAGTATGTCAAGGCTGTATATTGTAACCCTGCTTATTTAACTTCTATGCAGAGTACATCATGAGAAACACTGGACTGGAAGAAACATAAGCTGGAATCAAGATTGCTGGGAGAAATATCAATAACCTCAGATATGCAGATGACACCACCCTTATGGCAGAAAGTAAAGAGGAGCTAAAAAGCCTCTTGATGAAAGTGAAAGAGGAGAGCGAAAAAGTTGGCCTAAAGCTCAACATTCAGAAAACGAAGATCATGGCATCCGGTCCCATCACTTCATGGGAAATAGATGGGGAAACAGTGGAAACGGTGTCAGACTTTATTTTTTTGGGCTTCAGAATCACTGCAGATGGTGACTGCAGCCATGCAATTAAAAGACGCTTACTCCTTGGAAGAAAAGTTATGACCAACCTAGACAGCATATTCAAAAGCAGAGACATTACTTTGCCGACTAAGGTCCGTCTAGTCAAGGCTATGGTTTTTCCAGTGGTCATATATGGATGTGAGAGTTGGACTGTGAAGAAGGCTGAGCGCCGAAGAATTGATGCTTTTGAACTGTGGTGTTGGAGAAGACTCTTGAGAGTCCCTTGGACTGCAAGGAGATCCAACCAGTCCATTCTGAAGGAGATCAACCCTGGGATTTCTTTGGAAGGAATGATGTTAAAGCTGAAACTCCAGTACTTTGGCCACCTCATGCAAAGAGTTGACTCATTGGAAAAGACTCTGATTTTGGGAGGGATTGGGGGCAGGAGGAGAAGGTGACGACCGAGGATGAGATGGCTGGATGGCATCACGGACTCGATGGATGTGAGTCTGAGTGAACTCTGGGAGATGGTGATGAACAGGGAGGCCTGGCGTGCTGCAATTCATGGGGTCGCAAAGAGTCGGACATGACTGAGCGACTGAACTGAACTGAACTGAACTGAACGGATAATTCAAACACAAAAGTTTTCTGAAATTGAATCTTTTTCCAAATAAAGAAATAAAATGAGTTAGTCCTGTATCAATGTGAAGCAAAATTCCATGATGTTTACGTGACTTGAAATTAGACCAAAATTACATCTGTTAATGCAATTCCACTATAAATGTATGTCTTTGTACAATATAACTCAACTAACTTTAAAAGACTAACAGATTTTTTGCAGTTTTTATTTCGCATTTTCAGGTTAAAGGCCCAGTTGAATTAGAATCTCAGATTAAAAACACAGTTTCTTTTAGCCTAAGTGTACGGCATAGCCAAAATATGGCCTATATTGTTTTGGTTATACTAATACACTTAAAATTCATCTTGCATTCAGTGGTATAGTCACTATGGAAAACAACATGAAAGTTCCTCAAAAAACTGAGGGTAGAGTTGCCATATGATCCAGCAATCCCACTCCTGGGCAAAAACTATAATTTGAAAGAATACATGCACCCACATGTTCACAGCAGCACTATTTAAAATAGCCAAGACATGGAAGCAACGTAAATGTCCATCCACAGATAAAGAAGATGTATACACACGCACACACATACATACAATGGAATGTTACTCAGCCACAAAAGAGAATGAAATAATGTCATTTACACAAAATGGATGAACCTAGAGTACTCTTGCTTGAAAATCCCATGGAACGGAGAGGTCTGGTAGGCTGCAGTCCATGGGGTCACTGAGAGTTGGACACGACTCAGTGACTTTACTTTTACTTTTCACTATCCTGCATTGGAGAAGGAAATGGCAACCCACTCCAGTGTTCTTGCCTGGAGAATCCCAGGGACGGGGGAGCCTGGAGGGCTGCCATCTATGGGGTGGCACAGAGTCGGACACGACTGAATCCACTTAGCAGCAGCAGAGATTATCATACTAAGTGAAGTAAATCAGAAAGACAAAAATACCCTATGATATCACTTGTATGCAGAATCAAAAATGTAACATAAATGAGCTTATCCATAGAGTATTAACAGACTCACACACATAGAGAACAGAGTTTTGGTTATCTGGGAAGGGGTAGTAGGAACAGAATGGATTGGGAGTTTGTGAATAGCAGATACAAGCTATTATACATAGGATGAATAAACAACAAGGTCCTATTATATGGCACAGGGAACTGTATTCAATATCTTATAATATACCATAATGAAAAAGAATATATGTATATGTATAATTGGGGATTCTTTCATAGCTCAATCGGTAAAGAATCTGGCTGCAATGCAGGAGCTGGGTTTGATCCCTGTGTTGGGAAGGGCCCCTGGGGAAGGAAATGGCAACCTACTCCTGTATTCTTACCTGGGAAATCCCAAGGACGGAGGAGCCTGGTGGGCTACAGTCCATGGGGTTACAAAGAGTTGGACACGACTTAGTGACTAAACCACCACATATGTATAATTGAATCACTGCTGTACAGCAGAAATTAATACATTGTAAATAAGCTATACTTCAATAAAATAAAAATGAAATAATATTTATCTTACATTCAAATTTAAATAAGTGCCCTATATTTTACTTAAAAGATAGTAGTCTTGAAGCCTTTTTCTTTCCTCTCTAGTCCAATCTATGAGCAAAAAACAAATCCTAAGACAAAATTACTGCCCTAGTTTAAACAGGTGCTTCTCTCTCCACTATACGTCATATATTATTTCTACCTTTATGTGTTTGTTTTTTCTTTCTTTTCTACTTTCTGCCATCTTCCATCTGTCCCTTTCTCCCTCTTTTTGTTTCCCTTCTATTATTTCCCAACTCACAGTAATATTATTCTTTTTACTCACAAAACCTATACTTCTTTAATAGATAATTAGTTCCAGACACATACCCTGTATAGTTTTTTCCCAGATCTTTATTATGAATTCATTAATTGCTGAGAAATATTGATGTTATTAAACTTTATCATAGATTTCATTATAAACAGAACTCATTGTAAGATGTAAAGGAAATAAGATGTTTTTTGTGAACTAAAATTCCCAAACATTTAAGACTCAACCTTTGAAAAGATAAAATCAGAAACAAAATAATCTAGCTTCTGCCAACTTTTAAGACGCTATTAATGTGTAAAAAGGATAGTCAATTTCGCTTTACAAAAGAACATTTATTCGGGGGAAGGAGATGGCTGATTACGAACTGTTTAGATTCAACCCTGCTTTCAAGCTGATTTCATGAAGGACAAAAGGAAAGTCTCTTGATGTTCTCTCAAATCTCCGGGAAGTGCAGTTCACAATATTAAGACTGTTTTGTCATTACACTTCCTTTGTTGCTTTTGCTTGGGTGAGACCACAGTCCATCTTCAGCACCAAGAGGCCCCCTCTAACTACTCCATCTACCCTGTAAATGGTAGGAAGGAGCAAAAACAGACCAAGAGAACAGTTGCTGGCTGTATCTACATACAATGAACCAAGCTGCTCCCACATTGCTGCTGTTCAGCTTCATACTGCTAGGACAAAATCCGCATTTGGGCTGCAAGATGATTTTCTGTAGACTACTCCTTTAACTTTTTTCATTGTTATTTTTCTTTTATTATTGGAGTATAAGTGCTTTACAATGTTATATTAGTTTCTGTTGCACAACAAAATGAATCACCCATTATATATATATACACTTCCTCCCTCACCCCATCCCATCCCTCTAGGTCATCACAGAGCACCAACCTGAGGTCCCTGTATTATATATACCCGCTTACCTTTGGGTACAGTGTTTTATGATTAATTTACCTATAGCTAGTGATTATCTGTAAATAGATATATGACCCAAGTAAATTATAAATGAATGAACTTATCCATATTCAGTATCAATAGAATTTTTAGCTGACATAGTACTACAGTTCAAAAGATGAAGTTTTCCTTTTGCTAGCATGGGAGTATTGCATGGGACGTAGGTGTAATTGTTGCTGCTGTGCCTGACACTAGAGTTGACCAATTTTAGTAACTTTTTTTTTGTTCGGAGAAGGCAATGGCACCCCACTCTAGTACTCTTGCCTGGAAAATCCCATGGGCAGAGGAGCCTGGTAGGCTGCAGTCCATGGGGTCGTAAAGAGTCGGACACGACTGAGCGACTTCACTTTCACTTTTCACTTTCATGCATTGGAGAAGGAAATGGCAACCCACTCCAGTGTTCTTGCCTGGAGAATCCCAGAGACAGGGAGCCTGGTGGGCTGCCGTCTACGGGGTTGCACAGAGTCGGACCTGACTGAAGCGACTTAGCAGCAGCAGCAGCAGTAACTTTTTGGAGCTCAAACTTACTAGAGGCTTCTGTTAGAAGAGGAAAAGACTCTTCAAGAACCTCACATATATAAATAGAGTATGAGAATGAAAAACACTGAGCTATTTTAAAACTGTCAAAAATTTAAGTGGAATATATATTATAAATTGAGAGAATGAAGGAACATATCTTACAATTTTAAACAGACTGTTTAAAGTTGTTTATGCATGATGATACTATATTGACATAATTCAACATTTAGGCTTCTGTTATTTGAATTTTCAGCTACATTCACATGAGGTGAGGAACTGATATTTATCCAGAACAATCCTTGTGCTAACAAATTTACATATTTTCTCCTAATAATTCTGTGAGATAATTTTTTTTATGTCCACACTATAGATAAAGTCATGCTAGTGGTAAAGAATCCAATTGCCAATGCAGGAGACACAGGGTACTCAGGTTCGATCCTTAGGTGGGGAAGATCCCCTGAAGGAGGAAATGACAATCCAAGCCAGTATTCTTGCCTGGAAAATTCGATGGACAGAGGAGCCTGGCAGGCTACAATCCATGATGCCACAGAGTCAGACACAACTAGCGACTAAGAAGGGGTATAGATAAAGAAACCAAGGCCAAGAGAGTTAACTTCTCGAGTCTTGGAGCTCTTATTCAATGGCATGGCTGGACTTGAATTCAGATTGACCATGTGCTTTCCTGGTATATACTGCAAATTCTGAGTGTCAGAACTGGAGTGGAGTAAGGATATCTAAAATAAGGTAGAAGCAATTACTAATGCTATCATTCAAAATTCCTTAAGCTATTTCTGAAATTTTTCAGAAACTTGAATTATTTGTGTTTGTGTCTATCTGAAATATCTGATAATTCTTAGTATAGGTACTGTATTTTTTAAAAAGAGATGAAAATAAAAGAAAAGAGAAAGAAGGCAAGGAAATAGAAAAATGACACACAGGGAAAATATTCTTACTTTTTAAGTATGATTAATTAAAAGTCAAGAATTATGGTGAAAGGGAATATAAATAATCTGAAAACCTGCAGATTCTAAGTCTATATCTGGTGGTCATAGAACTTAGAAACTGAACTTTCCTTCTGTTATGCTAAATAATTAGAGAAAGCAGCAATTGTTAATAGTTTCCTCCACCTGATGAGTAAACAGAAGCTGTAACTAGTGAGTTGGGGGAGACAGGAGGGACACAAAGCCTCATGAGAGCTTCTTGAAGGCTTAACATGGTGCTCATTCTAAGGGTCTCTGGATACCAGGAAATATTTTCCCTGGCTGGGGTGACACTGCGTCTCTCACTCTGCAAAAGTCTGTTGGCATCTATCAATTGAATTCATTGCCCAGTTGTGACAACTGCACAGGGCCACAGTGGACAGTGCCAAACTCAATGAAGCAAGAAATAAACCCTAAATGTAAGAAAACATTCAATACTAGGCTTAACTGTTGGCTGCCTCACTCTAGGGACATCTAGGATCTTCTCACTACCTGCCATCAGATCTTATTTCATATCCTTCTTGTCTGAAACATTTGATATTCTCCATTGAAAAACAGTTTTACAAATTTCCATAAACAAAGTTATCATCTTCATTTCCCTTCTATTCTTTGAGTCCTTCTGCTTCATTTTTGTGCTCAGGCTATGGATGTTTTTTTAAGAGTAAGTCTTTGGTTCTTTGCTCTCTTCTTTTTACGCACTTAACAAAATATTTACACTTATGGTTTTAAACACTCCTGTCTTATGCTAAAACTAAATTCACATTTTCTTTTCTGACCTTTCTCACAAGACCATTAGAATATATTCACATGTTTAGTGATTTCCTCCCTATCATCTTACTTTAACTCCCAAGTCCACATGTTTAAAACAAAAATTAATATGTATTCTAATAAAAAATGTCAAGATGCAGACAAGAAATGCACAAAATGAAAAAGATAAATGACTAACAAGCATAAAATGTTCAAAATCACTAGTTACCAGAGAAATTCAAATCAAAACAAAAAAAGGCATACCATTTACAATCTATTAAGTTGTCAAGATTATTTTAAAAATTATAGTAGAGACTATTGGCAAGAGTTAGAGAAGACAACGGCAACCCACTCCAGTACTCTTGCCTGGAAAATCCCATGGACGGAGGAGCCTGGTAGGCTGCAGTCCATTGGGTCACGAAGAGTCGGACACGACTGAAGCAACTTAGCAGCAGCATTGGCAACAGTGTAAGGAAATGGTCACTCTTATATACTGTTGACAGAAGAGAAACTTGAAAAAACTTTTCCTAAATGAAATTTGGCAATATATATCAAAAAGCCTTAATATACTGTAGTGAATATAAACCAGTAATTTCATTTCTGGGCATATATTTTAGGGTAAGAAATGTATGATTTGTATCAGATATATATACATATATATCTCACAGCATGGTTTATATAAATGTATACAAAAATAATTTAATTGTGTAACAGAAGATGATTATTTAAAAATTATGGCATATCCATACAATAAAATATTATATAGTCAAATAAATGCAGTTTTATAAATGATGTGAAAAGATGCTCTTGATATATTTATGGTCAAGGTAGGTTTGCACAACTCTTTGCGACCCCGTGGACTGTAGCCCTCCAGGCTCCTCTGTCCATGGGATTCTCCAGGCAAGAATACTGGAGTGGGTTGCCATTTCCTTCTCCAAAATAAAAAAATGTAGGCAATGGTATGGTATATAAAATGTAACACAATATTTTAAACACACACACACACAAATATATATTGGGTGAGAGAAAGGGAGAGTACACACCATAGGATAGTAGTTCTTGTTCATTTTTCTACTTTCTTTTTATTGTATTTTCCATTTATTTTCATAATTAGTGTATGTGTTTGATTTTATAGTAAGAAAATATTTTAAAAAACAAATAAACTTATTTTTCTTCCAAAATTTGGCTTTTTTCCTGAATTTCTAATTGTGTCAATGGTATCCTCACTTTTAGCTGGTCCATACTCAAATCTATTTTATTTGTCTCTGCCTAATATTTGGGCTTCCCTGATATTTATATAACTTTATCCAAATATTAAGTTTTATCAATTTGTTTCTAATCTGTAACCCACTGACAGATTTCCCTTTATTAAATATTACTTTTGTAAGTGAATCTTCATGCTTAAAACCTGATCCATACATAAGGAGAGATTTTGGGTTCTGATTTGCTTTCTGTTTAGATGGTAGAAATATGTTCAATGATAAAAATTTATCAAGTGGTATACTTATGATCTGTGCTATGCTGGAGGTATTTATACATTGATCAAAAGTAAACAAAACAAAAATCTGCCCCTTAGCTACAAGATGATGTTCAAAGTACTCGAAAATAAAAGTGTCAGTTGCTCAGTCATATCCAACTTTTTGTGACCACATGGACTGTAGCACACCAGGCTCCTCAGTCCATGGGAGTCTGTAGGCAAGAATATTGGAGTGGGTTGCCATTACCTTTTCCAGGGGATCATCCCAACACAGGGATCGAACCCAGGTCTCCTGCATTCTGGACAGATTCTTATCACTGAGCCTAAAATTCAAAACCTTTAGCTTAACATTATATCCTTCTATAATCTGTCCTCAATCCTTTTAAATCAGGATCATCTCCAATACTCCTCATAATGAAAACTGCTAATAGCAATTTCTGAGAAACCAATATGCAGGTCAGGAAGCAACAGTTAGAACTGGACATGGAACAACAGACTGGTTCCAAATAGGAAAAGGAGTACGTCAAGGTTGTATATCGTCACCCTGCTTAACTTATATTCAGAGTACATCATGAGAAACGCTCGGCTGGAAGAAGCACAAGCTGGAATCAAGATTGCCGGGAGAAATATCAATAACCTCAGATAGGCAGATGACACCACCCTTATGGCAGAAAGTGAAGAGGAACTAAAAAGCCTCTTGATGAAAGTGAAAGAAGAGAGTGAAAAAGTTGGCTTAAAGCTCAACATTCAGAAAATGAAGATCATGGCATCCGGTCCCATCACTTCATGGGAGATAGATGAGGAAACAGGGGAAACAGTGTCAGACTTTATTTTTTTGGGCTCCAAAATCACTGCAGATGGTGACTGCAGCCATGAAATTAAAAAACACCTACTCCTTGGAAGAAAAGTTATGACCAACCTAGATAGCACATTCAAAAGCAGAGACATTACTTTGCCAACAAAGGTCCGTCTAGTCAAGGCTATGGTTTTTTCGGTAGTCATGTATGGATGTGAGAGTTGGACTGTGAAGAAAGCTGAGAGCCGAAGAATTGATGCTTTTGGACTGTGGTGTTGGAGAAGACTCTTGAGAGTCCCTTGGACTGCAAGGAGATCCAGCCAGTCCATTCTAAAGGACATCAGCCCTGGGTGTTCTTTGGAAGGAATGATGCTAAAGCTGAAACTCCAATACTTTGGCCACCTCATGCGAAGAGTTGACTCATTAGAAAAGATTCTGATTCTGGGAGGGATTGGGGGCAGGAGGAGAAGGGGATGACAGAGGATGAGATGGCTGGATGACATCACTGACTCGATGGACGTGAGTCTGAGTGAACTCCGGGAGATGGTGATGGACAGGGAGGCCTGGCGTGCTGCGATTCATGGGGTTGCAAAGAGTCGGACACGACTGAGTGACTGAACTGAACTGTATAATCACAGCTATGATTTCTTTTCAGTGGTCATGTACAGACGTGAGAGTTGGACCAAAAAGAAAGCTGAGCACCAAAGAATTGATGCTTTCCAATTGTGGTGCTGAAAACTCTTGAGAGTACCTTGGACAGCAGAGATCAAACCAGTCAATCCTAAAGGAAATCAACTCTGAATATTCACTGGAAGGACTGATGCTGAAGTTGAAGCTCCAGTACTTTGGCAACCTGATGAGAAGAGCTGACTCATTGGAAGAGACCCCGGTGCTGGGAAAGACTGTGGGCAGGAAGAGAAGTGAGATGGTTGGATAGCATCACCAACTCAATGGACATGAGTCTGAATAAACCCCGAGAGATAGTGAAGGACAGGGAAGCCTGGCATACTGCAGTCCATGGGATCACCAAAAGTTGGACATAACTTGGTGACTAAACAATAGCATTGGTTATATAGTTTCTATAAAAAATTGCTCAGCACTTTACATCTTTTATCTTCTTTCGTTATCCCAACCCTCTAAAGTATTAGTAAATAACTAATTCTATTTCCATTAAACAGAGACTCAGTAAGGATAAGTTATACTTGTAGTTTTGGAAATTTACTGGTTTTGTCATCCACTACTCATTCCCTAAAAGTCATGGCACACTGGCAAAGAACCCACCTGACAATGCAGGAGAGGCAGGTTTGATTCCTGAGTGGGAAAGTTCCCCTGGAGAAGAAAATGGCAACTCATTTTAGTATTCTTGCTGGGAGAAATCCATGGACAGTGGGGTCTGGCAGCTACAGTCCATAGGGTCTCAAAGAGTTGGACATGACTGAGCAACCGAGTAGGCATTCAGTGTATGCAACTTATTCCCTATCTTCTGGTAATAGCTCCTCAACTTCATATCCTAGAAGAAATGTCATTCAAAGTGATTTACACTCTTCAGCCAAGGATGGAGCAAGACTTTCCAGATGCTCTTCCTGAACAAAAATTTTGAGTGTAATAATAAAGACATGTATGATGGCAGCATATAAAAAGAATATGTATTAGTGATTAGTTTCTGCTGCAAACTCACCAGAGATTCCTGGTTCCTGCCATTGGAGCAAGATTCTATTTCAATACTTCAGTTACTATCCCACTTCTGTGGATAAGTTCACTTCTTCCCTTCCCTTCCTCACTCTCTCGCTTTCCTAGCTCTCTCCCTCCTCACCTCCCTCCCTTCTCCCTTTTTCTTTCTCTCTTTTCCTTCCTTCCCTCCCTCCCTTCCTTTAGTTTTTTTGCATAGATCAGTGGAATTACATTTCTGTTGCTATGGATTATTCAGCAAGAGCATGTGTAAGTGCTCAAATTTGAACTCAAGTCTAGATGACTCCAAAGTTTCTCTTCTGAACCATAACATTTTAGAGTGTGACTGCAAACTCAAGCCCACTTCTGGTTCTCATTGCTTAAATGCATAATTGCTCTCTGTGATCAGATTCTGCACAAGCCACTTCCCTTTCTAAGATGCTTTTCCTTTGCTTTCCATGTTCTCCCAATTCTATGGAAATTTTACCATTGACCATCAGAATAGTCACTTTCTCAAAAATATTCATTAAACTCTTTAAATCATAGAGACACTCTTTTCAGGACACTTATTTACTGGTGGAATTTGAGACAGAAAGATCAAAGCCAAGAATAACTCTTTACCTTGAAAAACCACCATTGTTTCCCTACGACTCACAGATAAAATCTAAACCTCAAAAATATGCATTTTTCAGTCTGGTTCAGGTCTATTTCTCTACTTACATTCTGTGTTACTCACTCCCTTTCTCCTTCTCCACAGCAGGTCCTTCCTTCTCCACCTTTCCTGCTTTCTCTCCAGCCACACAGATCAGTTCCTCCTCTCCTGGTCAAGTGGAAAGCTGACAGCGGTCTACACAAAATGCCTGAACAAACTTTATTGTGTTCAGGCAGGTAGCCTTCATTTGTCGTAAAATTCCTTGTGATAATTTTTCATTGTCTTGCACTTTTTAAGATTCATTTTTATCTGCGGTGTAGAAGCAAACACAGTGTTTAGGCAGTGAAAAGAGTGAATTAGCTCACCTCTTCTGTGCTGAAGGGCTTAGATAATTTATTGCTCAATACTATCCTTCCTTTTTTTTTAATCTGTTCATTTACTGTGTGGAAAATATATGGGAAGAATGACTGTTAATATGATAAAGCTGAGTCACACTCATGGTGTATTTACTTTTACTATAAAGAAATTGCATTATATCATTGTTTAAATTTATGAATAAATATAACAGAAAAAGTATAAAATTTTATACATATGTTTAACATTTTTTTTGAAACATTACAGGACTTTATGTCATTATTGCTGACATTTTGTCTCCAGGGTTTTTGCCTCTTTGAATACAAAATCATGTTGTACACAATAAGAAGAAATATTTTTCCTGGTTAGATTAGAAGGAGCATATTGTACACTGCTGGAAATAAGTCATATGAGAATAAGTATATTAGAAGATACAAAATGCCTTTCTTATGCTCATAAAGAGAGATGACATCAGATGCCTAGAGCCTGACATTAAAGACTTGTATATTAAATGCAATACCTCAACTTGTCTTTGAAACACAATGGCTCTTTACATGAGATTCCAACAGTCAGCCGTAGCCTCTTTTCTTTCCTTTAAGAGAAGTTGAAACAAGTTTTGCTGTCTTCTTAATTCGGTACTGCTTCAAATAAATATTGGCGTATTTTGGGCCTCTAGATTATTTTGGGCATGGGAGTTGAATAGGGTACTTCTTTGTAACAGCATCCCCAGATGTTACAACTTTTTCGCTCTGCATAGAAATGTGAATATATTTATATATTGGAGTGACACTTCTACAGGAAGCCTAGAGACCTGTTTACTACATGTCACCAAAGTTAAAGTGCAAGTGTGGGTAAATTTCACTGCTTGTTTAGACTTCATGAATATAATTACTCAGTGTTAGACAATAAGAAATGAAAACACTTACGTGCCTTTCTTATACCTGGATCTGCTGATTTTGTTTTGTCAATGAGGGCTTTCATTAAGAGCCACTGAAGGTTAGTCTCTCTCAGTTGATGTCGTGGTAACAATTTACTCTCTCCTGCCACAGTAAAGATACAATGAAAAGAACCTGTCCTTCAATCTGTTTGTAGTAGAGACATTTTTTTTTTTAAGTATAAACATTGAATTCCTCTGCTTACTTGGAGAGGGAAGGTCATTAACAGGGCACTTGAACAGATTGGAATTACAGTCAATTGAGACGTTGAAACATCCTAAATGGCCTAATGCAGCAACTAAGTGCTTCTTAAATTCCAAAACTTTTACTTGAACACAGCAATCATGAATTCCCACTGCCTTTGGTAAATGCTGCTTTTTTTTTTTTTTTGACAATTTTGCATGAGGAAGCAACACAAATTTAAATTACAGTGTTTATATTTTTTTAATTTAGCAACCTTAATTTGCCAAGATGTAAACATAAAATTGAGCCTAACTTAATGACATATGGTTAAATATTAAAATTAATAGAAAAATTAGTGAAACATAAACTTGGTGATAGAATTAATGCCAATGCAATTTTATTTTAACTGTTTAAAGTTCTATATTAATTTTTACTATTATAGCCATATATGTGCAAAATGGCCATTTGTAGGCATCAATCAAGGATAAGATATTCTCTTTTTTATGTACACATATGAAGTATATATATATATATATATAAAGAGATAGTAAATGTATTTAAATATATATATGCATATATATATTTAACTCTTTCTAAGAGAAAGAGAAATTCATTTCCAGAACACACAGATAAAAAGATTTCTGTGGTTCAATGTAGAGAATAGAATATAGAATGAAGAGAAAGAAAAGCCAGCCTAATACATTCAGACATGAACAGTTCATGCTATGAGATTTATAATTGCCAATGAAGAAGCATTAGGAAATGTGCTAGAGAATTCCCCAACAGCCACTGATGGAAGAATCTGAGGCTGAAGGACAAATAAAATATTTATTTTTGATTTAACAAGAACTTAAGTTTCCCCATTTTCATCAAATGTTCCATTTGCATTCATTCCTATTTTTCAATAACCTCAGATGCAGATGACTCCACACTTATGGCAGAAAGTGAAGAACTAAAGAACCTCTTGTTGAAAGAAAAAGAAGAGAGTGAAAAAATTGGCTTACAACTCAATGGATAAAGAAGTTGTGGTACATATACACAATGGAATATCACTCAGCCATAAAAAGGAATGCATTTGAGTCAGTTCTAATGAGGTGGATGAACCTAGAACCTATTATACAGAGTGAAGTGAGTCAGAAAGAGAAAGATAAATAGTATATTCTAACACACATATACGGAATCTAGAAAATGTTACTGAAGAATTTATTTAGAGGGCAACAATGGAGAAACAGACATAGAGAACAGACTTACAGACATGGGCAGAGGGGAGAGAGGGTGAGAAAGAGTAACATGGAAATTTATATTACCATATGTAAAATAGATAGCCAATGAGAATTTGCTGTATGGCTCAGGAAACAAGCAGGATGGGAGGGAGGTTCAAAAGGGAGGGGGTTATGTATACCTATGGCTGATTCATGTTGAGGTTTGACAGAAAACAGCAAAATTCTGTAAAGCAATTATCCTTCAATAAAAAATAAATAATCTTTTTAAAGTTCAACATTCAAAAATCTAAGATCATGGCATCTGGTCCCATCACTTGATGGCAAACAGATGCAGAAACAATGGAAACAGCGAGAGACTTAAGTTTTTTTGGCTCCAAAATCACTGCAGATGGTGACTGCAGCCATGAAATTAAAAGACACTTGTTCCTTGGAAGAAAAGCTATGACAAACCTAGACAGCATATTAAAAAACAGAAACATTACTTTTGCTGACAAAGGTCCGTCTTTTCCAGTAGCCATGTATGGATGTGAGAGTTGGACTATAAGGAAAGCTGAGCACCAAAGAATTGATGCTTTTGAACTGTGGTGTTGGAGAAGACTCTTGAGAGTCCTTTGGATTGATCAAATCAGTCAGTCCTAAAGGAAATCAGTCCTGAATATTCACTGGAAGGACTGATGCTGAATCTGAAACTCCAATACTTTGGCCACCTGATGCAAAGAACTGACTCACTGGAAAAGACTCTAAAGATGGGAAAGAGTGAAGGCAGGAGAAGAAGGGGACAACAGAGGATGAGATAGTTGGATGGCATCACCGAATCCATGGACATGAGTTTGAGCAAGCTCTGGGAGTTGGTGATGGACAGGGAAGACTGGTGTGCTGCAGTCCATGGCGTCACAAAGAGTTGGACACAAATGAGTGATTGAACTAAACTGAATGCTCTCCAAATGTATATTAAAATATATTTTATGCATTTTCCCTTCTTTGCATCTTTGATCACATAGTCTTTTCTCCATTCCATAAAAGACAAGGAAAATTTAAGGGACTGGGGATTCCAGATTCAAGAAAGCTTGGTGGAAGTCTCATCAGTAATCACATTTACCTTAGGCCATATGAAATACAACATATGAAAATAATGTAGTTCTAACTTTTTGTGATGAGAAACTACAGTAGGTACAACAATGAAGTTTGTGGAAAAGCTACATTTTAGTCCTGGCATTGTCATTTATCAATGATAGGGTCAAGGTCATTTTTTCTTTTTGCCTTAGCTTTCCACATCAGTTAAATGAAAGGATCTCATTATATGACCTGCGAGGTTACAGAAAACTCCAAAATTCTATGATTCTAGGTGTGCTTATAAATTGCTATTTTTTCCATTTATTCAATGATCCCAAGTTACTGATGAACATAAGTTCATAGAAAATTTGGATAATTTTTACAGTGTGAATTATAGAATGCAGGCTATGTTAAAATCAATAGGGAGAATGAAGGAGACAAGAAGGGCAGGTTGTGAGGAATGCATACTGAATCTTAAGAAACAAACGAGAAAATGTGGTGCTAGGCTCTCTACTGATAATTAGTTCAGTGTTGTAAGATCTTGAAAGGCTGAACTTCAGGAGATGGAAACTAGCTGTGAACTGGAAATAGGATGCCAGTGTTACAGGTGTAGACATTTATCTGAGATCAGTTAAAGGGAAGGCAGGAAATGAGGTGGCAATTAAGTAATCGACTGCTGTCAAGATTATATTTTTTTTCAAGAAGACAGTCTAGGGCAAGGTCAAAGGTAAATGTAGGGTTGAACCAAGCAGACATCAGGTTTTTCATTTCTTAGATAAATATATCTGAAAAAAAAAAAACATGTCTGTAGAGTTTATACTGGGGCAGCACTGCCTCTTATAAACTCACAAAACTTCAAACTTCATACCAGTAAATAACATGTTTGAGGCTTACTTGTAAATACCTGGCATGGCCCCAGAATAGTACTGAGAAAACAATACCTCTTTATCATGCTTTGGTGTAAAGTCTACCAAATAATAACATGCATTTTTGAAATGATTAAATATATACTTATGTAGCAGACCATTCAAAGCCACTGTAGACTAGTAAGCAAGTAATAAATGTTCAGAAGTCCAAAACTACACATTCATGTAATACACAGCTGTCACCTTCAATAGATTATATAATGCAACCTCTCAACCATGGTCCTTTACCCAATATCTACAACAGCCTAACTATTTTTTAAACCTGATCCTGAATGTATCTAGAAAAAAGTCTTTACCTTACTTATGCAGAAATCTTTATGATCCTCAGCTATTGTTTACAAAACAGTTTTTACTTTGAAATCTGTTGTTTAAAATATTCTTTTATTGCATATAAATATTTAATTTAATAATTAAATTGATCATAAAATCAATTTTGAAGCATTCAGGAAAACCATCACTTTAATGTCTTCATTAATATTTAGTGGGGATTTATTTAAAATGAAATTGTTTTTGTTGATGTTATGAAATTTGCCCACTACCTACTAGCAGGTATAAAATAAGAATTTACCTTTCAACAGAGCAGAGGATATCAGTGTGATTGCTATCTTCAGAAACTCTAGAGAATGCATTTCCAGAAAAATTTTCATAGGTAATATGGTTTCTAAATCTTAGTATATTTTAAGAAATTTTCTTTATTATTTCATTCTAGAATTGGTGAATAACTCTGATTACTCATTTTTCATGATAGAAAGTCAAGAGATCAAGCTGCTTTTTTGTAATTTTAAAAGTCTCTATTAATGCTCTGGTAGCCAGTTGAATATTTCTTAGTGCTCTCTCTGTAAGTAAAATAATTGTATTCATTGCATTGTCTTATCTGAAACTCTGCGTAGTAAAGGTGACATGAAAAGGATAAAAAGTTAAGGGTTGTTTTCAATGCCCTCTTCACCATTCTGTCATTTTTGTCTGACTACCATTTCAGACATAACCCTGGGTTATTATTATAGGTTGTTCATGGCTAGGCAGTTCATGGCTTATGCCTTGTGCAGACATAATGAAACCCAGCATTTAGAGTAATAAAGCCCATCTGCCTGACGGATCTCTATCAGAGCAGTCCCTCTAGCTTTGCTATATCTTTGCTATCTGGAGTTTGGCTAATTTACTCTACATTTAAAATCATAGGAAAAGTTGCTTATTAAGTTAGAAGATGCTTTTAATTTGTCATGATCAGAAAATTTTCCCAATACCAAAATTATATAGCAAAAGACTTTGCCCTCTTTTAGGGAGAAAATTAAAGAATAATAATCTACCCATTCGTCCTCTGAACATTTGCTTTCTTTCACCTGTTGTTCTCTTAGCCTCTTTCTCTCTAGTGGTCTCTTTCCATAGTCTAAAACTTTTTCCTGCTCCCTTGCTCTATAACTATTTGCTTCATTATGTATCTTTTGGCAAACTCTGTCCCTTTTCCTCTCATGTACACTTAATGGACAATTGGTTTCATCTCAGATGTCTATTACCTCATTCCACATTAATCCTCTAACACCCTGCAACCTAGCTTTTGTCCCCACTGTTCTACAGATAGACTGTTCTTGGTGAGCTCAAGAGTAATCAAACTCAGTGAAGAGTTCAGTTTTTATCTTGCCAGATAATTCTTTTCAGTGAATATTAATGAGCTTTTCTCAATTTTTTAAATTCCCTTATCTTCTGTGACACTATACTCATTTACTTCTTCCTGTTTCTCTCTCTCATTCTGTTTCTTGCTTAGTTTGGCCCTTATATAACTGCTATTAAGCATTAGATCACTCTGGTGAGATTTCATCCAGGATCATGATTTCAAGCATACCTAACCAATATGTGGGTGATTGCCAAGTCTGTATCTCTCCAGCTCAGACTTGTATCTGCACTTTAGAGTATATACTCTGAACTGCAAATATCCCACAAGAGCAAACTCAATACGTCAGAAGTGAAACATCATTTTTATCTTAAAGCAGCTCATAGCCTATATTTTCTGCCTAATCTGCCTATATCAATTTCTAATCCATAACTTAAAATAGAAGACTTTTTTTTCACTCTCTTTACTTTCGAAAATTGAACTCTCTAAGTACTGTGAGAGTTGGACCATAAAGAAAGCTGAGCACCAAAGAATTGATGCTTTTGAACTGTGGTCTTCTCCAACTGTGGTGTTGGAGAAGACTCTTGCAAGCAGATCCAACCAGCCCATCCTAAAGGAAATCAGTCCTGAATATTCATTGGAAGGACTGATGCTGAAGCTCAAACTTCAATACTTTGGCCACCTGATGCAAAATCTGAAAAGACCCTGATGCTGGGAAAGATTGAAGGCAGGAGAAGAAGGGGATGACAGAGAATGAGATGGCTGGATGGCATCACTGACTTGATGGACGTGAGTCTGAGTGAACTCCGGGTGTTGGCGATGGACAGGGAGGCCTGGCGTGCTGCAGTCCATGGGGTGGCAAAGAGTCGGACACGACTGAGCGACTGAACTGAGCGACTGTGTTTAGTCACTTAGTCATGTCCACCTTTTTGAGATCCCAAGGACTGTATTCCACCAGGCATTCTGTCCATAGGGATTCTCCAGGCAGGAATACTAGAGTGGGTTGCCATACCCTCCTCCAGGGAATCTTCCCAACCCAGGGATTGAACCCAGATCTCCCGCATTACAGGTGGATTCTTTACCATTTGAGCCACCAAGGAAGCCCCTCTAAATACTGTATTTCATCAGCTACAGATGGAGACTTTCCATTTTAACATCTCTGAAATCAGATTACATTTCAATAAGCAACAATCAATGTAATGTTACAGTTTGATTAGCAGAGATTTTATTTCCTCTTAGTGGAGAAGGAAATGGCAACCCACTCCAGTGTTCTTGCCTGGAGAATCCCAGGGACGGGGAAGCCTGGTGGGTGCCGTCTCTGGGGTCGCACAGAGTTGGCCACGACTGAAGCGACTTAGCAGCAGCAGCAGCAGTGGTACAGAAAGAAATGTTCTATGGTCCAATTCATGGGGTCTTACAGTAGAAGAAATACATAAATCTATCTCAGTCTTTCCACCTCACTTGTGGTTCAGTTGCAAAGTCATGTCCGACTCTCTGCAACCCCATGGACTGCAGTACACTAGGCTTCCCTGTCCTTCACTATCTCCCTAAGTTTCCTCAAACTCATTTCCATTGAGCCAATGGTGCCATCCAACCATCTTATCCTCTGTCTCCCCCTTCTCCTCTTGCCCTCAAATCTTTCCCAGGATCAGCATCTTTTCCAGTGAATCAGCTCTTTGAATCAGATGGCCAAAGTATTGGAGTTTCAGCATCAGTCCTTCCAATGAATATTCAGAGTTGATATCTACTTCACTACCACTCCTGTAATACAAGTCTTTCTATCTTTCGTCTAACCATTTTTATCCATTATTCTTCCACACGATGAGAGTCTTGCATTTGCAATGCAATCTAATTATGGAATTGTTACCATAAACTTTGTTACTCCTCATCACCTATGGAATAAAGCACAATGCTATTTACATGGGAGTCAAGGCTGTTCATGCTCTAATCTATGACTTGCCTCATCAGTCTTCTAACTCATCCCTTCCAGTCTTGCTTGAATTTCCAGCAACACCAATGTGCCTGATTCTCTCCTCAAGATCTTTTCTCTTGTGTTCCCTTTTCCTGAAAGGTTTCTTTCACATACACAATCAACATCCTTCTTTGAGATTCAGAACCTATTAGACACTTCAGCTTTCTGAGCAGGCTTAGATGCCCACAGTAATCTATGCATAGCCTTCACTGTGCTTACCTCATAAACCATAAATTTTACCAAATCTGTCTGATTCCACACCTAGCTGTTTTCTTTTTGAGGACAGAGTCTATGTTAAGTAATTTTTGCATCCTTGGCATCAAACATAGGACCTGGAACCCTGAAGAGTTTTAGTAACTACTTATTAAGTCACTGTTGAGCAGGATATATTAGTGAACAAATGATAGTCAAAATATTGTTGAATGACTTGGTTGCTCATGAAACCACATGGAAGAAAAGAAAAGAAGGCTGAAGACACAGTTCCTAAGAACATCAATATTTAAGTGGTATACAGAAAGAGACATTCTTGAAAGGATACTGAGAAATGCAAGTAGAGGTCTACAGCACTGACTGGTGGTGATATTGAAGCTCCTTTTCCCCTGGATCATGGTTGGCCTTCCTTCCCAAACTTCTAGTTACCTCCTCCCCATTCCTGATCTACCTGTCCTGATGAGCAGGTGCCTGAACCAGGAACTGAAAGAGAGAATATTTCAGGCAAACAATCTGGCATGTGTAGATTCTGTGGGAAGGATCACAAAAAATGACCAGCACCTGGCAGAAGCAGAAAGGTGTGGTGTGGGTGGGCATATGATGAGCTGAAGATTAATACTGGGGCCTAAGAATTCAGTTTCACAGACAGTGGTTAGTGTATTGAGTTTTTCCTTTAATTTTGGGGTAATGGAAAGTCAAGGGAGGTTTTTCAATCCATGAGCAGTTCATATCGTGAGATATGCATTTTCTAAACATTGTTCTGTCTTGAGTGGAGGGAGACTAAAAGTAGGCACAGAACAATTATGTTTCTTGCACAAATTAGGAAGATCGATAAGATGTAGAGAGAGAGAACATGGAATTTATAGTTGAACAGGGCTTTCCTGGTTGCTCAGAACATAAAGAATCTGCCTGCAATGCAGAAGACCCAGGTTCAGTCCCTGGGTTGAGAAGATCCCCTAGAGAAGGGAATGGCTACCCACTCTGGTATTCTTGCCTGGAGAACTCCAGGCAAGAATGGTCAGAGGAGCCTGGTGGGCTACATACAGTCCATGGGGTTGTAAAGAGTTGGACACAACTGAGTGACTTTCACTTTAGGCAAGAGAAGAGATAGACCCAGATTCCAGCATTTTTATGACATTGTAAAAATTGAATCAGACATCTTATAAAAATCTTGACAAATAGCAGCTCTCTTCAACCTCTCCCAAACCAGGTAGTTTCTCATCAAACATTTGTAAAATAAACAAACTATGTGTTATGCATAAAAGCACATTCACTTTCAAATTTTGAAATGCACCTGACCTTATATTTAAGACATATTCTTATTTTTGTGAATAGCTATATTATTAACCTTTATACTTTCTACTTCTTGTTATTTATTTAACATGAAAAGTAAACTCCAGTCTTAGGGAAAAAACAAAAAAAAATACAAAACCTGTTACATAGACTTAATAAGTAGGTTGAGGTAAGTAGAGAAGATTATAATTTGGGCCAACCAGCATCAACTTGACCCCCTTGAACAATGCCTTCTTTTATGTACTACACTTCATATGGGTATCAGAGGAGAACTGTGTAATGACAGCCCTAATAGCTACCAGTCATAAAGAAACAACAGAACAAATGTTGAGACTTGAAAGTTGGAAGGATCAATAGCTAGATAGCATTTGTTATATGAGAGCTGAAATTAGATCTTCAAAGAAACACTGCTGAGAGCAAAATAAATTAGGTAATTTAGTATGTTCAAAAAACAACTTATTTTAAGGTTTGAATCCCAACATACACTATATATTTCTGTCACTGCTCATCTGGCTTAAAGGATTTATCCAATCCAACTTTTATTTATCCTCTGGCTATTTTACAGTTCAGGCTGCCCTTTCTGGTGTAATTTTAATAAATACCCTCTTTTTTTGAGTGTGTGGGTGATTGTCATTTTCAAAGGTCATGTTTCTTAAGGACAGATATGATTTAAGTTTTTATCCCTAGCATCTGGAAAATCACATGAAATATGGAAAATGCTTAAAGATTATTGGTCAGGCGAACATGTGAACTACTGTGAAGGTCCTCTGCTCAAATACTATCTCTTCAGAGAGCCCCTTACTATCCACTTTCATCTTTCCCTACTTTACGTTTCTTCATGACACTCACTTATTGCTGTTCTCGTTCACAGTATTGGTAGTCTGTCTCCCTCCCTTGAACATAGGCCCAGTGAGGGTGAGGGGCTTCCCAGATGGCTCAGTGAAAAAGAGTCCACCTGCCAAGGCAGGAGATGCAGGTTCGACTGCTGGGTCTAGAAGATCCCCTGGAGAAGGAAATGGCAACTCACTCCAGTATTCTTGCCTGTGAAACCCCATGGACAGAGGAGCCTGGTGGGCTACGGTCCATAGGATAGCAAAGAGTTGGACATGACTTACTGAGTAAACAACAACAGTGAGGGTGGGGACTTTGTCTTCCTTACTTCTATATCCCGAAGGCCCGTAAGAGACCTTGACACTGGATAAGGACATGACCAAATATTTTTCATAAGTGAATTATCAATATTCTTAGTGTTTTCTCTTTACATTTGTCAGGACTTGATAATGGTATTATGCTGGGGAACTGTTAATTCTCTAAATTATATTAGTCAGGGCTCTCCAGAGAAACAAAACCAATCAAGAGGGAGATTTATTTTAAGAAATTGACTTATGTAATTGCAGAGGCTGGAAAGTCTGAAATCTGCAGTGCAGACCAGCAAAAGTTAATGTTGCAGTCTTGAGTTGGAAGGCAATCTGGAGGTGTAATTCTGTCCTTTCTAAGAAATTTCAGTTTTTTCTCTTCAGACTCTCAACTGATTGGATGAGGCCCACCCACATTTTAGAGAGTAATCTGCTTTACTCACATCCACAGATTTAAAATGTTAATCAGATCTGAAAAAAACACCTTTACAGCAAAATAGAGATTGGTGTTTGAGCAAAAATTGGGCATTAGCCAGTTGTAGACTAGCCAAGTTGACACCTAAAATTAACATAAAAGAAGATCTCTTTAAAAACCCTAATCCTTAAATCTCACTTCTCTTTCACAGATTGCCAACTGGGTGATTTAACTGCTCATATGGTTCCTACATAGCTTCTGCCAGCAGAGGGCGCCCTCAGGCATCAGTTTTGAGGGTCTCAGATTCATGCCTGATCTACTCAGAGAGGTCTGCAGACCTCCAGGATCTGTAGGACCTAGCAGCTCATTAAAGGTGCAGAATCTCAGACCCCATCTTGAATCCTGCATTAGAATCTGCTTGTCCACAAGATCATCAGAGAATTCCTATACACATTAAGAAGCTGCAATGCTCTTCTCAGAGAATCTGGGGCTAAGAAGTCTTTATGTCCCACACCCTCCAATTTTCAGATCCACCTATTCTGCACTTTTAATTTGCATTGTGAGTGGTCATCTAACTTGTTTGAGGTTGGAAATGAGTCTTATGCTATTTGGCTTTTTCTGCTTCTATTTGGAAAGAATACTGAGGCCTAATAAAGAAATGGCAACCCACTCCAGTGTTCTTGCCTGGAGAAGCCCAGGGACAGGGGAGCCTGGTGGGCTGCCATCTATGGGGTCGCACAGAGTCGGACACGACTGAAGCAACTTAGCAGCAGCAGAAGCAATAAAGAGTAGCATTATGTTAGAAGCTCTACTAAACAAGAGAAGTAGGCATAGCCTTCACTCTAATGTAGGCCGTCAAGGAAAACACAGCATGCTATATAAGGTGGATTGCACTGTCTATTGGGAGATGAAGGTTCTTGATGTGAGTGCAACAGTTTATAGCTATGTGATCTTGAAAAATATTTTAGCTTTAATGCAGTTTCCTGTCTATATATTGAAAAGTTTGACTGAGTTCATTATCTTTGATCGGATTCCAATCTCTGCTATTCCATTGTAAATGAGGTAATACATATGAAGTTATTCATAACGTGTGAAAGAAGTAAGGTAATAATGAAGGGGACTATTTAGTATGGCATCAGAGTGTTCCATGAAAGGGACAGAAGACTAAATCCTGAAATTCTGTTTTTGAAGATTAAGAAAAATTCAGTCTTTAAAAATATATATGAATAAATTAAATGAGTTTTCTTTTCTTTTTTTTTTTTGGTCTGGGTACAGAATGGAGAAGAAATCTAAATGCTTTGAGTCAGGTAGAAGAAGAATGGGCATTTTTTGGAGGGGATATATTGGCCCAGAAATTAGACTTATAGAATCCCTAAATCATGGTATTCCTGGTGTAATCTGTACACATTTAAAAGAAGATGCCTGGGTGTTGGGTTGAGTGGTGTGGGATAAACCAGGATATATGATTTTTCTGAAAGATGAGCAAGCACACTAGACGATCAAGTCTCAGGTTTAACTAAACCTCAATTCTTATATGATCTTATGTTCTTATTTGGGATTGGAAACACTAGAAACTTGCTTTGTTTTAGTTCAGTCACTGAGCTGTGTCTGACTCTCTGTGACCCCATGGACTATAGCACGCCAGGCTTCTCTATCCTTCACTATCTCCTGGGCTTTGCCAGAATTCATGTCCATTAAGTTGGTGACTGGATAGTGTTGCTCTAATTAAATCTAAAAAAAGAAAGCTTCTAGAAGGACTAGACAAAGATTTGATGGGTCATGAATTGAAGCAACATTATTCATACATTCACTAACCATATCTACTCAGTTAGATAATCTTCTACTCCCAAATTTACCGTATTTCTCTGTTTATAGAGCTACCAATGATGAAGGTACAGACTGCCATCATCTCTTACCTGGATGATTACAATAACCTCCAAACCAGTCTCCACTCTTATTCCTGGTACTCTGCAGTTCACTTCCTTATAAAGGCAAGCAGGATCTTATTACAGTAAAAATCGTACCTCATGCCTCCGTCTTTTTAAAAATTGAAGTATAGTTGATCCACAATATGTTACTGTCAGGTGCACAGTATGGTGATTCGATATATTTAAAATTTTTTTCCTCCATTTAAAGTGATTACAAAGCCATGCCTGTATTTCCTGTGCTATATAATATATTTTTGTTGCTTATCTGTGTTATACAGAGTAGTTTGTACCCCTTAATTCCATACACCTATCTTGTCCCTCCCTCCTTCCTCTACCCACTGGAAACCACATTTTTAAAAAATTTCCATTGAACTTAAACTTCTTTTTGTGGTGTATCCTCTCTCCAAGCTCACGTTGATTTCCTAATCATTCAACATCTTTCAGACACATTGACCCCCTGTCATCTTCCACATACCAGATTCTTCTCTTCCTACATGTCTTCCTACATGTTAGTATCTGCCCAAAACATCCTCTGCCCTTCTCCACATGGTGTGTTGCTTCTTACCTTATCCTTCAGTTCCAGAGAGGCCATCTTACAGATCTGGGTGGCCTCTGGGTCCAGTCACAATTAAAAAAAAAAAAGAAAAGCATGCAGTAGGTTAAACAGAGGATGTTAACTGAAAGACCTATTAACTATGATAAAAGACTAACCATTAATAATATATAATAAAGTTCTACATGGTGCTCTAAGGCTGAAGAAGAGAACTCAAAACAGGAAACACTTGGAAATGATTTACATCTCATTAGAAGAAGTATGGCTTGGCCGCCAGATAGCAGAGAAGTGTGCTGCTGTATTTAGACCAGAGTTGGTGTGGACTATTGAAAAGCAGAGACATTACTTTGCCAACAAAGGTCCGTCTAGTCAAGGCTATAGTTTTTCCAGTGGTCATGTATGGATGTGAGAGTTGGACTGTGAAGAAGGCTGAGCCCTGAAGAACTGATGCTTTTGAACTGTGGTGTTGGAGAAGACTCTTGAGAGTCCCTTGGACTGCAAGGAGATCCAACCAGTCCATTCTGAAGGAGATCAACCCTGCGATTTCTTTGGAGGGAATGATGCTGAGGCTGAAACTCCAGTACTTTGGCCACCTCATGAGAAGAGTTGACTTATTGGAAAAGACTCTGATGCTGGGAGGGACTCCCGGGCAGGAGGAAAAGGGGACGACAGAGGATGAGATGGCTGGATGGCATCACTGACTCGATGAACGTGAGTCTGAGTGAACTCTGGGAGTTGGTGATGGACAGGGAGGCCTGGCGTGCTATGATTCATGGGGTCGCAAAGAGTCAGACTCGACTGAGCAACTGTACTGAAATGAACTGAACTGAACTGGTGTGGGCTTGCTAGGTGAACAAAAGGAAACCCTCAGGAATACAGAAGGCGGAAAGATGGTTAGCAATGGGTGGCTGAACATGGAGTAGGAGTATGGCAGTCAGCAGTGATAGAAGGCCTTGAGAGCCTTAGGGCCATGCAGAGTTGGGGGAAGGTTTCCCGAGGGTGGCTGATAGGTGTGTGACACTTGGGTACCTGAAAACTATTTAACAGGGAGAGAAACTATGATGATATTTAGCTTCCTGGGGGTTCTGGTACAGAAAGGGTCCACAGATTTCTGGGCCCTTAACTGGGGCAACCTTTATGAGATGCCCTCACACTTATACACTCTTCGTTTCAGTTCAGTCACTCAGTCGTGCCTAACTCTTTGCGACCCTGTGAACTGAAGCACAACAGGCTTCCCTGTCCATCACCAACTCCTGCCCACCATCCCCCGCACCCCCCTCCCCGCCCCCGTCCCAACCTGTTTCCAGAAATGAGAGGAAGCCTCTTCTATCTGCAGTATCTCCCTGGTATCCACCACTGAGAAAGCTTAACATCCTGCTTACTTTAAAGGGAAAATCCTTAAAGAAATTCTGCTTAGCAAAAAGGATCTACTGAAGGGTTCATTCAGAGCTAAAAAATGCAATAAATTAATAATTAACACCCTGATTTTGTGCCTTGACCTTAAGTAACCCTGCAAACTTCACCTGTTATTCCCTACCTGATCCCTCTGTTTCTTTAGTAGCACTTATTATAATTTTCTCTTTAGTTTTATTTGGTAACTTTTATTTTCTGATTCTCTAATCAAAATGTAAGCCAATTAAAACAGGGCCAATCTCCCTCCTTAACTCAGTAGGCAGCATGTTAGTCTCATAAAACAGGGAAAATACTTACTCTGCTCACCGCACTCCCCAGGCCAGGAAATGTGCTTAAAATGTTTTTTAAATTAACATTGAATGAGTTTCCTGAATTGACTATGGAGATGTGATCTCTGTTAAAATAGCAATGATAAGATCCCAACTCCAAGTCTGATAAGAAGTTAGGAGTGGGAGAAGAAATGGGAAGAACTAAGTTGGATCTTGGAGACCCACTTCAGCTTACTGTTTCTAGAGTTTCTTACGTTCCCACTTCAGCTTACTGTTTCTAGAGTTTCTTATGTTCCCACTTCAGCTTACTGTTTCTAGAGTTTCTTACGTTTTTTTAAGAAGAGAAAAAATATACCATTATAATACTCACAAGCATTAGTTCATTAACCCCTCAGTACAGTGTTAATATTCCTATTTAAGTATTATACTTATACTTCACTGATTTATGGGTTAAACCCCTGGCTTGTTACATGAAAACTGCATATATTCTTAATATTACTGATTCTTGCCTTGTTCTGTGTTTCCATGAACTTAAGTTAACTGTGAATAAGATTGCTTACTGTATTACTAACTTGCAAAGAGTATTTCTGTGTCTTGCAAAATTAAATTAATATTTTATTTGAAACTACCCTATAGATTCTAAAATAAGGAAAGCAAGAATTTATAGCAGGTACCATTTTGAAGGCAATGAAGTCTGTGAATTCTTTATAAATTTTATATGTTAAAATGTTAAACAAAAAAGAAATCAAGAAGCAGAAACAGAGAGATGCTATAATGACAGGAAAGATGGTTATATCTAATATGTTTGGTGTATAGATATTATTTTCTTTATTTTACTAAATTTTTTCATGTATTAATTTTTGGCTGAAAGGCAATCTTCAAAAAAATTTGCAGAAGAAATTTTAATTATCAGAAGTTTTGATACCTACAATAGAGGAATGGATAAAGAAATGTGGTACATATATACAATGGAAAATTACTCAGGCATTAAAAAGAATGAAATAATGCCATTTGCAGCACCATGGATGGACCTAGAGATTGTTACACTGAGTGAAGTAAGTAAGACAGAGAAGAAGAAATACCATATGGCATCCCTTATATGTAGAATCTAAAAATAAATGATACAAATGAACTTACTTACAAAACAGAAACAGACTCACAGACGGAGAATGAACTTACTGTGCTGGGGAGAAAGATGCAGGGAAGGGAAAGTTAGGGAGTTTGGGATGGCCATGTACCCACTGCTATATTTAAAATGAATAAACTACGAGGACCTCAGGTATAGCACATGGAAATTTGCTCAGTGTTATGTAGCAGCCTGGATGGGAGGGGAGTTTGGGGGTGAATGGATACATGTGTATGCATGGCTGAATCCCTTCGCTGTTCACTTGAAACTGCCACAACATTATTTGTTAATCAGCTATACCCCAATGCAAAATTGAAAGTTTTTAAAAAGAAGTTTTTGATGTCTAATAAAGTATTATATTAAAGATCAAAGCAAGTTCATTTGCATATTTATATCTGTGTACAATAATGAATAAGTTTAGTGGTTTCCCTAAAACCAACATAAATCAGGTTCCTTCTACCATGCCCATTCCCCATTCTTTTCATTTACAGAACCTATTGTAAATTACAGGGGAAACAATTTCAGAAAAGTCACTAGAGATATTTTAGAAAGCAAAGAATTCAAGCAATTGAGTGAACATCATAATAGTCTCCTTGTGAGAGAGTTCCAGAAAAACATCTACTTCTGCTTTATTGACCATGCCAAAGCCTTTGACTGTGTGGATCACAACAAACTGTGGAAAATTCTTCAAGAGATGGGAATACCAGACCACCTGACCTGTCTCCTGAGAAATCTGTATGCAGGTCAAAAAGCAACAGTTAGAACTGGACATGGAACAACAGACTGGTTCCAAATCAGGAAAGGAGTATGTAAAGGTTGTATGTTGTCACCCTGCTTATTTAACTTATATGCAGAGACATGCTGGACTAGATGAAGCACAAGCTGGAATCATGATTGCTGGGAGAAATATCAATAACCTCAGATATGCAGATCGCAGAAAGCAAAGAGTAACTAAACAACCTGTTGAAGAAAGTGAAAGAGGAGAGTGAAAAAGTTAGCTTAAAACTCAACATTCAAAAAACTAAGATCATGGCATGTGGTCCCATCACTTTATGGCAAACAGATGGGGAAACAACAGAAACAGTGAAAGACTTTATTTTGGGGGGCTCCAAAATCACTTGCAGATGGTGACTGCAGCCATGAAATTAAAAGATGCTTGCTCCTTGGAAGAAAAGTTATGACCAACCTAGACAGCATAGTAAAAAGCAGAGAAATTACTTTGCCAACAAAGGTCCATCTAGTCAAAGCTTTGGTTTTTCCAGTAGTCATGTATGGATGTGAGAGTTGGTCTATAAAGAAAACTGAGTGCTGAAGAATTAATGCTTTTGAACTGTGGTGTTGAACTCTTAAGAGTCCCTTGGACAGCAAGGAGATCCAACCAGTCAATGCTAAAGGAAATCAGTCCTGAATATTGATTGGAATATTTCAGCTTATGCTGAAGCTGAAACTCAAATACTCTGACTACCTGATGGGAAGAACTGACTCATTTGAAAAGATCCTCATACCGGGAAAGACTGAAGGCCAGAGGAGAAGAGGATGACAGAGGATGAGATGGTTGGATGGCATCAACGACTCAATGGACAGGAGTTTGAGTAAGCTCTGGCAGTCAGTGATGGACAGGGAAACCCAGTGTGCTACAGTCCATAAGGTCTCAAAGAGTCGGACAAGACTGAATTCCTGAACTGACTATTAGCTTCCATGCATTGCAGGATTTTGTAAACAGTTTATTTTGAGAACACAGAAGCTTCAGCATATGAGGATATATAATGCAAAAGCACTGGTGGTTTTCAGCTTTCATCACTGAAAGGAACATTTTAGGAACTGTACTTCAGAGATAACCAAATAAACGGTGAGGATTGGAGAGGGGAGACATTGAGAGAATTTGGAATCAAATTATTACCTTACTGCTGCTGCTACGTTGCTGCTAAGTCACGTCAGTCGTGTCCGACTCTCTGTGACCCCATAGACGGCAGCCCACCAGGCTCCCCCATCCCTGGGACTCTCCAGGCAAGAACACTGGAGTGGGTTGCCATTTCCTTCTCCAATATATGAAAGTGAAAAGTGAAAGTGAAGCCGCTCATTCATGTCCGACTCAGCGACCCCATGGACTGCAGCCTACCAGGCTCTTCCGTCCCTGGGATTTTCTAGGCAAGAGTACTGGAGTGGGGTGCCATTGCCTTCTCCGTATTACCTTACTGCATACTCAAAATGTTTTGGATGTTAACATACTTTCTAGTAATAAGTAATTTTGATATCTTGAAGGACAATATTCCCTGTGGCATAACTCTTAGTAAGTAAGGATGGAATTGCAAAGTACTTTGCAGATCTTCAGCACAAATTCCACCTCATGATGGCCATAAGCAGTTTTCTTATAACTTAAAGCCAGGGGTTTGTACCAAAATTACAATGAAAATTTTGAGCCTTTTCTCTTCTTGTATAGAGACTGAATTATATTCTAGTGGGGATGAAATCTCATCACTACTTATTAAGCAATTGTCAACTTCCCTGCTAATTTTTACATTTCTTTTATCACAAACATTTTTCACATATAAAAGGATTTGTTTCTAGAACCCTCGAGTTTTCCTGGTGTGGCTATTCTTTTTTTGAATAGTGTATTTTTTCATATTGCTGTGTCATACATAATAATACAAGGTATACAAAGTCTCCATTATTATTCTTCTTTTACAAAAATATTTTATTTATTTATTCTGGCTGGTTTACTTTCTAAAAAATATTTTACTCTTTGTTTTTTGGTTTCAAGACATTTCCTTGGAGTTTTGATTAACATTTAATTGTACTTATAAATTTATTTGGAAATACTAAACATGTGAACTTCCAGATGTTCAAGCTGGTTTTAGAAAAGGCAGAGGAACAAGAGATCAATTGCTATTATCCGCTGGATCATCGAAAAAGCAAGAGAGTTCCAGAAAAACATCTATTTCTGCTTTATTGACTATGCCAAAGCCTTTGACTGTGTGGATCACAAGAAACTATGGAAAATTCTGAAACAGTTGGGAATACCAGACCACCTGACTTGCCTCTTGAGAAATCTATATTCAGGTCAGGAAGCAACAGTTAGAACTGGACATGGAACAACAGACTGGTTCCAAATAGGAAAAGGAGTACATCAAGGCTGTATATTGTCACCCTGATTTAACTTATATGCAGAGTACATCATGAGAAATGCTGGACTGGAAGAAACACAAGCTGGAATCAAGATTGCTGGGAGAAATATCAATAACCTCAGATATGCAGATGACACCACCCTTATGGCAGAAAGGGAAGAGGAACTAAAAAGCCTCTTAATGAAAGTGAAAGAGGAGAGTGAAAAAGTTGCCTTAAACCTCAACATTAAGAAAATGAAGATCATGGCATCCGGTCCCATCACTTCATGGGAAATAAATGGGAAAACAGTGGAAACAGTGTCAGACTGCAGATCACTGCAGATGGTGATTGCAGCCATGAAATTAAAAGATGCTTACTCCTTGGAAGGAAAGTTATGACCAACCTAGATAGCATATTCAAAAGCAGAGACTGCTTTGCCAACAAAGGTCCATCTAGTCAAGGCTATGATTTTTCCAGTGGTCATGTATGGATGTGAGAGTTGGACTGTGAAGAAAGCTGAGCACCGAAGAATTGATGCTTTTGAACTGTGGTGTTGGAGAAGACTCTTGAGAGTCTCTTGGCCTTCAAGGAGATCCAACCAGTCCATTCTAAAGATCAGTGCTGGGATTTCTTTGGAAGGAATGATGCTGAAGCTGAAACTCCAGCACCCTGGCCACCTCATGGGAAGAGTTGACTCATTGGAAAAGACTGATGCTGGGAGGGATTGGGGGCAGGAGGAGAAGGGGATGACAGAAGATGAGATGGCTGGATGACATCACCAACTCCACGGACGTAAGTTTGAGTAAACTCTGGGAGTTGGTGATTGACAGGGAGGCCTGGAGTGCTTGCAAAGAGTCAGACACGACTGAGTAACTGAACTAAACTGAACTGAAACATGTTTTTAGTTATGCTATTTCTGTCCATAAATATTCCATTCTTTCTCTTTATTAAAATCAGTATTTCTCAAATTGTGCTGATTTTCTTCAGTTAGATTTGAGGATCAACTGGTAAGCTTTCTGAATATTTTTTTAAAGAGTCTTTTTGGTTGACATTTAAGATTTCTCTTAGATTTATTTTTATTTTCTGGTGTAAGTAGGTTTTTTCCCATTATGTCCTCTAACTTACTAAAGATGCTTTCATGTGAAAGTTCTTGTTGTTATGTCTTTATCATACAGCCACTAATCTTATTAAACTTCCATAATTCCAATTCTTTTGCTTATTTCACAAAATTTCATAGGGATACAATGATATCATGTGCACACTGCCTTCTTTAATATTTATAACTTTTCTTCATACATTATTAACAATGGAACATCTAAAATATCATTAAACAATAAGCATTATAATGGGAAAATCTCTATTTATTGCAATATATTTTTCCAAATCTGATCTAAATGAACAGGAAAGAATTATCTCCTAGGAAACTCTGAACTGTAAAAATCATGCAGTCAAACAGCATATAGATCATCCAATAATGAGTGAAGTCTAAACTAATGTTTGGTATTAATTAAGATATATCCTAAGTAACTTGTGGTAATTTCATGTACAACCATGCTCATTTTGAAAAAGAAACTAAGTCCAAACTTCTTAAATTGTATACATTAAATATGAGTAGTCTTTATATATGAATTATACTATCATAAAGCTGAGATAAAAGAAATAAAAGAAAAATAAAAGGAAACTATAAGCTACTCTCCATTATATAATTTATAGCAAGAATAAATCTTAATTCGGGAGAAATAAGATTCACATTACCACAGAGCACGATGCTTACTGAATTCTAATTACATTACCATTTCACAGAATTGTAAAACTAAAAATCTTTCAACAATCAAAAAGAGAAAAAAACCCACAGTTAATCAGTAGGCATGTTTGAAGAAATAGAGTCTTAAATATTTCTCACAGTTCTAAGGACTAGACCCATTTACAGCTGACCCTTGAACAAGGTTGGATCTAGTGGTGCCAACCTTCCATGCACTGAAAATCTGCATGTGATGGTCCCCCATATGGGTGGGTTTTCCACATCTGGGGATTCAATCAACTTCTGATCACAAAGCTCTATAGCATTTACTATTGAAAAAATTCATGTATCAATAGACAAGCACAGTTTAAACCTATATTGTTCAAAGGTAAGCTGTATATATAAAAAGAATTCTGTTCTTATAATATCTATGTGGCAGATGGAAAACAGAGATATACTCACTCTTTTGTGGCACAAAGATATCATATTTGTCGATACCATGCATCTTTGTGTGATTTCACTTTTCTTAGAAGTATGGCACTTTGCTGAGCTAAACTATCTTATCTACAGTTCAGTTTATGTTCTCTCTGCAAGGATATACATGTAAGGTGAAGGAGTAAGATATCCAAAGAGTTATTGTTCAGTCATTAGGTTGTGTCAGACTTTTTGCAATCCCATGAACTGCAGCACACCAGGCCTCCTTGTCCATCACCAACTCCTAGAGCTTACACAGACAGACTCATGTCCATTGAGTCAGTGATGCCATCCATCCATCTCATCCTCTGTCGTCCCCTTCTCCTCCTGTCCTCAATCTTTCCCAGCATCAGGGTCTTTTCCAATGAGACAGTTCTATGCATCAGGTAGCCAAAGTATTGGAGTTTCAGCTGCAACATCAGTCTTTCCAATGAACACCCAGGACTAATCTCCTTTAGGATGAACTTGTTGGATCTCTTTGCAGTCCAAGGGACTCTCAAGAGTCTTCTTCAACACCACAATTCAAAAGCATCAATTCTTCGGTGCACAGCTTTCTTTATAGTCCAACTCTCACATCCATACATGACCACTGGAAAAACCATAGCCTTGACTAGATGGACCTTTATTGGCACAGTAATGCCTTTGCTTTTCAGCCTTGACTAGATGGACCTTTGTTGGCACAGTAATGCCTTTGCTTTTTAGTATGGTTTCTAGGTTGGTCATAACTTTCCTTTCAAGGAGTAAGCATCTTTTTATTTCATGGCTGCCATCACCATCTGCAGTAATTTTGGAGCCCAAAAAATAAACTCTGCCACTGTTTCCATTGCTTCCCCATCTATTTGCCATGAAGTGATGAGACCAGATGCCATGATCTTCGTTTTCTGAATGTTGAACTTTAAGCCAACTTTTTCACTCTCCTCTTTCACTTTCATCAAGAGGCTTTTTAGTTCTTCACTTTCTGCCATAAGGGTGGTGTCATCTGCGTATCTGAGGTTATTGATATTTCTCCTGGCAATCTTGATTCCAGCTTGTGTTTCATCTAGCCCAGTGTTTCTCATGATGTACTCTGCATATAAGTTAAATCAGGGTGACAATATACAGCCTTGATGTACTCGTTTCCTGATTTGGAACCAGTCTGTTGTTCCATGTCCAGTTTGAACTGTTGCTTCCTGACCTGCATATAGGTTTCTCAAGAGGCAGGTCAGGTGGTCTGGTATTTCCACCTCTTTCAGAATTTTCCACAGTTTCTTGTGATCCACACAGTCAAAGGCTTTGGCATAGTTAATAGAAATAGATGTTTTTCTGGAACTCTCTTGGCAATTTGATTTCTGGCTCCTCTGCCTTTTTAAAATCCAGCTTGAACATATGGAAGTTCATGGTTCAGTTATTATTGAAGCCTGGCTTGGAGAATTTGAGCATTACTTTACTAGCGTGTGAGATGAGTGCAGTTGTGTGGTAGTTTGAACTTTCTTTGGCATTGCCTTTCTTAGGGATTGGAATGAAAACTGACCTTTTCAAGTCCTGTGGCCACTGCTGAGTTTTCCAAATTTGCTGGCATATTGAGTGCATCACTTTCATGGTAATAAATGAGGCTGATATAGGGCAATGGACATGTGCAAAGAAAGAAGTTTGAAGGACTTGCAGTACCTTTTGTTTACTGATTATATACCTATGTTACCTTATTAATTTCCAGAATGTCTTTAAAGGTTTTGTCATTTTCATCTCCAATCTGGAGGAAGTAACTGAAGCACTGAGGGGCAAAACAACTGTCTCCTATTTGAATGCAAAATTAAATGAAAACCCAACATCCATGAGTTACTAGGTCTTGAAAACATCTTAACCTCATGCTTTAATATCTATTTACACATACATAATGTGAGATCTTTCTTTCAAGTAAAAAGGAAATGTAAACAAGAGTAAACTAAATATTTTTGTTTTTAAAGAGCTATCAATTTAAATTAAATTTTTTTAAATAAAATATCTTAGTGTATTTGTTAACCTGTGGAGAAAAATTAAAGAAAAATTTAGTAGCCTAAGAATTAGAACCTGGGATAAAATAATCCTGGGATGATTCCAGTACCTTTTGTTTATCCATGGGTGGATTATCTGCTTTGTGAATTATTCATGACTAATTTTGAATCTTAGTGCTGTATTGCCCCACTGTTTGGTTAGCTCTGAGGCCCTTTCCTCCTACTACCCAGCTGGTGTGTGCTCAGGAAAGACAAACTCTTTTTAATATGAATCTAAGCAAAACACAATTAGGCAAGCAAATGTGCTGGAAAAATAATAATATCATGGATTACAAAGCCAAATATGAAAGATTTGAATGTCACCTACCCTTTTGAAATATCTAACTACTGTTTCTATGTAATACTTAGGTAACTGAGTTGGGCTACTCATACTACAAAAAGACATTTAATCTATGAAAGGTCCCCCTTATTTGATTTGATCAAAATAACTGAATTGCAAGGGTTGACTAACAAGCTTCTTGATGAAGGTGAAAGAGAGTGAAAAAGCTGACTTAAAACTCAACATTCAAAAAACTAAGATCATGGCATCCAGTCCTATCACTTCATGGTGAATAGGTGGAGAAAATGTGAAAACAGTGTCTGGTTTCATTTTCTTGGGCTCCAAAATCAACGTGGATGGTGACTGCAGCCACAAAATTAAAAGACTCTTTCTCCTTGGAAGAATAGCTACATCAAACCTAGATAGTGTTTTAAAAAAGAGTCATCATTGCTGACAAAGGTCCAAATAGTCTAAGTTATGGTTTTACCAGTAGTCAGGTACAGATATGAGAGTTGGACTAAAGAAGGCTGAGCAGCAAAGAATCAATGCTTTCCAACTGTGGTACTGGAGAAGACTCTTGAGAGTCCTATGGACAGCAAGGAGATCAAACCAGTCAATCCTAAAGGAAATCAACCCTGAATATTCATTGGAAGGGCTGATGCTGAAGCTGAAGTTCCAATACTTTGGCCACCTGATGTGAAGAGCTGATTCTTTGGAAAAGACCCTGATGCTGAGCAAGATTGAGGGCAAGAGGAGAAGGGAGCAACAGAGGATGAGATGGATGGATGGCATCACTGACTCAATGGACATGAGTTTGAGCAAACTCTGGGAGATAGTGATGGACAGAGGAGCCTGGTATGTTGAACTTAACAGGGTTGCAAAGTGTTTGACATGACCTAGTGACTGAACAACAACACAACAGCTATGTCAGAGCAGTAGCTGCAAGCCTGACTCTTTTCCGATGGCTTGCAGGTTCTCCCAGAAAAAGAATCATCATCTATCAGAAAGAATCATGGTCATAACTTAAAACCACATTTCTCTTCCAAGCTGAAAACAGCTAGAGCTAAAAAGGACCTTATGCCTACTTATGAAGGTCTTCAGAGCTCTGAACCACCTCACAGCTCATCTCCCCAACATGTGGGAGTACACACACACACATGCATGCACATACATACTCTTTTCAGAACTTCTACACCTAAAAGATTTCACTCTAGAAAGTTTTGTGGCTTGAGTAGGTTATCTAGAGCACATAAATAATATTATCCTATTAATTAAATAAAATTCCATCATATTCGTGAACATTGTGTCCATTTCCATTTAGCAACTGCTAAGTCGCTTCAGTCGTGTCCGACTCTGTGCAACCTCATAGATGGCAGCCCACCAGGCTCCCCCATCCCTGGGATTCTTCAGGCAAGAACACTGGAGTGGGTTGCCATTTCCTTCTCCAGTGCATGAAAGTGAAAGGTAAAAGTGAAGTTGCTCAGTCGTGTCCGACTCTTAGCACCCCATGGACTGCAGCCTACCAGGCTCCTCCATCCATGAGATTTTCCAGGCAAGAGTACTGGAGTGGGTTGCCATTGCCTTCTCCCCATTTAGCAAAGTTATTTCCAAATGATTCATATGACCTACACATACAGGTAAATGGATAAGATAGAAATTTCCATAGGGTTTTCCTTATGCAAGATGGTCAATATTTAAAATGCTGTTAACAAACTAGGAAAACAATATATGCTCATTGCTAAAAATTAAGCTCTGAACTCTATTGTAATTTGATTAATTTGTATTATGATCTAAATATACTACATTACTTTTCTAAATAAATTGACTCAGATGAAAACGTTTAAAACATCTACTGATAATTTTAGAATATATTTAAATAAATAATCACTCTTTGTATTATAGTTTTTCTTTTCAAGCAAAGTTTACAATACCATTTAGTGTTCATATTTAAGCTAATGTTTATTAACACATTACCATTATCTGTTACAAGCAGAGTTTCATTAAATGACTCATAATGTGAGAGATTTTAATTAAAGTATGTACTGTATTTCTTTATATATTTTCTCTCTTTTTTACAATAACATGCCTAAAGATTAGCATAATTTATTTTCAAAAAATAATGTTCTTCTTCAGAATAATAATTATTCTCATTTTGACCTGTTGAACTAGCTTCATATTTACAAAAAATAATTAAGTGCTGATCAGAACATGGCATCTTCTGAGGCTTTCTAATCAGCAGTTCTACCAATCCAGGCCATTTCTTTGCTGACCCAACACAAATATACGTAGCTAATGAGTTATGGATCTTTAAGAACCTTCTCTTTCTGATCTAAACTCTCCTAAGAATTACTTCAAGTAGCATCTTCATTTTATAGATTCTTTCTTCTTGTTATATCTCAATATTTGTTTATGCTAGTTGCTCAAGAGAACTATCTGATATTTTTTTAAATTCAAGTTAACATAAATTTCAACAAAATCCATGAAGGTTAGCGAGGTATGCCCACTTCATTTACATTAATTAGAAAACTTCTGTACCAATTGTTTTAACAAGAAATGTTTCTTTACAATGCCCTGCAAAATTTCATGTCATCCTTAACAGTATTGAAGTATAGAATGTAAGAAATGGAAAGAATCCAAGATACCATCAAATTTAATTAACCCCATCTTGTTTATAGATATGCTGATCAAAGCTCAGAGAAGTGAAGAAATATCTACAAAGTCATACAAGCTGCTTAGTATTAGATGGTAGGCTATTTTATATAGGCTTTAGAAAAATATTACCTATATTTATTAATCACTTAAAAGTTATTTATATATACACATACATACATCAATGTGTTTTATTAATTTTCTCAAATAAAAGTAACTACTATCTTCTGACTGGTGTATCCTGGATATAATCTAGAACAGAAAAAAGATAATTAATAGAAAAACAGGAGAAATCTGAAAAAGTCTAGAGATTAGTTAATACTTATATACCAATGTTCATGTCTTAGTTTCAGTAATGGTGCCACAGTAATGTAAGATATTGACAATAGAGGTGTTAAAATCAAGACAGTAGGGCCAAATGGAGTTACTTACGTTAAGCTCCATATCACCAAACTAAGACTTAGAGTTTTGGCTTTCCCAGAAATGGAATCTTAAAATAGCCAATCAGCCATGACCTGATCAACACTAGTTAGGTCATCAGCCTGATAGATTCCTGATATCCTCTGAAGGAAAATAACCTTGTAATAACCAACCCATTTTTTTTTTTCTTTTTGCCTAATATAATTTCCCTGGGGTCTTCTCATGTGGCTCAGTGGTAAAGAATCCACCTGCCAATGCAGGAAACACAGGAGACACGTGGGTTTGATCCCTGGATCGAGAAGATACCATGGAGGAGAAAATGGCAACCCGTTCCAGTATTCCTGCCTGGAGAACTCCATGGACAGAGGAGCCTGGTGGGCTATAGTCTACGGGGTTGCAAAGAGTCAGACATGACTGAGCACACAAAACTTCCTTTTCCCTCTGATTGTAAAAAGTCTATATTTTGAAGAGCTCCTTGGTGTTCCTTTCTATCTGCTAGACTGGATGCTCCCAGATTCAAATAGATTTTTTACTCAAGTATCTGTGTATCTTTTAACAGAGAAAACTGAGTGAAAATTATGTATGAACACCATTTATTTTTGCAACTTTAGAAAACTAAAATTATGATGCTTATGTAATATATTTTTCATATTAAAATTGTTATTTGTGAGAATTCAATAAGCAACAAAGGTTTACTGTATAGCACAGGGACCTGTTGTCGTAGTGTGTGCTGTGTGTGCTCAGTTGTTCAGTTGTGTCTGATTCTTTGTGACCCCATGGACTGTAGCCCGCCATACTCCTGTTCCTCTGTCCATGGGGATTCTCCAAGCAAGATTACTGGAGTGGGCTGCCATGCCCTCCTCCAGGGGATCTTCCCAACTCAGGGACTGAACCCAGGTCTCCCGCACTGCAGGTGGATTCTTTACTGTCTGAGCCACCAGGGAAGCCCATAATGGAAAAAAATCTTAAAAATGAAAATATATGTATATATGTATAACTGAATCACTTTGCGGTGCACCTGAAATGTTGTAAGTTAACTATACATCAATGAAACATATATTAAGAAAAAGACCTGTTATTTGTAAGAATTCAGAATTACAAATAAGGTCATGCATCTTAGGCTTTTAAAAAAGAATAGTTATTCAGATTAGGGAGCTTCCAAACTGGGATCACAGTTCAGTGATTTACAAAGTAAAGGCAAGACTTTTGTACACACCAGGTAGCACAAGTTATTAGAAATTTTATACTTTAGGGGGGTGAATATTTTGAGCAGGCAACGGTCTTTAGCTGGATGCAGTTCCTGAGGAGGGACTCTGGCAACTAAAGGAATGAATACCTGGGTCCTAAAAGGGGATCTGGGTGGTGTGCCATGGCAGCCATTCACATGAACGACCTCTTCAGCACAAGGATTGGCTACAGGATGAGTGTGACATTGGCAAGGAGGAAATTTCATTAGGCACTGGTAGTTAAAGACATGCAAGTTTTTTTCTTTTTCCAAGTAGCTTTTCTCTTGAATTTGTCTTTATGTCTATACTCATAATTATACATTTGATAATATCTATCTCAAACTATCATGTATTTGAGTTGAAGAGGAAATTTAGAATAAGTTAAAAAGTATACTATCTTTGTATCTTTTAAGGGATATGTTTTCAGATGTGGGAAATATATACAGAGAGTTCACTGAGTTTGCCTATACAAAGGGCTTTCCAGGCGGCACAGTGGTAAAGAATCCACCTGCCTGTGCAGGAAACACAAGAGACTTGGCTTCAACCCCTGGGTGGGGAAGATCCCCTGAAGGAGGAAATGGCAACCCACGTCAGTATTCTTGCCTGGAAAATTCCAAGGACAGAGGAGCCCTGTGGGCTAGAGTCCATGGGGTTGCAAAGAGTCAGACACGACTGAGCGACTGAACACTGAGCACTGAGCCTATACAAAAGCCTAAATCCTCACCCCCACTCACACCTTCCACACTTGTTCAAGTAAAGCCATCTTCATTTTCGTTAGACATGGCTAAGTTAGGTTGTGGCAACAAATCAGTTCCCAAATCTCAGTGGCTTACACACCAATCGTACATCTCCAGTGTGGCCCCGTTGGAAAATACAGACGAAGGTCTCTGCCGAAGAGAGAAGAATGGAGGAAGCATGCTGTTGATTAGTAGCTAAGTCATGTCTGTCTCTTCCAGACCCCATGGACTGTAGCCCACCAGGCTCCCCGTCCATGAGATTTTCCAGACAAGAATTCTGGAGTGGGTTGCCATTTCCTTCTCCATGGGATCTTCCTGACCTCGAAATCAAACTTGCATATCCTGCACTGGCAGGTGAATTCCCTCCTGGGAAGCCCCGGAGGAGGCATACTTATTCTTAAATCCCTAGAAACAGAACCGATATTTCTGCTGACAGTCCATAGCCTAAAATTTGTCACCTAACTGCAAAGGAAGACAGGAAATGTAGAGGCATGCATGGAGTAGTAACAGACTGCCCAAACTGGCCAGTGAATCTTCTGGAATATTCTTATACATAGGTCCAACCCGATAAAGAAAGGCTTAATTTATATGTCTATTTCCTTTTTGTGGTTACAAACTAGAGTCTTATCTGACAGTATAGTTTCTCTGAGCAAAGAGTAAGGTCACTCTTCATGCCATATTTATTTTTAATATCAAATATATTGGTTAGTGAAGCAACAAATTGAACATTCAGACAGTAACAACAGGTTTAAGGACACATATAAAAAAGTGCTTTGGTAAACTGCATAATCATAGGAAGACAGAAATTTCATTTAAAAATCTTTTGAATTTATTATGGAAATTAGTCTTATAATTCTAAAGTCCCAGGCTTGAAATATCTAGGCAGGGATAATTTATGTTCTGATTGTTTTATAAGGAGCCACAATGTATTAGGACAAATAGGATATGCAATAGTTGTCGGCAAATATCCAAACAGGACATCAGTAAACAGAACCAGAGGGGGAGGCTTTAGTACAAAGACATGTATTTCCTTACCATATGGTCTCAGTATTTCAGCTAAAATGTTTTTCCTTCTGAAAAAATTGCCTTTCTATTCTGTTAATGGTACTGCAGACCTGTTTCATAAATTAGAATTACCATTTGTAATGAATACTAGTCACTGGGATATATGTCTTTTTATTATAGATGCATCAAATAATGGCTGAAAACCTGGGCCATGAAGTCAGATTGCCTGGGTGCAGCTCTTGTCTCTGCCACTTACTATGTCCCTGGTTAATCAATTACACCTCTCTGTGGCTCTGTTTCTTCATCTGTAAAATTGACACAATACTATAATCTACCTAACTGGATAGATGTGAGAACAAAAGAGTTAGTATTTGTAAAATGTTAAGCACAACGCCTGGCACATAGTCAACTCTGTGTGTTGTTGCTGTTGTTGGTAGTGATGATGGCGTACCCACTTTTCTTCAACCACTTATAAATTAATTAGTTTTATAATAGGAAGCCTTTAGTACGAAGAAGTTAAGCCCTCTGTAAAACTTTTAAGATAAAGGTCCAGTATAGAATTTCAAGTGCCAGAGTAAGTTTTGCCAACATTGTTTACTTTTTGCTGTTCCACAACTCTCCATAATCAGAAATTCAGTTACAAGGGAAAATATGTTAGTGTGTTCCATTTATTAACTAATACATTTTTTGCATGTGATATCAGTTCAAGAAAGCGATTAAGGAATAACCAAAAGAAAAGAAGATCTTTCTTCTCTCTGCATATTGAATTTTGCATGACTCTGACCTACTTCCACACACTCACCAACATGGCCTCTGTTCTACAGCAGTATGCTGGTTGGCACTCTGAATGGAAATGAAAAGGAAAAGCATTAAGGAAGGAAGGTGCTGGAGAAAAAGAGGCAAAGGAAACTGAGGATTCCATGCTCAGAGACTCTTTGTAGTCAACTGGAAATGTGGGACTGGAATTGAAGCTATAAAAGGGTATTTTAAACTACCACTCCTCTCATGCCCTGCAATGTTATCTTAGCAGGGAAAGGACAGGATCTGATCAAAGCATTAACAGGTTTAGAATCTTTCAAATGAGCTCCCCTTTCACTGACAGAAGTCCTACCAATATGTAGGTTGGAAAGTCCCACCTCTGACGGCTTCAGGGCACTGCCAAGATTGTGGCTGTAAGTATCCTAACTCCAGGACACATACAGGCTGAACTGTGTCCCTCCTAGATTAATTTCTTGAAGCTCTAGTACTTTAGAATTGAACTATATTTGGATACAGGGCCTTTAAAGAGGCAGTTCAGTTAAAATGAACTCATTAGAATGGACCTAATCCAATCTGACTAGTGTCCTTATAAGAAGAAATTTGGACACACAAAGAAACACCAGGGAAGCATGCACACAGAAAGACCAGGTAAGACATGGCAGGAAGACTGCCATCTGCAAGCCAAACAGAGTGGCCTCAGAAGGTATCAAACCTTGATCTTGGATTTCTGGTTTCCAGAACTGCTAAAAAATAAATTTCTGTTGTTTAATCTACGCAGTCTGTGGTATTTTGTTATGGCAGTCCTAGTATACTAATACAACATATTTTTGGATTCAGTAAAGCCACTCCCTATCCACTCACTGCCAGGCAATCTTATAATATGTGATATGGCTGGTCTCATTTTCTTTTTTTTAACTGATGTGTAATTGGTTTACAATGTTGTGTTAATATGTCTCATTTAACATTAATCCCTGTGTTAGAAAAAGAAAAACTAAGTGAAAAATTATATACTATACTGGTATACTTCAGAAAAAATATTCTCACTCTGAAACTTTGGGGTGGCAATAAACAGTTACACTTATATCATTTAAACTATATCACACATTTATCCATAAAATTTTTAATTTTGGAAGAAGTAATGTCGAAATTGTATTCAAATTATCATTCTTTGCCCCCTCTATTGTACTCCCCCGAGCTAAGTTTATTAATATCAGAGATTTCTATTCATTCTATGTAAATTTACTGAAGTCTGTTAAATCTCTTGATTGCTGACATTTTAGCATTTTATACACTTTTTGTCTCTCTTTTGACAAATCACACACACATATCTTCAGGGACTCTTATTACAGAGCTAAGTACATTGTCTGACAAAAGCTGAAGAATTTTAATAGATAAATGACAAATTTTAACAAAGAGCTCTACTGAGTTAATTTCTGAAATCATTTACTGTATGTATAGAAAACTAGCAGAAGTAATTTGATCAAGTGCCCATTTACTATACATAATAAAAGAAAAGAGAAAATTATTAGTAGATATGTTCAAAAAGATCCATCTATTTGATGGATAATTACAAAATAATCTACCAATACAAATATGTCTTCTTGCTCTCTTATTAGGTTCTTTTTTCCCTGGACTTAAAAACTAATGTCATCAATTATTAGTATCTATAATTTCCATCATTTAGGTTGCTGCCTTAGAATGAATCCAGAAAGGTCAAGTTCACATGAGAGAAGGAAGCAGTTTTACTACTGCAAAATCGATGAGATTTTAGACTTCAAAAACAAACAAGCTTTATAATTTAAATACATATCCTTGGATAGTTACACTTCTCTTTGAATACTTAGTTTACACTGTGTGGACTTGAGTGAGAGGGGAGTATGAAGGAATTTGCTTGATGGGATCACTGTGTAATCTGTTCTCTGCAGGTGCTAGGAAAGGTCAAACAGAGAGAGTCATCATCACAAAGTAAAGTGATTTTCTTCTTTATAAGCTCCTGATATAAACAGACTGATGAACACAACATGATCCTAACTCACTCGCATGACATCATACACAATCACAGCTAAATGTTTCTGTCTGTCAAATCTGGAGAGTCACTACCAGATTATTGCCTGATTGGCATATAACCCCAAATGGTATTTCTTTGTTTTTAATTAGCCATTGCTTATTTTTGCAAGTTTTCTGGGCCCTGGAGGGGTAGGTAAAAGAGAGTGAGCACTGACTGAGACAAGGTTTAGAGCTAACCAGCTCAGAAAACGAGTAGGCTGTGTTGGTAATCGAGCAGCAGCATTATTGACTATTTGTTGACTGAAGACAGATAAATAAATAAAAGACATTCCTTATTTTAAAATCAGAAATGATGTATCACATGGCTTGAAGCGAGATGGTTTGTAAGCAGGTGGCACTTAATCTTTCTTTGTTCATAACTTATGCTCATGTTCAAGATATTTAAAAAAATTTTTTTCTTACAGGCACTAATTTTGCTGCTACATTTACTGCCAGTTAAGCAGCAGCTTTTAGTGTATGAAGGCCCCACTGAAAATTCACCTTCTGAGTTTTTCTACCCAAGACATTTAAGTCAGAATCTGGACCCAATCTGCCACATCACAGCTAGCAGCAAGTGAGGAGGACTCAAAGATCCTGCTGGTATAAACATACTCCTTGAGGGAGCAGCCAAAAAGAAGTTTAGATTTTTTTTCTTTTTTTTAAAAAAACAAGAATCCCTGGGAAAAGAATGTTCCAAAATATGTTGAAAAGATTCATATGCTTTCTGGGAATAATAGTTTTTTTAAATTATAAATAGAGGTATGAAACGATACAATGTGTAACATTTACCAAAAAAAAAAAAGTCAGATCACAAGGAAATGAGAGACAGACTTTCCTGCAACTTAGGATAGCATTTTCTTCTAATAATTAGAGCCTAATCTTGTACAATCTTTTACTATGTATAAGAGCTATGAGCATCAGGGCATGCTCCTGTTTTTTAAGATGTTGTGGAAAAGTGAGAAGGGAAATTTCAGCAGCTGAGGTATAGTCCACTCAAAGCATGTGCAAATCTTTGTTTTGGTGTCACTAACCACTAAAATATGATCAAGCCAAAAAAAAGTACAATAATACATGTCATATGTGAATATGAATGGATTAAATGCCACACATACATATTGTTTTCTATTAATAACAAAATAGATAAGCAATGTTCCTTTTCTTCTGTATTCTCACTGCCAAATATGAGTTTATCCATCATATATGAAGGAACACAGCATAGTTTATCATAATCTATGGTCTCAGCAGAAATGATGTCTATCTTTTAAAAAATGTCTTAATGGTAGCTTTCTCAAGTACATAGATTTTTACCTAATAGCAAAGTGCATCAGTTTCCCAGAGTCAAAGAGCAGTTTTCAGCAGTCTTAACTTTTGATTGATCTGAGCCATGTTTAGCTTTAATCTATCCTTGCACACGACTAGGGAAAGAGATGTTCTATCGGATTTTGTCCTTGTAGCTTCAAGTCTTTCTCTGTGTGCCTCTGGAGTGGGAAAAGTTTTCAAACCCAAGTAGGGTCAGGATTTAACCCTTATTTGGATTTTATTGTGACTGACTGAGGGAGGACTTAGAAGCCCCACAAAAGAATGGGTCAAGACCTAGGGGGAAATACAGAGGGTTTAGGTGGGGTTGTGACTCTTGGCTTGAGCAAATACAGAGTTAATGGCTTGGAAATGGATTTCAACTTAGTCTGGTATGAAACTCAGTGCTGAGTCACAGAAGAACCAGAGCTGACAGCTCCAAACAAGGATGGGTTAGAAGGGCAGAAAGGAAGTCAATGCTAAGTGCAGAACAGCAGGAGCTTGATGCGGGGTTGGGAGAGATAGACAGAGTGTGTTATGAGTTGCAGGAAGAGCAGATGGGGTGTGACTGCCAGTCTACTGGCTAATTAGAAAATACTGGTTTGCTAAACCTAAGCTCTAGAAGTCCTTAATGTGTACAGTCTGACAAAAAGGACAAGTAATTACTTGTTTCATATGAATACATCTGACTTATTCCATAATACTACTTTTGTTTATGAATTATGTTTCTTTGACTTGAAATAACAAGAAATGTCATTTCCTCCAAACAAGGAAAATTCCTTCAGAAAATTTTCAAAATAAACTACCAACTAGAATTTTTAATGAGGCACAATATCTCAAAATATACAATAATATAGTTTAACATTATAGTAAACCAATATAATTCAGAATATCTTACCTGTTATTGACCTGAAAATAAACCTTGATTCATTTAGAAATAATAGTGTATAAGAATTGAATCATTGTATTTTGAGAAATGGGTCCATCAAATCACTTTAATGGGTTATCTTCCTGATAAATCAGATCATAATTTGAATTAAACATACAATCTGAATTTCAGTCAGGCCTGGATTTAATTCCAAAATGTGTATATGTGTGTGTGTGCATGTGTGTGTGTGTATGTTTAGATGGGTTAAGGGAGGACTTCCCATACAACATCAACTAATTCTCAGACATCAGCAGGGTGTCTGGGATTTTAACTCAATTCTGACACTATCGTCCCAGAGATAGCATCAGACTCCACAGGGTAAGGGCTCAGTCCCACAAGACTGCCCACCATCACTCTCGCACACTCCAGGAGCCAATTGCAACCCCAGATTGTTACCTGTACTTCTGACCAACAGGCTATAAATTAAAGAGTCCCAGGACCCCCTCCTCAGATTTGATTACTTTGCTAGAGTAGCTCACAGAACTTGGAGAAACATGGTAATCTAGATCACCAGTGCTTCTGTAAAAGGATACAACTCAGAACACCCAGATGGAAGAGATGCATGCTAGGGCAGCATATGAGGACGGGACCTGGTGCTTCCATGCTCTCTCCCGGGTACCAATCTCAGCACCTCCACATGCTCACCTCCTAGAAGCTCTCTGAATAGTATCCTTTTGGATTTTTATGGAGGCTTCATTACTGGGACCTGCTTGACTAAATCATTGGCCATCAATAGCCCTTTTGCCCTCTCCAGAGGTTGGGGGGGAAGGGGGGTGAGGCTGAAAGTTTCAACTCTCTAGTCACATGGTTAATTCTTCTAATGACCAGCCATCATTTTTAGGCACTTCTAAAAGTCGCCTTGTTCACAAAACAAGATACATTTAATGCTCTCGCTCTCTTCACTTAGGAAATTGCAAGGGTCTTGACTCTGTGGCAGAAACCAGAGATCAAATATATTTATTTCTTATCATAAATCACAGCATCACGGATCCCGTCCCAGCATAATTCAATCTGCCTTATAGAAACAGTGGTTTAATGATGACAGATCTGTGGCTACATGCACCACAGGTAAATATTTGACCAGAGAATTGCTTGACCATTTACTCCTCACTCTATTGCAAGGTAGACCACATCCATTACTACTCATGAAAAGTAATAGTAGCAATAGAAATATTGTCTAATGAGTCAGAGTTTTTACATTTTTAATACTTAGCAGATAGAAGAGAGAACCTAAACAGAAAGCTTTCATTCTCTTCATTCCACAGGCAGTAATTCATAGACTTGAGAGTTCATTTCACCCATTAGGAATATTCCAAATAATTGTATTTAAAATGTCTAATTGTTGAAACAATTGCCCACTTTGAATCAAAAATGAGAAGCATTTTATTAACTCCTTTTAGGTGATATTAGATATATTTTAAAATTTCTTGCAAAGTAGCCAATTTTTACATTTTTTCTTTAGAGAGAGCAAGAGGCAGTCATTTTTGAAAATAATTTATTAAGATAATATTGAACATCAAGAGATGAAAATATTTTCCTGTTACTGGCAACATCTCCAAAATAACAGCCTAAAATATTAGCATCATCTAACAGGTAATGAAAAATGTCACCTGACCTATGAAGCTGAAAAATGGGTTCTGGGGGGAAATCACTAATATCCAATAATTTTTTCCTCTCTCATTTTTCATTGCTGTGGGAAGGAATGAAATGATCCAGGAATTTAGGATTTGATGAAATGGAGGACATAAAAAGAGCTCAGACTCCTGATAAAAATGTGAAAAATGTTTGGATAGAAGGAATCTCAGATTATATAGATTGAGTTCTGTGTTTTATAAATGAGGAAACTGAAGCTCCAACTAAATACCTTGCTTTCACCACTTCTCCACTTAATTTTCTTCTCAGCCTCTCCAGTAGGCTTTCATCCACTCTATGCTACTGAAACCTTGTCTGCGACATTACTGACAACTATAATTTACCAAATTCAATGAGCTACTCCCAGCCGTCCTAATGCTTGATCTCTTGGCAGCATATGACGGAGTTGCCCACTGCTGCATTATTGACTTATTTACTCAGTTTATGAGACATTACACTGGTTTCTTTGCTTCTTCATTAATGATTGTCTGCCTTTGCATGCTCCTCTTTATGTTAGAGAGCCTCAATTTTGTTCTTGTAGTATTTTCTCTCTACAGTCACTCTCCACAAAATCCTTTCTAGTGCCATGACATTAAATATATGCTGCTGATATTTAAATTTTTCTACCAATACAGACTTCTCTCTTGGGCTCTAGATTTTTGTATTCAATTGCCTACTTAACATTTCCTTCTCATTGTCTAATACACATCACAACCTTAATCTAAATTAGAACTTCTTACCTTCCCTCGGCTCTCTCTATGATATATTCCTCTCTAGTTTTCCTCACCTTAGCAAATAACACCACTGTTCATCCATTTGCTCAGACCAGAACCTTGGAATCATTTAAAAGTTTAACCTATCTAATACCCTCTTTTCTATAGAAAAATCTCTAGTGATTTCTAATCAAGATAAAAGTCAAACCCATTGACATGGCTTATGAATTGCTGTATAATATGGCTCTTGGCTAATTTCCTATCAATTTCTACTCATTCAATGTTTAATTCTCACTCTATCCAAGTGAACATTTTGCTTTAATGCTAGAAACCAGACTTATATTGATTTCAGGTCCTTTGTATTTGTTATTTGCTCTTTCTTGAAAATTCTTCCCAAGTCTCTATCTGGTTCACTGCCTAACTTATATTTCTGTTCATAGTCTGCCTCCTTATATTAGTCTTCATTGATCACCCAGAGAAATTAAGGAAACAATCTCATTTACCATTGCATCAAAAAGAATACAATACCTAGAAATAAACCTACATGGGCTTTCTTGATGGCTCAGAAGGTAAAGAATCTGCCTTCAATGCAGGAGACCCAGGCTTGATTGATTCCCAGGTTGAGAAGATTCCCTGGAGAAGGGAATGGCTGTCCACTACAGTATTCTTGCCTGGGGAGTTTCATGGACAGAGCAGTCTGGCAGGGCTGCATTCCATGGGGTCACAAAGCATCAGACATGACTTTCACTTTCACTCCATTTCACAAGAAGGCACAAATCTGTACTCTGAAAACTATAAGATATTGATGAAGGAAATTGAAGATGATACAAACAAATGGAAAGATTATACCATGTTCTTGGATTGGAAGAACCAATATTGTCCAAATGATTATATTACCCAAGACAATCTCCAAATTAAGTGCAGTCTCTATCAAACTGTCAATGGTATTTTTCACATAACTAGAACAAAAATTTTTAAATTTATATGGACACCTGAAAGACACTGAATTAGTCAAAGCTATCTTAAGGAAAAAAAAAAAAATGAAGCTGGAGGAACCAGGCTTTCTGATTTCAAACTATACTACAAAGCTACAGGCATCTAAACAGTATTGTACTGGCACAAAAACAGAAATATAGATCAATGGAAAGGTAGAAAGTCAAGAAATAAACCCATAGATCTATGGTCTATTAATCAAAGACAAAGAAGGCAAGAATACACCATGTGGAAAAGATAGTTCTTCAATAAGTGTGCTAGGAACACTGAACAGCCACATGTAAAAGAATGAAATTAGAACATTCTCTAACACCATACACAAAAATAAACCCCAAATGGGTTAAAGACCTAAATTTAAGACCAGATACTACAAAAGTCTTAGAGGAAAACATAGACAGAACACTCTTTGACATAAATCACAGCAATATATTTTTGGATCCACCTCCAAGATTAAATAAAAGCAAAAGTAAACAAATGGGACCAAATTAAACTTAAAAGCTTTTGCAAAGTAAAGGAAATCTTAAACAAGATGAAAAGACAACCCACATAATGGAAGAAAATATTTCCAAATAATGCGACTCACAAGGGATTAATCTCCAAAATATGTAAACAGCTCATGACGCTCAATCTCAAAAAACAAACACCCCAATCAAAAAATGGGTAGATCTAAATAGACGTTTCTATGAATAAGGCATATAGACACAGATGCCCAAAAAGCACAGAAAAAATGCTCAACATCGTTAATTATTAGAGACATGCAAATGAAAACTACAATTAAAATATTGTATCACATCACACTGGTTAGAATGGCCATCACTGAATAGTTTACAAACAGTAAATACTGTACAGGTTGTGGAGAAAAAGGAACCCTCTTACACTGTTGGTAAGAATGTAAATTGGTACAACCAATATGTAGTATAATGTAGAGGTCCCTTAAAAAACTGAAAATAGAACTACCAAATAACCCAGCAATTTCACTCTTGAGCAAATATGCAGAGAAAATCATTAATTGGAAAAGATATATGCACCCCAATGTTCACTGCAGCACTATTCACAACAGCCAAGACATAGAAACAGCCTAAATGTCTATCAACAGAGGAACAGATAAGGAAGATGTGGTGTCCATGTACAGTGGAATATTACTCAGCCACAAAAAGAATGCAGTAATGCCACTTGCAGCAACATGGATGGACCTAGAGATTAGCAGACTAAGTGAAGTAATTCAGACAGAGAAAAACAAGTATCATATGATATCACTTATATGTGAAATCTAAAATAATGAGAGAAATGAACTTACTAACAAAACAGAAAGAGACTCACAAACTTCAAAACAAACTTATGGTTCCCAAAGGGGAAAATGAGAGGGGAGAGATAAATTAAGAGGTTGGGATTCACATACATATAGTATTTTATATAAAATAGGTAATCATCAAGGACCTATTGCATAGCATAGGGAGCTCTACCCAATATTCTGTAATAACCTATATGGAAAAGAATCTGAAAAAGAATGGATATGTATAACTGATTCACTCTGTGGTACACCTGAAACTAACCGAACATTGTAAATCAACTATATCCCAATGTAATATAAAATAAAAAACAATTTTAAAAAAGAAATAATGTTCACCTCCCTCACCACGTATTGTAAATATCTATGCTCTTTGTTATCTTTTCTTATATTTCTTAAGGGTATTTTTTTACTGCTTGAAATCTATGGTGCATTCACTTGTTTACCATATGCTTCCCAAATAGATTATATGCTTCAAAAGGGCAAGGTCTTCATCTTGTTCAGCAGTATAGCCACAACATTACACCAGTGTCTTGAACACTGTTCTCAATTAGTATTTGTGGAATGAACAAATGGATACAGTATATTGCTTGAATGTTCTACTTGACAATCCAGAAATTAGGTTTGATAGCATAGGATGTTTCCCGGACAGTGTGGGGAGTTTGTAGTTATTGTGCTTGTAATCAACACTCTTTAGGAAACAGCACATCACTTTTACCACAATTTTCTCTTCCTTCCCCCTTACATACCCTCTCATCTACACAATGTCAGGATAATCCCTGCCTGCCTTCCCCAACCTCTAACACTACTTCATTAGCTATGTAAACACATGGAAGAGTAGAATAAAGCTATTCTTGTTTAGCTGGGAATGGTGGTGGCATGACAGACTGCATGGAAGGACTTTAGTTCAGAACTCTCTTGTCTCTATCCTACACGATAGATTTTGTTGGCCCACCTACAGAGTGTTTCTCAACATCTCTGGGCCTGGCCAAAACAAGTACTGCATCTCAGTTTCTGTGAGTTCACCCCCTCTCTTTCCTTTCCAAAGTTTCTGATTTTTTTTTTTTGCCACCGTTGCTTCACATTTCTTTAAAGAACTCATAACAGAAAAACTGAGTTCCCAAACAAAATCCCAAACCATATGTAAAAGAGCATGTCCCTCTCTCAACTGGAGGTGTATTTTGAAAAGAAAATAACAGCTCAGCAGTCACTTGCCATAGCTTGCTGAGTAAGCTGGGCTTGGGTTAAAAGGGGGTTATAGGCTGCCAGCCAAAACACTGACAGCATTGCTGAATTCACTGATTCAGAAACCCTATATGTCCCAAGGATTCTGTGTGGATGCCATTAATTACACTCCCTCTGCTCTATCACTGAGAGTATCTCAATTCATTTTCTTTACATGGGTCAAAACAGATATGAATTTTAGCTGCAGAAACTGTTAATTTCAGTTTAAACACATATTTAACATTAACAAAAAGATCATGCAAGAGTGTTGCCATTAGAGTGAAATGAAATCTAAAATGGATGTAATCACGTGTATTTTGCATCAAATCTCTCATCAATTTAGATGGAAAATGAGTTATACTGATTATGTGGGTGACCCAGTAGTAACTTGATGATGTTAGAAATGTGGTTATTAGGAGTCCTAACAATAGAATCAAAAGAAATCCAAGGGGGAAAAAAACTCAAAATGAGACATTGTATATATGACAAAGTTACTAAGTATGGTCAACACTAGGGGCTTAAATTGTTAGTTTTTACTCCATAAAATTTTATACAAAGTCTTGCAACTGATAAGGAGTTCTTGAGGGCTCTGTAATTCTAAGGGTACATTTAGATAATGAGTTTGTGTTACTCATAATACTGACACCATTCATTGTCATGTGTGATTCTATGAGTAGCAAAGGTCTTTACTTTTGAAAGCATCCTTCTTGTTTCTTGTAAAAGTTTTGATGAGAAGAATTTTTCAGGTTTTTCCCCCTAATAAATCAATGCAGTAAACTTTGACAGGTTGGAAAGTGAAGTTTCATTGTGTAGGAGCTTTTAAGCTGTCTCCAGCTCATAACTTGGAGACATTCAATCAGTGCTTACATTTTAAAAATTCTTATATTCTAAGAAAATATTTTGCCTTCATGTATTTAAAGAGTACCCAGATGTAGGGTTATTTTCTATTAGAAACAACATTTAAAAGGATAATTGAGAAGAAAGCTTGCCTTGTGAATCAACAGTTACTGTTTGTGATCTTTATCTAAAATCTTTAAAAAGTAAACGTTTAATTTGTTATCATTATAATCGAGTAGACAATTTTTTCCCACAAGGTTACATCTGTTTATGCTATTTTATTATCTGTTGAATGGTAGGATATGAAGTCTCTTCATTGCAGTTTAGCTAAAGAAGTACCATGCCTGCGATGGAGCTGTCAATCAGCATTTAGTCATACAGTATCTATTTCTATTCCTGTTCCTCTTAGCACAGAAGGGCTATTATAGTCTACATTACGGCATAGCTACTTTGGATATAGATATCCTTGAGGGGCAGGATTTATTTTGAAAGAAGATACTCAACATAACATGACACATCATTTAGACATCTTTAAAGGTATACATGCAGGTATTTCAAAGCAAAATATAGAAAAGGCTAATTTTCAACAGTGAACATTTTGTGAACGCATTTTCTTTTTTTCCTTACTTTATAGCACTGAAAAAGACCAAATGAGGTCATGTGACTCTTCTGCAATTGAAAATGTCTATTTAAAGCAATCCCTGTGCAAACCTTCATTGTGTTATCACCTGGTGAAGGGCTGTCCTTTGTAAGGTATTACACATGTCAAAATTAACAAAAGAAAACCAGTTAAGGTCAAAGAGAAAGAAGAACAGTGCTGAAATACATTTATAAACACCTGAAAAGTCAATTTTTCCAGATGTCCAATAATATATATTTCCAAGTACACCAATATATATGGAATATGACTAAAAATTAACGAGACTGATTACCAACCACAAACATGAAAATCAGTTATGCAGCTGTATACCACACTGGATGTGCTTCCAGATGTGATGATAAAAATGGATACAACCTTTTAAAGCATGAGCCTTGGATATGCTGTACATATGGAACTCATTAGCTCAGCAAATGGATGTTAATCCTTATGACAGTCGATTGCTGTGCTGCATTCTGATCGAGAACTTATCAGCTGGTCTGACCTGATCATCAAGAGCATCATGACTTAAATTGCAGAACTGTTTTTCCTTCCCCTGCAATTCCATGAACTTAAAATGCACAAGAAAGTTCTTTCCAAATAAATAGCTGAAACATTTAAACTTCCATGTTCCCCATAACTTTGCAGTAACTAGGTAATGGCATAAAAAGATTTAGAGTCACAGATTCCATTAGGAATTCAGCAAGATTAAGTATTTAATTTCTCATGTTCAGGACTAAGAAATTAACCTCATTTTCCCAACTGATTTACTTTCCATTGAATACCTAACAATGCTCATATATGAAAAGATTTAATTTTTTAAACAATAGGCATTTTCAATCTGTAGCATATAAACAGCAGCTTCAGTAGATAGAAAGGGGATATAATATCACAGGTCGAGAAGAAACAGAGGCATCTCTAGTGTCCTAACTTGTCTCTCTTAGAAAAGTTACCATATTTGCCTATATATGCACGGTATTACCATCAAGAAGCTTCTTGCTTTGGGCTATCTTGAGTTATGAAAAGTGTGAGAAACCACATCTATCCCTATGAAACAAACAGCTTGACACACTAGATATACTGCACAAAGATGCAATTTAAACTTCTCAGGGAACTCCGCCAGCACACATCAACCTATTCAACAGTAATTTCTGTTTCTTAGGCAATTTTAGCTGAAGACAATCATTGTGCCAATATATTCTCTTTGTGATGTGCTTCATTGTCCCCAAGGGGTGGCAGATACCAATAAGCTGCATTCGTATTCTAATAATAACAGTTGGATAGAAATGAAGATGGTCTCTTCAGAAAGAGACCGAATCATCTCTATTTTTGGTTAAAGTCTAGAGTATGATGAGCACTTAATTAATGAGTTCATGAAACTAAGTAAATCACTTCCTTCCAGGGTTTTAGGTGCTATGGGAGTAAGTTTAGTTCATTCAGTTCAGGATGGAACGACATAACATCTTGAAATTTATACTATATTTTTTGGGGGGCCTGGATTAAGAACTTTTTCAAAAAGTCTGACACTTTCATGAACAAAGTTATGATTAATATTTTGTTCATTAAGTATTAATGAAAACACTAAATTTAAAAAATAGGAGGGTATTACTTTTAAAATTAATCTGTAAAGAAAATAAAATCTAATATTGTGAATCTAAAATATTCATTATTTACAGCCAGAGTAGATCATGATGGGCAACATGAAAAATAAAAGAGTGAGGCAGACTGTTCCCTCTTAAGAAACGATATTGTGTTAAATGGACTGTGATGCATAGTAGAATGAGAGCCTTAGAGGACAGAGGCGGAGGGTTGGTCCTACTGATGAGGAGCAGGGGTGAAAAACTTTAGCAACTTCAGCACAGCTTTTGCCAAAGAATATTCTACAGAATGCACGATTAAATATCAGATTCTTGAAGCCGTTATTTCCTACAGCCTTTTATGTCCTAGTATTCATTATCAATCTTTGCAAACAGGCACTAAGATGTAGCATTACTTACGTATTTGTGATCTTTGATTTTTTTTTTCTTCAAGGAATATCTCTGATGTGAATCTTCTATAAAATTTTTACTTTAGGAAAGTGAAGACTTTAGTTTGGAGCTGCAGGGCCAAAAGCCATAAAATAAAGAAATGATGTCTACATTAAATTACTGATATCTAAGTTAGAGTAGGGGTGCTGGGGAAAAAGTGACAAGGACTCCAAAAGTATCTTAAGGAATAGGATAAATGGACTTCGGTGAGTAATCAGAAAAGCATTCATACTTCAATGTTTAGAAAGCCAAGATAGGTGCAGGGCAATACATGAAATTTGGGAATCATTCACATAGAAATAAATGTATGATGTTGCCAAGGTTGACGAGGTTTCAGAGTTCATGTAGTGTGAGGAGAGAAGGGAATTTTATCTTCAGCTATGCAGGTCTGCCTACCTGGAAGGACCAGGAAAAAGGAAAAGAGATTTCCTAGTAAATAGACAGAATGTGTGTTATAGTCACTCCATCGTGTCCGACTCTTTGTGACCCCACAGACTGTAGCCTACCAGGCTTCTCTGTCCGTGGAATTCTCAAGGCAAGACTACTGGAGTGGATTGCCATTCTCTTCTCCAGAGGAACTTCGCAACCCAGGGATCGAACCCTGGTCTACTGTGTTGCAGGCAGATTCTTTACCATTTGAACTAAAGCGAAGTCCTATAATTTGTCTATATAAATAGACAGTAACAGTATAATAATCAGCTTCCCTGGTGATTCAAACAGTAAAGAATCTGCCTGCAATGCAGGACATCGGGTTCAGTCCCTGGGTCGGGAAGATCTCCTGGAGAAGGAAATGGCACCCGACTACAGTATTCCTGCCCAGAGAATTCCATGGACAGAGGAGCCTGGAAAGCTACAGTCAATGGGGTCACAAAGAGTCAGACGCGACTGAGACACTAACACTTAGAGTATAATAGGCATACAAGAAACAATTAGGGCAATGGGGAGAGTTTCATGGAACAGTTTGGCTAGGATGGGATGGATACCATGAAAAACTAAAAGGATATCACCAGTTTAGGAGGTTGGAGGTTAATATTGTTGGAAATAGAATCTGATTGGCAAAGCTTCAAGAATGAAAGAGAAATGAAAACATACTACTTTTTTTCAGAGTAGATTTAAAATTCTTGAGGAAAATAGTGGGTTGAAAAAGAAGGTTTTATTGTCATTATCTGAGTGCATAAAATTTAGAATTTTGAAGTTTTTATGGGTTTATAAAATTTCTTATTTCTAGCAATACTCTGGTCTTAAAATCTACTTTGTTTAATATAAATATAATTATACTAATATTTTTTGGTGTTTACACAGTATATCTTTTTGCATTCTTCCTCCAGTTTTTCTGCAAACATATTTAATATATGTCTTTTGTAAGCAGCACATATTCTAAAAATATAGCTTGAGAATTGTATTTTAACTGGAGTATTTAGTTCACTTAAATTTAATATAACCAATGACAAATTTGTATCTAATCTACCATCCATTTGTTTGCTTGCTCCAACTGTTCTGGGTTCCTTTTTCTTTTTTCTTTTCTTGGCTTCTTTTGGTTTATTCAAGTAATTTTTATTTTTCAATTTCTCCCAGAGTTTTTCCAGTAGTCATGTACTGATGTGAGAGATGGACCATGAAGAAGGCTGAGAGTTGAAAAATTGATGTTTTTGAGCTGTGGTACTGAAGAAGACTCTTGAGAGTCCCTTGGACAACAAAGCCATCAAACCAGTCAATCTTAAAGGAAATCAACCCTGAATATTCATTGGAAGGACTGATGCTGATGCTGAAGCTGAAGCTCCAATACTGTGGCCATCTGACATGAAGAGCCAACTCACTGGAAAAGATCCTAATGTCGGGAAAGATTGAGGGCAGGAAGAGAAGGGGTCAGCAGAGGATGAGATGGTTGGGTGGCATCACAGAGTCAAAGGACATGAATTTGAGCAAACTGGGAGATAGTGGAGGACAGGGAACCCTGGAAGTGCAGCAGTACATGGAGTAACAAAGAGTTGGACATGACTTAGCGACTAACGATATATAGCAGTGGAATTTTTGGATGACAGACTAGGTGCATGTTTAGTTTCAGTAGTTCACTACAAATAGATCTCAAATGTATTGGTACAACTTACATTCCCATCAACGATGTATTAATTTACAATTGATCCATTCTTCCCATTATTGCACTTTTTTTTTTTTTTTACTTTAGCCATTCTTGTGGGTATATTTTGAAATAATATTGTGCATTTAGCTGCTGCTGCTGCTAAGTCACTTCAGTCGTGTCCGACTCTGTGTGACCCCATAGAGGGCAGCCCACCAGGCTCCCCCATCCCTGGGATTCTCCAGGCAAGAACACTGGAGTGGGTTGCCATTTCCTTCTCCAATGCATGAAAGTGAAAAGTGAAACTTACCCTTTTTTAATGAGGAATATTTTCTGTGTTTATAGAATCTAGATTGGCCCTTTGGAAAAAATGTCATTTCACCGTTCTCTGGCTTCTACTATAACTATTGAGAATAGGTTATTAGTCTTATTGCTTTGAATATAATATGTCAGAATCTCTGGATACTCTAAGATGTTTTCTTTAACTTTGATTTTCAGCAGTTAGACTATGTATCATAGAGTGCTTTACTTTGTGCTTGTTCTTTTTGAGGTTGATATCGCAAATTTTTTTTTGTTTCTGTGTCATTGTTTAGATCGAAAAGTCTCTTCTGTTAACTCTATGAATATTTCTTTCCCTATTCTTACTTTTCTCTTTTTTTCTGATACTACACATACACATGATTTAGTCATTTTATCACATACCATATGGCTATTATTTTGCTTTCTATATTTTACATTCTTCATACTTTCTGTGCTTCAGTTTGGATATTTTCTCCTGACCTACATTTCTTTTTACTGACCCTCTTTTCTACAGAAGTTATGTCTTGCTGAAAAAATCTCTGTCCAACTCCTGCTAATCTTTCACTCTGCAGAAAGCAAAAAATTTAAAAACTTTATCTTCCGTAAAACTCATTTGTGTTCTGAATAATTATTGTTTTTCATCTTTAGTGTATCAATTTGCTTATTTTACACAGACCAGTTTCCTGCTGAAAATCTCAAGAGTATGTCTTACTTTCTTGAAAATGTTTTTTATATTTATTAAAAAACCAGATTCAATCAGTCCATCCTAAAGGAAATCAGTCCTGAATATTCATTGGAAGGACTGATGTTGAAACTGAAACTCCAATACTTTGGCCACCTGATGCGAAGAGCTGACTCATTTGAAAAGACCTGATGCTGTGAAAGATTGAAGGCAGCAGGAGAAGGGGACAACAGAGGATGAGATGGTTGGATGGCATCACCGACTCAATGGGCATGAGTGTGAGTATACTCTGGGAGTTGGTGATGGACAGGGAGGCCTGGCATGCTGCCGTCCATGGGGTCACAAAGAGTCAGATTCAACTGAGCGACTGAACTGAACTGAAGAACTTGATAACTCCAGTATCTGTATCTTCTGTGGATCTAATTGTATTGTCTATTTTTTTCTCTTAATTTTGGACCTTTTACTTTTTGTGTCCTGGCAAGGCAGAGAAATTTTTGTTACATGTCAGACATTATGTATGAAAATCAATAGAGATAATTTGTGGCTCAGTCTCTGATGGATGAACTCTTTCCCCAGAGAGTATTTACTTCTGATTCTAAGTAGGTAATCAAGCTAGGGGCAGATTGCCCTAGTTCAACCCAGTTATTGACCCCTTAACTCTGTGAGATTGCTTCTTGGTTTAAGCCTAGAGGAAGAACTTCAGACTTCAGTTAGGATTCAACTGATTTGTGGCTGAATTTCTGTTTTGTGAAATAGTATTTTGTGAATAAATTCTGTTTTGTGAATAAATCCCTTTATTCTTGAGTATAAAACTTCAGAGTTCTAACTGGAAGACTAGAGGTGAGAGTCCTTCCTCTCTAGTGGGTTTTCAATGTCAATATTTAAGAACTTAGAGATATCCACTTGTGCAACCAAAAAGCCTGAAATTTGAAGGATATAAAGAAAATGTAAGTGGATTATTTTGCAACTCTGAAAACAGTAGATGGAGATATTATAATAAAGTTTATACCTTACAGCATGTGATTATGGAAAATGCGTGGTTAGGACAGCTATTTGAATCATGTTGACATCTGACAAGAGGAAAATACTATAAGTGAAAATAATCAAGAAGAGTTCTGAAGGGGAGATGACCATATGGGGAATAAAGTACAGGAGAAGTTGGACAGGTAAGAAAAATATGACATTTATGCTTCCTTGAAATTTTTATTTTTCTAAAAAGAAAAAAATCATTGCAATATTTGAAAACATTATGTCTATAAAAATTTGAGGTTTAAATTACTACACAGCAGTTAAACTTAAAATCTCAGACTTTATCTTTTCTAATTATAGTCAAATCTGGCACTTTCTCTAATTTTCATTTCTGTTCTGACCTGAGTAAGACTGGCATTCTGAATTTAATTGCATTCAGCTTGATTGCTTTTTGATTTTTGACTCATTATTTGAGTGAATAAGTCAAAATGTTAGAAGTGGGCAGGGAGTTCTAATAAGAGAAAATTTGAAAGCATGCCTCTTGACTAGCTTGCTGAATTGGAGTCAGAATTGACCCAGATCAAATTTGACTCGATAAGAAAGATCTATGAATATTGAGTATTTGTTTTTCTTGACTCTATTCTCCTCACTGTTTATCACAATAAGGCAAACATCATGCTGCTGCTAAGTCACTTCAGTCATGTCCGACTCTGTGCAACCCCATAGACGGCAGCCCACCAGGCTCCCCCGTCCCCAGGATTCTCCAGGCAAGAACACTGGAGTGGGTTGCCATTTCCTTCTCCAGTGCATAAAAGTGAAAAGTGAAAGTGAAGTCGCTCAGTCGTGTCCTACTCTCAGCGACCCCATGGACTGCAGCCCCCCAGGCTCCTCCGTCCATGGGATTTTCCAGGCAAGAGTACTGGAGTGGGGTGCCATTGCCTTCTCCAAGGCAAACGTCATACTGACATCCAGTCAGAGGTAGGAGTATGAGCGCTGATGGAGAATGTGTACCATCAACATGTAAACATGTGTCTACTACTTAAAAATATAAATGAGACTTCCAAATCCCTCATCAGTTTCTAGATTTTTCCCTGTGTCAATATCAACAGGCTAGAAGAAAGCAAGACAATGTATTTATGATTATATAATTGACAAAATAATACCAGAATTTTAAGTATAACTGCAAAAGAACCGAGAGACAACTTCATAAAGCAATCCAGTAATGTAGCTGGTTGCTGTAGGCAGAAGAGCCATCAGTCAATCTTCACATCCAATGAGAATGAATTATTGGACTGGAACCAAATGTTTAAAAGTTAGAATAATTACTAAAGATACTTTTGGATGAAGAAATCTGTAACACTTAGGAAATAATCTATATATTTATCTGAAACTACTTAGGATCTGGTGGAATGAATGAAAAAATTGTTTTAGAGAAATAGGTTATGAGCCTAAAATAAATGTAACATTCACATATTTTAAATCATTTCTCTCTGTGTGAATCCTCAGACATTTCTAGAGACAAGTGATTGTGTGTGTAGAGGGAAGGGTGGTATTAACTTATTCAAATAGAGAGCAGTTTAACAAAAGTAGAAGTTTATGTGAAACCAAGATTTTCACTGATAAATAAGAAAACACAAATGCACAAATTTGAAGTATTTTTTTCACAAATCAGCTCTAGTAATTGATGAGAATATTTTTGTTGCTGTTTCTATTCTTTTGCATTAATACCTATGGTACAATTTTTTTCCAGCTCTAATATTTTCCCACTCTTGGTATGCTTTACTCCGAAGAACAGAATTTGGTTCTCCTTTCCTTTTGAAATACTTATCTTTGGATTGGTCATGCCTATCACATGAAGCCCTGTTCATATGAGAATCACAGTATCAATTCTCTTCAAAAATCCCTTTTATCCCACTGGCAATGGATAACACAGTGTGGAATCTATGCAAACGTAAGCTCTGGAAACCAAATTCTCCCGGATGCTAACAATGCTTCCCCGGGGCATAACGAGAATGATCTCAATTCACCTCCTCTCCAAAATCTAACTAGACACAGGAAACCCTTTGGCCATCAGCAGTGGAGTTTCATTAAAGCCACCTCACTTTAGGTGTAACAAAGCTCCTTCCGGGAAGTAAACCAAAAAGTCTAGTTAGACTGTAGAATTGTCCAAACACTAGGGTCCCTCTTTTCACACAGCACAAAATTGTGTAATGGCACCAGAGGCTCTTTAGCAAGTTCATGACCCTATACAGCAACAAAGACTGAGCTAAAAATCACAAAATTTCTGACTGAAGCTGAAGTTGAATTGCCATTTCAACTCTTCCCTCAAGAAAAATAGCCAACTAATCTGCGTGGATCTTTTTGGAAAATAATTCGTGTTACTGAAATGATTGCTAGGGAGGATAAATGAAGCATTAATTTTTTTTTTTAAACTAAACCTGGCACATTTAAGAATTTTACCTCTCAGGGCCATCAAGGCTAGAAATCCCTAGAAGAGGAATTTCACAAGCTTTTTCTTAGTGCCTAACTGGTGTTCAAATTAAGCCAGCAAAACCTGAGGGATGATTGTTCAGGAAATAACAAGTCAGAGACCTATCCCAAATAGGCCTTCCTTCTCTTAATCAGATACTAAAAATCAGCTCCACTGCAGAGAATGTCAGCATAAATTTCCTTTACCTAAAATTCTCTGTTTCTCTTGTCAAGTCCCTCCCGGAAGCTCAGAAACTAAGTGATAACTGGCATGACTTGTCAGCAGCACTGATACCTTCTGAAGATTAGGGACTCAAAATAGCCATAGAAGGAAGGAAGCTGGCCAGTACTTCACTTTTACTAATAAAAAAGGAAAGAGAAAGAAATTAGATTACAGCAGCACTTTACTATGGAGCTTTTACAGCATATCGCAAAATATCTAATATCCTTGTGCCTCCCTTCAGTTCCTCTGTTTATAGAGAAACCATTTGCCTTCTCTTTACAAGGAGTCAAATGCTTAGTTGGTATCACTTCCTCACCCTTCCTTGTTGCTTGGGTCAAATTGCAATATATGGCTTGAGTCTTATTTTGTTTTCTTTACTTTTTATGTAAGGGAAGAAAAGTAAAAATATTATCGTCCAGAGAACATATACATGAATTGTTATTTGTGTGAGCAGGTAAAAATGACATGGACCTTAATCTGAAACTTCATATGCCGTTGACATAATATATACCATGCTCCTATCTAATTTTTCTTCCTCATTCAGTCTGTATTCAAGATCTGAAAATTGATACCAACATTTTGGAAAAAATAGCTGCCTACTTTTGACTTCTGGGAACTGCTCCACTTGTAAAACACTTTTGTGTTCTACTCTGAGATATACTTATGTAAAGTATCAAGCAATGAAAGGACATATTGTTCAAGTATGCATTAAGACAGCTATGCATACTGTTATGAAATTTACATTCTAATGGAATATATAATTGTTGTACAATTATAAATAAGAGCCTAACACTATGTTCCAGTTATGGTATTGACAATTCCACATATTTATACAATGAGTAAAAGTCAAAAGATATTTCTAAAATATTTTGGTAGATAAATACTTAGTGTTTTAATAGTTCCATATTTCTGAGAACAGAAGATAAGTATTAAATTATAGAAAGATATAACTAATGGAGATTTAGCAAATATGATTAAAAAGAAAAATAGATAATTTAGTATGCTGCATGAGTATTTTATTGTAAAGAACAAGTAATCAATGATCACACTATTCTACCTGAGAAAAGAAAAGAATTTGTGTGTTCTATTTGAAGAATTAAGGTGATAAGATGAGAGATTTAATGTGATATACTTCAACCAGAGTGGAAACCTGTCTTTTACCTTCCTGTTTCAATAAACAAAATGATCCTACCTGCTTTTGACATACTTGTATCTGTCACTGCCCTTCTCCTGGACATTTTCCATGTGAATCAAAATTCCTGATCAACTAAAATTGCTGTGCTGATACTTCATGACTTTGGAGCAATTAGAAATACATGACTGCTTATAACCATTCTTTTCTAATAATATTAAAATGTAAAGATATTAGAGATGTTTTTTCATAATAAGAGTCTTCCCCCCACCCCCGGAGCAGATACGGTAAACAAGAGTCAAACATATGCAGAAATATGTAATTTAAAATTTTATGTTGCATTTCGTTGAAATGTTAACTGAATAATATTGCTTTGGCACATATGTTATATTCATGTCAATATGCTTCATATGCTAAAAAGATCTGTGCTAGAGTGCCTATCCTTCCTTGTTTACAAAAGAACTAAACAGCTGTGTAAGTTCATAGAAGAGAGGAATTGAATTAAGAAAGTTCTAGGACCAGTTCAGATTATTCACCTATACTGAAATAATGAATTATGTGATTTACTATAGAAAATAAAATATATAACTGAAGATAATATTCACTGGAAGCCCCAGTTGAGAAGAAGGGTCATTTAGTTGAATTAAATGTCAGAAGGTTATTTCCCTTTCTTTTTTTTATTTTCCTTTTTGTAAACTATGTAAAATGTCTTTCATTCACGTTCTTTACTGATGCTATTTTGCCAGTAGGTTGTCCATCTAGTCAAGGCTATGGTTTTTCCTGTGGTCATGTATGGATGTGAGAGTTGGACTGTGAAGAAGGCTGAGTGCAAAAGAATTGATGCTTTTGAACTGTGGTGTTGGAGAAGACTCTTGACAGTCCCTTGGACTGCAAGGAGATCCAACCAGTCCATTCTGAAGGAGATCAGCCCTGGGTATTCTTTGGAAGGAATGATGCTAAAGCTGAAACTCCAGCACTTTGGCCACCTCATGCGAAGAGTTGACTCATTGGAAAAGACTCTGATGCTGGGAGGGATTGAGGGCAGGAGGAGAAGGGGACAACAGAGGATGAGATGGCTGGATGGCATCACGGACTCAATGGACGTGAATCTGAGTGAACTCCGGGAGTTGGTGATGGACAGGGAGGCCTGGCGGGCTGTGATACATGGGGTGGCAAAGAGTCGGACACAACTGAGTGCCTGAACTGAACTGAACTAAATATTTATAATTACACACACACTACAGTCACTAAGTTATAGCGAAAGTTGTAAAATGAGTACTAATGTGTAACATTTGGCTCACATGTAGTGTGATAGGAAGAATTCTGAGGCTTTCTATCATGTGTGAGCACAGATACTTAAATCAATTGATTCTTCAGTCAACTAAGACTGTATAAATAGCCACAGCAATGCAAGAAGTCAGCTTGGAATGCAAATTCCCTGGTCTTTTGAATAGTTTCAGACCCAAATTTGGCAGTATAATACTAAATTTTTCATGGCCATACTTGCCTAATTTGACCAAAACACCTTTCTTTCTTTTTTTCTCATCTTGGAAAATTCTCTGTCAATTCCACAGCAAGAAGATCCAGAGCAGATAGAACAGCTTAGCCACAAATCATCCAGAAAAACTCTGGAAATTTGCTCTATCAAGATGGCTTCCTCATGGCTGATGTAGTCCTTTTAACTTATAATATCCCACCAAATATTTTATTACAAAGTTTTTTGAAAGTCTTCTGTGTTATCAGAAATCAGACATCCAATAACATCTGCTTGTCTAAATAATGTTAAGATAAAATTGTTTGCATAGTAAATCATATTTGTTTTCAGCAATTTACCTCAAATATGTGAATGAAATAACGTTGTAGCCACATTATGAGCATAGTTTGTTTTTTCCTAAAGTCAAAGAAATGTTGGATAATTACCTTCTTCATAAGTACTCTTGAATATATAAAATGTATACTGCTATGTGAGGACTCTCTTTGTAAATAAAACCTATTCAGACATATTGGAAGGAAAAGGCAGTACTCTGTATTTTTTTAATCTGAAAGCTACTTCTTTTTTGTGATTCTATAGGATAGGATTTCCTAGATGTTAAGTGCTGTTCTATTTCTCTGAGGTGATCTTGGAAATGGAGTGTTTGGGATTTTTAGCTTATCTTGATACAAGCCAACCCATTCCTGCTTTAGTTTTATATCTGAGATCTTAAACTAGGTCCTTGAATAGAAGTTGTGTTACCAAATTCTAAAAAGTGAAGACAAGATAATTCTAAATGGGGCCTTATTTGATTTTATTATCTATATACTCAGAAATTACTCACTTTACTGAAAAGTTTGGATTGGGAAAAATAAAAATTAAAAAATTCATTGAGTAATATTAATGGGATATGGACATTTCTTATCATTTTTTTAACCATCAAATATTGGGAAACTAATATACTGATAGCATTATGATATGTATATATGGATAGTGTTTTCTGTTGTGCTTTGGAATAAATATTCCAAATATAGTCATATAGTTGTTTCTGTTTTCAGACATGAATCGGTAATAGTACAGACACATTTTATTTTTATTTGTAGTAAAAAAGTACATTTTATAAATATAGCTGATAGAAAGCAATTAATCACTTTTAAACATGTAAATGAAAATACTGCCACAGACAGTGATTGGAACTTATTATGAAAAGAAATTGCTTCAATGATGGGAGAGAAAGCCCCAGTGAAGAAATCAGGAGGTGAAAACAAACATTCCTGTACAACAATGGAAAACCTTTTAAGCATGAAGAAACTGTAATATATGTGGCACTTGTAGGTACAGTAAGATAAGACATCCAGGAGCCAGTAAATTTTTTCATGCTGTCAGAGTATTCAACGGTAGATATGAGCTGTCGTACTTGTCATCAACATCCGAAGAAGCTTAGCATTTTAGAAAACAACTTCCTAACAGAAACAATTCTACTTCATCCTAACAGGCATATGGATACTAACAGATTAAGTAAAATAGCAATTTTCAGTCTCTGAATCTTTACTGTCTTTTTCGACTTCCTTTTTGACCGGAGTCCTTTAGCCTATGTATCAACATCCTCTTTTCCTTTCTGCTCAGACAGGAAGAAGGTAAGGAGCTGGAGAAGCAAGGGAGAGCCAGAGGGAGGAGGAATCAGAAAAGCCAGGAAATACTAAAGGCCAACAGGGGGGTGTGGGTCTCAGAATTCCTTGTGATCAAGTTAGTTTCTGTTAGCAATGGGATTTACTATGGGTCTCTCTGGGGAGAAAGAAGCAGAAAATGGAAATCTTCAGAAAGTGTGTACACTCATCCTGTACCCCCAAACTATCTTTAATTTGTAGGACATTCTGGAACCACCACTCACATAGAACATTAATACAGATTTCATCTCTTGTGCAGAAAGTCAAAGAATCTATGAATTTATTAAATTAGGAAAAGAAAAACAAATATTGTGGATTAATGCAGCAACAGCAGCAGCATGGACTCTAGAAAAATGGTACTGAAACCTACCTGGAGGGCAGCTGTGGAGACACAGACACAGAGAACAGTCTTGTGGACAAGGGGAGGAAGGAGAGGGTGGGAAGAACAGAGAGTAGCATGGAAACATATACATTACCGTATGTAAAATAGATAGCTGGTGGGAATCTGCTATATGACTCAGGGAGCTCAAACTGGTGCTCTGTGACAACCTACAGGGATGATATGGGGTGGGAGGTGGGACAAAATTTCAAGAGGGAGGAAACATATCTATACCTATGGCTAATTCATGTTGATGCATGGCAGAAACCAACACAATATTGTAAAGCAATTATCTTTCATTTTAAAATAAATAGTTTTTTTTTAAAATAAAGCTGTATCAGTTTGCCTATCCTAACCTCTTTCATACCTCTCCACGTTTCCCTAATGAGTAAAGCAAATTCTGTTTTGTAATTCTAAATGTAAAACTAGGAATAATACTAGATTGGCTGAACTACATTTATTAATTCTATAATCCTTTATATTTTATAGAATTTTACATTATTAAACATAATGGTGTATAAGGTAAAGATGATTCTTCAATATTTCACCAATTATATATTCTTTCTAAGATAAGACTTTTCATACTTATTACTTACTTTTCACTGCAGTGAACCTTTATAATACTAGCATTTAGGGACAAAGCATTCAGATAAGATTCCTCCTTTGGAATTTCAATACCATTGTTCCAAAATTGTTGCTGCTGCTGCTAAGTTGCTTCAGTCGTGTCCAGCTCTGTGTGACCCCATAGACAGCAGCCCACCAGGCTCTGCCATCCCTGGGATTCTCCAGGCAAGAACACTGGAGTGGGTTGCCATTTCCTTCTCCAATGCATGAAAGTGAAAAGTGAAAGTGAAGTCGCTCAGTCATGTCCGACTTTTCTGACCCCATGGACTGCAGCCTACCAGGCTCCTCCATCCATGAGATTTTCCAGGCAAGAGTACTGGAGTGGGTTGCCATTGCCTTCTCCAAGTTAGAACCATATATAAACATATATTGATATATAAAATATATATATTAAAAATCTAATATGTTTGATATATTTATCTCACACATTTGCTTCCCATGTGGTACAGTGGTAAAGAATCTGCCTGCTCATGCTGGAGACACAAGTGATACAGGTTCAATCCCTGGGTTGGGAAGGTCCCATGGAATAGAAATGGCAACCCACTCCAGTATTCTTGCCTGGAAAACTATAGACAGAGGAACTTGGCAGGCAGTAGTCATGGGATGGCAAAGAGTTAGGCATGACTCAGCAACTGACCATGTTATATTCTCTCAGGGGGCAGAGAATGATTAGAACATTTATATAATAAATCCATCACTGAAATATATGTACTATATGTCCCTTTGTATGAGACAAGCAAGATGCACTTCTTATCTTCAAGGAGCATACAGTTTTTAGGGAAGACAAAAATTTAATTACTTACTATTCAAAATGTGATCTTAAGATTAGCACATGGGCATCATCTGGCAGCTTGTTAAAACTGTAGAATCTCAGACTGGACCTACTGAAGTGGAACATGAATTTTCACAGAATCCCCAGGTGATTTGTATGCAATTCAGAGTTTGAGAAACACCATTTTAATTCGAACCTTAGAAGGTTACTGTCTTAAAACCTAGAAGAAACAAAGAGATGGAGAAATTAGAAGATAAGAAGGTACCAAGATGGGATGGGAAGATCTTGGTGCCTATACTGTGTTCTTCAAACAGAAGAGAGATCACCAGTCTGGCACCTTTTACTTGTATAAAAATAAATGTGTGTGGTTTTTTTTAAGAATATTTGTTTTTGAATATTTCTGGTTTACGTATCATTTGGGAAAAAAACCGTATCACTCTTAACAATGTCAGCCCAACAGAAATATGACCATATAAATCCATATGAAACGGAAGTTTTATTTTTATTTGTCTATCCTATGGTTTGCAGAGGAATAAGTGACCACAGTAGCTTTGTCAGTTACTGCAATTCTTCAGTTATGAGTTCAGGAAATTGTTACAAGTTTTTACCTCAAGATGTCAATCCATATTAGACCAGTGGAACCAGTTCATATAAAGATGATCATTTTGAAACTGGGGCATTTAAAAATCATCTTCATGTTGTTTGCAAAGCTTCAGATAGTTACAGGAACTAAAAAGGTCACAGCAGTGCTTGTTCTTATCAATACCTTGGCCAGTCTCCCTTTTCCCACTGCCTTCACTGTGGACATGCTGACTGCAGCCAAGAGAATCGGGGGACGAGCACATTCTCCACTTTGTCTCCATGTGTCTTTACATGTCTAACATGTTTACACGTTACATGTGTGTTTCTTCTCTCTGCCACACGAAAACCAAATAGGGATAACTTATGAAATATTTTTTCTGATTATGACTGTACATACATATAAATAATATGTAAGGATCACATATAAAGGCTGACAGAAATGTGTAGGATATTAATTCATGATTCCACAGGTAACACATGGACACAAAAGTAAAAGCAAGGCTAGTACTTTTCAGGGCGTATGGAGGCATTAAATGACTTCAAAATTACTCTTACTACTTATCAGATTTATCTTGTGGTATATCTCAAAAAGCAAAGATCTTTGTGATATAATAATTATTATCTGGATCCAAATTAGGAAAATAACAAATAGTTGCAAAGGAAAACCCTTTATTTCTGGAACCTGATCTAGTTATTTTATTATTAATTATTTAATTAGGCATAAGATGGAGAAGCTCTCTACAGTCAACAAAAACAAGACCAGGAGCTGACTGTGGATCAGATCATGAACTCCTTATTGCCAAATTCAGACTTAAATTGAAGAAAGTAGAGAAAACCACTAGACCATTCAGGTATGACCTAAATCAAATCCTTTATGATTATACAGTGGAAGTGAGAAATAGATTTAAGGGACTAGATCTGATAGAGTACCTGATGAACTATGGACTGAGGTTCATGACATTGTACAGGAGACAGGGATCAAGACCATTCCCATGGAAAAGAAATGCAATAAAGCAAAATGGCTGTCGCGGGGGGGAGGGGGGGGCTTATAAATAGCTGTGAAAAGCCAAGGAGAAAAGGAAAGATATAAGCATCTGAATGCAGAGTTCCAAAGAATAGCAAGAAGAGATAAGAAGCCTTCCTCAGTAATCAATGCAAAGAAATAGAGGAAAAAAACAGAATAGGAAAGACTAGAGATCTCTTCAGGAAAATTAGAGATACCATGGGAACATTTCATGCAAAGATGGGCTCGATAAAGGACAGAAATGGTATGGATCTGGCAGAAGCAGAAGATATTAAGAAGAGGTGGCAAGAATACACAGAAGAACTGTACAAAAAAGATCTTCAAGACCAAGATAATCCCAATGGTGTGATCACTAACTTGAGCCAGACATCCTGGAATGTGAAGTCAAGTGGGCCTTAGAAAGCATCACTACGAACAAAGCTAATGGAGGTGATGGAATTCCAGTTGAGCTATTTCAAATTCTGAAAGATAATGCTGTGAAAGTGCTGCACTCAATATGCCAGCAAATTCAGAAAACTCAGCAGTGGCCACAGGACAGGAAAAGGTCAGTTTTCCTTACAATCCCAAAGAAAGGCAATGCTAAAGAATGCTCAAAGTACCACACAATTGCACTCATCACACACGCTAGTAACGTAATGCTTAAAATTCTCCAAGCCAGGCTTCTGCAATATGTGAACCGTGAAATTCCAGATGTTCAAGCTGGTTTTAGAAAAGGCAGAGGAACCAGAGATCAAATTGCTAACATCCGCTGGATCATCGAAAAAGCAAGAGACTTCCAGAAAAACATCTATTTCTGATTTATTGACTATGCCAAAGCCTTTGACTGTGTGGATCACAATAAAATGGAAAATTCTGAAAGAGATGGGAATACCAGACCACCTGACCTGCCTCTTGAGAAACCTATATGCAGGTCAGGAAGCAACAGTTAGAACTGGACACAGAACAGTAGATTGGTTCCAAATAGGAAAAGGAGTACGTCAAACCTGCATATTGTCACCCTGCTTACTTAACTTCTATGCAGAGTACATCATGAGAAACACTGGGCTGGAAGAAGCACAAGCTGGAATCAAGATTGCTGGGAGAAATATCAATAACCTAGATATGCAGATGACACCACCCTAATAGCAGAAAGTGAAGAGGAACTAAAAAGCCTCTTGATAAAAGTGAAAGTGGAGAGTGAAAAAGTTGGCTTAAAGCTCAACATTCAGAAAACGAAGGTCATGGCATCTGGTCCCATCACTTCATGGGAAATAGATAGGGAAACAGTGCAAACAGTGTCAGACTTTTTTTTTTTTGAGCTCCAAAATCACTGCAGATGGTGACTGCAGCCATGAAATTAAAAGACACTTACTCCTTGGAAGAAAAGTTATGACCAACTTAGATAGCATATTCAAAAGCAGAGACATTACTTTGCCAACAAAGGTCCATCTAGTGAAGGCTATGGTTTTTCCAGTGGTCATGTATGGAAGTGTGAGTTGGACTGTGAAGAAGGCTGAGTGCGAAAGAATTGATGCTTTTGAACTGTGGTGTTGGAGAAGACTCTTGAGAGTCCCTTGGACTGCAAGGAGATCCAACCAGTCCATTCTGAAGGAGATCAGCCCTGGGTATTCTTTGGAAGGAATGATGCTAAAGCTGAAACTCCAGCACTTTGGGCACCTCATGCGAAGAGTTGACTCATTGGAAAAGACTCTGATGCTAGGAGGGATTGGGGGCAGGAGGAGAAAGGGACGACAGAGGATGAGATGGCTGGATGGCATCACTGACTCGATGGACGTGAGTCTGAGTGAACTCCGGGAGATGGTGATGGACAGGGAGGCCTGGCGTTCTGCGATTCATGGGGTTGCAAAGAGTCAGACACGACTGAGCAACTGAACTGAACTGAACGGAAACTTTTTTAGTTTTTGCCTGTCTTTTTTATTCTGTATATATCAGTTTTCAGAATTGTTATAATACAGTGTCATTGTTTATGTTTTACATCAGTTCAATTGAGATTTTCTTCCTAGGAGGAAAAAACTCAGGTCGAAATGCTTGGATACAATATCTGTCTTTAGAAATTAGTGAAAGTAAATTAGATTTTATATGCCCTATAAGAATATCTTGCAAAGAAAAGGAATATCTTACAAAGGACTCAACTGTTTTTCTTAATAAATTTTACATGTCTCAAGTATTCCTAAATTAATCACCTTCTGAATTGCAATCTCATTACTAGGAACTTTTTGTAGTTTTATTCCAAACAGTAACTTTCATTATAAATAGGATTTGATTTATCCCAATTATATAATAGCCTGCATAAATCCTCTTCTGCAACTGCCAGGGATGAATTTGTTATACTTAAAATCTTCCTATTTATATTTAGCCAAGAACTGATGCTTGTTCAGCTAGGGCCTATCCAGGAAAACATAATCCATTTCAGTAGTTTACAAGGAAGGGAATTTAATGCAGGGAATTAATTTCACAGGTGACAGAATAGTGGAGAACAATAACTGGTAACAATAGAAATAGAGTAACTTATAGACTAATACCATCAGGAATTCACTAACATTCTTTGATTTTTCAAAAATAAGAGGAGGAAACCAGAAGACTGGTGCCCAAAATGTGAGTTGCCTCTCAGGCTGGATGATAGACTATGGTGGCCCTGGAGAGTGGCAGCTGGAGTCACAGAAGAGACAAGCTGCTACCAGTGAAACTGCTTAACATGGGGATATTCTAGCTGCCTCCCTCATCTGGCCCTCCATCTCTTATCTTCACTTCCCATGCAAAAAGTCAGCTAGCAGAGGAGCCAAGAAAATAAGCCTTCTGGGGTCAGAAGGAGGAGGACTCGATCTGCTGGCAAACAGGCCTAGGACCTGCAAGATAATCTTCCAGGTTTTTGCAAACAAATGTGAAAGCTAAATTTTTAAAAGCAATTTGTGACAGTGAAGATAGGAATGCACACATTGCCCTCCAGCTTAACCCTCCTGAGAAATCTAGCACCTGCATTTTTCACTCATCAAAGAGGGCAGAGAATAGCAAAAGAAATCATAGCAGAAGGAGAATTACATTAATCAAAGCAATTTCTGGTAAAAGGAGACATGGAAATTTCCAAGCAAGTTAACAGAAAGAAGCTACACTCTTCAAACCACTGAATTGAAAACAAAGCTTCAGCTGATAACTATATGATTTGACAAAGATACTTCAAATTGCTCAGGAAAATCTCTTTCTTTACAGTAATGTTTCAGGCTATTTAAAACAGAATCTCAGTCGAGGAACTAAACAAAGATGCTAGGATTGGACACAGAAGACAGATGAATTTGGCTGTTAGCCATGTAAGAATAGAAGCCAAAATTATGCTGACTAAAAATGGAGCCAAGCGATGTCATATAGATTTGAGAACTGTGTTGTGCCAAGGAAGATGTTAATGTTTTTCAATTTTCAGGTTTAGTAAGGATCATAAGTTGTTTGATTTCTTAATCTAGTTTATATATCCTAAATATCTCTGCCACCTCCCTTCTTTTTTTTTTTTTTTTTTCATTTCTTGATTTGACAGTTTGGTCTAGATTCCAAACATGAGCATGGGCAGCATGCTCCAGAATTTTGGTTCATTTAGGTATATTCTATTGACTTGTGTTGCATGATTTATCAGATGCTATTAGCTCAATGAAGTAAAGATATTTAAAAATTGTTCATATCTTTTGTCTAGAATACAGACTAAGTCAGTCATACCCTTGAAGGATATACACTGGGACTTTAGTGGATGTGAGGGGCTTCCCTGGTGGCTCAGACAGTAAAGAATCTGCCTGCAATTCAGGAGATCCATGTTTGATCCCTGGGACAGGAAGATGTCCTGGAGAAGGGAACAGCTACCCACTCCAGTGTTCTTGCCTGGAGAATTCCATGGACAGAGGAGCCTGGTGGGCTACAGTCCATGGGATTGCAAAGAGTCGTACACAACTGAGAGACTAACACTTTCACTTTTTTTTAAACTGGATGTGAAGGGCTCAAGGGATGTTTCCGACTTTCTCTTCTTGTGCTGTATAACTGAGATAAAGAACAAGGATCATCTTTGTTTAGTGCAAAGATACAGAGTTACTAGACCAAAGAAATATGTGGTGAAATCATTTGCAAGAATGGAATTTGTGAGCATATTTTTGAACATGTTCAAAAGCTCACTTGAGGCCTGTTAACATTTCCTAACATTTTAAATCTCTATGGTGATTACTATTACATTTGGTATCCTCAGATAAAAAATTAAGCTTAACTGGAGAAGAGATCTTCTATAAACCTTTTTAAGGTTGCCATTATTTTCTTTGTAAATCTATGGATGATAGCTAAAATAATCAAAATCTTCCAGAAGATAAACCTCATAATGTTAAATGGCACTTGTATATTTGTACCAGTACTTTGTTACAGAAAGGATTTCCAGAGAGTTGTAAAGATGTATAAAATGGAATAAAGTAGCACAAGCTAAAAAACAGCATGACAAAAATTAAGTGAGTGGGATTAGAAAAATATGTGTGTGGGTGTTTGTGAGTGCATACTGTGGTTTGTTTTTATTGTTGACAGGATAACAAAACAACCCAAGCAGTAACATTAAATGTTCAAGTTATATAAGGTGGTGATAATGATAATAATATATGCCAAATTATTTTGTAAATATTGTATTAATAATACACATGTGAGATATTATTATAATTGTCTCATTTGAGCCTAAAAACACTCAAAAGAAAGAAAAACATATTTGACTCTACTATGTGTTTTCAATGGTTTTAAAAATCAGAAAAATCTGTAACATTTTTAAAAATAGAACTTTAAACCTTATTTTCTTCTTGCCCAACTCCCAGTTGTTGATGTCACTTCCTTACTATATTATACTTTCAGAGAATTAAAGACACTTCTCAGTGATTGGGTCCCCCAGTCTAAGAACCTAGAATCTACCTCAAAGTCTTAAATTACCATCTGAACCATGTCTCCTCATCTCTGCTCCTTATCCACTCTCTGGTATATAAACTTCATCCGTCTGCATCCCTGGATCCTTCACACAGTTTGCTTTTCCTTCTTTCGCTTCCAGATCTCAGAACATTGCTGGTAAGTTCTGTGGTCCTAGCTTCCTGTCTTGTTCATCTTCTCTCTCATCCTGTACCTCATTTACACATCAGTGCTCCCAGTTCTCACTTGGGCAGCTTCCAGGTTCTTACTAAGTTCTGCTTTGGGTCAGTTGTGTGAACACACCATCAGCAAGCCCCTTGCATTGTGGTCACTCTCTTTTGCCCCACCTGGCTGACCTGCTTTAATTTCTCCCTCACTTTTGCTCTCAACCCTCAAGGCCCTCTCAGGATTCTAATACATATTCCCTCTCATTCCCTGTCATCACCTTCTAGTTAGGTTATTTTATTCCAGTTCCTCTTCCTTCTTCTCCTGTCATAGTTCTGCAGGAGTAACTTTCAAATTATGAGGGTAAGTAAAAGCATCTTAAAAAATAAGCACTTTATTCACTCATCCATTTACTTTCTTTGCTCTGTGTAACCATCAGGGCAACAAATAAATTGTTATGATGTAGTAAGTTTTGTGATGGTAGAATGTTTCAAATCCTACAGGAACCCAGAAGAATCTGGAGTGGGCAGGAGTCTGGAGTGGGCAGGAGGAGAATAGTAACTTGGCTAGGAACATGTGACATTTCAACTAGGTATTGAAGGATAAACAGGAAAACTAGGAAGAGGGCTTTAGAGGAGACAAAACAGCAAGGAAGGCTTAGAACACATGAAAACCTTGATATAAAGAAGAATGTCAAATACCTAGATGTGACATCTATGGTTAGGATCAAGTGGTCAGAAATGGCACTGGTCATGAAGTTTGAGGCCTCTTATAGAACCTGAGTACATCTGAATCTAAAACTCATGCTCTTAACTGCTCTACATTATTTATTCTTCTAAGATGGCCTGTTAACCACCATCTATTATAGAATAAATCCATAATCTAGTTCACAAGCTAGTTTACTCAAGGGCTCTAAAGTCTGCATTACCAGATATTACAATACAGGCTTTTCAAACTCATCTACAAAGAATAGACAACAACATAAATCAGTAATTAAATGATACTCTGCAATATGGTAGCTTCATGATGCATATGAAAGTGTAAGTGAAGTCGCTCAGTCGTGTCCAACTCTTTGCAACCCATGGACTGTAGCCTACCAGGCTCTTCTGCCCGTGGGATTCTCCAGGCAAGAGTACTGGAGTGGGTTAACATTTCCTTCTCCAGGAGATCTTCCCAACCCAGGGATTGAACCCAGGTCTCCCGCATTGCAGGCAGACGCTTTACCATCTGAGCCACCAGGGAAGACTCTCATGATGCATATGGAGCTTGTGAAATCCAGAGTTCAAGGCAAATTTAAAGACGTTTGTATCTTCTCAAGTCTACTACAGATTTATGTCATGAGAAATACCAACCTAGCATTGCCTGATATCCTCTTTTACCAGAAATCTTGGAAACCCAGATGTTGGCTAACAGCTAATTTAAACTTTTAAAAGTGGCCCAATCCATTGGGAATAAAACAGATCAGAGGTCCATACTTGGCTCTTCAGCACTCAGGCTTAACAAGCCCTGTTAGAAGACCAGAAACCTTTCTTTCTCTGAGCCTGACCAAAGAACTTAACTGGTAATTGAAATGTACTAAAAAAAAGCAGGGGGGAAAAATAGCATGTTGTTTAAAATCCTTCAATGGTTCTGATTTCTGACTGGCCTGAAATACACTGTTTTTCATAGCCTGCGAGGCCACACATGATCTGACACCTTCCCAGATCTCAGGCTCCCTGTCAAGCCACCTTCCTCTTCACTTGGTAGAGTCTACCGTCAACAACCTTCTAGGGTCTCAGAAGTGCTAATCTCCTCCCCCTCAGGTATTTGCACATTATTTTCTCAGCTTAGAATGTGTTTCCTTCTCTTATCAACTGATAAATTCTTATCCAAAATTTTCATCTCATTAAATGTCACCACTGGGCAATGACCTCCACAAGATGACATTAAGTCCCCTCTTAAACTTCTACCTCATGTCACTCTGTGCTTTTCCTTTAGAACTTCTCATTATTGCAATTAAATAGCTATTTACATGTTGGTTTATTTGGTTATCTCTCTGTCCCACTACTGCAAGTTCCATAATGATGCAGTCTGTCATCACCAAGCAGAGCACATTTTCACACAGTAGGAAATCACTATTGGTTGAATAAAAGAGATGAGAGATTTTTCTATTCACAAATCCTATACCATATTTAGCACTTCCTGTGAGATTTAAATAGGTTACCTATGCAATATGTTTGGCACAGTGCTAGGAATACAGCAGTTGCTCAGTTAAAATGTGAGATATTCTTAGACACATGTTTTCACTTCCATGATTAAAAACAGAAAAGTAAAAGGACACAAAAACAAAACTTTTGCTTTCTAATATGATTCTTCCATATGTCTTACACTGGACTTCCCAAAAAGCAGACCCAGGTTTACGTGCCAGGTCATGACTTTGGAGGTAAACCCAAGATGCATGGTAATGTCATGGAAAGGTAAGATAGGGAAGGGGAAAAGCCAATAAAGAGTTTTTTAAATTAGTGAATCACCACTGGGCTCAATCCTGCTGGAGATCATTTGAAAGGCTGTGTTAAATATAACCTCAGGTTTGCCCCACCAGTGAGCAAAATAGTTGGCTTATTGATATACAAACTTCTGTCCCTCCTTAGTTGGAGATGCTCCTAAGAGCACCCCCGCCACTAAGAAATGTCAAAAGAAAATTCTGAAGCTTTTTTTTTTTTTTAATTTTGTCCTGTTTTGTTTTGGTTTTGCCATGATCTCTGAAAATTCTTTTTAAGAGTTATGTGTGCTTTCTTCATAATAAGTGTTTGCTTTTGCTAGCATTATCTGAAATTGGTACAATATTTTTGTAAGGAAATTTGGTAACGTGTAGCAAACAAACTCATACCCTTTAGCCCACATGAGTCTACCTCAAGATGCTTTTCCTAAGGCAAAAATTATCAACATATACTAATATGTTTCTAACTTTACAGATATGTTAACATTTTTAGAAATTTAGAAACACTTGAAAATATGTAGAAAATGAAAGCAGCCTTGCCACAACAGATTATTTATACTATACATGAAACATTTATATATTAAAAATGTAAAATTGCATAACTTATGCTGGAATTTTCTCTATGTTTTTTGTAATGAACAAATTGCTCATGGTTTTAAAATGACTTCATAAGGCACGTTTGTAATAATAGTATTATTCTAAAACACGCTGAAGCATATTTAAACAGAATGTAGCAATTTTCAAACAATTAAATAAGTTTCCACAATGTTGTCTAGGCTAGATGAACAGTAAATATCCAATAAATGGGAAAAAATTTAATGGTAACTAAAAAAGGACAGAGTTAATATCAAACCAAAATATTTATTTCCCAAATGAATAGCTCAGGTGAGTTGTGGGTATTTCTGTTATAGTGCTGTTGGTGACAAGCATGCACCATAACACTTCACTGTCTTTATTGTGATTTTCTTCCCTCTTCTTCTTTATATGTCGTTTTCATGTCCCTTGCATACTCACTCTTAGCACAGGATTCAAAGACATCTATACTCATGTTATTTTATCTCATACCTTTAACTTTTTACATTTCCAGCCTCCACTCCTCTCATCCTTCCTTGTATGGCTAACTCTCTTACTTCTGCTCTGGTTCCCTTCCCTTTCTGTTTCTGCAGGAGCAACGATGTTCTCCAATCAACATTTAAGAATGTTAAATTTCTTCTATCTAAAAATGAAACAAAACAAACCTCTCCTTGTATCCTAATTCTCTAAGGGGATTCCCAGGTTTCTCAGATGGTAAAGAACCTGCCTGCAATGCAGGAGATCTCGGTTTGATCCCTGGGTTGGGAAGATACCCTGGAGGAGGGCATGGCAACCCACTCCAGTATTCTTGCCTGAAGAATCCCTGAACAGAGGAGCCTGGTGGGCTGCAGTCCATGGGGCTGCAGAGTCAGACACACCTGAGCAGCTAAGCATATACATAACATAACTGACCAATGGTGTTTCTGTGCACAACAGAATGTTTTGAAAGAGAGGCATCTTTCACTGTCCTCAGTCCTCATCTCTCCTTCACTCCTCAGCTCCCTGTAATCTGTCTGCCCCGGTGACCTATTCTCAGCAAGGTCATTAGGCACTCCTTTATTTTGAAATCCAATCAAAACTGATAGCATTGTTCATCCTTTTTGACAGCCATGATACCACATTTATTGTTTTGTTTGCTTTTTTACTTGTTTGTTTGCTATTTTGTTTGTCTTTATTGAGTTTTGTTTTCTGTATGGCCTGGCTACTAGCTTCTGTCTCTGTCCTCTCCAGCTCCATATATTTTATGGTTTCTTCCTCTGGCTGCCCCTTAAATCGTTGTGGTTCACAGGGATCTGGGTAAGGCCTCTTTTAAGTCTTATTCTACACACTTTCCATATTTCCAAAACTTTATTTATTCGTGACCACAGAAGTTCATAGATTTATTTCACATTGTTTTGCCAAGCTTGATAAATGCTCATTTGTTCATAACAATTCTTCAGTGGGTGACTGTGTGTGTGTTAGTCACTCAATCATGTCCAACTCTTTGTGACCCCATGAACTGTAGCCCACCAGGCTTCTGTCCATGGAATTCTCCAGGCAAGAATACTGGAGTGGATTGCCATTCCCTTCTTCAGAGGAACTTTGCAACCCAAGGATTGAACCCTGGTCTCCTACATTGCAGGCAGATTCTTTACTGTTTAAGCTTACAGGGAAGTCTAATTTGGTAATAGGTGCCTAATTTGTGTTAAAACAAATTGCTATATGCTGAGAACATGATGATAAGCAAGAGACAAGAGCTTAAATGTTTGTGGTCTGTACAGACAACAAATAAATAAGCAAATAAAAATTTTAAATGTGGTTTCTATGGTTACAAGGGCTAGAATGGGACTAAGAAACTGATGTGATTGAATAATCAGGGAGATGGCGGTTAGTTTGGAGAAAGTAGCCATGAAGCTGAGAAATGATGACATCAGGAGAAAATCCCTGTTGAAGAGATTTCCATGAAGTGAAAATGCTTTGAGGCAGAAAAGAAAGTATTGTGTTTAAGGAAGAAAACAAAGATCAGTGAGTCTGGTTATAGATAGTAGGGTAGAAGTGATATAATTCAAGGTTGAAATATACTGGAGTCATAAAGATCTTTGTGGTAAATCATCTAGAATTTAGACTTTATTTCAAAGCCAATCAGAAGTCACTGAAGCATTTTTAACGAGAGAAATACATGAATTAAAAAACCTACTTTTTTATTTACCTAAAGTAGAACTAGAATCTAATACCATGGCATATACAGCTCACTGAAGTTTTATAAATTGACACATCCATGTAACCAATATCTAGGCTTAGAAATAAAACATTACTCGTATCCTAGATGTCTGTTGATGTTCTCTTCCTGTCACTACCCATCCCCTGTCCAGAGTAACCATGATCCTGACTTCTAGCATGGATTTTTTTCATCTGTTCTTGCACTTCATATGAGTGTAGTCATACAGTATGTGCTATTTTGTATCTGGCTTCCTTCACTCTGCCTTATATCTGTGAACTTCTCCCATGGCATTATGTCGAATGGTGTTTCCATCATTCTCCTGCTGCAAAGTATTCTGTTAGGTGAAGATTCGACAACTAATTTATTCATTCAACTCATGATGGTATTTTAGTGATTTCCAATTGAGGGAAATTGTAAATAGTGCTCCTAGGAACTCAAAAGATTTTTGGTGAACATATTCATCTATTTTATGGGAATATGTCTAACAAGGAATTTTAGGAAATAATTTATGTTTATGCTTACCTTTACTAAATTCTATCAGTTTTCAGAAGTGATTACACTGTATATTTGTGTCACTATTGTTCAGTCGCTAAGTCATGTCTGACTCTTTGCAACTCCATGGACTGCAGCATGCCAGGCCTCCCTGACCCTCACTGTCTCCTGTTGCCCAAGTTCATGTCCATTGAATTGGCAATGCTATCCAGTCTTCTCACTCTCTGCCACACTCTTCTCCTTTTGACTTTTATCTTTCCCAGCATCAGGGTCTTTTCAAATGATTTGGCTCTTCACATCAGGTGGCCAAAGTATTGGAGCTTCAGCTTCAGCATCAGTCCCTCCCATCAGTACTCAGGTTTGATTTACTTTAGTATTGACTAGTTTGATCTCCTTGCTGTCCAAGAGACTATATAAGCATACCACAATTAATCTATTGTTATTGTAATACTTATTTAGTTTTCTTCCATTTCTGACTCAAGGATGTATAACTGGAGTGAAACTGTTATAAATCATCACCTTTAAATCTAGATAGGATGCCAAAATACTTTCAAATGATTTTTCCCACTTGGATGCTCACCTCCATGTATAAAAGTGCTCATTCTTCAACATCTTTTCAGCAGTAGGTATTATCAGACTTTTAAATTTTGGCCATTCTGATTGATGGCAGTAAAATTTCATTATTTTAATTTGTATTTTTCTCATTACTAGTGACATTGCTTGCATTTTTCTATATTTATTAGTCACTTGAATTTACACTTTCATGAAATGACTGCAAATCTTTCGACATTGTTTCTACTGGATTGTGTATCTTTAAAACATTTGATGTGTAGGAGTATACTTATTATTATTATAATATATTCTGACATAAGTCCAGTTTTTGTTGCATACATACACACACAAACCCACCTATATCTTCTTCAGCTCAGGTGGTTTACTTGATAACATGATTCTATATTAGGAAAATGCAAAGACAAAGAATAGTCAGGACATTCTTGAAAAAAAACACAAGGTATGAGGCAAATGTAATGTGACCACCACAATGCTACAGAAATGAGTCAAGAACATGGTAGAAAAACCGGTTCCTCTGGATATGAAAGCCTACTAAAGTCACAATAAGACAGTCCAGTATTGGTTCAACAATAGATAAACAGACAAATGGAACAGAGCAGAGAGCCCCAAAACAAATTCTCACATATTCACATATTTAAGAGGAATACAGCATTACAGAGCAAGGAGAAAAGACTCATATGTCAATAAATGAAGCTGGAAAATTACACATTTAGGAAGATTAAAAAGTACCCTACACTACAAACAAAATATCAAATCCAGGTAATTTTTAGACCTAATGTTTAAAGCTAAACAATAAGCACTTAGACGATAATATAAAAAAATAAATCATGAATGGTAGGCTTCAGCATTATGCAAACCAAGAACTTCCAGATATCCAAGCTGGGTTTAGAAAACACAGGGAAACCAGAGATCAAACTGTCAACATTTGCTGAATCATAGATAAAGTGAGGGAATTCCAGAAAAATATCTACCTTTCTTTCATGAACTATGTTAAAACCTTTGACTTGTGGATCATAACATTCTGTGGAAAGTTCTTAAAGAGATGGAAATACCAGATCACTATACCAGTCTCCTGAGAAACCTGTATGTGGGTCAAGAAGCAACAGTTAGAACCCAGTCTGGAACAACTGATTGGTTTAGGATTGAGAAAGGAGAATGACAGGTCCGTCTGTTGTCACCCTGTTTATTTAACATGTATGCTGTCAAATGCTGGGCTGGATAACTTACAAGCTGAAATCAGGATAGGTGGGAGAAACATCAACAACCTCAGACATGCAGATGATATCACTCTATTGGCAGAAAGTGAAGAGGAACTAAAGAACCTCTTGAAGGAGGTAAAGGAATAGAGTGAAAAAACTGGATTAAAATTAAATATTAAAAAAAAAAAAAACTAAGATCATGGCATCTGGCCCCATTACTTCATGGCAAACAGAAGGGGACAAGGTAGGAGCAATTACAGATTTCCTCTTCTTGGGCTCTATAATCATTGTGGATGGTGACTGCAGCTGTGAAATCAGATGATTGCTTCTTGACAAGAAAGTTATGACAAGCACCAGACAGTGTGTTGAAAAACAGAGACATCACTCTGCTGAGAAAGGACCATATAGTCAAGACTATGGTTTTCCCAGTGGTCATGTACGATTGTAAGAGCTGAACCTGAAGAAGGCAAAGTGTGAAAGAATGGAAGCCTTCGAACTGTGATGCTGGAGAAGACTCTTGAGAATCCCTTGAACAGCAAGGAGATTAAAACAGTCAATCTTAAAGGAAATCAACCATGAATACTCATTGGGAGGACTGATGCTGATGTTGAAGCTCCAGGATTTTGGTCACCTGAGGCAAATAACTGACTCACTGAAAAAGTCCTTGATACTGGAAAGATGGAGGGTAAAAAGAGAAGGGGGTGTCAGCAGGTGAGTAGGTTGGATGGCATAACCAATGCAATGGACGTGAACTTGGGCAAACTCTGGGAGATGATGAGGGATAGGGAAGAAAGAGTACATCTGTATATAAGTTATTGTATGTAAGTATTGGTCACAGCAAACACTCTCTTCCAATAGCACAAGAGATGACTCTATACATGGACATCACCAGATGGTCAATACTGAAATCAGATTGATTCTTTGCTGCCAAAGATGTAGAAGCTCTATACAGTCAGCAAAAATAAGACAGGGCTGACTGTGGCTCAGATCATGAACTCCTTATTGCAAAATTCACACTGAAATTGAATAAAGTAGGGCATACCACTAGGCCATTCAGGTATGACATAAATCAAATCCCTTATGATTATACAGTGGAAGTGACAAGTAGATTCAAGGGATTAGATTTGATAGAGAGAGTGCCAGAACTACAGATGGAGGCTCATTACATTGTACAGGAGGCAGTGATCAAAATCATCCCCAAGAAAAACAAATGTGAAAGGGTAAAATGGTTGTCTGAGGAGGCCTTACAAATAGCTGAGAAAAGAAGCAAAAGGCAAAGAAGAAAAGCAAAGATATACCCATCTGAATGTAGAGTTCCAAAGAATAACAAGGAGAGATAAGAAAGCCTTTTTAAGTGAATGATGCAAAGAAATAGAGGAAAGCAATAGAATGGGAAAGATTACAGATCTCTTCAAGAAATTTAGAGATAACAAGGGAATATTTCATGCAGTGATGGGCACAATAAAGAGCAGAAACAGTATGGACCTAATAAAAGCAGAAGATACAAAGAAGAGGTGGCAAGAATAAATAGAAGAACTATACAAAAAAGATCTTAATGACCTGTATAACCATAACCATCAATTGCAAAAAAAGAATGTTCAAACTACTGTACAATTGCACTCATTTCACATGCCAGCAAGATTATGCTCAAAAACCTTCAAACAAGGCTTCAACAGTATGTGAACCAAGAACTTCCAGATGTACAAGCTGGATTTAGAAAGGCAGAGGAACCAGAGATCAAATTGCCAACATCCATTAGATCATAGAAAAAGCAAGAGAATACCAGAAAAAAAAAAAAATCTACTCTGCTTCATTGACTATGTTAAAGCATTTGACTGTGTGGATCACAACAAACTGTGGAAAATTTTTAAAGAGATGGGAATAACAGATCACCTTACCTGCCTCACGTGAAATCTGTATGCAGGTCCAGAAGCAATAGTTAGAACCAGACATGAAATAACAGACTGCTTCCAAATTGGGAAAGGAATTTATTTTTGTGTGTGGTGTTAGAAAGTGATCTAGTTTCATTCTTTTACATCAGCAGATGAATGGATAAGAAAGCTGTGGTACATATACACAATGGAGTATTACTCAGCCATTAAAAAGAATACATTTGAATCAGTTCTAATGAGATGGAGCTCACTGGAGCTGATTATACAGAGTGAAATGAGCCAGAAAGAAAAACACCAATACAGTATACTAACACATATATATGGAATTTAGAAAGATGGTAATGATGACCCTCGATGCGAGACAGCAAAAGAGACACAGATGTGTAAAGCAGACTTTTGGACTCTGAGGGAGAGGGAGAGGGTAGGATGATTTGGGAGAATGGCATTGAAACATGTATACTATCATGTAAGAAATGAATTGCCAGTCTCTGTTTGATGCAGGATACAGGATGTTTGGGGTTGGTGCACAGGGATGATCCAGAGAGATGATATGGGGTGGGAGGTGGGAGGGGGGTTGATGTTTGGGAACTCATGTACACCCGTGGTGGATTCATGTCAATATATGGCAAAACCAATACAGTATTGTAAAGTAAAATAAAGTAAAAATAAAAATTTAAAAAACAAATTGGGAAAGGAGTATGTCAAGGCTGTATATTGTCACTCTGCTTATTTTACTTATATACAGAGTACATCATGAGAAATGCCAGGCTGGAAGAAGCATAAGCCAGAATCAAAATTGCAGGGAGACAGATTTATGGACATGGGGAGAGGTGAGATGCATGGAAAGAGTAACATAGAAGCTTACATTACCATATGTAAAACAGATAGCCAACAGGAATTTGCTGTATGTCTCTGGAAACTCAAACAGGGGCTCTGTATCAACCTAGAGGGGTGGGATGGGAGGGAGGTTCAAAAAGGAGGGAATATATATATACCTATGGCTGATTCTCATTGAGGTTTGACAGAAAACAACAAAATTCTGTAAAGCAATTATCCTTCAATTTAATAATAAATTAATTCAAAAAACAAACAAATGGAAAAAGATTGCAGGGAGAAATACCAGTAACTTCAGATATGCAGATGACACCACCTTTATGGCAGAGAGCAAAGAGGAATTAAATTGCCTCTTGATGAAGTTGAAAGAGGAGAGTGAAAAACCTGGCTTAAAACTCAACATTTAAAACACTAAGATCATGATATCCAGTCCCACCATTTCATGACAAATAGATGGGGAAACAATGGAAACAGTGACAGACTTTATTTTCTTGGGTTCCAAAATCACTGTGGATGGTGACTGCAGCCTGAAATTAAAAGACGCTTGCCCCTTGGAAGAAAAGCTATGACAAACCTAGACAGTGTATTAAAATACAGAGACATTACTTTGCCAACAAAGGTCTGTACAGTCAAAGCTATCATTTTTCCATTAGTCATGTACTCAGCTTGAGTGCTGAAGAACTGATGCCTTCAAACTATGGTGCTGGAGAGGACTCTTGAGAGTTCCTTGGATAGCAAGGGGATCAAACCAGTCAATCCGAAAGGAAATCAGTCCTGAACATTCACTGGATGCTGGGAAAGATTGAGAGCTAAAGGAGAAGGGGGCAACAGAAGATGACATGGTTGGATGACATCACTGACTCAATGGACATGAGTTTGAGCAAACTCCTGCAGATTGGGGGGGACAGGGAGGCCTGGTGTGCTGCAGTCCATGGGATCATGACAAGTCAGATATGATAGTGACTGAACAACAACAAATACAAAGATAACATATAAAAATATTTTAATAACCTTGGTGTTGAAAACTAGTTCTTAAGTAGGACACAGATGTTAAGATAAACATAGATAAATTTGACTGCTTTAAATTAAGTATTATTTAACAGAGCCTTTTTTTGTTCCCTCTGTGGAGTGCTATTTCCCTGCCTATGCACATGGTTGACTCCTTCATCTCCCTTACTCAACTCACCTTCTCAGTGAAGCTTTTCTTGGCCACTGTATGCAAATTTGCAATGCCCTCTCCCCACTGCTACTCACTTTCCCATCTTCCTTGTCCGCCTCTTTTTTCCTTAGCATTCAGCACTACTTAATATGATAAATCTGCCTGAGGGTAAAAATTTTGTCTTTTACATTCTAATGCTATAATCCTAGTCTAGTAGTAAGTGGTAAATATAGGTCACTTAAAATGTGAATTGGATGAATATGTCTTTCTCTTCTAAGCTTTCCCTGGCTCTTATTTGTCTTTCTCAAACACCCAAAGCTCAGGAAAAAAAGATGCATGTTGTATTAGATGTTCCCCCCACCTGTCCCTCACACCCAACCAAGATCTAAATATATCTTGAATATGTTTCAATCCACATGAAATGATACCATCTACTTTGGGGTGCTGTCATCTCTGACCTAGCCTACTGCAGCTACCTTTTGACTGGCCTCACTTCTTTTTTCTCCTGTTTTACAATTCTTTCACTACAGCTTGAGTAACATTTCTTAATACTGATTAAGAAACCATCATTTCAGTGTCTCACATTGTCCTCAAGAGGAATCACATACTTTAATGTGATTCCCAAAGCTCCATTACTTCATTCTATGGCTTTACCTATATCAAGCCTGTCCTTTTTAAGTTCCCCACCTTGAGTCAATGCCCCCATCCCCTTCACTTACACACATCCCTCATTTCCTTATTGTTGCACTTGGCTCTTTTCTACCTTCCCTTCAGGTCTCAACTTGAATATTTCTGCCAGGCAGTCTTCTAATGCCACTTGATATCCTAGCTGAATTCTTTGCATCTCTCCCAGACATGCTGCCATAGCACCTGTACTTCCTCCATGACTCTTAAATCACACAAGACCTGATTGCCTGGATACCTGTTTGTGTGTGAAGGGGAGAGTGGGGAGGAGCATCAGATGTAAAGAAGTGATGGTAAGGACCTTGACTGTCTTGGCCTTGATCCCAGCAGGATTTATAACACTTTCCAAATTCCTGCAATATATAAATATATGTTGAATGAATAGTGCCCTCTCCACTCCTTCAGTTCAGTTCAGTTGCTTAGTCGTGTCCGACTCTCCACAACCCCATGAACCGTAGCACGCGGGGCCTCCCTGTCCATCATCAACCGCTGGAGTCTACCCAAATCCATGTCCATTGAGTCGGTAATGCCATCCAACCATCTCATCCTCTGTCGCCCCTTCTCCAACCTCAATCTTTCCCAGCATCAGGGTCTTTTCCAATGAGTTAGCTCTTTGCATCAGATGGCCAAAGTATTTGAGTTTCAGCTTCAAAATTAGTCCTTCCAAAGAACACCCAGGACTGATCCCCTTTAGGATGGATTGGTTGGATCTCCTTGCAATCCAAGGGACTCTCAAGAGTCTTCTCCAATACCACAGTTCAAAAGCATCAATTCTTCAGGGCTCAGCTTTCTTTATAGTCCAACTCTCACATCCATTCATGACCACTGGAAAAAACATAGCCTTGACTAGACAGACCTTTGTTGACGAAGTACTGTCTCTGCTTTTTAACATGCTGTCTAGGTTGGTCATAACTTCCCTTCCAAGGAGTAAGCGTCTTTTAATTTCATGGCTGCAGTCACCATCTGCAGTGATTTTGGAGTCCATAAAAATAAAGTCAGCCACTGTTTCCACCGTTTCCCCATCTATTTGCCATAAAGTGATGGACCAGGTGCCTTGATCTTAGTTTTCTGAATGTTGAGCTTTAAGCCAACTTTTTCACTCCCCACTTTCACTTTCACCAACAGGCTCTTTAGTTCTTCTTCACTTTCTGCCATAATGGTGCTATCATCTGCATATCTGAGGTTATTGATATTTCTCTCGGCAATCTTGATTCCAGCTTGTGCTTCTTCCAGCCCAGCGTTTCTCATGATGTACTCTGCATATAAGTTAAACAAGCAGGGTGACAATATACAGCCTTGAAGTACTCCTTTTCCTATTTGGAACCAGTCAGTTGTTCCATGTCCAGTTCTAACTGTTGCTTCCTGACCTGCACACAGGTTTCTCAAGAGGCAGGTCAGGTGGTCTGGTACTCCCATCTCTTGAAGAATTTTCCAGTTTATTGTGATCCACACAGTCAAAGGCTTTGGCATAGTCAATAAAGCAGAAATAGATGTTTTTCTGGAATTCTCTTGCTTTTTCGATGATCCAGCGGATGTTGGCTATTTGATCTCTGGTTCCTCTGCCTTTTCTAAAGCCAGCTTGAACATCTGGAAGTTCACGGTTCATGTATTGCTGAACCCTGGCTTGGAGAATTTTGAGCATTACTTTACTAGCATGTGAGATGAGTGCAATTGTGCAGTAGTTTGAGCATTCTTTGGCATTGCCTTTCTTTGGGATTGGAATGAAAACTGACTTTTTCTAGTCTTTTGGCCACTGCTGAGTTTTCCAAATTTGCTGATATTTTCTCCACTCCTTAGAAAACCTTAAATAAGTTTACAATAGATAAAATCGGCTGATAATAGAGTGTGAAATTTAAAACCACTGTAGTCAGAATATGTGTCTTTCTGTAGATTACTGCTTGAACAAATGCAATTAGCATGGCCATAGCGAGTATTTCCTAGAAGTCATTTACAACTTTAACAAGTTAAAATTCTTATCGTGATTGTTATCATTGAAAGATAGCATTGCACCAAATTGATAGGGCTGTTCTCTGTTTCCTCAGCTTTATTAGTGCTTACAGATCTGAGAACAGATATAAATGTAGCCATGAAATGTTAATGACCATAAAATTTTCCTGTCAAAACATTCAGAATTTGTCTATTCCTGAAAAAATTATTTTGAACTTATGCAAAAGTACAACTGATTTGAAATAGATCTTGGATTAATAAAGTAATATCTAAATGTCAAGTAGTATTATTATTTCTGATATTTATTAACTCTGATATACAAAATCTAAAAGTGCTTACAAAGAGATGACTTCTCCAAAAATATCAAGGCAAGCTGTCTTCAATATTTGTCTTTAACTCACTATTTCAGAAAATATGAGAAGAAATTAATTCACTGCAATTTATAAGTGATGCTAGGAAGAGGTGTCTTAAATCAAGGTATTTTCAAAAATCATGTTTTTCCTAAAAGATGGCATATTTCTCCTAAACTGAATATAGCAGCAAAGTTAATGATGAAAGTTATGCTGTATATCAGAGAATATGAAACAAAACTGCTCTTAGATCCAGAGTTCACCCTATGGAGACAGTGGTTACTAACATCTAGTAATATCAGGGAAATATTTGATAGTAGTCCTGACAAACATGGAGGAGGATGCAGTGAAAAGGGTACACTTAGGCACATATGGTGGGAACTGCCACCTATTCAGGGCTTCTGGAAATTGATATGCTCCCAGATTGACAAAATTGCAGGGTGCGATCTCCCTCTGGGGTCCAGGGGGTTTCCTCTGGGAGAGCCTGGCACTAGGACATATGTGTCAGGACACTTGCAAAGGAGAAGCTGAATGGACAAGAGTGATACAAATTGTCTGATGGTCACAGTAAGTGAGACATTCTTCATCTTTCAAAGGGGGCGGCATTCTGCATGGAGAAACATTAGCAGATCATGTCACTGTAAATGGTCACCAGAGAGCATTGGCGTCCCCAGAATAAGGCTCTGCCACTAACACTATTAGAAACCACCTTTACCCCTACTGATGACTCGGAACACTGACATGCTACAAGAGAATTTTTAGAGTAATATTAGGGAAGGTGGATTGAAATATACTAAAGCAGATTAATAAAGGGCTATGTTGTTCAATGCTCTCTGTTATTCTCAAAAGGAAATTCTGAAGGTAAAAATAATGCATTAAAGATCTGTCATGGCAAGGTTTAGCTGTTTCTACAAAAAAGAAAAAATGACAGTTGTCATTTTGGCAACCAAGCAGTGCTAACTTTAAAAGTTATATATGCCTTTGTACATGTGTGTATATATATATATATATGATTCATATGTTACTCACTGAACAACGACTGCTATAAGAAATTCCACAGAAATCCAAATGTTTTGTGAAATTTTGTGGAAATGACAGTATTTCTAGAGACATCTCCTTCTCAACAGAAAGGGGTTATGGGCAAACTAACAGAGCCAGAAAAAAGGAAATGCCAAAACAAACAAAGATGCAACTAAAGAGAAGCGCTGTCTAAACCCTAGGCATAGAGAAAATACCATCAAAGATGCAAACCTGTCAGTTATGCTTTGCTATGTCTGAGAACACAGCAAAAAGCTGGACTTTCTTGTTTCATTTTCCACTACCTCAATCACAATAGAGTCTTCAGGCATTTAACTATAAATATATATGTATATACATATAAGATATGTGTACATATGTATATATACAAATATATATACATATATATAATATTTTTAAATATAGAATCTCACTGCTTTGAATTTACAAAATATTAAAATTCATTTTTCTCAGAATGGTTGGAACATAACCTACTCTGATTAAGTAAATACTATATTTGGCTTCACCGAGATTTATTATATATAATGTGTGATGTATCCAATTTCAAAGACTGTGAATATGGTAAATAACCACAATATACTCATATCCTAAATATCTTTAATCTTTTTAATTTGTTTAATTTAGAATATGCTTGAAAGTCTTCCAGTAAATATGTTATTAGAATAATTAATATTTTAAATACTAATTTAATGTACTATTAATAAAGATTAAATCAGGATGCTATTTAGAGTTTAAAATCCTAATTAACAAAGTGAGAATATTTTCTTATATGAAGCATGGCTGTATTATTTATCTTTATATTTGAAATTGATTTATATATTAGTTTTGTTATTAAGAGATTGCCTGGTTTCAGATTGTTCAAAGTTCTGTTTTTAATAATTTATCTTCTTGCTTTTGACCATGTATTGCCTCATCACAACTCTAATACAGCAGAGTCAGGAAATTTTTTCAAAAGAAAAACAACACATATAATAATATTTGCAATATATAGCATGTATAGGGTTTACTATATTCCCCATTTACAGACAAAAATAATTTGGTTCTGGAGATTTTAAATGAGTTGTTCAGATGCACAGAGCTAATAAGTGGTTGTTGCTGTTGTTCAGTCGCTCAGTTGTGTCTGACTCTTTGCGACGCTATGGATGCAGCATGCCAGGCTTCCTGTCTACCTCCTCCCAGAGCTTGCTCAGACTCATGTCCATTGAGTCAGTGATGCCATCCAACCATTTCATCTTCTGTGGTCCCCTTCTCGTACTGCCTTCAATCTTTCCCCGCATTAGGGTCTTTTCCAATGAGTCAGTTCTTTGCATCAGGTGCACCAGTAGCTACAGCTTCATCATCAGTCCTTCCAATGAATGCTCAGGACTGATTTCCTTTAGGATGGACTGGTTTGATCTCTTGCAGTCCAAGGAACTCTTAAGAGTCTTCTCCAACATCACAGTTCAAAAGCATCAATTCTTCAGCATTCAGCCTTCTTTATGGTCCAACTCTCAGATCTATACATGACTACTGGAAAAACCATAGTTTTGATTATATGGTCTTTTGTCAGTGAAGTACTTGTCCTGGCTTTTTAATATACTGTCTAGGTTTTCCATAGCTTTTCTTCCAAGGAGCAAGCATCTTTTAATTTCATGGCTGCAGTCACTGTCCACTGTGATTTTGGACCCCTCAAAATAAAGTCTCTCACTGTTTCCATTGTTTCCCCAACTATTTGCCATGAAGTGATGGGACCAGATGACATGATCTTCATTTTTTAAATGTTGAGTTTTAAGCCCGCTTTTTCACTCACCTCTTTCACATTTATCAAAGAGACTCTTTCCTGTTTGTTTCCTGCCATAAGGGTGGTGTTATCTGCATATCTGAGGTTACTGATACCTCTCCCAGCAGTCTTGTTTCCAGCTTGAGAGTCATCCAGCCTGGCATTTCGCATGATGTACTCTGCATATAAGTTAAGCAGGGTGACAATATGCAGCCTTGACATACTCCTTTCTCAGTTTTGAACCAGTCTATTGTTCATGTCCAGTTCTAACTGTTGCTTCTTGACCTTCATACAGATTTCTTAGGAGGTATGTAAGATGGTCTGATAGTCCTATCTCTTTATGAATTTTCCACGGTTTGTTGGTGTGCTGTGATCCACACATCAAAGCCTTTAGCATAGTCAATGGAACACAAATAGATGTTTTTCTGGAATTCTCTTTTTTTCTATGATCCAGTGGATTCTGGCAATTTGATCTCTGGTTCCTCTGCCTTTTCTAAATCTAGCTTGTACATTTGGAAGTTCTTAGTTCATGCCTGTTGAAGCCCAGCTTTGAAAATTTTGAGCATTACTTTACTAGCATGTGAAATGAGTGCAATTGTGGTGGAAGTCTGAACATTCTTTGGCATTGCCCTTCTTTGGGACTGGAATGGAAACTGACCTTTTCCAGTCCTGTGGCCACTGCTGAGTTTTCCAAATTTGCTGGCGTAGTGAGTCAAGCAATTTTAACAGCATCATCTTTTAGAATTTGAAAACACTAAGCTGGAATTCCATCACCTCCACTAGCTTTGTTCATAATGATGCTTTCTAAGGCCCCTTGACTTCACATTCCAAGATGTCTGGCTCTAGGTGAGTGATCACACCAACGTGATTATCTGTGTCATTAGGATCTTTTTCTCTTTTTGTATATTCTTCTGTGTATTCTTGCCAATTCTTCTTAATATCTTCTGCTTCTGTTAGGTCAGTATTGTTTCTGTCCTTTATTGTGCCCACATTTGCATGAAATATTCCCTTAGTGTCTCTAATTTTCTTGAAGAGAGCTCTGTCTTTCTCATTCTATTGTTTTCCTCTCTTTCTTTGCATTGCTCACTTAGAAAGGCTTTCTTATCTCTCCTTGCTATTCTTTAGAACACTGCATGAAGATGGTTATATCTTTCCTTCTCTTCTTTGCCTTTCACTTCTCTTCTTTTCTCAGCTATTTGTAAGGCCCCATTGGACAACCATTTTGCTTTTTTCCATTTCTTTCCCTTGGGGATGGTTTTGATCACTGCCACCTAAACAATGTTATGAATCTCTGTCCATAGTTCTTCAGGCACTCTGTTTATCAGATCTAATCCCTGAATCTATTTGTCACTTCTACTGTATAAGTGTAAGGGGTTTTATTTAGATCATACCTGAATGGCCTAGTGGTTTTCCATACTTTAACAAGGAGTTCATGATCTGAACCACAGTCAGTTCCAGGTGTGTGTGTGTGTGTGTGTGTGTGTGTGTGTGTGTGTGTGTGTGTATTTGCAGACAGTATACTGCTTCTCCATCTTCAGCTGCAAGAATATAATCAATCTGATTTCAGTGTTGACTATCTGCTGATGTCCATGAGTAGAGTCATCTCTTGTGTTGTTGGAAGAGGTTGTTTGGTATGACTAGTGCATTCTCTTGGCAAAACTCTATGGGGTAGATTCCTAAAGTATCAGGACTGACTGAAAACACAACTTTTTGGTCCTGTAAAATGGGCCAGTACACAGTTTTGTATTAAGTTTCAAAGTCAGAAAAATTACTGTGACCTTTACTTCAAATGGGGTTCTCTAAATAGAATGAAGTGTTTCTGCCTCAGGAACATTTCCAGAGACCTTGCTTTTCCAGCCTGAATGGGTGAAGAGCTAAGACACAGTGACAGGAACGTGCCAGAGTCAAGCAGGATTTGATCCAGGTTCTCTGCCTCCAGAGATTTTTCTGTAAGGCTTTTAATACTACTCACTTTTGCCAGTTCCTAGAAGTGGTGTTGAAGTGGTTCATAGAAAATTCTTTATACTACCAATTAAATGTGTATTTGTGAACTCTCCTCTCAATTAGAAAACATCATTTCTTTCATACCACAGACTATTGGCAATCAGCTATAGTTTTATCCAAACTAATGAGGGAAATTATTTATATAATTTTAATAACAATCTGCTAATCTAGTCAAATTAAATTTTGGTATACAATGTGTTATTTTCATAAATATAAAAATTCTATACGTTTTTTAAAAATGATTTTTTTTAAGAAAGACATATAGTTTTTAAGTAGTGTTTCCAAGTGGCTCAATATTAGCTAATGAATAAGAATAAGTTCTAACTATTATATTAATTGATGGAATATAAAGGATACTTGTAATGGCCTTAAAAGTGGTTCATTCTCTTAGATAACCATTTCTGTAAAATAATTAATTATATTAACAGTTTACTGTATATGCTTGTTTAACATAATTCACATACAGGAAGCCCAAACTTAGTTTATTATGAATTCCTTTAAGTGCCACATAATAGGGATTCAAATTAGCACTTTCTTTTAGGTAGCTTAACATAAATAAGCATATAATACAGACTGAGAAAGATTTGTAATTCTTTAGTGTTTAGAAGAAAGAAACTCAATTAAACATTTTATGATGCCCCTGAATAATTATAATGAAGCAATAACTGACCTTAGCCATGTACTAAACTGTGACATCTTGAATTCAGTTGTCAATATAAACTACAATTACCAAATCACTCGATGGTTTAGAAAATCAAACCGTATTCTTTACAGCTATTCTCCTGGCTTGGCATTACCTTCTAAATTTCAGACTTACCCAGGTCTGCTGTGGTGTAGCAACAGCCTACATTTATTGACAAGCAAATATTTTATGTTCTGTTGCCACAAAGGAAGGATCACTCAGACTGGGAGGCCAGATTAAAAATTGAAATCCTGTCAAATGTCCAATTCTCAGCATGACTTATTATTTCGTATTGTCATTTTCTGTCCCCACAGAGTTAAGTCTTGTTAATTTTAGCACATTTAAAAGAATCCTAAATCATGGGTTTAAAACTAATGGAGCTGAACAGACATTTATTTATCCTGCAAAGCAGGCCAATAAACAATTTTATGTTTCCAAATGCTAATTTGGAAGTTTGAAAGTTGAAGAATGTATTGCTAATTTTAAGTAAAATGGATTACTTCAAGTAGGCAGGGAAACAAACATAGGCATGCTGAAAAAAATATTCTCGAGTAATCCATCTGATGCCCTCTTTTACTGACAAAACAAAACAGAAAACAGAAGGATTCAGTTCTTCAGTTGCTGTTTTATGTGCCAGGTCTTGGGAAGGGTGAGAAAAAGCCATGAACCTACGTGCCCTGCCTCAGTTCTTTTCTGAAGCAAAATGTGCATCTAAAAACATCAGTTTGAATCAATGGTCTAAAAGTTGATCACAATTCACCTGGCTCAGTGAACAAGCCCAGTTTATACTTCATCATTTTCTTTTTTCTATTGTTCATTTCAGTCATTAATATATTAAGGTTAAAAAAAGAAAGTGAACACTGATTCCCTTAAATGGAGTTCTCAGAAAGTCAAGAATTTACCAAGTCAGGCACGTTTTCAGTCTTCATAAAGAAAGCTTTAATTTACAATCACTGTGAAATCCCATGATACACTAAAATAGTACATTGTCAAAAGTACCAAACTATTGGGGAAAAGATGTTAATGTGATAATATTTCTAATTTTAGTCTATCCCTATATTACAGTCCTATAGCACCTTGCCTCTAAGGAGATCAGGATGCTTTATATTTAGAAAAAGATGGAAATGCAAATCAAAGTGGAATTTCCCCCAGAATTACACTGAAAAGATTAAGAGTCATAGAAAAAGAGATAAAGGGTATAAGGAAAAAGAAGACGCACAAGCAATAGGAATCCATACAAGTCCTGGCAAGTTGTCTTCCTTATGTTTTTACTGCTGCCTTCTTCAAATTTAACAGCAAGGATAGACTACACATGCTGTTCAAGGTATATCTCATGTCTGGTCCAGTCTAAAGTGTCTTCATATAACACTATAATTTTACCATTTCTATCATTCCCCAGGATCATTAAAGCTGAGTTCATAATTGACCTTGGAGAATTATATAATATAGAGGTTTGTCTTATGAGTTTCACTCTGCACATGTGATTTAGTACCTGATACAGTGGGTAGAAGGGTCCCTCAGGAAATACTTTGCAGCTATTACAGCACCTTTATGATATCTTATTTGTGTATTTTTTAGAATTTATAAGACTTAACCCAGGATTTCATTCTATTTGGGCAAAAGATCCAGGGAGAAACTTCCAGTAATTCCGAAACACTTGAACATAAATTTCATTCTCACTTATCCCATGGTATCTATATATAGCCATGGAATACGTATTAATATGGCCTGTGTCCAAATCGTGTTACATTACTATCTGATATACCTTGGGCAAGTTATTTTACCTCTCTGTGTCCCAGTTTCTTCATCTCTTCAAATGAACAGAAAACATTTCCTATCTCATAGGAAAATTATGGGAACCATGGCTCTGCTATAGGACTCTCCTTATATAGTGTTAGCATAAATCCTGACACAAGCAAGAGTTTACAGGGTCAATAGACAGTAAAATGAGACAAGCCCTTATGTTGAACAGATCTTGATTGCTGCAGAGTTTCTTTAACATTGACCTATATAGGCTAGTGCACAAATACAGTAAAGAAATAAATATAAAAACAGTACCCCGTGTGCTAAGTTGCTTTGGTCATGTTCAACTCTTTGCAACCTTATGGACTGTAGCCCTCCAGGTTCCTCTGTCCATGGGATTCTACAGGCAAGAATATCAGAATGGGTTGCCATCCCCTCCTCCAGAGGATCTTTTTGACCCAGGGATCAAAACTGCATCTCTTATGTCTCCTGCATTGGCAGGCAAGTTCTTTACTGTTAGCACCACCTAGGATAACAATGTTCATTTCTATCTTTTACTCAGTTCAGTTCAGTCAGTCACTCGGTCGTGTCTGACTCTTTGCGATCCCATGGGCTGCAGCAAGCCAGGCTTCCCTGTCTATCACCAACTTGAGGAGCTTTCCCAAACTCAAGTCCATTGAGTTGGGGAAGCCATCCAACCATCTCATCCTCTGTTAACCCATTCTCTTCCTGACTTCAATCTTTCCCAGTATCAGGGTCTTTTCCAATGATTCAGTTTTTTGCATCAGGCGGCCAAAGTATTGGAAATTCAGCTTCAGCATCAGTCCTTCCAGTGAATAGTATTTACTCAGTAACTCTGTGTAATACTCTGGAGTAAGGCACAGTTTCATCTGGTTGTCACAAAAATAATACCCAAACCCGTGCTATGCTTCTTCAGAGGAGCTATGTATATTAAAATATTGACAACTGTATCAGTTTGATACTTCAGGATAACTAGAAAATTTTGATCTAGTTTCTTGAAAGAACTGGGCAATTCTGCCAGTGGCACTAGAGAACTACTTCATATGTTTCTGCTATGAGTCAAAGCTGAGAGGACGAGGCCTGGTAACTAAGTCTAGTGGCCCTGGGAAGCAAATAGAAGGTGCTAAGATTTGAGGTTTGGTCCTATACTCTGCAACCAAACTGATGAGGCTGATATCAGGTAGGACAAATATATTAATAGAACCTCCAATTCATAGCATAGTAAATTTTCTATTTTTGATTCTCATTGTAAATAATAAACATAGTTATGAGACCAAGATTTATCTTTTCCATTTCTTAGTTATACTGATTCCAAGGAGTTGACTTAAGCTAATTCACAGAATATGTTCCATGGAAAGGTATCAAATTGCTCAAACAGGTAAAGAACTCTTATGAATATTCAGGCATTCACTCAACTTCCACAAATCCCTAATGAACTAGAAGTTTTATAGGCAATAAAAATTATTAAGCAGTATTTATAAACATATCTCTTCTATTGGAAAATATAAATAGTTGTTATTTTTACTACCTGGTTAGATGCTATGATTTAAAACCTAGACCACTCGCTCCTAGTTCAGTTTTCTCTCATTCTATTCATTTATCATTATACCCTCATCTCAAAGACTTTCCCAAGAATAAATGAACATTCTAAATCCTCTAATGGATACTGTCAGTGTGGCTGCCCTCCCAAGTGTGGAGTCAGCACTTCAAGACCCAGCACTTGTCTCCATTGATTGGTAAGTGATACCACTATTCTGGGTTCATAGTCAGAGACATAGGAACAGACAGTGCAGCTATCCCATGGAGCTTTACACACACACACACACACACCTGCAATTAGACTTCCTTTTTAAAATAGGAAAAGCAATCTAATAAAAAATACAGAGCTGTAAAATATTTTACATATATTACAGTTTCACAAACACAGGAACAACTGAGTTTTTCTATCCTTGATTCTAGCATCTTACACCAATCATTCATTCATACATTCAGTCAAAAACTTCAGTGTTTATCAGGTACTGTGCTCAGTGGGTGCTCCAGGAGCATCAAGTCCAATGGGGGATATCTTTAAAAGGGGAACAAAATGTGTTGTGTGCTAAGCAAAGTGCTTGTAGTGCATAGGTCTGAATAATTAACTCCATTGAGGGAAGCCCCTGAAAACTTCCTAAAAGAAGTCACATTTGTGCTAAGCCCTAAAAGATCAATCAGCACAAGTTAGCCAGGGGAGGGTATAGCATGAACAGAGACCCTGAGTTGTGAAGATGCTTGGTTTGTGGGGTACCTGCAAATGGCAACCCACTCCAGTATTCTTGCCTGGAGAATCCCATGGACGGAGGAGCCTGGTGGGCTATAGTCCACGGGGTCACAAAGGGTAGGACACGACTGAGAGACTTCACTTTGAGACTGGACACTGACAGGAAAGAGCGGGAAGTAGCCCAGGTGATCAGAGATGAGACCAGACAGGCCGATGAAGGTCAATTTTACATACCATATATATATATGAAGAACTGCAGTATTTAGAAAATAACCTATAGATATCTCATAACCACCAGACATTTTTAAATTTGGGAATGACAAGATTACCTTCGATGTTTGAAAGGCAGTAATTCTGGGGGTTCTTGGAGTGGAGAGTGAGGTTCTGGAGATTGGATCCAACAATGTTAAGTGAGATCAAGAAAGAAAAGTTTAGAGTCCTTGAATGAGATGGTAGCAGAGAAGGTTTGGTCACATATTGAATATTTGAAAGATATGACTATTGATTACCATTATAAAGAGATTTACCACTTGAGAGAAATTAAAGACATACAAAATACTTGGTGAATCTGTTTTAACTTTACTGCTTCATCAGTTCAGTTCAGTCGCTCAGTCATGTCTGACTCTTTGCGACGCCATGAATCGCAGCATGCCAGGCCTCCCTGTCCATCACCATCTCCCAGAGTTCACTCAGACTCATGTCCATCGAGTCCGTGATGCCATCCAGCCATTGAAACATAATTTATTCTTCCTTTTCTATAACCTCACCTTTCACTTATTTCTACATACACAGCGATTACATTTCTGGATATCCCATTATATTTTAATGCATACTTTTTATGGCATTGGACATGGCAGACCACTTTCTCTACTGTAATTCCAACTTCTTCAGCTTCCACATCACTGTCTTTCAAGGTTATTATCCTACTTCTCTGACAATGTTCTCTTCAGGTTTCATGTTGCTTCTCATCTTTATCTCTCTCCTCAAATGCTGGTTTTCTCATGATTCTCTATTTCCACCCCAGCCCCTTCTCAGTCCATCAAACCACCTCATTCACTTCTGTGTTACTAATCACATGATGACTCCAATTAGTCATTTAGTCAGCAAACACTTTGTAAGCATCTATGCTATTCTAGGCCCTATACTACAAGCTGAGATTTTGTCACAAGTATATTCAGTCATTTTCCACAAGGCAAAAACTTTTGCTCACTTTATGAGGTGTGGGGAAGGTTCAATAGGAGGATGCAATGGGATGACAGAGGAAAATTATAAATACAATTTTGGAAGGGTAGAAGATAAGTAGAAGTTGGGGAGGCTAAGAGATACACTTCTGGCAGAAGGGATAGGGAAAAAGTGGAATCACTGTACACCTTGAATTCCATTCTTTATCACAGTTCAGGATAGAGTGTGGCAAGCAATGAAGCTGTAAAAAAGGCAGGATTCAGATGAAGGAGGGTCTTGTAGGACTTGTTAGGGAGCTTAGATTTTTTTTAAGTTTTATTGAAATGTAGCTGAATAATGATTTTGTGTTAATTTCTACTGCACAGCAAAGTGATCCAGTTGTACATGTATATACATATATATTGTTTTTCACATCCTTTTCCATTATGGTCTATCACAAGATATTGAATAAGGTTCCCTGTGTTATCCAGTAGGACCTTGTTGTTTATCCATTCTATATATAATAGTTTGTGTTTGCTCTCAATCCTTACCTGCTTCTCCCTTGGCAACTGCAGGTCTGATCTCTGTATCTGTGAGTATGTTTCTGTTTCATAGATATGTTCACTTGCGTCATATTTTAGATTCAACATATAAGTGATATCATATGGTAATTATCTTTGTCTTTCTGACTTCCTTTGCTTAATATGATCATCTCCACTAAGGAGCTTAGATTTAGTTTATAGGTGATGAGGAGATCGTAAGTACCAATTACTCCAGCAGCTACATGAAGGGATGATCATAGAGGGACAATACTAGAGTTGGGAATTATTTAGGATGATGGTTGGTAGTTAATGTGAAAGACAGTCAGCGGTTGACTTAATAGATCAGTGGTAGTGGATGGAAAGAAGGGGGCTGGTTCAAGAAGTGTATAGGAGGTAAAAATCAATAGAACTTAGTGGTTAATTTGATGAGACATCAGAGAGAGAGAGAGGCTCTTCTGGGATGTCTGCTGCTGCTGCTGCTAAGAAACTTCAGTCATGTCTGACTCTGTGTTACCCCACAGACGGCAGCCCACCAGGCTCCCCCGTCCCTGGGATTCTCCAGGCAAGAGTACTGGAGTGGGGTGCCATTGCCTTCTCCAGGGATGTCTGCTAAGTCTCCTTAATAATCCTGGTGCCATCAATAGCAGAATGCATAGCATCAACAGGAATGGAAGCAAGAAAGATAAGGAGTTCAGTTCTGAACACTGTCAATTTTAAAAGCTCACATACACAAGATACTCAGAGAAAATCTAACACTTCAGTCATATGAACTTAGAAATTTTAGAAAAGTCTGATGTGGACATAGAATTTATTATGTGGTCTAAGTGCTCTGTGTATATTAGCTCAGCTTACTCCTCTCTACAACCTTATAAGCACTAACATTATTGCCATTTCACACTATCTTGCAAAAGATGGTAGGTATTAGAATCAGAATTTGAACTCTGGTTTTAGCATCTGTTTTCTTAACTACTCCACACTGCTGCTACTGCTGCTGCTAAGTCGCTTCAGTCGTGTCTGACTCTGCAACCCCATGGACGGCAGCCCACCAGGCTCCCCCATCCTTGGGAGTCTCCAGGCAAGAACACTGGAGTGGGTTGCCAGTTCCTTCTCCACTCCACACTACTGGTTCTCATAGATTTGCAATAAATGAGTCCATGAGAAGGAATGTCATCAGCCAAGTACAAAGAGATAATATCAGCAAGTCCAAGGCAGAACCCCATGAAACACCCTAGTATATGTGGGAATGGAGGTAGAAAGGGGGAGGCTAGGAGGAAGAAAGAGGTAGAATAGGACTAAAGAATATAGGAACCTGGAGACTGCCTTAATATGAAAGGTACATGGCTTCCAAAGGAAGGAGTCAGCAGTGGTGCCAAAGCTACATGGCTTTAGATCTATCCCTTATCACAGCTTCAATTACACATTAAAATTCGCTCAGGACCTCTCCACCTGTGTTGTACCACTGCATCCCATACTCGAGAATAGGGATTCCTAATCTGTACACTATTGACATCTTGGACTATGGAGATAATTCTTTTTGTTCCTTGGGACTAAGCTATTTAGCAATAGCACTGGCTCCTTCCAGGGCATATTCATAGTACCCACACCCTGAGTTGCAACAATCCCAAATGTCACGAGATATTGCCAAATATTCCCTGGGGGTAAATAATACCCAGGTGAAAACCATTGCTCCAGACTCGTGTAGATAACTTGCAACTCCCTGAAAAGAGTTTCATATATGTTATTCTTTGGAGAGGACTTTTCACCTTCCTGCCAAGATGCCTCCTGATCAACCACCTGTATGCAGGTTGAGTGTCGCCCTGACTGTGAAACTCTCCTTTGGGCCACCACAGTGCTTGTCATACACTTTTATACTAAACTGGCATGTTTTATAGTTCTTTCTTTGAATTTGTTTTCTGCAACTAGCCCTTGCAAGTTTCTTGCGGCCTGGCACATAGAAGTTATTCAATGATATTTGTTTAAATAAATGAATGAAAGGAAATATTTGTTTTTTTACAAATATGATCTTTTTTAAACTTTACAATTAATTAAATTATTTATGTTGGGCTGCTCTGAATCTTCATTGCTGTGCCTGAGCCTTCTCTAGTTGCAGCAAGCAGGGGCTCCTCTCTAGTTGCGCTGTGTGGGCTTTTCATCGCCGGGGCTTCTCCTATTGCAGAGCTTGGGCTCTGGGATGCGTGGGCTTCAGTTGTTGTGGCACACGGGCTTAGTTGCCCCACAGCATGTAGAATCTTCCTGAACTAAGGATCAAACCAGTATCTCCTGCATTGCCAGGTGGATTCTTAACCATTGGACTACCCGGAAAGTCTTACAAATATGATTCTAATATTAACTATTAAAGTTTTAATATTAGAAGCTATTTTTTAGAAGCCAAGAAAGTATTTCTGGTTGATTCTTTCTTGTGTTTTTTAATTTTTAGTCTATGCTTTATTTTTCTGTCAATTTATTTCTGACTGAGCAAATATCAGTAACTATCCTTATTATTTTACTTTCTTTTAAAACTTATTAATAGTCATAAATCATATGAATAATTAATTATAATGATTAGCCATAGCTGTATTAAGTTTAATAATAAAAATGTTGAATGTTCTTAAGATTATTAATTATTTTAACTGGCAACTATATATATATATATTACTATTTTAGAGAATGTGTAAGAAAATATGTGAAGGATTTTCATGTGATACTTTCCATGCTTATAATAATGTTTAGTATCTACATGTCATCAACTCCCAGAGGACCACACAAACGTTTCAATTAGTATGCCAACATTTCTTTGTGAGACAGGTAAATATGGTCATCTTCATCTTATATTTGAAAAAATAAAATGCAAAATTTTTCCTAGAAAATTCTTGACAGTCTTAAGATTAACGCTAGAAATGCCTGTCACCAGATTTGCTCTCATGGTATAAAACTGTTGGAAATATTAGCTGGGATAACTATCCTTGGTGGGCTAGGCTTCAACTCTAGAACCACACTGAGAAGAACCACATGTAGAATTGGTTGTCAGAGAATTTCATCAGGTCTCAGATTCCTACTGAGGTAACGTGACTTCCTCCTTCTAATGGCCTCAATGCTTTGCGTCTACCGTCATCATGGATTCCATAGGATTTATGGTAAAAGTAGAGAATCTCAAATACTCTCAAGAGAAAGCTACTAGTGTGTGTGTTTTAACAAACAAAAGAACTTTTTATTAACAAGACATGTGATTTCTTCATAATACCTTTTCCTGCTCTAAGTCTAGGAGCATCAGTTCACCATAGGGAATTGATAACCACTGAATGTTAAGTCCTAAATTACAAAATTCTCAACAGACAATACATAAAGTTGTATAATGCCAGTTACAGGAATAAAAGCAGTGAATAACACTTGGAATATACTACATGATGTGCAGATTAAAGCCAAATCTTGTTTCAACTTCATTGGCAGACTGAGGAATAAAGGTGTCCAACAGAACAGCAAAATTTTTAAAGATAATGAACATTGTGGGAATTATAAACCTTTGGAACCCTTTTTAGGACAGTAACTTGTTGCTGTGACATTGAAAATATTAACATACCTTAACCTAGCAATCCTATTTGTGATACAGAGGTCAGAAATCTTTCCTACAGAAAAAGAATCACTTGTATGTGGGACCTACAAGCAATGATGTTTATTATAGAACTTTGTTTTATAATAACAAAAATTAGAATTGATCTGAATGGTCATCCATGGGGAATAATCAAATAAATTATGGGATGTCCATATGTTATACAGTTATTAAAAAGAAAATAATGAGTTAGGTTTGTATACCAGCCTGAAATGTGTTTGTGTTTCATTTTTAAGGAGAAAAAGTGAAATTGTAGACATATGTGCATATGTGATTTAATTTTATAGAAAAGAAAAAAAAATCTCACACATAAACATGTATGTACATATTTGTATTTATGTGTACATTCACATATGCTATACATATATTTGCATACATTTGTATGAGCATGAAGAGATGCGTATGAAAGGAACTATAACTATTCCTACTTTTATTAAGAGAAGAAAAGTTGCCTTAAAGGGGAGTAATTGGGGAGACTGGATATACATAGTTTGACTTGCTACAGTAAGCAAGTATCTTTCACAATTTGAGAAAGGCTATTCAATACAAAGTTTGAAAAAACAAAAGCAAAAACAACAACAAAACCACTACCATCCCTGAGATCAGCTAATATATGACTAAAAATATGCATAAGCCAGTAAAATTTCAATCACAGGATAATGGTAACTGTAGTGGTGAGGCAGGGAAAGTTCTATCTTATCAATAATATATCAGAACAATCTTAAAACAATGAATATTTAACCTGGCTCAGGCTGTTCTTTTCATGTGTTCTTTGAATCACATTTCATATTAAGTTAAGGAAACATCAGTTGAAAATTGAAGCTGAAGTTAAATCCACAGAAGTCAGATTTATGACCAGTAATCTATCAGTCTACAGGTTTTCACCACACAGCAGTTGAGACAGATAATTGGGCATACAGGGGAAAGCTGAGCATGAGGTCAAGTATCCAGCTATTTAGATAGGACTAACAAAGGAGATCATTCTTGAGTAATATAGGGCAGTAGGTATTCAAATGCTAAAATCTGTGGTATGAACTTTTAATGTAATGTGAGAATATAGGCAGCTAGTGAAAACAGTCCCCAAGGGCAGCCTGGAGGAGGGAGACAAGAGGTAACTAACACAAATGGGCTGGAGGAAGAAGCAGAAAAAAAAAAATCAGTGAACACAACAACAGGAAGTGAAGTGAGGCTGGAGTGAGTGAGAATAAGGTTAAGGGAGATGAGGTTTCAAAAAAGGGCTCAGACAGTAAAGAATTTGCCTGCAATGCAGGAGACCCAGTTTCAATCACTGGGTCAGGAAGGCTGAAGGAAATGGCAACCCACTCCAGTATTCTTGCCTGGAGAATTCCATGGACAGGGGAGCCTTGTGGGTTACAGTCCCTGGGGTCACAAAGAGTCAGACAGGACTGGGTGACTAACACATAGAGAAGCACACTTGGAGGAGCGCAACAGCTATGCTCGAAGATTATAATGGGTCTGGAATGCCAGGTACAAAGGTTCAACTTTGATGAGAGAAAAAACTGCTGCTGCTAAGTTGCTTCAGTCGTGTCCAACTCTGTGCGACCCCATAGATGGCAGCCCACCAGGCTCCTCTGTCCCCGGGATTCTCCACGCAAGACTACTGGAGTGGGTTGCCATTTCCTTCTCCAATACATGCATGTATGCTAAGTCGCTTCAGTCCTGTCCAACTCTGTGTGATCCCATAGACAGCAGCCCACCAGGCTCCTCTGTCCCCGGGATTCTCCACGCAAGACTACTGGAGTGGGTTGCCATTTCCTTCTCCAATACATGCATGTATGCTAAGTCACTTCAGTCCTGTCCAACTCTGTGCGATCCCATAGACAGCAGCCCACCAGGCTCCTCTGTCCACAGGATTCTCCAGGCAAGAATACTGGAGTGGGTTCCCATTTCCTTCTCCACAACCTATGCATAGGCTGCTTCATTGTGGGATTAATAAGAAAACAATCAAATTGTAAGTCCCTCAGGATATCCCATCCCTTTGTATCACTAGAGACTAGAATTGTGCTATTCATAGTGAAGGATACCATAAATGCATACTGAAAAAGAAAATTAAAGGAAATGAGATGTTTTTAAGGAAAAAGTTGATGGGACCTGATAAAAGGGTATAAGCAGTGACAGAAAAGCGAATCAAATATGACTCCAAGATTTCAAACTTTGATAATAAAATAATACTAGCAGTGTCCCTGAATAAGAGAAGGGGGAAATATAAAGAAAATAGTTTGCAGAAAATTCATTAAGTTTCTATTTTATAAGTCAAATTTTTCTAAGCAGCAATTTGAACAGTACTACTATTGTGACACCATAACATCTTCATCTGACTTTAAAACCAAAGGGAAGATATAATTCCTTGAAACAAAAGGCAGAGGAGCTACCAATGCACACACTTCTAAAATATATCAACAAACATGAGTTGAGGATGACTCTGCCCTAGGGAATATCCAGACGCTTGGGAGAGAAGGATAAACAAGATGGCATATTTGCCCTCAAGGTGTTCACTAACCCAAGTATAAGACTGACATCACTTTGAAAATTGTTTCTTTCTGAAAACTGCTGTAAGTTCAATAGTGATATCAGGAAACTGCTGGGCATTGGAGGGAACTGGGCAAAATATTTCAGAGGAGATGTTATTTGAACTCAATATCAATGTCACGGCATAAAAGGACAGTTGGAGGAGAAAAGAGGAGGAAAAGAACATTTACAGATGTGTGATGCACTTGTGGTAGCACCTGCCAGCTATGTTTTCCCAAAAAAGACATTTCTGCAGACCTACTACTTCAGAGCAGTAGACATGCTCCTTTTGGGGACTACCTAAACCAAGAACAGGAGAGCTCTCCATGCATTTGAAATCAAGTCATTTGAAGTTTTCAGTTGTCTAGAATGATGCATATAAAAATTAGGAGTATAAAAACCCACACCCCACCACTTAAACTGAATCACAGAGGATTCAGCAGTCAGAAAGAGAAAAGATTAATGAGATGGGCCCATAAAACAGAGATGTAAGGTGAAAAAAGAATCTCTACCGTGTTCAAGGGCCCAGTTAACCTTGGGTTCCTTTAGCTATTTCTTTTCACTTACAATGGGCTTCTCTGGTAGCTCAGATGGTGAAGAATGTGCCTGCAATGCAAGAAACTTGGGTTTGATCCCCAGGTCAGGAAGATTCCCTGGAGAAGAGAATGGCTACCTTCTCCAGAAGTCTTGCCTGGAGAATTCCATGGACAGAGGAGCCTGGCAGGCTACAGTCCCTGGGATCTTAAAGAGTCAGATACAACTGAACAACTGACTTTTAAATTTCCTTCATTTTTTTTTCCTTTTTTTTTTTTTTTTGCTTTCATTTAACTCAAAATTTGTTATAAATAAGGAAGTCAACCTATATAAATGCCTAATACACTTACACAACTCTATTTAGTGAGTTTACATAAATCACCTCTCTGAATTCCTCTCAATATTCCTTGGAAGTGTATACTATTATGCCCATTTTACAATTGAAGAAATTAAGGCTCAGACTCTTGCAGGGCTATTAGCAACTAGTAAGTCATAGACTTGGTATTCTGAACAAATTTTGTTCAAAAATCAGTTTTTTTCTCCATCACATTGCATTCCATACAGAGAATTGCATGTATAAAAGCTCACAGAGGCTTGAAAGGGCAGTGGATGTTTTGAAGTCCCACATCCCTTCCTTATAGCTGGAGAAAGGAGCTCATAGGAGAAATCTTTATTTAAAAAGAAAGCTTGAGAGTAGGTTAAGATAAGCTCCTGAAGAACCTGCTATGCTGGGGAAATTTGAACCTGATTTAGTTACATTGGAGAATATTTGTTCTCTTCTCTAGTAAGCTTTTTTAAAGCTAAGGCAGATGTTATCAGATTTTGTTTAAGAAAGGCAGTCATGGCAACATTAAGGATAGATCAAAGAAGAAACAGATAGTTGAGGATCTCCTGTGATAATCTATAGGAGAAATGGAAAGGTCTTGATCTAAAGTAGAAGGGAAATGAGGTTAGATTTCAGAAGTGAAGTGAAGTGAAGTGAAATCGCTTAGTTGTGCCCGACTCTTTGTGACCCCATGGACAGTAGCCTGTGCCAAGCTCCTCCATCCATGGGATTTTTTTAGGCAAGAGTACTGAAGTGCGTTGCCGTTTCCTTCTCCAGGGAATCTTCCCAACCCAGGGATCAAACCCAGGTCTCCTGCATTGTAGACAGATGCTTTATTTCGAATAGGATGTCCAGGTCTCAGGACTACTTTGCAGATGGAAGAGATTGAAAAGTTCAAGGGGATTTCATATTGTTCAGTCTGGACACCTGACATCGTGGAGATTCCCATGACAGGATAAACTTTGAGTTAAAAAAAGAATGGCAGAATTGGTAATAAATCCCAGAGCTGTTATGTTTTAAAAACTGATCCTTTGTGCTGCTATCTGCATCATGCTGGCATTAGGTTCTATGTCATTGTGTTTAAACTCTCTCTGAGCCTCAAAAGACAATAAATATGGAACATGGTAATTTGAACATTTTACAGTTACCAAATTTATTGAAATATAGGTACATCATATTTTAAGTCTAAATCTAATATTGATAATTGATTTTAATTTCTTCCTTGGCTGATGGCTTTGGATCAAGGTTCTTCAGAATAATGAAAGAGTTCTGTTTGGGAAACAAAAGTTGTTTAGAACTGAAATGGGGAAAACTCTCTTCTATTTGAAGCCTGATGTATTATTCCCCAAGGCAGTCTCCTGAATGAATCTTTTTCCTTTGTTGTATAAGAGCCTTCAAAAGCAGTGAAGAACATTCATTTTTCTACTTGATTTTGTTACTTTGCCAGGAATAGCACAGGGGTCCTTTTAGCAAGTGAGACTAAGGGCACTAAAATGGTTGGAAATCACTGAAAACAGTAGCAGGTTTATTTGAGCAAAATCGGCAGGGTGGTGTAATATACATTTTAAAAAATGCATTTTCATTAAAATTACAAATGAGCTTCCAAACAAACTCTGGAAAGGGTTCCAAATACAGCCTTACAAACCCAAAATGAAATCAATAAAAAGAAACCAGCCAAGCAGCAAGTTGAGAAAACACCAATTAGAGATTTTAACAAACAGAGAAGCTCACTGTGGGGTATAGTTTTTAAATCAGACAAGAGAAATTTCGGCTTTTTTCTCCACCTCAGCACTGCTCTACTGAGCTCTCTGGAACTGAAATTGATGGGATTCAGAATGCTCCCCAGGAAGAAACCACAAACAAGCAGGTGCTTTCAGCATTATATCTGAGCAGATGAAAGCAAATATTATTCTGATAGCTTTTCATTTTGCCCTCCAAGGAGCTTTGCATTATTATCCGTGACTAGGGATTTTAATAGTCAAACTACCACAAATTTGTCAAACATTCGATTTCTGCCAGGTTTCAGAGTACAGCTTCTGCCCATGGAGGTTAACTCAGGTCTCTCTAGCCAAGGAATTTTTTGAAGCAAGTCAAACTCTGATAGTCTGTCCTGGCCCACATGCCTCCATGGACAACCTGACATCCAACTGGCAAGTGGATAAGGTGCATCTTCCCCCACCCAACCACCTACCATGGAGCTGGTGGGGCCCACTCTTCTGCTTCTCCCTGACTGGCTCTCTTCTAGAACTATTTGCTCCTCTTCTATTACAGCTGCCTTATCCTAGCCTCATATTCTTAGAAATAAGCTTTGTGCCCTTCCCAGATGAGACAATATAGATTGTCATAAAAATCACCTTGTCAGTGTTCAGGGATTCAACACTTCTGTGTCACCAGTTCCACTTATCAAAGAGGCACTCACAGAACCCAATGACTATTACAGCAATTTCTATGTGTGGATATTGTATTTGACTATTTCTACTTGTTGAAATCTATCTATATATGGATGCATTGTAACTGTTTAGTCACTAAAACATGTCTAACTTGCCACCATGTATACCATATAATTTAGTTATTTCCTATTTGTATTGTCTATCTCTCTTACCAAAATACAAGTTCTCTAAAGACTGGAATCTTTGTTTAACTTTGCTGGTCAGTCTGTAAGTAGATGCTTGTATACAGTAGATGAACAACAAACACTTTGCTAAAGTATGAACACTATCCAGTTAATTCAAAATAGGGCATTAGATTTTCCATTTCTAATAAATGTTGCAAACACATAAATAAACATAACATTTTAATTATGAGTTTCTGAGTTGAGCACATAGGGACATGAATTGTTTTATTTTTTGGTGGACTATGGTTAGGTGGTGCTAGTGGTAAAGAACCCATCTGCCAATGCAGGAGATGTAAGAGGCATGGGTTTGATCCCTGGATCGGGATGATCCCTTGGAGGAGGGCATGGCAACCCACTCCAGTATTCTTGCCTGGAAAATCCCACAGTCAGGGGAGCCTGATGGGCTATGGTACAAAGGATTGCAAAGAGTGGTACACAACTGAAGCGACTTTGGACACATACTCTCACGGTTAAAGAAATGTTAAGACTGTTTAATAAAAGGTTTCTATGTGTTGAATGCCTTGGTTTGGTAACAACATTTAACGGATATCATTCTTCTTATGTGTGTTTGAGGTATAAGCTGAGCAAGACACATCTCAGAAATATCAATGTTGGGTGGAGGAGACTGGCTTGGAAACAAAAGAACACACTACGCGTTGATAAGTACAGTAGAATTTGTATAAGCAGCAGCAGTAACAAGCAAGAAAGTGATTCCACAAAAAGGTAGACACTGCTGAGGCTAGAACATGATCCAGGTACTTTCAAAGTAACTCTTTAGAACAGGAAGCATATGTGAGGATCTGAAATTGTGTCTCTTTTATCCTACAAAGAAGATATAAACACAAAGGCCCCTCCACCATTCTGAGTGTTCCAGCTTTGTTTAGGCTTGACATTGGACAGAAACACGTGAACAACTTGGGGCTAACATGCAGGTCAGGACAGGGTACTGCAGGTGAAGGGGGAGAAGAGAAACAAGAGGGAAATCACCCTCTTGCCTTTGTAGGGAGCTCACAGGATGCCACGTTAACACTTCCCAGTGCAGACCCCAGCACTATGATCGTCCTCAAATCTAGGAACAGAACATGGAGCGAAGGTGCATTGGTAGTTACATAAGAGACGGTGGAGCCTCACTCTTGCTCTAGGATTGGAGAGCTCTAGTCCACTTCTCACCGGATGGAGAAAACCAACCCAATCCTATCTATTATCTAGACATCAATGCGAACCAAAAGTTAAGCATAAATTGTGTCGATTTATTCAGTTAGTTAGTTCGAGGTCAAGTTTTGTGCTTGAGTTAAGTTTCTATGGAAATTCTTATTCCATGCTGTTATAAAGAGACAACTCTGTTTCAACAGGCTTTGGATTCCGGTCCAGGCTCCAGCCTGTCTCAAAATCCAAACAGAATCCTAAAATCTGTTCCTGCCTCTACCAGAACTTGCTGTATTTTCTTTGCCTCCTGCCACCACACAGTTGGATGGACACCAAGTATAGAAAATTTCAGCCTCAAGGAACATTTTAAGAAAGTTATGAGCCAGATTCAATAATTTGTATAATGAATCATCTCTGAAATAATATTATTGCAATATACTTTTGAGTACAATTTAACTACAAGTTTAAGCTCCAGATACAGATGGACTTGGGGTGGAATGTCAGCTTTGCCAGCTATTAGCTATTTCAATTTGAGCCTTAGTTTTTTTATCTGTAAAGTGGGGATAATAATTTAAATGGCATGATAGAGGTTTTGAAAGATCTAGTGAAACAATGTACATGCAGTGCTGAATATAAGGCTTCCCAGGTGGCGCTAGTGGTAAAGAATCTGCCTGCCAATGCAGGAGATACAAGAGATGCGGGTTTGATCCCTGGGTTGAGAAGATTCCCTGGAAGAGGAAATGACATCCCATTCCAGTATTCTTGCCTGGGAAATCCCATGGGCAGAGGAGCCTGGCGGACTAATCCATGGGACAGCAAAGTGGGACACGACTGAGGGACTGAGCACAGTGCTGAATATGGTGTGTAACTTCTAACTAATGCTCAACAAATCAGTAATAATTGTTTTTCATACTGATTATAATTTTCAATCATCAACCCTTAGCATGCGTGTTTCGTGAGAGTTACAGCAGTAAACTGGCATCTAAGCATTCTTTTAATTTTCCATGTGCAAAATGTATCCAGTGGTTACCATCATCTGTTGCATGGGTTCCCTCTCTCCCTGGCAGGGAGAGCTGCAAAAAAAAAAAAGACAATGGCAATTATTTTAGAAAGAGTTTTCTGAAGAAAAGGATAACAGTGAAATGTTTGTTAGTGATTTTCAACCTCAGTGTGAGAATGTTATATTAGCAGAAGCTGATTAGAAAGCAAGGTTTTGATCATTTTTAAAGGTAAATAATTTAATATTTTTATGCTTAATACAGTATAGACAGTACATCAATCTAGGAATAACATTTTTATTTACTAATTACAGAATCCATTCATTTTATACACACCACACCCCTTGTCTTTCCCCTTTCCTAACCCCCCTCATTAATAGATTTAGAACTGACAGTGCTTTCACTTCTCAGTATAAAGAATAATTTCCTTCTGAACATAGAGACAACTATGAAATCGAAGTTTAAAATATAGTCCTCTTCCAACAGTGATTCAGATTTCCATTAAACCTCCTCCCACCCTCTCAAATTAAAATTTGAAAAGCAGAGCTCAGAAATAAACTGACAGGCACTAGTACTTCGTTCATTTCCAGCAAGGAAGCACCAATTTGATTCCTACCATAACAATTTTTGCTGTTGCCAGTGCATCAAATTTTTTTAACACAGCTTCTCAAGTGATAGAAATCATCCCGTCACTTTGTTTCATAAAATTGACACCCGGGGGAAATGCAAACTAGAGTAGGAACTTTAGCAAGCTGCTTCTCCAACCCCTGCTAGGTATTCCTGAAATTCTCTTTTCCTCTTCAACTAATGTCATCAAGTCCCAATTGCTTGTTGTTCTTTTCTCCTTGTTCTGCTCATGTGCTACAACATCCCTTGGCTTCCCTCAGCACGGGAGTTGGTGTTTTTAAAAGTGTTACTCATAGATCGGGATTCTACTGCTAGCTGATTTGAATGCAGTGACAAAGAAAAAAAAAGGAACTTGATGAAATTATTTCACACACAGAGCAATAAACATATGGAATAAATTACTACGGAAGATGATTCAAAGAGTTTAAGAAACACCTGGATTTGTTTCTGGAGGCAGTGGATTAGAGAGAGGAGTGTGAAGCAGGAGGGTGAAATGAAAGCACACCCACCAAGCCAAGTGTTAAGGCTCTAACCTCTTTTGAAATGGCACCTCTTGCATTTATCAGGAGCACCAATCCCACTGCAAGTCTATTTAAGGGAGAGGTTTCTCTAATACCCTGGGAACAAGTCAGACTAAGTCACAGGAGCCACTGAAGAATAAAAGCTACTCCATTTTGTAAGGTTCCGGGGAAAGAGCCTTTGGAAATCCCCTGACCTCACCCCACCACCTGTGAACCAATCAGAACCCTTGGCCAGCCCGGGAAATTCGAGTCAAGCCCAGGAAAGGAGAACCAATCAGAACTCAACACCTAACCCTTCACCAGAAGGTGGCCAATCAGACCCGGAGACTCCCGTTTTTTTGAATTTTTCGCGCGCTAATACCCTATATAAGCAATGTAACCCAGAGCTCAGGGCTCCTCCCTATAGCTGCTGCGTCGGTATTGGTGGGAGCCCCAGCTCGAGCTTGGTAATAAAAACTCTCTTGCTTTTGCATCGGATATTGGCTCCCTGGTGGTCATTGGGAGATTTCGCGACTTGGGCACAACACCACCTTCCTAGTGGGGCTGGCCTCTGGCTTAGAGGTAAGAAATTGAATGATGGAAGGTTCTTTTGAATCCAAAAGATGGGAAGACAATCTGAATATACAGAAATGAAAAGTTGGCAACTGTTTTGAGATCTGGTGCAGGTCTGCCATATCAGCCACATTTCTGGCCTCCTTTCTTTCCAAGCTCTTTCTGACTTTTCAGAAACATACATGTTCCTCCCAGCCTGTGGGTACGCTGCTCGTCTCCCAACTCGTCCTCTCATTCTTCAGGCCACCCTTTTTGTGACATCTCAGTTTATAGTCATGTCTCCCCCTGTGTTCCTATACCAAATGCGAAATGTCTTTTTGTGTTTACTTTATTCATCTCTATCTCCTCAGCACTTAATAAACTGCCTGGCTCATCAGAGATGGTTAGTATTTCAAAAATTTATTTTGCCTCACTGTGTTCTAGAAAGGACTTAAACTGCTTGATAAAAATAATAGCTAACATCATGAGGCCTTTAACTTGTGCCAGACACTGTTCCAAGTGCTTCATGTGTTTTTAACTCAGTTAATCCTTGTAAGAGCACTATGGGTGAGTGAGTTTGTCATGTAGGTACTAATTTTATCCTTGTTTTGCAAATGAGGAAATGGAGGTGCAGAGATGCTAACTAGCTTGCCCAAGGTCAGCCTGGTAAAGCTGGCCAAACAGGATTGGCTGCAACCAGCTAGTTCTAGAGCTATTGATAGTATCTTGACCATGACTCTGACTACCTGAATACCTAACACAGCAAGGAAACACAAATAGGAAACAGGAGAAGGAAATAAGAAATAAACATTTGAGATCATAAAATGGAGGTCTTAATTAGGCTAATAAAAATGTATGCAATAAAATCTACATATTATACTCTGTTTTACAGCTGCTGCTGCTGCTGCTGCTAAGTCACTTCAGTCGTGTCCGACTGTGTGTGACCCCATAGATGGCAGCCCACCAGGCTCCCCCGTCCCTGGAATTCTCCAGGCAAGAACACTGGAGTGGGTTGCCATTTCCTTCCCCAATGCATGAGAGTGAAAAGTGAAAGTGAAGCCACTCAGTCGTGTCCGACTCTTAGCTGTTTTTCAGCAGCCAATTAAAAAGGTAAATCTGATCAATTAACCCATTAAACAAAAGCAAATCTGCTACTCAGAAGAATATTTCTAATATCAAAATCTGAAACAACTGTCTTCTATATGGTTCAAAAATGATGATGATGTGTTTAATCATTCCTTCACTCACCATCTACATTTACACCTATTCAACAGCAGATCCAGGTGTCCAAACAGAAAAGTGAATCACAGGACAAACATTCGGTAAACTTATATATGACTAAACAAAATGATGTGCACTGATTTTACACATACAAATGGACTACATACATCCCCTCATTCAGCTAACATGTGCTGAGCCTCTACTTGGTGTCTCGTGCTGAACTGGGCCTTATGATTCATAAGGATCCAAAAAGGACCGAAGTCTTGGACCTCATGGAGCTTAAATTCAAGTGAAGAGACAAATAATAAATAGACAACAATGTCAGGTAGTGGTAAGAGCTAAAAGGTAAAAGCACTTTAAGAGAATAGAGCATAACCGAGGGAAGAAAGGAAGGAGACTTCTCTAATTTTAATAGAGACCTGAATCAAGAAACATCAGTGACAGCTGTCTATCTTTTTTTCCTAATTATTCCAGCTTGGAAATCAGAACTGTTTATCACCTGCTTATGTAACTTCTGATGCTATAAAGAGCAATAAATATTGCATAGGAACCTGGAATGTTAGGTTCATGAATCAAAGCAAATTGGAAGTAGTCAAACAGGAGAGGCAAGAGTGAATGTTGAACTTTAGGAATCAGAGAACTAGAATGGACTGGAACGGGTGAATTTAACTCATAATTTATCTACTATGGTGGGCAAGAATCCCTTAGAGGAAATGGAGTAACCCTCATAGTCAACAAAAGTGTCTGAAATGCAGTACTTCGGTGCAATCTCAAAAATGACAGAATGATCTCTCTTCATTACCAAGGTAAACCATTCAATATCACAGTAATCCAAGTCTTTGCCCAACCAGTAATGCTGAAGAAGCTGACACTGAATGGTCCTATGAAGACCTACAAGACCTTCTATAATTAACACCCAAAAAAGATGTCCTTTTCACGATAGGGGACTGGAATGCAAAAGTAAGAAGTCAAGAAGTACCTGGAATAATAGGCAAATTTGGCCTTGGAGTACAGAATGAAGCAGGGCAAAGGTTAATAGAGTTTTGCCTAAAGAATGCACTAGTCATAGCAAATACCCTATTCCACCAACACAAGAGACAACTCTATACATGGACATCATCAGATGGTCAATACCAAAATCAGATTGATTATATTCTCTACAGCCAACATTGGAGAAGCTCTGTACAGTCAGCAAAAACGAGATCAGGAGTTAACTGTGGCTCAGATCATGAACTCCTTATTGACAAACTCAGACTTAAACTGAAGAAAGTAGGGACAACCAGTTGACCATTCAGGTATGACCTAAATTAAATCCCTTACGATTATACAGTGGAAGTCAGAAAATAGATTCAAGGGATTACATTTGATAGATAGAGTGCCTGAAGAAGTATGGACAGAGCTTTGTGACACTGTAGAAGAGGCAGGGATCAAGACCATCTCCAAGAAAAAGAAAGGCAAAAAGGCAATATGGTTGTCTGAAGAGGCCTTACAAATAGCTGTGAAGAGAAGAGAGGCAAAAAGCAAAGGAGAAAAGGAAAGATACCCATTTGAATGCAGAGTTCCAAAGAATAGCAAGGAGAGATAAGAAAGCCTTCCTCAGTGATCAATGCAAAGAAATAGAGGAAAACAATAGAATGGAAAAGACGAGAGATCTCTTCAAAAAAATTAGAGATACTATGGGGAACATTTCATGCAAATATGGGCACAATAAGAAATGGTATCGACCTAACAGAAGCTATTAAGAAGAGGTGGCAAGACTATACAGAAAAACTACACAAAAAAGATCTTCATGACCCAGATAACCACAATGGTGTGATCACGCACCTACAGCCAGATATCTTGGAGTGTAAAGCCAAGTGGGCCTAAGGAAGCATAACTATGAACAATGCTAGTGGAGGTTATGAAACTCCAGTTGAGCAATTTCAAATACTAAAAGATGATGCTGTGAAAGTGACGCACTCAATATGCCAGCAAATTTGGAAAACTCAGCAGCGACCACAGCACTGGAAAAGGTCAGTTTTCATTCCAATTCCAAAGAAAAGCAATGCCAAAAAATGCTCAAACTACTGAACAATTGCACTCATCTCACATGCTAGCAAAGTAATGCTCAAAATTCTCCAAGCCAGGCTTCAACAGTAAGTGAACCGTGAACTTCCAGATGTTCAAGCTGGATTTAGAAAAGGCAGAGGAACCAGAGATCAAATTGCCAAGATCTGCTGGATCATCAAAAAAGCAAAAGAGTTCCAGAAAAACATCTACTTCTGCTTTATTGACTGTGCCAAAGCCTTTGACTATGTGGATCACAACAAACTGTGGAAAATTCTTCAAGAGATGGGAATACCAGACCACCTGGCCTGCCTCCTGAGAAATCTGTATGCAGCTCAAGAAACAAGTTAGAATTGGACATGGAACAACAGACTGGTTCAAATTGGGAAAGGAGTACGTTGAGGCTGTATATTGTCACCATGCTTATTTAACTTCTATGCAGAGTACATCATGAGAAACACTGGGCTGGATGAAGCACAAGCTGGAATCAAGATTGTTAGGAGAAATATCAATAACCTCAGATATGCAGATGACACCACCTTATGGCAGAAAGCAAAGAAAAACTAAAGAGCCTCTTGATGAAAGTGAAACAGGAGAGTGAAAAAGTTGGCTTAAAACTCAACATTCAGAAAAGTAAGATCATGGCATCTGGTCCCATCACTTCATGGCAAATAGCTGGGAAAACAAGGGAAACAGTGAGAGACTTTATATTACTGGGCTCCAAAATCACTGCAGATGGTGACTGCAGCCATGAAATTAAAAGATGCTTGCCCCTTGGAAGAAAAGTTACGACTAACCTGCTGCTGCTGCTGCTGCTGCTAAGTCGCTTCAGTTGTGTCCGACTCTGTGTGACCCCATAGACGGCAGCCCACCAGGCTCTGATGCCGTCCCTGGGATTCTCCAGGCAAGAACACTGGAGTGGGTTGCCATTTGGAAAATCCCATGGACAACCAATCTAGAAAGCATATTAAAAAGCAGAGACATTACTTTGCCAACAAAGGTCTGTCTAGTCAAGGCTATGGTTTTTCCAGTAGTCATGTACAGATGTGAGAGTTGGACTATAAAGAATGCTGAGTGCCAAAGAATTGATGCTTTTGAACTGTGGTGTTGGAAAAGACTCTTGCGGGTCCCTTGGACTGCAAGGAGATCCAACCACTCCATCCTAAAGAAAATCAGTCCTGAATATTCACTGGAAGGATTGATGCTGAAGCTGAAACTCCAATATTTTGGCCACCTGATGCAAAGAACCAACTTATTGGAAAAGACCCTGATGCTGAGAAAGATTGAGGGCAGGAGGAGAAGGGGACAACAGAGGATGAGATGGTTGGATGGCATCACCGACTCAATGGACATGAGTTTGAGTAAACTCTGGGAGTTGCTGATGGACAGGGAGGCCTGTCATGCTGCAGTCCATGGGTTTGCAAAGAGTTGGACAGTACTGAGTGACTGAACTGAACTATGTAACTTCAGGCCAATAAGATCAAATGATCTTTGATGATTTACTCTGTAAGTCTCCCTTTTTCCCTGAGGTCTTTTGTGTGTTCTTTTATTTGTAATACAAGTTCCCTTTACAAAATATGTAAGCGAATGAAGAAAAGGAATGGGATAAATTTTGTGCCTAGCAACCCAGTAATAGTCTGAAAGTGATGTGATTAATTTAGTCTAATATAAATTTTAAAACCTACACTCATTTCAGTTCAGTTCAGTTCAGTTCAATTCAGTCGCTCAGTCATGTCCGACTCTTTGCCACCCATGAATCGCAGCACACCAGGCCTCCCTGTCCATCATCAACTCCCAGAGTCCACCCAAACTCATGTCCACTGAATCAGTGATGCCATCCAACCATCTAATCCTCTGTCGTCCCCTTCTCCTCCTGCCCTCAATCTTTCCCAGCATCCGGGTCTTTTCCAATGAGTTAGCTCTTCTTATCAGGTGGCCAAAGTATTGGAGTTTCAGCTTCAAAATCAGTCCTACCAATGAACACCCAGGACTGATCTCCTTTAGGATGGACTGGCTGGATCCCCTTGCAGTCCAAGGGACTCTCAAGAGTCTTCTCCAACACCACAGTTCAAAAGCATCAATTCTTCGATGTGCAGCTTTCTTTATAGTCCAACTCTCACATCCATACATGACCACTGGAAAAACCATAGCCTTGACTCGACAGACCTTTGTTGACAAAGTAATGTCTCTGCTTTTTAATATGCTTTCTAAGTTGGTCATAACTTTCCTTCCAAGGAGTAAGCATCTTTTAATTTCATGGCTGCAATCACCATCTGCAGTGATTTTGGAACCATCAAAGAGGACAAAAACAAGAAGATATCTAAGGCATTAGCTATCTTAGAGATAAGCCATATGAAAAGTATTTGAAAAATATTTGTTCAACTTGATTTCCAAATAAAAAGAGAGATTATTTGGGCTCTGTTCACTAAGAAGTATGCTATTAACTGATATTCCAACTTTGGGAAATGCATTTTTTTGAAAGTATTTGGTATAAGTATTATATTCAAGACTTGAATATATATAGAGATTCTGGACCTGTGTGTCTGTCATACCTGTCAGTTTTTGCCATTTCAATATATCAGTATGGAAAAGTTTGACCAATGGATAAAAACTAAAACCATGCTAATTTATGAAAGCATGTGTTTGCAATATGTAGTCTAGATTTATTCTCCTTTTCAGAAGAGTCACTCATTCTTTTTTTATGTCCTCCCACTTTGTACTTTGTAGAGCAATCAGCTATCTATTTTCTAACACTGCACACTAAGACAAGGAACTTTTTCTCTATTATGATTCAGTGATTGTCAGATAACTGATTAATTTTAAGAAATTGAAGTATTAGTCTTTAAATAGCTACTTCACTCCTATTGATGTGCTCACGATATCTTACAAGTTTTATTTGGGGTCAATTTAAGTGAAGATAGCTCTAAACCGCAACTTATTATTTATGTAAAAAAAGGATGCAATCATATACTTTCAGGAGCCTAGTTCCTTGACCTTCTGTCCTTTCAATATTAGCAGCATTCCTGTTCAATTTGAATTGCAAACAGGATGCTCACGAACAAAAGGCAGTCATTTATTTTCTTCTTCACCATGATAATGCCCTTTGGGATTTTGTCATTGAAAGAATGGGGGACCTTAATGCTCTAAGATAAACAATACAAATGGAATAAAAAGCAGAGGGGAGGTGGGGGGGACTTCTAAAACTGACAACCTGAAATAAGACAAAAGGGATTAAGTGTTCATCTATTTGTCTACTAAATAAATACCTTGATAGAACATTGATAGTTTCTTTACAAAGTTAGTGCATGTGCTTAATTTAGACTGTTTTAGCATCCAAGCACTACCATATATGGATGGGGTAGGGAGGCAAATTAGGTGTCGAAATCATATGATGTCACACAGACTCCAGTATAGGAAAAAGACCAGAGCTTTCTGAGTGCAGTTGCTTATGTACTATATGGTGCTTTTCTTATTTATAAAGCTGGAGCATACATTCTATTGCTCTTGTTCTTAGATTTTCAGACAGCCATAATTTCTGGTCTTTTGTTTGAAATGAAGGCCTGCCTGGAAAAATTGAGGGTGCTGCCAGACTTACTAAAAGACATTTTTTATAGCACACTATATTCTTTACTCCACTACCCCCCTCCCCACCCCAACTCTTGGGTGTAGGGGAGGGGCACAAGATTGGAGAAAGAGATGAAAATTATTAAACTGAAAGCACATTAAAGCAATTTATGGACAGAATCTTGTCAAATGCTTTCTTAGCCAGGAAAACACTGACATGTACTAGTGTTTAATAACGTGCATCTAAGCATACCTCAAAAACTATGTTCCTAGAGTGAAATTATTTGTGAAATGTGAGTTATATTGGTTTCCTCTTGGTGAGGGAAGGAAAAGTTAAAATTCAGGTTACATATCTGGAGGACTGAAGTAAGCAATCAAAATCAAACTTTTTCATCAGACTTGTTTGACATGATTTCAAAATAAACTAAGTTCAGTAAACCTGTTGGCAGAGAAGTATCATTTGTCAAGCGATTAACAGAGACACAATCTGTAATTACGAATTGCTGAAAGCAGGCCACTAATGAGAGAATGACTCACTCACGTTTTGGGGTGAAGGGGGAGGGGTCTCTCAGAAACTGTAATTTGATTTACAAAACTCTGAATAGCTAATGGCAGGTAACTCTTGCCAACTAACCAGCCAACTCTTGCAAGCTCATTAACAGAACTCCATGGTCTCACTGAAGGATAAACCATATGGAGGTGTCACTAAAAACTGGAGATGAGAGACTGTAATTCATGTTCATTCCTTCTGTGAGTCGGTCATATGGGCATTGATTTGAGCCTTTGTTTATCTGACATGACCTGTTCTTAAACAAGAAAAGAAAATACATTTTTAGGGGTTTCTGGGTTCTTCCCCCTACCACCTTATACTACAGTTTTCAACCAATTACTACACTTCTTTATTCTGGATTTATTTCTCCAGCTTCCCATATCTTTGTCACATTTTAGCTCCAGCTAAACAATTGAATAATGGCATTATACAAGTGGCTGCACTGTTTGTTTGTGTGCTGACCTTGGAGGGTTAAGTTGCTTATCGATGATTTCCCCAGTGATTGCAAACCTGTGGCTATAAGATCATCATCTTTTTTTTTTAAACATAATTTTAAACTCTTTATTCACATGAAACTCATGAATTCTGGAGGAGACGTGTGGCAACACATAGTTATAAGGCATAATTTTATAAAGAGCTCTGTATACTTTGTCCTTTTAACTGGGGTGCAATAGTCATGTATATTCATGCACTGTGATTTTCATTTGATATCTGATCCGGGAATCTCTACAAAAATTATCAGAATAACACATGAATATAATTTCAAAAATAGTACAGAAGGCTACTTAATGATAAGCAAGTCTCCTCATCTGTTTTTTCTATATCCTTAGTTCTGTTGCCCAAGACCGTTTTAACCATTTACATGTAAAATCTTTCATGGCTCTAAATAATAAGCTTTAATTGCCAGTTCATGAGATTAAAATGAGATTTTAGCTACTGCTTCTGGACATGAAGAATGAAGATTTAGCTCACTTATATCACCTTTCCCCCCTCACTCTGAATTTCCATTTTTAATTTCTATGGTATTTAAAATTTTAAATAATATAATTATGTACTTATTTATTATATAGTATATAAATAATACACATATAATAAATATAGTTATTTATATAATATAAAATACTATTTAATCAATTTCAGACTATAATTATTAGCTCTCCATTTTGAAAAAAGGAATTTTAGCACACTATATTCTCTCATTTTTCTTTTCTAACTCTAACATTTTATCAACTGCACTGCCAAGATCAATGACATCTGCATTTTATTTTACAACCATAATTTTCTTAACCTTTTCTATAGATCACACCAAAAGTTGCTAATCAGCATTGATATCACATAATTTTGTAAATATTGTTTATACGTGTGCTTCCGTTGCATTTCCTTCCTTATGGGTTGATGATATGGTTTTGCCACTCAAAATCAAATGTTCCTAGAATTACACTTCATAGTCTTTTCTCATGTTATTCCAATTGTTCAAACTCCAATCTTAGTTCGCTTCATATTTGGAGCACTTTATTCCATTTTTAATTGCCAGTCTATGTTCAATACAGGATACAGGATGCTTGGGGCTGGTGCACGGGGATGATCCAGAGAGATGATATGGGGAGGGTGGTGGGAGGGGTGTTCAGGATTGGGAACTCATGTATACCTGTGGCTGATTCATGTCAATGTATGGCAAAACCAATACAGTATTGTAAAGCAAAATAAAGTAAAAATAAAAATTAAAAAAATAAATAAATAAATATGTTTATTGGAGTTTCTAACTGAAAATGTCTAATATCCAGTTCCCTTATCAATCTATTCTTTTCAACATTATTATTATTGAACTCTATCTGATAACCCTTACAGTATACGCATTAATTTTTTTCCAGACCTGGTACAGAAGTTAGTTTCATTCTTTTCTTGTATTCAGTTTTTACTTTGTTGCTTTTCCTCTCTACATGCATGTGTGCCTGCTACTTGTCTGACTCTTTGCAACCCTGTGGACTGTAGCCCACCAGGCTGCTCTGTCCATGGGGATTTTCCAGGCAAGAATACTGGAGTGGGTTACCATGCCCACCTCCAGAGGATCTTCCTAACCCAGGGATCGAACCCATGTGTCTTATGTCTCCTGCATTGGCAGGCGGGTTCTTTACCACCAGCGCCACCTGGGAACCCCTCCTCTGTAAATGGATATATACAGTTAAAAGTTGAAGTTAAAATGATTTAATTTGACTTTCACGCTGGTTGACAGTTTGGCTGGGTGGAAAACCTAAGACTAAAAACAATCCTCTCCCTAATCTTCAAAGGGTTTTAATATCTATTAGTATGCGGCATTGTCATGAGAGGCTTGATACCAGCCAAAAATGATTAATCCTTTACAGGTAATATGTAATTCTTCCAACCTCCTACACTGAGTCTAATCATGTCTCCTTATCTTTAATGATTTAGGATTTAATAATAATGTGTCTTGGTATGTGTGTTTTTTGTTCATTTCTTATATAGTTGTGTGTGTGTGTGTGTGTGTGTGTGTGTGTGTACCTGCATGTGTGTACCTGCTACTGATTTGGCTAGATTGAAAATAATTTTAAATAATGGTTAACAGTTGCCTCTTCCTTGTCTTTTCCTCAATTTTCTAAATATGCTTTAGTGTTTTCACCATTCATCACAATTTTAACTGCTGAATTTAGACAGATATGCATTTTTAAAATTTTTTCTATTAAACTGCTCTTTAAAAATATTTTATCTCCAAAGTGCAAATTCCTTCTTGTTATATAGATTGAGGTGATTCTATTACATCTTCTCTGATATACTGAAAAATATTATTAACATATTTCCTAGTATTGAATTGCAGTTGTAAAACTAACACATTCTGGTTATTGAAGCAATTTTTGTAAGAAAACATTAGGCTTAATTTGATATTATGTTGTTATTTCTATATATTCATGGGTGATTTTAGAAGATAGTTTGGCTAATGCTGACTTTGATACAGTACATAGTAGCTTGTATTTATTTAGAGAGATTTAGCAAGTATTTTATGTTCTGAAACATTTTATAGGCAGGCATGGCAATTGTTTAATCTCTGAAACTGAGAAAGGTGAAATATCTCACCTATAAAATTATCTGTCTCATACCCTTGAAAAAGGAGATGATACATTTCATACTTCTTCGGATTTTGTACTTTTATAAATTTTAGTGCATCATGTTTTTCTAGGTGGTTTTCTATTTCATCTCTATGCTTAAATTTATATCATAGTTTCACTTAGCATATTAATCCTCTCTGTGACTGTGATTATATTGTCTCATTTAAATTCTTTTGAATTTTTATTTCTTTCTTTAAACTTTGTTGCTTTGCCTATGTAGAGTTGTTCTATCTATGCTGCTTATAGTTCTTAAATATCTTTATCAATTCTATAAATTGATAATTCTATAAAAATTCTATTTGTAGTTTTTTTCTGGTTTTGTCACTATTACTTTTTTCCTTAATATTCCTATCAATATATTTTTACATCTGAAATTTTGAAATAAAATTTTAGCTTATTTATATTATTATTTTTGCCTAACAAAGCATTTCAGGCTGTGAATTTGCCTCTGCTTACAGCTTTAATTATATTTAACTAATTTTATAAGTAAACAGGTTAGAGAGTCCCTGGAGAAAGAGAACAAGGATTTTTCTTTTCTTTTCTTTTCTTTTTTAACATAAGAGAAGCTATTTTGGCCTGAAACATTTTATGATCTAAGCCTGGCCACAATGCCTGTCCTTGAACAGGTCTCAGTAATTAATGATCTTAAGGGAACAAAGGAATGTAGGAACAGGAAAAAGGCAGTAAAACTACAGTGCAGTGATAAAGCAAGTCCTAGTTCTTCCTCAAGGGATATACATATTAATATATCTTTGAGTTCTGCAGGAACTAAGGCACCACCCAGGTGGAGAATGAAGGATGATGTTGACCCTTCTGACTTCAATCAACTAAGACTTGGACTCTGTTAACTTTTACCCCAATTCTACACTGAAATCGCCAGCTCAAGCCCCTTCATGAATATGCATACAGGCTTCGTTTAAAATGTCCCCTTTTTTGCTGTTCTAGGACACTGCTTTGGGAAAGATACTCAGTGTTCTCCTTAATTGCTGCAAATAATAAATCCCTCCTTCTTCTGATCTTTGGCTTGGTTGTCTACTGGCTCGATACCCACCAAGAGGTGAACTCAGTCTTTAGACAACGGTTCTGATGTGTACTTTCCTTATTGCCCTTATTCTCGAAATATTCACTTTGCAATTTTAATCTATTATTTGATTCAAGAACTACAATAATGACTGCTGATTTCCAAGTTGACCTTACTTTAAACTTTTGCTATTACTTCACAATTTTTTTTTAGTTCTTAAAAATGTGACCATTTATCACCTATCTTCTTAACTTATTAAAATTATATTTTGTGGTTTTATTATAGTTATTTCAATAAACAACTGTGACTGCATTAAAAGTGCAGTTTTTCCTCTATTACAATATATTCATGTATAATTTATTATGTTTTATTTACCCTGCTCCATTTATCTAATACATACACATGTGTGCTAACTTATGTCTTCTAAAAATGTCTTTTCACATATTGATACATTTTTTTTAACTTAGTTTTTAACAGGAGAAAAACAAACTTTAACAACATTTATTCATGGAAGAGACCCAGGGAAACTGAATAACTCTCCAAAATGACTGAAGCGTTCACCATAAGTATCATCTTCAGCTAAAGACAAAATAGGATGTTGGGGGATAGCAGTGGGACATCAAAGTGGAAGTAGGCAATTCTCAAGGAAAAGTAAATGTCTGGAAGTCCTGCCAGTATTTGGAATTCTCTCTACCACATCTAGTCCATATTCTTTGCAGATATCTCCGAGAATATTGCTCTTCTTGTCTCAGGTCCTTTACCTTAATTCTTTATACAGCTAAAAATGTGGTAAAAAGACTTCCAAAGTCTTCCATTTCTTAAAAATAATCAACCTAAAATAATTCTCATGCCAAAGAGACATATTTTGGGGGCTATAGCTCTGATTAAATGTTGCCTAAGAGTACATCATGAGAAATGCTGAACTGGAAGAAACACAAGCTGGAATCAAGATTGCTGGGAGAAATATCAATAACCTCAGATATGACACCACCCTTATGGCAGAAAGTGAAGAGGAACTAAAAAGCCTCTAGATGAAAGTGAAGGAGGAGAGTGAAAAAGTTGGCTTAAAGCTCAACATTCAGAAAACGAAGATCATGGCATCCAGTCCCATCACTTCATGGGAAATAGATGGGGAAACAGTGGAAACAGTGTCAGACTTTATTTTGGGGGGCTCCAAAATCACTGCAGATGGTGACTGCAGCCATGAAATCAAAAGACACCTACTCCTTGGAAGAAAAGTTATGACCAACCTAGATAGCCTATTCAAAAGCAGAGACATTACTTTGCCAACAAAGGTCCGTCTAGTCAAGGCTATGGTTTTTCCAATAGTCATGTATGGATGTGAGAGTTGGACTGTGAAGAAGGCTGAGCACTGAAGAATTGATGCTTTTGAACTGTGGTGTTGGAGAAGACTCTTGAGAGTCCCTTGGACTGCAAGGACATCCAACCAGTCCATTCTGAAGGAGATCAACCCTGGGATTTCTTTGGAAGGAATGATGCTAAAGTTGAAACTCCAGTACTTTGGCCACCTCATGTGAAGAGTTGACTCATTGGAAAAGACTCTGATGCTGGGAGGGATTGGGGGCAGGAGGAGAAGTGGACAAGAGAGGATGAGATGGCTGGATGGCATCACTGACTAGATGGACGTGAGTCTGAGTGAACTCCAGGAGTTGGTGATGGACAGGGAGGCCTGGCGAGCTGCGATTCATGGGGTCACAAAGAGTCGGACACGACTGAGTGACTGAACTGAACTGAACTGAACTGAATTTCAATCTTGGTTTTGCTGGTCAGAGTGGCTGTTATGGCATACATGTTGTTAAACTCCCCAGGAGCTAAAATGCTTTCCAGAACAAGGGGTGGAATTGGGAAATCAAATTTTTCCTAGGATTTCTCAGTGATCCTATACAAAGCCCTAACCTCTAAGGCTTCAACGAAGTATAAGATTTAGGTCTACAGTCATTCATCTAGTTAACTGCTCTGATCTGAAAAGATTTATAATATCTCATCTCCTCAGGAGGACCAATTAGTTGCAGCCTGAAGTATGTGCCCTAAGGTGCACTCTCTCTCTAGAATTTTACATTTCAAGGATGAATGAGACCCAGAAATTTGGAGACTCCAGGTCTATCCAGGAAGAGTTTGTCACCAGCAAAGCCCTTCAACAGTGCTCAAGAAATAAAAAAAAGAATATGAACTAATGAGAACATACTGCACAGCACACAGAACTCTAGTCAGTGCTCTATGGGGACCTAAATGAGAAGGAAATCGAAAAAAGCGGGGATATATGTATACATAGGGCTGATTCACTTTGTTGCTCACCAGCAAATAACACTGTAAAGCAACTATGCATGCACATGTGCATGCTCAGTCATGTCTGACACCTTGTGACCCATAGACTGCAGCCCGCCAGGCTCCTCTGTCCATGGGATTTCCCAGGCAAGAATACTGGAGCAGGTAGACATTCCCTTCTTCAGGGGATCTTCCTCACCCAGGGACTGAATCTGTGACTCCTGCATTGGCAGGCAGATTCTTTACCACCTGAGCCACCGCGGAAGTAAAAGAATACAATAAAAATTAAGAAAGAAAGAAAGAAAAACCCCTGCACACGTGAAAATAGAATCTGAGTCAGCAGTCCCCAAGCTTCTTAGCACCAGGGACCAGTTTCATGGAAGACAATTTTTCCACAGACTAGAGGGGATGGTTTCGGGATGATTCAAGAGCATTACATTTATTGTTCACTTTATTTCTAATCTAATCCTGCCGCTAATCTGACAGGAGGTACTGGTCCACTCCTGGAAGATTGGGGACCCCATGATCTGGGTAATAAAATAATGGCTAACCTCCCCCCCCCACACACACACTTTCCCTCTGTGCTTCATCTAGTTTCACTTGCTCACCGGGTGCTGCGTGCCGAGGCCCCTGCATTCTGGCACTTCAGACCGGAGCGCCGACTGAGAAATGGCTGTGCTGACACCTCAGCTCCGTGGAGCCTCGGGCGCAGAAGCACGGCTGCGGACTCTCCAACCCAAGATGGCGGCGGCGGGCTGCGTGCGCAGCCGCCTCACCTGGCGGGGCTCTCAGAGCTGGAGCAGCACACCTGTGCCTGTCGCCCTGCTAGGCCATCACCAGAACTCCGCCTCCACCCCACTGCAGAGACCCGTATACAGTAGCCCACCCACAGACTGGCCGAACAGTGTGCACGGCAGAGTTTGATTTCGTACCTCTCCATTCTTTGATGAAAAATTTTTAACTTTCTTTTGCTTCTCAACAGAATGTAGTCTCCTTGGGCCCACAAAACCAGCGTCCAGCAGGAGGACCCCTGTTGGGGCCTGACAAAGGGTTGGTAAACTGATAAACTTAAAAAATATATCATTGATATGTTATTTGGAATGTAAATATTAATGTAGTTATATATTCATTGTTTGATTTATTTTGCTTGACTCAAGAGTCGAGCACGACTTAGCGACTAAATAACAAATATTCAGTGTAGATTATACCTTTTGGAAACTATTCCATTAAGTAAACATTTCCTTAAATTATTTTTTTAATACTAATACCACTTTGCCTTCTTACTTTGTATTGTTAATATTCTTAAATATTTTTGCTCAATTCATTTTAATTTTATTGTGCTATCTTATTTTTGGAGAAGGAAATGGCAACCCACTCCAGTATTCTTGCCTGGAGAATCCCATGGACAGAGGAACCTGGAGGGCTGCAGTCTGTGGGGTCCCAAGAAGTTGGACAGGACTGAGCAAATAACACACACACACACACACACCTTATTTTAGTTGATTATACAACATGAGTTAGAATTCATATTTTAGTCTAACTTAAAAATCTTCTTTGTGGAAGATTTTAATTTATATCTATTGGCATACTGATATGTTCTTCATAAATGTCATTTTGTTTCTAAATTTTTCTTGAAGGTTTCATTGCTGTTTTCTTTTGTTTTCTATTTATTCATTCACCCAAGAAATATTTATTGGGAAACTTCAAAACAAAAATATTTATTGAGAAACTTCATAACTGTCATTTTGTTTCTAAATTTTTCTTGAAGGTTTCATTGATATTTTCTTTTGTTTTCTATTTATTCATTCACCCAAGAAATATATTGAGAAACATCAAAACAAAACAATTGAGGCAGTAAAGAAAGAACTGTGAACTTCTAGGCAACATTACTATCTTCATCGAACTCATTTTTGCAGGGAGAAAACATTTAAAACAATGCTAATGATCGTGAGTGGTGCAAGGTAGTGGCAAGTCATCTGCTTCTCAATGGAGACATACAAAGTATCTGCTTTGGCAGAGGAGGTGCAAGGGAAGGTCTCTTGAACAAGGTCTCTTGACTAGGTAACATCTACACTACTTCACTTCAGCTGCTCAGTTGTGTCCCACTCTTTGTGACCCCATGGACTGCAGCACGACAGGGCTCCCTATCCATCACAAACTCTCAGAACTTACTCAAACTCATGTCCATTGAGTCAGTGATGCCATCCAACCATATCTTCCTCTGTCATCCCCTTCTCCTCCCACCTTCAATCTTTCCCATCATAAAGGCCTTTTCAGTTGTGTCAGTTCTACTCATCAGTTGGCCAAAGTATTGGAGTTTTAACTTCAGCATCAATCCTTCCAGTGAATATTCAGGACTGATTTTCTTTAGGATGGACTGGTTGGATCTCCTTGCAGTCCAAGCGACTCTCAAGACTCTTCTCCAATACCACATTCAAAAGCATCAATTATTCAGTGCTCAGCTTTCTTTACAGTCCAGTTCTCATATCCATACATGACTATTGGAAAAACCATAGCCATGACTAGATGGACCTTTGTTGACAAAGTAATGTCTCTGCTTTTTAATATGCTGTCTAGGTTGGTCATAATTTTCCTTCCAAGGAGCAAGCGTCTTTTAATTTCATGGCTGCAATCACCATCTGCAGTGATGTTGGAGCCCAGGAATATAAAGTCTCTCATTGTTTCCATTGTTTCTCCAACTGTTTGCCTTGAAGTGATGGGACCAGATGCCATGATCTTAGTTTTCTGAATGTTGAGCTTTAAGCCAACTTTTTCACGCTCATCAAGAAGCTCTTTAGTTCTTCTTCACTTTCTGTCATAAGGGTGGTGTCATCTGTGTATCTGAGGTTATTGATATTTCTCCCAACAATCTTGGTTCCAGCTTATGCTTCATCCAGCCCAGCATTTCTCTTAATGTACTCTGCATATAAGTTAAATAAGCAGGGTGACAACATACAGCCTTGATGTACTCCTTTCCCAATTTGGCACCTGTCTGTTGTTCCATGTCCAGTTCTAACTGTTGCTTCCTGACCTGCATACAGATTTCTCAGGAGGGAGCAGAGGTGGTCTGGTATTTCCACCTCTTTCAGAGTGTTCCACAGTTTGTTGTGATCCACACAGTCAAAGGCTTTGGCATAGTCAATAAAGCAGAAATAGATGTTTTTCTGGAACTCTCTTGCTTTTTCGATGATCCAGCAGATGTTGGCAATTTGATCTTTGGTTCCTCTGCCTTTTCTAAATCCAGCTTGGACATCTAGAAGTTCACAGTTCACGTACTGTTGAAGCCTGGCTTGAATTTTGAGCATTACTTTACTAGTGTGTGAGATGAGTGCAATTGTGCGGTAGTTTGAATATTCTTTGGCATTGCCTTTCCTTGGGATGGAATGAAACCTTTTTCCAGTGCTGTAGCCACTGCTGAGTTTTCCAAATTTGCTGACATATTGTATGCATCACTTTCACAGCATTATCTTTTAGGATTTGTAATAGCTCAACTGGAATTCCATCACCTCCACTAGCTTTGTTTGTAGTGATGCTTCCTAAGGCCCACTTGACTTCACGTTCTAGGATGTCTGGATCTAGGGGAGTGATCATACCATTGTGATTATCTGGGTCATGAAGATCTTTTTTGTATAGTTCTTCTGTGTATCCTTGCCACCTCTTCTTAATATCTTCTTCTTCTGTTAGGTCCATACCATTTCTGTCCTTTATTGTGCCCATCTTTGCTGAAATATTCCCCATGGTATCTCTAATTTTCTGGAAGAGATCTCTAGTCTTTCCCTTTCTATTGCTTTCCTCTGTACTGATCACTGATTTCTTTGCACCGATCACTGAGGAAGGCTTTCTTAACTCTCCTTGCTATTCTTGGGAACTCTGCATTCAAATGGGTATATCTTTCCTTTTCTCCTTTGCCTTTAGCTTCTCTTCTTTTCTCAGTTATTTGTTTGCCTCCTTCCACAACCATTTTTCATTTTTGCATTTCTTTTCCTTGATGATGGTCTTGATCCTTTCCTTCTCTACAGTGTCACGAACCTCCGCCCATATTTCTTCAGGCATTTTGTCTATCAGATATAATCCCTTGCATCTATTTCTCACTTCTGCTTTATAATTGTAAGGGATTTGTTTTAGGTCATACCTGAATGGTCTAGTTGTTTTCCATACTTTCTTCAATTTAAGTCTGAAGTTGGCAAGAAGCAGTTCATTATCTGAGCCACAGTGAACTCCCGGTCTTGTTTGTGCTGACTGTACAGAGCTTCTCCATCTTTGGCTGCAAAGAATATAATCAATCAGATTCGGTATTGACTATCTGGTGATGTCCATGTGTAGAGTCTTCTCTTGTCTTGTTGGAATAGGGTGTTTGCTATGACCAGTCCATTCTCTAGGAAAAAGTCTGTTAGCCTTTGCCCTGCTTCATTCTGTACTCCAAGACCAAATTTTCCTGTCACTCCAGGTATTTCTTGACTTCCTCCTTTTGCATTCCAGTCCCATATAATGAAAAGGATATCTTTTTTGGATGTTAGTTCTAGGAGGTCTTATAGGTCTTCATAGAACCGTTCAATGTCAGCTTCTTCAGCATTATTGGTTGGGGCATAGACTTGGATTACTGTGATATTGAATGGTTTGCCTTGGAAACGAAGAGAGATCATTCTGTCATTTATGAGATTGCATCCAAGTACTGTATTTCGGACTCTTTTGTTGACTATTAGGGTTACTCCATTTCCTGTAAGGGATTGTTGCCCACCAAGGTAGATATAATGGTCCTCTAAGTTAAATTCACCCATTCCAGTCCATTTTAGTTCTCTGATTCCTAAAATGTCAATGTTCACTCTTGCCATCTCCTGTTTGATCCCTTTCAATTTGCCTTGATTCATGCACCTAACATTCCAGATTCCTATGCAATATTGCTCTTATAGCATTGGACATTACTTTCATCACCAGTCACACCCACAATTGGCTGTTGTCTTTACCTTGACTCCATCTCTTCATTCTTTCTGGAGTTATTTCTCCACTGATGTCCAGTAGAATATTGGGCATCTACTGACCTGGTGTGTTCACCTTTCAGTGTCCTATCTTTTTTCCTTTTCATACTTTTTATGGGGTTCTCAAGGCAAGAATACTGAAGTGGTATTCTCTTTTCCAATGGACCACGATTTGTCAGAACTCTCCACCATAACCCATCAGTCTTGGGTGGCCCTACATGACATGGCTCATAGTTTCCTTGAGTTAAACAAGGCTGTGTTCCATGTGATCAGTTTGGTTAGTTTTCTGTGACTGTGGTTTTCATTCTCTCCGCCCTCTAATGGATAAAGATCAGAGGCTTATGGAAGCTTCCTGATGGGAGAGACTGACTGAGGGGGAAACGGGGTCTTGTTCTGATGGGTGGGGCCATGCTCAGTAAATCTTTAGTCTAAGTACTTAGGGATGACAAAAGTTTAAGAACAGATGGCAGAGGAAGCTTAAAGTAGTGAGGGGAAAAAATGTTCAGAGGTCCAGAGGCCAAAGTATATGCTATTAGGAAGAATTAAAATAATTCAAAATGAGAGGTAGCATTCAGGATGTAGGTGAGTAAGAATAGGATGAAGCCTGAAGAATTTCATACTCAGACCCCTTGATATTCAATGCTTGTGTGTGTACATGGATGTGTGTTAGCTCCAGAAAGACATCTAGATTTCCATGTGTAGAACAGTTGAAACAATGCAAATATTATGCCCAGAAGACTGTGGGGAGCAAGAAGAGATGAGCCTGTAGGGGTGGACACCAAGACCAAAGGATAGACACTTAGTTAGATAGACAAAGGTAGTTAAGAGGGATTAAAGAAAATTTCCTTTTAAGATTTTAAAGAATGACACCATACTGGAAAAGTGTGGTCCCATGAATGTCATCATGATAACTTTTTGAAAAGAACAGAAAGATCAGAACTTTCAAGTGTTTCTACATAGGATGTATCTTATTCCAGTGGTCCCCAACCTTTTGGCACCAGGGACCAATTCATGGAAGACAATTTTTCCATGAACTTTGGGAAGGATATGGTTTCAGGAGGATTTAACCATACTACATTTATTGTGCACTTTATTATTAATTATGTCAGCTCTACCCCAGATCATCAGGCTTTAGATCCTGAAAGTTGGGGACCCCTGTCTTACTCAGTAGATAACTGTAAGTTGAGGTTCATATCTAGTTTTGAATTTTCCATAAACTCCACACAATTTACAAAACATGATTGCACTTGTCCCACTTCCTGGCACTTATATCCACCAAAATACTCTGCTATATCAGGTGGAGGTCCCCACAATGCAGGTTTTCCCCCAGTTTGCCTTTGTGGGAATCCCGAGATTTTTCTGTGTTAATTCCTTAAGTATTTTGGTCTCTTGTTGGGAAAGGTATAATTTTAGCACTACAGTCTATTCATAACCAACTCTTGCCCTCAGTCATCATTTTTCTCATTAGAGGTCACTTTAAGTCGTTTGCCCAAGTCATATCTTAACTGAAGCTGTGCTGATTTTTTAGGAGATGGAGCCGAGGATTAGTCTCTCATCTCTTTCTTCTTGTTGTACTATAGGAAACTAACTAGAATTTCTAGTATGAGGGTCACACTCTATCCATTTCCACTTATGGTACTCATTTAAAAATTTTATTCCCTAGATTGTTATCATGATTCTGTGACCCATGGACTGTAGTCCACCAGGCTCATCAGTCTATGGGATTCTCCAGACAAGAATACTGGAGTGGGTAACCATTCCCTTCTCCAGGGGATCTTCTCAACCCAGGGATTAAACACAGGTCTCCTGCATTGCAGGTGGATTCTTCACTATCTGAGACACCAGGGAACCCCAGATTATTACCATGTGGAAAAGGAATGATTATTAGAATTCACATATATATAGTCTTGCCTGAAAAATCCCTTGGACAGAGGAGCCTAATGGGCTACAGTCCAAAGGGTTGCAAAGAATTGGACACAATGGAGCATGTACAAGTACATACATATTATGGACTCTAGGTTAAGAACAAACTTTAAAATCTCCAGCAATAAGTCTATGAAACTCCGTCTTTCAGGTTATGACACATCTTTCCTATTGACATTAACTCAGTGTTTTATCGTTAACTAGCAGGGTGAAGTGATTATACTTTCATCACTTTCAGCAACACCTCTTCAGAAAAGCCTTATCTGACTGCCTTATCTGAGTAAGCATACTCATTGTATATCATTCCACAATGTTTATTTTCTCCATGGAACTTAGTGTTATTTGTAATTATTAATTGATTTATTTCTTTGTCAATATTTTGGGTTGTTTCCCTCACTAACCCTTAAGTTTCATGGGCACAAAATGGTATCATTTTGGCTCTCTACTATAGTCTACATAATACACTTTATGTTTAATATATATTTGTTCAATAAATGAATGAATACATACAGCATATATATGTTAGAGATAAATGTCTTGCTATATATTCATCTAATTTCAATAAATCAATTAAAATGTATTAAACAATGATATTTTTATATGATATTTAGCCAGATACTATCAAAAGAAAAACCACCTACAAAGGAAAATAATATATACACACTAAGAGTTAGATGCGTTATTTGGGAAGTAAATGGGAATCTTATGTTTGGTTTTAGATGAAATTAATTGAGCAATAAGTTTGAGGTATATAAATGTGTCAGTTCACCCACTAAGATTCTTATACAGTTTAGAAATCTGATTAAAAATATACCTCTCAAAGTAAATTAGCCTTTTAGATAGATAACAATTCACCAGTATCAGTTCAGTTCAGTTCAGTCGTTCAGTCTTGTCCTACTCTTTGCAACCCCATGAATTGCAGCACGTCACACCTCCCTGTCCATCACCAACTCCCAGAGTTCACTCAGATTCACGTCCATTGAGTCAGTGATGCCATCCAGCCATCTCATCCTCAGTCGTCCCCTTCTCCTCCTGCCCCCAATCCCTCCCAGCATCAGAGTCTTTTCCGATGAGTCAACTCTTCACATGAGGTGGCCACAGTACTGGAGTTTCAGCTTTAGCATCATTCCTTCCAAAGAAATCCCAGGGTTGATCTCCTTCAGAATGGACTGGTTGGATGTCCTTGCAGTCCAAGGGACTCTCAAGAGTCTTCTCCAACACCACACTTCAAAAGCATCAATTCTTCAGCACTCAGCCTTCTTCACAGTCCAACTGTCACATCCATACATGACTACTGGAAAAACCATAGCCTTGACTAGACGGACCTTAGTCGGCAAAGTAACGTCTCTGCTTTTGAATATGCTATCTAGGTTGGTCATAACTTTTCTTCCAAGGAGTAAGCGTCTTTTGATTTCATGGCTGCAGTCACCATCTGCAGTGATTTCACCAGTATACTCCTGCTGATTAATAAGGAACTAATTATGAAAATAATATGGTGCAGTAAAAGGGGCCATGGTTTGAAAATATATCTTCATCCATCCCTCTATCCATCAACCCTCCACTTAGTTTTCTATCCTTTTAACAAACACACCAACTATTTCCTGAATACAGCCGTATTTTATAATATACTATTACACTCACTCCCTGTATTTCAACAGATAAAACCCTATAGTGATATGCCCTGGGAAATACTGAATAATATCCTCAACATCCTCAGTTACAAAATTATTATTCAGTATTATAAGAAATATCATACAGCATTGTGGCTGATATGCAGATAGTCTACAATAATATTAAAAATATTATTAGTTTTAAATAATATCTTTTATTTTATGATTCCATATGGAATCTACATTTGAAATATTTCAAAACTGAAATGACACTAGTTGGGATAAAAAATCACCTACAAAATCAGTATTTACAAACTAATAACACCACAATTTGATGACTAGAGAACTAAAAGTTTATAATTTTGCTGATAATTCACATCAGGAGTCTTAAATATCACTTGTGGGCTATCTGTCTAAGCTGCCATTTTTGATACAAAACAAAAACTGAAACTATATTGAATAAGAAATGTACAGGATAAACATGGTTCATTTTCTCTGCCTCTGGTTGGACTTCCAGGGAATGGAAGAATTATACATTGTCACAGAGGGTTTTGCCTTTTGCTGCATCTTTTAAGCTGTCCATTTATCCTATTGCTTGAACGTTGGTTACTGCTGTTTTTTTACTTACCATTTCCAGCATCTTATGGAAGTGATCTTCAAAGGGCAAATAATTTTCATGAAGGCATTATAGACAGCATCTCAAAAGAATATGAATAGGTCCTTTCAAACATATAAATAATTAAAATGAGGCACATATCTTGCCATTCAAAGCTATATATTATTTCCTTTTAAATTAGCCAAATAAACTGACATAAATGTTTCTTACTTTTAAAACATTTTAAATTTTACTCTGAAATATTTCAACCAAACCTGAAACTTACACAAGAGATATCTATATTAATATTTTTCCATATTGATGATAGTTAATTTAACTCTTTTTTATTTTTATTTTTTTTTTAATTTTTTTTTTCCATTCTCTTTTTTTTTTTATTAAATTTTAAAATCTTTAATTCTTACATGTGTTCCCAAACATGAAACCCCCTCCCACCTCCCTCCCCATAACATCTCTCTGGGTCATCCCCATGCACCAGCCCCAAGCATGCTGTATCCTGTGTCAGACATAGACTGGCGATTCAATTCTTAAAAGGGAGATAAAGGGACACCCAGATTTATAGCTCGATATCTCTCATTCTATTCCCTTCCCTCTCCCTCAAGAGACAAATAATTTTCTTACAATTGATAGCATTCTAAAGCATGTTTAAAAATAGTTTCCATCCATGTATATATTTCTAACTCATATATTCTATTGTTTTGTGTTTAATGTTATTCATAATTGGTATCATTCTGAATTTGATATTTTCAATTATGTTCTTTATTTACATCACATTTTTGAGGTACATTCATGTTGTTATTTATAGATAAATTCATGTATACTTCTAGGTTCCACTGTTTCATTGTTTATGTAAGTCTATGACAGTAAAGCAATTTATTTTTATCATGTTATAAACAGAGCTGTAGGGAGCATCGCTGGATTTGTCTTTATGGACATGTGTGAGAGTTTCTCAAGAGAAGATCCCTACATTGGTTGCTGGGTCTAGGGTATGGACATATTTGACTTTCTGATCTGCCTTTCCATCAGTATGGATAAGAAATACATCTTCCTCTTATCTTCCCCACAGATCATGTGATAGGATATTAATTATGAATGATCTCTTACTTACTTCTGACTTACCACTTTCCCAAATGCTAGTGAGGCTCAGCATATTAAAAAAATTTTTTGGCCATATTCTATTCTGCTGCTATGAACTTCCTGATGTCCATTTTGACTGGGTTGTTCTTTTTAGTTTGTGAGAATTTTCTTTTATATTGGATATAACAGTTGGCCGGTTATATGTGTTAAAAAATGTAACTTTCAGTTTGTGGCTGGTCTTTTCACTTTTATTATGATGTCCCTTGCTGTACAGAAATTATCTCCATTTTAATGTGAAATTATTTTCTTTTATGATTTTTGGATTTGATGGCTATTTTAGAATATCCTTGCCAACCCCAAGATTCAAAATATTCCTATTTTTTTCCTAAAAGTAATGTAGTTTTGCTTTTACATCTAGATCTTCTATCCATCTGGATTTTATTTTTGAGTGAGGCGTGAGATGACTTCATCCATATGGACAGCCAATTGTCCAGGCACCATTTATTGACTGATTCAGTCTTTTGTCACTGATTTATAATCTCATCTCTGTTTTACCATCACAGTTCTATAATGGTTCTAGCATTGTTGTTGTTCTGTTGCTAAGTTGTGTCCAACTCTTTGCAATCCCACAGACTGCAACATGCCAGGCTCCCCTTTTCTTCACTATCTCTTGGAGTTCACTCAGATCGACTCTATTGAGTTGGTGATGCTATATAATCATCTCATCCTCTGCCACCGCCTTCTCCTTTTGACTTCAATCTTTCCAAGCATCAGAGTCTTTTCCAATGAGTTGGCTCTTTGCATCAGGTGGCCAAAGTATTGGAGTTTCAGCTTCAGCATCAGTCCTACCAAAGAACATTCAGTTCTAGCATATCTGTTGTTATAGTTGCCTCCTATAATTGGCTCATTATATTTGCCAGCTGTAATTAGCATCCATTTTCCACCCAGAATCCTTCATCATAAAAATTTTCAAAAATACCTAAAAGTTGAAAGAATAGTACAGTGAACACGATATACTCATCAGCAAGATTATACAGTTAAATTTTGCTATATTTATTTTACTGTATCATATATCCATCTATTCATATCTCTTATCTATTCATCAATTTTTCTTAACTTTTGTCATGAATCCCATATTAAACTGCACTTCTAAAACTTAAGTATACATATCAAATGGAATTTGATACTTACCTGTTTTTTAAGATAACATTTATACACATTGAAATGCAAAACTTACATCTTACTGAGTTTTGAACAGTGCATACGCTAATGAACCCAAATCTCTATCAGTAAATGAAATATTATCAACCCAAAAATGTCTCTCCATCCCTTTTCAGTCAGCCCTCCCAGACACTCTTCTGATTTTTTTGACCATAGATTATTTTAGCATTTTCTAGAATTTCATATAAATGGAATCATACAGTATGTACTCATGCAAGACTTCATTCTCTCTGTATAATGTTTCTGAGATCTGCCATGTTATTTAACATAACTGTAGCTTGTTCCTTTTTCTTGTTGAATAGTGTTACACTGTATGAGTATGCTGCACTTCTTTATCCATTCTCCATCTGATGGTCTTTGGACTCTCTGCAACTTCTTGCTGCTGCTGCTGCTGCTAACTCGCTTCAGCCGTGTCCGACTCTGTGCGACCCCAGAGACGGCAGCCCACCAGGCTCCCCCATCCCTGGGATTCTCCAGGCGAGAACACTGGAGTGGTTTGCCATTTCCTTCTCCAATGCATGAAAGTGAAAAGTGAAAGTAAGTCGCTCAGCTGTGTCCGACTCTTCGCGACCCCATGGACTGCAGCCTACCAGGCTTCTCTGTCCATGGGATTTTCCAGGCGAGAGTACTGGAGTGGGGTGCCATCACCTTCTCCCAGCTTCTTGCTACTATGTATCAATCTGCATTAAACATTTGGGAACCACATTTTTTGAGGATACATATTTTCTATTCTTTTAAGTTATGTCTTAAGGGTGGAATTGTTAGATTAACAGGTATTTCTTTAACTTTATAAGAAGCTGTCAAACTTACAAAATGTATTATTTTGCATATTGACCAAGAGTGAGAGTTCTGGCTACTCCATGTTCTCATTAACATGGAAGTTGATGCTTTCATTCTTATTAGTTTTTGCCATTCCAGTGGGTGTCTAGTGCTATGCCATTATGATTTTAATGAATATTTTCTTGATGGCTACTAAATATTGGGCATCTTTTTCCTAAGGTTGTTGATCATTTGTATATCTTCCTTTTGAAAGTATCTGTTTAAATCTTTCACTATTTTAACTGAGTGGTTTGTCTTTTTATTATTCCGCTGTGAGAATTCATTTTATATCCTGTCTATAACCCTTTGTTAGGTACTTGTTCTGTAAATATTTCTCCCAGTTCGTGAGTATCCTATTAGTTTTCTTAAATGATGGATTTTGGTGAGCAGAAGTTTTTCATTTTAAGAAGTCTAATGTGTTAGGTTCTCAGGGTTGTCATAACAAAGTGTCACAAATCAGGGGCTGAAATAGCAAGAATTTATAATTGCATAGTCTTGAGAATGAATGTCCAAAATAGAGAGGTCATTAAGACTGGTTCCTTCTGAGGACTCTTAGGAAGATTATGTTCCTTGCATCTCTCCTAGCTCCTGGTGACTACTGGCAATCCTTGGCACTCATTAGCTTGTAAATGCATCGGTTGAATCTCTGCCTCCATCTCCACATGGCATTCTTCCTGTATTTATCTCTTCTCATGGTCACCATCTTATTAGGACACACATCATACTGGCTTAGGGGCCACCCTATTTCAGTATGACCTCATCTTGAATCTGCAGATATTTCCAAATAAGGTCAAATTCTAAGGTAGTGGGTGTTAGGACATCAGTGTATCTTTAAGGGGGACACAATTCAACCCATAATATCCAGTTTTTCAACCATTTTTCTTTTTTGATCAATGCTATCTCTGTGCTGTCTCAGAAAGCATTACCTCTCCCAAGTTGGAAAAATCTTTCCCCTTGTTTTCTTCTAGAAAAACTTTTGGCTTAGATTTTGTGTTTCAGAATCTACCTCAAATTAATTTTTGTTTTGGTAAAAAATAATGATTGAGGTCCTTCTTTAAGTGGGTATCTAATATTTTTCCAGCAGGTTGGTGGAAAACACTTTCCCTGTTCTCACTGCATTGCTATGGCACCTTAGTGAAAATTCAGTTGATTATAAGAATAAGTTTACTTTCAGGCTCTCTATTTTGTTTAACTGATCTACAGGCATACCTCATTTTATTGTGCTTTGTTTGATTGCACTTCACAGATATTGAGGGTTTTTTCTTGTTATTGTTTGTTTTTTATTTATTTATTTTTTTGTTCTTGTTCATTTTTTGTTTTAACAAACTGAAGGCTTATGGCATTCCTGCATCCCGCATATCTGTTGGCTCCATTTTTCCAAAGTGTTTGCTCACTTCATGCCTCTGTGCCACATTTTGGTAATTCTCAAAATTTCTCCACCAGCGAATAGATTATGTCTCTGCTGAAAACTCAGAGGATATTTAGTCTATTTTTTTTTTAGCAATAAAGTATTTTTAAAAGTAAGGTAAGTACACTGATTTTTAGACATAATGTAATTGCACACTTAATACACCAATAGTATAAACATAACTTTCATGTGCACTGGGAAACAAAAAATTTGTGTGACTTGCTTTATTGTGATAGTCACTTTATTTGTGATGATCTGGAACTAAACACATGACATCGCTGAGATATGCCTGTATTTGTCTATTCTATGACCATAATGTACTTGCCCATATGGTACACAGCCGCGAGAAGAGACAAACACGTGGAGAGAATGGCATGTAAAGGTGGAGGCAGAGACTGGAGAGATGCATTCCCAAGCCAAACAATGCCAAAGGCTGCCTGCAGTCATCAGAAGCCGGGAGAGAGGCATGGGACAGATTATCCTTAAGAGCCCTCAGAAGAAACCAACCCTACCGACATCTTGATTTTAGACTGCTATCGTCCAGACTGTGAAATAATAGATGCCTGTTTGTTTTACCACCTGTTGGATGGTTTTACTCCTAGGATTCACATCTTTATGGTTTACATTCAATAGGAAGAAAAAAGTGTGTTAGCAAAACGTCCTCGTGCTCTACAGGCAAGCTCTGCACCAGTGTCTTTTCTCTTCACCTCTTAACAGCACTTCACCAAAAGTGCTGTTCAGGCTCTGAGCTGCTAATTCCTCAATTAGGAAATTCTTTTAGGAAAAGAGTAGCCATAAACCCTGGGCTCATCTCATCAAGTTTCTGTCCTTTGCCCTATTCCATCATCACCTGCAAATTCGTTACTCTCTTATTACCTACCTCTCAAGACACCTTCCAACAGAATTTCTTATATTGACTTCAGCTTGCCAGGTTGCCCTAGTTGTGAGAGCTATTAAAGATATCTCTCCAGTGATATCAGAGACAGAAGCCCCCTAATATTCCTTATTTGTTCATTTTTTGGATTATTCTAGCCAGAAATAGGAGAAGGCAATGGCACCCCATTCCAGTATTCTTGCCTGGAAAATCCCATGGACAGACGAGCCTGAAGAGTCGGACAAAACTGAGCGACTTCACTTTCACTTTTCACTTTCATGCATTGGAGAAGGACATGGCAACCCACTCCAGTGTTCTTGCTTGGGGAATCCCAGGGACGGGGGAGCCTGGTGGGCTGCCGTCTATGGGGTCACACAGAGTTGGACATGACTGAAGTGACTTAGCAGCAGCAGCAGCCAGAAATATGCCTACTTCAATATCCTTTAAGTAAACAGGTTTTAGTATGTTAAACCTATTTTTATCTAATCAATGTATTTCATATTCAACCTACTTTTGTTAGATTTTTAATGGCTAATCTCAATTTTTACAGAATTCTTGAATCAAGACGTCTAAAGTTAATCAATATCTGTATCCTTATGCCAACAGTAATATAAAGTGAGGTCGCTCAGTCGTGTCTGACTCTTTGCAACCCTATGGACTGTAGCCTATAGGCTCCTCCGTCCATGGGATTTTCCAGGCAAGAATACTGGAGTGGGTTGCCATTTCCTTCTCCAAACTTATAACATTTTGTCTGTAATCATTGCTCTACTTTTCTGCAAGTTTTTATCACCTTATATTTTAGTTCTACTTTGTTTCATGCCCCTTAAATTGGGCATAGCTATTGTTATTAAATAAAGTCAACACTTCTTTAGATTTATCTACATGATACATTTTCTACTGTTTTCTTTTCATTCTGATTTCTACTTCTAGATTGACTTTCCCTCTTGAATTAAGATTTCATACAGCAGCAGTCTATTAGAAGCAAAATATTTGAGTTGTTGTCATTGCTTTTGTCTTAGCTATTTAAAGATTTTGAGGGTTTTTTTTTGAAGTTTCTCTGTGTGTGTGTATATGTGTGTGTATATAAATATATATAATGTGTGTGTTTGTGTGTGTGTATTTTTATTGATCAATCTATTTTTTGTCTAACGGTATTACTTTATAAGCATTCTGCCTTCTAATCTGGTTGTTTTTAAGATCCATCTTTTATCTCTGGTGTTTAAGATCTTATCTCTGTTTTTGAATTTAGGAAATAGAGTCACTTATTATCCATGGGTGATTGGGTCCAGTACTAGCCTAGGATACCAACATCCCCAGATACTCAAGTGGCTTAGTCAGCCCTCAATATACATGGTTCTGTATTTGCAGATTCAACCAACCATGTATGGTGTATTACTGTGTGGATTTTTTTTTAATGTGTGCATTTATTTTTTTAATGTGTGTATAAGTGGATCTTCACAGTTAAACCTGTGTTGTTCAAGGGTCAACTGAATAAATATGTGTTAATCCTTCTGAAGACTTTTTGTCCTTCCTGAATCTGAGGATTCCTGTCTTTTATCACATCTTAAGAATTCTCAGTCTTTGTCTCCATTATTTCTCTCTCTTCTCTCTGTCCTCCTAGATCTTCAGAAATCTACTTTGAACCTTTTCCCTCTACCATCCCTGTCTTATAACATCTCTTCTATACTTTAACTTCATCTATCCTTGTTGCATTTGGTTAATTTCTTCTAATTAGTAAATTTTCACTAATCAGCTCTTCAACTATGTCAACTACTCCTATGTTGTTGCTCTTCCATCACCAAGTCATGTCTGACTTTGTGACCCCATGGACTGCAGCTCTCCAAACTTCCCTGTTCTTTACTGTCTCCGGGAGTTTGCTCAGATTCATGTCCATTGATTCGGTGAAGCCATCCAACTATCTCATTCTGTCATCCACTTCTTTTGTCTTTAATTTTTCCCAGCATCAGGGTCTTTTCGAATGAGTTGGCTCTCTGCATCTGGTGGCCAAAGTACTGGAGCTTCAGCTTTAGCATCCGTCCTCCCAATGAACATTCAGGATTGATTTTTTTTTTAGGATTGACTGATTTGCTCCCCCTTGCAATCCAAGGGACTCTCAAGAGTCTTCTCCAGCATCATAATTAGAAGGAATCGATTCTTCAGTGCTCAGACTTCTTTATGGTTCAACTCTCACAGGCATATGATTCCTAGAAAAACCATAGCTTTGACTACATAGACCTTTGTTGGTAAAGTGATAGCTTTGCTTTTTAATATGCTCTCTAGGTTTGTTATAGCTTTCCTTCCAAGGAGCAAGTGTCTTTTTTGTCATGGCTGCAGTCATCATCCTCAGTGATTTTGGAGCCCAAGAAAATAAAATCTGTCTACTTCCACTTATTCCCCTTCTATTTGCCATGAAGTGATGGAACCAAATGCCATGATCTTAGTTTCTTGAATGTTGAACTATTCCTATAACACGTCTTTTTACAATTTACATTTTAATTGCTAGACTTCTTGCTTTTCAAATTTTTTTTTTCAGATGACCTTGTTCTTTTTCATGGTGTCTTGTTCTTTTATTAAGATTTCTATTACTCTTTAAAATCTTTCATAATTGCACAAATTATTTTATAATCTTCATCTGATTGCTGAAGGATATGAAGTTCTTGGTCTCTGATTCCTTTTGGTATATATGTGTATGCTTGACATTGCTCATTACTCAGGATGAGTTGCTTTCTGATTTGTTTCTGCTTTTATATGTGAGGCTCCCCATCTGGAATTTTGCTTTTGTGTTTTATTCTGATAAACTCCCCAAGATAGCCCTCATGTTGTTCTTTTAAAAACACTTCTTTAAAGTTTTGGGGTTTCTAAATCATATGAAGCCTCATTTGAAAGAAAATCTCTCCAGAAAATTTTTAAGTAGTATTCCCATGAATCTTTTGCATGCATTATTTAATTCTAATATAATATCAGCAAATTTGTGAGGTAGATATTATTATTATTTTTCTACTACAGATGGAGAAATAAAGATGTAATAGATGCAATGTTAATAGAAATGCAACATTAATTGATGCAGTATTAATAAAAGTATCTGAAGCCGCATAACTAAGTGGCATATGTAGAGCTCAAACCAAGACTAGACTGATTTCAAACCATGTTCTTAATCATTGCACTATGCTTTGTCCCTAGTCAGACAAACAGTTCATCACCTCAAACAACATTTCATCTGTCATCCTTACATATCTATTAGGTTATAAATAAACAGTTGAGGATATGGGGAAGAAGGCAACAGTGTGCATTAAAATTTTCTGCATATTTATTTAGCCAGAAGCAAAAAAATGAATGATTATTTTCAAGCAGCTATGTAATTTGAAGTCCATTTACTCATTACAGACTTTGTTTTATATACAATAAGTGAGTGAAGTCGTTCAGTCATGTCCAACTCTTTACTACCCCATGGACTGTAGCCTACCAGGCTCCTCCATCCATGGGCTTTTCCAGGCAAGAGTACTGCAGTGGGGTGCCACTTCCTTCTCCATGGGATCTTCCTGACCCTGGGATTGAACCCAGGTCTCCCGCATTGCAGGTAGACACTTTACCGTCTGAGCCACCAGAGAAGTTCCCCTTTATATACAATATATAAGTATATATATAATTTTATAAATAAATATATAATTTGTTTTATAAATAAATATATATAAAATTTGTGTTGCAAAATGAAATGAGTGACCAGACTGGATGGGTCCACTCAGTTTTGATAGTGATAGACTCTTTTAGGCTATATTTATGCTATTCTTAATTGCCTCTCATCCCACATTATACTCCAGTGCTGTCATGAGTCATTGACTGCACAGAGTAGCCATCCCATATCTCATTATAAACATCACTGCCTTCATTCTCAGAGAAGGCTATGGCATCCCACTCCAGTACTCTTGCCTGGAAAATCCCATGGATGGAGGAGCCTGGTAGGCTGCAGTCCATGGGGTCGCTATGAGTCAGACACGACTGAGTGACTTCACTTTCACTTTTCACTTTCATGAATGGGAGAGGGAACTGGCAACCCACTCTAGTATTCTTGCCTGGAGAATCCCAGGGATGGGGGAGCCTGGTGGGCTGCCGTCTATGGGGTCGCACAGAGTCGGACACGACTGAAGCGACTTAGCAGCAGCACCAGCAGCCTTCATTCTCATTTCCATTCTTAGCTGAAAATGTTTCTTCATTTGATTATACTATTTAAATTTATTTCTCTCCTGTTTTCTATTATTTAATATTTTCCTTGAATTATTTAGAGTATTTTCTAAGTACCTGAAATTGAGGAAGGATTCAATATAAAATAAAATGGTCCTGTTTTCAGTGACACTAAGTAGAATATAATAATTTGCTTCTGGATTCCATCCAAGTTTTCCTTAATTTTGTACATAAATTGTCTAAAAGTAACTCAGCTATGCTAGTGAGTGTATCACAAAGCATTGCTTCATTAAGATTTAATGTGTTTTTAGAATAAAAAAAGACTTTTGTTGACATTTTGTTACCCTATATAGAAAATATCTGGCAATTATAGGCATTTCAGAGTGTATATAAAAAGTTTACCTTGAGCAAAGCAAAACATTTAAGAAATACTTTAATTAGGCTTTGGCAAGTAGTATACACAGGAGAATGAAGAATGATTAAAAACTGGAATAGAACACATATATCAGAGCTACTAAAATGTCCCCAAATAATCAAATTATTTATTACTTATTGGGTTATACACATTTATATTTACCAAGACCCACTATGTGAAATTTACAATTAGACATTTTTGAGAGTACCTTTTTTGGGTTTGTGGACCCAACTGCAGTGTGAATATGTGTATGTGGGGGAGGGGATGCTTCCCACACAATGCCAAGCAATTCTCAGACACCACCACGGTGTCCAAGAATTCAACTAATTTCTCACACCATCTACGCAGAGTCAGCATCAGATTCTATAAGCTGAGGGCTCAGTCCCACAAGACTGACCCCACCTCCCCCTATCTTAGATGTACTTCTGACCAATTGACTATAAGTCAGAAGTTTCCATGACTCTCTCCCTCTCTCCTTGAATTTCATTAATTTGCTAGAGCAGCTCACAAAACTGAGAAACATACTACTTACTAGACAGCCAGTTTGCTGTATAAGGATACAACTCAGGAGCAGCTAGATGGAGGAGGTACTGTTTCAATGGTAGCCAATATGGCAGGGTATGGGGAAGGGGCATGAAGCTTCCATGCCCTCTCCAGGATGCAGCCCTCTCAGCAGATCCAAGAGTTCACCAATCCAGAAGCTCTCTGAACCTCCTCCGTCCTATGGGATTTTTGTGGAGGCTTTAGAAGCAGAAGATATTAAGAAGAGGTGGCAAGAATACATAGAACTATACAAAAATGATCTTCATGACTCAGATAATCATGATGGTGTGATCACTCACCTAGAGCCAGACATCCTGGAATGCAAAGTCAAGTGGGCCTTAGGAAGTGTCACTATGAACAAAGCTAGTGGAGGTGATGGAATTCCAGGTGAGCTGTTTCAAATCCTAAAAGATGATGCTGTGAAAATGATGCACTCATTATGTCAGCAAATTTGGAAAACTCAGCAGTGGCCACAGCACTGGAAAATGTCAGTTTTCTTTCCAATCCCAAAGAAAGGCAATGCCAAAGAATGCTTAAACTACTGCACAATTGCACTCATCTCACACACTAATGAAGTAATGCTCAAAATTCTGCGAGCCAGGCTTCAGCAATACATGAACCGTGAACTTCCAGATGCTCAAGCTGGTTTTAGAAAAGGCAGAGGAACCGGAGATCAATTTGCCAACATTCGCTGGTTCATTGGAAAAGCAAGAGAGTTCCAGAAAAACATCTATTTCTGCTTTATTGACTATGCCAAAGCCTTTGACTGTGTGGATCACAATAAACTGTGGAAAATTCTGAAAGAGATGGGAATACCAGAGCACCTGACCTGCCTCTTGAGAAATCTGTATGCAGGTCAGGAAGCAACAGTTATAAATGGACATGGAATGACAGATTGGTTCCAAATTGGGAAAGGAGTACGTCAAGGCTGTATATTGTCACCCTGCTTATTTAACTTATATGCACAGTACATCATGAGAAATGCTGGGCTGGATGAAGCACAAGCTGGAATCAAGATTGCGGGGAAAAATATCAATAACCTCAGATATGCAGATGACACCATCCTTATGGCAGAAAGTGAAGAAGAACTAAAGAGCCTGTTGGTGAAAGTGAAAGTGGGGAGTGAAAAAGTTGGCTTAAAGCTCAACATTCAGAAAAGTAAGATCATGGCATCTGGTCCCATCACTTCATGACAAATAGATGGGGAAACAGTGGAAATAGTGGCTGACTTTATTTTGGGGGGCTTCAAAATCACTGCAGATCATGATTGCAGCCATGAAATCAGGAGACTCTTGAGAGTCCCTTTGACTGCAAGGAGATCCAACCAGTCCATCCTAAAGGAAATCAGTCCTGGGTGTTCATTGGAAGGACTGATGTTGAAGCTGAAACTCCAATATTTTGGCCACCTGATGCAGAGAGCTGACGCATTTGAAAAGACCCTGATGCTGGGAAAGATTGAGGGCAGGAGGAGAAGGGGACAACAGAGGATGAGGTAGATGGCATCATTGACTCAATGGACATGAGTTTGGGTGAACTCCAGGAGTTGGTGATGGACAGAGAGGCCTGGTATGCTGTGGTTCATGGCATTGCAAACAGTCGGACAGGACTGAGCGACTGAAGTGAACTGAACTCACTGTGTAGTCATAACTGATTAAATTATTGCCCATTGGCAACTGATTCAACCTCTAGGTCCTCTCTCTTCCTGGAAATCATGGAGTAGGACTGAATGTTCTAATCCTCTAGTCGTGTGACTTGTTCTCCTGGCAACCAGCTCCCATCTTTAGGAATGTGTTGGCTAGGTGGGTGGGTGGGTGGGTGGCAAAAATTACCCCATTAACAAAGCCAAAAACACTTTTATAACCCTTATCACAGGAAATTTCAAAGTTTTTAGGAGATGTAGGTCAGAAACTTTGAACAAAGACTAAATATATATGAGATATATGTTTTGGTCATCTGAATAACCAAACATGTATTTTTTATCACATTATCACCATAGAGCTACAGTGGGCGATCTTAGTGTGAAAATATAAGTCTTAACTTTTCTGATATGCTAAGACATATATTCATTCATGAAAAACCATTTATTATAGTCTAGAGATGTAAGGATTTTTCTCCTAAACTTGAGGATTATAATTTTACCAATGATATATTTGGTCTAAGTATGAAACTTCTTCCAAGTCCAGGAAACTCCCTTTCTGCTGACGCACTTTCTCTTTTTTTAAACCTATTTTTTCATACTTACTCTTTTGAATGAAGTATGATGACCACTAAAATTAACTCTTATTATAGTTGTAAATACGTAATATAGTGGCAAGATCTATAATGATCTATTAAAATATTTTCTGAAACTTTGCAATGAAGTGATGCATTTACTAGGTATTATTTACATTGTTAAACTGTAACAGTACTTCAATATTTGAATAACTAAATAATGATATGGTTTGCCATATGTTTCCACTTAATGAAGCCTTGTATTGATACTTAAATGCTTCATTAAGTCACAAGCTGCCAAAATAAGTAGTTTTTCTCTTGTCATAAATGTGACATGGTTTAACTTAAAAGTCTTGTCATTTTAAAAATTAAGAATGCTTTTATTCTGCATATATTATAAGCAACATCTCTCTCAATATTTCAGGTTTACATACAAAACATTTTCAGGAGGTTGACACTGTAGTTTGGGAATTTTTGTGCCCAATTTTCTTGTCAGTAGAAGGTTGCACGAGTTGTTATAACTATCATTTCATCATAAACTAAACAAAGTTTATATGCAATTTTCAAAAGCTTCTTGAAGTGACACCTGTTTCATTAATAATAATAATGAGCTTTAAAAGTCCTCATCTGAGCTGTAAACAACAAACAAAAAACTGTAATTTCACCAAAATCATATTTTTTCAAGGAAGCAAGTTACCTTGACAATGACAAGTTTGGAAAATGACAAGTTCAGATATTCTGAAAAACACATGTGGCTCATAACAGTACTATCAGATTTTGCCTTTCTACCTTTTCAAAAAAAATGCCTAGGACAAATTTTACAACATAATCATAAGGTTTAATTAGTACATAAGTTCTAACTGATATTTATTTTGAGCAAATTGTAGCTTTTAGACCTTGATGCATTGTTTTCTAGGAGATTAGATTGTATGGAAGAAAATTCAGGCGTGAATAAGTGATTATTTCAAGTTGATTCATTAAATATGACTCATCTTAAAGAATATTAAAGGACAAATGATTGTATATAATAGTTGATAGGATAATATTTTTGCAAACCTTGGTTTGCAGAGGAATGCTGTGTGTCAACACTTGAATTTTAAAACAGTTATACAATAACAAATGTATTTGAACATGTAGAAATTATTCAGGACTCTGAGGCATGATCATTTTCCTTTGAGTGTAATTCATATGGATTATTTTAATTTAGGTCCTCAAAGATTTTTTTTAAATATACAACTAAATTAAATATTTGTTTTGCCTTTCAGATATAGTTTTTTTTTTTTTGCTTTGTCATTTTTTATTGCTATAAACTATCTTTTAGTCTGGCTAATATGATAAGAAAATCCAGTGTTTGCATACATGAAATATGTATATATGGAATAAAAACTCAAATGCCTATAGGACAGATAGTAATATGAATATGTATATAAAATGAGAAAATGTATTTGGACCTGTGTCTGAATGTATGCTTGGTTTAAACATATTCAAACTCAAAGAGCATATCAAACAAACAACAACCATACTATTTAACTCAAACAAAACACACTTGCAGTTTAAATTTGGACCTAAAGGCTACCAGTTGTTAACCTACAACACATGTGCTTTGTTGCTAAGTCATGTCTGACTCTTTTTTGACCCCATGGGACGTGGTTGGCCAGGCTCCTCTATCCACAGGATTTCCCAGGCAAGAATACTAGAGTGGGTTGCCATTTCCTTCTCCAAGGGATCTTCCTGACCCAGGGATCAAATCTGAGTTTCATGCATTGCAGGAGGATTCTTTACCACTGCACCTCCTGGGAAGCCCCAAAACCCCTAACATAGAGGTTTCCAATTAATAAACACTAGAAATTAATAAATAATTTTTCATTATAATTCCATATCCAATGTTTTTTTCTATATATATATTCATTTATGTTATATTAAATAATGATCAATTTCTCACCTTTTATCACCATTTTAGTTTCCTCTCTTTCCAAAACTCAGTATCTAAAAAGCCCATGAACTATCAAATAAATGGCAAACTACCGGGTGGAAAAGAAAAAAAAACAGTCTTTTGAATAGACACTAACATGTTTCTCAGTAAGTCATATATTTTTATATTTTTATGAAAAGATCACCAAATAGTATCTCAAGTACTTAACAATGGTAGGTATCATATGTTCAGATTTTTGGTTATATTTGTACAAGTTTGAAGGAGGTCTATTGGGGAACCACATAAGACAATGAATCCTGACTCTGGCTTTCATTAGAATCACCTGTGTATTATTTAAAACTATGAGCCCACCCTTGTTAATTCCAGTGCAGCAGGTATATGTAGTTTAGGAGTTGTTACAGATGACTCTAGTTTAGAATCAAAGGCCTTGGTTATTAAAAGTCTTACACTCTATCAGCAAGGGCCTCACATGGAAGTTTATTGGAAAAAGAGAATCTGAGGCCTCATCTAGATTTACTGAATCAGATTCTGAATGTTCACAAGGTTACTGGGTGATTTGTGTGAATATTAAGTGACAGGTACTTTGGACTAAGACATGGCCTCCTTTGGAGCTAAATTGACACCACCCTTATGGCAGAAAGTGAAGAGGAACTAAAAAGCCTCTTGATGAAAGTGAAAGAGGAGAGTGAAAAAGTTGGCTTAAAGCTCAACATTTAGAAAACGAAGATCATGGCATCTAGTTCCATCACTTCATGGGAAATAGATGGGGAAACAGTGGAAACAGTGTCAGACTTTATTTTTGGGGGCTCCAAAATCACTGCAGATGGTTATTGCAGCCATGAAATTAAAAGACGCTTACTCCTTGGAAGGAAAGTTATGACCAACCTAGATAGCATATTGAAAAGCAGAGACATTACTTTGCCAACAAAGGTCCATCTAGTCAAGGCTATGGTGTTTCCAGTAGTCATGTATGGATGTGAGAGTTGGACTGTGAAGAAAGCTGAGCGCCGAAGAATTGATGCTTTTGAACTGTGGTGTTGGAGAAGACTCTTCAGAGCCCCTTGGACTGCAAGGAGATCAGTCCTGGGTGTTCTTTGGAAGGAATGATGCTAAAGCTGAAGCTCCAGTACTTTGGCCACCTCATGCGAAGAGATGACTCATTGGAAAAGACTCTGATACTGGGAGGGATTGGGGGCAGGAGGAGAAGGGGACGGCAGAGGATGAGATGGCTGGATGGCATCACCGACTTGATGGACGTGAGTTTGAGTGAACTCCGGGAGTTGGTGATGGACCGGGAGGCGTGGCGTGCTGCAATTCAGGGGGTCACAAAGAGTCAGACACGACTGAGCAACTGAACTTAACTGAACCCCTCTCAGGGACTTTAGGTAAGACTTGCCATTGTCAGATTTCAAGGGTGACCAGAAACTTACTAAAATAGTCCCTGGCCCAGAAGTTGGCATTAACCTCAAAATGCCAATGTGTTAGTTTGCAATGAGAAATGACACCTGTCACAAAGTCCAGACTATTCAAATCAACTTAACTAGCATATTTTCTTCCAATGGAGTCAACTCTCTGAGAATCAGATTATAATCAGAAGAAATTAGAGTGGATTTCACCCAAAGTTATCAGCGAGGATAGCTAGAGAAACTTTTCTGATGTGGACACTGAATAACTCTTTTGAACAAGATTACCTTGCCTCTCTGGACAGTGTACACTGTGAAATAGCAAAGTTCTTTACTTACACATCCTTGTCTGTGTATTCTTTTGTATATCTTCTGGGTCTGTTTTCATTTCCATCGCTTTACCTGTATTAGTACTCTGGTCTGGACCACAACTTTAACACTGATGGCTTGGCTTCCCAGGTGGCACTAATGGTAAAGAATCTGCTTGCCAATGCAAGGAGACACAAGAGATATGGGTTCAGTCCCTGGGTCTGAAAGATTCCCTGGAGGAGGAAATGGCAACCCACTCCAGTATTCTTACCTGAAAAATTACATGGACAAGAGGAGTCTGGTGGACTACAGTCCATCACAAAGAGATGAACATGACTGAGCACGCACAGGGAGATACCATTTACTGACTGCTTCTTAATTGTCAAGCATTATTTCATTTAATGTCATCATTCCCTGTTTTTGGATGGGAAAACTAAGAAATAGAGAGGTAAGTCAGTTACTCATTTTTGCACAGGCAGTAAGTGGATGGAGGTTAGAGTTCAAGCATAGGTTTTTTTCTGAATCTAAGCCTGTATAGTATTGTTAGTCACTAAGTCGTATCCAACTCTTCTGTGACTCCGTGGACTATAGCCCACGAGGCTCCTCTGTTCATGAGATTTCCCAGGCATGAGTACTGCTGTGGGTTGCCATTTCCTTCTACAGGGGATCTTTCCAACCCAGGGATTGAACCCACATCTCCTGCATTGGCAGGTGGATTCTTTACCTCTGAGCCACCAGGGAAGTACCCCATATAGTATAGATCCAAGAAAACTGTATTACCAGTCTAGAACTACCCCAGATCACCTGACTGAAAGTAATACTTACTTATTTTGCATTATATTCTTTTAACTCCATGCTTAGGGGACTGGACATATTTCACCTAGGTGCTTTTTTATAGCTCAAATTATATTTTTCATCATTCCAACATTTTGGGGAAATTCTTCAGTGTAATTCCTTAAGTACTAACAATAATTCTCTTTTCCAAGATTATTAAATGCTTACAAAATATTTATTTAATAGTGCTTTAGAATAAGATGAAGACATAAAGAATCTCAGTAATTGGACAAAATAAAAAGGATACAAATAAGTTACTTCAGGTTATTTTTATGAATCTTTTCTTTATGCTGTTGAGTTTAGCAATGAGGGATTTTAAAGAAGAGATCAGCAATGGATAATTAACTATTCTCTATTTTCTTGATTCTGAGGTTTAAAAAATATGTTCTCAGCAACACAAATATTAATTAGATGCTAATTAATAATTTTACCCATGAAACATTTACAAAACAAATATGCATATCCTCATAAACCAACTTGCACTCTAGTGATGATTAGGCTATCATTATATTCAGGAGCAATTCTGATGAATGCATAAGATTTTAAGAGCATGACCTAATGCTAATAGAGTGAAAACTTTAAACTTTTTTTTCTGATTTTGTTTCTGTCAGTAGTTCATAAGGATAGGAATATATTTCTAACATTCATATTTAAACTACCTTTATACTTTACTGTTTCATTTAGTTTTGAAACTGTAGTTACAAATTTGATTTAGACCAGTCGTTAACATTTTGCTTCATGAACTGTTTTGAGAAAACAATGAAAGTTGTCACTTAACAGTAAGAATTGTTCATGTTAACAAAATTTCCATATAATATAGTGGCTCAGAAGTTTCTCTAAAGTCTCATGTGGATTTCACATTGACAGTCTCTGATATAGGTGGGGGCTGAGAGATCAGACATGCAGCCTCCGTCCTACCACTAATGAAATATGTGATCATCTACAGCTTCATCTCTCAAAGGATACTATTCTTAATCCAAAAAATTAGGAAGTTGATTGTTAAGGTACTGTCCAGTTCTGAGAAAATGAATACTAAATTTAACTCTTAAATGTGGAGATACAGTGCTTGTCTTTTTAATAAATAAATGCCATGCCCTGGTGGCTCAGTGGTAAAGAATCTGTCTGCAATGCAGGAACCACGGGAGATGCGAGTTCAATCCCTGGGATGGGAAGATCCCCCAGAGAAGGAAACGGCAACCCACTCCAGTGCTTTTGTTGGGACATCTCATGGACAGAAGAGACTGGAAAGCTATAGGCCTTGGACTATAGAGTCAGACTAAGTCAGACTAAGAGTCAAACAGATTGAGTATGCATGCAATCTTCAATTTAGGTTCCAGATGAATATTGTCTTTTAAAATGCTCACGTCGGTAGACCGTCTGATTATTCTAGGAAGAGGCATCATCACTAGACAGAGGGAACATTACCCAAAATATTTTAAGAATTAAATTCTGTAATTTCCAGTCACAGAAAATTTTCACCACTTACTATCATGAAATCACTTTGCAGAGAAATTGCTGAGCAACTGTTGCAACTCTTTGAATAACCTAAAAATCAGGAAATTCAAAAAAACTGATGCTTGAGAAGATTATTGAAATTTTCTCAGAAATAAATATAGTGTGAGTGACAGATTATTGACCCATTAAATTTATGTCTATCATAGGTAACTTCTGGACTGTATTGCAAAACAGAGAGTTTCTAAGCAAGCATGTACTAGTTGTCAGAAATAGTTAACAAATTCTGCCCAAAATGTCTCATTTCCTTTTCTGTTAGGCTTTGCCAACATCCGTTGGATCATCAAAAAGTGAGAGAGTTCCAGAAAAACATCTACTTCTGCTTTATTGACTATGCCAAAGCCTTTGATGGTGTGGATCACAATAAACTGTGGAAAATTCTGAAAGAGATGGGAATACCAGACTACCTGACCTGCCTCCTGAGAAATCTGTATGCAGGTCAAGAAGCAACCTTTAGAACTGGAAAGAAATAATAGACTAGTTCCAAACTGGGAAAAGAGTAAGTCAAGGCTGTATATTGTCACCCTGCTTATTTAACTTATATGCAAAGTACATCATGAGAGATTCTGGCCTGGAAGAAGCACAAGCTGGAATCAAGATTGCTGGGAGAAATATCAATAACCTCAGATATGCAGATGACACCACACTTATGGCAGAAAGCAAAGAAGAACTAAAGAGTTTCTTGATGAAAATGAAAGAGGAGAGTGAAAACAGTTGGCTTAAACCTCAACATTCAGAAAAGATCATGGCATCTGGTCCCATCACTTCATGGCAAGTAGATGGGGAAATAATGGAAACAGTGACAGACTTTATTTTGGGGGGGCTCCAAAATCACTGCAGATGGTGCCTGCAGCTGTGAAATTAAAAGACGCTTGCTCCTTGGAAAGAAAGTTATGAGCAACCTAGACAGCATATTAAAAAGCAGAGACACTTTGCCAACAAAGGTCCATTTAGTCAAAGCTATGGTTTTTCCAGTAGTCATGTATGGTTGTGAGAGTTGGGCTATAAAGAAAGCTGAGTGCCATAGAATTGATGCTTTTGAACTGTGGTATTGGAGAAGACTCTTGAGAGTCCCTTGGACAGCAAGGTGATCCAATCAGTCCATCCTAAAGGATATCAGTCCTGGATATTCATTGGATGGACTGAAACTGAAACTGCAATACTTTGGCCACCTGATGCAAAGAACTGATTCATTCAAAAAGACCCTTATGCTGGGAAAGATCGAAGGCAAGAGAAGGGGATGACAGAGGATGAGATGGTTGGATGGCATCACCAGCTCAATAGACATGAGTTTACAAACTCATGACAAATAGACATGAGTAAATAGACTCAATAGACATGAGTAAACAAACTGTTTACATGAGTACACAAACTCAGGTCTGTTGGTGTTGGAGTTGGTGATGGACAGGGAAGCCTGGCATGCTGCAGTCCATGGGGTCGCAAAGAGTCATACATGACTGAGCAACTGAACTCTACTAAGTTATTTATAAAGGTTGCATTTCAAGAAGGTGTTGGACACTCTCTTCAATACCAACCTTAATCAAAGGGTGGAAAAGTTGGGGTAAAATGAGAATGAAGTAAATGGATTCGTAACTAGGAACAAGTATCTTCTACAGTATGTTATTGGGCCTCTATATTTGGATCTTCCATAGCCATTTATATATTGGTGAGTAATAACATGGACAACAATTAACTTTGCGAAAGAGAACCATCAAATAATAGAAAAGTATTTCTAAATACTTTAGTAGCAGGAAAATTGACTAATATTCACATAGTACATCTTTTTTTATGAACCAGTGTACCAATTTATTGGAGAAGGGTGTGACAGCCCACTTCAATATTCTTGCTTGGAAAATCCCATGGACCGAGAATCCTGGTGGGCTACACTCCATAGGGTCACAAAGAGTCAGACATGATTGAAGTGACTTACACACATACACGTGCACACTAATTTATACTTAAATCCATGTAATCAATGACATGCATATAAATTTCATGCAGTCATCAAATATTTATTGGTCAGGTAGTATATGCCAAGAGTTATGTCTCACACTGCACAGTGTCTTGGCACTCCCAGCATGGTATGCAACACTTGGCGTATAGTATTGTCCTTCAGGAAGCTCATAGTTTTATTTTGGAAGTTAAGTAATATATGAACAACAATGCAGAAAATAGTAAGAGCCATTAATAAGAACATGCTGATAATACTAGGGAAATAAAAAGCAAGGGGATTTTTAACTCTGATTTGATGAGTGTTTCATATAAGACATGCTCTTTGAGCTCTGTTAAATAAAAGTTTGCCAATGGATAAGGCTAGGAGAAAGATAGGGAGTCTGGCAAGAATAACATTTCATATAAAGAAGACAACACCTACCAATGTGTGGAATCATACTGAATTTAGGAGAACTGCAAGTAGTTCCACATAAGTTCAAGTAGAGAAAGTTTGATCTGGAAAGGGCAGGAAACAAGTTGTGGAAGGATTTTTATATATCCTATTTTAAAGTATTGACTTTTTTTTAAGTGGAGAAAGGAGTAGAAAAGGACTAAATTTTAATTAATTCTTATTTTATGGCAGGCATTCAGGTAGGCATTTCACCCTTTTAAGTCTATCTAGTATAACCCTTACTAATGGGAAATTGTTATTATTCCCGTTTTGCATATAGGAAAAATTCTGTAAGGTTAAATAACTTGCTATAGTTTAGTTCTTTTGTTTGAAAGATTGCTGCAGAGAATATTGGGAGAAGATGTATCTGTGTGGAAAGGAAATGGAAGAAAATTATGAACTTGATTTTGGACATGATGTTAAGATATGCAAGCATTTCCAACTAACTACAAGTTGTCTTACATGGGATGTGTTGACATACATGATTGTGGTGGCTATTGTTTTTGTCTGGTCAAATCCCCTTCCTCTCCCAGTGACAAATTCTAGTTTTGATTTTTTATTTTAAGCTTATTGGGTAAGACCACAATGAAATTATCAAAAGATCACATTACCACCTCCCCAAATTGGTTTAGAATTGGACAGTGGATCCAGACAGACTGAGTTACTGTTCCTTCCCCACTACTTTTTCTGCAATAGCTAATAGGAACAGTTCTCTTTTCCTACTTTAACTTTGAAGCCATCAAGTCACTATCACAAACCTGCTTCTGGCCATCTCCACTACATGGAAAAAGTCAGAAAATGAAGATAACTGATGTAAAGGTCCCACTGTAAACCCAGGAGGCCCCAGAGTTAACTTGATTCTGGCAGCTGTCCTTTGAGTCTTTGATGTGCTTAGTTTCTTTACAATAAGTTCTCTTTGCTGATCCAATCATTTATGCTCTGCTTCTGTGCTTACGATCAAAAGCATTCTAACTAAACCCTAAATTCTAGAGTTCTTTCCATTCTCCCAACTGGAGGTTGGCTAGATGATTTTCAAACTAATTGGCTACTTGCCTTCAGCTGATTTTGTACTTGGTGATTTCCTTGCTTCCAAAATCCAAACCCACCCTTAATGGCAATAGTTTGACACTAATCAGCTACCCCAGGAAAGAGGAGATTGTAATTATAATACAAAACATTGACAATATAACTGGAATACATATAATTTCCTAGTTGACTACATACAAAGGGGTAACATTTATTTTACATTCTGGTAGATTAATTATGCTTTTGATTGAATTCTATATAAATTTTTTAGAATATGGAACAACACTTTAGTTGCATTTTATATTTCATTCTCTTTAACCACTCTACTTTCTGTGCATGTCGATGTATGTGTATTTATAAGTATATATGTGTATACATGGGCTTCCCAGGTGATTTAGTGGTAAAGAATCTGCCTACCAACAGAGGAGTCGCAGGTTCAATCCCTGGGTCAGGAAAATCCCCTGGAGAGGGAAATGACAACCCATTTCAGTATTGTTGCCTGGGAAATCCCATGGACAGAGGAGCCTGGATGGTTCATAGGGTTGAAAAGAGTTAGACAAGACTGAGCTACTGAGCACACGCTTAACTTATGTGCATACATAATTTTTATATTTTTTTCTTACATTAGATTTCTACCCTTTCACTTTAAGTTTGTAAATATTTTAACTTTAAGCCTTCTAGAAGTCACTCAAATAAAATTAACTGGCCTTACTTAAATCTTTGCAATTTCTTATAAAATCGATTATCTCTAGATTGAAAATACTTTTCTAATTTCTTTAGTTTATAAAAAAAGTTTTAATTCTATTGTATATATTGAACTTTGAAACAGAGTTTTTAAATTGTTCTATAATTTAACACTGTCAGCTTATCACTCATGCTTTGATAAAAGTGCCCTTTCAGTTTTCACACTTCTAAAATTTCCCTCAATATGCTTTTACTTCATTATAATACTCTTCTATCATCAACTCTTTTGCATGACCACTCTATCTTAGATACTAACTATATTCAACTCATTCTAATTATCCTTGTTAACACTTTTTTCTTTGCCTTCTAGGGACATTGCCATAATGTAGATGGAGTGCATTTTGCTTACTGTGTGTCTCAGACTTTCAGATAGCCATACATGTTGCATCTCCATGTCTATTGATTTATTTCTTTATTTGAATTATATATATTTAGCTTTCACTTGAAAAACTTAAGACACTCTATGTGTGCTAAGTCTCTTCAGTTGACTTCAGTCTGACTCTTTGTGACCCCATATACTACTGTAGCCCACTAGGCTCCTCTGTCCATGGGGATTCTCCAGGCAAGAATACTGGAGTGGGTTGCCATGCCCTCCTCCAGAGGATCTTCCTGACCCAGGAACTGTACCTGCATCTCTTATTTCTCTTGCATTGTCAGGCAGGATCTTTACTGCTAGTGCCACCATACTTTTTTTCTTACTATAAAACCATTAAGCCACTTCCATAGCACAGACAAAAAAATTATTGGGTAGGATTTAGTTAAAAGGAACCAAGAGAGAGAATCAGTAAATGCATAAGGGGATAATAGTAAACTGAAACAAAAAATAAAAAAAGAATAATAGTATATTTAAAGGTACATTTTCTAACCTAGATGTCTTTTTAGAAAAAAAAATATTAATTTTTTTGGAGTGTAGTTGCTTTACAATGTTGTGTTAGGTGTTACTTTACATGAAAGTTAATCAGTTATATATATATATTTACCAATTTCATTAGGCAAACAGGAAAGGCCTGCCTTCGAAACATAAAATCTATTGATTAGGAGGAGAGAGGATTGGGGACAAACATGAGCATGACCGCTCCATTTGGAGTCTTCTTCACTTCTTTAAATAAAATGCTTAGGAAACTGATACTAAAGCATATCTGTGCTCACTTAGCAGGTATCTGATCATAAAAATATGCACCAGCATTTTTTTTTTTTTTTGCTACTGTGTATCATGTCAAAGGCTTTATTTAATATCTATACACGGGGCCCAAAGGAGGAAAGCACAGAGTGTGATTAGTAGCAAAACCAAGAAGAATCCTGTGAAAAACCACTTAGTGGGCCTATTTGGCCAGGCCAAACCAAACATAAATATGGAGTCTTCCTGACCCAGGGATTGAATCTGGGCTCTTCTGTCTCCTGCATTGGCATGTGGGTTCTTTACCACTAGTGCCACCTGGGAAGCCCAGAAACATGGATATGCAGCTGACTCCTTATCATCATCGGTGAGAAAAAGAGAGAGAAGAAACACAGCGAAGAGACCTGCTGGTATACCCCACTTTCACGCAGCTTGGTGGTTGTAGGTTGGCTTCTGTCTAGTTGGGGCTTTAGTCTTGTCAATTTGTATCATGCAGATTCATGGCTCAACATTAGGTGAAAATATTTCCAGTAACCTATGCTGACCATGAAACAAATAAAGGAGACTGTTCCCACTTTACCCATATGCAAACATTAAGACTGTGCAAACTTTTACTCTAATGAAATGGAGTAAACAGAAACAAACAATAAACAGCATGGTGCCTATGAGAAAATCTGTAAAATAAATGTCCATAGTCAAAGCTATGGTTTTTCCAGTAGCCATGTACAGATCTGAGAGTTGGACTATAAAGAAGGTTGAGCACCAAAGATTGATGCGTTTGAACTGTGGTGCTGGAGAAGACACTTGAGAATCTCTTAGACTGCAAGGAGATCAAACTAGTCAATCCTAAAGGAAATCAACCCTGAATATTCATTGGAAGGACTGATTCTGAAGCTCCAATACTTTGGCCACCTGATGTGAAGAACTGACTCATTGAAAAAGACACTGATGCTGGGGAAAGATTGAGCACAGGAGAAGGAGGCAACAGAGGATGAGATGGTTGGATGGTATACCGACTCAATGGACATGAATGTGAACAAACTCTGGGAGACAGCGAAGGATGGGAAAGCCTGAGTGCTGTAGTCCATGGCGTCACAAAGAGTTAGACCTGGCTTAGCAACTGAACAACAAACATAGCACTCAGGTTACAGTGGGAAAATATTTTCTAAAAATAATTATTACAGGAAAGAGGAGACAATTTGATAATAAAAACTGCTGTACGTATAAAAACATTAAAATATAGACCCTCTGAAATAAAGTTGAGAGGATAAAGAAATAGTTGAATGAGTGCTTAACTGCTTCTCTGTAGTCCATCCCCTCCTGTACCTACCATACTTTTTTCTTCTCTATCTCCATCTCTCTTCACTCTCTCATCTTCACTCAGCCATTGGAGGCCCTTGAGTTCAGGCCTTGCTCCCCAAAGCACTCTTAGGCCCACGTTGTAGATATGGGCAGAGTTGTGTTCCAGGCTGGCTTCATAAGGGCAGCCTGTGCAGTTGCACAGGTCCCTGCATTCCGAGGGGTCTTGTAGTTGATTTAATGCTCTGTTGTTGCTGTCTTTAAATTCTTTATTTCATATTTGATCTTGTGTTTTGTAGGTGAAGTTTGATGAGATAATGAAGCACGTATGTGAGCAGAGTAGGTAAGTGCTGTGGGTCTGTCACTAGTCATATATAGTATTTGCTACATGTGGTGTGTGCCTGTGAGCTGAGCACGGAACACCATTGGCCCCATGGCCGGTAGAGGTTTAGCAAATCTGAGTTAGTACGAGGTGTTTCACATCTACTACTGAGGGAGAGCGTTGACAGCCCCCAGAGAGGAGACCTGCTTTCCTTTTGAATCATTTAAGCCAGACTTTGCTTCACATAGAAAGAAGGCAGTGGAGTTCTAAGAAACATAAGTGATTAAGGAACACTATCATATCCTTTCCTACTCCTGTAACTTCTGTGTATTAATCAACTGTTTACATTGAAAATAATGGAAAATAATGACATTGGAAAAGAAACGGAAAGTCCTTTTCTTTGCTTTTTTATGACTAAGCTGAAAGTACAGCATTGATAGAGTGTGGCGTATACCAAGGAGTAACATAAAAACAGCTGAGTTGATCTTGACAGTAGTGGTAAGAATGAAATACACATGCAAGTACCAGCTATGTATTACAACAGTTTGGTTGATTTTGTGTGTAATTTAAATGTGCTTCTCCTGCTGCTGCTGTTGCTAAGTGGCTTCAGTCGTGTCCGACTCTGTGAGACCCCAGAGACGGCAGCCCACCAGGCTCCCCTGTCCCTGGGATTCTCCAAGCAAGAACACTGGAGTGGGTTGCCATTTCCTTCTCCAATACATGAAAGTGAAAAGTGAAAGTAAAGTCACTCAGTCGTGTCCGACTCTTCGTGACCCCATGGACTGCAGCCTACCAGGCTCCTCTTCCATGGGATTTTCCAGGCAAGAGTACAGGAGTGGGTGGCCATTGCCTTCTCCTAATGTTCTTCTACTTGCATTTAAAACATTGGCATTGCCCAAAGTAAAGAATGGTGAAACTGTTTGCTAATAATTCAAATTTTTATTTACTTAGAATAACATTAAATAGCAAATATGAAACACTATGAGAGGTCAAGTAAGAGGAAAAATGAAAAGCTTTATATTTTACCACATTTAATGCAGTTTTTAAAAGCTGAATTTTGAACTCTTCATTTTCATGAATGCACTGAGGTCTGCAGACAATGTAGCTAGCACTGGGTAGGAAGACAAGTAATCCAGTTTGGGCCAATATAATGTCAATGATTACTGAATGCTTCTTTGCCTTCTGAGTGTTTCTGGAGGAGACACAACTTCTCTCTTCCTGGACGTGTTGCTGGATATGTAGCTGCAGAAGTATTGGGAACTATTGAGGCTTTAATTGGGATTGACCTTTGGATGAAGGTGACACTATGGAGAGGGCAGGAAAGAAGCAAGGCTTTTAATGACATTGTTGAGCCTCAATAACATCAATTGAACCTGTTGAATGAAGGAATAAACACAGTCAATAGAATTTTTTTTAAAGAACAGTTTGAATAGGGTTTTTTAAATCTATTAACTGTTACTTAACTTATATCATAGATGAACGAAGGGGTAGATATAAGTTAGAGATCATTTTAAAGTTGAACTAAAAAAATTGAAAATATTTGCAGAAGGTAAAACAGTACAGCAAAATCAGAAGGCGGATTAAAACAGTAAAAAGGAAAATCAATAACATGAACCAACTTGAAGTGCTGGATATTTGTGGATATAGAGAAAAATGGTACAAGTTTAAAATAATGAGAGAGGGGAAAAATCTAGATATAGATGATAGCATATTCGTGTTGCCACATGTATATGATGCTTTTTCTTAAAGTGAGACAAGAACACTCAGATTCTAACAATAATCTAAAATATTCTCAATGTAAGAAAGATCCAAATCATTTCAAAAGAATTAACCAGGTCATAATTAAATTAGTAAAATAGATGAGTATTTGAAATAACTTGGTGATAGTTTATGTCTCAAGAATAAAGAAAGAATCATATAATCAAAGCAGAGCAGAACAGATTTTCTTCAAAGGAAGTAAAATCCATCTAGACTCATATTTTCTTCTTTAATAAGAAATGTCAGAATATCATGGAGCAATATATAAATAGTTTTGATGAATCAGGTCATGACCCAAGATTCCTAAGACCAGAGAAGTTGTGATTAATATGCAAATTCAACATAAACATATGCTACTTTATATAGGACTCAGAAAACTTGTTATCTGTAGACTTTCTAAAAAACAATGTTTATGTAATTAAGCCAATCTAGTGATGAATCAATAACCAGTGTCTCCAAGTCCTCTAAGCTTTGCAATTACCCTTCCTTTTAAAACTTGAATAAGTATTTTGGAGATCATTCCATAGAGCTTGGAAGAAAGATAATGTTCTGTCAAATATTTCTTAGGATCCAAAAGTTCTGTTTTATTACATTTCTCCCTTTGAACGGTAGCTCTTGCCATCTCTTTACCATATCTACATGCTATCCCAGATTTTTTCAGTCGTATTTTGAAATATGGATATAATTAGTTAATTTCCCAAGCTTGTGCCAACATAAGACTATCACTTGAATATAGTGATTAATAAAGTTACCAAGGACTTGAGGGTTAAAGGAGTGACAGTTGAAAAAGGAAAACCTGTAATCTGTGTAGATGTCTCTTCCTAAGTTCCATTGTCTAACCCCACCATAGGATCTGTGTCCCAGATCTGCCTTTATGTCTGGGAATCTTCTAACCACAAACATTGGCCTAAAATCTGTTCTCACTCTGCAAGTTGCAAATCTCAGCTCGCTCTCACTTTCTATTTCAATTCAGGAAATCAAAATATCAGTTAACAGTAATTTAATACCTGAGAGAAATCTTCTCTTTCACATTTGTTTGCTATTTATTCATTCAATAATAAAGCAGTTTATATTTTATTATTTAATCTTGCCTTTCAGAAGTGGTATTTTATCTCCCTCTGCCTTCTTTCAGCTTACTTAGCTAATGACTCAGCTACTTTTCCCCACAGTAAGAGTCCTTACCAAATAGGTATATTTGGATTTAGACATTTAAAAATAACACATAAAGGCACACATGAAGGCAATCATACACACACACACACACACACACACACACACACACAGAGGTTTCTAGTTAGAGCTTTTTTTGGAGCTCAAAGTTACCAGTAAAAGTCTTTTTCATGGCTTATGTTCAAAACTCCTTTGCATTTACAGTCTTCCAAGGTGGTACATACGTTTAAAAGAAAATTTCCCAAAGCTACTTGGAATCCTACCCTGCTTTGGCAATGTGATTCAGAGAAGATATTTCCTCCCTTCCCCAATAAACTATAGGAAAAAAGTCTCTTCTTCCTCATCTATCATAAGGAATTCAAGAACATTTAAGGTATTTTACCTATTTTATCATTGTAAATAATGCTGGGAAGAAGAAATTATTTTATCCTTGGCATTGATTATTTCAGAACACAGCTTTAAGTTTGTAGTTGTAGAACTGCTAGGAAAAAGGATGCATATTTTTCACTAGATGAAAACAAAGGCAGCATAATCTTTCTTGGCAAATACAGAAACATTCAGAAACCATTTAAACAAAAAGTGCAAGATAAGGTGACAAATTCCAGTGATATCAGCTATAACAATTAAAACACAAAGATTTTGGGGGTTCTTATATATGACAAAAATTAAAATCCAACCCTGATCTGTCTACTTTTATTATAATAATATTTGGTAATAGCAGAAAAAATACTTGAGAAAAATAAATTTTATTAATAGAGGAATGAAGACCTAAATTGCGATGCATCCACATTATGACATATAAAACAGTCAAAATAATTTGGTCATGTTATATACCCTATGCATGCAAAATGGAATGCTCTTCAAGACATAGTAAGTTAAAAAATCAAATTATAAAGTAATACCCAAGGCATAATTCATTTAAAGTAAAACACTATTTTTTCATATGTACAAAAATATATGTAGGTAAATGCATAGGCAGATGATGATCCCATTTGAATGACAGAAGTTATCTCAGGGACTAGAACCAAGTGGGATTCAAGGAGGCTTTCATTCGCTATATATTATTTTTATTTTTCACATGGAGAACTTATTTACATTTTATATTTAAATTTGCAAATGCATTAAACTTTTAAAATTAGAGCAACAATGTCTATTATTGCTTGAATTAGAAAACTCATTTAAAAATGTTATCTCTCTTCCAAACTGATTTGTAAATTAATGTGATTCCAATCAAAAACCTATTTTTTATTTTATATTTACATTGTGTCTACTTTTTCACAGTCAATTGCTTAGTCATGTCCAACTCTTTGCAATCCTATGGACTGTAGCCCAGACTCCTCTGTCCATGGGATTTTCCAGGCAAGAATACTGGAGTGGGTTGCCATTTTCCTCCTCCAGTTTCACAGTTAAAACATCTTAAATTATTCTTAATTTCCCTTGATTCTGGAGAAAGGGCTTCGTGGTGAATTTTCTATCTTAGCTCAATCTTCTGGATAACTTGCTGCAGCTTCTATATCAGGAGATAAGCACGTGGAAAGAGCATCTTTAATAGATTAGGGAGTATACTTTGCACTCTATTGGACAATCAGTGGAGAGTAAGAAAAGCAAACTGATAAAATAGAACTGGTACATGTTGAACTAGAGGAGGAAAAGAATTGAGGCAGAAAAAAAACACAACTTAGAATTTGAGAAAGTTAAAAACTGCAAAGATCATATAGGTCAGAATTTTTCATTTAGGGATAAAGAAGCTGAAGTCAAGAAAAATCACAGACCTTGTGTGATGCAGCTTCAGTAGAACGCAAGTCTCTTCAAATCTGGTGCTTTATCTGCAGCTCTACTCTATTGTTAAAGTTTAGTGTATCAGGCAAGCATAAGGTGATGACTCTAGAGAATGATGGCCATAGGAATGAAGAAAGTAACCCTAACTGTGAGTAGAGAATGACACAGCACTGAGGGAAGTATTACTTGTATAAGGTAGTCATGGAATGCCTCCATTAGGTGATGTACTTGAACAGAATCATGACGCCAATGAGGGGAGTCATGTGAAATCTGGAGGAGGAAAGTTCAAAGCAAGATGTACAGCCAGTACAGATCCCTCAGAAAGAGAAACCCTGAGACAGAAATGAGTAAGAGACCTATAATACCATTAGCTGACCAGCTAGGGCAGAGTGGTACAAAGTGATACTCTTAGGCAGAGGCCCTATTGTGGGGGATCTTGTAGGGCTTTGTAGACCATATGAAAGAGCTTGGAGTTCCTTGGATATATGAGAGAAAGTTGGAAGGTTTTGACCAGGAGAGTGAGATGAGAAATGTACTTTTAAAAAGATCATTCTGATTATCTGTGGAGAATTCACTATGGAGAGGGCAAATTAGAAGGAAGACTATAGTCTATAGGTTAGGCTCAGACAGTAAAGAATCTGCCTTCAATACAAGAAACTCAGTTTCTATCCCTGGGTTGGGAAGATCCCCTGGAGAAGAAATACTCACTCCAGTATTCTTGCCTGGAGAATTCCATGGACAGAGGAGCCTGGTGGGCTATGGTCCATGGGGTCACAAAGAGTTGGACATGACTGAGCGAATAACACTTTCACTTTCTTTTATTGTAGTAACCCAGAGAAGAAAATATCAGATCAGTGTGATAATGGCAGAGCTGGCAAGAAGTGATTCTAGATATATTTTCATCTAGCACAGCTGAGTAACTGACAGTGTCATTTACAGACAGCATGGTATGGGGATGAGCGAGGAAGAAAAGTTTTTAGGTAGTTAATGATAATTTTGAGAGGGCTGTAGGTTCACAATTTCTGATCTGAAACTCTTGGAAATACATGTATAGGAATCTAGTTATTTCAGAATTGAGAAAGGTAACATTCACACAATTTGTATCATATGACATCCCTAACAGAGTCTACAAGACTATTTCTTAAACATTTTATTAAGCACGTTAAAGTCTCTTCAGGAGAAATATTCATTCTCATTTTAAATATACTTTTTATTGAAGTATAGTTAATTTACAATGTCATGTTAATTTCACATGTACAGCAAAGTGATTCAGTTATATATATACTCTTTTTCAGATTATTTTCCTTTATAGGTTATTACAAGATATTCAGTATAGTTCCCTGTGCTATATAGTAGGTCCTTGTTGGTTATCTATTTTGTAGAGAAGGCAATGGCAACCCACTCCAGTACTCTTGCCTGGAAAATCCCATGGGTGGGTAAGCCTGGTAGGCTGTGGTCCATGGGGTCGCTAAGACTTGGACGTGACTGAGCGGCTTCACTTTCACTTTCCACTTTCATGCATTGGCGAAGGAAATGGCAACCCACTCCAGCATTCTTGCCTGGAGAATCCCAGGGACGGGGTAGCCTGGTGGGCTGCCATCTATGGAGTCGCACAAAGTCGGACACGACTGAAGTGACTTAGCAGCAGCAGCAGTGTACATATGTTCATCACAGACTCCTAAATTATCCCTCCTCCACCCTTTTCACCTTTGGTAACCATAAGTTTATTTCCTATGTCTGTGAGTCTGTTTATGTTTTGTAAATAAGTTAATTTGTAGGTTTTTTTAACTCAGATTCTACATATAAGCAATATCATAATATTTGTCTTTCTCTGGCTTACTTCATTTAGTATGATAATTTCTAGGTCCCACATGTTGCTGCAGATGACAATATTTCGTTCTTTTTTATGGCTTTGTAATATTCCACTCTCTCTATATGTACCACATTCTTATCCATCCCTCTGTCGATGGTCACTTAGGTTGCTTCCATGTGTTGGCTATTGTAAATAGTGCTGCAGTGTACAATGGGGTGCATGTATCTTTTTGAATTGTGGTTTTATCAGGATACATGCCTTGAAGTGAGATTGCTAAATCATATGGTAGTTTTGCTTTTAGTTTTTGAGAAAACTTCATACTGCTCTCCATTGTGGCTGTACCAATTTACATTCCCACCAACAGTGTAGGAGGGTGCTTTTTTCTCCATGTCCTCTCTAGACTTGATGATGGACATTCTGACCAGAGTGAGGTAATACCTCAGTGTACTTTGATTTGCATTTTTCCAGTAATGTTGAGCATTTTTTCCCATGCCTGTTAGCCATCTGTGTGTCCATTTTGTTCCTCTGCCCATTTTTTGATGGGGTTGTTTGAGAAACATTCATTCTTAAATTGGATAAATTGAGATGCTAAGTAGCTCAAATCAGTTCAGGACAGATTCTGCATATAAGGGAATCTAGGGCAATGCCTTCTGGATTTCTGGAATTTGGAATGAATTCATATTAAATCCCATGGACGGAGGAGCCTGGTAGGCTGCAGTCCATGGGGTCGCTAGGAGTTGGGCATGACTGAGCGACTTCACTTTTACTTTTCACTTTCATCCACTGGAGAAGGAAATGGCAACCCACTCCAGTATTCTTGCCTGGAGAATCCCAGGGACAGAGGAGCCTGGTGGGCTGCCGTCTATGGGGTCACACAGAGTTGGACACGACTGAAGCGACTTAGCAGCAGGAGCAGCAGCATATTAAATCCATAAAGATTTTTGGGAGGATAGGTAAATGATGTGAAAACCTAAACCTAAAAACATGGTAACCTAAAAGGGAAAATGGTTGTTTTATTAATTCCCTTATACCTTGGGTCAGTGGGGATTGATGACTGGACACATTATAACTCAGGAAAGTCACACTGGTTAAAAACTCTGATAAAGAAAAGCTGTACAATTTTCATCCCAAATTACTAGAAGACTGTTGATACCATTTCCTGAAAAAGTGAAGGCAAAAGAGGTAATGGAAGTTATGGAAGTTATGGTGTCTTTTAGCAGTTTTTGTCTACACAGGGCCAAATAACAACTACTTTAGGTTTTGCAGTCCTTTGTAGTACTCCAGTGTTCTTGCCTGGAGAATCCCAGGGACGGGGGAGCCTGGTGGGCTGCCATCTATGGGGTTGCACAGAATCGGACATGACTGAAGTGACTTAGCAGTAGCAGCAGCAGTAGTACAAAAACTGCCATGGATACTACTTAAGGGAATGAGCATGTCAGTGTTCCAATAAAACTTTATTTATGGACTCTGAAATTCAAATTTCATATAGTTTTCACATGCCGTAAAATAATAAACATGTTTTGATTTTTTTCACCTTTTTAAAATACAGAACTCATTCTTAACACGAAGACCATTTGAAAACAGGTAGGGTGTCAAATTTAGTTGATCAGCCATAGCTTGCTGACTCTTACTATTATGGCAATCTAATAGTTTCATATAATGATAAGAAATGCCTACATCCTTATGTAGAGTCAGAATCACAGAGGCAAGAATATTAAGAGAACATGACTCTGAGGAGGCATAGAAGACATGATGATAGAAACAGCATCAAGGGGAAGAATTCTTTGCAAGTATATATTGTTATCCCTATAAAACAGCAACTCAGAACATCACAATGAGGTGTCCATGTCTGTGTTTTTCTTGCTTCCTGAAGTCTCAGTCTCTTCTCAGAGAAACACTATCTCATGTACATGCAGGATCTGCCAGCCCACTCCCTGTGATTTATCTACTGAGTATTGTAGTTGACTTCATATTTCCCTCTCTTTTTTATTGGCCAACGCCTTGTAGCATGTGGGATCTTAGTTCCCCAAGCAGGGATCAAATCCCGGCTCCCTGCAGTGGGAGCATGGAATCCTAAGGGGAAGTTCCCTTATATTTCCCCCTCTTCAGCAAACTCTTAGCTATAAAAACCAACTAGATATATTCTTCTAAAGATATGAATCTTAGTTCTCAAAAGATGGAAAATACAATTTTCTTTTACAGTGGACCTAAACATTTAGCATTATATTTAGAAGCTTTTTAAAGTCACAGATTGGTACAGAATTTTATTTTAATATGAATTTAAATATTTCTACTAACCCCTCACCTCCCATATACTCTTCTTTCCCCTCTTATTTGGTCTTAAGAAAAATTAAGGAAGAAAAAATGAGTTTGAGAAAACAGATCTGAAATGGTGTCTTTAGCAGGTGGCAGAGAGTAAAATTAAAGAGACCAAGATTACCAGATCCTTCTCTTTCTTTGGCCCCCACCCTCACCCCACAATTCTGTCTCAAAATAAAGTCTAGCACATTAAGATAAAGATGGAGTGCTTTGACCTTTAGGTTTGATGGACCAATGAATTCAAGTTTTTCAAAATAATGGCTAAGTAACTGACTCTAGAGGTTTTTTAAAATTATTAAATCATTTTTTTAGAAATACTGTAAAATTATTTAAATTTCTGTGTGTACTATGTGATATTTCTGGTTCTCTTTCACACTTAAAGCTTTCATTGAGAATAAAATAGTTTTCTGCATCAAACTGTAACATGATTTGGCATTTATATATCCTGTATGAGAGACTGAAACACTACCTGCTTTAAATTATGATTTCTAGATAGAGTTTCTGGATATAGTAAACCCTCAGATTCCAAAAAGTAAAGATTTTGAAATTGCCTTGCCAAGGGTAAGATTCATATGTCTATTTTTACTTAACACCAAATAAAGGTACCATTTCTAATCCAAGAGCTTCATTCTGCCGTCTTCCATCACACTGACATTTTTCATAGGCATTCCATGTTTTACTTAATATATTTGTCTAGCTTTTCTTAATGTGGTATCTGAGGAGATTTCTTGCTATTGATTTAAAAATTTTAAGTTACACTTAAATTGTGGCTCTCCTACACATTGTCTTTGATAAATAAAACTTCAAAGAGAATAATTCAGAGAAATTTTTAAAATTGTAGAATGAAATAGAACTCTGAAAGCACGATTAAACAGAACTTTCCTATACTGCAAGAGATTTCCATTGCCACCAGTATGTAGCTGGACAATGAATAGTTTTGGTCAAAAAGTTTAATATTCCCATAGCTATAACATGAGGAAGGATAGTATGACTTTCTCAAGTACTGTTTATTTAATTACTTTGAGGTATTTTGTATAATTCAACCACAAATTAAAGTAATTCATCCCATTGTGTATTTAACCATATAAGGTCAAGTTATTTCTTTCACAATTACTTTGCATTTAGGTTATTGCTTTCTAAGATCACTTACTTGATTCTAAAACAGGAACATTATTGTAAGTACATGTTTACTATGGAAACAAGATTTTAAAATATTTGATTTTACAAGTTCATGAGAAGACAAATAGGCTTTCTTTCTCATTTTGTTTTGGTTTTTGTCTGTTTCATTTAAATTTTCCCAAATTATGCCAAAAATGTTTTCTGATAAGTATCATTTCTGATTTTTCAGGAATATCTGTAGACAATTTTGCCATACACTCTTTTTTTTCATCAAACATAAGCAAGAGGAACTCCCATTTTATGTGTAGCATACACTTTCCCCAGTAAAAAATTCAACTAGAGGATGCTGCTGAAGCCAATAGCTTTGAAAGTTTAGGAGAAAATGATTAGAAACTGATATGAGCAAAACTAACAATATCAGGATAATAAATTAGGATAAAATATCCAGATTTATCCATGCTTATTCTGCAGAACATAATCTCCTAGCATTTGCAAAAACACCCAAGTTCTATTCTTGGATTAAGTGACATGTCTGCATTTTACCACTTGTGTAGAATGATCGCTTGGTTATATCAGCTTCCCTGTGTGATTAGGTTAAAAAACAACTCAGTCTCGATCACAGCCCTATCAATCCTACATATCCCATAATCCTAAAAGGAAACATAAAGATAAAGGTTACAAAAGTGCTCTTCTGCTACACCGTGAAATCTGTCCTACTTGCAAATAAAAGAGCTCCTGTAGAAACCCTTTCTTGCCATCAAGAATCCAAATTAGCAACAGCTTGCAATGATAATCAGTTCATTTCAGTGTACTGAAAATGGGCTCATTATTATTAATTTTTGCCAACTCCCAAGCAATTCATGAACCATTTTTAGATTTTCAAAAAGCAGTTCATGAATCAGACAAAAAAAATTTAAAAGGAACCCATCCCACAATGAGATGATGACTCAGAGTCCTTTGCTGTAGCTGTGTCAACTGCCGAGCATCTGAAATCTGATGAGGATGGGGTTGATGGAGAAAAGGCCATGATGAGCATGAAACAATGTGTTGAATTTACATGTTAAAACTTCTTGTTGGTTTTGGCAATTTTTGCTGAGGATTATTGAGAAATCTATAACATCTGGATGTGGGGGAGAGGCTCCTCTAAAACGATGAAGTTTATATTGGTCGACAAGACTATAAATGGAAAAGAAAGTAGTTTCTTAACACAGCTGTTTCCAATTTTGTTAACATTTTAGGCCAAATTCATTTGAAAAAAAAAAAGAAATAACATAAAACTCTAATGTTCAAGATATGCGAAACAAGTCTGACTTAATGTACACATGCTGAAGGCATTCTTGACTCAGACTGGTATATCCAGAGGATAGACAGATAGCCACTGGCCTAAGCCTAGTCCCTAACCTATCTTTGAAACAGACCCTAACATAAAGTGAAAATGTTAATTGCTCTGTTGTGTCTGACTCTTTGAGACCGCTTGGACTGTAGCCCTCCAGGCTCCTCTATCCATTAAATTCTCCAGGCAAGCATACTGGAGTGAGTTGCCATTCCCTTCTCCAGAGGACCCTCCCAACCCAGGGATCACACCTGGGTCTCCTGCATTGCAGATATTCATTATTGTCCGAGCCACCAGGGAAGACCTAACATAAGCCACTTTGGATTTCAAAGTCAGATCATCCCTTTAGGTTAATTTGGTTTTAAGTGAAATGAAACCATCAGACTCTTAGCACTGTTTTCTGTTTTGGTACATATCATATCTCTCATGACCTAGAAATTATTTAAGGGGTAGATCATTGATTAACTCTCGAAAGAACTAAATACCCTTCATTCTTCCCACTGATGGGGTAATGTCTTATTCATCACTTACTCTTTCTGCCCTTTATTTTTCCCTCTGTAAAATGAGAATAATGCAAGAAGACAAAGAAAACATACGCAAATATATTTTCTAGAGCTCTTGAAAGAAACATCCAGTAATCAAATATATTGATAATATGCATATATGTGCACATGTACACATACACAGATATATTTATTTAAATCAATGTCACGTTGGCTTCCAATTTCTCATTTTTCTATCATTCATTTTCTGATATCTCTTTTCTTATATTTTAGCAGGAAAATTATGGCAAACATTTAAAAATTCTTTATTTCAACTTGTCTTTGCATCTTTATTTCCCTTCTTTTCCTTTCCTTTCATTTTGCCTCTATTGCAGGCTTCCACATCTTTTTGGATTTTTGCACGAAGAACAAAAGCAAAATAAGTTCAAAAAGAAACATGCTTCCCTATCACTTTCATTTTATGAATCTCTGAAGTCATCATGTAGCTGAATAAAATGGGAGCAGTATTTTTGCAAAATGTTCTATTAGCTTGTTGATGCTTTTTGGCTGGAGATGACTCTTAAATATTGATGACAATTACAATGTACTTCCTATGCTTTTATTTTCAGAATTCAAGATTTGGTAAAGGCATGAACATACCAGCATCAGATAGATTTGTTAATTCTCCTTGACATAAGTAAAGTCTGTAACAGCAAGATGTTTTAAAGATCATCAACAATATGATCAATACAGATTGCCAAAATCAATTCTGGAGTCTGACTCTGCCTGCTGTGAGCAGTTGTCACAATGTTCTTTGAGAAAATTGGCAAGAAATGATAAGGATTCTGTCAACAGACACCCATCAATAGAAAATAATCTCCCTGCAGACATATTGCACTCCTTTTGCCTTTTCCTTGCAAACAGGTCATGAATAAGGAAAGCCTGGCTGAACTTTGTAATTTAATCAAGTTACTATAAGAAATGTTAAATAAGATCTTGTTTATAAGCAGATTAAAAACATTAAATGGGAAAATACACTTCTCCACTTACAGAGTACTTCAGAACTTATAAGCAATACTTACTACATATGTTTCTATAAGTAATTTTTTAATTCAGTGAGAGCCCTTCCATAGGTACAAATACTTTAGGTAGCTTGTTGATTGACTTTGGTAAGGATCACTTTTTTTCTTCCTTCGTAGGTTTACCATATCTAGAAAAGCAGGATATTTGGTAGACTACAGTATTTATGGTTTTAGAGGTTTTCAAATAGTTTTTACTTGGAAACTATGGACCCTATGAGCTTACAAATGTCTTCAGATGTCTAAAACTGAATAAAAATATTTGTATGTATTCACATTTATATTATTTATGAAGACAGGAATCCTAACAATTGCTTGATTTACCAAAGTGCCTATAAAAAAATGTTAAAGGCTGAAAGGAAGGAGAAAAGGAATGGAAAAAAGTTAAAGTAAAGTTATTTTTTAAAAAATTGGATAGCTTAGCCCTACTAAGTTAATCTATTAAAGCAGTAATCTATTAAAAAATAAATGCTTATTGAATGCCTATTATGTGCCACCAGTGGACTATAACAATAGAAAACCCTTAAAGAGTTTGTATTCACATGACAGGAAAAAAGACAATAGAATATGTCATTTTATGTGATACAAAACCTAAAATATAAAGCCTCCAGTAACTTCATCTATTTTGCAACTATGGTAATAGAAAACATTATAAAATTATTATACGAATAACAAACAAATTTGCTTTCTGGTATCCTTTGGCAACTCCTTAACAATTCACGGGCTTCCCTGATGGCTCAGATGGTAAAGAATCTGCCTACAATGCAGGAGAACAAGGTTCAATCCCTGGGTCATGAAGATACCCTGGAGAAGGGAATGGCTACCCACTCCAACATCCTTTACTGAGAATTCCAAGGGCAGAGGAGCCTGGTGGAATACAGTGCATGGGGTCCCAAAGAATTGGACACGACTGAGTGATTAACACTTAGCAATAGATTCAATGCCTCTTTTTGAAGAGTTGTGCCTTACCCTGGGTAAAACTGGCATTTAATTCTCTCTTATGAGGAGCTGTCCTGTTTATCTGTTTAGCAGCAATCCTGGCCTCTACCCACTAGATGCCAGTAGTTTCCTCCTCCCCAGCTGTTATCATTCAAAATATCTTTAAATATCACCAAATATCCCCTGGAGGCAAAAACCACTCCTCTTGAGAACCACTGCTGTCAACAGTCCAGGCCAATGGCAAGGAGTGTAGTGATGGATGTAATATTTTCATGGGCATGGAAACCTTCCCATGTCTTGGAAAGAACCCAGTCCTAAAGGAATCAAACTTATAATTCATCAGTCTACAAATATCTATTTAAAATAATAGCTTGTTCTTCAAGGAATTTTTTCTCTCTCCTTCCTCCTTGCTTTCCAATTTTCTGTTAACTTTTTATTATTTATCTTTTGTCTGTTTTTCTTCCATACCCAAGCTAATGGAGGGCCAGTGTTATAGGCATTCTCTTTCTTGAACCAAATTGGTTTCTAATAATACAGTTAGCTGTTTAACATGTAATTAATATTGGAGATACTTACCCAAAGGAAGTATTTGGAGACTCTTTCGACTCTTTGTCACTATCTTTCTTGTAACAGAAACACCTCCAGAAAGAAAGAAAAAAAAGATGTATTAAAATGAGTAGAGGAAAATAAAGTCAATTTAATGAGAAAGTATAGAGGCAAGGCAAAAGAAGAAGGTAGAAAAATGGCAGAAAATGACAAAAATCATTTGTAAAATAGGAATAAAAATTCAGGAAGAAAGTAAATGGATACAGTTTTCTAAAAAGATGGAATAAATGGAAGCCTATGATGATACAGGGAAAGAACAGAAAACAAATGAGTTTTTATAGCAGTGATGGTACTTAGTAGCTCAGTCATGTCCAACTCTTAGGGACCCCATGGACTGTGGCCCAGTTGGCTCTTCTGTCCATGGAAATTTTCCAGGCAAGAATACTGGAGTGGGTTGCCATTTCACTACATAAATTTGCCTCTCGTTTCCCTATTGATTGCATTTATGAGGTATTTAGAGACTGACCCTAACCCTCAGAACACATTTAAGACTGGCATAAGGAGGACTGGGACTCTCCTTCCTCAGGAAAACCCTATCCAGCTCCTCAAATTAAATGACAGTTCTCTTTGTCTGTTCTGATATATTCTAGTTTATCAAACATTTGAATGCTTTTTCAGCTCTGAAACCATCCAGAAAAATTGATTCCCCCTCATTTTAAACTTCCATTATCATAAGGTTAAACTCATTTTTTGAGCAGCCACATAGATTTATTTCCTTTGTTCTTATTGGAGAACAATAATTCAGGTCTTTCCCTTGTATTTTGTATTTTGTATACCACTTATATTTTGACCAAGCAAAATTAAGCGCAGATTCCAAATTCAGATTTTACAATTACCTTTGTTGGACTGAATTCATTACTCAAGGTTAGTCAGTTATTTTGTCCAGACTCTGTCATTCAAGGCATTTACAATTCACCATGAATTCATGTAACCTGAAAATTTGAATAAAATGGCAGACATTATAGTTTTTTGTTTGTTTGTTTGTTTGTTTTCCCAACAGCACCTCTGCATCCTGGCTCTCATAGTGTGCCTTGCAGTATGGTATTATGAGTATTAAGAGTATTCATTTCCCAGCCTTCTTTGTGATAGGTCGTTTATATGTAATTTAATCTTGACCAATGGAGTTTGACCATTGGATGATGCCTAAGGGCTTTGTGGAAAGGTTTTCTTCCATGAAAATTCACTAGTCATGAATATGAAACATGAAACTGCTATAGCTGTCTTACAACCAGGAGGAAGCAGAGTGGATAAATGAAAAGTCTCTGGTTCTTTGATGATATCATTAAGAAACAAATTAACTGTAAAACAGTCTCCCCCTAGATATTTTGTTTATATAAGATTACACACAGCTTAACATTTAATTCAGTGTGGGTTGTATGTTTGCTTGTAGCTCAAAGAATTCCATTTGATATGGTAAACATGTCTTCTATATCCACTGATGCTTCATGATGCTTTCTCTTTAATATATTAACTTGGACTTAGGGATACAAACATTTAGAACAGCTCTTTGGAAGAATTAGGGATACAGACATTTAGAACAGCTCATTGGAAGAATTTATTCATCATGAGTTTCAGATCACTTTATTCAGTTCCCTCTCCTTTTTCAATTTATTCCATCATTTTGGATCTGTGACATCCTGGAATTTAGTAAAAGGGAGAGAAATAATATTTAAAATCAAGGTGTATGAATAGTGTATGAAGATAGCATATGGAGAAAAGAGAAAAAAGTCTAGAGTGAGAGCTCTGGAAATTCCTATTTTGGTTGGAAGTAGAAAATATTAAACAGGGACGTAGAACAAGAAGGGAGCAGCCAAAAGAAGGGGGGACAGAAAAGTGATGCCATATGTTGACAGGAGGTAGGCAATTGTCAGAAAGATTTAATGGATTCTTGAACTGGTCTTTCAATGTCCATTTTGTCCTCATCCTATTTGGAAAAGCTATGGATTTAAAATCTGTTTTTCCTAAATGTCCTAGTAGCTAGGCTTCCTCGTGAGATTTGAATGCTGTCAGTTAGATGCTCTCATATAACATTTAAAAGATGAAAGAGAGGCAGAGGTCATCGTTCAATGACTAATAGTGGTGGACAGACCCCGAGTTCCAGTGCCCAGTTGCCAGCCTTGCTGTGTGAGGTCTCTGCGGCAGTGGCAGTGGTAGAAGAAGCCTTAGCAGCTACAGATTCCTGACATCTGCATCAAAGCAAAATGGAATGATTTTCACACCTATGATAACAGAGGCAATCTCCTGAACTCCACTCCACCTGGACTTCTAACAATTTTGAAGACATTCAATTCTCTATTAAAAATCCTGGGGCTTCCCTGGAGATACAGTGGTTAACAAAGACAGAAATATAGATCAATGGAACAAAATAGAAAGCCCAGAGATAAATCCACACACCTATGGACACCTTATCTTTGACAAAGGAGGCAAGAATATACAATGGAGTAAAGACAATCTCTTTAACAAGTGGTGCTGGGAAAACTGGTCAACCACTTGTAAAAGAATGAAATTAGATCACTTTCTAACACCGCACACGAAAATAAACTCAAAATGGATTAAAGATCTAAATGTAAGACCAGAAACTATAAAACTCCTAGAGGAGAACATAGGCAAAACACTCTCTGACATAAATCACAGCAGGATCCTCTAAGATCCACCTCCTAGAATTCTGGATATAAAAGCAAAAATAAACAAATGGGATATACTTAAAACTAAAAGCTTCTGCACAACAAAGGAAACTATAAGCAAGGTGAAAAGACAGCCTTCTGAATGGGAGAAAATAATAGCAAATGAAACAACTGACAAACAACTAATCTCAAAAATATACAAGCAACTTCTGCAACTCAATTCCAGAAAAATAAACGACCCAATCAAAAAATGGGCCAAAGAACTAAATAGACATTTCTCCAAAGAAGACATATGGATGGCTAACAAACACATGAAAAGATGCTCAACATCACTCATTATTAGAGAAATGCAAATCAAAACCACAATGAGGTACCACTTCACACCAGTCAGAATGGCTGTGATCCAAAAATCTGCAAGCAATAAATGCTGGAGAGGGTGTGGAGAAAAGGGAACCCTCCTACACTGTTGGTGGGAATGCAAACTAGTGCAACCACTATGGAAAACAGTGTGGAGATTCCTTTAAAAATTGCAAATAGAACTGCCATATGACCCAGCAATCCCGCTGCTGGGCATACACACCGAGGAAACCAGAATTGAAAGAGACACATGTACCCTAATGTTCATCGCAGCACTGTTTATAATGGCCAGGACATGGAAACAACCTAGATGTCCATCAGCAGATGAATGGATAAGAAAGCTATGGTACATATACACAATGGAGTATTACTCAGCCATTAAAAAGAATTCATTTGAATCAGTTCTGTTGAGATGGATGAAACTGGAGCTGATTATACAGAGTGAAGTAAGCCAGAAAGAAAAACATCAATACAGTATACTAACACATATATATGGAATTTAGAAAGATGGCAATGATGACCCTGTATGCAAGACAGCAAAAAAGACACAGATGTGTATAGCGGACTTTGGGACTCAGAGGGAGAGGGAGAGGGTGGGATGATTTGGGAGAATGGCATTGAAACATGTATACTATCATGTAAGAATCGAATCACCAGTCTATGTCTGATGCAGGATACAGCATGCTTGGGGCTGGTGCGTGGGGATGACCCAGAGGGATGTTGTGGGGAGGAAGGTGGGAGGGGGGTTCATGTTTGGGAACGCATGTACACCCGTGGTGGATTCATGTCAATGTATGGTGAAACCAACACAGTATTGTAAAGTAAAATAAAGTAAAAATAAAAATTAAAAAAAAAAAAAAACAGAACCAGTAAAATAAACAAATTTTAAAAGAAAAAAAAAAAAGACTTTGCCTTAACCTCCAATGCCAGGGGTGCCGGGGAGCTACGATCCCACATGACTCAAGGCCAAAAAACCAAGACATAAAACAGAAGCAATATTGTAACAAATTCAATAAGTGACTTTAAAAATGGTCCATATTAAAAAAAAAATCCTTTTCAGCTTGAAATATCTATGGTGATAGGGAAGTAAAGGCAAAACACTGAGATGTTAAGATCATGACTGTTAAGGGAATTTGAATGGCAATTAAAGTATTAAAGTATCTAGAGAGCAATTTCATCAGACTAATGGTAGCACAGACCCAGATACCAGGAATTGAAGGATATAATTCAGAAACGTAGTGATTACAAGTTAGTGAAAACAACTCAAACTTGCTTAAAAAATAAGTGTGCTGCATTTGGGGCACAGTCTAACCAAATGACTTAAGTGGGTTCATTAACCTCTCCCTCCCATCATCTTGAACTCTCACCTCTGCTTATCTCTGCTGATTTTTCTCTCTCTCTCTGAAGACGGGTGAGTGGCTTCTGACAACCCTAAGCTCACAATATCCTAGCATCCATAAATCAATTTCCTAGAAATTCAGACTGGTTGGGTTCACATGCCCACTCTGGGAGTAATCTGTTTCCAGAAGAGGTTTGTGTGTTATTTTTGAAATGGCAACCCAATCCAATATTTTTGCCTGAAAAGTTCCATGGACAGAGGAGCCTGGTAGGCTGAAGTCCGTGGGGTTGCAAAGAGTTGGATACAACTGAAACGACTTAGCATGCATGCATGCAATATATAATCAAAATAAAAATTTAAAACATACAAAGGTGTATAAAACCTTAAGGTTCCAGCCTGCCTGAGTAAAACCTAAATTTCAGTAAATGGTCTTTTTTTTTTTTAAGAGTAATCATAAATAAATCTTCCAGGTTCTCTCATCTCTATTTCAGTGTTTCTAGACCATATAATATAGAATGCATTATCAATGATCATTATATGTATAAAATAAATGTATAACTTTTTTCTTTTTTATTTAAGATGAAAAAGTTCTCTGCATTGTTTTCCAAATTAGCTCTCTCCACTCCCCCAACTATTTGTATACTTGAAGCAAATATATTTCTGTTCTTCCAATTAAAAATGACATTCCTGCTTCTAAGATGCTTCTTTTTCCCAGTCTAAACACACACTGGATTTCAAATATCTTATACGTCCTACATTGGTCTAATCTTACTCAAGACATTAATGTCTCCCCCAGGCCCCCATTCCCTTGTACAGTATATACGGGTCGCCATGCCCTCCTCCAGGGGATCTTCCCACCCAGGAATCAAATCCGAATCTCATGTCTCTCCTGCAGTAGCCGGCGAGTTCTTTACCACTAGTGCCATCTGGAAAGCCCGGTTGTATAGTATATGTATTAAAAACAATAAGAAAGCTGATTAGAATGTGGAATGCTTCTGAGTAATGATAAGAAATACTGGGTGGTCGTTTCAGTGATACTACAGCACAGTGTTACACAAGTTACATGATGGCTTGAAGGGATTTAACCCTTCAGTGTCATATTCATGAGTTAGGGAGCATCTGAAGAGTAGGAGGCATTGCAGATGTGCAGTAGCAATGGTGGACCAAAAAAAACCCAGATTTCAACTGGGAAAGGAGGCTAAAGGAGCATGTGAGGCAAGCCAAGTATAGAAAAGTTGCTTTAAGTCAGGGCTGTAAATTGGTAGCTAACTAATATAAATCAGGGGTGTAACTGTGTGGCCCATGTGCTGTAGATTCCTTCTAATACTTGTATCCTGGGCTCACTTGCTCAATTGATCATTGTTGCTACCACTTTAATTTTTGTCTCAGTTTTGCTGCCTACCTGATCTCTGAATGCACCATTGAGTTCTCATGCTATTTTCCTATTTAATTATCTTGTTTGTGCTCACAAAAATTTTGTGCTCACAGTAGATTTTCCTATTTTCTGTTGAGCATTTTAGGACAGAGGGCAGGGCCCAATAGACAAAATATCTGTCCAAGGTTCTTCGATGTTGTCTGCAATATCTGGCCTTCCATGGAGAACCCATGCTATGTGGAAGGTGAAGGAACATAAGGTTCGAGCTGTAAACTGAGTTCTGACACCTCCTCTCTCTATTTCTGGTAATTCTCTGCAGAGTCTAAATTCTGATCTTAAAGAACTCTGGACTTAAATTCAGAATATCTGGACCCTTCAATTCTGGTCCTAGGAATCTAGACTAAAAATCACAAAACATAAAACAAGCCTTATGAGTAGAGGCAAACAAAGCAACATTATTTATACTGAAACAGAATTAGAAAAAAATTAAAATTTCCAATCATAGGGGAATGGAGAGGCAAACAATGATAGCCTACTATGGAGCCATTAGGAATATTTATGGAGACATAAAAAACTGAATAATATGTTAAGTGAATAAAGCAAAATATATTCTATATACACAATATGATATATAATAGACAGTATGTAAATAAATGCATTTATTTGAAATGAAATTAAAATGCTGACAACACTTCTACTTAAATTACAGCAGGTATCAATTCTCCTTTTAATTTCTCTATTTAAAGATTGTTAAAATAAAAATAATTAAATATAAGTAATGGCCACTGAAAAAAAATAATTCTCAGAATTTAGGAGAAGACCAACTGCGCCCCCCAGAAAAAACCTATGGCCTAATATAAGATATAAATGAGCTGCTAAGGGAGAGAGACAAAAACTGTATGAAAAAAAAAAACTGCGTTCAATCTGTTAAAACAGAGTTAAGAGTTTCTGAGAATGATGATAGGGTCAGTTTGGAGGAGGGATAAAAATGAATATGTTTTTCAGAGGAAATGTATATTGTTTATGTTAACATATTTCTACTTTATTCAGATGTAATATTTTATTACCAGATATTTAATACTTTATTCTTTGCACGAATAAAGAGGAAGTTACTGCAAAAGGGGTCAAAGGATTTTCTTTTTCTTTCTCTCATTCACTTAGTTTTGGTGGTGTTATTGACCTGACTTCCAGAGAGGTACAAATGGCAAAAAATGACAATGATTTTATGAATTAATATTAAATAAATTAATATTTATAAAGTTCTTCGAAAATATTCAGCCACAGAATAAACACTATTTAGAACAGTGTTACATAAATACTCTACTTTTGAGTAGCCTGACATATCACAGAAAAAGTCTCTTGGAAAAACAGCTCCTTAATTTCCAAGTACCATAATATAACTTGGAAATGTACCTTTTTCCCCCCTCTAATGCTCGAGATGAGAACAACCAAAAAAAAACTAAAAAGGTATGAAACAAACAACTCTTTATTTTGTTTCACAGACTCAAAAGAATAAAAATGGGTATATTCCAATTTGAATTTTATAAAAGAATGAATAGGCACACTATCTTTAAAGCCACTGTAAATTACCAGCTTAATAAATTGCAAAGAATGTGCATAGCTATTTATTCTTCTTTTCAGTAAAAAAAAAAATATAGTTACCATGACAACTACCAAATCTCATAGTGTGTGCGCTACTTCTATGATATGATCACTTTTTATAATAAAGACATGAGTTATATATCTGGGCTCTGATATTAAATGTTTTGAAATGCTTTAAAACACACACATTGCTGATATACATATTCACTATTTTACTCCCTTAGCTCTCTGACATTAAGTACACTTTAAATTTTAACATTTTTGTGCTTCAGATATTTTCTGAATATATAACCATGTCTGTCAAATCTCTGAAAATTGTAGAATTAGAGTCAACACCCCAGATTTCTAAATGACTTGTAATTGGCTTTCCATGAGCACGGTAGAACTAGATTAAAGGAAGTTATTCCTAAAGAATTTATGTCACTTTTTAAAAAATTTAATCTTTCATAACAAAATGTACTCTTTATATTTTCTTAAAATAAATAACAATTTGTATTAGAAATTGACCAAGATACTGTTTTCCAAGTCTCTATGCTCCTGAATGCTTAATTATATGGTCCAATTATGAGACACCTAAAACTGAATATAGAAGTGCAACATCTGTTCACAGTGATTATTAGACAGAATGACATGAACCCCTGAAATGAGCTCGTGCCTTAGGAAGTCTTGGGACCATGAACTTATGTTCCCACGCATAAGGAGGAAAGAGGAGAAAGTCAAGAGTGAAGGCTCTGGAGATTTCTGTTTATTTGGGAATAGAAAACATTAAACAGTGACATAGACTAAGAAAGGATCAGCTGAGAGGAAGGGGAGCAGAAGTTGGTGCCATAAATTGACCAGAACTAGGCACCTGTCTGAAAGATTTAATATATTCTTGAATTGGATCTTTAACATCTATTTTGTTTACATCTATTCTGAATGAGACTTGGTAACGTCACCTAGATGTTCTCATGCAATATCTAAAAGGTGGACGAGAGGCAGAGGTCATCTTCTCCTGAAGAAGAGTGAGCTGAAACAGACAGAACAATGGCTCATATTTTGTCATGTCTTCTTGGCTTCCTGTAGAAAGACTCAAGGGCAGGTTATTCTCTCTTTAAAATCTCACTAGGTAAATAGTGTTTGGAACCCCAGGGTTGCTGATAGTATACTTCTAAAAATATGACCTAACTGAAATATAACTAACTTCCTCACTCTCTTATTATCAAAATGAAATAGCAGCCACAATGAGCAAATGAAGCAGAAATTTCAAAAATCATAGAATGACTTAATTATTTAGATGCCTAATTTTTTTTGAGTTGTACCACTCTTTTGTTTGATTTTTTGATCTTCCCATGAAGAAGAAAAGGGTTTATTACATTTAATTTTTAATGGAATTAAAATATTGTTACAAGCATTTAATGTATTATCTTAAGAAAATTTTGTAAAATCAAGGTAAAGAATCAGTATTATTAAGAAAATGTTTGGATGTTATGCCCAATTTTCTCATTATGTAAATTTTAGGAAAAAATAATAGACATCTAAGGCAGAGAAAGCTCTGTATACCAAGGTTGCTAAATTCTATTAATCTGGCAATTTTTTTCTTTTAGGATTCCAAAAATTTATTTTTCTTGAATTTATTAAATAACTTAGAGTTTACATAGTGATTTCCTAGGCATGATTCCTTGTGCTTTTCACAACATCTTTATAAGCAGACAGGGTTCATAGTATTTGTTTTTTATTTCTGTTTACCAAGATTTAAAGAGATTACAGTATGATGAGAGAGATGAGAACATAATCAGAGATGAAGGCTAAAGATGGGATAAAGTAAAAAATATATATATAAAAGAAGAAAGGTGAATAAATCTAGTAGAAAAATACCCCACAGACTCTAAACATGTGGATGCAGACAAACCATTAACAGCCATGGGCATGATGTTGGAATAAGGACAGGAAGCAACTAGGTAGTTTAGAACTGGAGAACCTCAAAGCAGCCATCAAGTCTTCACAGAAAAGCCTGATGGGAAAAACAGTTAGGAATGGGGGAAGGAGGAAAGGCAGTTCTGCCCTCCCGGTTCCAGGTAAATGCAGGAACCAGCACAAGCAGGGCCTGAAAGGCTGAGACAAAGTGTCTTCTATGAACTCTATCACCCTGGCCCATCAGGGCTCCTTTCCAGGACAGGGCCCCACACTGGGAAGAATTTTAAGGGGATAGAATGGGTACGGAGGAGAAATAGGGACAAGAAACATAGACAAGCAAAGGAAAGGTCTAGATCTGTGCTGTTCAATAATGTAGCCAATAGCCATTGTAATGTGGCGAGCACTTTGAGGCTGAGTTGAGATGTGCTATAAGTTACACAGCAGCTATTGAAGACAGAATAAAAACAATAAATGATCTTACAATAATTTTAAAATATTTGATTACATGTTAAAATGATAACATTTTGGATATATTGGTTAATTTATCCAAGTTGACATATCTAAGTTGATATTTACCTTTTGGCCATTTTTAAAATGTGATTGCTAAAAAAATATTTAATTACATATGTGTTTCATATTTGTGGTTCTCATTATACTTCTACTGGACAAATTGAACCAGAAATATACAAACTATGGCTTATGGGCCAACTCCAACCTGCCACTTGCTTTTGTAAATAACATCTGATTAGAACGCAGCCATGCTCATCGATTTAGGTATTGTCTATAGAGTTGAGTACTTGTCAAATTCAGTGGAAAATAACTATACAAAGAAAATGAATAAATAACATAATAATTTTCTCACATAAGAAAGACAAGACCAGAAAACAAAATGAAACTGAAACCACATTTTAAAAATGAGCTAAAAGACACAAAGTAAATGTTCCAATACTTAAAAGAAAAAACGTAAATCAGAATTAGAAAATTTTATAAACCCAAGAAATAATTAGAAATAAAAGCTTTAAGAAAAAAAGCAGAAAATATACCTTAAAATAAATAGAAGATAAAAAAAGAGACATTTAACCCCCTCCCTCCCCATGAAGAAGAGATGCAATAATTCCAGAGAAAGTGATAACTATTGAAAAGAGAAAAAAAATACAAAAAAAGTATAAGATGGCTCTTACATAGTCTGGTAATGAAGGTCTCAATTCTGACATGAATGCTAACAAACAAAATTGAAAGCAAGTAGATTGTCTTAGGGCTTCCCTGGTGGGTCACTGGTAAAGAACCTACCTGCCAATGCAGGAGATGCAGGTTTGATCCTTGGGTTGGGAAGATCCTCTGGAAAAGGAAATGGCAACCCACTCCAGTATTCTTTCCTAGAAAATCTCACAGTCAGAGGAACCTTGTGGGCTACAGTTCATGGAGTCTCGAAGATTCAGACACAACTTAGCAACTGAACAAAACAACAAGGTTGTCTTAAGGTCTTTCAATTGGTGAAGATTATAATCATCCCACCCTATTCCTACATGTTAGTATTCATGGAAGCTCATGTATTGGAAATTGGCCTTCTGAAATAAGCAGAAATTATGAGAATGATATGCAATCTTTTAACATAAGCAGTCACTTTAGGTAGACTAATAGAAGGGTGGCTCATGCAGTGAAATATCTTCTTATTTAGATTGTATATCCAGGCTAAATCATCACGAGTGCCTCATTTTCCTTCTTATTTTAGAATTCTAGCACTTCATTTGCTATTTAAAAGCAGAGTACAGAAGAACAAGAACCATGTCAAGCCACAAACCATACAGGAGAAAAGGTGGGACAATGGGTGAAGAAGTGAAGTCAAATCACTCAGTCGTGTCCCACTCTTTGCAACCCCATGGACTGTAGCCTACCAGGCTCCTCTGTCCATGAGATTTTCCCAGGCAAGAGTACTGGAGTAGGTTGCCACAATGGGTAGGGGATAATAAAGGGATCAACAGGTTTGAGGTGCTGTGAGGGAAAAACAAAAGAAGAGAAGAGAAAAGACCTGGAAGACATACTTACAGTTTACCCCGAGTCCAGGACTAACTAGGCCACCCTCCACAGATGGACCACAGGGCTAAACAGAGTAGAAATTCTCTTATGAACCTCTGTACCTTTAGGGAGTCTGGCTTTTTCACTTGACTCTGAAGTTAAAAGACTGATGAAAACTTCTTTTGAACTGTTTGGGTCTTTCCTTGACCAATGGTGAGAACAAAGTCATGTTATTATAGATGATGGATGAGATTGTTAATAATACTCTGATTGAAGCCTAGCTTGGAGAATTTTGAGCATTACTTTGCTAATATGTGATATGAGTGCAATTGAGTGGTAGTTTGAACACTCTTTGGCATTGCCTTTCTTTGGGATTGGATTGAAAACTGACCTTTTCCAATTGAGTGGTAGTTTGAACACTCTTTGGCCTTGCCTTTCTTTGGGATTGGATTGAAAACTGACCTTTTCCAGAGAGTAGCCTTGTTTCTGTATGTCTGTGGCCACTGCTGAGTTTCCTAATTTGCTGACATATTGAGTGAAGCAGTTGATAGCATCATCTTTTAGGATTTGAAATAGCTCAGCTGGAATTCCATCACCTTCACTAGCTTTGCTCCCAGTGATTCTTCCTAAGGCCTACTTGACTTCGCATTCCAGGATGTCTGGCTCTAGGTGAGTGATCACACCATCGCGGCTATCTGGGTCATGAAGATCTTTTTTGTATAGTTCTTCTGTGTATTCTTGCCACCTCTTCTTATATCTTTTGCTTCTGTTAGGACCATAGCATTTCTGTCCTTTATTGTGCCCATCTTTGCATAAAATGTTCCTTTGGTATCTCTAAGTTTCTTGAAGATATCTCTAGTCTTTCCCATTCTATTGTTTTCCTCTATTTCTTTGCATTGATCACTGAGGAAGGCTTTCTTATCTCTCCTTGCTATTCTTTGGAACTCTGCATTCAAATGGGTATATATTTTCTTGTCTCCTTTGTTTTTAGCTTCTTTTCTTTTCTCAGCTCTTTGTAAGGCCTCCACAGACAACCATTTTGCCTTTTTGCATTTCTTTTTCTTGGGGATGGTCTTGACCACTGCCTCTTATACAGTGTCATGAACCTCTGTCCATAGTTCTTCAGACACTCTGTCTATCAGGTCTAATCTTGAATCTATTTCTCACTTCCACTGTATAATCATAAGGGATTTGATTCAGGTCATACCTGAATGGTCTAGTGAACCAAGAACTTCCAGTTCAAGCTGGATTTAGAAAACACAGAGGAACCAGAGATCAAGTTGTCAACACCCATTGGATCAACAAAGAAGCAAGAGAGTTCCAGAAAAACATCTACTTCTGCATTATTGACTACACCAAAGCCTTCGAATATGTGGATCACAAGAAACTGTGGAAAATTCTGAAAGAGGTGGGAATACCAGACCACCTCATCTGTCTCCTGAGAAACCTATATGCAGGTCAGGAAGCAACAGTTAGAGCTGGACATGGAACAACAGACAGGTACCAAATAGGGAAAGGAGTACATCAAGGCTGTATATTGTCACCCTGCTTATTTAACTTATATGCAGAGTACATCATGAGAAATGCTGGGCTGGATGAAGCACAAGCTGGAATCAAGATTGCTGGGAGAAATATCAATAACCTCAGATATGCAGATGACACCACCCTTATGGCAGAAAGTGAAGGAAAACTAAAGAGCCTCTTGATGAAAGTGAAAGAGCAGAGTGAAAAAGTTGGCTTAAAGCTCAACATTCAGAAAACTAAGATCATGGCTTCTGATCCTATCACTTCATGGCAAACAGATGGGGAAACAGTGAGAGACTTTATATTCTTGGGCTCCAAAATCACTGCAGAAGGTTACTACAGCCATGAAATTAAAAGACGCTTACTCCTTGGAAGAAAAGTTATGACCAACCTAGACAGCATATTCAAAAGCAGAGACATTACTTTGCCAACAAATGTCCATCTAGTCAAAGCTATGGTTTTTCCAGTTGTCAAGGACAGATGTGAGAGTTGGACTGTAAAGATAGCTAAGTGCTGAAGAATTGATGCTTTTAAACTGTGGTGTTGAAGACCCTTGAGAGTCCCTTGGACTGCAAGGAGGTCAAACCAGTCCATCCTAAAGGAGATCAGTCCTGAATATTATTCACTGGAAGGACTGATGCTAGAGCCGGAACTCCAATACTCTGGCCGCCTGATGCAAAAAACGGACTCATTGGAAAAGACCCTGATGCTGGGAAAGATTGAAGACAGGAGGAGAAGGGGACGACAGAGGATGAGATGGTTGGATAGCATCACTACCTCAATGGGCATGAGTTTGAATAAACTCTGGGAGTTGGTGATGGACAGGGAAGCCTGGCATGCTCCAGTTCATGGGATGGCAAAGAATTGGACACAATTGAGCGACTGAACTGAACTAAACTCTGACTGATACAATACTCTGTAACCAAATAAAATAAAAGTCTATCAATACACATTGTTATACAGGTTGGGATAACATTTCCTGCTTCTTTTGCAGCTTTTGACATGACTAACTTCTGCCCAATGAAATGTGAGCAAAAGAAATTCATATTACTTCTTATCTGTGTCCTTAAAAGAAGCAACTTGCCCTCCAATTTCTCTTTCCTCCTTGCCACAGACTAAGGATGGAGCAGGTAGGACCATAGCAGGTAGACAGAGAAGTAGATAAATGATCTTATGGAGCCATCACACTTCATTGGATCACTTTCAAGTCATATAAATTTTTTAAATAAATTTATTTATTTTTAATTAATTTATTTTTTATTGAATGATAATTGCTTTATAGAATTTTGCTATTTTCTGTCAAACCTCAACATGAATCAGCCACAGTTATACATATATCTGACCCCTTTTGAACCTCCCTGCCATTTCCCTCACCATCCCACCTGTCTAGGTTGATACAGAGCCCCTGTTTGAGTTTCCTGAGACATACAGCAAATTCCTGTTGGCTATCTATTTTTACATAGGTAATGTAAATTTCCATGTTACTCTCAACATTCATCTCACCCTCTCCTCCCCTCTCACCATTTCCATAAGTCTATTCTCTATGTCTGTTTCTCCATTTCTGTCCTGTCAAGTCAAAATTTTTAATGAGAAAGAAATAAATATTCTCTCTTACATAAGCCACTGTTGTTTTGGTCTCTACTGATGCTACTATACAAATATCCTAGCAATATACTACCACTTTTTTGTTTATATGATTAAGGGCTAGTACATGGGCCCTAAAGAGATTATTGAATGGTGATAAGAGTCAGGGCAGACAAATCAAATTACAGTGTACCACTGAGCCAAATGACACCTCACCATGTCATTTGGCTAATAAGCCAAAGTCTTATTAGCAAGATGGTACAAAAGAATGAAATTATTCATTTAAGCACCAACTCAAATTATTGAGAGAAAACACTTAGATTGCTAGAAATTCTCCCTGAAGAGAAAAGACAGTGGAGCCAAAGTATGGATTTCTTGGACTGTGCATGTCCTGCTACTGGAAATAATACCATTCAATAGGGATTCATTCCTTGTTTCTTTATGTCTAAGTGGGAGACCCCTATCACTTAAGTAAAGTAAGAGAAAGACAGGGGAGGGTTCATCTGACATGACCCTAAACTGAAGGATAAATGCCAGTGGCTTATCAATTGGCTACTATGTCAGTATAAAGTGGTGGTTAAGAACATAAATGAAACCAGTTTTCCTGAGATTAAATCAATGGCATGACCTTAAACAATTTGTTTAACCTCCCATGAATCAACATGGGGTTTCCTCATCTATAAAATGAATGATAGTACCTACCTTATTGGGTTGTTCACTAAATGAGTTAGTAGACACAGAGCACACCAATCAATGCCTGTTACATAGCAGATACTCAATAGTTAGTTAGTGTTAGCCACTCAGTCGTGTCTGACTCTGTGCCCCAGTGGACAGTAGCCTGCCAGGCTCTTCTGTTCATGGAATTCTCCAGGCAAGAATACTGGAGTGGGTAGCCTAATTCCCTTCTCCAGGAAATCTTCCCAATCTAAGGATTGAACCTGGGTCAATTGCAGGCAGATTCTTTACCATCTGAGCCACCAGAGAGAAGTTGAAATACTCAATAAATGTTAGCAAATAGTATCTTAGATGAAGTAGTAGGGGAAAAAACTCAACCCCCTGAAGGGCAATGCACGAAACAGCAGGATGGGGATTGGGGATTACTAACAAATACTACAGTACTGGGCATTCATGAAACAGTTGATCCCTGGAAATGGTCTAGTATTCTGTGGTGAATCAGTTAGGTGCCTGTCAGTTTATAAACCGTAATGAAAATTCAGAGAAGAGTCAATAGTCGTGGGGAGGGGATTTGCTAAGACTAAGACACTAAGCCCCAGAGCAGGATTTGTTAGCGAGAAGTGAGATAAGGCTAATAGGATATGGAATCAGACTTTCACTGGAAATAAAGGTGGGGCACATGAATGTAAAAATTATTCATGAAGTAATAAGTTTAAAGTTAATTAGACCCTACTGAACATCACAAATAATGAGGAGGATTGAGAAAAAGGTGATACTTAAACCAAGGGAAAAAATGTCTGTCCTCAGAAGGCATGGGGTATCACCCAGTATTGAGCTAAATGTGATGAACATTTTAATGCTCTCACCACACACAGAAAATGATAATTATGTAAGATGATAGATGTTTTAGATCTTATCAACCTTTATGTGATTATTGCAACATACAGGTGTATCAAATCATCATGTTGCATGCCTTAGATATACACAGTGTTATATGTCAGTTATATCTTAATAAAGCTGAAAAAGATTTTTCCATGTGGTTATATATGGCAAAAGCTTGTTCATTTTACCTGCTGCATAATAGTCCACTGAGTAAATTTATATATTTATTTATATTTCTACTAATGCTCATTTAGATGCTGGGCACTTTTCACTATTATAAATAAGGCTACAAATGACTGTTCTTCCTGATGATTCCTGATATACCTCTGCAGCTGTTTCTCTGTGTTATGTTTTTACATCCAGATTTGAACTTTCTGGGTTATAAGGCATGGGTAAATTCAGTTTCTCTGGAAATAGCCAAATTGGTCTCTCATTTGGCTTTACCAAATAGCATTCAATTCTTTTATTTTATTTATACCATGATTCAGATCATGGTGTAATTATACTATAATTCCAAGAAGTATATTATTCCATTTTAACTTTTATATGACACTACATGAACTAACATTTAAATATACCTTACACATACTTACTTCTTATTTAACATAGATCAAAGATATGTATGACAGATTAAAAGAAGTCTTAAATTTTGTAAAATATCAGGGTTGCAAGAGAATAAGTAGGACAGGAACAACAAATCTAAAATTTTTCCTGGGTATACTTCGAGGGGCAATAAAATCAAGCTTTCCCCCACCAAATGTATTGTCCTTACTACTTTTTGTTTTTCAGTATTTTTGTTTATATTTTTGAATGCTAGAAGACAACTCAATGATAGGATGTGAGATGTAGAAATATATGCTACATGTAATTCTACATAAAGTTTCTACTTTTAAATCATTCATAAATCATTGAAACATGTTTACCTTTAGCCTGCATTTAATACCCAACTCTATAACTGAAAGAAAGCTAGTGGAGATTTAATCTTCATCTATGAAACATAATTGTGATTTTTTTTTCTCCCATGATTCTGTCTTTCCAATGATATGTTTTTCAAAGTGAGTATTTGAAGAATAAAGATATAGACCATGTAGACACTTCCTTCTGCCTAGAAGAGACACAGTTAGGAAATGAGAAATGTATCAACCAAAATAAGGATATTTCACAAGTGCTATGAATGAAGCATAAGATGCTACAGCATGCATATGCTGCAAAATGCCACCACATTAACTCAATATTCTAGACAAGTTTTGTCCTGAACAGATTTTTCTACCTTGCTTGTTAACTGCTCAAAGACCTATAGGCATAATTTTTCTATTATCTATTTTATTCAAATATCACCCTTCAAGTATCCTGAAAGGACTGTAATAGCAAATTGCTTATTTTTAAAAGCTGAATCAGTGATAGCTTCAGTTGTGTCATTACATTAGAGACTAGACATGGATGTATAACTCAGGTGCTTAGGATATACAACTATTCCTCCTCACTATAGTTTTTCTTTCCATTGAATATAATTGTTCATTCAAGAAAGCACATCACCTGTTATTTTTATCTATATAATATATTGCTTTAAATACCTTTGCCTTTCTGTTTTGCCAAAAATAACTATCCTTCAGTTCAGTTCAGTTCAGTCGCTCAGTCGTGTCTAACTCTTTGCGACCCCATGAATCACAGCATGCCAGGCCTCCCTGTCCATTACCAACTCCCGGAGTTTACCCAAACTCATGTCCACAGAGTCAGTGATGCCATCCAGCCATCTCATCCTCTCTCGTCCCCTTCTCCTCCTGCCCCCAATCCCTCCCAGCATCAGAGTTTTTTCCAATGAGTCAACTCTTCACATGAGGTGGCCAAAGTACTGGAGTTTCAGCTTCAGCATCAGTCCCTCCAATGAATACCCAGGACTGATCTCCTTTAGGATGGACTGGTTGGATCTTCATGCAGTCCAAGGGACTCTCAAGAGTCTTCTCCAACACCATACTTCAAAAGCATCAATTCTTCAGCACTCAGCTTTCTTCACAGTCCAACTCTCACATCCATACATGACTACTGGAAAAACCATGACCTTGACTAGACGGACATTAGTCGGCAAAGTAATGTCTCTGCTTTTGAATATACTATCTAGGTTGGTCATAACTTTTCTTCCAAGGAGTAAGCGTCTTTTAATTTCATGGCTGCAGTCACCATCTGCAGTGATTTTGGAGCCCCCAGAAATAAAGTCTGACACTGTTTCCACTGTTTCCCCATCTATTTCCCATGAAGTGATGGGACCGGATGCCATGATCTTCGTTTTCTGAATGTTGAGCTTTAAGCCAACTTTTTCACTCTCCTCTTTCACTTTCATCAAGAGGCTTTTTAGTTCCTCTTCACTTTCTGCCATAAGGGTGGTGTCATCTGCATATCTGAGGTTATTGATATTTCTCCTGGCAATCTTGATTCCAGCTTGTGCTTCTTCCAGTCCAGTGTTTCTCATGATGTACTCTGAATATAAGTTAAATAAGCAGGGTGACAATATACAGCCTTGACGTACTCCTTTTCCTATTTGGAACCAGTCTGTTGCTCCATGTCCAGTTCTAACTGTTGCTTCCTGACCTGCATATAGGTTTCTCCAAAGGCAGGTCAGGTGGTCTGGTATTCCCATCTCTTTCAGAATTTTCCACAGTTTCTTGTGATCCACACAGTCAAAGGCCCTAGTGATCCTTAACTAGCAACAAAAATCAAGTCCTCAAGTCTGTGACATCTTAGTATCATCCATGAAATTGGCTACTGTCACCTGTTCTTCTGTTTTATTATCAAAGCCACCAAGGAAAGACCGATCTTGGCCTTGCCTCCATTCAAAGCACAGGTGCTCTTCATCCCATGTCAGATGCAGAGTTATTGCAACACTTAAATAATATTACAAGAAAAAAAAATTACTTACTTTCAAAACATCGAAGAGATACAATGACTTGTTGTAGAAGAATGTACTAAAATATGAAGAAATTCCAAACTGGGAATAAATATGCAAGGAGCACAGAGAGGGTGCATAGTATCTTGGGAATGTCTTTATAGCAATAATTTGTGGAGTAGATGAAATTTTTATCTTTCATTTCTCTGAATCAAATAGTAACATTAATTTAAACATGTCAAAGTTTAAATGTTTTCTTCAAATTTTCCTTCTTTCTGTATTTGTCTTAAACCCATACTACATTAGACTATTTGAATGATAACACAATGAAATACTCAATAATTGCTTGAGTTAATTTTTTTACAGTGAAAGCTGAAAATTAAGTGGAGAAACCATATCTTTAACTCAGATATCTTTATTTATAAATAGTTTTAACTTTCAGCATTGAATGTGAAATGAACAACTCATTTTGTATGTAGCTAGTTTCACAGGGTGGACAAATAGCTGAAAATAATGATATTAAAATTATTTCTTGTTTAAAAAGATGATTCTAACATTTATTTAATATAGGATAGTTCATCAATTAGTAATTTTAGAAGTGTTAAACAAGATTCTAGAGAATCTAGAATACTAACCCTCGTTCTGTCATTAACAGTGTATTTTAAGAAAAATGGTTTAATATCTCTATTTTAAAATGTACAAATATTTCCAAATATAGACTTCAGTAACATAGATTTGAAGATTCTGAATAGGTCTTTGACATAATTATAATTACAAAGTGTGTGCTCGTTAGTGGAAGGAGAGATGCCAGAAAACTTACACGGGGCAGGAAGATATGATCTAATGTCAAGGTCAATTAGGAGACAATGATAACTCCTAATGTCACATTCATTTGCCTTCTAAGCTTGACCTTCAGCCATTTTGACAGGCTCCAGGCTAATAGCTGTGAAAATGTCTTCTTTTTAGTCTTCAAGTAATACTAATATCATTATTAAATAAAATTTATTTTTAAGAAATGAGATCTATTTTGAACTGACATGAGAATAAAATGTTCATATACATATATGTATACGTGTGTGTGTGTATATATATATGTATATATGACTTGTGGAAGGGAAAGGCAGATAATGATAAAATTTTCTTATCTATAACACAAATAGTATAATAAGAACATATCTTCATTAATACCTAGTACACTCAGATGGCCATGGGATATAGCTTCCTCTCTTCCCCCAGAATCCTAAATTCATTCTCCAGCTTTTTAGTCTTTGCACAAATTTATTCACGTGAGTGTTGCTATGATGATGGTACCATTTGGTTGCACCAACATGGGATACTACACAAAAATCTTCACTACCCTTGCCTTTTTTCTGTCTCAAAAGAATGGTGCAATTGACCTGCTCCCATTTTTTTCTTTACAATTTACTTCTAAAACAGTTTATTTGTTAAGTGAAGTATTTTTTTTTTATCCTATGAACACATATATCTTTGTAAAAATGTTAGATTTGTTTTTTTTCCTCCCAGGTCTTGCATACTCACCTAAATGGAAAAAAAAAGTCTTTTCCATTCTGCCCTCATGTCTTTTTCTTTTCCTCTAGCCAAATAAATCAAATCCAATCTAATAATGCATAAGGTTTCCGGTGTCAAGGAAATAGATGTCTAAGTGTTTTGTTACAATTACACAAAATAGAGACTTGCTGCCATTGGTTTCTATAACTTTGACTATGCCCAGAAGTCTCTTTTACATGCTTTAGGTATCTTTGTTCCCTTCTTGCAGTTATTTATTCTCCTTCCCATCTTTCATGAACATTTGTAGAGCATTCTTTCCTCCCACTATGTTACCCAGTGGAAATGCGAAAACAAGTAAGGCACATTTCCTGACCAAAAAGGAGATAAACAAATACATTACATAAGGACTCATTTTAAAAATTTGGTTTATTTAATAAAATTCATTGAAACAATATTGTTTTAAGTATTTTCAGGGCAAATAATGTTTATGTAAGTTATTTCATGTGTTAAATAGGTTGTGCAAAACTGCCAACTGCTTATATCCAAAGAAGTATTTCTATAGCACTGCTTTCATAGAAAAAAAAAAATCTGAATTACACTTCACTGCCCACAAATGAAGTTTTAGATACAACTCACTTATCTACAGTCTGCCTGTAATATTATGTTGAATTGCACCTTTTCTCAGAAAGACTAAATATTATCTCCAAGTGTAATATCATGGGGTCTTGTTTGTTTATATTCTGCTTTCTTACACAAGCAGTTTGAAATAGTTTACACATATAAGAAAATAATAATGCGGTATAAACAAGGTAAAGAGATAGGACTAGGAAATAATGTAAATGAAAGCAAAAATCCAAGCCTTTAATGGCACAGAAACAGGTGGGCCAGCACACATGAGAAACTGTAATTGCCCTGTGGAAGGTGACCTATGGAAATGAGAAATTTCCAACAAATGTCCAATGTTGGGTATTCACACTAAAGACTCTGGAATCTCTTCTGAGTTGCTACTTGGAAGTGAATCCATAGGCTTTGAAAACTTGAAAAGTAGATGACAAGCTTAGCATTCTTTTAGGAAAACTTAGAAGTCTTTTGAAAATGATCTCTTCAACATAAGAAACTCACATCTCTACTTAGAAGTTGGTTTCATGTACCACAGCTTATACACAATGGAGTATTACTCAGCCGTTAAAAAGAATACATTTGAATCAGTTCTGATGAGATGGATGAAACTGGACCCGATTATACAGAGTGAAGTAAGCCAGAAAGAAAAACACCAATACAGTATACTAACACATATATATATGGAATTTAGAAAGATGGCAATGATGACCCTGTATGCAAGACAGCAAAAGAGACACAGATGTGTATAGCAGACTTTTGGACTCAGAGGGAGAGGGAGAGGGTGGGATGATTTGGGAGAATGGCATTGAAACATGTATACTATTATGCAAGAATCAAATCACCAGTCTGTCCGATGCAGGATACAGCATGCTTGGGGCTGGTGCACGGGGATGACCCAGAGGGATGTTGTGGGGAGGGAGGTGGGAGGGGGGTTCATGTTTGGGATCGCATGTACACCCGTGGTGGATTCATGTCAATGTATGGCAAAACCAATACAGTATTATAAAGTAAAATAAAGTAAAAATAAAAAGTTATTAAAAAAAAAAAAGAAGTTGGTTTCAGAGTGGCCTATAGAAAAATTGAAGAGATTATCTCAATAAATTCTTGGAGCCACATGGAGAACAACATGGAGGTTACTTAAGAAACTAAAAATAGAGCAACCATATGATCCTGCAACCCCACCCCTGGACATGTTCCCAGAGAAAAACATGGCCCCAAGGAATACATGCACCCTGATGTTCACTGCAGTGCTATTTAAAATAGCCAAGACATGGAAGCAACCTAAATGTCCATTGGCAGAAAAGTGGATAAATAAGATATGGCACATATATAAATACAATGGAATATTACTCAGCCATTGAAAAGAATGAAATAATGCCATTTGCAGCAATATGGAGTGACCTAGAGATTGTTAGGGCTTCCCTGGTGGCTCAGATGGTAAAAAAATCTGCCTGCGATGCAGGAGACCTGCTTTGATCCTGGGGTCAGGAAGATCCCCTAGAGAAGGGAATGGCTACCCATTACAGTATTTTTTCCTGGAGAATTCCATGGACAGAGGAGCTTGGCAGGCTATATATAGTCCACGGGGTCACAAAGAGTTGGACATGACTGAGCAACTTCAACACAGAGTTGTCATACTGAGTGAAGTAAGTCAGACAGAGAAAGAGAAATATCGCATGGTATTGGTCATATGTGGAACCTAAAAAAAATAAGATGATACAAATGAACTTATTTACCAAACAGAAACAGACTCTCAGAGGACAAACTGAAGGGTACGGCGGGATGTAGTAAGGGAGTTTGGGATTGACATGTACACACTACTATATTTAAAATGGATAACCTGTAAGGACCTACTGTATAGCATATTGAGCAGAAACTCTGCTCAATATTCTGTAACAACTTAATTGGGAAAATAATTTGAAAAATAATAGGTACACGTATATGAATAACTGAATCACTCTGTTATATACCTGAAACTAACAGAACATTGTTAATCAATTATACTTCAATATATAATACAAAATTAAACAAAATTCTTGGAGGTTTTTTTTTTAATTTTTATTTTTACTTTATTTTACTTTACAATACTGTATTGGTTTTGCCATACATTGACATGAATCCACCACGGGTGTACATGCATTCCCAAACATGAACCCCCCTCCCACTTCCCTCCCCATAACATTTCTCTGAGTCATCCCCGTGCACCAGCCCCAAGCATGCTGTATCCTGCATCGGACATAGACTGGCGATTCAATTCTTACATGATAGTATACATGTTTCAATGCCATTCTCCCAAATCATCCCACCCTCTCCCTCTCCCTCTGAGTCCAAAAGTCCACTATACTCTCACTGTTTGCAGATGACATGATCCTCTACATAGAAAACCCTAAAGACTCCACCAGAAAATTACTGGAGGTTTTATATAATACATAATTTATTGATTTCTTCAATTCCCTAAATTTTATTGTAGAAAGTTGACTAAGATGATTTGTAGCTGAAGGATTTTCAGAGCAACTATTTCTAGGTAGTTAACACAAAGGGTGATATGAATTGTAAAGATATTTTGGAATATTCAATTTTGGGTATTATACTGTGCTGATGAATATTTCAGAAAGAATTAATTTCTAAACGTGTTACTCAGCAGCTCAAGATGTGGACTGTTACATAATATTACTGGAATTAAAATCCCTAAATTGAAGAGATAATCTGCAAAAAGATGGCTTCAGTTTTTACTGGCTTTAAAGTCATCCTTTCCAAATAATATATCGGAGGCAATTATCTTTTATGTCTCTTTTAGTGAGGGACGATGTAGTCATATCATTGGTAAACAATATGAAGTTTTTAGTCTTCAAATAAATACTCTTGTGAATTAGACATGAGACAATTCATTATTTCTATTTTACAAAGAGAAAACCTTAGTGATAAAGAGGAAATTTTAGTGAAAGTTAAGCCAAGGATTGAGGGTGTTCTGCTGGGCATGAAGTATATATGCACTAAATATTTTCTGATTGGTTGATTTATATCTGTGTGACAGCTAAATCAAAATGGCCAACAGCTTTAAATAACTTAGCTTTTTAATATTTTTAATGATCACAAGTCTCATAGTGACAGAAATTTAGAATATTGGTCTTTTCCATTTTCAAAGCTGTCCTAATATAGTAGTCACTGAACCCTAAATAGCTGTCAATCAGAAAGCCTTAATGAATCTTCAGTGTAAAATCAAAGACATCAAGTTTCTAAATTGAGTCACAAGGGAAGTATGTTACTTCCCTTGGCTCTTTATGATTCCTATTAGAATTACTTCACCCAAATTATTTACTTATTGGAAGATAGACTTTTCTAATATGTATAATGTTCTTTGCTTTTAAAATTTATGTCACATTGTAGCCAGTAAGGGCCCTGAACTCAATCATATATTTAAAATATGATCCCAAGATTTCTATGAAAAATTTTTTTACAAACTAAAAAATTAGCTTTTTAAACACTTTACTTTTGCTTAAATAAAATAGGGCTTATTATGAAATATGATGCCAATATAAAATATAATAAATTCTGAAGTATATGTTAAAATGCCTGTCTTAATTCCTTCCTCGTCCCTTTTTCTTCATTAAGCTTATAAAAGTAAAAATCAATTACACTGATATAAAAAAGACTCTGTATTTAAATCACAGAATACTACATAAACAACACCCCCAAAAAAGCAAAGCAAGTAGTATTTGAATATTTAACAGTTTCAATTTCCAGTTTCTCTGAAGTAAATTCTATGTAAGTATTTCTGAGCAATCAAAAAAAATGTGTTCAAATAAAACAATCATTTGGACTTAGAAAAAACTTTAAATATCCTTTAAAAAACATAAGCAGCTTTTTCATTTTTAAATTTTCATGCAAAATAGTGCAAATGAAAGTGCTTCTGCTGTAAATAGATTGTAGAGTGTTAACTAACACTGTTGTAGGTGGATATTTGTGTCATTATAATTGAAAGATCTAAATCTAAGCTTGGGAAACAATTCATTTTGAGTGTTATCAATCAATATTTATTGACCATCTGTTATATTCTTACTATTGAGTTAGTGCCGTTTTGGTTTGTGAATGAGGAGATATTGAAGAAGTAAAGGGCATGGGATCTGCGTTTAAGGAAATTAAAATCTAGGTTTCTTTTTGCATCCTTTGTAAACTATTACTTAAGTCTTTAAACCTGTTTTCAAAAAAACACAGTCCCTCTTAAAGTAAAGGAGAAACTAAAAAGAGTTAGAGAATGATAAGATTTAGGACGTGTTCTGAATAGTTAATAAATATTATGATCTGACTGAGATGTGATTAAAACCAAGTGTAGGAAGTGTCTCTATTCATTGGAGTGGTAGTTGTCACCGTGCCATTTCTGCCACAAAATGCTGTTTCACCCTTGAAAACAATCCTCTCCATTAGCAAAGGTATAAGTCAGCTACTTGGAAATGGTTACACAATTCTCTCCTCCAATGCTAAATGCAGAATCGCAGTTCCTGTTTTTCTTTTCCTGGAAAGGAGGTGAAAATCTGACAGCTCAAAATGAATAAAAAACCCAAGATAAAACAGACACCATTTTGTGCCCACTCAGTCTTCTTTCCAGGGTCATACATGTGTAAGTAGCTGTTTGTTTATAGTCAAGACCTTCTGTGGGTAAATCTGGCAGGATATCAAAGACATTTAGCATAGATATTTCATTTTCAATGCGTGTGTCTATTTTTTCCCCTGTTGATGAACCAAATATAACACATGCAGATGATTTTTAGGAATTTATTTTAAATCATAAATGTTTCTTCCTTTCTTTTTCTGAATGTTCACAGAAGCTGAGAGAGAAGTATTTGCCTACCACTCCCCTCTCAGCATTGAATGGTTGGGTGAAATGGAATACAAAATTATATAATGTGTTTCCTGTATCTGTCAATCTGTTAATTACTAATATATCCACCAATCTAATAATCATCCATCTATCATCTGTTTATCATCTATAACCCATGATACAGTGATTAAGAATATGGGCTTTGGATTCAGTTAAACCTGGATTTGAAGGCAGGGTCAGCCTGTTATTAGCTGAATGGCCTTAGTTAAATCACTTAACCTCTCTAAGCCTAATTGGCTTATCAGTCTAAATCAGGCAAGGAAAATATTTATTTCACTAGGAATGTTATGAGGATTAAAAAGGATAACTCATGCAAAGGGCTTAGTACATTGCTTGGTATGTAGTAAATATTTGATAAAATTTAAAGATTATTCTTATTTTTCAATAGCAATAATCTTTTTCAGAATAATAGATGACAAGCATGAGTCAGAGATCATTGAAATTTCAGTTTAATATTTTAAGTAGTATTTCATTCATTGATTTTAAAAAGTGTGATTTTAGTTTACGCAAAACAGGAGAAAGCAAAAATTTTCTTGGTTCTTTCACCTCCTCACTTTGTATATTTTCATAACAATGGTACTGTTTTTCTCTTTTCCTAATCACAATAAAGTTTTCAAAGTGTACTTTCCTTTCGGTAGCAACATACTTGTATCTATAGTTTGTTGAGCCTTTAAGGCATCAGTACCTTGTAATACAGTATGGTGGCTTTTGTTTTTTCGTTTTTTTTTAAAGTGCTACCTTAACCCATGTTTAAAGCCCTTTCTAGAGGATAATCAGTTCATCTCAAGTAGCTGATTAAATCCCTACCACAACCACTTTGGAATCACTATGCACCCACCCAAATCAGCCCCCGGTCAAGTACCAGATAACCAGGGATGGCTCTTATGCTCTATGCTAAGTCACTTCAGTCATATCTGACCTTTTGCAATCCTGTGGACTATAGCCTACCAGGCTCCTCTGTCCATCAGATTCTTCAGGCAAGAGTACTGGAGTGAGTTGCCATTTCCTACTCCAGGGAATCTTCTCGACCCAGGGATTGAACCCATATCTCTTTTGACTCCTGCATTGGCAGGTGGGTTCTTTACCACTAGCACCATTTGGACTCCAGCAAATTACTCAAATTAGCCTATCCAGAGGGAATCCGAGAAACTGGCAAGAGCAAGGCTTGTGATTGGCATATATGTTTTGACTAATGTGGTCCCTGACAAATAGATAATCCATGAATATTTGCTGAAGGAAAGAAAATAACCTGTATAAACACTGCACATAATCTCCTTTAATTGTTTAAATTATTTTTTCACTGGAATATACTTGCTTTACAAGATTATGTTAGCTTCTGCTATACAACAGCATGAATCAGCTATATATATATATATATATATATATATATGTACACACACACACACGCACATATACCCCTTCCCTCTTGCACTTCCCTCCCATTTTCTGCTTTATTTTTTAATTCACTTAATCTTTTTCTGTATATCCTTAAATTTCATACTATTTCATATGGTAAATGTTAATAAACATAAAACATCAACAAGCTGCAATAGAGCAACTATATCATGCTCGTAAAATACACCGTAGCTAGTTATCAACTCTGCCTATATGAAGGAGACTGGCCCTGTCCAATTCATTTCCTTCACTCTGAAGAATAGAGTGGAATGTAAGATCATGTGCAGTGAAGTTGTGAGGCTCTGAAAAAAACCCAAGTTTGTATCATATAAAACAAAGGGAAGCGTTGACAGTTATTTACTCATCTAAACTAAATAATTCAGGAATAAAATGTTGTGTTTAAAGATACTGGTTCTTTAGGTAAAATTAAGGAGCTAATTGCCATAGTTGTGTACTTGGCACAGGAAAAACTGAGAGAAAGAGCAGAGAGATAGCAGGAAAGACAGACAGACAGAGACAAACAGAGAGAGAATAGCTCAGGGAAAAAAAAAAGTGCCTTTATGTAATTGAGAGCAATGGCATAGTTTTGGAAGAGTTATGTGAGTCATTCCAGAATTTATTCAATCCAAAACACCACTGATGAGCACACTCTGGCTGATACATGCAAATGCTAACCTGCAAGAACTCACGACCTAGTTAGAAATAAACACTGTGATAGATTAAGATAGAGATAATAGACAGAGATATGCAGATACAGAGCATGCATGCATGCTTAGTCGCTCAGCTGTGTCACACTCTCTGTGGCTCCACGGACTGTAGCCCACCAGGCTCCTCTGTCCATGGGATTCTTTAGGCAGGAATACTTGAGTGGGTTGGCATTTCCTTCTCCAGAGGATCTTCCCAACCCAGGGATTGGACCCAGGTCTACTGAATTACAGGTGGATTCTTAACCACCTGAGCCACCAAGGAAGCCCACGTAGATACAGGGAGGGAACAGCAAATGTACAAGTGCGATAGAGGTAACCTCTTCCACAGAGAAATTTGAATTGATTCTTGTTCAAAGAAAGAGGGGTAGGAATGGGTTCTGCATGGAGCTGATAACATGAATAAAGATGGAGTGGTATGTGTGAGACAAAGCTGGAGACCACAGATGGGTTTATAAATTGGGCTTATTTCTTTCTAATTTATCTCCATGTAGACTAGCATTTCTCAACCAGAGGCAATTTCTGTCACTCGAAGGACATTTGACAATGTCTGGAAACAACAAAGATGCTGCTAAGTACCCTATGATGAACAGGATGGCATGCTGCATGAATCCCTTAAATTTTTTTAGCCCAAATATCAGTAGCCCAAGAATGAGAGAGCCTGAACTGTACTAATGGTCTCCAAAATGGGATGTTTGAAGCTAATGAGTGATAAAAGATGGCACTTTAAGGTGCAGTATGAAAATATTAAAATTTCATAGTTGTATTATCTCATTTCCAAAAAACTGTTTTTGAAAGTATCTTTGTAGCACACAAAGTACATATCTGTAGTACATGTATGCAATTTGTAAGTATCTGTACATGTAAGTATCTATTGCATGCAAAGTAATGCTCAAAATTCTCCAAGCCAGGCTTCAACAATACGTGAACCGTGAACTACCAGATGTTCAAGCTGGTTTTAGAAAAGGCAGAAGAACCAGAGATCAAATTGCCAACATCCTCTGGATCATGGAAAAAGCAAGAGACTTCCAGAAAAACGTCTAGTTCTACTTCATTGAATATGCCACAGCCTTTGACTGTGTGGATCACAATAAATTGTGGAAAATTCTGAAAGAGATGGGAATACCAGACCACCTGACCTGCCTCTTGAGAAATCTGTATGCAGGTCAGGAAGCAACAGTTAGAACTGGACATGGAGCAATAGACTGGTTCCAAATAGGAAAAGGAGTACGTCAAGGCTGTATATTGTCACCCTGCTTATTTAACTTATATTCAGAGTACATCATGAGAAATGCTGGGCTGGAAGAAGCACAAGCTGGAATCAAGATTGCTGGGATAAATATCAATAACCTCAGATATGCAGATGATACCACCCTTATGGCAGAAAGTGAAGAGGAACTAAAAAGCCTCTTGATGAAAGTCAAAGAGGAGAGTGAAAAAGTTGACTTAAAGCTCCACATTAAGAAAATGAAGATCATGGCATCTAGTCCCATCACGTCATGGGAAATAGATGGTAAAACACTGGAAACAGTGTCAGACTTTATTTTGGGGGGCTCCAAAATCACTGCAGAAGGTTACTACAGCCATGAAATTAAAAGACGCTTACTCCTTGCAAGAAAAATTATGACCAACCTAAATAGCATATTCAAAAGCAGAGACATTACTTTGCCGACTAAGGTCCATCTAGTCAAGGCTATGGTTTTTCCAGTAGTCATGTATGGATGTGAGAGTTGGACTGTGAAGAAGGCTGAGCGCCAAAGAATTGATGCTTTTGAAGTGTGGTGTTGTAGAAGATTCTTGAGAGTTACTTGGACTGCAAGGAGATCCAACCAGTCCATTCTAAAGGACATCAGCCCTGGGATTTCTTTGGAAGGAATGATGCTAAAGCTGAAACTCCAATACTTTGGCCACCTCATGCGAAGAGTTGACTCATTGGAAAATACTCTGATGCTGGGAGTGATTGGGGGTTGGAGGAGAAGGGGACAACAGAGAATGAGCTGGCTTGATGGCATCACCAACTCGATGCACATGAGTTTGGGTGAACTCTGGGAGTTGGTGACGGACAGGGAGTCCTGGTGTGCTCCAATTCATGGGGTCACAAAGAGTTGGACATGACTGAACGACTGATGTGAACCGAACTGACTGATACTTGCATTTGTAGTGCCTGTTCAACCTTTTTTATTAGTGGGTTACACAGTGAAAATTTTCTAGACCCTTGATTTAGAGAATAAGAAGTCTTCAGAAACTTAGGTGGATGTGTTATAAAAAAAAAAAAAAGTGTGGTGGTGAAGCATGAGAACAAAGATGTGGAGGTGTGGAGAACAGGGTTCTATTGCAGTATTCCATGCAGGAAATGAAAAGGATATGCTTCAAGGTGTTGTCATTAGAGATGAAATAAGGAGATCATTTCAAGACACACTTTTGAAGGTGATTCATCAAGACTTCTTGGGTGACAGATTAGATTTGGAAACTGAGCAAGAAAAAGATATTGGGGATTAACCCTAATGTTTCCACCTTAGACGTGCTCATTGTTCTTTCTGCCTCATATTTTGATTGATAGTATGCAATTCTCTCTGTGTAAAGGCAGACCCAGAGTTTAAGTTATCTTGGAGACTGATGGATGAGGAAGAAACTTAGGCTGACTCTGGTGAGAAATTGATGATAGTGAAGGCACCATCAGAGATGAGAATGTGAGAGGAAATACAGTGGATATCTTTTTTTTTTTTTAATTTGAGATGGGTATAAGTGTACTTAGGTCATTTTGATTTTGTAATCATCTGAGAACTCAGATAAATATGTCAGATTAATATTTGGAGACTACTTTTTCTGATTAGGTAAAGCATAAGTTTGAGGAGGTAACTAAAAAGACCAACGACTTTAGTAATGATACATTTACTGTTGTTATTGTTGAGCTGCTAAATCGTGTCCAACTCTTTGCCACCCCATGGACTGCAGTACCCCAGGCTTCCCTGTCCTTGACTGTCTTCCAGAGTTTGCACATATTCAGGTCCATTGAGTTGGAGATGCCGTCCTACTCTTTCATCCTCGGCTGCCCTGTTCTTCCTGCCCTAAATCTTTTCCAGCATCAGGGTCTTTTCCAATGGGTCAGTTCTTTGCATCAGGTGGCCAAAGTATTGGAGTTTCAGCTTTAGCATCAGACTGGTTGGATCTCTTTTTTGTCCAACGCACTCTCAAGAGTCTTCTCCAACCACAATTTGAAAGCATCTATTCTTTAGTGCTCAGCCTTTTTTATAGTCCAACTCTCACATCTGTATATGATTACTAGAAAAACCGAAGCTTTGATTATATGGACCTTTGAAGCAGAGTGATATCTCTGTTTTATTACATGCTATCTAGGTTTGTCATAGCTTTCCTTCCAAGGAACATTTGCAGCAGTATGAATTATCTTACTTATACCTGGTTCTTTGATCCTTGTACAGTAACAAGGACAAAAAAAGAAAAAAGTACAAAAAAGAAAAAAGAAAGAAAGAGTTTGGACTGATGCAGAGATGGGGATTAAAATGATTAATAGAATGAAGAATACAAGGTTTAGAAGCTAACATTGCACAGGAATGGAGAAGGAAATAGCAACCCAGTCCGATATTCTTGCCTGAAAAGATCCCACAGACAGAGGAGCCCAGCGGGCTACAGTCCATGGGGTCACGCAGAGTTGGACACAATTGAAGGGACTTAGCATGCCTGCATTGCAGAGGAAGGATGAATAGTGTTATTTCAGTTTGTGACAGTAAGGGGGAAATTAAAGTGAGAAGACTTATTAAATAAAAAGAATATGGAAGGTTTATGACAAGGTCTCTAGGATGGTGAAGAGAAAGTCTCCTTGGATTAATGGATGGGAAAATGGAAAAATTAGAGGTTTTAATCTAAGAGTATATTTTCTGGCCTTACAAAATTTAGTTTTATAATTAGTATTTCCATAGGACTATACAGAAACCTATCATATATATCAACATACACGTACACACACCTAAGAAAGGAATTTGGAAAATAAACTGTTCATTACACAGAATGAGTCCAAAAGTAACAGAAGGGAATTTGCTGTTTGGTCTTAATAAATGTCATCTTCTCCTGAGTTTTCCTCTTCCTACAACACTTTAAGTAATAATAAGTATATTTCATCTGGCCTTCCAAATCTCTCAGTGCATCCAAAAAAAAAAAAATTCTTTAAGGCCAATCCTGCAACTGTATTTTCTCAAATAGAGATGGAATAAAAGAGAGGGATGGGAGAGAGAAATTCATCATCGACACATTTGCTGAAAGAGTCTGGCAGATGAACAAAACATGATTTTTTGAGAGGTTCTGTAATGGATAGTTCTTTTTCTCACTTATGTACTTATGTGAAACTAGAAAAGATAGTAAAGTGCAAAAAAAAATCTACCAACTTTAAAAAAATTACTAAATCTTAGCAGCTTTGACTCTAGCGACTTATATAGTTAAGTTATCCAAATGCTCTTAAGGCTGCCTTTTTATTTCCTTCCATTTTGACACCATAATATAATGTTTCATTTCTCAAAATCAGAATGTGAATCAGATAGATACAGTAAATTGATAAATTCTACATCTGTGATTTTTCTCTTCAGCAGTAAAAATAGTATGTCATACTGTAAGGTCAAAAATTATTAACTACAAAACATTAAAACTAGAGTTTAAAATATTTTTTCTATTTTCTAGAGGAAGAGGCCAAGAAGCATACTTGAAATTTTCACATTTTCTCCACACATGAGCTGGGCTACAGTTTTCTTTTTAAGGCATAATTAAACAAATATGCCAGCTTTAGGGAGACTGTATCAGCCATTCAGGGTAGGTTAACAAGAAAATGAAATCCATAATAAAATATGTTGTTGAATTGTCCTTGTACATAGTAATTTCTTCATAGATTTTTGCATATTTTGTATTATTCTCCCTCTTTAAAAAAGGAAAGTTTAGTAAAAATGCTTTCTGAAGCTAACAAATAAGTAGAAATCCTTCCAGAACACCCAAGATGGCATACTGAAAACATTTTTTTTTGCAATAAACTCTACTGACATTTATTTAGAAATTGATGAAATTCTAACAAGTCACATAACTCACTATCATTAGAATAGAAAGCCTGCCAGATTCCTTCATCAAAAGAGTTACTCTTTTAGTCTTGCTCCCCCAAATCGCTACCAACAATTTATTTGTAGGGCTATGTTCCCTAAACTATTTATATGATTGTCAAGGACAAATTGTTCTGATAGGCATACTGTGCTGTTTTACACATTGCTCCGTTAAGAAGAGGTTTCCTAGGGACTAAGGAATCTGTTTATTAGAATTCTTGTCTCTGTGGTGTTTCTTTTAATGAAATGATCAATTTATTGTTAGCATTATGACAAAAGTCCAAAGCCTTTTTGTTGGTATAGAGGTTTTCTCTCCATGACTGACAAAATCCTTTGATGCTCTCTCTCTGTGGCTAAAAGCAAAATACAGAAGAAAGGTTTGAAGGGGTGGAAGCAAAGAGCTCTCTAGAAATCTCTGTATACTTCTGCTTTATCCTATGAGGGCAAATCTTACATACCAACCTCAGAGCAGGACCTTGAATGCCCACTCTGGATGGTTAATCCCACATCTCAAACTGAAATAGAAATTGAAATATGGAACCTATGCCAAGCTAATTATAATTGAATTAGATTCTGATATTATGGCCAAAAGGGCAAAGTGAAGGGTTCTTAGCAGATTAGAAACATTAAAATGAAGTTTATGTATAGGAAAAAAGTAAAGAAAATGACATGACAGAGGAGTTCTCAGAGATTAGAAGATAAAAAGTTTGACAGCAGGAGAGATTTTTTACTTTTTTACATGGATAAATATAATATTGGCTTGTTAGGGACTATCTATCCAAATCTGGGAGCATATGGAAGTAAGAATTATAAATGCCCTCCTGAAACAAATATCTGTCAACCCTAGGAGGGGTTTTTGACCAATAATTGGAAAATAACCACTCTAAAATTTATTTCTTCCCCTTTCCCTTATATATAAACCACAAAGCACTAAAGATGGATGTGGGGTGATGACAAGGCATTGCATAGTTAGTAAAGAAATGCATAGCCTTCAAGAGCTTGAGGTTTAAGAGCTGAGTTGAATGAACTAGTCCTTCTGGCTTGCTACTAAAATAGAAAACGGAATACATGACAATCTCTGAAAATGCTAAATATGGTTGTATTACGGGGTAGGGAGGGTAAAAGAGGACCCTACCTCGTGGGCCTTGGTTCTTGGTAAGGACACAGAGAAGAATCTGAGGTCTTACCCATAACAAAAACAAGTTCATTAAGGAAAGAACAGAAAGAACACCTCAAGAGGGGTACTGGCATTGGAATGATGAGGTACAAGGTGGGGGGTGGTTTTCAAGACAGGGCTTTTACATATTCATCTAGGTGGGCATGGACTGACAGCTTTGATTGTCAGTTGCAACTTGCATAACAACAAGCTCCGTTGGGCATGGCTTTCCCATAATTCATTCTGATATAATCAGATGTATGTATGTATGGAATATTTATGAACCCTTAATAGGCTCCTGGCTGCCTAAGGTCACTCGAGGAAACAGCTGTGCATCTCTGGGCATGAGTGAGAGAGGCCTCTGTGGTGAGTTTGTATCCACTGTGTGCCTAGGGCACATGGACTGGAGTTGAAGAAAAGTCTCTATTTATTTTGTAGCATATGTCTGAGCTCTCCTGGACCGCACTTGGGCATGTCTGGGGTGGGTTTAGTGATCAGCTCCAGTTCAGTTCAGTTCAGTCGCTCAGTCGTGTCTGACTCTTTGCGACCCCATGAATCGCAGCACCCCAGGCCTCCCTGTCCATCACCATCTCCTGGAGTTCACTCAGACTCACGTCTATCGAGTCAGTGATGCCATCCAGCCATCTCATCCTCAGTCGTCCCCTTTTCCTCCTGCCCCCAATCCCTCCCAGCATCAAAGTCTTTTCCAATGAGTCAACTCTTCTCATGAGGTGGCCAAAGTACTGGGGTTTCAGCTTTAATATCATTCCTTCCAAAGAAATCCCAGGGCTGATCTCCTTCAGAAGGGACTGGTTGGATGTCCTTGCAGTCCAAGGGACTCTCAAGAGTCTTCTCCAACACCACAGTTCAAAAGCATCAATTCTTCAATGCTCAGTCTTCTTCACAGTCCAACTCTCACATCCATACATGACCGCAGGAAAAACCATAGTCTTGACTAGACGGACTTTCGTCGGCAAAGTAATGTCTCTGCTTTTGAATATGCTATCTAGGTTGGTCATAACTTTTCTTCCAAGGAAGTGATCAGCTTGGCCACCCATATTTTGGCTAGGCCACCCCTCACTGCTCATGCCTAACTTCCTAGCTAATAATCGGGTAAAAGACTTGGGCTTTTCGACTAATGTGTTAGCTGCTCAGTCATATCCACCTCTTTGCGACCCCATGGACCTTAACACACCTGGCTCCTCTGTTTACAGAATTCTCCAGGCAAAAGTACTGGAGTGGGTTGCCATTTCCTATTCCAGGGGATCTTCCCAACCCAGGGATAGAACCCAGGTTTCTCGCATTACAGGTAGATTCTTTACCAACTAAGCCACCAGGAAAGGGAAAGCTTTTATACCTTATTCTGTTATGAAGAAAGAAAGAGGGCTGCTATCTTTCTACAAGGCTTCTATGGAGAAATATGTAAGTACAATAAGCCACTTAAATGTGAAATAGTACAAGGGCAAACAAAAACCTTTTTTGTCAATAGATTAATATCAAGATTGAATCATTCAAACATTCACATACCAGGACTTAATTGTTACCAAGTGTGGCCCAGTCCAGAGGAATCCATATGTCTCTCTAATTCCCAGATCAGCACTACACAGATTTCTAAAAGTGCTGTCTGCTAATGTCCATAAGCAGACCAGCACTAGATGAAAAATGTTTGCAGGGTTTTTTGTGTGGCTTCATTTTCCTTACTCCCTTACTTTGTTTTCCCATCTTCCTGTCTTCCAGAGGGTATAACTGTTTGCTCAAAATATTGATTAGTAGCTCAAAATATTGATTAGTTTGCTCAAAATATTGATTGAGATTATAGGAATTCTCAATTTAGATTCATGATAAGTAGTATAAGCTGAGCAACATCTCAGCTTCTTGTTTTATTTTCTTTTAGGAATGATTTTCTTAACTTCTGTACTTAGGCTTTGGACCCCAGGGTTCTTTTGGTTTGGAACTCATCTAAGAGATGCTTTCTGTCTAATGCTGGAATATCCATTTTTTCTTCTTTCTAACCTCATCTGAATGCTGAGGGGAAATCTGTTATTGCTTCTAACTTGTCAAGACAAAATGCTGCACATTAATTGGTGTCTGACCAGTATTAGAGGTCCCTTATAGCTCTCAGGGAATAACCAGGAGTGTGCCTGTGGAAAGGGTAGATAGTTCATCATTTTCTTTCTGAGAATTGCTTGAGACAGGTTTAGGTCCTTTGTGAGAAGTCCACTAAAGTGGAAAAAGAAGGGGCTGTAGATTTAATAGTCCATAATTTGAATCTGGCATTCCTGCATACAAATACTATGGCTCTGGCCAAGTTCAGCATCCTTATCCACATCTATTATTAGAAATCGTAATATAGATTTCTGTTAGTAAACTAGCAAATGTGAATGCATCTAGTACTAACTTGAGCCTTAAAAAAAGATCATTATTTTGGAGTCTCCAAATAGTCAACATCAGCAAACCTATATTGTTTCTAATAATAAGCAGAGGCTCAAACATGATTAGATAAAAATCTATAGTATTTTTCTCCTTTCTTCCTTGGTCCTTTCTTTTCTTCTCAAATTAATTGGCATATAAAATATTCTTTCAAAAAACTCCATATCTTGCCATTAACTATAATATCTCATAAGAGTATATACCTCTTTAGATATACATATATAAAAATTATGATTACAGAGGTAAGTAGATCTAGAGTGTGTCCTTTATCTAAATCCACTAAAACAGATCCTTTAATATATATGCTTGCTAATATTTTCTAGTAATCTGCAGAGTTTTGCTCTCCTTTTGCTTTGTTTGGAAAATATGAGCATTAGATTGCATGACTGTGTGTTCAGACTGCCAAATGCCAATAGGAGCAGACTGCACAGCAAGAGAAGTGCGTTTGTTTGACAATGTGTTATACACTATTGATAATGATTTTGAAATTGAAGTTGGTACTCTTGCCTTTTGCTCAGTGATCTGAAGTTTTTAAATTGTCTTTATTTCAACTAAAAAGCAATGGTTAGTGCTATTGTTTATGTTCATCCCTCCTGTCAGTGTCTGCATGTAATTATAACATGTAAGGTTTCAGTCTCCCAAATGTTTTTGAATTGTGTCCAGAAGAACATATTTCTTAAGGTATTTGCATTTATTCAGCAGTGACTATTCATGATGCTGCTTGTTTTCTTGATTAAGTAGTGTTTACTCCTCAGGGTCGCCTATAGCCTCTGTTCCTAATTCCTAAGCTAGGACCACTTATCATCATAGCCTGTGATAGATGCAGAATGGACCCACAGGACACTGGGATTTTTTTCCTGATAGTCCTCAACAAATATTAAAAAAGAATTTTTTTTGCTTATATTGTATTTTAGAGGAAATATGGAAATAAAGAATTAGGATTCTTGCTTTCCACCAATATGCAAATTGCTTAGCAGTTTACAAATGTCAGATTCTAAGAGTAAATGCTTTTCAGTTTCATCACAACAGCTTTTCTAGCTGATAAATGACGATAATTGTACTTGTCTCATACTTGAAACCAATACTGAAGGTCATGCAAAAAGGCTACAGAGAAGCAGGTGAGAAAGGTGGTTGACTCAAGTATGTGTTTGTCTTTGTGTGCATTTGTCAACCCTCAGGACAAAAGTAGGATATCCAGCCTTGATCCAGGGGAAATTTCCAGATTCAGTGAGCCCCAAAAGTGATACCAAGGGAGAATTTCCACACTAGGTATTTCTGCATGAATTACCCCAGATAGTTGCTTGAATAATTGAAAGTAATTCTAGGATGTAGTTTCAAGTTTCTGAGAATTATTTCATACAGTCTACACTGTTCTAAAGAAATGTAATACACATATTTAGAAAAATTATAATATGCCTTCAAGGGACCTAAGAAGAGAATCCTGGAATTAATAGGTAGCCAATATTTGAGAATCACTGAGTATCCAGCAAGGAAACTAGGGCTTCACTATCCAGGTATTTTTTTCCTCTTAGTACAGAAGACACTTAAAAAAAATTATTTATTTTTAATTGGATGATAATTGCTTTACAATACTGTATTTGTCTTTCTGCCATACATCAATATAAATCAGTCATAGGTATACTTGGGGCTTCCCTGGTGGCTCAGCAGTAAAATATACACCTGCAGTGTGGGAAACCGCGGTTCGATCCCTGGGTTGGGAACGTCCCCTGGAGAAGGGAACAGCTACCCACTCCAGTATTCTGGTGTGGAGAATTCCATGGACTGTATAGTTCATGGGGTCACAAAGAGTCATACATGACTGAGCGACTTTCACATAGGTGGACATATGTCCCCTTCCTTTTGAACCTCCCTCCCACCTCCCATCCTATCCCGCCTCTCTAGTTTGTCACAGAGCACCAATTTGAGCTCCCTGCATCTTAGAGCAAATCCCCACTGGCTCTCTATTTTGCATATGATAATGTGTATGTTTCAGTGTTACTCTCTCAGTTCATCCTATCCTCTTTCCCCCACTGTGTCCACAAGTCTGTTCCGTATGTCTGCACCTCCACGGCAAAAGACACTTAAAATATGTGTATTTCATAGAGATATTTAGCAGAGAAAAAATATGTACCCAATAAATGAGAACTTGTGGGGAGAAGAACTTACTTTTCAAGACAGCCATCTCCCATTTAGCAGGTTTGGAGCTATTAATCAGAAGGCCCTTGACATGGTCCTCACCAACAAGATCTGGGCAGAAGAGCCTTAAGATGTTTTCATTTTTGCTTCTTTGCCATAAAAGTAAAACAAAGCACAAGAGGATAAGCATTTTCTCTTGCATCACCCAGCTGCCTTTCTGTGGGGATGCCAGTCACAGAACCTAGAAGTAGAACAGCCAGCATGTAACCCTAAACAACCAAAGTCTTATCCTGATAACGATAAAGTGGAAAGATAGGAGCCTGTATTCTTGATGGCATTGTTTGAACACTGTGCCATCCCTGGACTGTCTTTCCTGGTAATTCTTGTTCTTGAATATATATAAACTCTTATTTAAGCTACTGTTGATCAGATTTTTAGGATTTTGTAGCTGAAAATATGTGTACTGAAAAAGCCTCCACGGTTTCATTTTCTGCACCAATGTTTTTCAGATTTTAGTACGCACCAATATCACCTAAGGGCTTGCTACAACATGGATTGTTGGGTCCAGTAGGTCTGTGCTGACACCTGAGAATTTGCTTTTCTAAGTGTCCAGGTGATGCTGATACCAGTGATCCAATGGCCATGCTCTGAGCACCATTACTCAGAGGAATGATTTTTCAAAATATAAATTTTAATATGACAATCATTTGTCTAAAATACATTAGTACTATTATTTCTAAACATTTTCAAAACAAAAGCCAAGCTCCTTGTAAAGATATCTAGATTACATTTTTCCATCTTTATCTTTTGTATCTCTTCAGGGTTGACCCTAGGTTTCCTGACACATTCAACTGTCTATAGTTCCCTGATAGCATTCTCTTCTCTATAGCCATTATCTAACACATTTTTCCTCTCCCTAGAATATTCTTCTCTATTATTTTCCTGACCCTTTTACCTAGCCTTTCAAGGCTTGGTCTTCATTTGGCTAAGTCACGGAGGTAAGTACCCTATACTGTGAGACAATTGTTTATTTATTTTTCAGCCTCATCCATGTACTTCTCTTAGAGAGGAGTCTAGGGGATTCAGGCATTCACTTCCAAATCCAAGTGCAGCACGTAGGTGCTGAAACACAGCAAGTACTCAGTGAAAAGGCCTGCTGAATGAAGGACTATCTGTTGAAACATCCATAATAGTATGTGTTTATGATACAGTTCTTTTCATATCCACAGGATGAAAAAGAACGTCCCTCTTTCTGTATAGATCTGTTTATTGTTTATAATAACACAATCTAATACTTTATTATAATCACTTTCACCATAGTTTTAAAATAATTTTGATGGATGACCTTTGAATACAGTCCTTTCAAGGGACAAAGTCCTTATTTTATCTCTCTCTCTCTCTTTTGATGCAACAGAAATTGAAACTAGAAAATTCTCACAGAACAGATGCCCTTGCAATTGAAAAGCACTCCCTCTAATAATGCTTGGCATAATTTTTGTTAGGTTTGTATCTCTGGTATAATTACATGATGATTTTAATGGAAATTATAAAGAAGTATTTTACAAAGGAATGGAATATTTTATGTGTAGTTATATGTAAATTTACTCTTATAAATATGCAAGCTTTCTTTCTCACATGGGTATTTGCTTAAGGATCACTCTGATAAATGCAAACAAGCCTCATATTATTTATTAGAAGATTGCTGAGATATATAACAGTAATTGTCATACCACTTGGTAGAATTCACTTCCAGAATCTGCTGTTGTGCCTATTGACTGATAATGAACAGTAAAAATTGCCATATTTATAAATTCTGTTGAGATATTAAAATATCTAAGTTTTTATTTTCTTCAGATGCATAAATCACTTTTTATGTGCATGTTGTTATTCACCAAACTAATCTGGCTTTCAAATGAGGCAAAAGCTCTAGTTTGTACAGTATGAATCCTGATAGTATCATTCATATCAGTGTTAATCTAATAACAGATAAGAGAAGAATAAAAGATAAGTTTGATCTGTGGAACCTTGTACTGTATGATACAATATATCTTAAGAGAGATGTTTCACTACTGGCTGTGTTTTCACAATATTGTTTGAAGTATAAAATCATTAATGTACATTTCACAAGATGTATCAATACAAGATTATTCTTTCCCTTATAAGCTAAATAGCAGCATTTCCATAAGAAAATTAAAACAACAAAAAAGCTTCAGTTCAGTCCATTTCAATTAATGTCAGACCACTTGTTGAGAGTCTTCTGCTTCATTAGCACTGTCTAAATATTCTGGGAAGCACTTGAATGCATAGCTGCGTAAAGACATAAGGATAAACACTAAAATTACTTTGCAAAGCTTAGTATTTTAGGACAACTTCAGAAAATAGTGGCTCAGTTTCAGCCATGGTAAATGTCCATTGCTTATTTCCTTATTCTCTGTGCATCAAAATGTTTAATTATTCAAGATATGTTCTTGTTTTCTAGGTGAAACTCAAGAAAGGGCATGACAGGTCCCTTGAGTGATACCGAGATATTGTCGTAAGACTTTCCTTAAATGATTTAAATTCTAAAGTATGGTCGGAAAATGTTAGGATCTTAAATACATCCCAAGGCATACAAATAATGTATTATTGAATTCTCTAGGACAGACACACTGGCTCCCTTTTTCTCCCTTTCATGGCATGATAGCATGTTGGAAAAATCAGGTAGCAAGTTAATACTTGAGGCAGAGGAAATTCTAAATTCATTGTTGGTGAGGTTGGCACCATCTCTTAATGGCAGATAAACTGCATAATACCTAGAATCAGGGTCTTCACCAGGGTATCGGCAATGAAGGCAGTTTCTCCAGACCCACTCTTGGTCTAAGTGTTTTCTCATACAAGTAGCCACCAGGGAGAGTGAGAAAAATAGGTAGGTACTTTGTTCTAGGAAGACCCATGGCTTCAATACATCTAGAAGTCTTTTCCATTCACCAGACAAGTGAGACTGCTTTGCTCTCTGTCTCCGGTTACTAAGCTAGCATTATGACTTACTTATGTCACCACAGATATTTTAAACCTGATTTATCCTTTTATAATACTGTAGATGGCACAAATCTCCTGTATAGATACCCTCCCTACTCTGATTGGGCTTTGACCCTGTGATTTGGAGGGTCACTCCCTCAACCCTCTTGATCTAGACACCCTTGGCCCCTTCACCCTTGGACCTACCTAATACTTTTGAAAATAAGATTGGGGGGCAAGGAAAAGAAAACAGGAAGAAGATTTTTGTTAAGTCTTAATTGTCTCTGCCATATTAAAATTGTAAGTATTCAGAAAAAATGTTTTAAAATTGATTCTTTGAGGACAATATCAGCAGGAATGCAGGTTTCTCTCTGTTTCTCTATTATAGTTTTAATACAAAAAAAATATTGAGCAATGTTAGAAAGTACTAAAAACACAGTATTGCCTGTAGCTTCCATTTCAGGTTGGACCAAAGAGAAGTAGATACAGTGAGGAGCTTTATTTCAATTAATTCACCCTTATTATCAATGATTATCCAATTCTAATGACCTAACTCTTGAGGTTCAGATAGATTCTAAATAGCTCTAGGTTTTTCAGATCCCGCATATAGGGATAAAATACATATTAAGAATGATTTTATATGAAGATGAAGAGTACTTGAAAATATTTGATAATAGGTAGAAACACTGAAATGCTCCACAAAGTGCATAGGAAACATTTTATCTTTAATTCATCCATGAAGTGCTCCGCATTTCTGGCAAATCTTGACACAGATAAGCTTCTTTTATTAATTCAACCAACACTGAATTTTCACTCTGTACTAATTAGGTTGTCCAGTGTAATGTGTCAGGTGCTATGATTCAGATGAGAGCAGTATTCTGAGGATGTATATACAATCATGCCCTCAGGATATGGTCAGGAGAGGCTCCCTGGAGCCCCTATCCTAGCACACCTCAAAGGGAGAGTTAAGTGAAGACAGGGCCTAGGGTCCAGAAGCATGACTACTCACAAGCTTAAGAACACACATTTGCAGAATCATAGGTCATTTGGTTTACTGGATGTAGTATTTGAGGTGGGGATTTATGAAAGGTAGTATTCTAATGATATCCCCCCAAGATTGACCTTAAGTTTTTCATCAAGCACTAATCTAGGTGCTACCCAAAGAAATTCTGTCTATGTGACTAAAATTACATTCCTGAAAAGGGAGAAATTCTCTTGGATTATTTAGGGCTGAGCAAATCTAATCACTTGAGCCACTGAGAGCAGGGAAATTTCCTAGCCAGAGTCAGAGAGATGCAGCCAAGTGATGAGGCAGAACAGGAAGCAAGAGAGATTTGAGGTATGAGAAGGAATTGACCGGAGATTGCTGGCTTTGAAAAGGGACAACAGCCAGCAGGTGTGGATGGCCTCTAGAAGCTGAAAATGACCTCCACAAATCAGCAAGTAAAGGAGAACCTCAGTTCTACAGATACAAGGAACTGAATACAACCAGTAATTTGAGTGAGCTTGGAAGTCAATTCTTCTCAGAGCCTCCTGCTAAAAGCCCAACTAGCCAAGACCTTATTTTTGTCCTTGTGAATCCAAGAGAAGAGAAAACAACCTACTCAAACTTGTAACTGATGAGACTGTGCAATATTAAATCAGTATTGTTTTAACCTGCTAAATTGTAGTAATTTGTTATGACAGTGATAGGAAACTAATACAGTAGTAATGGTGAAAGGGGCTCCCCTGGTGGTGGCTCAGCCCTCCAGTATTCTTGCCTGGTGAATCCCATGGACAGAGGAGCCTCACAGAGCCTAGAAGCAGTGATTCTTACCAGGGCAGGATACTGTCCTATAGAGGCATCAACAATAGCTAGAGAGAATTTTATCACAGCAAATGGGTATGGGAAGAGATGGGGTGGTGTTTGCTACAAACACTTAGGAGGTAATGGCCAGGGATGCTACTAAAATTTTATAATGCACAAAACAGCCACCACAACAGAGTATTATGTGGCCCAAAATATCAAGTGTCAAGGTTGAGAAATCCTGGATGAGAAGTAGGCAAGCACTGGCTGGACCGTCAAAGGTCTTAAATATCTTGATCCTATGGAGTTTGCACTTTATCTTCAAGGCTACGACAGCCATGGAAGGTTGTTTTGTGCTCCTTTCTCCCCCAACTGATGGGGAATATGTTAAATTCCTTTGTTGAAAAAAGGTCACCAAGCAAGACCAAGATAATTATTAGAAGGGTTCTGATATTTAGCAAACATCAGCTAAAAAAGTAGCTAATAGATTAAATCACATCAAACTTCTTTGTTCCTGATCTAACAAAAATAATTATTTGTCTAGGCAAGTGGTCATTTAAAAAGTAATAATAATTGCCAAAAGGATGACTTACAATGATGAGTCATTTTTAAAACTGGAAATCTAATGATATTTTTGAAAAATATTTGAAAGAAAACACCAGAAGGAAGTGTTCACCTAATTAATTTCCTGTGTCTTTATCTTTGTGAAGATGGCTCATCATATTAGTATCACATAAAATCCTCTGTTTTGTTAGTTCACTGTATAATTAGCCTATTGAATGTCTACTTGTTTTAAATCCTTTTGGCAATCTTTTATAAATATATAGAATAGATTGCTGGATCCTATAGTTAGGACTATGTTTACATTTGTCAGAAATTGCCAAGATGTTTTCCATAGTTACTATACCATTTTGCATTCTCATCAGCAATGAATCTTTTTAGTATTTTTTGTTTGCTTGTTCGTTTCGTTTATCTGCAGCTTGCATTCCCTGGAAGAGCCTGAAATTTTGTTGATCCTGTGTGTGCTTTAAAAACATCAGGAGGAAAAAATAAATTCTCTTTTCTCTCCTTAATCAAACTCATAAACAAATCAGCATATTTTATATTGGTAAGGATGACTGATAAGAATAACTCGAAAGTTCTGGTTGTAGGGGAGCTGACTAACATTCTTAAACTTTCCATTGAAATTCTAATATAAAAATATATGAACTATATATTCACTTAGTATATGCTTGACCTAACTTGTCCCAGACTGATTTTCCCTCTTTTAAAATGATGGCTCCTACTGAACTGTCCTTCCTGATTATTATATTACATTATTTTTGAGTTATTACATTTCTCAGTTAATCATGCCTTATTATCAGTGGTGCATACAGGCCTTCTCTCTTGTTTTTACTGATTGTTCAGTTTGTGTGCACACTCGTGCATGCTCAGTCGCTAAGTTGTGTCCAGCTCTGTGCAACCTCATGGACTGTAGCCTTCCAATCTCCTCTGTCCATGGAATTTTCTAAGCAAGAATACCGGAGTGGATTGCCATTTCCTTCTCTAGTTGGTTTGTGTGGTTCATGGTAAATGGGTATTTTCTCTAGGCACTTTTAATTCTTATAAATAGCATACACTTACATATCTCATTCTTTTTCTTTCCCACTTAACACTCTGTTTCTAAACTGCCTACAGGCCTTGGGGTCATAAAGAGTCGGACACAACTGAGTGACTAACACACACACACACACACACACACACACACACACGTGTTCTATCTGCATTCACCCACCACACTTCAGTTCTCTCCCAGTGTTGTCACTGTCCCAGTGAGGAACACCCAGGTTATCTCCTCCCACTCCCCATTATGCAAATGATGCCACTGAGACACCTTCATAAATAAAAATGCACAATTATTTGTCTAAGCATGCAAAGCATACCAGTGATTTCTTTGGGATATGAAGCAAAAATTCATAACTACAAGATATTCATCTTATACATTTGACTAAAATATGTCAGCAGTCTCTGCTGAATGTATGCTATAGTTCATGAGCCACAACAGTGGTATCATCAGCTCTCTGGTTTTGTTGGGCTTTTACCATGAAATAACACATTGTAATTTAAATGTATTTATCTGATTATTCATGACTTTAGACATTTCTTCTTGTGTGTGTGTTTGATTTGGGGATTTCCTTTTTGTAAATTGCCTGGTCATAGTTTTTGCTTACTTTTCTATTACTGTTGTTTTCTATTCCTTGTTAATTTGTAGGAATTTCTTGTATACTATATATTAACCTTTTGCAAATGTTATACATGCAAAACATCTCTCCTGTTTTACCTTATGTAGATTGACTTTGTCCAAAGATACCTTCATTGAATAGAAAGCCTTAACACTGATTTCATAAAATTCATCTCTTCCTCCCTCACAGCATGGTTTGTATTTTGTTTTATTTTTTCTCATTTGCTGACCTTAGGTCTCAAAGATACTTGCCCACATTTTACTCTATTAAATTCATAATTTTGCCTTTCAAACATACATACTTTTAATTAACTTTTAAAATTTCAAATAGTTTTAAACTTATAGAAAAATTGTGACAACGGTACAGAGAGTTCAACATACCCCACATTCAGTTTTCTCTATTATTAATATATTAACATAACTTAGTATTTTATATGCAGAAGGAAATGGCAACCCACACCAGTATTCTTGCCTGGAGAATCCCAGGGACAGCGGAGCCTGGTGGGCTGCCGTCTATGGGGTCAAACAGAGTTGAACACGATTGAAGCGACTTAGCAGCAGCAGCAGCAGTGTTTTATAGTGTCAGAAGTAAACAAACAATACACTATTATTAACTGAAGTTCATGCTTTATTCATATGTCCTTAGTTTTGACCAAGTGTCCGTTTTCTCTTCTGGGAGCTCTTCCAGGATAACACAGCTCATTTAGTCACCGTGTCTGCTTAGGCTTCTCTTGCCCGAGATGGATTTCCAGACATTCCTTGTTTTTGATGACCTTGTTGCTTTTGAGGAATAATGGTTAGGTAGTTTGTCAAATGTCCCTTTGTTGGAATTTTTATGATGCTTTTCTCATACTTAGTCTGGGGTTATGAGTTTAAAGGAAGATCACAGAGATAAAGTGCCATTTTCATCACATCTGGTCAGGGGCACACACTTTGAGCATAATTTGTTATTGCTGATATTGGCCTTGATCACCTGGCTGATATACTTATGATTCTGTTTTTCCTTTGAATAGTTATCACTCCCCCCCCCCACCCCCACCAACACCCTTTTACACACTGTACTCTTTAGGAGGAAGTCATTGTGCACAGCCTAGTTAAGAAGTGGGGAGCTATACTAAATCTTGTTGAGGGCAAAGTATCTATAAAAATTATTGGAATTCATCCATATAGGAGATTTGTCTATTCCCCCATTTATTTCTTTATTCAATCACTTACTTACAGTAATATATACTCTGCTGCTGCTGCTAAGTCGCTTCAGTCGTGTCTGACTCTGTGAGACCCGATAGACGGCAGCCCATCAGGCTCCTCCGTCCCTGAGATTCTCAAGGCAAGAACGCTGGAGTGGGTTGCCATTTCCTTCTCCAATATATATTCTGGATACTTATATATATACTCTGGATACTTATATTTTAAATTATAATCCAATACTACTTTATTCATTTTGATATCTAATCGTGCCAGCTTTGGCTCTTAGCAATACTTTCAGTTAATTTCTATTCCACTTTGATATACTCCAGTCTTCCTGGTATACTTCCAGGTATATGATTCCTGGTATACTTCCTTACTTTCTGGCCCTGTAAGATGCACCAGGCTCATCTTGTATATTTCTTGCCCCAATTTAAGAATCAGCCATGTCACCAAAGAGTCCTGGTTCATTTTGTTGGAAAATCATATTAGAAACCAAGATCTCAGGACTAGGAATACTCATTGCTACTTGTTCTAGCAATAGCCAGCAGAGCAAAGATAAATATATATATATATATATATATAATATATAATACATATATTCTATTATAGAAGTACCATATAATATTATATAATAAATATATAATCTCCAAATATTTGCAAATTTACAAATATTTATATATGTCCCCTTCTGTACCAACATTAAGCTAAGCATGAATTCATACCAGTATCTCCAATTGTAATCCATTAACACATGTATTATTCTGTCTCCTCTCCTTTCTTATCTGTAACTTCCTAATCCAATAGTAAAAAACCTGGCTCTATCCATTTACTTAACTGTTCAGTTCAGGTAAATGTGTATTTTTCAGAATTCTTAACCTGTAGGTCCATGGGAAAAAACCTAAAATAGAGTGCTTAATTACAGTTACTCTAGTCTTACATAGTCCATTCATTTCCAGAGTTACATAAGTCATCACCTTTTCACCCATCCCCTAAAACAAGATAGTTTCCCACTTTAGTAATATCGTTACATTATTTTTATCATATTTTGCATTTCATCCTGACCTTCTGAACTTTTAGAAATCTGCATACATTAAGGTTTATTGTTTGTGTTGTAAAGTTCCACTGGTTTTGATAAATGCACGATATCATGTGTCCCCCATTATATTATCATATGAAATATTTCTCCCCTAAATAATTCCATATTCAATCTTCTTCCTCTATCCCTGAACTTTTGACAACCACTAATCTATTCCTTCCTCTATTTCTTTTTTTTTTTTGCCTTTTTCAGAAGGCCAAATACATAGAATCATGTACCATATGGTCTTTACAAATTCTATTCTTTAACCTAGCAATATGCATTTATGATTCATTCATATCTTTGTGTAGTTTCGTAGCTGATTCCTTTTATTGCAGTATAGTTTCCTACTGTGCAAATATATCATGGTTTGTCTAACTGTTCATCTTTTTGAAAGGGCATCTTGGTTGCTCCCAGTTTTTGGTAATTATGAAGTTATTATGAACACCATAGAGTTACTATGAACATTTATGGGCTGTTTTTTTGTGTGGTCATACGTTTTAAACCAAATTCATTGATTGCTATATCATATGGTAAGAATATATTTAACTTTGTAAGAATCCACCAAATTGTCTTCCAAAGTGAATGTACCACTTTGCATTCCCCCTAGTAATAAATGAGTTTCTTTGCTCAGCATCTTTGCCAGCAATCAATGTCATTTTTTTTCAAATTTTAGATATTCTAATCCATGTTTAATTATATCTTGTTGTTTTAATTTGCATTTTTGTAATGAAAAATGATGTTGAAAATATTTTTGTATGTTTATTTCCATCTACATATTATCTCTGTGAGCTGTCTGTTCAAATCTTTTAGTTGGGTTGTTCAATTTCTTATTGTTGAAGTCATCTACCAGATAAATGTTTTACAAATATTTTCTCCCAGTTCATGGTATATCCTTTCATTCTCTTGACAGTGCTTTTCAAACAGCATAAGTTCTTCATTAACTAAAATGCAACTTATAAATTTTTTTTGCATGAATCATGCTTTTGGTGCTTTGTCTAAAAGTTTATCACCAACCACAACACGTAGATTTCCTTTTATATTTTATTCTACAAGTTTCATAGTTTTCTATTTTACATATGGGTCTGTGTTCCATTTTTAGTTAATTCTTATAAAATGTGTGTAGGTCTGTGTCTAGGGTCTTTTTCCTTTTTTTTTGTTTTACATATGTACAACCAATTGTCCAGGATCATTTGTTGAAAAGCCTATTCTTTCTACATTGAATTGCCTATGAATCATTGTCAAATATCAGTTGACTACATTTGTGTGTATCTATTTTGGAGCTCTCTATTCTATTCATCTGACTATCTATGCCTTCATTAATACCATGCCGTACTGATTACTCTAGCTTTATAGTAGCTCTTGAAATTGAGAAGAGTAAGTTCCTCAACTTTGCCCTTCATCATACTGAGTTGGATAATCTATACAGTTTGCTTTTCCACATAAAATTAAAATCATTTTGTCAATATCTATAAAATAGCTTGCGGAGATTTTGACTGAGTTGTGTTGAATTAGTAGACTGAGTTGAAAAAACTGAAATCTTAACAATATTGACTCTTTCATCCATGAGCAGGAAATATCCATTCATTTATTTAAATGTTCTCTTATTACTTTAAAGTGTTCTATAACAGATATAGTTTATTTATTCAGTTCAGTTCAGTTCAGTCGCTCAGCCATGTCCAACTCTTTGGGACCCCATGGACCGCAGCACACCAGGCTTCCTTGTCCATCACCAACTCCCAGAACTTACTCAAAATCCATGTCCATTGAGTCGGTGATGCCATCCAACCGTCTCATCCTCTGTCGTCCCCTTTTCCTCCCACCTTCAATCTGTCCCAGCATCAGGGTCTTTTCAGATGAGTCAGCTCTTCACAGCAGGTGTCCAAAGTATTGGAGTTTCAGCTTCAGCATCAGCCCTGCCAATGAGTATTCAGGACTGATTTCCTTTAGGATTGACTGGTTGGATCTCCTTGCTGTCCAAGGGACTCTCAAGAGTCTTCTCCAACACCACAGCTCAAAAGCATCAATTCTTTGGTGCTCAGCTTTCTTTATAGTCCAACACTCACATCCATACATTACTACTGGAAAAAAAACAAAGCTAGTCAAACTAGCTTTGACTAGATGGACCTTTGTTGGCAAAGTAATGTCTCTGCTTTTGAATATGCTGTCTAGGTTAGTCATAGCTTTTCTTCCAAGGAGCAAGTGTCTTTTAATTTCATGGCTGCAATCAGCATCTGCAGTGATTTTGGAGCCCCTCAAAATAAAGTCTCTCACTGTTTCCATTTTTTCCCTATCTATTTGCCATGAAGTGATGGGACTGGATGCCATGATCTTAATTTTTTTAACGTTGAGTTTTAAGCCAACTTTTTCAATCTCCTCTTTCACTTTCATCAAGAGGCTCTTCAGTTCCTCTTCACTTTCTGCCATAAGATTGGTGTTATCTGCATATCTGAGGTTATTAATGTTACTCCCGGCAATCTTGATTTCAGCTTTGGCATTTTGCATGATGTACTCTGCAATTAAGTTAAATAAGCAGGCTGACAATATTTAGCTTTGACATACTCCTTTCTCAGTTTGGAACCTGTCTGTTGTTCCATATCCAGTTCTAACTGTTGCTTCTTACCCTGCATACAGATTTCTCTAAGTTTTTAATTCTTAATTATCTACCCTGTAGGTATTTATCCAAACTAGTATTATTTTTTGTACTAATATTTTACTTACATCTAGTATATATCCATTTATTTCTTTAAAATATGCCAAGTTTTAAGCCAAATGCTGCAATAACACTATTTTGCTTATTTTTATTTTCTTTATTGTTTTATTTATTTTTCATAAAAATTTCATAATATGTTACATTCTGATTCACTACAATACACTATTACCTCATTTAACATTTGAAAATGGAATAGGGAATTTGAAGTAAGCAAAAGGAATTAAAATATAATTCCTTCACTCATGTGCTGGAAACAGCAAGGCACTCATTTGCTAGTTACATCTCTGCATCAAACAGCAACTTCAGGGCATTGAGTTACTCACATTCTCTGTCATGCCTTATCTGTTGTTTGTTCTCGTATATATTCCACAAAGAGCAAACATGCCTACCAGCCCCTTCGGGCATCTAGCATCTTTTTCAGTAATTCCTGAGATTAATTGGCCAGTGTGGGTCCTGAGCCCATGAATTGTGTAAGGGAAGGGAAGTCAGCTCCACCCTGAACACATGGACTCAGATGGGGAGAGATTCTTCAAAGCAAAGTCAGAATGTTGTGTCAAAACGAGATTAAGCAGGAACAAACAAGAGACAATGAGAGTAATAATGCTTTTGGAGATTAATTTGCACTGCCCTGTACAGAACTTTTTTCTTGTAGGAGACAGCCTCAGACCTAGCAGTTACAATTTCAAATAAAGGGCTTGTTCCACTACCCCAGAATTTCATCCAATTCAGGAGGAAGCTTAAGCTAATCTTGTGGAATATATTAGGATTGTTATTTACATATAGAGTATTTTTGTACATGTTATTTCACTTGAGGAGGCAATATACATATACAACATACATGTTTCCCGTCCTGAATTCCTTTAGCTGTTTCAGGCAGGCTTCACTTTGTTAAACTGACTCTGGAGTAGAGTCAGTTTAGCAGAGTCGTTAAACTGACTCTCTGGGCTTCCCTGGTGTCTGAGATGATACAGAATTTGCCTGCGGTGCAGGAGACCGGTGTTCAACCCCTGGGTCAAGAAGATCCACTGGAGAAGGAAATGGCAACCCACTCCAGTATTCTTGCTTGGAATATCCCATGGATGGAGGAGCCCTGCAGGCTACAGTTCATGTGGGCCCAAAGAGTCAGACATGAAGGAAAACCTCACACTTTCACTTCATGGAACAGAGTAGCACTCAAAATCAGAGCTACTCTCTCAGCTTTCCAATGGCAAGAACATGTAGTTAAGTCATTATATTGTATTCCTACTGTGATATATACTGAAGACAAAGAAAAAATAGGAAGAGAGACTGAATCAACCAAAAAAAAAAATAGTAAAGCAAGATATGTGCTTTCACCAGAGCATCTGCAGCAAGTGCTGTTGATAGATGCTGACATGCAGTTCCCTGAAACATGGATAGTCCACTCTGAGAAAACCGAGGGTTGATTATACACGGAAAATAAGTTATAGCTTTCCATTCCCAGTCAAGATTTTTGACATTGAATTACTCTGCAGTGTAATGAAAGGACTATTTTAGCCCAGCAAGCACATTCTATTACAAATCAATTCAAAAAGGGCAAACCCAAATGCAAAAATGAAATGCCAAGTAATGCAAAAGGATAAAATTTCATACCTTGTACATAATGATAATCATTATTACATTAGATTGAACTCAGTACTCAGAAATGTTTCTTTTTTTCTAATCTGAATTTAATTCCTTAAAAGTTCATTCAACAACCTGTAATAAATGATGACCAGTGGAAACCTGAAAAGTTTCTAATGGGTTTATTACTAAAATGTATGATTTCCACAAAGTTTTCTTTTCTTTAATTTTTATGTAATTTTTTTCAATTTGCTTAAAATATTTTGAGTCTTTTTAAAGTCTCAGGTTTATCTTAGGGCAGACGTATTTATTGTTTTCTACAAGATGGCTGTCATCTACTCTACCATTTGCAATGTTTGCATATTTACTTTTCATTAAAAAAATGTGATTTGGGAGTTGAACCAAATGAACCTGATGTACATTTCCTTACAGATAGCTTACTGTACCATCATGAGCATGAAGTCTGTACACAAATACCTATAATGCTATACAGAGTATGCGGGGTTAAGCTTATGTTTGAAGAAGGATTATTTCCAGTTAGCAGCACCAGAGAAGATGTCTTGGAGAATGTAGCATTTGAGCTAATTTGGACACTAAATATTTGAGGTAAAGGAACTAGCAAGAGGGAAATTCTAAGCATGCTGCTTGCTCAAGCTCTTTCTCTCACTCATCTACCCTTTAGAGATGTCAAACTATGTGCTAGTCCTGAAACACTCCATGTTCTTTTAGAGCTCATTTCACATGAATATCTGGAATGCTTTCACATTCTCTAAAAAAACATTATTTTCAAAGGTCAATCTCAAATGCTACCTTCCCTGGAGAGATTCTGAAGGTGTTTGAACAGCATTGTGACATGACCAGAGCTGTGCTTTTGCAAGTTTAATATGAGGACAGGGTAGAAGATGGTTTGAATCAACTGACTGGGAAACGCAATTGTGTTTGTATGAGGAAGTAACGGCTTAATGTTATACAATACCAGTGTCTAGGAAGAATATAAATAGTTATGAGAGAGATTTGGTTCCTGATGGATCATACTATATTTTGTGCTTCTTTATCTTGGAGTAAAGTGATTCAACATACAATGGGAACCTATAAGAAGGGAAAATTTGAGGGATGGAAAATAATGAATTAAGTTCTAGTCATGTTGAGTTTCCATCACCACAAAACCCGACATTGCGAGCCACGTGGCAGAGCAGTTCTCCTGGGTTCCCTTACCCTCCTGCTCTCCACCCGGGTGTCCTTTCCCAATAAAATCTCTTGCTTTGTCAGCACATGTGTCTCCTCGGATAATTCATTTCCAAGTGTTAGACAAGAGCCCAGTTTCGGGCCCTGGAAGGGGTCCACCTTCCTACAACAAATGGCGACTGTGGCGGGGATTCTTCTTTGCTGAGACTGACATCCTGACCACTCGGGGTACTCAGGGGCCAGCTTGCCTGCCAATGGACCAGACCCAGTGGCCGCAACTGGGACCCTTTTGTCCCTGGTCTCCTCCTGACTTGGACAACTGGCCAGAGTGCCCCGACCGGTAAGGAACAAGAGAGACTTTATTGGCCTCCCTCCCCTTCCCTGTCTCTTTCCTCTCCTTAACCCTTCCTATCCTTCCCTGTTTTTCTAGCCCCCTGGTCCTGGACACAGGAATCTGGTCGAAGGGCCCTCAGCCTGAGCTGAGGGTTGGAGACTGATCACCTCCTCTTGGCAGAGAACTCGAATTTTGGTTCTGGTCTGGTCTGATTTCTGGTAGGGCCGAGTTCCAGTCCTCCCTTCTCTGGAGGCCCAGGGAAAAGTCCCATAACGCCTGGGCAACTTTTGTAGGTGGCAGGAGACATCTGTAAGGCCACCCCTTTTGCCCCCCCTCTCCCGCCTCCTCCCCCTTCTTCTTTCAACCTGGCTTCCTTTCCTCCCTTGAAATCTTTGATGTTAGTACTTGGAGCTGAGGTTTTCTGAGAGACTGTATTCTTGTATTTAAGGGCTTCCCTGGTGGTGCAGAGGTTAAAGCGTCTGCCTGCAATGTGGGAGACCTGGGTTCGATCCCTGGATCGGGAAGATCCCCTGGAGAAGGAAATGGCAACCCACTCCAGTATTCTTGCCTGGAGAATCCCATGGTGGGCTACAGTCCACAGGTCGCCAAGAGTCAGACACGACTGAGTGACTTCAAATTTGTGTTGAGTTAAAGGTGTTTGTAGGGCATTCAAATGGAGACATTTGAAGGACATTTGGAAATAAGGATCTGGAACTAATGAGGATAAAACTGTCTAGAGTTAGGCCTTTTACAAATGATCACTGAGTCATGAAATTGAACTACAGTGTTAAGCAAAATACACAGAAATGATTAAAAAAAGTACTGTAGTTGTAACTGTGTTACTTTAAATATAAGGTTCATAAATATTAGTATCAGCTGCCATGGGCAGTGATGAAATAGTGATATCTGAAGATGTTTAAAGATTAAATAGACTCCTTTCTGCAGTGATTTACCTATACTAAGCATTCACCAAGGATTCACCAAGACTATTTCATTCTAGTATATTTGAATATTTAATAATTAAAGAGCTAAATACCCAAGTGAAGTTAAAGTTAATAGGCAAATCTCCCCAGAATAAAAGGAAACAAAAAACACATTCTAATGAATCAGTTCAGTTCAGTTCAGTCACTCAGTCGTATCTGACTCTTTGTGACCCCATGAACCATAGCACGCCAGGCCTCCCTGTCCATCACCAACTCCTGGAGTCCACCCAAACCCATATCCATTGAGCTGGTGATGCCATCCCATCATCGCATCCCCTGTCGTCCCCTTCTCCTCCTGCCCTGAATCTTTCCCAGCATCAGGGTCCTTTCCAATGAGCCAGCTCTTTGCATCAGGTGGCCAAAGTACTGGAGTTTCAGCTTTAACATCAGTCCTTCCAAAGAACACCCAGAACTGATCTCTTTTAGGATGGACTGGTTGGATTTCCTAGCAGTCCAAGGGACTCTAGAGAGTCTTCTCCAACACCACACTTCAAAAGTATCAATTCTTTGGTGTTCAGCTTTCCTTATAGTCCCAACTCTCACATCCATACATGACCACAGGAAAAACCATAGCCTTGACTAGATGGCCCTTTGTTGACAAAGTAATGTCTCTGCTTTTTAATACGCTGTCCAGGCTGGTCATAACTTTCCTTCCAAGGTGTAAGCGTCTTTTAATTTCATGGCTGCAGTCACCATCTGCAGTGATTTTGGAGCCCGCCAAAATAAAGTCTGACACTGTTTCCACTGTTTCCCCATCTATTTCCCATGAAGTGATGGGACCAGATGCCATGATCTTCGTTTTCTGAATGTTGACATTTAAGCCAACTTTTTCACTCTCCTCTTTCACTTTCATCAAGAGGCTCTTTAGTTCCTCTTCGCTTTCTGCCATAAGGGTGGTATCATCTGCATATATGAGGTTATTGATATTTCTCCCAGCAATCTTGATTCCAGCTTGTGCTTCCTCCAGTCCAGCATTTCTCATGATGTACTCTGAATATAAGTTAAATAAGCAGAGTGACAATATACAGCCTTGATGTACTCCTTTTCCTATTTGGAACCAGTCTGTTGTTCCATGTCCATTTCTAACTGTTACTTCCTGACCTGCATACAGGTTTCTCAAGAGGCAGGTCAGGTGGTCTGGTATTCCCATCTCTTTCAGAATTTTCCACAGTTTCTTGTGATCCACACAGTCAAAGGCTTTGGCATAATCAATAAAACAGAAATATATGTTTTTCTGGAAGTCTCTTGCTTTTTCCATGATCCAGCAGATGTTGCAATTTGATCTCTGGTTCCTCTGCCTTTTCTAAAACCAGCTTGAACATCAGGAAGTTCGTGGTTCACATATTGCTGAAGCCTGGCTTGGAGAATTTTGAGCATTACTTTACTAGCGTGTGAGATGAGTGCAATTGTGCGGTAGTTTGAGCATTCTTTGGCATAGCCTTTCTTTGGGATTGGAATGAAAACTGACCTTTTCCAATCCCATGGCCACTGCTGAGTTTTCCAAATTTGCTAGCATATTGAGTGCAGCAATTTCACAACATCATCTTTTAGGATCTGAAATAGCTCAACTGGAATTCCATCACCTCTACTAGCTTCATTTGTAGTGATGCTTCTTAAGGCCCACTTGACTTCACATTCGAGGATGTCTGGCTCTAGGTGAGTGATCACACCATCGTGATTTTCTGGGTCATGAAGATCTTTTTTGTACAGTTCTTCTGTGAATTCTGTTGACATTTGCCAAAATCACTTTGGTTAATTCTAGATGCTGTTTTTATCTTGTTAAAAGAAATCTCCACTATATAGTGGCTGAATTGTCAATAAGAACAGACATTCTTTGTCTGTGTATAGGATAATGGAATCAACCACTTAGTAAAAGTTAATTAATATTAGAACTTTATTTTTTGTCTTTTTTCTTCCAATTTTATTGAGGTATAATTGACATACAACACTGTGTAAGCCTAAGGAGTGATTTGATTTATATACATTATAAAATGATTATCATAAGTTTAGTAAACACCCATCATCTCATATAGGTACAAAACAAAAGAAAAAGAAAAATAGTTTTGTTTGTGATGAGAACTCTTAGAATTTACTGTTAACTATTTTCATATATAACATAGAGCAGTATTAGTTGTATTAATCATGTTGTACATTGCATCCCTATTACTTATAAAAATTAATTTAAAAAGTCCCTGTTATAGAAAATATGGATTATTTAAATGGATTTTTAAAGAGCATATGTTCCTTTGTTTCAGCCTTGTTTGCAAACAAAATAATATTTAATCACACTTCCTAACCACACTTTATTCTGTTAGTGGCTTCTACTATAATCAAGTTCCATTGTTTTTTAAACTTTTATTTAGAATTAACTCAGATTTAAAACTGAGATGTAGATTTCAGTATTACTGGCATCATCATATCCCATCTATTATTGTCATGAATCAAGCATTGATGGATTGGTCTAGTTTGCTCCTGTCAGCTGTCATTTCAATCTAATTTCTTTTAACTGGGTTTTTATTGACAATGACATAAATTTTAATAGGTTGAATCATTTCTACATAAGATGCTTATAGTTCATCTAACTTAATAAACATATATCTTAAATTGTGGTTGACTACATCTAACCTTGGAGAATAAAAACTTTCTAATTTTTATCTTTATTTAATGTCATAGTTTGTGTCAAATATCTTTTCTCTTGAGAAATTTCTTGCTTAGCACTAAGAAGTAAAATGACTGAATAGCCCAATCCTAAACCCTGTGAACCCACAATAATTTACTTAAAGAACAAAACAAATTAGTTTGAGGAAGTGGGGGTGGGGTGGAGACTAGGATCAAAATATAAATTTTTGAGTTTGTTATAAAGCCAATTGCAAAGCTAATTCTTCCAGATTCAATAGGACTAAATGTTTCAAACAGAAGTCGTTAAAGGATCTGATTTTGCAGAATCAAATAAATTTTTAAAATATATTTAAATAATCTACATTGTCATTTTGCAGAGCCTCAAAAGCTATATAGGGTGCTGCATTAAATATATATTAATATGAAAAATAAATATTATCCCATTGCATGATGAATTGAAATTTTGTCCCCAAATTGTAAAAACATTTGTTAGGCAGGAATTCTTTATGGTATGGCTCAGAGGGTGAAGCCTCTGCCTGCAACATGGAAGACCCAAGTTCGATCCCTGGGTTGGGAAGATCCCCTGGAGAAGGAAATGGCAACCCACTCCAGTGTTCTTGCCTGGAGAATCCCATGGACGGAGGAGTCTGGTAGGCTACAGTCCACGGGGTCGCAAAGAGTTGGACATGACTGAGCGACTTCACTTTCTTTCTCAACATTTCAACAAAAGCAGTTGATTGTTGCTCTTCTGGCCTCTTTAAAGTAGGTCATGAGAATGTGAGTGAGACACATAGTCCAAGGCAGCCATCCTCTCATCTCTTAAGCTGTTGTGCTAGCTTTTCCAGGAGAAAATGTCTTTCTTTTCCCACCCTGGTCATTTGATCTAGTTACTCATAGCGTACTCTTCATTTTCTGCATCTGCTTTTTAACCATGTGAATCTATATTTACTTAATAATTTGGTCACACCTGTGTTGTTGCTGTTTGGTTTTTATCCAAAAGTGAATGAGAGACTAGGAGAAAATAATTTCCACTGGCTCCTCCTCCCCTAGGGGAAGAAGGCAAAAGACGTTTGCATAATCTTCCCAAGAGTTAGTTACTCATGAGATCTCAGTGTTGCATGTAGAGACTGAAGGACTGAGATATCCCTGAGCAAACGTTACAACAGACTATTCACTTGTATATCTGTTTTAAAGTTTTTGAGGTGAGTAGGAACACGATCAAAATTTAGATAAGGGTCTCCTTCTGATTTCTTTTCCATTTTTATTTTTATTGGAGTATAGGTAATTTACAATGTCGTGTTAATTTCAGCTGTATAGCAGAGTGAATCAGTTATACATATATCTACTCTTTTTCAGATTCTTTTCCCATTTACAAAGTATTGAGTAGAGTTCCCTGTGCTATACAGCAGGTTCTTATTATCTATTTTATATATAGTAGTGTGCGTATATGTCAGTCCCAATCTCCCAGTTTATCCCTCCCACCCCCCAAGAATTTATCCTTCTTCACCCCCTGGAAACCATAAGTTTGTTTCCTTCATCTGTAAAGAGTCTCCATCTAATTTCTTGATGAAAACTGGGTTAAACTGAAAATTTTAACTGTGAAGATGGCTATCTCTGCTTTCTAAAAGAGACTCCTTGGCACTTCCAAGAACATTTAAATAGATAACAGTGAAGTGACTCATCTATATGTATAATGTTATTACAAATGTTGCAATAGAATTACCATCTGTCTTGACTCATATATAAAAGAGGGGGGAAGAAGGAAAAGGAGCTTTTCCTGAACTAAGTAGCTTTAGTTTGGAAGAAAAAAACAAAAACAAAAACAAAAAGGAATAAGGAAAGAGAGAATGTGTGGATATGGCAGAGAAAGATATTTCCAAAAGTAGAATTAGCTGAACTAGGGAAGGCAAAAGAAATAATATGCAAGAACCAGTCCAGGAACTCTGGACTGGAAGTCAGACATAGTCACTGGAATGAAACAGGCAGTTGGAACCAAAGGGAATTCTAGAAGCTGGTAAGAAGTCTGGATGTATAATATCTTGCAATCTAGTTAAGCAGCCACATTTACAGTAGTGTTCTGCCAGACTAAGAGAATCCAGGGGCAGGGATTCAAGCCTTGGTAGCGTACAAAAATGCTTATAAGCTGATAGGACCTAGATATTTGGATTTCAGGGTTGCTAGGACTCCATTCCTAGTCACGATAGAAATAATTAGCTAGAATTCCCAACATAGAAGAACTGCAGTATAATGCAGGTTATCAGTACAAGATTTTAGGACACATTTAGCTGAAGCAGTGTAGGTACTTCATTTTGATAACTAAGGTTTAAGGTAGGGACTTGGTCATGGGACTAAGGGGAAACTAGAACCAATAAATATCATTAAAGGGAAACAATAGCAAACTGGACCTGATTCAGATATTCTGAACTTTACTCTTCACTGACTGGGGGACAATATTGACTCCATATTTCAGAGTAGATTTGTGGTTTGGGTTTTTTTTTTTTTTTAATAGAAGTTAAGTTGCTCCAGAAGGAGGTATGTAGAGGAAAATATAAAGAGCTCATTTTGTGCTTTACTCATTGATGATTTATTTGATCAAACATGTATATATTTGTTGAGCCTTCCCTACATACAGAACTCTGAGCTAAGCAGGATACAAAAATGCTAAGGTATCAGACTAAAATCAGAAGATCTAAGGCATAGTTCTGAAGCAGAGAGATAAACCTAAACTGTATGAAAAAAATAATATATCAGATTTTTATTTAAGAAAAAAAAAATGCTATGAGAATACAGGAATTCCACTAACGTGGGAAAAGTCAAGCAGCATCCCTGAGCAGGTAGCATCTGAAATTAATCTTAAGGTTGAGTTTATTTTTTCTAGTTGATGATATTGGGGGGAAATAAGCAGTAATATAAAACATGGAATAATGAAATCTACCACTTAAACAATATTAGTAATTGTCACTTGGAGTTTTAGGTGTCATCTTTAATCTCAACAAAAACACTCATCAGTTCAGCTCAGTCACTCAATCGTGTCCGACTCTTCGCGACCCCATGAATCACAGCATGCCAGGCCTCCCTGTCCACCACCAACTCCCGGAGTTCACTCAGACTCACGTCCATCGAGTCCGTGATACCATCCAGCCATCTCATCCTGGGTCATCCCCTTCTCCTCCTGCCCCTAATCCCTCCCAGCTTCAGAGTCTTTTCCAATGAGTGAACTCTTCGCATGAAGTGTCCAAAGTACTGGAGCTTCAGCTTTAGCATCATTCCTTCCAAAGAAATCCCAACACTCATATGCACCAAGTATCTCAGTTTTATGGATGTAGAATCTGAGGTTCTAAGAGGTTAAGTCATTTAGCCAAGTTTTCAGAGATACAAATGAAAGAACTGGATTTTGATTATTTTTGTTTTGTTTTTCTTCAAAAACACATGTTCCTTCTATTGCATGATCATGCCTCTGACATATCCTAGATGCATGAAAAGTGAAAGGTGTCAGGAGTATAAACTTCATGGGCATTGTGGTCATGGGAGTTGGTGAAACTGGAGAGGCCCAGGCTAGGATGTGAAGGCTTTTACATGAAAAGGTAAGAAGAAGAGAAGAAATTAAGCTAAAGAAGATATCTCAGGTCATAACATTTACGAAGATGGTAAATTATTCATCATTTGGAGGATGAGACCATTCTAAGAACTGTAGTATTTTTGAAATAGAAAGGATTTAGAAAATTATACTGTTCCACTCTTCAGATTTTTAAGTAAGAAGATGGAAATCCAGGTCAATAATTAAATTAGCCTGAAATTAAGACTTTTTCAATTGTACAAGAGAGCTTTATTGAAACCACACTTCTGCCTTTTGGGTAAGTAACATAGGGCCACAGCTGGAGTGGAGAAGTAAACTCAAAAAGATGAGGAAAAGGGACAATAGTGTGTAAGACAGTAGAGTACGATGAACATTGAACTGAGAAATTAGGCAGCCAGGTACTCACTCTTCTAGTTTTCTAGCTAACCTTTCCAATTTTGATGGTTGAGGTTCCACAGGATGTTTGAAGCCTGAAAAGTATCAAAGAGATTTTCATTAGTAACAGCAAAATTCATTAAGAAGTTGATATTTAAGTGACCAATATAATAACCCAGAAAGGTCAATTGCTTAAGTATGTTCTCAAAATTATAACCTTTAGTCCTATGACTTTGATAATTACAACTACTAATAGGCCTAAGAATATTTTATACACCTATTAACCAAGGGCTTTCCCATCAAAGAGAAACTGAGCTGACTCTAAAGTGATCATAACAAAAATAAAAGGAAGAAAGAAAGGGAGGCAGGGAGAAAAGGAAGGAAGGAGAGAAGGAAGAAAGGAATGAAGAAAGGAAGGAAAGAAGGAAGGAAAAAAGGGAAGAAAAGAAAACAACCCTCGGCTGTGTCCTAACTGTAGACTTTTCATTACTGTTGACAATGAAAATGAGAGTCATAAAGAACACAGCTGGAATTTTAACTCTGAAGTTAAGATCAAAGATTTGGCAGTTAGAAAAATCATCCTTTGACGTGTAAACAAAACAAATCTTATATGGATGTCAGAATAAATAAAGTATTTCTTTTTTAAACATTTACTGTTTTGGCTAAGCTGTACTCATCATACCTATTAAGAGATTTAAGGTAGAAAATTTATCACTCTTATGCCATTTTAACCTCAGACACAATTATTTAAAATGAAATAAATATATACTTAACAAACAAGGAAGATATATTACTAATTGTCCACTGGGCAGTCAATTGCCAGTTAGAGTAGCCACTTGTGTAAACTCTGTCAAACATGCTGACCCAAACACGTCTCTAGCGATTTCTAACATCTGGCTTAAAAGCTTCCCTGCAATTATTTTCATTTTGCATAAGCAAAACTCACTATACCCTGCATCTGTGGTGGTGATACACAAAACATAGAAATTTGGAGGGATTCATTAGATAATATCAAAGAAAATCCACCAATGGCTCAATGCCATTTAACTCCTGCACTTTTGGTGAATTAGCCAGCAGTGAAGGCCTTTTCTCTTCAAAAGATTATACAGATTATTATATACTGCTTCTCACCTTTTTTCTGATGTAGTTCTACTGGGCTGTTTAATACATAGAAATTGACACATAGAAAAGTTACAATGATGAGAGTGCTTTTTTCTTGTTGTACTTGCTATCTCTGATTTTCTAAAGAAAAAGGTACTAAAAAGATACAGGTTTCAGGTACATAGATAAGAGTTACTACCTTAAATTTTTTCTACTTTACAGTGTGGGCTTTCTTTTGGTACAGTTGTCACGGAAGAATGCTTAAGACACATTTAACATATTGTTTTATCAAGCATTTTCCAAATTCTAGTGGTGTTCAAACACCTAGATTCTCAAAACACGGCAAATATAGTCCTAAAATATAGATGCATATATATTGCATATATCACAATGTGCCTATTGTGAATGAAGTATAGATATATATTTTTTTCTGATGTCAGCAAAACCTTTCCATATATCCTAACTTTCTTCTAAACTTGTCATTTTCCAGTTGTATGCTGGAATGCTGCAACAAAATACTACTTGATTATACTTTCATTTATTAACCTTAGTTAAACATACTGGCCAGGAGAATTCCATGGACTATACAGTCCATGGGGTCGCAAAGAGTCAGACACGACTGAGTGACTTTCACTCACTCAAACATATTCATATCAAAATGTTCAAACCTGTTTTGAACACATGTTTATTTTCTTAGTACTCATCTTTGGTTAGGTATTTCTCTCAACCTGTTCCTAGGGAAATAGGAATAGTCTAGGTCAGGTGATGTATACTTATTAGCTTCAGAACTACATATGTGTGTTCAGATTGGAGGAAAGGTCATAAACACAATGAATGTTGCTAGGAAACCATGCCTCTTAGTCAATTTAGTTGTGAAGAGGAAAGGGTTTTTTGGCACAAAGATGGGCTATTTGTAAGTACAATGAATAATCATTTTATTTTGATCTTTGAATTTCTCATTTAAAAATAACACTTTTCATTAGTAGCTTTTCCTATTTATTACTTAGTTGGATTTCAAATGTTTGAAATTCAAGATGTGAACATAGCGTTTTATGAAAAGAAAGATTTGTTGCAATTTTCATTTAAAGAAGATAATTTTGTTGGTAAATTTAGGGATATCTAATTCTTAGAGCCAGTCATATGAATCATAAAAAGATTAATAATCAAACAATAAAAGTCAAGGAACAAGTAGTTAGGTCCCTTGAAATAGCCATGAAAAGGATTTTGAAAGCTCAAGTGCTATAAACAACCCTGACACTTCTCTCTGTGTTTCAAAACTACAGCACTGTGATTGTGGTAACTTTTCACAAAAATTAACCTAAAAGAAAACAGACATGTTTTACTGGTCAACAACAATTAGAAGATCCTCGGATATAACTAAGTACTCTAATTCCACAGTAATGTATCAGTGCACTTAAGCACCTAATTAGAAGCTTATGTTGGCTGTGCCTGTATCTATTGATTTTGAATCAAAATGTAATTTTAACCATGTAATTTTTTTACTGGTTCCATTTCATTTGAAATCTTAGTAGCATTTGGTGGTACAAGTTACGTTGATATGAGATTTCTAGTAGGTTAGTACTAGAATAGACATTTGTTTTTTTGAGTACGTGACTTACATTCCTTGTTTTTAATAATGTTTCTCTCATTCCACTTGATTGTGGTAGCTTTGTCAATCACTTGACCTCATTCCCCCTCCATATGTCACTTAGGTTGGCCAATCAGAATAATTCATGGGTCACATGTGTTTAAGAAAGAGAAAAAAAGACCAGTATGAACAGAACGTAATTAGAGGTGAGGTTATAGGAAATGGGGTTGAGGAGGTAGATTAAAGTCAGGTTCAGTTCAGCTCGGTCTTGTCTGACTCTTTGCGACCCCATGAATCGCAGAACACCAGGCCTCCCTGTCCATTACCAACTCCCGGAGTTCACCCAAACTCATGTCCATCGAGTCCGTGATGCCATCCAGCCATCTCATCCTCTGTCGTTCCCTTCTCCTCCTGCCCCCAATCCCTCCCAGCATTGGAGTCTTTTCCAATAACTCAACTCTTCGCATGAGGTGGCCAAAGTACTGGAGTTTCAGCTTCAGCATCATTCCTTCCAATGAACACCCAGGACTGATCTCCTTTAGATTGGACTGATTGGATCTCCTTGCAGTCCAAGGGACTGTCAAGAGTCTTCTCCAACACCACAGTTCAAAGACATCAATTCTTTGGTGCTCAGCTTTCTTTATAGTCCAACTCTGACATACATACATGACTACTGGAAAAACCATAGCCCTGACTAGACGGACCTTTGTTGGCAAAGTAATGTCTCTGCTTTTGAATATGCTATCTAGTTTGGTCATAACTTTCCTGCCAAGGAGTAAGCGTCTTTTAATTTCATGGCTGCAGTCACCATCTGCAGTGATTTTGGAGCCCCCAGAAAATAAAGTCTGACACTGTTTGCACTGTTTCCCCATCTATTTCCCATGAAGTGATGGGACCAGATGCCATGATCTTCATTTTCTGAATGTTGAGCTTTAAGCCAACTTTTTCACTCTCCTCTTTCACTTTCATCAAGAGACTTTTTAGTTCCTCTTCACTTTCTGCCATAAGGGTGGTGTCATCTGCATAATAAAGTCAGGTTACATAAACCCTATGGGGGCAGAATGAAGTATTTAGATTTTTATCTAATTATAATGGGTGGAGAAGGAAATGGCAACCTACTCCAGTATACTTGCCTGGAAAATCCCATGAACAGAGCCTGGAGGGCTACAGTCCATGGGATCACTAAACAGTCAAATACAAATTAGCGAATAAACAATAACAACAAATTATAATGGGAAACTTGGGGGTGAGTAGGAATGTGACATAATCTAATTTATGAGTTTGGCTGGTGAGTTGAGGGGCCAAGCTAGCATTTAGAAAAGACTGAGGGGGCCAAGCTAGCATTTAGTAAGCTAATATAGTAGTGCTAATAAAAAATGATACTGTATTGGGCTACAGTAGTAGCAATGGAAATTGACAGAAGTTGATGGACTCAAGATAACTTTTAAAGACTGAGCTAAGAAACTCTGCTAGTGAATTGGATATACACTATGTGGTTAAGAGTGAGACCAAGGATGACTTTTAGGTTATTAGCTTGAATAATAAAATGTAATATTGCTATTAAATTAATAGGGAATGTAGGAGGAAAAACTGGAGAAGGCAATGGCACCCCACTCCAGTACTCCTGCCTGGAAAATCCCATGAACAGAGGAGCCTGGTGGGCTGCGGTCCATGGGGTCGCAAAGAATCGGACACGACTGAACAACTTCCCTTTCACTTTTACCTTTCATGCGTTGGAGAAGGAAATGGCAACCCACTCCAGTGTTCTCGCCTGGAGAATCCCAGGGATGGGGGAGCCTGGTGGGCTCCTGTCTATGGGGTCACAGAGAGTCGGACACGACTGAAGTGACTTAGCAGCAGCAGGAGGAAAAACAGTGCTGAGGGTGCAATTAAGAGTTCCGTTTTAGGCAAATTAAATTTGAAGGTATTTCCAAGTAAAAAATTCCAGTCGAACTATTTAAAATCCTAAAAGATGACGCTGTGAAAGTGCTACATTCAATATGCCAGTAAATTTGGAAAATGCAGGAGTGGCCACAGCGCTGGAAAAGATTTTTCATTTCTAATCACAAGGAAAGACAATGCCAAAGGAGGCTCAAACTACCACACAATTGCACTCATCTCACATGCTAGTAAAGTAATGCTCAAAATTCTCTAAACCAGGCTTCAACAGTACGTGAACTGTGAGCTTCCAGATGTTCAAGCTGGCTTTAGAAAAGGCAGAGGAACCAGAGATCATATTGCCAACATCTGCTGGATCATCAAAAAAGCAAGAGAGTTCCAGAAAAATGTCTATTTTAGATTTATTGGCTATGCCAAAGCCTTTGAATGTGTGGATCACCGCAAAAATGTAGAAAATTTTTAAAGAGATAGGAATACGAGATCACCTGACCTCCCTCTTGAGAAATCTGTATGCAGGTCAGGAAGCAACAGTTAGAACTTGACATAGAACAACAGACTGGTTCCAAACAGGAAAAGGAGTACGTCAAGGCTGTATATTGTCACTCTGCTTATTTAACTTATATGCAGAGTACATCATGAGAAATGCTAGGCTGGAAGAAGCACAAGCTGGAATCAAGATTGCTGGGAGAAATATCAATAACCTCAGATATGCAGATGACACCACCCTTATAACAGAAAGTGAAGAACTAAAAAGCCTCTTGATGAAAGTGAAAGAGGAGAGTGAAAAAGTTGGCTTAAAGCTCAACATTCAGAAAACGAAGATCACGGCATTTGGTCCCATCACTACATGACAAATAGATGGAGAAACAGTGGAAACGGTGTCAGGCTTTATTTTTTTGGGCTCCAAAATCACTGCAGATTGTGAGTGCACCCATGAAATTAAAAGACACTTACTCCTGGGAAGAAAAGTTACAACCAACCTAGACAGTGTATTCAAAAGCAGAGACATTACTTTGCCAACAAAGGTCCATCTAGTGAAGGCTATGGTTTTTCCAGTAGTCATGTATGGATGTCAGAGTTGGACTATAACGAAAGCTGAGAGCTGAAGAATTGATGCTTTTGAACTGTGGTGTTGGAGAAGACTCTTGAGAGTCCTTTGGACTGCAAGGAGATCCAACCAGTTCATCCTAAAGGAAATCAATCCTGGGTATTCATTGGAAGGACTGATGTTGAAGCTGAAACTCCAATACTTTGGCCACCTGATGTGAAGAACTGAATCATTTGAAAAGACCTTGATGCTGGGAAAGATTGAAAGCAAGAGGAGAAGGGGACGACAGAGGATGAGATGGTTGGATGGCATCACCACCTCAATGGACATGAGTTTGAGTAAAGTTCGGGAGTTGGTGATAGACAGGGATGCCTGGCATGCTGCAGTTCACAGGGTTGCAAAGAGTTGGACACGACTGAGTGACTGAACTGAACAGAACTGAACCAAGTGAAGATATTAAGTAGGCAGTTGATTGTAACATTTGGGAAGACATGATTAATATATATCAATTTTTGATTCAATTACAAATAGTTAATATTTAAAGCCATGGAACTGAAAGAGACCACATAGAGAGGAAGTAGAGATAGAAAATAAGAAAAGGATAAGCCTTCTTTGAGCACTCTTAATTTAAAATACATCAGGTGCCTGAGTCATTCTGCTCATGAAATAAAATGCCACTTTTTGCACTTATCTATGAAATGCTTTTTTATACTATGTCATGCAGATAACATGAAACTAAAATGTACCAAGTGTTCAAAGTAGTCTATTCTTACCACTGTATAGATGGGAAAATTGAGCGCTGAGAGATGAGATTTCAAGACTCATGACCACATTGCTAGTAAATGATGAAGTTAGGCTCAGAACAGAGATCTTTCTAACTCTACTCCATGGCTTTTTCTGTTATATCATGTTGGAAATTCTCCACTGGCAGATACAATGCCCCCCGGGTTATTACTGAGGCTGTTTGCCTCTACATTAACATCCCCATTTTAAGATGTCTGTGTTCCAAAGTCTAATTAGTTTTCTGTCTTAGCCTTTGTTCTCTAATGTTACATCTTGCTGCAACCTGCCTCAGAGAGTTTCTCCCTCTACTGATTTGCTGTTATTATGCTATAAGCTGTGAAAATAAATAATCAAGACATAAAATTATTAGGAATATAATAAGTTAAAACAGTCTTTGAGAGACTCTGATTAGTTATCTGTCATGATCATACTGTACTGTCTTAAAATATGTCATGGCTATTCAAGGCCTTTTGCTTATTATCAATTATTAACATTAGCATTTGTGTAATAAAACTGATTAACTTGCCAAATAAGTGACTTCTGATGGGTAGTACAATTTTCACATTCATGCATCTTTTTCTTTGACCATGTACTGCCCCAGTTCACACTGATAAGAGTCCTATAGATCGCTTTCACTCTCAATTTCTGTGATATCTGCTCTAAAAGTTCAAAAGAGAGTTTTTTTTAAAACTTTTTATTTTCTTTTGGAGTATAGCCAGTTAATAAACGATGTTGTGATAGTTTCAGGGGAACAGTGAAGGGACTCATATACACGTATCCATTCTTCCCCAAAATCCCCTCCCATCCAGGCTGCCACATCACATTAAGCAGAGTTCCATGTCCTGCACAACAGATCCTTGTTTGATATCCATTTTAAATATGGCAGTGTGTACATGTCCATCCTGAACTCCCTAACTATCCCTTCACCCAACTCTTCCTCTGGCCTCCCCCACAACCATAAGTCTGTGAGTCTATATCTGTTTTGTACATAAATTAATTTGTATCATTTCTTTTTAGATTCCACATGTAAGAGATGTCTTATGATATTTCTCCCTCTCTGACTTACTTTACTCAATATGACTCTCTGGTCTAAAGGGAAGTTTTGCTTGTTCTTTCTGGACAATGGAACTCAAAAGAAAATAATCCCAAGGTAGCCCTTAACAAAGAAAGCTACATTTTTAAACAAATGAGCTTAAACAGATTTAACCAAATGAGCTCCTTTCTGAATGAACAGGGTCTTCTAAGAAGCAAGCCTCTCTACCCATCCAGTTTAGGTGTTCGGGAGGCTAGTCACTCCTGCTACTTCTCCTGCTCCCTTCTTTCCAAAGCTGATCTTCAGTTTCCTGTGCTTTTCCCTTTGGCAGACAGAGTTCGTGTGCTCCCACCATTGCATTCCCATCAGCTCTCATGAAGTCTAGATCACCATTAAGTTTGTGGATGGCTAGTCCAAGGTATCTCCTGTCACCAAACAGACCCCCAAGTCCTAGATTTTCCAGAGGCTTCCTCAAGCAATACCTAAAGAACTTCAGTTTTTAATAGCCAGGACATGGAAGCAACCTAGATGTCCATCAGCAGATGAATAGATAAGAAAGCTGTGGTATATATACACAATGGAGTATTACTCAGACATTAAAAAGAATATATTTGAATCAGTTCTAATGAGGTGGATAAAACTGGAGCCAATTATACAGAGTGAAGTAAGCCAGAAAGAAAAACACCAATACAGTATACGAACGCATATATATGGAATTTAGAAAGATGGTAACAATAACCCTGTATGCAAGACAGCAAAAGAGACACAGATGTATAGAACAGTCTTTTGGACTCTGTGGGAGAGGGAGAGGGTGGGATGATTTGGGAGAATGGCATTGAAACATGTATAATATCATATAAGAAACGAATTGCCAGTCCAGGTTCGATGCAGGATACAGGATGCTTGGGGCTGGTGCACTGGGATGACCCAGAGAGATGGTATGGGGAGGGAAGTTGTAGGGGGGTTCAGGATTGGGAACATGTGTATACCCGTTGTGGATTCATATTGATGTATGGCAAAACCAATACAATATTGTAAAGTAAAAAAAATTTTTTTTTAATTCTTTAAAATTAAAAAGAATGAACTTCAGTTTTATTCTTTTCATAGCAGGAAGTTAGTGAAAGGATTTTGGCAGAGAAGTGGCACAATTTTGGAAGCAATGAAAATGATGGTTTTGAAGGGATGATGATAAAGGTGAGTAGAACCATTACAAGGCAAAATTTCCAGTGAAAGTTGGAAAGGGTATGAACTACTCCATAACAATCAAAATAGGCAGGGGAGAACATATCTTAGAAATATTTAAAAGGCAGAGTAACGTAAGACTTGACTATTCATTTGAATGTGGGGTGAAGGGACAGGGGATAATTAAAGTAACCCCTTCATGACTAACCTGAGCCAAATGGGGAAGTGATGGGTTTTGTCTCAGGCTGTTTTAGTTTGAAGTGGGACCTGAATTTTGGAGAGAATTCTGGAGGCCAGAAAAAAAGTTTGGGACTTCTGGATATAAGTGATCATAAAACCATTTCAACCCATGATATTACCCAGAAAGTATTTTAAATAAAAAAGGAAAAGTTGGAGAACTACAAAAAGACCATCAGAAAGTAATTAGAGAAAGAAGATTTTGCAAACGATAGACATCATGAAGAATCAGGAGAGCTGGGGTCCGAACACCCTAAAGGAAGAAAAGCTAAAGGAGAGAGTGATAACTAGTGCTGAAAGCCTTATAAAGGTGCGACAGATGAGGACTGAAAATTATTCATTGAATTTGGCAGCAAAGCGAATCTTCTTAGGAAGATTACTGACTGTAGGGTGCTGAGGAAAGAAACCTGGTGAAGAAAGTTGTACAGCAATTATGATTGAGGAGCTGAAAAGAGAAAGGCTAGAATGTTTGAAACCCTAGTTAGTAAAGGAAAGAGAGAGACGGGGCTATGGTTACAATGGGACTAAGAGTTGTTTGTTTGTTTGAACTTCTAGAAGGAGATGCTTAACCTTGCTTGTGTGCTAGAAGATAAAAGGCATCAGTAAGGCCTGCACTTAGTGTGCCAGAGATACCCCTCATCCAAGGTAAGGAGCAGCAGCTGTGCTTTGCTGGAGCAGCCGTGAAGAGATACCCCACGCCCAAGGTAAGAGAAACAACCCAAGTAAGATGGTAGGTGTTGCAAGAGGGCATCAGAGGGCAGACACACTGAAACCATATGCACAGAAATCTAGTCATTCTAATCACACTAGGACCACAGCCTTGTCTAACTCAATGAAACTAAGCCATGCCCGTGGGGCAACCCAAGATGGGCGGGTCATGGTGGAGAGGTCTGACAGAATGTGGTCCACTGGAGAAGGGAATGGCAAACCACTTCAGTATTCTTGCCTTGAGAACCCCATGAACAGAATGAAAAGGCAAAATGGTAGGATACTGAAAGAGGTACTCCCTAGGTCATTAGGTGCCCAAGATTCTACTGGAGGTCAGTGGAGAAATAACTACAGAAAGAATGAAGGGATGGAGCCAAAGCAAAAACAATACCCAGCTGTGGATGTGACTGGTGATAGAAGCAAGGTCTGATGCTGTAAAGAGCAATATTGCATAGGAACCTGGAATGTCAGGTCCATGAATCAAGGCAAACTGGAAGTGGTCAAACAGGAGATGGCAAGAGTGAACGTTGACATTCTAGGAATCAGCGAACTAAAAATGGACTGGAATGGGTGAATTTAACTCAGATGACCATTATATCTACTACTGTGGGCAGGAATCCCTCATAAGAAATGGAGTACCCAGCATGGTCAACAAAAGAGTCTGAAATGCAGTACTTGGATGCAATCTCAAAAATGAGAGAATGATCTCTGTTCCTTTCCAAGGCAAACCATTCAATATCACAGTAATCCAAGTCTATGCCCCAACCAGTAATGCTGAAGAAGCTGAAGTTGAATGGTTCTATGAAGACCTACAAGACCTTGTAGAACTAACACCCAAAAAAGATGTCCTTTTCATTATAGGGGACTGGAATGCAAAAGTAGGAAGTCAAGAAACACCTGGAGTAATAGGCAAATTTGGCCTTGGAATGCAGAATGAAGCAGGGCAAAGACTAATAGAGTTTTGCCAAGAAAATGCACTGGTCATAGCAAACACCCTCTTCCAACAACACAAGAGAAGACTCTACACATGGACATCACCAGATGGTCAACACCGAAATCAGATTGATTATATTCTTTGCAGCCAAAGATGGAGAAGCTCTATACAGTCAACAAAAACAAGACCAGGAGCTGACTGTGGCTTAGATCATGAACTCCTTATTACCAAATTCAGACTTAAATTGAAGAAAGTAGGGAAAACCGCTAGACCATTCAGGTATGACCTAAATCAAATCCCTTATGATTATACAGTGGAAGTGAGAAATAGATTTAAGGGCCTAGATCTGATAGATAGAGTGCCTGATGAACTATGGAATGAGGTTCGTGACATTGTACAGGAGACAGGGATCAAGACCATCCCCATGGAAAAGAAATGCAAAAAAGCAAAATGGCTGTCTGGGGAGGCCTTACAAATAGTTGTGAAAATAAGAGAAGCGAAAAGCCAAGGAGAAAAGGAATGATATAAGCATCTGAATGCAGAGTTCCAAAAAATAGCAAGAAGCGATAAGAAAGCCTTTTTCAGTGATCAGTGCAGAGAAACAGAGGAAAAGAACAGAATGGGAAAGACTAGAGATCTCTTCAAGAAAATTAAAGATGCCAAGGGAACATTTCATGCAAAGATGGGCACAATACAGGACAGAAATGGTATAGACCTAACAGAAGCAGAAAATATTAAGAAGAGATGGCAAGAATACACAGAACAACTGTACAAAAAAGATATTCATGACCTGGATAATCACGATGGTGTGATCACTCATCTAGAGCCAGACATCTTGGAATGTGAAGTCAAGTGGGCCTTAGAAATCATCACTGCAAACAAAGCTAGTGGAGGTGATGGAATTCCAGTTGAGCTGTTTCAAATCCTAAAAGATGATGCTGTGAAAGTGCTGCACTCAATATGCCAACAAATTTGGAAAACTCAGCAGTGGCCACAGGACAGGAAAAGGTCAGTTTTCATTCCAACCCCAAAGAAAGACAATGCCAAAGAATGCTCAAACTACCGCACAATTGCACTCATCTCACACGCAGGTAAAGTAATGCTCAAAATTCTCCAAGCCAGGCTTCAGCAATACGTGAACCACGAACTTCCAGATGTTCAAGCTGGTTTTAGAAAAGGCAGAGGAACCAGAGATCAAATTGCCAACATCCGCTGGATCATGGAAAAAGCAAGAGAGTACCAGAAAAACATCTATTTCTGCTTTATTGACTATGCCAAAGCCTTTGACTGTGTGGATCACAAGAAACTGTGGAAAATTCTGAAAGAGATGGGAATACCAGAGCACCTGACCTGCCTCTTGAGAAATCTGTATGCAGGTCAGGAAGCAACAGTTAGAACTGGACATGGAACAGACTGGTTCCAAATAGGAAAAGGAGTACGTCAAGGCTGTATATTGTCACCCTGCTTATTTAACTTCTATGCAGAGTACATCATGAGAAACGCTGGACTGGAAGAAACACAAGCTGGAATCAAGATTGCCAGGAGAAATATCAATAACCTCAGATATGCAGATGACAGCACCCTGATGGCAGAAAGTGAAGAGGAACTAAAAAGCCTCTTGATGAAAGTGAAAGAGGAGAGTGAAAAAGTTGGCTTAAATGTCAACATTCGGAAAACGAAGATCATGGCATCTGGTCCCATCACTTCATGGGAAATAGATGGGGAAACAGTGGAAACAGTGTCAGACTTTATTTTGGGGGGCTCCAAAATCACTGCAGATGGTGACTGTAGCCATGAAATTAAAAGACACTTACTCCTTGGAAGAAAAGTTATGACCAACCTAGACAGAATATTCAAAAGCAGAGACATTATTTTGCCAACAAAGGTCTGTCTAGTCAAGGCTATGGTTTTTTCAGTAGTCATGTATGGATGTAAGAGTTGGACTGTGAAGAAGGCTGAGTGCTGAAGAATTGATGCTTTTGAACAGTGGTGTTGGAGAAGACTCTTGAGAGTCCCTTGGACTGCAAGGACATCCAACCAGTCCATTCTGAAGGAGATCAGTCCTGGGATTTCTTTGGAAGGAATGATGCTAAAGCTGAAACTCCAGTACTTTGGCCACCTCACGCGAAGAGTTGACTCATTGGAAAAGACTCTGATGCTGGGAGGGATTGGGGGCAGGAGCCGAAGGGGATGACAGAGGATGAGATGGCTGGATAGCATCACTGTGTCGATGGACATGAGTCTGAGTGAACTCCGGGAGTTGGTGATGGACAGGGAGGCCTGGCGTGGTGCGATTCATGGGGTTGCAAAGAGTCGGACACAACTGAGCGACTGAACTGAACTGAACTGAAGGAAACATTCAAGATGCACAACAGCAGTAGGGTAGACATAGCTTTGGTGCAAGAAATGAGAAATTGTAACTCTGAAGTTATTTCCCTGTAAGTGAAGTAGGAGGTGAGGTGAAGATAAAACAACCTTGGTTATTTCATGTTCCCTAGGTACCTTAGGTATAGCAACATTTAAATTATAAATACAAATAACTGTTTTCAAGTATTTAATGCTAAAATAATCAACCTTTGCCTTATTTAATGTGCTAGATTACAGCAAGTATGGAGTATCATGTAGTAAATCTTATCTGCCATTTTCACAGAGCATTTCCAGTATTGTTTATTTCCACAGTAAAGTTCTAGGCTGGTGAAATTCTCTTACTTGCAAGATCTTTGACGTATGATCAACTTATAGAATTCTCCATCTTTCATTTTATCTGCTTTAAGTGAAGACTAGCCAAGAGTTGCACAGTTTAAGAAATGAAAGTACCCCACTTTTGTTTTAACCATTATTCAAATCAGATAACTAAAGGAAGTGAAACAATTTTTCCTCTGACTGGGACTTGAACCCACATGGCTGGGAATTGTCAAAACTCACAGTAATGAAGCCCAGGTTCTTGATTTCTCATCTCAGAAAGTATTCAGTGAGAGACAAAGTGATAGGTAAGAAGTGGATTTATTCAGGGAGAAACACACTCTACAGATGGCCCTCACAGAGGGTGATTGCGGTGACCTCAAAATGTGGCATGGTTAGCTTTCATGGACTGGGTAATTTCATAAGCTAATGAGTGGGAGAAATAGTCCAACTATTTTGGGGATGGGATGGAGATTTTCAGGAGTTGGGCCCACCACCTAACTTTTTGGTCTTTTGATAGTTGACCTCGGAATTGTCATGGTGCCTCTGGGTGTGTCATTTAGCTTACTGATTGAGGATGAAGGTCTAGTTGAAGTCGACTTGTCTGCCATCCTGGACTCATTTGATTCTAATTGATTTATACTGTGTCCTCGGACTATGTCATTGTTTCAAAAGTTGTGCCCTGCCTCCTTCCCTCCTGTTTCAGAAGTAACTAGAAACATAATTTTTCTCATAAGTTACCATTATAGGAATTTTGACTGAAGTACATAGTTCAGTTAAAATTAGCTCTTTATGGACTTCAGTCCAATTCATACAACTGTTGCCCATGTAATATGTATAGAGCTGCTTGCAAGTTATATAAAAATCATAAATTCCAATCTTGCCTCTGCTGTATATAAAACAAACAGCCTTTCTTAATGACCCAGAGGCATCTTGATGCTATTGTTGTAATACATTGCTATGAACAAAAAATCAGTTATTTTTCTAAATAGATATCAGTTGAAAGGCTGTCTGGTATTGTGGTTAAATGTAGAGACTATAATGTTAAACAGATCTGGAGTCAAATAATCATCCCACCAACAGGTGTGTGACCTCAGCTTCCCTCTTCATAAAATGAGATTGTGTGTTACTGGGAAAATAAAGCAGATCATATAAAATGTTGATGATAGTAGTTGATATAATAGAAACTCAAATAAGCAACTAATAGTCTCATTTACTAACCATCATAAGAAAATAATAAAAATATTTCTGGATAGAATAAATCATCCTACATACTCATACTCTCAATGATCATGCATGACTTATTACACAAACTTCTAGTCACTCCCAGACCAAAATAAGAAAGAAGTTAAAGGCTTCCAAGATTTCATGATGAGCTCTCTGAAAAGTCTTTTGATTTTGATCTAGAGAAATGTGGCTTTTTTAATGACAAAGCTTGGGGACAATTGCAAAGATTAGAATTTTTTAAGAAACTAGTAAAACTGCTGCATATATGTGTGTGATAAAGAGAGAAATGTACACCAAAGTAGAATTTACACAAAATATTATATAAAATATATGTTAATGAGGACAAAATATATATAATTTTGCTTATGAGAAATCAGTATTAGTAATAATCAAATCATCTTATGAATTATTTGCACCTGCGATCAATCTAATGACCTTTTCATTGCACAGGTATCACTTTATGATACAATATATGCTCATTGATTAGCCTTAACTAATTTGGATAATATATGCATACTAAGTTGCTTCAGTTGTGTCTAACTCTTTGACCCCATGGACTATATAGCCTGCCAGGTTCCTCTAGCCATGGGATTCTTCAGGCAAGAATACTAGAGTGGGCTTCCATGCCTTCTTCCAAGGGATCTTCCCAACCCAAAGATCAAACTCACATCTCTTACATCTCTGGCATTGGCAGGAGAGTTTACCTCTAGCACCATCTGGGAAGACCAATTTGGATAATATGCCTAAGGAAAACAGGTATAGTTCTAGTATCTAGGTCAATTATTCTTTAAGCCTAGAATACTCTCTAGCATTTCAGGCAGAAATTTCACTAAACACAAGCATTTTTTCCAACCATGTGTTTCAAGTGCCTGAGATAAGAAACTTTGGAGGGAGCAGTAAGTCTCTCACATGCTCTTTGGCATTATATATATATATAAAATGATAGCATTCCAATAGAAAAAAAAACCCAAGAAATGGGCATTTTGTCTGTCCTGGGCAATGCTGTATCCCTTGTAGCTCTTGATCCTGAAAGAGGCTCATTATGTAATTTCTTTTCATGAAAGAATTGTTGGTAGGAGGTGGGCAGCATCCAGGCAGGTTCCCTAGTCATCCAAGAACAATCACAACAGAAGTTAGTTTTAAGTGTCACCAGGAACAGAGAATGTTGGCTAAGTGCTTTTAAACAGTAGGAGAGAAGTTAGGGGAAAACATAATATAGTCATGCCTTGGTAACCCCAGGGGATTGGTTCCAGGAACCCCCCTCTTGACTCGAAACCCAGGGATGCTCTACTCCCTTATATAAAATGGTGTAGTATTTGTATGCAATCTACTCACATTTTCCTGTAGACTTTAACTCATCTCTTCAGTTCAGTTCAGTTCAGTTCAGTTCAGTTCAGTCGCTCAGTCGTGTCCGACTCTGCGACCCCATGAATCGCAGCATGCCAGGCCTCTCTGTCCATCACCACCTCCCGGAGTTCACTCAGACTCACGTCCATCGAGTCAGTGATGCCATCCAGCCATCTCATCCTTGGTCGTCCCCTTCTCCTCCTGCCCCCAATCCCTCCCAGCATCAGAGTTTTTTCCAATGAGTCAACTCTTCGCATGAGGTGGTCAAAGTACTGGAGCTTCAGCTTTAGCATCATTCCTTCCAAAGAAATCCCAGGGTTGATCTCCTTCAGAATGGACTGGTTGGATATCCTTGCAGTCCAAGGGTCTCTCAAGAGTCTTCTCCAACACCACAGTTCAAAAGTATCAATTCTTCGGCGCTCAGCCTTCTTCACAGTCCAACTCTTACATCCATACATGACCACAGGAAAAACCATAGCCTTGACTAGACGGACCTTAGTCGGCAAAGTAATGTCTCTGCTTTGGAATATGCTATCTAGGTTGGTCATAACTTTTCTTCCAAGGAGTAAGTGTCTTTTAATTTCATGGCTGCAGTCACCATCTGCAGTGATTTTGGAGCCCCCCAAAATAAAGTCTGACACTGTTTCCACTGTTTCCCCATCTATTTCCCATGAAGTGATGGGATCGGATGCCATGATCTTCGTTTTCTGAATGTTGAGATTTAAGCCAACTTTTTCACTCTCCTCTTTCACTTTCATCAAGAGGCTTTTTAGCTCCTCTTCACTTTCTGCCATAGGGGTGGTGTCATCTGCATATCTGAGATTATTGATATTTCTCCTGGCAATTTTGATTCCAGCTTGTATTTCTTCCAGTCCAGCATTTCTCATGATGTACTCTGCATAGAAGTTAAATAAGCAGGGTGACAATATACAGCCTTGATGTACTCCTTTTCCTATTTGGAACCAGTCTGTTGTTCCATGTCCAGTTCTAACTGTTGCTTCATTATCTATAATACCTGATACAATGTAAATGCTATGTAAATAGTTGTAAATACAATGTAAATGTTATGTATGTAAATACTTGCCTGTAAGACAAATTCAAGTTTGGCTTTCTGGAACGTTCCAGAATTTATTTTCTTCAATATATTCTTCCATGGTTGGTTGAATCCAAAGGTTTAGGTTTGGAACTCATAGATACAGAGGACCGAGAATATTGGGTTTTCATTCAGGGGAGATGCAAATAAATATAGATTCAGAAAGGCACCAGACATTAGTATCAGGCTGCAGAAGAGATCAAAGACAAAGCAAAATTAAAGAAATATGCAACACAGAAAAATAACAAGCATTTTAAAACATGTGCTTCTTTGCCAGCTGAGGGCACCACCACTGTTAATTCTCACAACAATCGTATGAGGTGTGTGCTAAAGGCTACCTTCATTTTACAGATTAGGAAACTGATATATGAAGATATCAAGTGACTTGTACAAGGTGACCCAATTAGGAAATGTGGAAGCCACGGTCTGAACTTTAGTCAGCTGGCTCTGCACATTTCATGTTTCTTTCTTTAAAAGTATTTATTTATTGATAGCCTCACTGGGTCTTCACTGCTGTGAGCCCAGGATTTTTCTAGTTGCAGCAAGAGGGGCTATTTCCCTTGCAGTGCATGGGCTTCTCAGTGCAGAAGCTTCTCTTGCTGTGGACCACAGGCTGTAGGACACGAAAGCTCGGTAGTTGTGGCCTGTGGGCTCAGTTGCTCCAAGGCGTGTGAAATCTTCCGGACCTAGGAATCAAATCTGTGTGCCCTGCACTGGCAGGCAGGTTCTTAATTGCTGGACTACCAGGGATGTCCCTCATCTGTCTTCTTCACGCACAAAAGGTCTGCATGGTCTCTTTTGTAAGTAACTCAGCCAGTGAATTGAAGCACCACTTGGTGTGTCACTCTGCTCCCTGCCACTAAGTGCTGATGGCTGGGTAAAATGATAGTGTTTCTGTCCGTTTCCTCATCAATAAAATTAGTATTGTCCAGATCTATCCAGACTGCTCTGCTTGGATATTGTGTGAAATAACCAATCAATAATCATAAAATGCTATGAAAACATGGAGTGCTAGATCCAAGCTCAATATTATTATACAAGTTTACAGTGTGATAGCATAGCCAGAAAGGTCAAAGCTATTTCAAACTGCATACAGAAAGGCACACTGATGTTGAATAGAGAAGCTGTTGTCTTTATAGCCATGGGGCAAAGATTGGGGATGTTTCAATGAGAGTATTTTTCTTATTTATAGGTGCTTAAGCATCCCAAAACAAAATAATTCATTGGAAGATGAGTATTCAAACTTATATAATTCTGGAAGAATATCTAACATTACTGCACCACATATTAAGGGACAAGAATGATCAGATTAGGATGAATAACTAAAGATGTTAATCTGGTTAAGGAAAATACTGGACTAAATGACACACTGCAGACATTTTAAATGTGCAGATTTTTTTTTAATTAATTAATTATTTATTTATTTATTTTTATTATTTTTTTAAATTTTAAAATCTTTAATTCTTACATGTGTTCCCTAACATGAACCCCCCTCCCACCTCCCTCCTCATAACATCTCAGTGGGTCATCCCCATGCACCAACCCCAAGCATGCTGTATCCTGCGTCAGACATGGACTGGCGATTCAATTCTTACATGATAGTATACATGATAGAATGCCATTCTCCAAAATCATCCCACCCTCTCCCTCTCCCTCTGAGTCCACAATTCACCGAGGAAACCAGAATTGAAAGAGACACATGTACCTCAATGTTCATTGCAGCACTGTTTATAATAGCCAGGACATGGAAACAACCTAGATGTTCATCAGCAGATGAAATGTGCAGATTTTAAAAAAAAGAGTTTTAGTTTGAAAGAATGACTAGAAATATGGAAGAAAAGAAAAGCGAAGAGAGAGAAGAGTGAGAGGAAGAAAGACAAAGAGAAGGAGGAGAGAGAAAGAAAGAGAAATAAATTCATGCTTGGGCCATAAACATATTTACTGATATAACTCCAGTTTGATTAGATTCATTTTAAAGATTGTGAATCACTGACTAATGGACTCAGCTATAGTATCAGCATCTATCATGTCAAAGGTCAGCATGGATTACTATGAAACATCCAGGCCTTCCAGAGCCTTAAACTGATGCCAATTGTCCCCACATCCAGACAAGCTCAAGGGATTGTATGTGAAGCCTTGTTTGAAATAGTGAAAGTCTGGAAAAAGATCCCCAAATTGTAACAGAAGATCTCTACTCCAGCAGAGACAACTTGCTAGATAACTTTTTCATCTACCTTATATAATTCGTATGATTTTGTGACATAGGCAGAATGTCAAATGTTAGATAATTCTGGACTCTGGGGCCAGTGGTTCTCAGTCTCTGTATCTTATTCAACATGTGGATGTATCTAAACCAAAAGAAAATGAGGTAGATGAATGCTACTAGTAAAGCCAACAGTGAAGATTTTTTTAGCACTTACATACCAGGTTCTTTGTGTGAGATAACTCTTTTTATCCTCAAAACAGCCTTATGAGATAATACTTTCATTATCCCATTTTCACAGATGAAGAAATTGAGGCCTGGGGAGTGGTTAAATACCCTGCGCAAAGTCTCAGCTAAAAATGGAGGAGCCAGAAGTTCAAACTCTATCCATGATTCATTTGTGAATAATTTAATGACAATAGAGATGATTTAAAGTTAGTTCTTTAAGAAGAGCATTTGAAAGTAGAAGGGTGATTACCAGAGGTTGATAAGTGAGGGGAGCGGGGAGTGGAACTACTAATCAAAGGCTTCAAGATTCTAGTTATAAGATGAATATTCTGCTGAAGACCTAATATATATAGTGATGAGTATAATGTTAATGTTATTGTGGTAATATGTGTGTATCAAATTACCACTTTGGATACTTTAAACAAACATTTTTATATAAATCTGGAAAAATAAATTCATCATTATCATCATCATCATATATTGTATAATTGAAAATTTCTTAATAAATCTCAATTCTCACCACACACACAAAGTAACCAAGTTAGATGATGGATATGTTAATTAGTTTGACTGTGGTAATCATTTCACAATGTATCACACATATCAATAAGAACTTAAGTATATACAATTTTATTCTTTTTATTTCCCTGAATATGTGATTCTGTTCTAATTTCTCCATAAATTTTCTTTTTACATTTTCATTAATAAAATATATTTATCCATGTCAATATTATACACATAAAAAGAGCATTTTCACTTTCATTCAAGCATGCTTACCTGAGCAGGGGCTTAAGCTAGAAATTACACCAACCCAGTGGGATTATTCACTCTGGGAATGTGATTTTCATGGAAAATTCTTTATCCATGAGTTTTATGAAATAAAGTCAAAGAGCCTTTGGTCTAGAGAACAACAGAAGATTTTTATTGTAGACAGTGTTTCTATCATGGAGGTCTCTTTAATCAGTGAAGAAATCTGGTCATCCTTAATTGATATCCTCCAGTCCCCTCTACCAAAAATGAGAACTTAATACTTCAAAAGGAGCATTCAAGAGCATGACCGCTATTCAGAGGGTGATATCTATAGGCCCTGTTTTTAGGTTTGTTCTTGAGGCAATAGATTCTACCTGCCTGCACAAAAATGTGTTTCCTTAGCCTATTCCCATTCTCAGACCCCATTCTTCAAAGACTCTCTGGTCTGGACTGATATTTGCATCTTGAATTATCACCTGCTACATCTCTGAAACAGTTACAGTCACCATATCCTAGGCTCTCCTCCTACAGTATCCTGGGACTGATACAGATCCCAGGAGTCTTCTAGCCCAGCATCTCTTAAAAAGCTTAAAGGCTTTACTGTTCCCACCAGCTCCACCCTTCCCTTCTCAATCATCTCGTCAAGTCATTGGGCAAATTGGGGGAAAAAAAAAGCTTTCCATGCATGAAATGTTGGTGAGATGTGAGATAAATCCTGTAGTTCCAAAGTAAAATACTTTAAAATAGCTGAGCAATGCCGTGGGCTCCAAGTACTAACCA